>NC_082677.1:38444732-40844732 GCF_025265405.1 Mesoplodon densirostris
CAGGAAACAAGAATGAAGATTGGAAGAATGGTTATGAGGTAGGTTTGCTTGTGTAGGTGAGAGAAAATGGTGATTTGGGTGTGGTTTGTTGAAACAAAGATGGTACAATTTACTCACATTTGGGATATATTTTACTAGCAGCAAGTACACAATAATTTTTGTCCTAGGAATAACAGTTGACAAAAGAACAGAGAAGAGAGAGAAGAAAATATCAACTATATTTTCCTAGATATAGGTCTAGGCTTAAGCTGGACTTAAAATATATAAAGCACATATTTTTCCTTGTCATATCCTTATATGTTACCTTTTCACATAACTGATTCCCCAGAGTCCTAGGCATACAGTGCTCTCATGCCACCTTAATTTCTTATTTGTGATGTCAAAAAGAAAAAAAAAAAAGAAAGAAAGAAAGAAAAGAAAAGAAAACTAAAAGACAACAAGAAAAAAAATCTCCAGGGTCTCAGTTTGCTTTCTCTATGTAATTTCTTAAAATATTCATTACTCTGGGCAGGAAAATAAATGATTAAGTAAATAGATGGGATGGAAGTAATTGTCTGCAATTTCTGAAAGATTAACAAATCAATACACTTACCTAGAACATTGTTATTTCATTTATTGTTAGAAAAGAACCCTCAGCTCAAAGAGGACAGCAAGATATAAACCAGCTACAATTCCATAAATGATGAAAGTAGAAAATGAGATCTAATGTATTAAACATGACAGTTTATTGCTCATGAAGCCGAATCCGGCCTCTGTAACCTGAAAAAAAATTAAATCTCGGACACAGAGTTTTGGGCGAAGAAGAAAATAACACTATTTCACTTTGCCAGACAAAAGGGGTGTTGACTTAAAATAAAAATGCACAACATGAGAGTTGTGAGTTAAGTTTTATTTGGGGCAAAATGAGGACTGCAACCTGGGAGACAGCATTTCAGTTAGCTCTGAGAAATTGCTCCAAAGAGGTGGTGGGGGGGAAGATCAATATATATGTAATTTTGGTGAAGGGGGAATACATACAATCAAGCACATATTTCTGCAGAAGGTCTTGTGAGGGTTACTGCTAGTCACAAGGAGCAGATGTCACCATGAAGAAAAGGTATAGTGTTTTCTAGATATGAGGAGATGCAAGAATCGGGCTCATAAAATGAGCTCCTGAAAATATCTAACTCTCTGAAGACCTGTTCTGTCAGTTTTTCTCAGAGCATCAGGAAGGAGCAGAGTGCTTCATTCCTGATCTCCACCCTGAATTCCTTTCCGGGGGTGCTGAAGGTCAGCACCTGCAGTGACACCTGATTTAATTCATGTAGAGGTAGGTGGCAAGTGCCAATTTGTAGTTGACAGGAACCACAGCAGGCTAATGCCCTCAGAACTGTGTGTCCCGACCTGGAGGGGCCAATGAGGAGTATTATAGCAGTGGTTCAAAGAAGAGGGCATGATCAGCTTGTGGACATTCTTCTGATTGGTTGGTGGTAGGTAAGTAGGAGTCAGCATCATTAACCTTCTCGTTCCAACCAGTCTGGGGTCTACATACTTGTGGGCAGCATACAGTTAACTTCTCCCACCATGAAACAGCTCAAAGATTTTTTAATGTATATCCCTTGACGGGGAACCAGAATCCTGTTCCAAGGTTGCACTATTGTTTCTTCATGTTCCTCCCTTGTCTCTGCATCCCCTCCCTTCCCTAATTAGCAACTGTCTGAACCTGCCCTTTGGAACTCAGGGAAGGTCATAGAGGCTGAATGAAGCCTGTTTCCTATAATCAAGAAATGCGGAACACAGAAAGGTTTTTGTGTCCAGAAGCCCCACAGTCTCCTGCTCCGTTTCACTCAAGCATAACAATTATAAACATTAGCAAAATTGCATCGGTTTCCCTGTCCCCAAGTCCCAGGGTTGGCTTAGTTGTCACAGACAGATACCAGGCACATAGTGAGCTTTGTGCCACGGCTGAGGAAATTTGAGCTTAAGTAACTGTCACTTTTATAGGAAACAGAAAGCAAGGCTGCTCTTTGCGTGAAGACAAATATGCAGGAACACAAAAGATAGGACTGCCTTCCACAGTTCCTATGTGTGTGTGTGTGTGTGTGTGTGTATTTACTTATTAGAATGTAGTGTAAAGAAGCAAAGTAAAAATATTTGTAAAATATGAGTTCGGTATTATTTTAACCAAGACAGCTGAGCTGGCCCTTAGTCAGGACTCAATACCTAAACTTTACCTGATTTCAAACATTTTTCACTTCCCCAATCTAAGTACCCAGAGTTCTGAAACTTCAAGTTTTATTTGTTTTGTTATGTTTTTGGTATCTTAATTGCTCTTAAAGAGGCAATGCTTAGAATTTTGGTAGGAAGAGAGACTGCTAGGCCAGAGTGTAGTGGGTGGCAAGAGGAGAAAAGAGGGTAGAATTGCAACTATTTGTAATTTGTGTATTTGTAAATCAAGGTCTCCCTGCATTCATAACCTGGAACAATGTATTTTTAATAAATAATAGTAACTCCTACTTCATACAAAGGGATGAAGCTCAGAGTATATTTTGAGTTGCTAAGTCTTTTTTTCTGTTAATGTGATCTTATAAAAACTAGGAAGCTGAATGAAAATATAAAATATATAACAACAATATATATGCCTATTACTCCCTCTATAGTCCTGCTTAAAGCAGCTCTTTGTCTTTTTCTTAATTAAAATACCTCTTTCCTCTATAAATTCAATATGCAGTATTTGTTTAAGAAGGTAAGTGTTATCTCATACAGTAATGGTTGTAACACATGACAGTGCTACCCAGCTACCCAGGAGAGTTTTGGTTTATAACAAAATATGTTAAACCCTGGGCTAGGAACCCTGAAGAAATGAGATATGGTCATGTAGAGTAATTATGCCAAGAAATGCAAAACTAAAACTATTATAAAAGTACCTGTGCTAGCAGCTGCATCCTTAAGTTATTTTGTGGCACATCCAATAAAATGAGAATTCAATATATAAATTGTAACAAATCTTCCACAAAAGCTAAATACTGTTCTCACTAAAAATAAAATTACAAGACATATATTTTTCCATTGGTCATTTATTAACAGCTAAGAGTGAGAGATAGAGACAGAGAAAGAGAGACAGAGACAGAGAAAAAGAGGTAGAGAGATGTTAACCAGGAAAAGATGTTTATTGCCTTTATGAACTTTAAGATATTTGACTCAACAAGTAGAAACTTTAGAATGCTACAAGTGATATTTCTAGGTTAACCAATTAATTCTGTCCATAAATTCAACAAGAAAAAAAAGCATGTATGTAACTGAGCAGTACCCTATGGGGCTTTCCTGGGACACACCACTCTGCAGTATCCTCTGCTTTAGCTCCTCTCTGAAGTACATAGATAATAGTATCTGATGAATATTTCCTGAGTTTTTCAGATACGAAAACCACCACCAAATGGGAGAAATTACCTATTTGATGATGAGGAGCACATAGCCTCCAGACCTTCTGATGCCTAAGTATTGATCATCATCAACCATTCAGAGAATTGTGCATGAGCTGATCACCTATCCTGGGATGCTTCTCCCTCATCTTGTCTTTAAAAATATTTTGCTAAAACCCTTCAGGGAGTTTGGAGTTTTAGAGCACAAGACTCCCATCCTGCTTGTACTGGTAACTTTACAATAAATGCTGCATTTTCCTTCACCACAACCCAGTATCAGTAGATTGGCTTTACTATGTGTGGGTGAGAGAACCCAAGTTTGGTTCAAATATATAAAGTAAGTAACATATGAAGTAAGGATTGATTCATAACACAAGAATAATAAACTATACCAACTTACATTCTGATTTTGACCACACTGCACATATGCTACCCATACAATCCAAGTAGAGCAATCTACAAATTTAAGGCTAGCATACTTAGATCCATTATGATTACTCAGAAATATTGCCTCTAGGGTGAACCAGTCATTCAGAGTAAAGCTGCTTCCAAAGACAATATAACTAATCAATTCCTTAGTGCAGAGAAAATTGTAACATCTATGATACTCTGCCAGATGTTGAATATATTAAACATTACCAGTGAATAAATTACTTTCCAAAGGTAAATAAAACAATTTGACACACAGGTGTCGACTGAAAAAAAAAAAGCACAACGTAAGAGTTGTGAGTTAAGTCTTATTTGGGGCAAAGTGAGGACTATAGCCCAGGAGACAGCATTTCAGATAGCTCTGAGAAACTGCTCCAAAGAAGTAGGGGGAGAGGTCAGTATTATACAAGATTTTAGAGAAGCGGGTATACGTGCAGTCAAGCACACATTTTGTCAGAGGCTTGCTGCTAGTCACAAGGAGCAGATGTTACCATTAATGATTTCAGTGCTTTTCTAGATATGAGAAGATGCAAGAATTTGGCTCATAAAATCTTCTCCTGAAAATACCTAACTGTCTGAAGGCTTGTTCTGCCAGTTTTTCCCAGAGCAGTGTCTCTTTCCTGATCTCCACCCTGAACTCCTTTCAGGGAGTATAGGTCAGTGGCTGTGGTGGCTAGTGACTTAATCCCTGTAGATGCAGATGGCAAGTACCAATTTTTTGTTGGCACAGGAAAGTATTTTGAAGTTATTCATGTTCTTATACTATATTCATTTCTAAATGCATTGTTTATTTCAATGCTACAGAATATGTAAATAACAAACTGTCTGTGTATCTGTGTGATTAGGCCTAAATATAAGAGCATATTTTCATAAAGAAGGAATGTAATAGTCACAGACAAAGTTAGGAGAAATCCTAACACTTCCCCAAGGTAGTGTTATAGGATTCTCTTTACTTTCCAGTTGACACAAAGTCCTTTCTGGTTTCAGCTGAATCTTTGGTAATGCCAAAAAATAAAATTTTCATTAATCAGGCATAGGTATACATAGGAATACCTATTTTCCTAAAAAGAGGAATGCCCATATCATCAGGCAAAGGACTAGAAGATTCTACTTTAATGCACTGTGTTTAGTAGTAAGAGATAGTATGTGATACGTGGATGAAAGAAAAAAGGGGAATTGATAAACTTGAAGTCATGTAGATCAATGTAATCCTAAGCTTGCAAACTGAAATCACATAAATCTCACTTAAATTTTATAAAATAGTGGAGAGAAATGCCAAATCTACCTAACTCTATGGGTTAAAGACAATGGAAGAAAGGTGTGTTGAGGTCTTCATGGCTCTTAATCAAATTGAAATGACAGAGGCTAGATAGATCACAGATAAATTTCAGTTTTATATATGGGAACCACAGATCAAAGGGAAGGATGAAAACCTAGAAAAGATGAAAATTTTGACATCAGACAAAATCAGTTTATGAGGTCAACTGTGCAGGCCTACATATCCCAAGGTGACAAGTATTTCGGATGATTTTGAGTCATGATCATTGTATATATCCACTCATTTTTTCACTCAGTCAGCCAATCAGTCATTTCACACTTTTTCATTTATTTATTTATCAGCTCAGGCAATCAGCCATATTTGTGCATTGCTTTACTATTAGCAAAGCTTTCTTACCTAAATTTTTTTCATCTAATTCCTTTGGCAAATGCATGAAAGGAATAAAGCAGCATTATCTCAATTTTACAAATGAGGAAATAAAGACTGCAATGTCAAATGGCTTACCCCACTTCACAAAGGAAATAGATTCAGGAATTTATAATGTCAGTATTAAAACTCATAGACTAATAAGAAAATGCAATATAAGGAAGAAGGCAGTTTGCAGCCAACAATCACATCAAGCATAAGATACTTTCAAAATTATGGGGAGGGGAAAAAAACTTACCAACCTAAACAAACAGACAAAAAAGTTTACTATGGTTTTCAAGAAAAAAAAAAAAACTAAAACATTAAAAAGTTTGTTTTTGCTATATTGTCCCTTTTAAGAGCCAAAGTATGAATGATCAGAGCAACATTTGCTTTTTTCCCTACTCAGTTCTTGCTAGAAATTTGGCTAATTCATGGCTCATTCAACTGTCTACTTTCATAATAACTAGAAATGAAGTAGAACAAGGAAAGGAAGGCGGGCTTCCCTGGTGGTGCAGTGTTTGAGAGTCTGCCTGCTGATGCAGGGGACACGGGTTCTTGCCCCGGTCCGGGAAGATCCCACATGCCGCAGAGTGGCTAGGCCCGTGGAAAAAAAAAGAAAAGGAAGGCAACATTTTTTTTTTTTACAGTTTTTGTGACTGAATAAAAATTTACAGGGTACACTGAATGAAATCAGTGACTATAAAAATTGAAATGATAAGAATTAAACCTGTGTAAACATTTGAGATACATTAACACTGCCAATAATTTAGTTATCAAAAATGGAAATAGAAGAGAGAAATGGGAGAAATTTAAACTCTTACTTAGTCTATATACTTTAATCTAAGATGCCTTACAAATTTATACTACTCTCAATGTGTGCGTGTGTATATTTATATATGTACATACATACATATACATATGCACACACCACACAGATGCATACATACATAGATACATATACATATGTATGGTATATTGAGTATATCATAGATTGGGTATATCATATATATCATGATATATATACCAATATATCATGGTATATTGGGTATATCTTATCAATAATAAGATAATTATTAAATGACTATATTATAATTTACAAATTAGACTTATTTAGATAAAAAAATCCAAATTCTATATTCAACACCAAACATATTACAAATTGACTGGAGAAATTTATTTATAAGCATATAGCAAATTGAATTTGTATTTGTGCAACTTTAATAATATTATGACCCTGAGACAAAATATAAAATTATATAAATGTCTAATTATGTCATGTCATGTACACTCTGATGTGATGTGCTTGGAAAGGCAATTTTGCTGTATGACATTTTTTTCAGAAATCCCTAACCCTGTCTAATCATGAAAAAAATTCTGTCAAACTTAAATTGAGGGGTATTCCAGCAAATGTCTGACCAATAGTCATTTAAACATTCAAGATCGTGAAAAATAGACAGAGACTAAGAAACTGCCATGGATAGGAGAGGATTAAGAAGACTTAATGATTAAATGCAACTGGTCTCCTGGACCAGGTTTTGGAAGAAAGAAAGGACAGTAGAAATCTGGTGAAATCAGAATAGTCTGTAGTTTATGTAATAGTGCTTTGCTAATAATGTTAACTTCTTAGTTTTGACAAATGCATCACTCTTTATATAAGGTGCATGCCTTATTAGAGACTGAGAAAAAGGTATTATGATATTAGCTCTCTGTACTACCTTCCTCTCTTTGCAACTTTTTATAAATATGAAATTATTATTATTATTATTATTATTATTATTTTTTTGCGGTATGCGGGCCTCTCACTGTTGTGGCCTCCCCCGCTGCGGAGCACAGGCTCCGGATGCGTAGGCTCCGGACGCGCAGGCTCAGCGGCCATGGCTCACGGGCCCAGCCGCTCTGCGGCATATGGGATCCTCCCAGACCGGGGCACGAACCCGTATCCCCTGCATCGGCAGGCGGACTCTCAACCACTTGCGCCACCAGGGAGGCCCAAATATGAAATTATTTTAAAGTAAAATGATTAACAATTTTATTAAGTAAACTTTATCTTGAGTGGGAAAATTCAATTGTGTTTGAAAATATCTGCTAAGAAACACATGAAAGCCCCATTCAATTATTCAAAACACAAATGACAGCCTCATTCAGTCATCAACTTAAAAATGACTGCATATTTATAAAAGAAAAGTGAGTAAGTCAACTTTTTATCTGACAATTTTGATGTGAAAACTAGGGAACCGTTTGGGGGTACAGAGTCCACTGTATTTTTCATACCCTCTCTCCACTCAGAACCCTCAACCCTCACTTCTTCCCTTCTGCCTTTGAATAAAACCAACTGCACTAATATGTCCTATAGACAATGATGTACTTATAGATACAGCTTGTTGATGGTATAAAAATTAAATTTAATCTACAGTGTTGGCTATATAATCTCACTGTGATTTTTTTTTGAAATTACAATGAAAGAAACACATTTTCCCCACTTAGTATTTCTACACACTTGGCTTTCCCACAAAATATTAACTTTTTGAAGAGGTCTTTTACTGTTAGAAATCTTTCTTACATGTACTTTGTTATTGACATGGACATTTTTTTTTATTTTATTTTACAAATTTAATCAGTTATACATATACATATGTTACCATATCCCCTCCCTTTTGCGTCTCCCTCCCACCCTCCCTATCCCACCCCTCCAGGCGGTCACAAAGAACCGAGCTGATCTCCCTGTGCTATGCGGCTGCTTCCCACTAGCTATCTACCTTACGTTTGGTAGTGTATATATGTCCAAGACATGGACATTTTTAAATAGCAGTTTGACTAGTTGGAAGCATATGTACTCTCATCCAACATTATTAAACATTTCCCATACTGTGAAATCTTTTAACACTTGATTCTTCTAATCATTAAAGATGTTTTCTATTTATCTTCTCAAATGTGTATTTGCTAAAAAAATAAATGCTATTTTCCCTGTCATATTATGGTCCAAATATTAATTGAGCCATTCTTTTTAACGGGTAAGACAGAATGTGATTTTTTTTTCTTTCACTTTTCAGTAAGTATTCTCAAAAGAAGGGTTTCAATAAATGTATTTAGTGTAATGTAGCATTTTTCCCCTGTAGCTGTTAAATATAAATCTTATAAAGAACATTCTAAACATTATCATAATGTTTTTGAATTATTGAAGTTTTTTTAAGTTTTGGATTGAGTTTTAAATGGCTTTAATCACTGTAGAAAAAAATGGTTAGATGACCTTCATATTTTGAATGTTTTAAAATTGTTATTTATCAAGCAATTCCCATAGCATCATTATCCATTATCCCTAGGCACAATGAAGTTTAGGCAAGTTTCCTTACTGATGACAATTGATCCAACTCTCTATTTTTTACATAATTTCATGGCTATTTTTGGCTAAATTTTTTTCATATCAGATGAGTTCAATCACTGTTTTTTCTACTACTGAGTCTAAGATCTATACTTGGAATAGAAGTTTTATCCTTGCCATTTTCTGAATAACTTTCATTGTATCTTATTATTATTCTCAAATGACGATTCATTTTTAGAAATTAAAAAAGAATTATTTTGCCTGTGAAAGCTGAGTTTAATTGGATTAAAATTATGTAATCCACTAATCCCCTTTCTATGCAGAAATCAAGTGAGAATAACTGTTAACTTCACTGAGTATCACACTTCCTCATTAAACCCAGACCACCTCCAGTAAGGTGCTTGGGTCATGGCAGTCTGGTGAATATACTGATTGAAAACACCTATGTCAAATCTTACTTTCAAAAATTAATAAAGTTTAATATCACCATATTTTATAGGCATAATCTCAGTAGATATCACTACTGGTTTCCCATGCCAATGGAAAATTGTAAAAACTGTGTTTTCCCTCTTCCAGAATCAGAGGGGGGGCATTGCAATTTGGAGAAAATTTATCATGAAGAGCTCTTAATAAACACCTCAGGTGTGACATTTCTGTTGTTGAATGCATCAGGGACACCCTTTTTGTGGAATATAGTGATATCACAAGCTTAGAGCAAAACTTCAAGATATTCTCTGCATTTTAGCTGTCTGATCCTAGAGAGATAGAGAGAATTACCTAATAATTTTTAAAGTACAATACTCTAATAAAAGTATTGAAAATATATTAAAGCTTCCCCTTTAAAAAGATAATTAATTCCATATGTTTTCTGGATCACACGTACTGTTTTAAAAATATCTCATGACCAAGTTACTAGAAGTTAGGAACTTCAGGTATTCAATATTCTAAGTAATAGAAACTCAAGTGAAATTTAGTATTATTATTTAGAAGAAATATATATCCATTAATAGAACTACTATAATAATGAAAAAAGGTTTTTTTTTTTTGTTGTTGTTGTTGTTGCTAAACACACAAATTTAACTAAAAATGTCAATGTCAATGTTAGGTAGTTAGACATTAGCGGCAAGAAGGTGACAGTGGTGGAAAGACAAGAGGGGAATAATCAAGTCACACCCCAACCATCTGGGGATCCTCCCCTGACCCTACCCAGAATGGGCAAAACTGTGATTGGGTGGTGGGCAACTTATCCTGATAAAGAGGGAGTACTATAATGGGGGAACTTCCTCATGTTGTACATGCCCAGATTAAACAGGTGTACAACCTATAGTAAACCCAAACTCATTATACCATCACTATAATAAAATCTGCATGTGGTTTTGTGCCCCCTCCCCCGCCCCCGTGGGCTTTTCTTAGCGAATCAAGGGTAAGAGCATGTGCAAAAATGAACTGGTTACATAACTCGGGACTGTCAATCAAATAATGATCCCCTGTCACTCACCCATGATCACACCCCACCTCCTCACAGAACACTCCTTATAAATACCCTTAAGCCTGTATAGGAGGGCTTGTTTCACTTTGCAGAAACAGCCCGCTCTCCCTTTGAGAGTGTACCTATGCCTTAATAATCTTTGATTTGCATTTAAGCCTGAAGTAGTAGTCTACAATTCTTTGCTTGTTATCACAAGGACCGAGATTCCTGGTCCGGGTCTTCCGTTGACCTCTTTGGTTGAAGTATTTGACACAACGCATGCCAACACAGTAACATCTTTGGTGACATGACTCAGATCGTTAAAGGTATGTTTGAGCCGCCCCTCTTGCAGCTTCCTCAGACTTTTGACCATTACATGACAATTGCTCCGCCTGGCTTTATCTCCTCTGTCTTACATGCCTCTGTTCCTTGCCTAATATGCCTGAGAAAGGGCTGCTGTGTGTGTGCTGGTGCTAACTTGAGATGATCCAAATGCTGTTCCCTGGAGATCTTTACCCATTATTTTCCTACCCACAACTCTCCTCTCCGGCCTCTTGCTTGCATCCTTCTCCACCTCTGGCAGCAACATTGGACGAACTGGCACCTTCTGACTTTGTTAAATATTTACACCTCTCTTGACAAACTGACTTCCCCGACAAGCTTCCTTGAATTATGACTATTGAGAAGGCTTTGAACCTCTCTCCAGCTTAACTTACTGGGACCTGATAATCATTTTTTCTGTCTTTGGCTGGAACGAAGATCAATCGCGGGACTCTGGGAGGTTTTTCCACTTTCTTTTTGAGGCCCTTCTTTCCCCTTTTGAGACTCGAAGGAGCTTTCTTTTGTTGATAGATCAGGCTGACGGCCACCTAAAACACTAAATCTGCTGTATTTCTGGCCCGACCTCAAGGCGAGGCCCCTTTTTGGCCAGACTGCTCTTATTTGAGATCTCCTCATTCTTTTCCTTGTCGTCTCAAACATCTGCTTTGCATGGTCCCTAAGGGGAACCAACTCTTCCTCCACTCAGCCACCCAGAACAGTTTCCATCACTACCCAGACCTTACCAATTGCCAGCCTGTCAGGAATATCTAGGGACTTTCCTTTATGGTCCTGATCACCCACAAAGGAGCCCTGGCCCACTGGCAATGGGAAAGGAGGAATAACCATGTTATTATGAGACTGAGGAGCCGGAGAATACAAACAAACTGCTCGTTAAGGTTAGGGAATCTCTTTTGGTGACATAGTCTTAACGTTGCATATTCGCTCTATCAAACAAATTGCTCATCCAGGTGAGAGAATCTCTATAGGTGACATAACCATTGGCACATGGTCTGTTACTCTCCCTGAATGTTGTGTGTCCTCACTGCCAGTAAGGAAGGGGGATCTCTATTGGTGACACTGCCTTTGGGACCAGAGGGAACAGACAGTAGTCCCGGTGGGCCTATGGCCAGGGCCCTCCACTTATACCAGGAGGAAGGGATGCCCTCTACTGCAAATGGTCAGGGATATCAGGACTCTGAGATGTCCCTGACCTCTGTGGTGTGTATTCTTTCTTTCCAGATGGTAACCAAACCTCTGGCCTCCCACCACCAGACACTCCCTTAGGATCCATCCTCAAGAACTGGTCAACCTTTGACCCTGACCCCCTAAAGAAAAAGAGAATGGTCTTTTTCTGCAACACCACTTCACCCAGTATAAGCTGGGGGACAAAGAAGAGTGGCCCTTAAATGGTAGCATTAACTTTAATAACATCCTTCAACTAGATCTATTTTGCAAATGACAAGGAAAATGGAGTGAGATTCCCTATGTTCAAGACTTTTTCGCTCTTAGAGGTAAGGGAGACCTCTGCAAGACTTGTAAAATTGACTCTGCTGTGCTGGCCCTGATGGGACAGCCCCCATCCTCTCCTCAAGAGGATCCATCTGAGCCAGGCCATACCAAAAGGGAACCAGAGACAAAGGGAGAAAATCTTTAAAGTTGGGGATAGCACTAAAACCACCCCATCCTCCATCTATCCCCCTTTGCTACTGGCAGCCCCCTTACCACCTTGCCTGGGATATCTGACTCCCACAAGTCCTCCCCCTAGAATTTTCCCTTTGGTGGAGATAATGAGCAAATTCAGACCCCAACTCATTCAGAAGCCTTTTACTCCTGGAGTTGAAGCAGATCAGACAGGATCTAGGTAAATTTTCTGATGATCCTGAGCACTATATTGACAACTTCCAAAACTTAAACTTGGCTTTTGACTTAGCCTGGAAGGATGTCATGATAATCTTGGGGCAAACTCTATCAGATACTGAGAAGGAAAAGATCCTGAAGGAGGCCTACAACTTTGCAGACAGCCTCCATTTATCCAGCTCAAAATGCCCTGTGGGAGAAACCACCATTCCCAATAAGGACCCTCACTGGGATTACAATAACTCCAATGAACAAACGGGAAAAGGAACATTTTATAATCTATATAAAAGCTGGACTCAAAGCAAGCAGAAGGAAACCCATTAATTACTCAAAGCTTTCTGCCATCAGCCAGGAACCCAACAGAATCCCTACAACTTCCTGGAAAGGCTCAAGGAGGAAATAATTAAATATACCCAACTAAACCTGGATTTCCTTGAAGGAAAAAACATTTTAAAGGAGAGGTTCCTTACCCAGTCCACACCAGACACTGGAGGAAGCTACAAAAGCTTACACAGGAGCTCAATGTTAACCTTGATGAATTTCTAGCTACAGCCACCACTACCTTTTATAACCGGGACTAGGAGGAGGAGGTCAAGGCTTGGGAGAAGGAAATGAGGAAAGAAAATAGGCAGGCCCAATTATTGGCAGCCCTACAGGGGCAACCCCCATCCAGAGAAACACTGACCCATCCCAACAGAAGCCAAGACCAATGCCGGGTCTACAGAAAGCCTGGTCACTGGACAAGGGAATGTCCCATCAAGGACAAGCCTCCTACAATGCCCTGTCCAAACTATCAAAAAGTGGCCACTGGAGAGCCATCTGCCCACTGGGCCAAAGTGCCCAGGGACCAGAGGAAGCCCCTCAGATGGCCCTGGATAAACAGGACCCTCTACTCCAGATGACCCCCCGGTTTAATGTCAGTATTACTGGACTGGAACCAAGGGTGAACCTGGATGTGGCAGGTAGGACCGTATCTTTCTTATTAGATATGGGGGCCGCCTACTCTGTCCCAGTTTCCTTCTCTGGACCCTTCTCCTCTGACTCCTGTTAGGCTACAGGAGTCTCAGGTAAACTTACAGTTAGGCCTTTAACTGTCCCTTTGTGTTGTTACTGGGAAGGATATACTTTCTCCGTTCCTTCCTGGCCATACCTGAATGCCCCCACCCACTGTTAGGTAGGAACAGCATGAACAAGCTGGGAACAAGACTGGTACTTGGGAGAACCACTGCAGTAACACTCCTCTAGTTCTAAGTCTTAGAGACACAGCCTCCTCTGAGGACTGGCATACCAGCCTTAGCTGATTTGCCAGTAGACACCCAGGTCTGGGCCAGTGGAACTCCAGGGAGAGCTATTACCGCCTCCCCAGTACTTATCACCTTAAGGGATCCAACCTCTTTTCCCAATCAGAAACAATATCCAATTCTCCCAGAAGCCTGAAGAGGACTGCAGCCTTTCATACCTAAATTTTTACAATGTGGGCTACTTATTCCTTACAGTTCTCCTTGAAACATCCTATCTTAGCTGTTAAGAAGCCAAACAGAGAATACAGACTGATTCAAGACTTAAGAGCTATCAGTGAGGCAGTTGTCCCAGTCCATCTAGTAGTCCCCAACCTGTACAACTTGTTGGGGACCATACCAGGCACAGCCTCCTGGTTTATTGTGTTAGACCTAAAGGATGCCTTCTTTGCCATACCTCTGGAACCCTGGTCCTACTACCTTTTTGCTTTTGAGTGGCATGAGGAAGGAATAGAGGACAATAACTCATCTGGACAGCTCCATCCCAAGGGTTCCGAGACAGTCCCCACATTTTTGGCCAGGCCCTGGCCAAGGACCTCCAAGATCTACACCTGGAGGAAGGGACTATCATACAGTATGTGGATAACCTTCTTATTTGTTCCCCATACCATGAGAGAGCCTTAACTCATGCTACCCAGACCCTCAATTTTTTGGCAAAACAAGGCTATAAAGTCTCTAAGTCCAAGGTCCAATTGGTACAGCAGGAAGTCAAATATCTGTGAGTAATCCTCTCCCCAGGGGAATGAAGACTCTCCCCCTATAGAATACAAGCAATTTTATTTTTTTTATTTTTTTATTTTTTTTTTGCTGTACGCGGGCCTCTCACTGCTGTGGCCTCTCCCGTTGCGGAGCACAGGCTCCGGCCACACAGGCTCCGTGGCCATGGCTCGCGGGCCCAGCCGCTCCACGGCATGTGGGATCTTCCGGGATAGGGGCACGAACCCGTGTCCCCTGCATCGGCAGGCGGACTCTCAACCACTGCGCCACCATGGAAGCCCCTACAAGCAATTTTAGATCTGCCGAAACCAACTACCTGAAAACTTAGCACTGAGCCATTTTAGACCTCATGGGGTATTGCAGACTATGGATTACTAACTGTGGACTAAAAGCACAATATTTTTATGAGGCGCTGAAGGGAAAATCTGACTCTAAATTTCTGCTCTGGGGCCCTAACCAAACCCAAGTTGTCCAACTGCTAAAGACATTATTATCCCAGGCCCCAGCCTTGGGAATCCCAAGAAATGATACAACTTTCCAGCTATTCATGGCAGAAAAATAAGGGATGGCTTTAGGAGTCTTAACTCAGGAACTTGGCCCTGTCCAGAGACCTACAGGATATATGTCAAAGAGACTGGACCTGGTGGCCACTGAATAGCCCAGTTGTCTTAGGGTAGCTGCTGCCTTGGCCTTATTGGTGGAAGAAGCCTCTAAGCTTACACTGAGGCAACCCCTGACAGTATATACCCCCATCAGGTTACCTCTCTCGGAAGGGAAAGACCATTTTCTGGCTCACGGAAAGCAGGATCCTCAAATATCAGGCATTACTGTTGGAGAATCCAGACATACATGTCATGGTCTGCTCCTCTTTAAATCCAGTTACCCTGCTACCCCTACTTGAAGATGGTATGCCAGTTCACCAACGTGAAGATATTATATCTCCTCCCTTGTTGTCCCAACCAGATCTAACTGATATTCCACTACAAAACCCTGAGGAGGTTTGTTTCACTGAAGGAAGTAGTTTTGTTTCTGAAGGATGTAGAAGGGCAAGGTATGTGGTGGTGTCCTTGACACAGGTTATTGAGGCCTGGACTCTTCCCCCAGGGACCTCAGTCCAACTGGCAGAAATAATTGCTTTAACCCGAGCCTAACCCTGGCTGAAGGAAAGGCCCTAAATATATATACTGACTCTAAATATGCTTTTTTGGTTCTGCATGCTCATGCTGCTATCTGGAAGGAACGTGGCTACCTGATGGCACGTTCTGGCTACCTGAGAGTATGGACCTCAAATTCTCTCCCTCTTGGAGGAAGTTCTCAAGCCTTCCCAGGTAGCAGTGTTTCACTGCAGAAGTCACCAGAAGGGCAACGATGAAATAACAAAAGGAAATTGGCTAGCCGATCAGGCTACCCAACAGGCAGTGCTTCAGCCCATTGTGATAGAGTGTGTCTTAGTTCCTTCCCTTAGTTCTCTCCCTTCCCCATCTTACCTGCCTGAGGAAATCAAATGGGCCACAAATCACGGGTACCACCCTGACCTAGAGAGATGATACCAGAGAGAGGGCTTAATTCACCTGCCCCGATTGTCCCAATGGAAAATTATTAAATTTTTGCATGAGGCCTGTTACCCTGGGAGGGATGCCTTATACTAGATTGTTTCTTCTATCTCCTCTGGAAAGGGATTTTGCAGTGTAGTTAATAAGGTAACCTCATCATGGCCTACTTGTCTGACTGACAATCCTCAGGGAAGTAAGCCAGTACTGTTGGCCCTTCCGGCTCAGAGACACAGAACATATCCAGGGGAAGACTGGCAAATGACTTTAAAATGGTTCCTCCCTACCAAGGATATAAGCACATTTTGGTGTTCATGGACACCTTTACCGGCTGGGTGGAAGCTTTCCCCACCAGGACAGAAAAAGCATCAGATGTAGCCCAGAAACTTTTAACTGAAATCATCCCTAGGTTTGGCCTCCTGTTGTCTCTGAAGAGTGATAATTGTCCTGCTTTTTTTTCCCAGATTACTCAGCAGATATACAAGGTTCTAGATACTGAGTACCACCTTCATTCTTCCAGGAGACGCCAGTCCTCAGGAAAGGTAGAAAGAGCCAACCAACATTTAAAGAATACCTTAAGAAAAATAATGCAAGACCTCTCTCATTTGGAAGGAAGCCCTCCCTATTGCTTTTTTAAGGATCAGAACAGCCCCAAAGGCCTTACTTAAACTATCCCTTATGAAATGCTGCATGGTAGGCCTTTCTTATGAGGGGACCTACTGATGGACTCTGATACCCCTGCCATTACATCTCATATCACCTCCCTTGGAAAATTCCAACAAGCCCTCCAGGACTACGGGGTAAAAAGCTTTCTTCCCCAGAGTCTGCTCCTTGCCTCTACTCTCCAGGAACACAAGTACTCATTGAAACTTGGAAAGACACCTCTCCTGGTTCTCAACCTCAGCTGACCTGGAAGGACCCTATCCAGTCCTGCTCTCTTACCCTACAGCTGTTAAAGTACAGGGATCCCCAGTTGGATTCATCATTCCTGGGTAAAGCCCTGGACAGATACTGCACCTGAGGACATTTCCCCAGCTGAGTACACCTGTGATCCTTTGGAGGACCTCCAGCTCCTGTTCAAACGAAAACTGCTTGATAAGTACATTCTAAATCCATGAACCCACCATTCCCACAGTTGGCAGAAGTAATAGGCCTACTGTATCTCCTGACATTTCTCACTGTGCTCACTCTTATTCTATTCTGCATATCATCACAAAATTAATTCACACACTGCCTCTTATTTCCCTAATATGGCATCTCTACTTGCAGTTATTGCACTTTGCTCCTTTCCCTTCATTTCTTCATATTCTCACCATCCAGTTACACTCACTATAAATCAAGTTGCAAAATAACCAATAAAACCTACTGCTGGATAGTCCCCAAGGGAACCCAAAACCTAGAGGAACTCTACTTATTGGCCTTCCCTACCTCCATCGAACAGCTGTATAACTTACTGGGTCAAGATTTTGGGATGGATTACCTTTTACATGGGGGCCAAATGCAAGAAGACCCTTACTTTTTTTGCCACAGGCCTAGCTATCTGTGTAGGTACAGCCTCCAAGCTTCTAGGAAAGGCACAGCTTTGTTTTCAGAACCAGGATGAATGGGACCCACCTTGGGCTTGTTAAGTGACTCCTTTTGTATCTGTATCCTCAGCTTTAATCAGACTAGCCTGGGGTGGGATCCCTGGTCAGAAGAGGATGAATACAATGCACACAAAGGTAATTTCACTTTGTATTGGGAAAACTCAAGGAAGAATGCAACTAATAAATATATTAATGAGGACCATATCCCCATAAACAGCTCAGCCCTGGGAACTGAATATGTAGAGATTGGCATGACTATCAGACACCTACTTAATCTAATCTCCCTGCAAGATCCTCCTCCAAAATATAATATAATTCAGTTAATATTCAGAGATTTGTTATCTTAATCCCCCCATCACACTCATAATCAGTCAGAACCCGGATCCTTCCTTCTGTTTATAGATTATGTCCCTAGGGTTTGGCCTTCCAAATATAATCCTAAGCCATGGGACTCCAGTCTTCTTCTAGAGGAAAACTCCCAACAGGTCAAGGCCTGGCTCTGGGGACCCATGATGGGGTATCCTTAAGGGACATTGGATTTTCATTTCTTTGTGGTACTGGGATATATCTAGATCTTTCCACACTTTGCAGGGGCACCTCCCCCAACATTGCTGCTGTCCCAGAGGCAACCATTATGCCTTCAAAAGATTTAGCTTCCTCAGGAGGCATTCCTCAGGGGTCATCCTCAAAGAAGCCTTGAGACATGTCCAAAACAGACAAAAACGAACCACTGATGGGGGGGTGATGCTCATGATAACCCAATTCTTGATCAGCTGTAAATGATCCACAGTATCTTTAGAGGAATTTTTTGGTTTGCAGGTATAACCCTCTTAGAGAAGAACATTCTCAATCTTACCATCATGGTCCAGTAATCCTGGGTTACAGTAGCAGCCATTAAGGAACAAGAGTCAGACCTAGATTCTCTGGCCAAGGTGGTTTTACAAAATAGGAGGGCCCTCAGTGTTATAACACCTGAGGCCGGAGGTGTCTGTGCCCTGATAAATGAAACGTGCTGCTTCTATGTTAATACCTCTAGCCAGGTTGAAGAAAACCTTCTGGTTTTAAAGGAAAACATCAAATTAGCAGATGATCTGAAAGAAAGAGCAGGACAGGACCCTAGCTGGCTTTCTTCCTTCCTCTCCTCTATGGAGACACAGATATAGACATGACTGCTGCCCTTGTTGAGACTATTAGTCCTGATAGCCTTTGTTTTGTCATTGGTCCCTTGTATCATAAACCTGCTTGTTCGACTTATTTCAGAATGCATATAGGATGTTCAATTCCAAATGGTTCTGCAAGGTAGCTACCAGCCTGTTCAGCCTGGCCCTGAGACCAAGATCTATGTGGGACACTTTGATGGTCATCACTCCAACCCACCTCCTAGCTGAAAAAGAGCAAGTGGATGGACCCAATCAAATCTCTGCCCCTTAACAGCAGGAAGCAGCCAGAGCAGTCGTCACCCATGTCCCAAAGAATTGGGTCCCATACTCTTGAGGGGGGAATGTTAGGTAGTTAGTCAGATATAAGCAACAAGGAGATAACAGTGGGGAAAAGACAAGAGGGGAATAATCAAGCCATACCCCAACCATCTGGGGACCCTCCCTTGACATTAGCAGCAAGGAAGTAACAGTGGCAAAAAGACAAAAGGGGAGTAGTCAAGTTACACCGCAACTATCTGGGAACCATCCCCTGACCCCATCCAGAATGGATGAAACTATGGTTGAGTGATGGGTAACTTATCCTGATAAAGAGAGAGCACAGTAACACGAGGGATCTTCCCTGGGATGCTCATGCCCAGACTAGACAGGCTTATAAGCTATAGTAAACCCAAACTCACTATACAATCACTATAATAAAATCAGCATGTGGTTTTGGCCCCCCACCCCCACCCGGTGGGCTTTTCTTAGTGAGTCAAGGGTAAGGGCATGTGCAAAAATGAACTGGTTACATAACTCGGGACTGTCAATCAAATAATGATACCCTGTCACTCACCCATGATTGCACCCCAGCTCCTTGCAGAACACTCCTTATAAACACCCTTAAGTCTGTACAGGAGGGCTGGTTTCATTTTGCAGAAACAGCTCCCTCTCCCTCTGAGAGTGTAACTATGCCTTAATAAGCTTTGCTTTGAATTTAAGCCTGAAGTAGTAGTCTGCAATTCTTTGCTTGTTATCACAAGGACTGAGATTCCTGTTCCTGGTCTTCCATTGACTTCCTTGGTTGAAGCTATTTGACACAATTCACACCAACCCTGTAACATCAGGTGCCTAAGGCACTATCTCACCAGTCTACCCAATGAATGTTTTCTTATGAGTGGTTCATAAAGTCATAAAATTCTTAGCATAACATAAAATAAACTAGGCATGAATTTGTAGTTTACAATAATCTGTTTCTTTCCCCTATTTCTCTGTTTCCTATAAAAATTATTTCTTGCAATATGAATACCACATTATTCAAAAATAACAATGTGGGCTTCCCTGGTGGCGCAGTGGTTGAGAGTCCGCCTGCCGATGCAGGGGACACGGGTTCGTGCCCCGATCCCTGAAGATCCCACATGCCGTGGAGCGGCTGGGCCCGCGAGCCATGGCCGCGGAGCCTGTGTGTCCGGAGCCTGTGCTCCGCAACGGGAGAGGCCACAGCAGTGAGAGGCCCGCGTACAGCAAAAAAAAAAAAAATAACAATGTGTAATTATATATCTGCAAAGATGTATTAATATTTTAGGTACAAAGACAGAATTCAAAATTTTAATCTGCATCATATTATATATTTTTTCTAAAATTGTGTTAAAGTGATCATCATTCCTATGTCTAAACTATTTCATTTTAAAAATAGGTTAAGATTAAAAATTATTTTGTTGAAAATGGTTAAAAATGAAATCCTGGAGTAGATAAAGTTATAAAGAAATATTAATTTTCAATACAAGGTGAACTGATAACAGTGTGCGTGATACAGAACACAAGTGAGATTGGGTTTTGTTCTGTAGCTGTTGGCAAGAGAGTCTGCAAATCTGGGAACACTGGAAGAACAGAGACAAATAAAGCAATCTTTCTTTAAAAATGCATCCTAGTCCATCAAAACACAAGCCTCTGACCACACTCCATGCTAATAGTAATAGCCTTTGCTGCTAAATTCTTTCAATCAATTCTTCTTTGTCCATTCTTTAAAATAACCCTTTTCACTTAACATTAAGTTGCCAGAAAGTTCTTTGAAATGCCAACCACTGAAATCACCATCTTCCCCAAATCTTGGCAAGTAACATAACTCAAAATGGAATCGGCAGGTGAATGACTACAGGATTAGAAAAGCACGTCTTTATGGTATCATCTCAACTAATTGCCTTAGGGTCGAACTTTGAATCTCCAAAATATCCATGGGAAATTTAGAATTATAAAATTTCAATCCATGACTTTTTATATCTTATGGATCATGTTAATAGCCAACTCCTTATTTAATAATTCATCATTAATCCATATGTTTTTGTAATTGGTACGTAATCTTTATAAAATTAGACATTTTACCTTTGACTAGATTTATTAAATTTTCTTGAAATTTTCTTGAAAATGGTAAAAGAAAGTGTTTTAGAAGGAAAACACATCTTTAAAGAAAATATAGTTCTAGGTGAAAGAACTTAAAACTATGGAAATACTGCTCATAACATATTTTAAGGGTAATAAAATTCTCTTTTAACATGACCAGTTCTTCCCAGGTTTCTTATTAAGAGTCATCTTAAAAAGAAATCTTATCCTTAATATCATCACTGAAACCAAACAGGAGCCTGTGGGGTTCCTGGGCACAAAAACCTTTCTATGTCCCCCATTTCTTGATTACAGGAAACAGGCTTTATTCAGCCTCCATGACCTTCCATAAGTTCCAAAGGGCAGGTTCAAACAGTTGCTAATTAGGGAAGGGAGGGGATGCAGAGACAAGGGAGGAACGTCAAGAAACAATAGTGCAGGCCTTCCCTGGTGGTGCAGTGGTTGGGAGTCCGCCTGCCGATGCGGGGGATGTGGGTTCGTGCTCTGGTCCGGGAGGATCCCACATGCCGCGGAGTGGCTGGGCCCGTGAGCCCTGGCTTCTGGGCCTGCGCATCTGGGGCCTGTGCTCCGCAACGGGAGAGACCCCAACAGTGAGAGGCCCGCGTACCGCAAAAAAAAAAAAAAAAAAAAAAGAAACAATAGTGCAGCCTTGGGGCAGGGTCCTGGTTCCCCCTCAAGGGATATATATAATAAAATCTGTGAGCTGTTTTGCAGATACTGAAACCCCCACCAGGTGGAAGAAGTTAACTGTATGCTGCCCACAAGAATGTAGACCACAGACCAGTTGGAACCAGAAGGTTGTTGATGCTGACTCCCACTTACTTTACCACCAACAAATCAGAAGGATGTCCATGAGCTGATCATGCCCTCTTCTTTGAACCACTGCTATAAAACTCCTCACTACCCCCACCCCCCCAGTTCAGGACACACAGTTTTGGGGGCATTAGCCTGCTGTGGCCCCCTTTGCCTGGCAAAGCAATAAAGCTATTATTTTCTACTTCTCCCAAAACTCTGTCTCTGAGGTTCAATTCTATACCGGTGTACAGAGGCTGAATTTCAGCTAAATAACAAGTTAACACAAAACTGAAAGGCAATTTATTCTCATAATTTCAAATCATTTTTATTTCTAAAACTGCAATCACATATATTCATAACATGTTTGTATTTGTTGTGCTAGGGTGAGATGAAAGGAAACACTGAGAGTCAGAGAAGTAAAATATTTTGCCTAAGATTATACTCCTGGTACAGAGCATATAGAGATCACATCCAGTTTATTCAGACTTGTAATGTCTTCTGTGTTGTACACATCCAATATGTTTTACATAACCTTGACCCCCATGGCAGAGAAAACCCACATTTCTTAGAAGGGCATTGTTGAGAGTAAACTTCTTTCTCTCCCATGTAAGATAGTCTATCAGAATGATGCAAACAAAGTCATATTATCTGCATCCCACCCACTCCATGCATCCAGACCCACAGCTTCAGTTGTTTCGTTTTAGTTTCTTTGTTTTTTTTCATATTTTAGTATAGTGAGCCATTTGTTAGAATTTTTTTAATCTTTTATTCTACTCTATAAACTTCTGTTTATTACTGAAAATAATAAGGCCTGAGTGATTAGCATTCTTTCTTTCAGATTCCTTTAAACACAGAAAATTCTAAAATGGTGACTCCTTACACAATTGTTTTTATTTGTTTACTTTGTTTTTAAATAAACTTCTCATGAGACACAGGGTGGTATGGAGTGACTTTTACTTTGAAGGGTTATTTGTATCTTTCTCCTGAGATGTCTAATGTCAACTTGAAAAATAAAATAACCAGTTATTTTACCAGCAAAATTAGTTTATTTAGAAACAGCAGAGGAATTGCAATTAGGGTCAAGCAAACTATAGTGAACCACAGGCAAGTCTGGAGAACAAAGGAGGGCAGAATTATTTTGCAGGGGGAAGTGGGAAGTTGTGAAGGGCTGTTTCTGAACAAAGTCCATTGGAGGAGAGTGTGAGTTCAGGGTTGTGGCTACTTCTTTTTGGCTGAGTTGTTGTGGTTTCCCATTGGCTGTGTTGTTGCTGGGGTGTGTAAATTAAGCTTCTTCCCATTGGGGAATGCTAGGCTTACAAACAGCAGCCAAAGTTGGAGTGAGTGAGGTCCCCCTGCAGGGCTTCCCTCCTTTTTATTTTATTTTATTAGTTTATATATATATATTGAATTTTTATTGGAGTGTAGTTGCTTTACAATGTTGTGTTAGTTTCTTCTCTACAGTAAAGTGAATCAATTGTATGTATACATATATCCACTCTTTTTTAGATTTCCTTCCCATTTTGGTCACTGCAGATCACTGAGTAGGGTTTCCTGTGGTAAACAGTAGGTTTTTATTAGTTATCTATTTTATACATAGCAGTGTAAATATGTCAATCCCAATCTCCCAATTTGTCCCACCCCCTCTAACTCCTTCTTAACAATAAGTTTGTTCTCTACATCTGTGACTCTATTTCTGCTTTGCCAGCAAGTTCATCTGTACCATTTTCTTAGATTCCACATGTGAGCAATATTATATATTTGTTTTTCTCTTTCGGACATACTTCACTTTGTATGACAGTCTCTAGGTTCATCCACATCTCTGCAAATGACACTATTTCATACCTTGTTATGAATGAGTAATACATGTACCACATCTTCCTTATCCATTCATCCATTGATGGACATTTAGGTAGCTTCCATGTCCTGGCTACTGAAAATAGTGCTGCAATGAACATCAGGGTGCATACATCCTTTTGAATTATGGTTTTCTCAAGATTTATGCCTAGGATTGGGATTGCGGGTTCATATGGTAGCTCTATTTTTAGTTTTCTAAGGAACATCCATACTGTTCTCTATAGTGGCTGTACCAATTTTCATTCCCACCCACAGTGTAGGTGGGTTCCCTTTTCTCCACACACTCTCCAGCATTTATTGTTTCTAGATTTTTTGATGATGGCCATTCTGACCAGTGTGAGGTGATACCTCACTGTAGTTTTGATTTGCATTTCTCTAATAATTAGTGATGTTGAGCATCTTTCATGTGCTTTTTGGTGAACTGTGTGTCTTCTTTGGAGAAATGTCTATTTAGATATTCCACCCTTTTTTTTACTGGGTTATTTTTTTTTTGTTGTTGTTATTGAGTTTCATTAACTGTTTGTATATTTTGGAGATTAATCCCTTGTAGGTTGCTTCATTTGTAAATATTTTCTCCCATTCTGAGGATTCTCTTTTTGTTTTGCTTATAATTTCCTTCACTGTGCAAAAGATTTTAAGTATAATTAGAAACTGTTTGTTTGTTTGTTTGTTTTCTTTTGTTTTTATTTTCATTACTCTAGGAGGTGGATCAAAAAATCTTACTGTGGTTTATTTCAAAGAGTGTTCTGCCTGTTTTCCTCTAAGAGATTTATAGTGTCTGGACTTATATTTAAGTAGGTTGTTAACCCATTTTGAGATTATTTTTTGTATGGTGTTGGGAGTGTTCTAATTTTATTCTTGTATGTATAGCTGTCCAGTTTTCCCAGCACCACTTATTAAAGAGACTGTCTTTTCTCCACTGTATGTTCTTGCCTCCTTCATCATAGATTAGGTGACCATAAGTGCATGGGTTTATCTCTGGTTTTTCTTGTTCCATGGATCTATATTTCTATTTTTGTGCCAGTACCATACTGTCTTGATTACTGTAGCTTTGTAGTATAATCTGAGTCAGGAAACCTGATTCCTCCAGCTCCATTTGTTTTTCTAAAGATTGCTTTGACTAGTCAGGGTCTTTTGTGTTTCCATACAAATTGTAATTTTTTTTTGTTCTAATTCTGTGAAAAATGCCCTTGGTAATTTGATAGGGATTGCATTGAATCTGTAGATTGCCCTGTGTAGTATGTCATTTTCACAATGTTGATTCTTATGATCCAAGAACATTGTATATCACCCCATGGGTTTGTGTCATCTTTGATTTCTTTCATCAGTATCTTATAGGTTTATGCATACTGGTATTTTGCCTCCTTGGGTAGGTTTATTCCTAGGTATTATTATTCTTTGTGCTGTGATGGTAAATGTGATTGTTTCCTTAATTTCTCTTTCTGATTTTTGTTGTTAGTGTATAGGAATGCAAGAGATTTCAATGTATTAATTCTGTATCCTTCCACTTTACCAAATTCACTGATGAGCTCTAATAGTTTTCTGGTAGCCTCTTCAGGATTGTCTATGTATAGTATCAGGTCATCTGAAAACAGTGACAGTTATACTTCTTTTTTTTTTTCCAATTTGGATTCCTTTTATTTCTTTTTCTTCTCTGTTTGCCATGGTTAGGACTTCCAAAACTGTTGGATGATAGTGGTGAGGGTGGGTGTCCTTGTCTTGTTCCTGATCTTAGAGGAAATGATTTCAGTTTTTCACCACAGAGAATGATGCTTGCTGTGTGTTTGTCATATATGGCCTTTATTATGTTGAGGTAGGTTCCCTCTAAGCCCACTTTCTGGAGAGTTTTTATTGTAAATTTGTGTTGAATTTTGTCAAAAGCTTTTTCTGCATCTATTGAAATGAGCATATGGTTTTTATAATTTGTTAATGTGATGTATCAGATTGATTGATTCCTCACATCCCTGGGATAAATTCTACTTAATCATGGTGTATGATTATTTTAATGTGTTGTTGGATTCAGTTTGCTAGTATTTTGTTGAGGCATTTGCGTCTATGTTCATCAGTACTACTGACCTGTAATTTTCATTTTTGTGTGAAATCTTTGTATGTTTTTGGTATCAGAGTGAGGGTGGCCTCCTAGAATGAGTTTGGGAGTGTTCTTTCCTCTGTGATATTTTGGACAAGTTTGAGAAGGATAGGTGCTAGCTCTTCTCTAAATGTTTGGTAGAATTTGACTGTGAAGCCATCTAATCATGGACTTTTGTTTATTGGAAGATTTTTAATCACAGTTTCAATTTCATTACTTGTGAATTGTCTGCTTATATTTTCTATTTCTTCCTGATGCGGTCTTGGAAGGTTTTACCTTTCTAATAATTTGCCCATTTCTCCCAGGTTGTCCATTTTATTGGCATAGAGTTGCTTGTAGTAGTCTCTTATGATCCTCTGTATTTCTGAGGTGTCAATTGTAACTTCCCCTTTTTTATTTCTAATTTTATTGATTGGAGTCCTCTTCCTTTTTTTTTTTTCTTGATGAATCTGGCTAAAGGTTTATCAATTTTGTTTATTTTCTCAAAGAAACAGCTTTTAGTTTCATTGATCTTTGTTATTTTTTCTTCATTTCTATTCCATTTATTTGTGCTCTGATGTTTATGATATCTTTCCTTCTACTAATTTTGAGTTTTGTTCTTCTTTCTCTAGTTGTCTTAGGTGTAAGGTTAGATTGTTTATTTGAGATTTTTTTTTCTTGAGGTAAGATTACATTGCTATAAACTTCCCTCTTAGAACTGCTTTTACCTCATCCCATAGGTTTCGGGTCATTGTATTTTTGTTGTCATTTGATTCTAGGAATTTTTTTTTTTACTTCCTCTTGATTTTCTCAGTGATCCATTGGTTATTTAGTAGCATATGGTTTTGCCTTCATGTTTTGGTATTTTTTACAGTTTTTTTCCTGTAATTGATTTTTAATCTCATAACATTATGGTTGCAAAAGATGCTTGATATAATTTCAAGTTTCTTAAATTTACAGAGGCTTAATTTGTGATCCAAGATGTGGTCTATCCTAGATAATGTTCTGTCTGTACTTGAGAAGAAAGTGTATTCTGCTGCCTTTTGTTGGGATGGCCTATAAATATCAATTAATTCTATCTGATCTTATGTGTCATTTAGATCTTGTGTTTCCTTAGTAATTTTTCATCTGGATGATCTGTCCATTGGTGTTAGTGGGGTGTTAAATTTCCCCACTATTATTGTGTTAGTGTTGACTTCCCTTTTTATGGCTGTTAGCATTTGCTGTATTGAGGTGCTCCTATGTTAGGTGCAGAAATATTTACAATTGTTATAGTTTCTTCTTGGTTTGATCCCTTGATCTCTACATAGAGTCCTTCCTTGTCTCTTGTAACAGTCTTTATTTTAAAGTTTATTTTGTCTGATATGAGTATTGCTACTCCAGTTTTCTTTTTATTTCCATTTGCATAGAATATCTATTTACAACCCCTACTTTCAGTCTGTATGTGTCCCAAGATCTTAAGTGGGTCTCTTGTAGATAGCATATATGTGTGTCTTCTTTTTGTATCCATTCAGCTAGTCTATGTCTTTTGGTTGGAGCATTTAATCCATTACATTTAAGGTAAGTTCCTATTGCCATTTTCTTAATTGTTTTGGGTTTGTTTTTGAAGGTGTGTTTTTTCTTCCCTTCCTCTGTTTTTTTCTTCTCATGTTTTTCTTGCCTAGAGAAGTTCCCTTAGCAATATTTGTAAAGGCTGTTTCGGTGGTGCTGAATTCTCTTATCTTTTGCTTGTCTCTAAATCTTTTGATTTCTCCATCAAATCTGGATGAGAGCTTTGCTGGGTATAGTATTCTTTTTGTTGTTGTTGTTGTTGCCATATGCGGGCGTCTCACTGTTGTGGCCTCTCCCATTGTGGAGCACAGGCTCCAGGTGCACAGGCTCAGTGGCCATGTCTCATGGGCCTAGCCACTCAGCAGCATGTGGGATCTTCCCGGACTGGGGCATGAACCCATTTCCCCTGCATCGGCAGGCAGACTCTCAACCACTGCACCACCAGGGAAGCCCTGGGTATAGTAATCTTTGTTGTAGGTTTTTCCCTTTCATCTCTTGAAATGGATTTTGCCACTCCCTTCTAGCTTGTAGAGTTTTTGCTGAAAACTCAGCTGATAATATTTTAGGGATTCCCTTGTATGTTGTTGATTTTCCTTTGTTGCTTTTAATATTTCTTTTTCTTTCTATGTAATTTTTGTTAGTTTGATTAATATGTGTCTCAGTGTGTTCCTCCTTTGGTTTATCCTGTATAGATCTCTGCACTTCCTGGACTTGGGTGACCATTTCCTTTCTCATGTTAGGGAAGTTTTCAACTATGATCTCTTCAAATACTTTCTCAAGCACTTTCTTTTTTTCTTTGTCTTCTGAGACCCATATTATTCAAATGTTGGTGTGTTTAATGTTGTCCCTGAAGTCTCTGAGACTGTCCTCATTTCTTTTCTTTCTTTTTTCTTTATTCTGTTCCATGGCAGAGATTTCCACCATTCTGTCTTCCAGGTCACTTATCCGTTCTTCTGCTTCAGTTTTTCACCTAATGATTCCTTCTAGTGTATTTTTCATTTCAGTTATTGTCTTGTTCAACTCTTTTTATTTTTTATTTCTTCTAGGTCTTTGTTAAACTTTTCTTGTATCTCCTCTATCTGTGTCTCCATTTAGTTTCTGAGACCCTGGATCACCTTTACTATCTTTACTGTGTATTATGTTTCAGATAGATTGCTTATTGCCTCTCCATTTAGTTGTTTTTGTAGGTTTTTATCTTGCTCCTTCATTGCCAGCATATTTCTTTGCTGTCTCATTTTGTCAGAGTTACTGTGTTTGTGGTCTCCTTTCTGTAGGTTGCAGGATCATAGTTCCTCTTGCTTCTAGTGTCTGCTTCCTGGTAGGTGAGGTTGGTCTAGAGGTGTGTGCCATTACCCACCTTATAGAGGGTTTGATTGGTATTGTGGTGATCAGAGCCTGCCCTAGGTATTGAGTGGGGTCTCCCCTTTGCCCTGTGGTTGTCAGTGCCCTGTCAGGGGCAGGGTCTGCTCCCTATTTGTTGGAGTAGAGTCCCCCAGATCTGTTTCTTAGCTTTGATTCTGATCTGTTCTGCTAGGTAGGCAGGATTAGAGCACTCCCATTGAGAGAGCAGCCATTGAGTTTTTCACCTTTGGAGTTGTTTACTTGTGAATATGCTCTGATGTGTCCCCTTTTGCCTGTTGTGCAGTCTCACAAAGCATAATATTGGTCCCACTTAACTGTGGATATGTTGGCAATTGGCCCTGGTGACTCTCAGGCATTGTTTTCACCCAGCCACCGGTGCAGGTCCACTGAGTTTAGGTTCCAGTAGTGCAGTATTTGTGCATCAGGACCCACAGTGTGAGCTATGGAGCAGTTTGAAGTCTGGTCTGGGGCTTCCCTCATGTGTATGTGCTAACCAAGCCCACAGCTGCTAAAGCCAGACCTGTCCCAGCTGCAAGAGCACTTGTTGTCTTTTCAGATGTTTCACAGGTGCTGAATTTAGGAAGCTGTCAGTAGAAGTGTAACTCTGCAGTTCGTGCAGCTGTGAGGAGAGATTTCAGCTCTTGTTCCTTAGTAGCATAGCCCCTGGGCCTCAACTGTGGTTTCAGCCTCTCCTCTGGGTGAATTTTCTAGTGAGAGGAGTAACTGCACCCTCCTGGAACAGCAGGGTGGGTCCTGGAACCCACTGGCAGATTTCCTGGTATTGAAAGGTTTCTGTATGCTCTTGGGATGATAGGTGAACTCTTGGCACCTGTTGATGGATTTCTTAGTGGGGGGAGTTATCCGCACCCTCCCAGGAGAGCAGGGCAGGTTCCAGAACCCACTAATGGATTTCCCAGTTACAGAAGCTTTCTGTGCCCTCATTGGACAGCATGAGCAAGTCCCAGCTCCTACTGGCAGATTTCCTAGTAGCAAGATTTTATGCACTCCTGGGACATCAGGATCCTGTCCTGGCATCTGTTGGTGTATTTCCTAATGGGGTGAGTTTTCTATCTGCACCCGCCCGGGATAGTGGGACAGGTCCCAGCACCCACTGAAGGGCTTCCCAGTAGCGAGTGCTATTGGTGCTCTCCTGGGACAGCATGGGCAGGTCCTAGGGCTCACTGGCAGAATTCCTAGTGGGGGGAAGCTCTTGGCACCCTTCCAGGTCAGCAGGGACAGGTCCTGGCGTCTGCTGGTGGAATTGCTAGTGGCTGGATCTGTCCGTGCCCTTCTGGGGCAGTTTCAACTTCCTTCCATTTTAAATGAGGTTTCTTTTATTCATTTTCAGATTAAAATGCCTGCTTTGTATAAAAACTATGAGGTATTGGTGAAGTTTTTCAGGATTTTGTTTGCTAAATATTTTTCCACAGTTAAGGTTAGCTAGAATGTGACAGGTGTAGGTAAGGGGCTGGTTACCAAGGTACTTTGGTAGCTTCCCCAAATTACCATACACTTTCAGAGTCAGAAGCCATTTTTAAAGGTCATCAATGACTACCTCCTTCCTTTCTTAACTGATATTGGTAATTCTTTATGCTAGAAATTCTGGATTATAATTTAAATTTACCATAATATCCTGGGAGCTTCTGACATCATCTTCTAGTTTAAAGACCTATCAAAAGAACATGTCTAAAGGAATATGGAAAATAGCAGCTGGATTGCTTAACATTCCCATTTGATTGCAGAATTTATAGTGTATAATGAGACAATCTTGTATTAAGCAAACTGTTTGACATTATTTTTTCTTCTTTGGGGAAAAAAATTCAAGGTTTTGGATAACAATACCACTTGACATGTTCCTGAATTCTTATTGTCCTTCTTTTAGCTCACTGTGAAAAACATTAATGTTATCTACTACATTTCGTTTTGGTTAGTTTTGCTCATCTGAAATAATGTGGACTTTATATATTTAGATTATCTCAAAAACTTATATTCAAATTTACTTTTCCTTATGAAAGTTTTAGGAATGATGAATTTTTATTAATTGTATGATTTTTGAAATTATCAGGCTGTTTTTATTGTTTGGGATATAAACTTATGAAACTGAAACTTAGTTTCTAATTTTCCAGTCAGTGTATATTTATTTTACGCACCTGGTGTCCATCACTGTACTAAGTATTGAAGATGGAAATCTGAGACAGGCAGAGAAGGTTCTCTGTCCTCGTGTAATTTAATTTTACCAGGGTGAATGTGCTTTATCCCATCACAAAATAAACAGTGCCTAACAGTAATTTTAGTCAAGGGCTACTTAAAAAGATAAACTGTGCTATGAGTATGCTTACCAGACTGATAGAGGAAAGAAAGATCTGTGATTTAAAGAGTAAAGAGAAGTTAGCTAGGGAAGATATAACAAATGGAGAAGCAGGTAGAAAAGGGCAGTGTGTATACCCCAGGTCAGACAAGCAGGAGGGTAGCAGTGGCAAAATGAGACTGGGAGGTTGAAAGTGTCAAACCGTGTAGATCCTGTAGACAAAGGCAAATAACCTAAACTTTGTCACACAATCTATGGAAAGCCATTGAATGTGTGCAAGGTAACAGATGTCATGTGCATTTTGCATTTTGGATAATAGATGAGAGAAAAATGTGTATTTGGATAGCCTAGTTAGGACGATGTCGTAAGAATACAGGGGAAAATTATGGTAAAATGTACTAGATTATACTAGTTTGAAGTAGGTTAAAAAAAAAAGTTCTGTGTTCTTAACTTTTTTTGTAAAAGCCCTGATAGTAAATATTTTAAACTAGACCATCTCTGTTACCTCTGCAGGTATAGTATGGAAACAGTCATAGAAAAAAATGTTAACAAATGAGTGATGCTGATCCCATAAAAGTTTCTTTCAAAAGCTGGCATGAGGTGGGATTTTGCCCACAGGCTCCAGTTTGTCAATCACTGTTCTCATAAATAAAAAGACAATGCTTGAGAGGTTTTTGTTTTTGTTTTTTACTATGGAAATTTATGTTCAAGTTTAAAGTCAGCTTAACCCATTAATTTCAACATTTCTTTGATGAGCAAAGGACTTTTTAAATTTTTAAAATTTAAGTTATAATATAAAATAATTCTTCAAAAAATTGTTAAATCATTTTTCTATAAAGCTGGGGATACATGTGAAAACTGTCCTTAAATGTTTCAATGTATATAAATATTTAATATAAAAACATGAAGCAAAATACATGAGTTACAAATTTGAGTTTATAAAATTATTTAAACAAATGCACTGTGCACAGCTGGTCTGTCAGCATTTTTGCACATTCTCTAACTTTTATTACTAGACTTTATTATACCCCTTTCTTTGGAAATATAGAAGAGGAAACTGGTACAGACACTAAATTCAATGAGCCATTAAATAGGTGACGAAAACATGATACTGTCTGAATATTAATTAGCATAAAGTTACACATATTGGAATTATCACTTATTTTGACACACAAATAATATTTCAATAAAATCTAAGTTACAACTAGGAAGGAAAATGTATTTTTGTTTGTTAAAAACTGCATTAAGTAGTTAAATAGTTGAATTTAATTTTAGGATCTGCTTTAAATATTTCTCTTGATTATTTGCACTTTTAGATGCAAGAGACAAGGAAGAATATTTCCTTATTGTTAATTTCATTATTGGGCAGGGGTAAATGATGTATCATGTTTTAAGTAAAACTTCTGAAGAATTAAAAAAAATATATCCGCAGTTTCCATTTAATTATATGATAATTAAAAAATAATAGCACTTACTTTGTTCTAGGTACCGTTCCTCAAAACAACAATATAATATACATATTTTTAATATATCTATTTTACTGATAAAGAAACTGAGGTCCAGAGGGTTTGGATAATGTAACTTTGGGCTAACCCCTATCAACTTGAAGATTCCCAAGCTGTGTGTCATAAGTCTGTGCTCTTAACTGCTATGCATATTACCTTATGGAGATAAATATTATTTGGTGGCATGACCTCATGTAGGCTTTTCCAGGGATTATACAGTTATTAATAAGTTAGTATTATGGGGAACAAATTAGAAACATAAATTCTGTTAATAATTAACATTTTAATTCCATAAATATTTCCTGATTTCTTTTTTCTTATTATTTTTATTTTATATTACTTTAGCTGATTCCTTTCCAGTAATAAGCAAGATGAATGAAAGCTTCTAAAGAAGTAGCAGAATGTGTTCTGCTTCCTAAGAGCAGTTAGGCAAGTGAAAAATGATTTACACTTATTAAATCATTTATTTATCCATGACATATATTTGTTTCTTTTTCTCACAACACACACACACAAACACTAATGCACACTTGCATCCATATACCAATACCCATATGCACACACAGATGAATGAACACACACACTCTGCAGTGTCCACAGAACTATACTAAACTGGTTCTAGACCTTGCTCTATTGTTAGCTGAATAAATTTTGGAAATAAACATAGTGTTTCTTGTCTAATTTATAACAAGTCTATGAAATTGGAGTGGGAGATTTGGACAGCATAGATGATCTCTAATAAAATTGTTCACTTTTGTAGTCTATGATTTTGTGTTAATTTTCTTAATTGTGCTCTAACAGGGTAAACTGTTTTGGTGATTCTTTTATATGTTCAGTGTTATAGCTATACACATGTTTTATGACTTAGAGGGATATCAGACAATTTAAAAGAAAAGGAACTTATCCAATGGCAGAGTATAAGTAGTTTCTATTGTCTGAAAATCCCATGTCTTGTTTCCATTATGTAGCTCTCATTCTGATTTCTAATGGGTCCTTTTGGGAATGAAGCCACTTACATTCCTCCATTTTTAAGAAATATTCAGGGATATTGTAGGTTGACAGGTTTGTTTCTATATCTGTTCTGCCACAGTTAGGACCCAGATGAAAATGAATTCTGTAGATATTCATGGACCACCCACTAAAAAAACCTGAGGTGTAAAAATCAATATGAGCCCAACCATAGGAAAATAATTGGCTTTTGCTGCCTGCCTGCCTGACCTTTCTGCTGAATGCAACAGACACACAGAGTTCTGCCATTCTGGGGTTTATTACAAGTAAATTTCAGTTTTTCTTGTGTTCTGACAAATATCCAGTTGAGTTATTACAAATATACTACACTACTTTAAAAAAAATGTAGACTTTGATTAGTGACAGTGTACTAGCTGTTTCATTATTAGAGAATAATACAATGTTGTTTCCACTAGCAATTACAATTTGTCAATTCCATTTGTTATTGTTTATCATGGAAAATAAGTCCTGGTTACAATAGATGGATGTAAAAACCACACACCATGTCCAACTAGCTTGGGAAATAAAATGTGTCAGTACACTGTATTCAATGACTATTTAAAAAACAATAAATAAACCAAATTATTATTCAGTGTCATGATATATGGGTATCGTTTCAGGGAGCACAATATATTAGTTCATAGCATTTAGATAAATGTAATGAATTAATGATCATATATTCAAACTTAAAAAAAACTCTATTGCTCTGATAGTAGCTGTCATTTAATTAACTAATACAGATATATCATAGTTTAGAAACCTTTTTTTTAATGGCTTACGTCTTGAATCCAGTAGAAAAAAAAAATTAAACTCTAGAAGAGAGGAAGCTTGTCTCTGACTTTTTGCCATATATACAAACATTGAAGAATCTTTATATTGAAAACAACCGAGAAATATAAGTATCATTATAAAGGAAGTATCATTATAGAGGAAGATTTAATAAGAGTATGAAATAGATTAACTAATTAATATAAAAATAAAAATGATAGCAGATAAATTGTGAATCCTTTCTGAAATATGTTTCTTTCAGTAATGTTATATCTTTCTAAGGTTTTAATGTGTCTTCCTTTTGGCAAATGGAAAAAACAGCCCATGTGGCTTGAAGTTTTGGATGTTGGATGGTTAACAGCTTTTCATCTGAATCCCTGAGTCATGACATGATCATATTTCTTAACTTCATCTTTTAAATTTCCAGTCTTTAAAATAAGGTTAACTTCAATTTTTCAAGAATGTATGAAAATAATTTGTAATGACAGACACATGTTTATCCAATTATTTGTTGAGAGTTAAATTGGGAAGATGTGGCATTAGGTCTATGAAAATTCTTTAGGAATAAACTTTACTACTTCTTGACCAATTCAGAAGTACTATTGTTTTTATTATTCTTTAAGAGATTGAAACTCAATAATCTTTAAAAATAAAATTAAAGTATAATCTAAATGACCATACATATTTAAGGACTATGATTTCCTTGCAAACTTTAATGGAATTTAGGCAGCTCATAAAACCAAATGTATTAGAATGAGAAATGAGTAATTTGTTATTAAAAGCCATTGTTTAATGTAGCTAGAATTTACTATACATGCTAATATTACATATGAATAATAAATTTTAAAACAATGGAATATCTAGGGAATAGGCAGGTACTTAAATACTAGGGAATATTCTCAGTACATTATGTCAGATATGTCCCAGTGTATCATTAAATACATGAGTTTCATTGGGCTCAATGAGTGGCACCATAAATAAGTTCTATTTCTGTATAACATTAGATAAAGCAATAAAACCATAAAGAAGAAGTAACATAAGGAACATTTTGATATTTAGTTGCCACCTATTACTTGTAGAGTGACATTGTCAAAAACCTAAAGGTTTTGTGAATGGAATATTTTTACCTAGTCATCCTAGTAGAAATGCAGATGATACCTTCTCTGTCTTCACTAAATATTAATAAATATCACTTTTAAGATATAATTTTGCTGTTTTTTTAGTACACAAAGTCACACTTATTTAATTAATTACTTTGTTTTTTTGTTTATTTATTCTTTTGGCTGTGTTGGATCTTCGTTGCAGCACACAGGCTTTCTCTAGTTGCAGCTAGTGGGAGCTACTCTTTGTTGTGGTACGCGGGCTTCTCATTGTGCTGGCTTCTTTTGTTGCGGAGAACAGGCTCTAGATGCATGGGCTTTAGTAGCTGCAGCATGTGGGTGCAGTAGTTGTGGCACACAGGCTCTAGAGCACAGGTTCAGTAGTTGTTGCACACAGGATTAGTTGCTCTGCAGCATGTGAGATCTTCCCGGACCAGGAATTAAACCTGTGTCCCCTGCATTGGCAGGTAGATTCTTAATCACTGCACCACCAGGGAAGTACCATTTTGCTATTTTCTTTTTGCTTGTAACACTGGATATTTTTCTGTCAATATTGATGAAATTCTCATATGTTCTTGTATTAAATTTAAACATAATTATGTATGTATATTTGTGTATTGTAATAAGTAGCTATAGGCTTCTTGTTCTGTGATATGCTTCTTCATTTTGAATACATTTAACCTCATAACCACTAACTAGTTTCAGCTACAAATCTCTTCATCTTACATATGTCACTTATTTATAACAACAATCTGGTAAGGGCAGTTATTACTCTGCATATTTTCTCATGCAGAAACTGAGATCCCATAAAGTTCAGCCAGTAGACAAAGTTCACAGAGCTAAGAAAGGTTGGAGATTAAACTAAAATTTAGAACTTCTGACTCCTAATTCAGTTCTCTCTATATAACATTACACTGCTTACATTTTTTTCACATTAGCAACAGTGCCAGTGCCCTTTCTAAGTCTCATCTGCATTGACTAACAAAAATTCTCTCCACAACTCATTTTTGTCATACTTACATACTTATTTCCAATAGGTTTTATCTGCTTTATGAACCAGGTCAACATCTTTCTATTTATGAAGTCTCTAGAGACATTAATTCTTACCTCACATTCATTTATTTTATATTCCAACTACTCCAACCACTTCATCCAGAATCCAGTAGCACTTGTCTCTCAGTAGTGTCAAAGGCCTTCTAGGCTGCAGAATCCTCTTTAAAAAATAGTACTCTTCTGGGGCTTCTCTAGTGGTGCAGTTGTTAAGAATCCACCCGCCAATGCAGGGGACATGGGTTCAAGCCCTGGTCCGGGAATATCCCACATGTAGAGCAACTAGGCCTGTGTGTCACAACTACTGAGCCTGTGCTCTAGAGCCCACAAACCACTACTGAGCCCGTGTGCCACAAGTACTGAAACCCGTGTGCCTAGAACCCGTGCTCCACAACAAAGAGAAGCCACCTCAATGAGAAGCCCATGCACTGAAACAAAGAGTAACCTGTGCTCACTGCAACTAGAGAAAGCCGGTGCACAGAAATGAAGATCTAAAGAAGCTCAAAAAAAAAAAAAGTACTCTTCTACATTTATAACTCATCAATGACCTAACATGCTGTTTTATATATGTGTGTGTGTATATATATATATATATATGTATATGTGTGTATATATATATATATATATATATATATATATATATATAGAGAGAGAGAGAGAGAGAGAGAGAGAGAGAGAGAGAGAAGAGTCTCTTTTAGTGCCTTAAAACAATAATACAGTATTCAAAAAGTTTCATTTACTATGTTGGACTTATGGTGTAAAAAAAAAATGCTGTAAAAGAAACATGTGAGCTGTAAAATATGTAATTCCTAAGAAGTAGATTTTATCTTTTAAGACAGAACAAGTTGTTATGTGGATCTCTTTGGTATTCTGTAAATAAGGTCCTTATGCTTGTGTGATTACATCTATTTGTTGCTCAGCCTAATGGGACCTTATACAGTTTAATGAATTCTTTATGAAAAAATAAGAGTCTGTTATCTAGTGTTGACTGATCTGAAGTCTTCATGAAATTGTATCTACTGAAAAAGGACAGATAAGACAGGTTGTCTGAAATTATACCTGGAACATGCAAATGATGGACTTTTTATATGATAAGGAGGGCAATATTACTCCAGACCAATAACACCAAGTCTGGGTAAAGTAATGAATCCAATCTCTTGCTACCAAAATAAGATCTATGCAGGAAAATTAATAAGTAAATACCTTCCTTTCATCATGATGGCATTTGGGAGTTTTAAAGCTCTGTAGTCCATTAGTCAGTTTAGTTAATGATTCTGCTTATACTCTTAATCATGTGCAACACATAGACTGAGCTTCATTTAGTTCAATGTGCCTTCCAGAATCCTGAACTGAATCCTAGTTTGTGGCAAATCATACCTTCTCAGAGTACAAAACAGTCAGTTCACCTCTCTTAAGTTGTATAATATCTTCAGAAAATTTGTAGTACTTCTAAGTACAAAAATGAAAATTTAGGGCTTCCCTGGTGGCACAGTGGTTGAGAGTCCACCTGCCGATGAAGGGGACATGGGTTCGTGCCCTGGTCCTGGAAGATCCCACATGCCATGGAGTGGCTGGGCCCGTGAGCCATGGCCACTGAGCCTGTGTGTCCGGAGCCTGTGCTCCGCAACGGGAGAGGCCACAACAGTGAGAGGCCAGCATACCGTAAAAAAAAAAAAAAAAAAAAAAAAAAGACAATTTAGGCAAGGCCCAAATAGGTCATGGTTTTAATGTTTGGCTATTTCCACAGCCATGGCTTATTTAATGCTGGAAACATGCATTGCATTCACAGCAATTTCAAATAACAAAGAAAGTAGGCACACTAAATAAAATTTTAATAGACATTCTTTCCTAGGATAATATTTAAATTTCCATAAATCTATATAATTTAAGAAAATGCTTCAAACTTCATTAAGTTAGAGTGTTGAGTGAAGAGTTATAATCAGATCAATTTTTATAATTTGAGTGATATTCAAATTTATTCCCACCCCACTGAGGTGGCAATAGATTGATGCAGTGTGAGATCAGGGAATTTCAACCTATTGCACTCAAGTGAAAACTAATACATTAAAAAAATATATTTATTCATTGCAAAGTCTGTGAGAAAAAAATGAATGATGCGGTTTTTTCTTCCTTAGTGAGAAGACCTACTGGTGATCAAAATTTTTGAATAAATAAATTTATTAGCTGTAGAGTTTAGGGAATAATACAAGTTTAATTGTATGTAACTGATGATTGTTGGCTACAAAAATAATAAAACTTCCATGATTCAAAAATAGAATACTGTTTTCTTTTTTTAATCTTCCTTTTCCTTCCCATCTTCCATCCATCCTTCCTTCTTTCCTACCACTAACTCCCACCACAACTCAAATATCTTTAATGTGTACTCTCTTGTAGAATGTATATTGTTGCATAAGTTCATATTGAATTCTATAAATATTATTAGATTATAGATGCTGTTCTCTTTTACAATTTTGTTTCCACTTAGCAGTATGGTTATAAAACTTACATGTCTATATGTAGATAGGATTTATTGCTCCTACCTGAAGGATGGAATACCATGATGTTCATTCTCCATATTTTTTCCTAGCCAATCTATCTAGCAATAGATGTTTAGATTGCCTTCAATAACCTGATATCACAAAAAAATAATGTGGTAAATATCACCATTCATGTTTCTTTGTGATCTATATGAGACTTTTTTAGTAATATCCAGTAATGGCATTACTAGGTCATAGGATATACATATCCAAATTTTAGTATGTACCAAAGACTGTTCTCCTAAGGTGGCTGTGCCAGTTTGAATACACACTAGTAGGGTATAAAGGATCTCATACCCCAGTATTCCTGGAACACAGCATTAACAGGCTTTCTGACTTATGCTAATCTAATAGGTGGAAAGTGATATCTTTTAAGTGGCATTCTCTGCTTAGTAATGATTTTGAGCTTCTCTGAATAATATTGCTAACCTTCTTGGTTCTTTCTTCCATAGATGTTTTCCTGTATTATCTTTAGGTTTTTTTTTTCTTTTAAATGAGAATTTTTGTCTTCTTTTGTTGATTTGCAGGAATACCTCTAGATCATAGTTTGGCAAAAGTTTTTTCTGTAAAGGATCAGATAATAAATAGTTTAAGCTTGTGGACTATACACCCTTTGTTGTGAATACTTAACTCTGTCATAATAGCACAAAATATGTAAACCAATGAGTGTGGCTGTGTTCCAATAAAACTTTGTTTACAAAAACAGGTCATTGGCCAGATTTGACCCATAGGCCATAGCTGCTGAATGTACATAAATGGTAAAAGCACCAAGAACAATGTCAGGAATAGTGATGGAGAAAAAGATAGTAAGATAGGCATGAAAATTGTTAGAAAATGGCATAGAAGGATCAGAAGCTTAATAGTGAATTTATGAAAGATAAAATTAAAATTTGACAGAAATAAATTTAGGAGAATATCTTTTTAATCCAATCCATAAAAGTCATATTGCAAATGAACAACAACAAAAAAAGCAGCCAACAAACAAAAAAATCTAATGAATTCAGGATTTCTTTTAAAGAACACCATAGAGAAATTAAAATACCAAGGATAAAATGGTAGAAGGTAATTGAAATGAATATAATTAACAAGAGACTAATATCTAAGAAAAACTGTTAAACTGATACTGTCTTAAATGTAATTCTCCCTTCAAGAAAAAAGAAAAGAGAAAAAGAAGACAAAATTGGAGAATAGTTGTTTACATGTCTTTGGACAGTTTTAAAATATCTTTCTTTTTCCAGAAAGTAAAGATTTTCAATATTGTCAGTATAAGGCTGAAAACAAACAAACAAAAAGGAGCCAGATTGAAGGAAATCACACTCCCCAATTTCTGATGATTTTTATCTTCAAGAAAAAAAGAAATATAACCGTGTTTAATTCTAACAAGTTGAATCTATGAAAGACCATGATTAAGAGTAAGTCACTATGAGGTGGTGAAAAACGCAGCTGAAATAACAGAATTGTGGCAGTGATAACATGTTATTTCTTTTAATTTCAATAAAATGTTGCTGTCTTTTTCCTTTTTCATTGAGCATAAGTGATGATACATGTATGTGAGTATGTGAGTATATATGTATGTGTGAAATATATTGAATATATTTAAATATATGCATGTGTATTTATTTATATGTTAATAAGAAAGAATAAAGAAAAAATATTAAGGAATCAAATATATAGGTAAATAGGAACTGAAACCAATGTGCTCCAAGAAGATGTATTAGTTATATTGTAAATCCCAAAGAGAAGAGGTAGCACTGCAGTCGTTATCCTTTGAAATAAATTTTTTAGATGATTGACCTAATTTTAGAGAGATATTATTAAGGTATACATAAGTCTCCAAATATAACACTATAACAATATAATTAAATCAATATATCACAATGACAGAACAGTAGATTAGGTACTTCTGGTCTCACAAAATTCAAAGAAAACATCCTTTCTGGAAAATCTACCAAGAATAAAATAAATAAAATCCAATGAAAGCAAAGAACTTAAAACACCAGTGATAAAGCAAATAAAACTTTATTATAAAAGAAAACTAAACTCAGGTTTAGATTATCTTCGATTTCAAAAGTAAGCACTATGACCAGCCCAAGAATCAACTGATGAAAACCCAGATCCCAAAACCTCAACAAGTAGAGGCCTGTTTTTCTTGGTTCCTTGGTTCCTTGTTTCCTTCCCTCTTTCCTTCACTCCTTCCTCCATCTTTCCCTCTCTCTCCCTCCACCCTCCATACTTCTCTCTCCACCTTCCCTCTCTTCCTTCTCTTTAGCTCTAGCTCTACCTCTGGCTCTCTCTCTTCCTTCCTCCTGTCCTCTATTCCTTTCTTCCTTTTGCTTTTAAGTTGGGTTTAAATATTAAAATCTTAAGTGCAAACATTTTGTCTGGTAAGCATTCTTAAAATCTAGAGCATAGCACTGACAAATACAAAGATAAACAAAAGAAAATATTAATGAATAAACATATTTAAAACCATGTAACAAGACTTTTTAATCCATTTTACTATATATGTATTAATTTTCAAAATTTTGTCTATTTTGTGTATTGAGTGCATAAAAATCTGATATATATATATATATATATATCCATACAATTTGTGATTTTGTATTTTAGAAGCAATTATTTAAGTTTTTCATCACTGTTTAAGTATGTATGAGGTTATGATTAGTGAAATCCATAAGATTTCATAAACTCTGGGTAATTACACTGTGACTATTTGAAGAAGTGTTAATACTTAAATCAATGTTAAGAGACTAACTTGTTAAATTAATAAAACTGACATTTAAAAAGCACGAATACTATGAAATATCTGTCTCTAAACCCAGCAAATGTAAATGAATTTTTTAAATGTATAAACCACCCCAAAATCTCAAATTCAAGCATCACAGTCTCCGTCCATATCTTATCTTTTCAGGTAACTTATTCTAGAAACTAACTGCAACAATTCTTCATCCTATGGGGAACTTTAGCCAATTAATTCTACCAGTTTTTCTCTGACTACAACCTCTGTATCCTAAATTTCTTCTTTACCTAGTTTTGGTTCCATAGTGCATCATTATAATTCTCACCTCTCTTATGACACTCTCTGCCATAATAAAATGTAAAATTGCACCCTCCTTAAATTCATTGCTCCAACTTTACTGTGTTTCCACCAACAGTTAAACCTGGCTGGAGCAGAATACATACTGAAATGAGTTACTGCACTTCAAATTTATAATACATTTCATATAATTCCTAAACTGTTTCCTAAACTCAATATGTTTCCCAGGTCAATTTCATATCAATTTCAAAAAAAAGAGAAATGTTGCATCTTCCTTTGGTTTTCCAGAACATTTCTATACTCCTCTGCTTTCTCATACTTTAGAGGTTTTTAAGGCTGACATTGATAGAAGTTTGGGGATTTGTGGAGGAAATTCAGGTTTCATAAACTTGAATGGGAAAATAGAATATTTTGACTATCTAGCTTTAAATTTAACTTCTCCTTAACTATAAATATAGACAACAGACCATTGTTATTTTAACAAAGTCTGTGGACTTTGTCACAAATAGAAAATGCATACATTTAATATCACATTACAGTTGGTGCAAACATCTTGAAATATGTACATCATCATCACTACTTCAGAGTAATATAGTTTTAAAATCTACTGCTCAGTTCTATAACATAATACATTAATTTAAAAAGCACACTTATTTTTATATAAAATTAGTTCTTATTAATATTTTGGAAATGATTTAACAATTTTTCAGTATAACTTTTTCTTTATAATCATATGTATTTTATTTTATAAATTTAAATTTATTTTAATTTTGGCATCTACCAGAGTACTAAAAGATCCATCAAACACACCCACATGCACACACAAAATTAAGATTTTTCTGATTGATGGCCTAACTCCTTAATTGCAGAGCAAAAAGGACAGAAAAGAGTTACTTTGTTTTCACCTTACAGAATCTATCCATCGGGCTTCCCTGATGGCGCAGTGGTTGGGAGTCCGCCTGCCGATGCAGGGGACACGGGCTCGTGCCCCAGTCCGGGAAGATCCCACATACTGTGGAGCGGCTGGGCCAGTGAGCCATGGCCACTGAGCCTGCGCATCTGGAGCCTGTGCTCCGCAGCGGGAGAGGCCACAACAGTGAGAGGCCAGCGTACTGAAAAAAAAAAAAATCTATCCATCTATTTGATCCTGTGTCCTCACTTTCCACTTTATTTCCATCTAAAATTATGACTCTGTACTAATTACTAAGGTCATCCATTCCATTTATGCATAGGATTCTTTCCCTTTCACCTACTTAAGAAATTTGTCCTTGAATGTATACTCTCTTTTGCACCAACATTCTCTTCCTTACTTGCTGATAGAAATATATCAATAATTAAAGAGCCATTCATATCTCTTGTATTAGAAATAAATAAATATGGGCTTCTCTGGTGGTGCAGTGGTTAAGAACCCACCTGCCAATGCAGGGGACACAGGTTCGAGCCCTGGCCCGGGAAGATCCTACATGCCACAGAGTAACTAAGCCCATGTGCCACAACCACTGAGCCTGCTCTCTAGAGCCCGTGCGCCACAACTACTGAGCCCACGTACCACAACTACTGAAGCCCACGTGCCTAGAGCACATGCTCCACAACAAGAGAAGCCACCCCAATGAGAAGTCCGCACACCACAATGAAGAGTAGCCCCCGCTCGCTGCAACCAGAGAAAGAAGACAAAACACAGCCAAAAATAAAAATAAATAAAATAAATAAAATTTTTTTAAAAGCAAGAAATATTTCAGTGATCCTTGTATTTTTTCCTTTGTATGTTTTTAATGTCTTTCAATTTTTGTAAGGCTCTTACTTCCAGATATTACATATTTATTTATTTATTTTTGCCTAAAGTCTGTCTTCCTCAATAGTACACAATTTTTTTTTTTTTTTTTTTTTTTCGGTATGCGGGCCTCTCACTGTTGTGGCCTCCCCCGTTGCGGAGCACAGGCTCCGGACACGCAGGCTCCGGACGCGCAGGCTCAGCGGCCATGGCTCACGGGCCCAGCCACTCCGCGGCATATGGGATCCTCCCAGACCGGGGCACGAACCCGCATCCCCTGCATCGGCAGGCGGACTCTCAACCACTTGCGCCACCAGGGAGGCCCAATAGTACACAATTTTTGAAGGTAGGGCCTTGGTCTGTTTTATTCACACCTATTACTTAGCCTAGAACATAGTGGGAACTCAATAAATATGCAGATGAATTGTAATAGGGGCAGGACAGGCATACAGCCCTTATCATGCAAACTTTAGTGCCACAGATAGAGGTCCCACTCTGCCAACAGTCAGCCTCACAGTGGTCCTGGTGGCAGAGAGTCTTGGAGGTGAGAGGCAGATCATGACCTTCTCCCTGGGGCCCTCCAGGCTCTCTGGTCTAGGACTATATGTGAGCTGGGGGAGCCCAGGGACAGGCTGAGGGCTTTGACCGGCAGAAATCCAGATCCCTTGCCACAGTTACCCACTGGCAGGGCCCAGGTCTTGAAGCAGCAGTGAACCTCTCCCCCTTCTCTACGTCCATGACCTAATGGCAGCACACTCTATGAGTCACAGTCCAGTGGACCTGGTCCCCGTTTTGGAGGCCTGAGGAGTCTGAGGGCCAGCTGGGTCCTGGATGGCTGGGCTCCCTCAGTGATGAAGACTGGGTAGGATCTAGGGACCTGGCCCTGAGGGCACCACCAGCTGAGATCTGCCTCTTCAGCTGGGCCTAGACACTGGTAGGAGGACCGTGACTGGGTGCTGGACGAATGTTCCCAGGCAGGGTAACTGGCCTACACAGGGACCCACTCCTCTTAGCCAGGGCCTGGACCTTAGAGGGAGAAAGTTGAGCTTTGGGACCTTGCCCTTTCTTTTCAGAACAGAGAATAACATTTGTTTTGGTGGAGGTTTACAGGAACAACATGACCTGCCCATGCCCTGACCTCAAGAATAAAGGATCTGACACTAAGAAATTTGCAACAACTAACCTCGCCTCCCTCCCCCACCTTTCCTATAAACTGCTTTGCTGAAAACTATTGGCAAGTTCAGGTTTTTTGAGGCATGAGCTACCTGTCTCCGTGCATGGCCCTGCAATAAACCTTTCTCTGCTTCAAACTCCAACGTTTTGGTATTGTTTGGCTTCACAGTGCTTTGGGCACATGGACTTGCATTCGCTAACAAGAGGACTTATTGTAAAAAGGAACCTACAACATTAGACAGGAAGGTCAAATTTTCCCAGAATTAAGGTATGTGTAGTAATTAGACTTGGAACCACAGTAGCATCAGAATGTTCTTTACTAGAAAAGTCTAGGATCCAGAATAGGATCTACAGGAAAGATTCTATTGAAAGGAGAATGGGCCATTGTTAAATGATGAAATAATAATCTCCAGAAAAGAATAAACATGGAATGATTGATCATCAAATACTGATGTTGGAATACTATGTGTAGCAAAATTGGTACATGACAATGCAACACTTGTGAACAGGGACAGCTTCATGATCATGAACCTGTGATCTGTGAAGTCCACAGGGTTTCCTGCTTAGAAGGGCTCCAGTCTTGGTTTAATGCACTGCTTCTGTTCTGTCATCCTGAAATTCTTAATAACTTTTGAGCAAGGAGGCTTGCATTTCATTTTGATCCTCAAGTTATATAGCCAGTCCCGCTTGCAAATACAAACCTACACATTTAACTTTTGAATTCCTTTGTGAGATAGATGAACAGAATACGATAATAATACAAATAATTTCTTATTTTGTATGTGTATACTTTATATATGTGGTAGGTACTAGATTCCTCTAGCATGTCCAAGTAAAACTTGGAGTGATACATTTTTCTTATAAGCTTTTGCAGGACTTTATTTTATAGAACATATTGGTGAATTTGTCAAGAAATAAAATGATTATTTAAAAGAGATTACCTGTTTACTCAGATCTTTTATATGCCTCTATCAGAATTTTAGTTAAGAGTAAATTAAATTTAGTTTCACTAAAGATATTAAAGTTCTAAGATTTTTAAAATAGGACTAAACTCTTCAAAATATGAACTTTCTAAACATAAAATTTCTAAGAGGATTTTTTTCAGAGTTAATGTGCCTATTCATTGAGCAGATTCATCTTATTTCACGTATTTCATGATTTTTGCTTTTATTATTTCTAAAGTTTTCTAGCTAATTGCAAAATTATTGTAGTAAGAAATGCATCGAATTTCTAACATAAAAGTAACCCTGTTACTTTTAGAAGTTATTATTTTCATTGACTATGATTTGCAAACTCCTGGGCTACCTTAGCACCATTATATATTTCAAGAACAAAAGAAAAAAAATAGACTTCCTTTGGTTTTGGAAACCTATAAAACCTAAAATACAACTTTCACATATAAAGAATGTTGTGCAAAAAAGAGTTGTATACAAATAAATTAACAAATAGGAAAATATCACATGATAATGAGGACCTACACCACTTTACCAGATAAAGTGTAAAAATTTTAAATTTAAAATGTATTTAAAATGCAAATACTTTTTGGAAGATGTATTCAGGTTACGTCTCTCCTTGGTTTCATCTTAGTATAAATCACATGAAATTAAAAAAAAAATACCTTTCGGTATTACAGTTTTGTATCCTGGAAATTTGTACTAGTCTGAGACTCAGATAGTAAATTTAGTCAGATCCTAGTTCTAACTCTGTATTTAACTAGTTTTATGATTTGGAAGATACTGTTAATATCCTTGCATATAAGCATTTGGATAATTATTTATAAAATGTGATTTGTTTTAATCTGAACTTCTGTACAAGGGGTTTAGATATAAGTATTTAAATATTTACAGATTAAACAGGATAAAAAGTCATTCTCAACTGAAACAGTGGAATCTGAGCTCTTGTCTTCCATGTTAAATTTTAATCATTTTACTAATTCTTGAATAATGAAACGGTAAGTATCTAAATGTAATAGCTTTAAATCCTATGTTCTTGCAAGTGAATTGTTGTCTTGTATTCATTTTTTTTACCTGTAGGGCAAAGTACATTGCCTCACAAAAGAAGGTTCTCAGTACATTTATTCCTCAAAAATGAATATACTGTTCATTGTTTGGTCCACTGGAACCATAAGTATATTAATCCCCATTCTCAGGGGCAATAAAGTAGTCTGGAGAGTTGTCTTGCCTTTTGTTTATAGGCAATTTGTAAAAGTCAAGATGAATTTTTTGGCTTAAGCTTGGTTTAGTTGATCATGTCTTTTCAGCACAATTAAACATAAGAAGTAGTGTTAGGAGAGTACAGCCTCTAAATTATATCTGCCAGGTATTTCACAGTTTAAATAGTAAATGTTCATGGTATTAATTTTAATATTGTCTAGAATTATAGGGACTAGAATGTCCATTTTAAACTATACTGTTAGTAGAAACATATTTAGAAAAAATGTGCTTACACATATATGCACGTTCTGGTAACATAAGATTAAGAATTCAATGAGCTAAAGAGTTTCTGTGGAATTCGCCTTTTGTTTATTCAAAAACTACTTTTACATGTTTGGTATACATCATGCACTCTACTAGGTTTTGAGGTGATAATAGCAAATATGATTGCATACATGATTGCAGGTGGCATTGCTAAATGGATGACCAAAAAATGATTAATCCATATCCTAATTCCCAGAAACTGTGAATAGTAACTTATGTGAAAAAAGAGTAAATAATAACTTGTATGGTGAAATAAGTAATCAAGTTAAAGATTTTGAGAGGAGGAGCTGGCTTATCCTGGATTATTCAGGTGAGCCCTAAATCCAATAACATGTGTCATTAGAAGAGTAGGCAGAGGCATCTGACAGACTGAAGTGGAGACAGCCATGTAAATATGGAAACAGAGAATGGACTGATGTAGCCCTAAACCAGGGAATGCCAAGAGCCATCAAAAGCTGGGAGAAACAGGGAATGGAATTGCCTTCAGAGACTCCAGGAGTTTGACCCTGCTGACACGTTGATTTCAGAATTCTGGCCTCAAAAACTGTGAGAGAATAAATTTCTCTGATGTTTCAAATCACCAAGTCTGTGGTACTTTGTTAATTCTGCCAGAGGAAATTAATATACCAGCTAATCAAAATGACTTAGGAGAGCATGTAAAAATAACACTCAATTCAAGCCTCGTGATCATTAAACTTCCTCGTAGAGGTGACATCACAGCTACTATGAGATTTCTATGTTCATAGAAATTATGTCTCTTCCTTGAGCAATATTTTAAGGGTTTTCTTTGGAGCTGGAAAAAGACTACACAGAAATAACTTAGCAACACTCTAATATAATTCCCAAAATTCAGGAAATATAAGAATCACCTGGATATATATATATACTTTTTAAGTAAAGAGGTCTAGAACCTACCCAGGTCTATAAATCAAAATCGCTGGAAGTGAGACTTTGAAGTATCTTTTAAGTAAGAATAAGAGATATATCTTAAGAAGTCAGATATGCTTATGTCTTTGTATAATTGCTTGGGAGAGTAAGGCAAACATGGGAGCCTGGCCAAACATGGCCTCGGACCCAGGCCTGACTTCTTGAATTCCTTCTTTGACTTTTTCTAAATTCAGGTGAACTGGGACTGTTTGGGCTATCAGTGCCCTCTTGCTAGAGTTCATTTAGTCCATACTGGGACTTGAGTGGGTTCTTTGCCTTGTTCATCCTTTTGGGGAGCTCTCTGATCCTGTACTCTCAAACCGGGCAGCCTGGCTCAGGGATCACTCTCTTTAGACTACCTGGTATGGTATTACATGTTAGATTAAGATGATGTCAGCACTCACATGTGTGAGTCCCTATATGGGCTCTAACCTGTCCATGTTCCAACCCTGGTGTCAGGTCTTGTACAGCTCTCAAGAATTGCAGGGGTGGTGGCAGGTACCCTATACCTCATGTATCCTGTGGTACCAGCCCCGCACAGTAATACCTTCAGCCCTTCACAGTTTCCAGCCAGATGTCAGATAGTCCTCTAAGGTGGCTGTGATCCTATTTGTGCAAGGAATACATTTTGTCCTCTTGCACAGGCTTAAGGGAGACAAAGGAGGAGATAGAATCAAGAGAGGTCATCCACTGAAATGGGGTTGCTCTTCACATTCTCCCAAAGGCCACTCCTCTAAAATTTCCTGGAGGCCACATTCTAGGAATGTAGAGAATACAGCCTAATGAGTTCAGAGAAAGCACAATCGGAAGGTGTGTTGTTCTACCTTTATGCTGTAAAATTCCTATTAACAAATTTAATGAATATAAAATGAATCATCTTTCATATTCTTTACATACTCTTGTAAAGACTTGCATTTCTTCAAAGAAGCACAGTCAACAACCATTGAGAGAGTAATTGGAAGTGAGTATTCACTGCACAATGGACCACGCAGTGTCATAAGTGTCATTAAAAGAATTAAAATTGGCGTTAGAGACTGTATTGGCAAGAAATCTATATCACTTCAATGCAGATTCCCCCCAAAATGGCGATGTAATTAATACTTTATTAGTTTTGTCTTAAGGTAGGAAATATGAAATTACCCAGGAACAGTTCATTTGACAATAAAGATCAGAAAGAGATGATTCTTGGACCAGAATAGTACAAAATGGGGCCTGAGTCCTGGGCCCTGAAAAGAATCTTCATGTACAAATTAAACAATAAGGCCAGAGGTATGAAAGTACTACTTTATTCTAAATCATTAATTACTCTCTAGATCTACCATGGACCAATTGATTTTGTCATAAGTATGTTCATCATTTTTTTAAATTAATTAATTAATTTATTTATGGCTGTGGGTCTTCGTTTCTGTGCCAGGGCTTTCTCTAGTTGTGGCAAGCGGGGTCCACTCTTCATCGCGGTGCGTGGGCCTCTCACTATCGCGACCTCTCTTGTTGCAGAGCACAGGCTCCAGAAGCGCAGGCTAAGTAGTTATGGCTCACAGGCCCAGTTGCTATGCAGCATGTGGGATCTTCCCAGACCAGGGCTCGAACCTGTGTCCCCTGCATTGGCAGGCAGATTCTCAACCACTGCACCACCAGGGAAACCTCATCATTTTTTTTTTTTAATATACAAAGTTTCCCATAAAAATATTTGTTTGGGACTCCTTTTACCTGGGAGCATACCAGGTTTGGAAAGCACTGCTCTAATTCTAGGGCCAGCTACATCATTTGCTGGGCCCAGTACAACCTGAAAATGCAGGGCCCTGTGTTAAAATATTATTAAGAATATCAAGATGGCAAAGGATAAGAGCATTAAACCAAACACTGGGCTTTTCCGAAGGCAGGATCCTGTGTGACTTCACAGATTTCATACACATGAAGCTGTCCCTGGACTGCACTCATATAGAAGTTTTTCACATTTTGTTTTTACCACTTATCCCACACTGTGCTTGAAAATGACTAAAACTGTGACTTCTGGAAATGGGTTCAACCAACTTGTCACCGGTTGACATTGTATCTAAATTTCAAGATTTATTTTCTAATGTTACTAACCCCAGGATATCTTTACTGATTAGCTCAGTCATAGAAAAGTATATCTCTTCTTTATACTTTTATGATTTATTTTATGCTGTGGAGAATATTTTGTTTGCAAGATTGAATTGAATAAGACATGGCGTCTGTCCTCAAAATTTTATTAAGTTGGGGAGATAAGTACAGTTTATATTAGATAGAAGACAGATATCTTAGATTATTAGTGAACAATTATTAGATATATTAAAGAATGAGTATTTTAACAGTCTGATTCTAACTTAAACTGCAATAAGAGTTCAAAGGAAGAAATGATCAGAATAACCAGGACTAGCAGAAATAATGTCAGATGTGATCCTGATGGATAGAGATTACTCAGAGCCAGATCATTAAGGAAATTTGGGAATCTGGGTAACAGGTAGAAGATTTAAGACTTAATGTGAAAGAAAATACAAGGATTTTGGAGTCTTACTAGATTGCTGAGCAAGGAAATTGCCTGACAACAAATGGTGTGATGAAAAGAGTAAGTTGAGAGTGGAACTCAGTGTAGGAGAAATGACTGGAGCAAGATAAAGGAGGGTGGAGGGGAAGGGGGAGACACAATGTTCCTGATGGAAAAGTGGAAAAGCTATGGATTAGGATAGTTGGGAGAAATGTGTAGGTAAAGAAAAAACCAAGTGAATTTCTGAGGACAAACATGACAGGGTGTGGTAACATTTAAGTATAATAAAATATTAAGATGATAGCCAGCAAATGCATATCCTCAGTATAACTGCATAGATTCTCTAATTTTCACAAGCATAAGTAAATTTCACTGTTTTCCTCAAATGCCCTCAAATTAGCCGGAGTACTTTCCCAGTTGTATCATTCAGGGTATTAAATATAAGGCCATCTTAAAATTGTGTATTTTATTATTATTTTCATAAACTTGACTTTTGAATCTAAATACCAGCCCTTTTCAATGAAAACTAAAATCTATCCCAAAAGAGTGCATTGTTTTAGTTTTAAAGTGCCCAAGAAGCATATCGTGCATATTTTAAAATTAAATATAAAGCTATAGGAATTTTGGTAACTTAATTGTATGTAGGCTGAATTATAAATAATACAGAAAAGAAAATCAATGGTCTTTAAGAGTAATGGTTATATTATGGTTATGGTTATATTATTATTGGTTTTTGCTCTTAGAATATTTCAGTAGCTAAGGTTGAATCTGAAAGTCTATCTTCATTTAAACTTAATTTTGATTGTTAAAAGAATATACCAAAATGTAATAAATATGTATAACAAAATGTAAACTGCATCACCATTAAATTATATTAGTTTCTTTCAAATAATTATATCCTAATTAAAATATACTGTTCACAGAAGGACCAAAAAATATGTGTATGCAGTTTCTCAGCATATATCAAAAGAATCCACAATTTATTCAGCCATCAGAGATATGTTTTGATGACTCTCTTTACATTTCAGTCATAACATATTTCTAAAACACAACTGCAATTATTTTCCCAAAACAGGTCCTAAAATATTCTTTACATGTGCTAAATCTTGACATTATGCTGATTTTAGAAAGATTTTAAAGATGATGAATTTAAATAATATATTTAAATTGTACACTTTATCAAACTTGTTAAAAATCACAACATCCACGATAAAAATACAAAATTACAATAAAAGTGAAAATATTAAATAAACAGGAAAGAGTTTCCAGAAATATTAGAGAATAACAATGTTGCATGTAACCCTTTTAATTAAAGGTCATAAGGAAGAGAAGCCCAGAAAATCAATATAATGAGACTGTATTAAGCTATTGCAGCACGAGGATTCCTGAGAAAGAGATGACCCTGTGGAGTGCTCTTCCCATTTTAAATAAAGCTCCATATGCCTTAAATTTGGGAACTCTCATCAGGAGCACACATTGCCTGGCTTCGTTTGTCATTGTGTGGCAAAGAGGGAGAAGGGATATCTGAGGGAGCCAGAGCCCAAGCTATTTAGAGCTGTATAGAGTAAAGTCAACATCTTCAAAAGGCAATTTTCAGCAAACGGGGAGACAGTGCAGACTGTGGAAAATTGGTATCATGCACTCCCTGTGGCTTATACCACTTAGTTACTGAGCGGAAGAATTCAGGCCAAGTAGAAGCTTCTAGGTGGTATTGAAGGCTGGGACTTTGCTAAAGGAAATAAAGCTGACGTTATCCAAGCTTACCTTAAACCCAATCTTTGCAATTATTTGGAAGAGTGTAATGTACAGTCTAAGAGAAAAGCTCAACTATTGGAGTCAGAAAACAGAGAAAAACTTGGAAGTTAAAGGCCTCACCCGTGGTGAATTATGCTTTCACTATGTGATTCCTGAATGAACAGATGTTAAAAAGATGAATGCCAACTTAGATTTTGCTCCCAAAAGAAGGGAATTTATTCTTCATTGTGAAAGAAGCATATGTCTTTTAGGGAATCATGAGATGAAACTATTTGTAAATTACTGTTTTGTAAAGTACCTCAGGTCCAGCCCCCCACTTGTACAGATTTCAATTCTGGACAAATCCCTTTGTTTCATATGGTAAATGGTAGCAAAAAGTCTTAGGCAAGATAATAAACTATTTGATATATTTCTAACTTGATACTACTATTGTCTTATTCTTTCCCTTTGTCTGCATTTTTTAAAATGTCTATACTCTTAAACTGTCCTCTTCAAAACCATCACTCTCTATCAAACACACAGTCTCATCCACACAGGGCTTTATATAGACAATGATAAATTTTAAAAAAATGTACTTTTCAAATGTTATTGTTAAACACAAGTAATTTTTTTAGGATTATATTTTTTCAAGGAAAAGAGATTTCCAGTACCCAAATATGCAATAATTTTGTGACTGTCCTTTGTGAAGAAACTGAAAACATATTCAGACAGTTCCAACTATGTAGCCAACCTAACTATTGCTAAGAATTCTGATTTTTAAAATTTCCTATACATTTTAAAATAAATTGTCTCAAAGTAATTTATTTTTTGTACTTATTGGACAGCTACAAGAGAGTGTGGCATAAAGATTTGAAGTGGTCAGGCTGGATTAGAGAATGATAACAAGGATTCAGATAAGTTACTTTTCCTCCAAGCTATTACAAACTCACAAATAATGCAAAGATAATTACAAGATCCAAAGTCAGTTCTCCATCATAGCCCTTGTTCCTCATGTAATGGCTCCCACTCTTTAGCTCCCTTCACAGAGAAAGAAATATGACAGGTTAAAGAAACACAAAAGCATGGGCTTACTGCTGAGTGGGGAGGAGGTGGCCTTGCCGATCCATCCAACACATACAAGCAAATAGTTCCAGTGTCACTTACACAGTCCTGTTTGTATTTCTTTTTCTGTCATCAAGTGTACTTGTGACATTCAGTGTAGTAAGCTTGTCATGTACTACACAACAGAATGAGACACTATTGAAAGGGATACTGTCTGTTCCATTGTGGCTGAAATGTAATAGTAGTATGAATTGCTACTGCCCACATTTAATTCATTTATTCTTTCATTCACTCAACTAACACTTTTAGGGAAATTCTACTAGAAAAGAAATAAGAACTACTACTTTTATCAGTACTTCTACAGCTAGGACTACTACATTGCATCTACTATTATTAATAGTTGAAATTTAATATACTATGTCAAGCACTCTGCTAAGCACTTCACATTTATTAATTAGCTCATTCAATTCTAACAACAATGCTAGAGGCTATGTGTTATTTATATACCCATTTCACAGAAGAATAATTAAGTTTAAAGAGGCCAAGTAATGTACCTAAAGACACACATTTTTGAATATGGTAAAAATGGGATACAATTTCATATAGCTACATGATTCCTAAGCTAATAAGCTTCATTTCTACATGGTTCTACTCTCATTGATAAATAAATTTTGCCTTACTCTCAAAAAGATGAGTTTTATTGGTGAGAAATGTATATAATGATACCAATTAATTAGTAACAAAGACACATAAACAAAGTTAAAGTGCTATTTAATGTGGAAGAGTGAGACAACGGTAAATTGTCCTGAAAGATAGGAAATGCATTCCTAAAAATTTGACATTTGAGCAATTCCATGACTAGGAAGGGACCAAGTGAAAAAACAGACAAGGTTATTTCCACATATTGAGAAATGCTTGTACACAAACATAACAGTGAAAATGGAATGACACTCTTGAGGGATGTAACACATATTACTGAATTGTGAAATGCTTTCTATGTCAGGTTCAGGAATTCAGATTATACTCTTTTCTAAAGGCAATGGAAAGTTCCTGAATGCTTTTTTAAAAGAGGTATTAAATGGTCTACACATGTGAGTCAATATGGAACAATAAAATTAAAATATAGGACACTGTCCTTGGTTTAAAAAAATAAAGTTTAGGGCTTCCCTGGTGGCACAGTGGTTGAGAATCTGCCTGCTAATGCAGGGGACACGGGTTCGAGCCCTGGTCTGGGAGGATCCCCCATGGCATGGAGCAACTGGGTCCGTGAGCCACAACTACTGAGCCTGCGCGTCTGAAGCCTGTGCTCCACAACAAGAGAGGCCGTCATAGTGAGAGGCCCGTGCACCGCGATGAAGAGTGGCCCCCTCTTGCCACAACTAGAGAAAGCCCTCGCACAGAAACAAAGACGCAACACAGCAAAAATAAATAAATTAATTAATAAACTACTACCCCCAATATCTTAAAAATAAATAAATAAATAAATAAATAAATAAATAAAGTCTAAAAGGAAAGATTCAACAATGGTAGAATAAATTTAAAGTATTTATAAAAACAAAATTTAACTGTATGGTACTTATTATTAATTCAACAGGATTGTGTAATAAAAGACCAGTAATGACTGGAAGAGGACAAACTTCAAAACTGAGGTCAAAATTAATGGGCAACATTATTTTTTTAAGATAGAGCAAAACTCTGAAAGCCTAGAGTCAGCTAGACGACTCTTGGCAGTCAATTATTGTAAGATTTTAAGGCAAAGAGTAATGAGTTGGGGGCAATGTTTCTGTAGCTTGGTCTGGTGTTGGTCTGTGTAGTGGAAGCTGTTAGTGTCCCTCCCTGAGGCCTCGCATTGCAGTGCATGGGGCACTCTTCAGACTACCTGAGTGCTTTCCATAGAGACTAGAGCTGCTCTGCCTTCATACTTAGCAGGCTGGAATAACCAGACAAATAATTACAGCACTGCTCCTGCAACAACCTTCAAACAATGATTGACAGCTGTTTTGTAAATTCTTCAGATCCCAGACCCTCCAGATGGGATTATTCTACTCACCACTTACTCCCAGATCCCAGCAAGATTATTTCCCAGGAGCAACCGGCTTGCTAACACACCCTTTATTGACCACCTTTCTTTTACATTCTCTCTTTTCTACTTTCCTGTGAATGATAACTGGAATCACCTCCTAAAAATTGCTTACACTTGAAACTCTGTCTCAAAGCCTAGCTGAGAGAACATGAACTAAGACAACAATATTAAGACAGAGAAATTTAACAGTGGTAATTTAGGTTACAGGCTTTTTTGAAAACCTGATAAAATTTTTAGACTCACTGACTCAAAAAAATATGTGCACTGAACACATACACACACACAGACACACACACACACACACACATTTATAAGACCATTCATCTAATGATTGTTTATTGATTTCCTGCAATGAGCCAGGCACTATTGGGCTAGATCACCTGTATACAGCAGAGAAGAAGCTCTTATAAAGCTTATATGCTGATATACACATTATTAATATTATTCCATTTTGTTTTCAATTACAATGAAGTCCAAACATAGGGGCTCTTGGTACCAAAGTCACCAGGTTCAAAATCCCTGGAGAGGATAAATGGAGACATAAATTTGAAGTAGTAAATTCAATAATCATAACAGTAACTATAGGAATTGAGCAAAATAATAGGACAGTGAGAAAATCTGGTCATAAAACTATAAACAATATCCTTACTGTGGGAAGAAAAATTAGCAAGAGATTATAAAGAATGCTGGTTTTAAAAAATTGGTGATATAAGCTGCTAATCTTACTGAGTTTAAATGATGGTCTGGGCTTCCCTGGTGGTGCAGTGGTTAAGAATCCACCTGCCAATGCAGGGGACATGAGTTCGAGCCCTGGTCTGGGAAGATCCCACATGCCATGGAGCAGCTAAGCCCGTGCACCACAACTTCTGAGTCTGCTGCTCTAGAGCCCGTGAGCCACAACTAATGAAACCTGCATGCATAGAGCCTGTGCTCCTCAACAAAAGAAGCCACCACAATGAGAAGCCGGCACATCACAACGAAGAGTAGCCCCTGCTTGCTGCAACTAGAGAAAGCCTGCGCACATTAACAAAGACCCAACTCAGCCAAAAATAAAAATAAAATAAATTTAAATGATGGTCTGATTACTGGCCAGAGTCTGAGTCATTGAAACTTGGATGTGAGAGCACCTGAGGGTGCCTGTGGTAGCTACAATTCTAATGAACCACATCTCTCAGGATTCATGCCCTTATGTAGTCTCTCCCCACCATGATTTGAGACTGTCCTATAACTTCTATGAACAAATAGACTGTGGTGAAAGTGATACTATACAATTTTGAAACCTACGCCTTAAGAAGTCCTGGAAACTTCTTTGGCTCACTTGGAACACTGAGCCACCATATTAGAAGTCCAGCTACCTTGCTCGAGAGACTGTATTAAGTAACTAAGTGAAAAGAACAAATTGAAAACCACATGGAGAGAATGAGAAGCCTTAAGACTACAAAGAAAGAGAGTGGCCCTCCCACTCCCAGCTCTCTCCAACAAGGTGTCAGATATATGAGTGAGCCATCTTAGATGACTCTATTAAGTCCCAAGATAATTATAGTTCCAGATGATATTGTATGGAGTATGAAAACCTTCCAGCTTCTGTGTTAACCCATGGAATATGTGAGAGATAAAAATATAGATATTATATTAGGTCATTAAGTTCTTGGTAGGAAGCAAACTGAGAGAGCTACTCAGCTCCAAACATGGGTCATTTCTTATAGAAAATGAAGGATGACTCAGAGAGTGGAGACAAGAGCCATAGAACTGAGCCATGATCAATAGGGATTCCTTACCTTCTGAATAGTAAACTTTTTTGTGTGTGCACCTTGCTAGATTTAGAGTTGTTATGGATCAGTGCCTGGTATAGTCTTCTATGCCCCCTTGCCCCTTTTGAGTACAAGTGTCTATCATGGTTCTTCTGTTCCCTATGTTATCTCACCATTGTATGTTGGATATACATGTGGGGAGTGAGGAGACAGATAACTTCTCTTTAGATTACAGATCTTCCTCTAAAAAGGAACCCCATATAAGAAGTCTTATCTTCAACTGGGTCTGACTCAGATAAATGGTATTAAACCTAATGGCATAAAGAAAGGAAAATTTGGAGGTGAGTGTACTTGGCATATGAGAGTAGCATGAATTATTAGGAATCAGTGGGAGGACCATGGTGGCTAATTTCCAAAGATGGTCCCTCAATAAATTGTGTTTCCTGTACTAATGCCCTTATGTAGTTCTCTCCCACATTGAGGAAACTTGTCATCTCTTGTTTATCCATTCTTGAGGTACTAAGTCCAACCACACAATTAGAGGTGAGATGTTGAGAGGGAGAGTTGTGTAACTGTGTGGAGAAGAGCCTAACTGCCAGTTTTCCAACCGACTCCAGTATCCCAGTATCACAGCTGAGCCACGGTTCCAGCTATACTCCACAGGTTTCCAAATGACTACAGCTCCATCCAAAAAGAGCTAAGCCCAGCCAAGCCGCAGAATCAAGAGAAATGATGAAAAATTTCTTGTTTTAAGTTGTGAAGTTTTGAGGTTTTTGTTATATAGAAATACAAATACGTAACTGAAAGTGTCTTACCTGCTTTGGAGATACCATTACCACCTGTGCTGAAATAAAATGTCTAACAACTGCCTTAAAAAAATGTTGTCATAATTTCCTTTTTAAAATTGAGATATAATTGACATATAATGATATTAGTTTCAGTGCACAACTTAATGATTCAATATTTGCATGTATTTTGAAATGATCACCACAGAAAACCTAGTTAACATCATTTACCTCACCTTGTTACATTTTTTCTTTTTTTCTTGCAAGGAGAACTTTAAGCTCTGTTCTCTAACAACTTTGAAATACACAAGAGTCATCATGCTGCACATTATATCCTCAGGCCTTATTTATTTTATAACTGGAAGTTTGTACCATTTGACTACCTTCACCAATTTCACCACCTTACCACCCAGCCTCTGGCAACCAGCCAGCAGCTGCTTCTTGAGTTCCACTCTCTCTGGGTCTATCTGTGCCTAACTTGCCTCAACATATATTTAAAAAATTATGGAATAAGAAAAATGATTCTCTCCTGGCAGTTTTCTAAAACCAAGATCTTATAGAGTGAGTGGCACTCACTTTAGTTTTTTCCAAACTAACTCTGTTGGCTAAGTTTCTTTAAGAATTCTTAAAAGAATCACTCCTTTTTTAAATACACAGATTTTTTAATTTTTATTTTATTTCTTTTTTTTGGCCACAGCACGCAGATTACAAGACCTTAGTTCCCTGACCAGAGACTGAACCCAGGCCACGGCAGTGAAAGCTCCAAGCTCTAACCACTGGACCACCAGGGAATTCCCAAGAATCACTCTTTTGATGAAGCTTAATTAGCCATCAAGATCGGGCCTGCAGTTTAACAAATTTACACTTACTGATTTGCAGCACATGACATATTTGAAGAGGAAATGTGGAATACCACTCTGGAAGGGGAGGGAGGGAAGCTTCTTTTTAAAGGCCTGGTTATTGTTGGAGTGCTCTGAGGGAGGTATGAGTGAAGCAGGCTGTTTCTGAGGAGAGTGTAGGAGGAACAGATTAATTAGGGATTGGTGCTATCCTAAGGCAATGGAAGTTTAACAACTGGGTATTCTCACTAATGCATGAAAATAGCCAAGTAGATTTGGGGTTTCATTGGTAAGAATGCAGCAATCTTTCAAAACAAAGGACCATTAAGGCATTTTACAATTGCTTCAAGACTTTGGGAAAAACAGTGCTCACTCTTAACTTTGAACATGGTTTTATCTGTTTGTCCTCCCAGCCTGATTAATGGCAGGACTGCATTTTTTTAGTCTAAGCTGATTTTTACTCTTCCTATCTTAGATAAGTCTGTACTACTTCACTTTTACACCTTGAAATTTTACATTAAAAAAAAAGATGAAAAAATATTTTTAATGCAAAGGTAATTTTAAAATTCTACTTATTTATTCTCATAATACTTAATGGAATTTATTAGAGAAAAGCACTGGTTACATATAACTGTTGTCTGATAAACCACACAAAGTATTTATTAAGTTATTTTATTTTTTAAATTGTATTTTATTTTCCAGTTTTATCGAGATATAATTGACATATAACATTATATTAGTTTGAGGTATACACTGTAGTTATTTGATATATGTATATATTGTGAAAAGATTACCAAAATAAGTTTAACATCCATCATCTCATACTTATAATTTATTTTCTTGTGATGAAAACTTTCAAGATCTACTCTCTTAGCAACTTTCAAATATACATTATTGTTAACTACCTACTGTAGTCAACTATTGTCACCATGCTGTACATTACATCCCTAGAACTTTAATTAATTTAACTTTAAATTCATAAATAATTCAACAAATATATTTTGAGCATCAACTAGGTTATGTCTAAAGGTTTTCAATAAACATAATGTTGATGACAGAAGTAAAATGTATATCTCTTTATTTCAGTCCAATTCTTTTCTCAATTAGCTAAACTGCTTACTCTAACTGTATGATTACTTAAAGTACAGTAGGTCGAATTGTGTGTGCCAATTTAGAAAATCCTCAAAACTCAAAAAAAATTTGGTAGAGTTACTTCCAAACATGCCTAACAGATGTGACATAAATATGGATGTAATCATTCTCAAGTACTAGAACCTTTTTCACAGTCTTTGACTACAAAGTAGAAAATTATCACACTCCATCTGCCCTGTGCTATATCTATATGGCACTTTGTCTAAGGTAATTGTTCAGGGTCAATCTTTCTGTAAGCTCTCTAATGTGAAAACTCTAATATAGGCTTAACATTATCATATAAAGGCAATTAGCATTGTTTATATCAGACAACTGCAAAATAAAGTTCTAAATTTCAAGCATGATTTCCAAAGTGCACTTATCATTAATATGAAAATAAATGTTTTACTAAAAATTTAAAATTTGGAGAACAATAGAGTTTTATTTAATCAGAATCAGTTTATGAATGCACTAGACTGATAATTTTACTTTCTTCTGCATCTTGGTTTCATATTTGAAACAAATATTTCACTTCTCTCTCCAGAATATTTATTCTACAGTAAAATTGTGGTTAAGCAATCCTCCTATGTGTTTTGGAGATAAGCTTTATATGAAGGAACGTTTTATGCATCAAGCTTTACCAGATGTGTTTCATTTCTGATTTAGAATCTATAAGTGTATATATATATATATATATATATATATATATATATATATATATATATATATATATATTTTTTTTTTTTTTTTTTTTTTTTTTCCGTATGCGGGCCTCTTACAGTTGAGACCTCTCCCGTTGCAGAGCACAGGCTCTGGACACGCAGGCTCAGCAGCCATGGCTCACAGGCCCAGCCGCTCCGTGGCATGTGGGATCCTCCCGGACCGAGGCACGAACCCGTGTCCCCTGTATCAGCAGGCAGACTCTCAACCACTGCGCCACCAGGGAAGTCCTGTAAGTATATATTTTTATTCAGGGATGATTTTAATTTCATATGACTGAAAATGTTTAAAATTTAACTTTTTAAATTTTCCCTGAATTGTTGACCATCTCTTTTGTATTAAATTTGCATCTCTGGTACAGTAAACGACTGTTAAATTCTATGGAATTATTGGCAATATAATAGTTAACTCTAAATAAACAAGTTAGCAATCTGGCTAATATCATGACAAAATGACATATTTACTTAAATATTCATTTTCAAGTAAATTATTTGCCATATTATAGAAACACTTAAATATTATGTTATTAAAATTAAAGCATCAAAGAAAATGACTTAAATTGTTCTTTGAAAAAACAACAATAGTGGTAGGATAAGAATCAGACTTCTCATCAGCAACTATGGATGTTAACAGATAAATAATGCTTTAAATTTCTGATGGAAAGGATTTTTAAGCTAGTATTAATATTTAACTGCTTATCAACTCTGGTCATTCAAAAACTCACAAGCTAGGCTTCCCTGGTGGTGCAGTGGTTGAGAGTCTGCCTGCCGATGCAGGGGACACAGGTTTGTGCCCCGTTCCAGGAAGATCCCACATGCCACGGAGCGGCTGGGCCTGTGAGCCTTGGCCGCTGAGCCTGTGGGTCCAGAGACTGTGCTCTGCAACAGGAGAGGCCACAACAGTAAGAGGCCCACGTACAGGGAAAAAAAAAAAAAAAAACTCACAAACTCCACTCCTTACAAATATTTTAGTAAGTTTCTAAGAACTTACTTTATCAAAATGAGATACAAAACCAAAGATGGAAAAAATATTGGATCCAAAATATGTAATATATCTCACATTGAAATAAAGATAGGAAGCCACATACTGACAGCTCTGCAGAAGAGCAGAAGAACATTTATTTCAGATTGGACTAGGAAGGGACCCCAACAGATACATAGCTCTGATAGGAAAAGGGTTGATATGAAATATTATCCTTAGAATTCAGGACAGCTTCATAAGGTAACAAAGTAAAAAGGAAAGCAATCAAGGTTAAAGAATATAGATATTTTGGGGCTTCCCTGGTGGTGCAGTGGTTGAGAGTCCGCCTGCTGATGCAGGGGACACGGGTTCGTGCCCCGGTCTGGGAAGATCCCACATGCCGCAGAGTGGCTGGGCCCGTGAGCCATGGTCGCTTAGCCTGCGCGTCCAGAGCCTGTGCTCCGCAACGGGAGAGGCCACAACAGTGAGAGGCCCGCGTACAGAAAAAAAAAAAAAAAAAAAAAAAAAAGAATATAGATATTTCATCCAAAATTATTGAATTTTATAAAATCAGGTCATCCAAGAGGTCAATCAAATTAAAGAATTTAGGGATTTGTAACTTGTAGAAAAATCTCAATAAATAGTGTTTATAAAGACAATTTAGCATTAAGTTTGAAAAGCAGGTGTTAATAGCTCTTTTCTCCAACCTCAAGGATGCTTGGGGACTTGACTTCTAATCCTCCTTTAAATCCTAACTCAAGTTTTGTATACCAGTATCTCTGGAACTGCAAAGATTACTATGTATTAACCTGATGCCTGACCTCTTTGTCAACATTGTATTTTGCCTAATTTGTAACTAGTCAGTTACTGGTAATTGATGAGATATGGCAGCACTGTATATTTTAGGGTCCTACTTGAAAAGGAAATTTATAAAACTGAAGAGACTTTATAGCTGATAGTTTTGCTGCATTAAGTTATTCATCACTCACCTAGCCTTGCCCGAGTGACAGCATGTGTCCCAAATGCTGTGCAATTCAGGAATTTCAGCAGCTACTCCTGGAATCCCTAAGACTTTTGCTCTGCTATTGCTGTACAGGCAGTGTCACTCTTTGTCTGTTATACTTTCTTAAAGTCAAGTAAACTTTGTTGAAGGAAGCCTGATGGATTAGTTCTGTTTTTCAAGAAGTGGATGCCAACCCAAATTACATGTGCAAAAGACTTACTGGGTGAATGAAAAGGGAGAGCAATCTGGAGTAGGCAAGGAATGTTCAAACTTCAAACTGTCTGACTTCTATGAAAGAGGGAGGGAAGTAAAAGGGATTAGGTAGTAAGATTCTCAGACAGCAACACTGTTTCCTAAGAAAGCTTCAGCCAGGCTGACGGATGGGGTGTCCTAGAGCCAAAATTGCCTGTTAAAAGAGTTCTAGATCTTGTAAAGAAGGACTGCATGGTACCACTGTAATCAAGCAGGACCCTATGGGGCCTTCCTAGAACAGGACCCCCCCCACCCCCACCCAATATCCTCTACCTGCCTTTGTCTATAAAAAAACTTTAGTCAAAGAATAAAAATGTAATCAGAGAAGTAAGAAAATGCAGAACGAAAGGAAAATAGTGAGGCAATACAAAATAATAATAGTTTAGCCATTAAACAAAGTCAAGAACTTTTAGTTCCTCCTCAAGTGTTATAGATATTATTCTGAGCCATGTCCTTTGAGCTGTTTTACAGATACTGAAACCCCCACCAGGTGGAAGAAGTTAACTGTCTGCTGCCCACAAGCATGTAAACCCCAGACTGGTGGAACCAGAAGGTTGATGATGTTGACTCCTGATTACCTCACCACCAACCAATCAGAAGAATGCCCATGAGCTGATCACATACCCCACACCACGCCTCCCTTACCCTGTCTTTAAAAACCTTGCCCTGAAAGCTTTCAGGGTGTTTGGGTCTTTTAAGCACTAGCTGTCTGGACTCTTTGCTTGGTGCCCTGCAATAAACACTGAATTTTCCTTCACCACAACCTGGTGTCAGTAGATTGGCTTTACTGTGCGCATGCAAGCAGACCGAAGCTTGGTTTGGTAACCCCACCACTTTGTTCAGTCATTGATTGGAAAATTTCCCTCAGGAATCGTGGCCTTGCCACATATATGGGGTAGGATCCAGAAGAGCAGTATCTTGGCCATTGCTTCAATAGAAGATCTGAAAGTCTTATTTTAATGCTTACTTTAATGACCAACACAGTCCACCACTTGTGACACATGGTTGTACTGAAGTTTACTACAGTTTCCATGAACAGCTCTTCCATGACGTACTTGGGCCTCTCTTCCTGAGAAGAAACTTAGAAAAGCTATTAGTAAAACAAATTTTTTATTGCATTTGGTGTCAGGCTCATAACTGGCACTCATCCTCTTGCTCTATTATCCATCCTAAGTTCCCCTCACTTTCATCTATCTCCTTGCATGTCTTAATGTATTACCTGATGATGTGTCCCAAACCTAAATTCCTCTGGGATATTAGTCCTTGGAAATCACAACTTTTCCAAGTTGGGTTACCACAAATAATTCAGCAATCATTGGGAAGAGAATACTAAGGAGGTGCCAAGTGGATAAATTGGGTTCCATTTATAATATATATATATATATATATATATATATATATAAAACCATGACCTTGTTAGGCAGAGGTGGTTCTTCTTCCAGCTGATTGTAGTCAATTACACTTACTGTAAGGATGCCTCTTCTACTAGACTGATGCTCCTGATACATCAGGAGTTCAAAGTGTTCAGGTGGCAGGTATGGTCAATGGGAAGTTTGCTGTATCCTGTGGCAAGAAGGGGACACATTTGGGAAAGAACACCCAACCCTGCAAAGCCCAGGGCTGCAGGAATGGGAAGCACTAAATACCCTTGTGCATCATTATGAATAATATAAGTGGGGTCATTTCTACTTCTACCACTTGGTTTCCATACCCATTTGGGGACATACAGCTATACAGAAGCTTCTGACTTAAAGCATATTCTGTATCCTGAAGGATGGCAGTACATTATTCCAAAGGATTGCCTCTAAGCTGGTGCTTAATCTTTGCCCTTAGAAGGCTACTCCAGCCTTCCATAAGACCAGTTTCTTCTAAGTAGTACACTGGTGGTACAAAAAGCAGATCTCTTGGTTATGGGCCCACATTCACACCAATGTTGCTATGAAGCAAGTCACCCAATTGCATGCAATGTTGTCTGGTCTCCTGAGGTAAGCAACAATTTAAAATGACCCCCAAGATTCCCATCCCCTGATTTATACACATTGCATAATGTAGCATACATCATTCTCATCTTATTACTGCCTCTAGGCCCTCCTGAATTCATAACCTAATAGGTCTGGAAGAACACAGCTTATAATGGAAAGTTCCAGATACTTGTTGTCACTCCATGGTAATACATTCCACCTCTACTAAGATTCAGTAACATGCCGTGAGCTGTTTCTCAAAAGGCATATTAATCTTTTCTGGAGATTTTATGTTCTTTCTGGGGAAAGGGGATGGTTTCAGAGTTTCACCTGGCTTTCCCCACTATGAGAGCTCTGAATCCACAAGAATCAATGTATGGGGCTTCCCTGGTGGCACAGTGGTTGAGACTCCACCTGCCGATGTAGGGGACACGGGTTCGTGCCCCGGTCTGGGAAGATCCCACATGCCACGGAGTGGCTGGGCCCGTGAGCTATGGCCACTGAACCTGCGCGTCCGGAGCCTGTGCTCCACAGCGGGAGAGGCCACAACAGTGAGAGGCCCGCGTACTGCAAAAAAAAAAAAAAAAAAAAAAAAGAATCAGTGTATGGGTTACTCCACCTGGCAATTATATACTCCCCTGTGTGTGGTAGGCCTTACCTAATCTGGTGAGTCTTTTTAAAAGAGGGTTTAGACATAAGGGTTGGAATAAATCAGATTTGAAGCTGCAGAAGATGCTTTTCTGTTGGCCTTGAAAAAGAAAATAGCATGGCATAAAGATGGATGTGACAGGAAATAGCAGGAAGCCTGTAGCAGCTGAGAGTCTCCCCTTTTGACAGCCAAAGGGACATGCATCCTACAGCTGCAAGGAATTAAATTCTGCTAACAACCACATAAGTTCGGAGAAGGCCCTGAACTTCAGGAAGGAATACAACCAACACCTTAATTTTTAAGACCCTGAGCAGAGAATCCAGCTAACCTGTAACTGGCCTTCTGATCTATAGAAACTGTGAGATAATAAACAGATGTTGTTTTAATCCACTGTTTGTAATAATTTGCAATGAAGTAATATAAAACTTAATACAGATTCCCTGCCTGTGGAATAGATATCCTTAAGCCCTCATGCAGTATTGTTGGCCAAGGCTCCACAGTCAGGAAAGATAAGCTCATAGTTGGAATATAGTTCAATACCTATGAGGGTAAATTTCTGTCTCTTCTGGAAATGTGAGGGCCCAATGCTGTCGCTTTGCCACCAAGTAGATTATAGTTGAGGAATGGTGCCATATCATGGGCTCAGAATAGGTCCGTGTCTGGCAGGTTGCACATTCCAAAGAGATGGCAGATAGACTGGTCTTAGTAAGTGCAAGTCCATGTTGTTGAGTCAATTCATAGCGTTTGCTTCTGCCACCCACTGAACTGGCTGTAGGTGTTAAACAGGGTTTGATTGTTAAAGAAGACTCACAAGATTCAAGATGAAATACTTACAAATATATAGTTTATTACAATTAAAATATATAGTATGTGAGCAACAGCATTAAAGTAAGTATATGCATTACTGCCAAAGGCTGTCTCATAACCAGGGATCCAGAGACATCAGATGTAGGTTCCTATTGAAACCCATCTCTAAGGGCCATGGATGTATGCAATTTTTTTCTTGGATCAAGAACCACCAATGTGTTCATGGAACACCTTGGAATTAGGGAAATTGAAATGGAATCTTGGCTGGAGATTTTTATTTTGTGCTGGCCATGTAACATATTTCTGCTACATATCCAGCTTTAACAGCAGAGTTCTCCAGGGTCTCACAGAGACCAGGTGGGAATCACCAGTCTCATTGTTATCCATAAACAATGCTGATAAGCTAGAACAAATGAGCCGGAAACTCTTCAGATGCATGGTTATAAAGAACACTATTAATTAGAATGTTTCAAACCTTGGCTAAGGGTCATTGCTGCACACAAACTTTATTGAGACAATTCAAGCTAATTCCAAGCCTGTAGTAATTAACCTTCACAACACAGCCATTATTCCATTTGTGTGCCTATCAGGCCAGTCCCAAAATGGTGTATGAAATTTGGCTAGCTTCAAGTGACAGAGGCATTCTATCTACTTGGTTATACAGTGTTGCTTTTATGGTGGTTGTTTTATGATGGACATCAGAATGCGATACAAATATCTTCACAGTTGATGTCCGCTTCCACATGCCATGCATGCCTGTGCCACTTATGCTACCACACAAAGTAGGAGTCCAACTTCACTGTTAGCACTTCCACCCAATGGGAACATTTTCTTTCCAGTGTCATTCATAGCTACCCTGAATGTGGCTGTAATGCTGATGCCACTCATTTTCAGTCTGAACTTACATACTAAGTCAACCCATTCATATATTAAGCCTGGGAATTATTCCTTCTCCATCAACTGAACCTACAGGAACACCCATATGAACAAAGATGAGCTGTGAAGGGTTTATTTGTGTAACTTTAGTGGTGACATTAGGGTCCATGCTACCCACTCATGCAAAGCTTATCTCTGTCTTTTGAGATTGTTCAAGTTCAATCCAGGATATAGCATACTCAAATTATGACTGCTGATTGGACTTCTGAATTTTTAACTTTGTGAGTCTAGCAGAACATAGCTCATAATGAGAAGTCCCTGATGCACTGTCACTTTTTGCTCCATGGTCAGGTGTTCTGTCTCTACTAGAGTTCAGTGACATGCCAGGAGCTATTTCTCAAAAGTTATAAATATCTCTGTTGCAAATGTTCTGTTCTTTGGGGGCAATAGGAAGTTTCAGAATTTTATTTGGCTTTCCCTGATATGATAGCTCTTACTCTACAAGCCCAGGAATCAATTTAGGGGTTACCTCAACTGGCAGGGGTAGCAGTACCAATTACATACTTGGCAACTAAGGAAATGGCTACCAGGTTGGGCTGTGGGCTCAGCAGGGCTAAAGCTAGCCTTAGTCAAGGCCTCATTAACTATCTGTTCTCCCTAAGTTCCCATTCTAACAAAGGAGCTTTAATGACAGATTGTGTCTCTGAGTGTTAGATCAACCAGATCTTATGTACAATAGCCCTCGTAATATCTGGAAATGATGTCTTGCCTAGTATAGAATCCCCAGAGTAAATGACTGTGGGTTTCTTTGATGAGACTGGGGAAAGCATTACAGTATAGAATTGCTGTGGTGTTAGGGTACTTCTTTTTAGGGAGATGACCAGTTCTTATGCGAATGAGTTCTGGATTCAAAACAAGCTCAGATGTGAGTACTCAGTAAGGGACTGAATCTTCAGCTCTTGCTTTCTTATCTTTTATGGTTGGGTGTGTTATGTAGCACTGTTTTGCTTCTGTCGATATTATTTATAGGAACCATGCTCTATTTAACATCTTCCCAACTTTTTGCCATTCAATTCCTGTCAGCAATTTTGGTGAGAACTGAACACATAGTGGGCACTGAATGTGAAGTTTAATGATTTCAGTCATATATATATATATATATATATATATATATATATATATATATATATATATATATATATATATATTCTCATATAAAAATAGATGGCTGGACTACAAAGAGCTACAAATTGATGGAGATGATTAAATATAATTCATAGATTTTGGGCTAAGTGTTGTATTAAGATAAGACTTGAATTAAACCTGCATAAAAGATGGTGAATTTTTTCTTTTGTGTGAGAAGTGTTCAGGGTTTGGTGACCAGAGGGAAAGACTGACAGTATTTGTGCTCCTTTTTCCAGAGAACACAGTTACTGCCTCGAAGTGCCTTGTGAGGTAGACATCCTTACTATCTCAGAGCCTTCCCTCACATCTCACAATGAAACCTTTCTTGCCTACAGATTATGAATAGCAGTGTCAAGTATTATTTCAGGGCTTGGATGTAAGGAGTGGCTGATCTTTTGCTACATTTTCCTTCCAACTCCTCCAGCTGTGTGCAGACACAGACAATATGCTAGGACAGGTTTTTAAAGTGTGTAGCAGTATCAACAACATTTGAGAACATTCTTGAAGCAATTTTCCAGGCCTACCTCTGACTTTGTAAATAAGAAATACTTGGGTAGGAATGGTGTGAGGGGTAAAAGCAATATTTGTTTTAACGTGCTCTCCAGGTAATTCTAGGGCAACAGTAAAATTTTATAATAACCCTAGCAGAGAATAGGTGAAAAGGATGCAAGGAGACTAGATCCCTGAATTGCCATGCGTAGAATGAAGACCTTGCTATCCAAAAGCACTTCTCTGAACTGTGAGTAAGAATAGATTCTCTTTGTAGATCTGCTATAAATTTAACTCTATTTTTTGCAATAGTTTAGCATTATCATAACAAATAAAATACAAAATAAGGGAATGGTGATAATGAATTTCAAGGGTACTGTGAAGAATACAGCTCCTCAAGAATAAAAGAGGTAGGATGATAACCAAAGCTGGACAGAAGTGTAACAAAATTATCACTTTACTTGAGAGATTTTATAAATTATATAATCTAATATGAAGAAAATATGTGTATTTTTAGTTTGAAATTGATCTTTTGAAAGAAAGATGGTTCTGAAAGTACACATTTTCCATTACATAGTGCTTGTTTATAGAGCTAATTCTGTCTGTTACTCTTTTTTTTACTCAGCAGTGTTTTTAAAATTTTTTTTTTTTTTTTTTGCGGTACGCGGGCCTCTCACTGTTGTGGCCTCTCCCGTTGCGGAGCACAGGCTCTGAACGCGCAGGCTCAGCAGCCATGGCTAACGGGCCCAGCTGCTCCACGGCATGTGGGATCTTCCCAGACCGGGGCATGAACCCGTGCCCCCTGCATCGGCAGGCGGACTCTCAACCACTGTGCCACCAGGGAAGCCCTAAAATATTTTTTTTTAAATTGAAGCATAGCTGACTTACAATATCATGTAAGTTTCAGCTGTACAGCACAGTGATTCAGTTATGTATATTTTCTTTTTTCCGATTCTTTTCCCCTATAGGTTATTACATAAGTTCCCTTTGCTATACAGTAGGTGCTTGTTTGATATCTATTTTATACAAAGTAGTGTGTATATGTTAATGCCAGCCTCCTAATATCCCTCTCCCCATCCCCCTTTCCCTTTTGGTAACCATAAGTTTGTTTTCTATGTCTGTGAGTCTCTTTCTATTTTGGAAATAAGTTCATTTCGGCAATGTGTTTATAAGATTGTTTATGTGTACAACTAATTTGTTGCTTCTAACTGATGAGTGATATCTTATAGTGCATGTGCATCTTTTTTTTTTTTTTTTTTTTTCCTGCAGTACGCGGGCCTCTCACTGTTGTGGCCTCTCCTGTTGCGGAGCACAGGCTCCGGATGTGCAGGCTCAGCGGCCATGGCTCACAGGCCCAGCCGCTCCGTGGCATGTGGGATCCTCCCAGACCAGGGCACGAACCCATGTCCCCTGCATCGGCAGGCAGACTCTCAGCTACTGCGCCACCAGGGCAGCCCTGTACATCTTATTTTTCTTGTCTCCTTTCCAAGTGACAGAATGTAGATGGGCTACAACATCCAAACATGGAAAATAAAGCAGAAATGAGAGGAAATATGACAATACATGAGAAAGGTGATAGTGATAGGAAGGAATGATTAGAAGTTTAATTCTTTAAAACTACAGATTTTTTTGTTTCATTTGATCTGCATAATTGATTGAACTATATAATTTCATTAAACTATCATGTAGTACATAACATATAAACCACAAGCATCATTATTTCACTTTGTAACTAGAGACCTTATTATTATTTTGTGAATGTACCAATTCAAGTCAAAAGCCAAAAATGTTTGTTCTGAATAACAGTTGATCAATTCAGAGTTTTCAAGCTACAAGGACCTAGAGAATCACCATATTTGCCTGTAAAATATTTATTTTTTTCCCCAATTAACTAATACTTAAAATTTGGAAGTTTTTGTATGCAAAGCAGGTAACATGTATTTTATTTAATGAAAAAATTTTCAAACATTTTTACACCAATACACATATTATGTAACAGAATGTGAGATTTCTCATAAAATGTTAGGTAAAATAGGAAATTTTGGAAAAAGTTGGTGCTGTTGAAGACCCCTTCAGGCAATAGACCAAGGATGAAAGTTTACTTTTCTCCAGAGTTAGGGATACTACATTGGTGAAATTTGAGATGCACTGCCTCGAGGCATCCTGTCATGTCATCCCCAGACTCTTCCTTCAAAGAACACAGCTGAAAGGAGTCTAATACTTTTGGCAAGAGATGGTGACGTAAAGTACTGTTAAGTATTCATTTTTATTAAAAAATGTAAATTCTAAATACTGTGAATAAGAATACAAAGCAAAATATACTCTACATGGTATTTTTGATGAAATATAATGTCAAGTATTGTTTTTGAAAACTCTGCAAGTGTGTTTGAAAATATGTCACAAGGAATTTATATTTCTGTTTGATGAAATTATTATCCAAGTCATACACTAATAAAAAATCATACTTTCTTTTTTAGTTGTTTAACAATTAATATTTAGAGTTTCATGTGTATTAAACTTCAAGTGGAGTGGTTTTCAAAAATATCATGGCTTTTACTGTATGTTTAATCCTCTATTTGCAAACTGTCATGGTGTTTTACAAAATTTGAAATAAAGTGTAACTTTGTTACTTTGCTTGATATTTCACTAAAATAATACAGTTGTGTAGTGTTAACATTCAAATTACACTAAGTAATTGCCTCTAATTTCATGGAAAATCTCTCATTTCTTTCTTTTATGAAATTGATAGATTTCACTGTGGTTTTTTTTGTTTGTTTAATTTTAGAGTACGAGCATCTTACAATTATTTCCAGCTTTATTTCTAAACATTGTATAATTGCTCATTACTACACTTGAGGGAACAATTTCTTTACTTCTATATTTTTATTTTCATTTTTTTGGTGAATACAGCATTCATATAAAGATTGATCATGCTTATGTGTCAATTTTAGAGAATAGTGATTTACTCCCAAGTATTGTACAAACACCCAAGTTTATCAAATAGAATAATATTTTACATCATCTTATTTTTCTTCTATTTTAACTATGCATTGAAACAATTGGTTTTCCAATAATATCAAACACTTACCATTTTAGTTATGACATGTTAGGTAGTTTTTTGTGAACACTGAATGTATTGCTAGAAATGTTTTCAAACATGGTTATTGCAGAGATGCATTTTAATTTGATCATATTAAGTATGTATCATAATAAAGTGTCATTATCTCTAATGGCTTTTCAATTGATTGTCTCAGATATTTTAGGAAGAAATCCAATTCATTTGCAAACAACTGTCATTTTGTTAGTAGATTTCTAATATTTTTTATTTGAATATATTATTTTATTATTTTAGTTTTCTAAGACTAATGTTAAAATATTGATGACAATAAGCATCCTACTGACCATTGATATTATGAATAATATTGAAAGAGAGTGGAAGAGATAAAAGAAAAAAATGCAGAGAGATACAGAAACATTTGTGAAAACAGAGAACCTAAATTAGTTTTCAGCACATATCAAAATATATGTTCTTTTTAAATTTAACAAAGTGAAATATATGAACACATATCTTAATGTTAACAATGCTACAAATCATGAATGAACCCAGTTCTTAATGGCATATTCATCATTCTTTTAACATACTATAAGCTTCTATGAGGCAAATCATCCTTAGAATTCTTGCATCAATATGTGTAAGTAAAATTAAAGTGTTTAATACCATTGTGTATTATTTCCATTTTGTTATTGTTTCAGATAATGTTAACGTTGTAAGTGCCATTGGTAGCTCTCCTTCTCCTTATTTTAGTCAAGTTACAGTGATGTAGATACTACTTATCCTTGAAAGTATCTTTGGAATCATTTCTAATGTTTATAGTTATTAGTCTCTTTAGATATTTAAAGTTTTCCTTGAGTTATTTTTTCTATTTAATTTTTATATAACTAAGATAATTAATTAGAATGAAATCAAATTTATTGAGAGAAATTTGTGAAAATTATCTCTTTAAGCTAATAAATTTTCATTATAAATGATTATATGTCTTCTTCATTGTAAGTTTTGGTTATTTGGGGACATTTCCTTTATTAAACTTTATCTCTTTTACTTTTTATTTCAAACCAGTAACTCAAATCTATCATGATAACAGTTTTCTAGTTGTTTTCTGTGTTTATATTTAATAACTCCTTACTTCTATGACTTTTGGTTTCTATTAGGGTTCTTTCTTCCTACTGACATTTAAAGTTTAATTCATGTTTCACATTTATATTATTAATTAAAACAACAGGGCTTTCCTAGTGGTGCAGTGGTTGAGAGTCCGCCTGCCAATGCAGGGGACACGGGTTCGTGCCCCAGTCCAGGAAGATCACACATGCCATGGAGCAGCTGAGCCTGTGAGCCATGGCTGCGGAGCCTGCACATCTGGAGCCTGTGCTCCACAACGGGAGAGGCCACAATGGTGAGAGGCCTGCATACAGAAAAAAAAAAAACAAAAAAAACAAACAGATTATTATGCCTTTAGCTTATATTGGAAGCAAATGTGAATTCATCCAAATGTTTGAAGGCATTGCTTTCGCTCTATTGTTTTATAATGTAGCATAATCAAGGTTTTTGCCTACCTGTCACAGCTTACACAGGCAAATTATATTTATTATTTTTTACTTATGGGTGTAATTCTTCATTAAATTTCTTATCATAATCAGATATTATAGGAAGATAATAAGTCCTTCTTTAAATTATTTGTGAAAAATATATGATTTTAAGCAGTCAAAAATTTCTGGAATATTGTGGAAGGTTTTATTTTGCAAAGATGGACACAATGGCATCCCCTATCCCACATGCTCTTTTGCATTTCAAAAAGTGAAGTCTACTTCTGTCAAGCCTCTTAAGTATGAATTGGACTTAGTAACTCACTTGTAACTAATAGAATGGGGCAGAAGACTTGATAGGTAAATTCTGAAACTAAGTCAGGAATGGTCATGCATTGCTATATTAGAACAAATGCTATTTGGTTCCTGCCTCTTGGGATACTCCCACTGGAATCCAGGTATCACTTGTGAAGCCAGACCAAATAAGAAACCTGAATATAGCATTCCATTTGAGAGTACCATTTGACCCCAGCCTTGGAGGCATCACAATCCAGGTAACATACATGTGAGTAAAGATGCCTCTAGACAATTCAACCCCTTAGCTTTTTAAAGTACCCTCACTCATTCAAGTCTTATCAGCTGAAGTCTCATATATTATGGAAAAAGGAAAAGATATCCTCAGTGTACCATATAGACATTTTTTCCCATTTTTTAACATCTTTATTGGAGTATCATTGTTTACAATGGTGTGTTATTTTCTGCTTTATAACAAAGTAAATCAGTTATAAAAATACATATGTTCCCATATCTCTTGCATCTCCCTCCCTCCCACCCTCCCTATCCCACCCCTCTAGGTGGTCACAAACCACCTAGCCGATCTCCCTGTGCTATGTGGTTGCTTCACACTAGCTATCTATTTTAAATTTGGTAGTTTATATATGGCCATGCCACTCTCTTACTTTGTCACAGCTTACTCTTCCCCCTCCCCATATCCTCAAGCCCATTCTCTAGTAGGTCTGTGTCTTTATTGCCCTCTTACACCTACGTTCTTCATGAACTTCTTTTTTCCCTCAGATTCCATATATATGTGTTAGCATATGGTATGTTTTTCTCTTTATGACTTACTTCACTCTGTATGACAGATTCTAAGTCCATCCACCTCATTAAAAATATCACAATTTCATTGCTTTTTATGGCTGTTAATATTCCATTGTAAATATGTGCCACATCTTCTTTATCCATACATCTGATGATGGACACTTATGTTGCTTCCATGTAATGGCTACTGTAAATAGAGCTGCAATGAATGTTTTGGTACATGACTCTTTCTGAATTATGGTTTTCTCAGTGTATATGCCCAGTAGTGGGATTGCTTGGTCGTATGGTAGTTCTATTTGTAGTTTTTTAAGGAACCTCCATACTCTTCTCCATAGTGGCTGTATCAATTTACATTCCCACCAACAGTGCAAGAGTGTTCCCTTTTCTCCACAACTTCTCCAGCATTTATTTTTTCTAGATTTTTTGATGATGGCCATTTTGACTCGTGTGAGATGATATCTCATTGTAGTTTTGACTTGCATTTCTCTAATGATTAATGATGTTGAGCATTCTTTCCTGTGTTTGTTGGCACTTTGTACATCTTCTTTGGAGAAATGTCTATTTAGGTCTTCTGCCCATTTTTGGATTGGGTTGTTTTTTGTTATTGAGCTGCATGAGCTGCTTGTAAATTTTGGAGATTAATCCTTTGTCAGTTGCTTCATTTGCAGATATTTTCTCCCATTCTGAGGGTGGTCTTTTGGTATTCTTTATGGTTTCCTTTACTGTGCAAAAAGTTTGAAGTTTCATTAGGTCCCATGTGTTTATTTTTGTTTTTATTTCCATTTCTCTAGGAGGTGGGTCAAAAAGGATCTTGCTGTGATTCATGACATAGAGTGTTCTGCCTATGTTTTCCTCAAAGAATTTGACAGTGTCTGGCTGTACATTTAGGTCTTTAATCCATTTTGAGTTTATTTTTGTGTATGGTGTTAGGGAGTATTCTAATTTCATACTTTTACATATACCTGTCCAGTTTTACCAGCACCACTTATTGAAGAGGCTGTCTTTTCTCCACTGTAAATTATTGCCACCTTTACCAAAGATCAGTTGACCATATGTGTTTGGGTTTATCTCTGGGTTTTCAATCCTGTTCCATTTACCTATATTTCTGTTTTAGTGCCAGTACCATACTGTCTTGATTACTGTAGCTTTGTAGTATAGTCTGAAGACAGCGAGCCTCATTCTACCAGCTCCATTTCTTGTTCTCAAGATTGCTTTGGCTATTCGGGGTCTTTTGTGTTTCCATACAAATTGTGAAAATTTTTATTCTAGTTCTGTGAAAAATACCAGTGGTAGTTTGATAGGATTTGCACTGAATCTGTAGATTGCGTTGGATAGTAGAGTCATTTTCACAATGTTGATTCTTCCTATCCAAGAACACGGTATATCTCTCCATCTATTTGTATCATTTTTAACTTCTTTCATCAGTGTCTTATAATTTTCTGCATGCAGGTCTTTTGTCTCCTTAGGTAGGTTTATTCCCAGATATTATATTATTTTTGTTGCAATGGTAAATGGGAGTTTTTTTCTTAATTTCACTTTCAGATATTTCATCATTAGTGTATAGGAATACCAGATATTTCTGTGCATTAATTTTGTATCCTTCTACTGAACCAAATTCATTGATTAGCTCTAGTAGTTTTCTGGTAGCATCTTTAGGATTCTCTATGTAGTGTATCATGTTATCTGCATACGGTGACAGCCTTATTTCATCTTTTCCAATTTGGATTCATTTCATTTCTTTTGCTTCTCTGATTGCAGTGGCTAAAACTTCCAAAACTATGTTGAATAAGAGTGGTGAGAGTGGGCAACCTTGTCTTGTTCCTGATCTTAGTGGAAATGGTTTCAGTTTTCAAGAGGACGATGTTGGCTGTGTGTTTGTAATATATGCCCTTTATCATGTTGAGGAAAGTTCCCTCTATGCCTACTTTCTGCAGGGTTTTTATCATAAATGGGTGTTGAATTTTGTCAAAAGCTTTCTCTGCATCTACTGAGATGATCATATGTTTTTTCTCCTTCAGTTTGTTAATATGGTGTATCACGTTGATTGATTTGCATGTATTGTAGAATCCTTGCATTCCTGGAATAAACCCCACTTGATCATGGTGTATGATCCTTTTAATGTGCTGTTGGATTCTGTTTGCTAGTATTTGGTTGAGGATTTTTGCATCTATGATCATCAGTGATATTGGCCTGTAGTTTTCTTTCTTTGTGACATCCTTGCCTGGTTTTGGTATCAAGGTGATGGCCTCGTAGAATGACTTTGGGAGTGTTCTTCCCTCTGCTGTATTTTGGAAGAGTTTGAGAAGGATAGGTGTTAGCTCTTCTCTAAATGTTTGATAGAATTCACCTGTGAAGCCATCTGATCCTGGGCTTTTGTTTGTTGGAAGATTTTTAATCACAGTTTCAATTTAAGTGCTTGTGATTTGTCAGTTCATATTCTCTATTTCCTCCTGATTCAGTCTTGGCAGGTTGTGCATTTCTAAGAATTTGTCCATTTCTTCCTTGTTGTCCATTTTATTGGCATAGAGTTGCTGTAGTAATCTCTCATGATCTTTTGTATTTCTGCAGTGTCAGTTGTTACTTCTCCTTTTTCATTTCTAATTCTATTGATTTGAATCTTCTCCCTTTTTTTCTTGATGAGTCTGGCTAATGCTTTATCAATTTTGTTTATCTTCTCAAAGAACCAGCTTTTAGTTTTTTGATCTTTGCTATCATTTCCTTCATTTCTTTTCATTTATTTCTGATCTGATTTTTGTGATTTCTTTCCTTCTGGTAACTTTGGGGTGTTTTGGGTCTTTTTTCTCTAATTGCTTTAGGTGCAAGCTTAGGTTGTTTATTCGAGATGTTTCCTGTTTCTTAAGGTGGGATTGTATTGCTATAAACTTCTCTCTTAGAACTGCTTTTGGTTCATCCCATAGATTTTGGGTCGTCGTGTCTCCATTGCCATTTGTTTCTATATATTTTTTTTATTTCCTCTTTGATTTCTTCAGTGATCACTTCACTATTAAGTAGTGTATTGTTTAGCCTATATGTGTTTGTATTTTTACAGATCTTTTCCTGTAATTGATATCTAGTCTCATAGCATTGTAGTCAGAAAAGATACTTGATACAATTTCAATTTTCTTAAATTTACAAAGGCTTGATTTGTGACCCAAGATATCATCTATCCTGGAGAATGTTCCATGAGCACTTGAGAAAAATGTGTATTCTGTTGTTTTTGGATGGAATGTCCTATAAATATCCATTAAGTCCATCTTGTTTAATGTATCATTTAAAGCTTGTGTTTTCTTATTTATTTTCATTTTGGATGTCGATTTCCCCTTTTATGGCTGTTAGTATTTGCCTTATGTATTGAGGTGCTCCTATGTTGGGTGCATAACTATTTACAATTGTTATATCTTCTTCTTGGATTGATCCCTTGATCATTATGTAGTGTCTTTCTTTGTCTCTTCTAGTAGTCTTTATTTTAAAGTCTATTTTTTCAGATATGAGAATTGCTACTCCAGCTTTTTTTGATTTCCATTTGCATGGAATATCTTTTTCCATCCCCTTACTTTCAGTCTCTATGTGTCTCTAGGTCTGAAGTGGATTTCTTGTAGACAGCATATATATGGGTCTTGTTTTTGTATCCATTCAGCCAATCTGTGAATTTTGGTGGGAGCATTTAATCCATTTATGTTTAAGGTAATTATCAATATGTATGTTCCTATTCCCATTTTCTCAATTGTTTTGGGTTCATTATTGAAGGTCTTTTCCTTCTGTTGTGTTTCTTGCCTAGAGAAGTTCCTTTAGCATTTGTTGTAAAGCTGGTTTGGTGGTGCTGAACTCTCTCAGTTTTTGCTTGTCTGTAAACGTTTTAATTTCTCCATCAAATCTGAATGAGTTCCTGCTGGGTAGAGTAATCTTGGTTGCAGGATTTTTTCCTTCATCACTTTAAATATGTCTTCCCAGTCTCTTCTGGCTTGCAGAGTTTCTGCTGAAAGATCAGCTGTTAACCTTATGGGATTCCCTTGTGTGTTATTTGGTGTTTTTCCCTTGCTGCTTCTAATATGATTTCTTTGTGTTTAATTTTTGACAGTATGATTAATATGTGTCTTGGCATATTTCTCCTTGGATTTATCCTGTATGGGATTCTCTGTGCCTCCTGGAGTTGATTAACTATTTCCTTTCCTATATTAGGGAAGTTTTCAACTATAATCTCTTCAAATATTTTCTCTGTCCCTTTCTTTTTCTCTTCTTCTTCTGGAACCTCTATAATTCAAATGGTGTGTTTAATGTTGTCCCAGATGTCTCTGAGACTGTCCTCATTTCTTTTCATCCTTTTTTCTTTCTTCTGCTCAGCAGTAGTTATTTCCATTATTTTATCTTCCACGTAACTTCTCCGTCCTTCTGCCTCAGTTGTTCTCCTATTGATCCCATCTAGAGTATTTTTAATTTCATTTATTGTGTTTCTAATCATTGCTTGATTCATCTTTAGTTCTTCTAGGTACTTGTTAACTGTTTCTTGCAGTTTGTCTATTCTATTTCCAAGATTTTGGGTCATCTTTACTATCATTATTCTGAATTCTTTTTTCAGGTAGACTGCCTATTTCCTCCTCATTTGTTAGGTCTGGTGGGGTTTTATCTTGCTCCTTCTCCTGCTCTGTGTTCTTCTGTCTTCTCATTTTGCTTATCTTACTGTGTTTGGGGTCTCCTTTTTACAGGCTGCAGGTTCGTATTTCCAATTGTTTTTAGTGTCTGTCCCCAGTGGCTAAGGTTGCTTTAGTGGGTTGTGTAGGTTTCCTGGTGGAGGAGACTAGTGCCTGTGTTCTGGTGGATGAGGCTGGATCTTGTATTTCTGGTGGGCAGTTCCATGTCTGTTGGGGTGTCTGTGGACTTTTTATGATTTTCGGCAGCCTCTCTGCTAATGGGTGGGTTTGTGTTCCTGGCTTACTAGTTGTTTGGCATAGAGTGTCTAGCATTGTAGCCTGCTGGTTGTTGGGTGAAGCTGTGTGCTGGTGTTGAGATGGAGATCTCTGCAGGATTTTTGCCATTTGATATTATGTGGAGCTGGGAGGTCTCTTGTGGACCAGTGTCCTGAAGTTGGCTCTCTGCCCTCAGAGGCACAGCACTGACTCCTGGCTGCAGCAGCAAGAACGTTTCATCAGCATGGCTCAGAATAAAAAGGAGAAAAAATAGAATGAAATAATTAGTAGAAGTAGAAAGAAAGAAAGAAAGGAGGGAGGGAGGGAGGAAGGAAGAAAGGAAAGAAGATAAAGTAAAATAAAATTAAGTATGATAAAATATAATAAATTTATTAAAATAAAAATAAATTATTAAGAAATAAAAACAAAAACAAGAAAAATGGCCAGATAGAGCCCTGGGGCAAATGGTGGAAACAAAGCTATACAGACAAAGTTTCACACAGAAGCATACACATACACACTCAGAAAAAGAGGAATAGGGGAAAAAATCATAAATCTTGCTCTCAAAGTCCACCTCCTCAATTTGGGATGATTCTTTGTCTAAAGGACGGAAGGAAGGAAAGAAGGAAAGGAAGAAAGAAGATAAAATAAAATAAAATAAAGTAAGATAGAATAAAATAAATTTATTAAAATAAAAAGTAATTTTTAAAAAAAAATTTAAAAAAAATGGACAGAGAGAACCCTAGGACAAATGGTTGAAGCAAAGCTGTACAGACAAAATCTCACACAGAAGCATACACATACACACTCAGAAAAAGAGGAAAAGGGGAAAAAATCATAAATATTGCTCTCAAAGCCCACCTCCTCAATTTGGGATGATTCATTGTCTATTCATGTATTCCACAGATGCAGGGTACATCAAGTTGATTGTGGAGCTTTAATCCTCTGCTTCTGAGGCTGCTGGGAGAGATTTCCCTTTCTCTTCTTTGTTCTCTCAGCTCCCGGCTCTCAGCTTTGGATTTGGCCCCGCCTCTGCATGTAGGTCACTGGACGGCATCTGTTCTTTTCTCAGACAGGACAGGGTTAAAGGAGCAGCCACTTTGGGGACTCTGTCTCACTCAGGCCGGGGGGGAGGGAGGGGCATGGAGTGTGGGGTGAGTCTGTGGCCGCAAAGGCCAGATTGACATTGCACCAGCTTGAAGTGCACCATGCGCTCTTCCGGGGAAGCTGTCCCTGGATCCATGGACAGGCTGCACAGGCTCCCCAGAAGGGGGGCGTGGACAGTGACCTGCGCTCACACACAGGGCTCTTGGCAGCAGCAGCAGCAGCCCCAGCATCCCACGCCTGTCTCTGTGGTCCACGCTTTCAGCCACGGCTCACACCCGTTTCTGGAGCTCCTTTAAGCAGTGCTCTTAATCCCCTCTTCTCATGCACCAGGAAACAAAGAGGGAAGAAAAAGTCTCTTGCCTCTTCGGCAGCTCCAGACGTTTTCCCGGACTCCCTCCTGGCTAGCTGTGGTGCACTAACCCTTTCAGGCTGTATTCATGCTGCTAGCCCCAGTCCTCTCCCTGCGCTCTGACTGAAGCCCTAGTCTCAGCTCCCAGCCCCGCCTACCGCGGCGGGCAAGCAGACAAGCCTCTCGGGCTGATGAGTGCTGGTCGGCACTGATCCTCTGTGCAGAAATCTCTCCGCTTTGCCCTCCTCACCCCTGTTGCTGTGCTCTCCTCCATTACTCGGAAGCTTTCCCCCTCTGCCACCCGCAATCTCTGCCTGTGAAGGGGCTTCCTAGTGTGTGGAAACCTTTCCTCCTTCACAGCTCCCTCCCACTGGTGCAGGTCCCATCCTTATCCTTTTGTCTCTGTTTATTCTTTTGTTCTACCCAGGTACGTGGGTAGTTTCTTGCCTTTTGGGAGGTCTGAGGTCTTCTGCCAGCATTCAGTAGGTGTTCTGTGGAGTTGTTCCACGTGTAGCTGTATTTCTGGTGTATCTGTGGGGAGGAAGGTGATCTCTGCACCTGTTCTTCTTTCTCTAATTCCTTTAGGTTCAAGTTTAGGTTGCTTATTTGAGATGTTTCCTGTTTCTTAAGGTAGGATTTTATTGCTATAAACTTCCCTCTTAGAACTGCTTTTGCTGCATCCCATAGGTTTTGGGTCGTCGTGTCTCCATTGTCATTTGTTTCTAGGTATTTTTTTCAATTTCCTCTTTAATTTATTCAGTGACCACTTGTTTATTAAGAAGTGTATTGTTGGGCCTCCCTGGTGGCGCAGTGGTTGAGAGTCCGCCTGCCGATGCAGGGGATACGGGTTCGTGCCCCGGTCTGGGAGGATCCCATATGCCGCGGAGCGGCTGGGCCCGTGAGCCATGGCTGCTGAGCCTGTGCATCCGGAGCCTGTGCTCTGCAACGGGGGAGGCCACAACAGTGAGAGGCCCGTGTACGGCAAAAAAAAAAAAAAAAAAAAAAAAAGAAGTGTATTGTTTAGCCTCCATGTGTTTGTATTTTTAACGGATCATTTCCTGTAACTGATATCTAGTCTCATAGCATTGTGGTTGGAAAAATTACTTGATACGATTTCAATTTTCTTAAATTTACCAAGGCTTGATTTGTGATGCAGGATATGATCTATCCTGGATAGTGTTCCATGAGCACTTGAGAAAAATATGTATTCTGTTGTTTTTGGATGGAATGTCCTATAAATATCAATTAAGTGCATCTTCTTTAATGTATCATTTAAAGCTTGTGTTTCCACAGCAAGATTCTTTTTGACCCATGACCTAAAGAAATGGACAGAAAAACAAAAACAAACAAATGGAACCTAATGAAACTACAAAGTTTTTGCACAGCGTAGGAAACTATAAACAAGACCAAAAGACAACCCTCAGAATGGGAGAAAATATTTGTAAATGAAGCAACTGACAAAGGATTAATATCCAAAATTTACAAGCAACTCATGCAGCTCAACAGCAAAAAAACAAACAACCCAATCCAAAAATGGGCAGAAGACCTAAATAGACATTTCTCCAAAGAAGATATACAGATTGCCAACAAACACATGAAAGAATGCTCAACATCATTGATCATTCGACAAATGCAAATCAAAACTACAATGAGATATCATCTCACACCAGTCAGAATGGCCATCATGAAAAAATCTAGAAACAATAAATGCTGGAGAGGGTGTGGAGAATAGGAAACACTCTCACACTGCTGGTGGGAATGTGAATTGGTACAGCCACTATGGAGAAGAGTATGGAGGTTCCTTAAAAATCTACAAATAGAACTACCATATGACCCAGCAATCTCACTACTGGGCATATACCCTGAGAAAACCATAATTCAGAAAGAGTCATGTACCAAAATGTTCATTTCATCTCTATTTACAATAGCCCGGAAATGGAAGCAACCTAAGTGTCTATCATTGGATGAGTGGATAAAGAAGATGTGGCACATATATACAATGGAATATTACTCAGCCATAAAATGAAATGAAATTGAGCTATTTGTAATGAGGTGGATAGACCTAGAGTCTGTCATACAGAGTGAAGTAAGTCAGAAAGAGAATGACAAATACCATATGCTAACACATATATATGGAATTTAAGAAAAAAAAATGTCATGAAGAACCTAGGGGTAAAACAGGAATAAAGACACAGACCTACTTGAGAGTGGACTTGAAGATATGGGGAGGGGGAAGGGTAAGCTGCGACAAAGAGAGAGAGAGACATGGACATATATACACTACCAGACGTAAGGTAGGTAGCTAGTGGGAAGCAGCCGCATAGCACAGGGAGATTAGCTCGGTGCTTTGTGACCTCCTGGAGGGGTGGGATACGGAGTGTGGGAGGGAGGGAGATGCAAGAGGGAAGGGATATGGGAACAGATGTATATGTATAACTGATTCACTTTGTTATAAAGCAGAAACTAATAAAAAAATGTTTAAAAAAAACAGTTTGGAAGGACTTCCCTGGTGATCCAGTGGTTAGGACTCTGCACTTCCACTGCAGGGGGTCAGAGTTTGATCCCTTGTCAGGGAACTATGATCCCACAAGCTACACAGTTGAAAAAAAATTTTCAAAAAAAAAAAAAAAAGCTTGTTTCCTTATTTATTTTCATTTTGGATGATTTGTCCATTGGTGAAAGTGGGGTGTTAGAGTCCCATACTATGAATGTGTTACTGTCGATTTCCCCTTTTATGGCTGTTAGTATTTGCCTTATGTATTGAGGTGCTCCTATGTTGGGTGCATAACTATTTACAATTGTTATATCTTCTTCTTGGATCGATCCCTTGATCATTATGGAATGTCCTTTGTGTCTCTTGTAATAGTCTTTATTTTAAAGTTGTTCTGATAAGAGAATTGCTACCCAGCTTTCTTTTGATTTCCATTTGCATGGAATATCTTTTTCCATCCCCTCACTTTCAGTCTGTTTATGCCCCTAGGTCTGAAGTAGGTCTCTTGTAGACAGCATATATATGGGTCTTGCTTTTATATCCATTCATCCATTCTGTGTCTTTTGGTGGGAGCATTCAATCCATTTACATTTAAGGTAATTATCAATATGTATGCTCCTATTCCAATTTTCTTAATTGTTTTGGGTTTGTTATTGTAGGTCTTTCCGTCTCTTGTGTTTCTTTCCTAGAAAAGTTCCTTTAGCATTTGTTGTAAAGCTGGTTTTGTGGTGCTGAACTCTCTCAGCTTTTGCTTGTCTGTAAAGTTTTTAATTTCTCCATCAAATCTGAATTAGATCCTTGCTGGGTAAAGTAATCTTGGTTGTAGGATTTACTCCTTCATCACTTTAAATATGTCCTGCCACTCCCTTCTGGCTTGCAGAGTTTCTGCTGAAAGTTCAGCTGTTAACTTTATGGGGATTCCCTAGTGTGTTATTTGTTGTTTATCCCTTGTTGCTTTTAATATGTTTTCTTTGTATTTAATTTTTTTTTTTCGGTACATGGACCTCTCACTGTTATGGTCTCTCCCGTTGTGGAGCACAGGCTTCAGATGCACAGGCTCAGTGGCCGTGGCTCATGGGCACAGCCACTCCATGGCAAGTGGGATCTTCCTGGACTGGGTCATGAACCCATGTCCCCTGAATTGGCAGGTGGACTCTCAACCACTGCACCACCATGGAAGCCCAGTATTTAATTTTTGATAGTTTGATTAATATGTGTCTTGGTGTGTTTCTCCTTGGATTTATCCTGTATGGGACTCTCTGTGCTTCCTGGACTTTATTAACTATTTCCTTTCCCATATTAGGGAAATTTTCAACTATAATCTCTTCAAATATTCTCTCAGTCCCTTTCTTTTTCTCTTCTTCTTCTAGGACGCATATTATTCAAATGTTGGTGTGTTTAATGTTGTCCCAGTGATCTCTGACCCTGTCCTCAGTTTTTTTCATTCTTTTTCCTTTATTCTGTTCTGCAGTAGTTATTTCCACTATTTTATCTTACAGGCCACTTATCCGTTCTTCTGCCTCAGTTATTTTGCTAGTCATCCCTTCTAGAGAATTTTTAATTTCATTTATTGTGTTGTTAATTACTGTTTGCTTGCTTTTTAGTTCTTCTAGGTCCTTGTTAAAAGTTTCTTGTATGTTCTCCATTGTATTTCCAAGGTTTTGGATCATCTTTACTATCATTAGTATGAATCTTTTTTCAGGTAGCCTGTGTGTTTCCTCTTCGTTTGATAGGTCTGGCGGGTTTTTACCTTGCTCCTTCATCTGCTGGGTGTTTTTCTGCCTTCTCGTTTTGCTTATCTTACTGTGTTTGAGGTCTCCTTTTTGCAGGCTGCAGGTTCGTAGTTCCCATTGTTTTTGGTGTCTGTCCCCAGTGGCTAATTTTGGTCCAGTGTGTTGTGTAGGCTTCCTGGTGGAGGGGACTACTGCCTGTATTCTGGTGGATGAGGCTGGATCTTGTCTTTCTGGTGGGAAGTTGCACATCTGGTGGTGTGTTTTGGGTTGTCTGTGGCCTTATTATGGTTTTAGGCAGCCTCTCTGCTAATGGGTGGGGTTGTCTTCTTGTCTTGCTAGTTGTTTGGCATAGGGTATCCAGCACTGTAGCTTGCTGGTCGTTGAGTGAATCTGGGTCTTGATGTTGAGATGGAGATCTCTGGGAGATTTTCGCTGTTTGATATTATGTGGAGCTGTAGGTCTCTTGTGGGCCTGTGTCCTGAATTTGGCTCTCTCACCTCAGAGGCACAGCACTGATTCCTTGTTGGAGCACCAAGAGCCTTTCATCCACACGGCTAAGAATAAAAGGGAGAAAAAGAGATAGAAAGAAAGAAAGAAAGAAAAGAAAGAGGGTAAAATAAAATAAAATAAAGTAAGATAAAATAATATAAAGTTATTAAGATAAAAATAATTATTAAGAAAAACATTTTTAAATGTAAACAAAAACAAAAAAAGGATGGACAGAACCCTAGGACAAATGGTGAAAACAAAGCTATACAGACAAAATCTCACATGGAAGCATACACATACACACTCACAATAAGAGAAAAAGGGGAAAAAATAATACATCTTGTTCCCAAAGTCAATCTCTTCAATTTGGGATGATTCGTTGTCTATTCTGGTATTTCACAGATGCAGGGTGCATCAAGATGTTTGTGGAGATTTAATCCACTCCTCTTGAGGCTTCTGGGAGAGATTTCCCTTTCTCTTCTTTGTTCGAACAGCTCCTGGGGTTTATCTTTGGATTTGGCCCCGCCTCTGCATGTAGGTCACCTGAGGGCATCTGTTCTTTGCTCAGAGCGGATGGGGTTAAAAGAGCAGCTGATTCAGGGGCTCTTGCTCACTTAGGCTGGGGGTGGGAGGAGTATGGATGCAGGGTGAGCCTGCGGCTGCAGAGGACAGCGTGACACTGCACAAGCCTCATGCCCACCATGTGTTCTCCCAGGGAAGTTTTCCATGGATCACGGGATCCTGGCAGTGGCAAGTTGCACAGGCTCCCGGGAGGGGAGGTGTGGAGAGTGACCTGGGCTTGCACAGAGGTTTCTTGCTGGCAGCAGCAGCAGCCTTAGTGTCTCATGCCCATCTCTGGGGTCCATGCTGTTAGCCGTGACTCATGCCTATCTCTGGAACTCCAGTGAGCAACACTCTTAATCCCCTCTCCTTGCGCATGAGGAAACAAAGAGGGAAGAAAAAGTCTCTTCCCTCTTTGGCAGGCCCAGACTTTTTACTGGAGTCCCTCACGGCTAGCCATGGTGCATTAACCCCTTCAGGCTGTGTTCATGCTGCCAACCCAAGACCTCTCCCTGGGATCCAACTGAAGTCCGAGCCTCAGCTCCCAGCCCCTGCCCGCCCCGGCTGGTGAGCAGAGAAGCCTCTCGGGATAGGGAGTGCTGGACGGCACTGATCCCCCAAGTGGAAATCTCTCCACTTTGCCCTCTGCACCCCTGTTGCAGTGCTCTCCTCCACAGCTCTGAAGCTTCCCTCCTCTGCCAACCACAGTCTCTGCCCACGAAGGGGCTTCCTAGTGTGTGGAAACCTTTCCTCCTTCCTGGCTCCATCCCACTGGTGCAGGTCCTGTCCCTATTCTTTTGTCCTTGTTTTTTTCCTTTTTCTTTTGCCCTACCCAGCTACATGGGGGAGTTTCTTGCCTTTTGGGAGGTCTGAGGTCTTCTGCCAGCATTCAGTGGGTGTTCTATAGGAGCAGTTCCACGTGTAGATGTATTTCTGATGAATCTGTGGGGAGGAAGGTGATCTCCGTGTCTTACTCTTCTGCCATCTTCCTCAACTCCTTATCGAAATTTTTGATGCACAAAATCTAGGAGCATAATACAACACTTACTTTCTTATGCTACCAAATTTCAGGTGGTTGGTTACACAGCAATATTTGTATTTAATATTTGTATTTTAATAGAAGATGTTTCTTCTTGACAATTATCTTTGCCTCTAACTAGTCAACCAAAATCCAACTGTGCAAACTTTTAAAGTATAAAGGCACATATGTTTTCCTTTGTGTTGTTTGTGATGAGTTGTTGTGGAGTGTTTGTTTTTGGAAAGAAACAAAAGATTGTTCACAATCAAACATGCTGGATAACTAGGACTAAGACCATTGTGTTAATGTCAAAGGATGCATATTAACCTCAACACCATAGCAGTATAGGAGATATTTTCAGGACACTGTTCTACCAAAAGCATATTTTATATTTTCAGCTTTTTTTTTTTTTTTTTTTTTTTTGCGGTATGTGGGCCTCTCACTGTTGTGGCCTCTCCCGTTGCGGAGCACAGGCTCTGGACGTGCAGGCTCAGCGGCCATGGCTCACGGGCCCAGCCACTCTGCGGCATGTGGGATCTTCCCGGACCGGGGCACGAACCCATGTCCCCTGCATCGGCAGGCAGACTCTCAACCACTGTGCCACCAGGGAAGCCCTTTTCAGCTTTTTTATAAGACTACTAGTGAAAAGTAATTACTGTCAATCAATCCGTTCATGTTTCCTAGAATTGTAATGCTATTAATACTATTGGGTCTATTGAAAAACATGTAAATAATGATAAAATCCTTGGTAGAGTTTGGAAGTAAATGCTGTTTCTCTTTGTTACTTAATTAACCCTTTATGTAATCCTCCTGGTTTATGCAAATTTCAACTTTATTTCTCCAGATAGTAAATACCTTTCTTTTACCTATTTCAGAGTTAAGCTTTTAACATTTCTTCTACTTTAACCTGTATATTTTTAACTCTTGTTTTTTGAGAGATCTTATAATTGCCTGGAAAGGAAGATAAAAGTGCTATAAACTTACCTTTTTCTTGTTTTAATGACTCAATCCTTCATTATGGAGTATGAGCCTACAATAAAATTTATAAAACTGATATAGTCAAAAGAAATCAAGAGAATGATCAAAATAAACTAATAGAAAGTAAACACCAGATAAATGAAAGAATAAGTAAGTAGAATAATATTTGTAAGTAATAAATGTACATATTTTTGGAATTTGAGAAGTTATGCTATCCCTTGAAAGTACACAGACACTCATTAACTCACATAAGGACTAGATGCTATAAAACACCACACCATCAGAGAAAAACAAAGTATTATTTATAAGATAAAGCTTTTGTTACTAATATGGAAATAGGACAAAGTAGTAAGACTAAAAAGTTAAGCTGAGTCAATAGTCACCATAGAGAGAGAGGGGGGAAGAAAGAGAAGAAAAGTGGGGGGAAGGAAGGAGGAAAGGAAGGAAAGAAGGAAGGGGAAAAAAGAAAAAGAAAGAAAGAAAGAAAGGGAAAGAGAAGAAAGATGGTACAATGACTATGGAAAATTGTCAGTTTCTTAAAAAGTAACTTATATCTACTTCACCTATCTACTAAAGAGAAAATAAATCATATGGCTGTACAACAACATGTGCATGAATATCCAGAGAAGCTTTATTTGTAATAATTAAAACTGGAAATGACCCAAATGGTCATTGACAGCTATATGTATAAACAATTTGTGAAATATCTATGCAGTAGGATGATACTTAGCAAAAAAATTAATGACTACTGATAAACAGAAACATAAATGTAAGTAAAAATAATTACGCTGTGGAAAATCCAGACAATAAAAGAACACATACAATGTAATTCCAATTATATAAAAATATAGAAAAGGCAAACTAAAATTTGTGACAGAAAGTAGACATTTTATGAATGGTTAATATATTAATTAATATATTCATATATATATTCATAATTTTGATTGTGGTCATGTTTCATTGACATACATACATAAATGTAGACATTCATAGCAAATTATACAACTAATGTTCATTTTACTATGTCAATTACACTTCAATAAAATATTAAAAATTAATGTCATAAAGGTTTCTTTTACCAGCAGTTTTAGGAGAAAATGACAAAAAATAAGAAAGGAAATTTTGATTGATAAAAGTAAATGACATCAAGATGGCAGAATAGGAGGACATGGAGTTCACCTCTCCCCATAAGTACATCAATAATATATCTACAAATTAAGCAATTCTCTCTCATAAGCCTGGTGAACACTAACAGAGGACTTTGGAAACCAAAAAGACAAGAAAAAACCCAACGCAACTGGGTAGGACAAAAGAAAGAAAAAAGGAAAAGAAGAAATGGGAGAGACCTGCACCCGTGGGGGGAAGCTGAAGGAGAGGAGAGGTTCCCACAACTAGGGAAGCACCCTCACCAGCAAGGAGATGAGGTGGGACAGAAGAGTGCAGCAACTGGTCTGTGGCAGGCAGGACAGAGTAAGACCTATATGGATGGTCCATGCCACAGCCTTGTGCACCCCAGCCCGAGACATGTGTCTGCTGGTGTGGATAAGGGCTGGTTGCTGGAAAGGGTGTGCTCCAGGGCAGCCTTGGGAGCAGAAGCTGGTGGAGGCCCACATGTAGAGTTGGGGATGAAACTACAGCAGGGCCCCAGGGGCTGTGCAACTAAGGAAGAAAAGTTAAAATCTCTCCTCACAGCTGTGGGAACCACGGATTTACACCACCACTGCTGACTTTGTAAACTCGGTGCCTGCAGGACATACGAACTGAAGAGTGCTCCCTCAGCTGAGAAAGGTCTGGCTTTAGCACCTGTGTGCTTTGTGAGCACATACACATGGGGATTGGACGAGGCCAGAATCTGAGCTGCCTCCAAACCTCCCACAGTGGGTCCAGGTACACGATTGCTGCAGTCCTTGGACATGACTTTGGTGGATCTGTTCTGGTGGCCTGGTGAAAACAGTGCTTGAGAGACACCAGGGCCAATTGCTGGCACACCCACAGTTAAGGTGGAACTGAGAGCAGTTCCAACAACAGTGTAATTTGTTTTTTGGTTTTTTAGGTTTTTTTTGGACATGCCAAGTGGCATGTGCGATCTTAGTTCCCTCACCAGGGAATGAACCCATGTCTCCTGCCTTGGAAGTGTGAAGTTTTAACCACTGGACCACCAAGGAAATCCCAACAGTGTAATTTGTGAGCCAGCATGATGAGTGGAAAGTGACACAACATAGTACACTTACAGGTGAACAGCTTCAGAGGAGGAAAGCTCAGTGGCTTCTTTCCCAGGCGAAGTGCTCCAATCCTGCCTACTTCACACTGCAGATAAGAAACACAACTCAGAAACAGATCTGGGGGCCTTTACTACAAAAACTAGGGAGCAGACCCCACCCCTGGCAGGGTAGTAACAACCACAGAGCAAAGGGGAGACCCTGCTCAAAATTCATTGCAGGCTCAGGTAACCACAACATCAGTCACACCTCCTATCAAGGGGATAAAGACCAGCATACACTGAAGAAAGAGGTGGCAAACATGCATACTAAAAATACCCCTTTCACCAAAAAAATATTAAACCCACATGGGCTACACAGGGACCTTCCCACATAAATATAGCCCTTGAAGACAGCCTGAGTGTCAGGCATTGGGAGGAAGAACACCCAGAGCATTTGGCTTTGAAAGCCAGCAGGACCTGAGTGCAGGAGCTCCACAGGGCTGAGGAAACATAAACACCACTCTTGGAGGGTTTACACAAGACCTCAATTGCACTGTAACACTGCACAAAGAAATACCTCTGCAGGGAGTGGGACTAGATCTAACTAGGTGCCTTGGAGGGTGTACTGGAGAGGTGGGAGTTGGCTGTAACTCAGTGTGGGGCAAGGACACTGATATTGGAGGCCCCAGAAAATATTGATCAGAGTGAGATCTCCTGGAGGTGCACATTTTGGCACCCAGACCCAGCCCCACCCAGAAGCCTACATCCTCCATAGTTGGAATGCCTCAGACCAAACAATCAGCAAGAAAGGAACACAGCCCAGCCCTTCAGAAGACAGGCTTCCTAAAGTCATCCTGAGCTCACAGCTACCTCAAAACACACTACTTGACATGGCTCTGCCCACCAGAGGGACAAGACACAGCTGCACTTACCAGTGGGCAGGAACCAGGCCCTCCCACCAGAAAGCCAGTACAAGACCCCAGACAAAAACTCAGCCACCAGGGGGCAGACACCAGAAGTAAGAGATACTATGATCCTGCAGCCTGTGGAAAGAGAGCACAAACAGAAAGTTAAACAAAATGAGACAGTAGACAAATATGATGCAAACCAAGGAACAAAATAAAAACCTACAGGGCTTCCCTGGTGGTGCAGTGGTTGAGAATCTGTCTGCTAATGCAAGGGACACAGGTTCGAGCTCTAGTCTGGGAAGATTCCACATGCCGTGGAGCAATGAGGCCCATGAGCCACAATTACTGAGCCTGTGCATCTGGAGCCTGTGCTCCACAACAAGAGAGGCCGCGATAGTGAGAGGCCCGTGCACCACGATGAAGAGTGACCCCTGCTTGCCACAACTAGAGAAAGGCCTCACACAGAAATGAAGACCCAACACAGCCCAAAAATAAATAAATAAATAAATAAATAATAATTAAAAAATAAATAAAAACCTACAAGAGCAACTAAATGAAGAGGAAATAGGCAATATACCTGAAAAAATAATTCAGAGTAATAATAGTAAAGATGATCCAAAATCTCAGAAAAAGAATGGAGACCCAGATGAAGATAATACAAGAAATGTTTAATAAGCAGCTAGAAGAGTTTAAGAAGAAACAAACAGAGGTGAACAATACAATAACGGAAATGAAAAATACACTAGAAGGAATCAATAGCAGAATAACTGAGGCAGAAGAATTAATAAGTGAGCTGAAAGACAGAGTAGTGGAAATCACTGCCATGGTACAGAATAAAGAAAAAAGAATGAAAAGAAATGAGGACAGTCTCAGAGACATCTGGGACAACATTAAACACACCAGCATTTGCATATAGGAGTCCCAGAAGGAAAAGAGAAAAAGAAGACCCTCACTCAAGTCTAGGAAGCACAGAGAGTCCCATACAGGATGAACCAAAGGTGGAACATGCTGAGACACATATTAATCAAACTACAAAAATTAAAGACAAAGGTAAAAATATTAACAGCAACAGGAAAAAGCAACAAATAACATACAAGAGAATCCCCCTAAGATTATCAGCTGATTTTTCTGCAGAAATTCTGCGGGGCAGAAGGGAGTGACACAATGTATGTAAAGAGATGAAAGGGAAAAACCTACAACCAAGAATACTTTACCAGGCAAAGTTCTTGCTCAAATTCAACAGAAAAATCAAAAGCTTTACAGACAAGAAAAAGCTAAAAGAATTCAAAACCACCAAACCAGCTTTACAACAAATTCTAAAGGAACTTCTCTAGGTGGGGAAGAGGCATGCAACTTAAAATAACCTTTACATATATAAACTGCTATATCAAAACCTCATGGGAACAGCAAATTGAAAAACTACAATAGAAACACACACACACACACACACACACACACACACACACACACACACAAGTAACCCAAACACAAGAAAGATAGTTATCAAATCACAAAGAAGAGAACAAAAGAGGAAGGGAAGAAAAAAAATACCTGCAAAAACAAATCCAAGACAATTAAGAAACTGTCAGTAGGAACATACATATTAATAATTACCTTAAATGTAAATGGATTAAATGCCTTAACCAAAACACATAGACTGGATGAATGGATACAAAAAAAAAAAAAAAAAACTCGTATAAATGTTGTCTACGAGAGACCTACTTCAGATCTAGGGACACATACAGACCGAAAGTGAGAGGATGAAAAAAGGTGTTCCATGTAAATGCAAACCAAAGGAAAGCTGGAGTAGCGATACTCATATCAAACAAAATAGACCTTTTAAAAAATTATTTCAAGTTACTTATTTATTTATTTTAAAACAAGTCACAACACTAAATTTCTGGCCCATTCTGCTAATGCACAAGATACAAATGCTTGCTCAGCAGTTGAAGGGCATGCTTTAGTAGCATGTTTGAAAAGTGAATAACAATCTATATAAAACAAATATTCAAATAGTTTCCATAGGAACACAGTTAAGTGTGACCCCATCATCTAGTCTTCCACATTGTTGCATGTGTGCCAACACTATTCACATACACATCTCAAAACTAGCAGTAGTTAAGTTAGATGGTCCCCCCCAAACCCTTAAATCAAGCTAAACTCACAGTTAACAGCTACAAGAATGGTATCTACACATTAATAAAAGCTGCAGCATAGGCTGCTGGGTGCCATTTCATTCCACTCTCAAACACAGGACACAGGCAGAATGCAAACATCCGGCTCCTCTACTCCTGGTGGGAAGTCATGGTTCTGGATTTTCTGCATCAGTTGCCATGTTGGCCCTGACATCACATAGTAGATGGTCGGTCTCTAGAATCCATTGAAAGTAGAAGCAGCAGTGACAGCAGTGACAAAGCAGAGTGTAAACACCCATGTTTTCAAACAGCATCCAATCGCCCACATGCATCTCAAGTAAGTTACAGTGCTCAACAATGCGATCCAGGCCATCACAGGTCGGTCTCCAGATGCTGAATGAATAATACTTCTCGTCTGGTTTGGGTCTCTTTTGCAGAAGAGGCTTCACATGTTCATGATCGTAGAGGATGCAGTTGAATGATCCATATACTCCATCATTCACATAATATATAAAAGTCTGTTCACTCGACTCATCTTCATCATCAGAGCCTATCAATTCCTTTAAGATGAGTTTTTGGCAATGATATTAACTGCTAGAGTGAAAACTGAGGCAACACAGTATCTTCCTGGCTCAGCCATGATTCTCACTCCAGAATCTGATGGAAAATACTTGCACAACACCAGGTTGATTATACTGGTGATCTCTTCAAATTTAAGAAGTACATCCTCAGATCCAGGAAAGCCACCACCAATATCAAGCAGAAACATGTTGAAACCAACCTCAGCTCCCATGTCAAAGACAGTGGACATCAGAGATGGTCTGCACGAAGGTCTCTGGATCAGTACAACAATGTCCCACATGGTAGCTGACACCAATGACCTCAATATCTAGCTCCTTTGCCCATTCCAAAAGAAGCCTGCTGTTTTTGAGTGTGGTACCAAATTTGACACCGAGGTGACAGACTGCTTTGGAATCATCAGTGGCAATCTGAAAAACCAACTTGGCCTTTGGATGTGCCCTGGCAATTTTCACCAACTCGACTTCATTATCAAAAGTCATCATCTGGACTCCATTATTGGCAGCATATTTAATCTGAGACACTTGTTTACAAGCATTTGCATAGATAATCCTCTCTGGAGGCACCCTGAGACTCTGCACCAACTGGATTTCAGTCTTGCTTGTACAGTCAAATCCTTTCCCAATGGCAGGTATGTTCTTCACTATGGTTCTGCTATCATTGCATTTGACTGCATAATAGGGGGTGACTCAAGTAAGAGCTTTAAACCATATCAGATTTTTTTTACAATGTTTCCCAGGTCCACAATATAGAAGGCATCCTTATCATCAGAAGAAGGAACTTCATTAATATTTTGGTCCAGAAAGTCCTTGGGAGTAAAACCTTCATCGAAGAAATGGCAGTCAAACTCCATTACTAAAGTTATTTGTGGTTTCTTGTTATCTTTTTGAAACAACAAAATGGGAAACTAAGAGATGGAATTTAAAGAAATTATGCCAGCTTTTCACAAAGGCAATTCTCCAGGAATTCCAAGTCCCACTGAAGATGGGTGTGCCCTTGGTGCAACACTGAAAATGTTCTGATAAATGCACAATCTGCTGTCCACCTTAGAGCACATGGGCACCATGGGTAGGCCCCATGGAGGCAAGATGTCACCACCACCGAACACTCAGAGCCACTGGCCACCCCACCACTGTCCCTACCGCCCCTGTCAACCACCCTCCCAGCTGCCCACCACCTTGCTCCCTCCAGCAGATGACAACCAGCCCAAGGTGGCACCAAATGCTGGCAGATGGGCAGCAACAGTGGAGGTGGAGGGAACTGACCAAAAGTAGACTTTAAAATAAAGACTGTTACAAGAGACAAGGAAGGGCACTACATAATGATCAAAGGATCAATCCAAGAAGATATAAAAATTATAAATATATATGCACTCAACATAGGAGCACCCAATATATAAGCCAAATGTGAACAGCCATAAAAGGAGAAATAGACAGTAATACAATAATAATGGGAGACTTTAACACCCCACATACACCAATGGACAGATCATCCAAACAGAAAATCAATAAGGAAACATAGGCTTTAAATAACACGTTAGACAAGATGGACTTAACCAATATTTTTACAACATTCCATCTAAAAGCACTAGAATTCACGTTCTTCTTAAGTGTACATGGAACATTTTCCAGGATAGATCACGTCTTGGTCCACAAATTAAGCCTCAATAAATTTAAGAAAATTAAAATCATATCAAACATCTTTTCTGACCACAACGTAAGGAGATTAGAAATAACTGACAGGAAAAACAAACCTGTAAAAAACATAAACACATGGAGAATAAACTAGACAACCAATGGATCACTGAAAAAAATCAAAGAGGAAATCAAAAAATACCTAGAAATAAATGACAATGAAAACGCGATGATCAAAACCTATGGAATGCATCAAAAGCAGTTCTAAGAAGGAGGTTTATACTAATACAAACCTACCTCAGGAAACAAGAAAAATATCAAATAAACAACCTAACCTTACACCTAAAGCAACTAGAGAAAGAAGAACAAACAAAACCCAAAGTTAATAGAAAGAAATAAATCATAAAGATCTGAGCAGAAATAAATGAAATAGAGATGATGAAATCAATAGCAAAGATCAATGAAAGTAAAAGCTAGTTCTTTGAAAAGATAAACAAAATTGATAGACTTTTAGCCAAACTTATCAAAAAAATAAATAAAAGGAGAGGGCTTAAATCAATAAAATTAGAAATGAAGAAGGAGAAGTTACACTGGATACCATGGAAATAAAAAGAATCAGACTACTAAAAACAACTATATGCCAATAAAATGGACAATCTAGAAGAAATGGACAAATTCTTAGAAAGGTACAACCTTCCATGACAGAACCAGTAAGAAATAGAAAATATGAACAGACCAATCAAATGTACTGAAATTAAAAGTGTGATTTAAAAAATTCAAACAAAGAAAAATCCAGGACCAGATGACTTCCAGGTGAATTCTATCAAACATTTAGAGAAGAGTTAACACCTATCCTTCTGAAACTCTTCCATAAATATTTCAGAAGAAGGAACACTCCCAAACTCATTCTATGAGGCCACCATCACCCTGATACCAAAACCAAAGATACCATAAAAAAAAAGAAAATTATAGGATGATATAACTGATGAACACAGACACAAGATTCCTCAAGAAAATACTAGCAACCCAAATCCACCAACACATGAAAAGGATCATACATAGTGGGATTTATCACTGGGATGAAAGGATTCTTCAATATATGCAAATTAATCAATGTGATACAACACATTAACAAACTGAAGAATAAAAACCATATGATCATCTCACTCCAACCAAAAGACATGGACTGGATGAATGGATACAAAAACAAGACCTCTTTATTTGCTGTCTACCCCTATATTTGCTGTCTTCAGACTTAGGGACACATACAGACTGAAAGTAAGGGTATGCAAAAAGGATTCCATGCAAATGGAAATCAAAAGAAAGCTGGAGTAGCAATACTCATATCTGACAAAATAGACTTTGAAATAAAGGTTATAAGAGACAAAGAAAGACACTACATAATGATCAAGGGATCAATCCAAGAAGAATACATAACAATTGTAAATATGTATACACCCAAAATAGGAGCACCTCAATATATAAGGCAAATACTAACTGCTATAAAAGGAGAATTTGACAGTAACACAATAATAGTGGGGGACTTTAACACCCCACTTTCACCAATGGACAGATCATCCAGACAGAAAATCAATAGGAAATGACATATTAGACCAGAGGGACTTAACTGATATTTATAGAGCATTCCATCCAAAAGCAGCAGAATACATATTCTTTTCATATGTTGGACCACAAAGTGAGCCTTGGTGAATTTAAGAAAATTGAAATCAATATCAAGCATATTTTCCAACAACAACTGCTATATTTAAAATAGAAAACCAACAAGGACCTACAGTGTAGCACAGGGAACTCTGTTCAATATTTTGTAATAACCTAAATGGGAACATAATTTGAAAAAGAATAGATACATGTATATGTATAACTGAATCTCATTGCTGTACACCTGAAACTAACACATTGTTATCTGACTATATTCCAATATAAGATAAAAATTAAAAAAAAATACTATCATCTTAATAAATGCAGAAAAAGCTTCTGACAAAATTCAACACCGATTCATGATAAAAACTCTCCAGGTAGTGGGCATGGAGAGAACCTACCTAGACATAATAAGGGACATATACAACAAACCCACAGCAAACATCATTCTTAACAGTGAAAAGCTGAAATCATTCCCCCTAAGATCAGGAACAAGCCAAGGAAGTCCTCTCTCACCACATTTTTTCAACATATTTTGGGAGTCTTAGACATGGCAATCAGAGAAGAAAAAAAAAATCCAAATTGGAAAAGAAAAAGTAACACTTTCACTGTTTGCATATGACATGATACTATTCTTAGAAAATCCTAAAGATGCTACCAGAAGACTACTAGTGCTCGTGAATGAATTTGGTAAAGTTGCAGGATAAAAAATCAATACACAAAAATCTCTTGCATTCCTATACACTAACAAAAAAAATCAGAAAGAGAAATTAAGGAACAATCCCATTTACCATCACATTAAAAGGAATAAAATACCTAGGAATAAACCTACTTAAGGAGGCAAAAGACCTGTACTCAGAAAATGATAAGTTACTGGTCAAATAAATGAAAGATGACATAGACAGTAGGAAAGATATGCCATGTTATTGAATTGGAAGAATCAATATTACCAAAATGACTATACTACCCAAAGCAATCTATAGATTCAATGCAATCCCTATCAAATTACCAATGGCATTTTTTACAGAACTAGAGCAAAAAATCTTAAAATTTGTGTGGACACAATAAAAAGACCCTGAATAGCCAAAGCAATCTTGAGAAAGAAAACTGGAGCTTGAGGAATCAGACTCCCTGACTTCAGACTATACTGCAAGGCTACAGTAATCTAAACAGTATTGTACTGGCTCGAACCAGAAATATAGATCAATGAAACAGGACAGAAAGTCCAGAGATAAACCCACACACCTATGGTCAACTAATCTATGACAAAGGAGGCAAGGACATACAATGGAGAAAAGACAGTCTCTTGAATAAGTGGTGGTGGGAAAACTGGACAACTACATGTAAAAGAATGAAATTAGAACATTCTCTAACACCATACAGAAAAATAAACTGAAAATGGATTAAAGATCTAAATGTAAGGCTGGATACTGTAAAACTCTTAGAGGAAAACATAGGCAGAACACTCTGACATTTATCAGAGGAAGATCTTTTTGGATCCACCTGCTAGAGTAATAAAATAAAAACAAAAATAAATAAATGGGACCTAATTAAACTTAAAAGCTTTTGCACAGTAAAGGAAATCATAAACAAAACAAAGAGACAATCCACAGAATGGGAGAAAATATTTTCAAATGAAGTGACTGACGAGGGATTCATCTCCAAAATATACAAACAACACATGCAGCTCAATTCAAAAAAAAAAACAAAAAAACAACAACCCAATCAGAAAATGGATGGAAGATCTAAATAGACATTTCTCCAGAGAAGACATACAGATGGCCAAAAAGCACATGAAAAGCTCCTACATCACTAATTATTAGAGAAATGTAAACCAAACTACAATGAGGTTTCAACTCAGACCAGTAAGACTGGCCATCACTAAAAAATCTAAAAGCAGGGCTTCCCTGGTGGTGCAGTGGTTGGGAGTCTGCCTCCCAATGCAGGGGGCGCGGGTTCATGCCCCAGTCCAGGAGGATCCCACATGCCATGGAGCAGCTGGGCCCGTGAGCCATGGCTGTTGGACCTGCCCGTCTGGAGCCTGTGCTCCACAACGGGAGAGGCCGCAACAGTGAGAGGGCTGAATACAGCAAAAAAAAAAAAAAAAAAAAAAATCTACAAGCAGTAAATGCTGGAGAGAATGTAGAGAGAAAGGAACCCTTTTACACTGTTGGTTGGAATGTAAATTGATACAGCCACTATGGAGAACGGTATGGAGGTTCCTCATAAATCTAAAATTAGAACTACTATATGATCCAGAAATCCCACTACTGGGCATTTTCCCTGAGGAACTATACTTCAAAAAGATAAATGCACCCCAATATTCATTGCAGCACTATTTACAATAGCCAGTACCTGGAAGCAACCTAAATGTCCATCAAGAAAAGAATGAATAAAGGAGATGTGGTACATATATACAATGGAATATTACTCAGCCATACAAAAGATTACAAAATAATGCCATTTACAGCAGCATGGGTGGACCTAGAGATTGTCATATTGAGTGACCTAAGTCAGACAGAGAAGGATAAATATTATATGATATTACTTATATGTGGAATCTAAAAAAAATGGTACAAATGAACTTATTTACAAAACAGAAATAGAGTCACAAATGTAGAAAAAAATCTTATGGTTACCAGGGGGGAAAGGTGGGGAGGGATACATTGGGAGTTTTTTGTTGACATATACACACTACTATATTTAAAATAGCTAACTAATAAAAACCTAATGTATAGCACAGGGAACTCTACTCAATAGTTTGTAATGACCTATATGGGAAAAGAATCTGGAAAAGAATGGATATATGTATACATATAAGTGATTCACTTTGTTGCACAGGAGAAACTAACACAACATTGTAAATCAACTATACTCCAATAAGAATGTTTTTTTTTTAAACAAATGACACTCTAGCTTTGCAATTTAGCATAAGTGTTCAAATAGAAATAACCTATTGAATGTCAAGCTGTTTACATTTAAAAGGCCCGCAGAAAAGTATACTCTCATGGAAATTTCAAAATTATAAGAATAAAATTATAATCTTGAAAGATTTGAGGAAGAATGTATATAACAATCTGAAAATGAACATTAGATTATCTACAGTTTTCTATAACAAAATATAGAAAAGCCCCAACATTCTAACAGAAAATGCTTGGAACTTTTAATTTAACACTGAAATAGGAATCAATTGTGAAGATAAATAATATGAAGAAAACCAAGAAATTAAGAACATATGATACATATATAAATAAAATACTCATGTACAACTTAAGTGAAATGAAGTAAATTCCCAGGATTTAGTCATAATGCAATCCTAGAAAGCAACTGGAGCAGAGTGCAGCAGGAGGGTACAGGCCTCCAGAAATTATATATAGTATGTTAGAAGGATAATATTGATAAAATAAAGACATTTGTTCATTGTATAAGCAAAAACAAAAAAAAGAATATTAATAATATCAAGCAAAGAATATTTTAATGAAACAAAATGGGATATGATTTTGATAATAGATGAAATAAAGGATAATTTATTTAAAATTAACATTTTAGATAATTTCCCTTGAACCATACAAAAATGAAGGTAATGTAGCCATGACAAAGATAATGTAAGTCTATCCCTCAATCTGAGTTATGTATTCAACAATGTTAACATAGCCATAATGTTATAAATATAATATATTCAAAGATTTTCCATTTTGATGGTCAATTTGTCTGCAAAGCATGGGGAATCTAATTATGCCTATAGAAAGAAATATTAAATTACTATACTTTGATAATTAAAGAAGTTATTTAATACTTGAATGTAACTGTTCTAATTAATTTACATCCATTCTCTAACATATTCCTTAGAACTTCTCCAACATTGATAGTTGTCTTGACATTACAGATTAGAAAACCAAGAGACAGAAAAGTTATGTAATTTGCTCAAAATAAACGTCTTCTAAAATATGTATGTATGCATTTTGAGGGAGAATTTCACTTAGGATTTTAATCCAGGCAATCTAGAAACATATTAATTTAAACTAACAATTGAATCAGCTGAATATAGAAAGTGAGTGATAGTAAGATAGGCATAAGTGAAGTAAACTTTAATTCTTAGAGACAGAAAGACAATCAAAAACGTGTATGAAGAAACAGATATAAATGCATACAACATATTTATAGAACAGTCACTTAAAGAAGTGAATACTACAAAGAGTTTTCCTTCAGAAAGTGCACTGGGAGTTTGGGAATGGTTTCAGAAACTTGTTTTTTATTTTGATATTATGCAATTTTGTTTTTTTTTACATTTGTATATATTGTTTTGGTAATGTGGAAAGAGTATATACATTCTTATTATGCCCAAGCATTAGAAACATTTGCAAAGTTTCCTTGAAAATCTGTTTCTAATAACAGGTCTCTTTGCACATACTTAATAGACAAATATGTGCATACACTGAGCATCTAATTACCATTCAAACAAACCTTGTTATTTTATAACCTCTAGAATGTATATTATTCTATGCATATCAGAGTATATTCTAAGAAATATTCTAGTCAGGAAATTTCTGAGTTGCTGAAATATTACAGAAAATGTAGATTTAGTACAGTTGCCATGCTCACTTGCCTGGTTTCAGAAAGAGTACCTTCTTCATTTTTACTTTTCATACTTATTATGGTACTTATACATTCATTAGACTGTCTGCAGAAATAGAGACTGAGTTGTAAAGAAGCAAAACGGTAAATATTCTAAGCTTGGGAGTAGAAAGAAAAAGAGAAAACAAGGAGGAGATAAAACTGTCTTTAGGTTGAAATGTTTTAAATGGCTCCACAAATTTGCCAGCATGAAGTCTTTTAAGATATGGAAATTTATTAACACTGTGGCTTTTGCCACAAATTACTTTTAGCAGCTTATACATATACACAAAACAGTTAATGGTGTGCAGAATTTCTGCCGTAAATGCAAGTCACTTTCGCACAAGATTTAGATTTGACAATATTATGGGAATTTGCTAAGTGACAGAAGTACGCCTATAATTTCATGCCTTTTCTTCATCAAAGCTGTGGCAATACTTCATTGTATTTACTCTAAATTCAAAACACCTTTAAAATGATATTAAAAATGATTTCTTCTTTCCCATTTTTGCAAAGGTAAGATTTTAAAAAGAATGAAACTCTTTGTTTTTTCAGGGACTGTCCAATTTCAAAGGTGTACTTTATGTCCTCAAAATAATATTGTCATAAAAAGTCCTCTACCCTTCCATCTATTAGGAACAAAGAATGGAATATATGAGTTTTCTAGATAGATATAACTAATTAGCTGGATTATATTTGTACAAATGAAGCATAAATATAAGGCAGATGTTTGATTTCAAAATATAGGTCTTTATTTTAATGAGTAGGTCTCCAGCTTTTATAGTCTGTAAGAATGCTCTCTGAAGAGTTTTGCCTCTTCCAATTTCTCCCATCTTTGATGAATGAAAATAAAATCTCTCCAACATTCTCTTATCCATTGGGTTTCCCTTAAGTTTTACTCTTTTCTTGTGCCTGTCAGTCACTATTCTCTCACATAAGTTTTTATAACTGCAAAATTAGAAAGGGGAGGTCATTTAACAAAATACTTTAAGGATGTTATGAATTAAGAGTAACTACAATGAAGTATTGATATAGCATTGATGAAGGGTAGGAGTGAAAGTATAATTTTTTCTCTGTCACTTAAATTCTCACAATAATGTTAAAAGACTATCAAAACATGGTTCACATCCTTATTGTCAAGATCTTATCACATCGACATTTCTAGCTTCAATGGGAGAAAGCGTGTCTCACCTAGCTTGGTCACCATATGTCTACCTAAAACTCAGAAGTGCTTTTGCTAAATAGAAAAGGGATATTGAACATGCCATATCAATGACTAGACTTGCCTCTGCTACCAAATATCTGTGAATACTTTAGCTGTTATCTACAACACTAATTTAATTCCTGCCAAAATGAAGCAGTTCAATTCTGATAATGATCACATCTATGCCCAGGTCTAAGATTTCTATGTGTTATGTAGACCTCTTCATCAGTTTGGATATAAGTATCTGTGGTCTGGTGACCTATAATCTAATGAAAAAATATCTAAACATCTTGCAGCCAGTATGCAATAAATGCTGTATGAATAGGGTAGCAACATTTTCATTAAAGAAGACAAAAGAATGAAAACCTTCCAGGAGTCCCAGTTCATAAGAGTCATATAATATTTCTGGGCAGGAATTATTTTGAAAAGTGCCTGCCTTGGCAGTGGAGCAAGTTACTTATGGAGAAACCAGTGTGCTCTGGGTTGACTCATGTTGTGTTGTGTTATAGACCCTGGCTCTGCTCACTGAGAAAAGTCTCCTTGCAGAGTCTGTTGTGTGGGCACGTAAGAAGTAAGACTTCACAGCTTTCACAGCAGCTTCCATCTGGTGCAGGTTTGGAGCCCAGGGTTTGCCTTAGAAATGAAACCAGCACTGTGCTTCTCAGGTCAGACTTGTGGTTTCTTTGGCAATGTAAGTCCCTATTTGGCTTTGCACCTATTTTCATTCAGTCAGTTCTAAGGGCAAGTGAACACATGAAAATCCTTGTCTAGACAAAGCACTGAATCCTGCTTTGTCTAGTATCAATGTCTTTGTGCTGAGCCCTTTCCTCTTTCTTAATGTTGGCAAATGTGAGGACATCTAAAATTACAGACTTTGGTGGGATGGTGACATCTAATATTTGATATATGGCTTTGGGCCGCCTCCTATTGTCTGGCAGGCTTATACTGAGACTGCTAGAAAATTCTTGCAGTCTTATCTCCCTTTAAGGCTGCTTCCTCACAGCATCCTGTTTACAATGAGCCTTAGTTAACCTGTCTCTTATGTAATTTGGTGAAAGAAAGAGCAGCCAACACACAGTTACATTTTGAGGTTTACAAAATTGTTCTACTAACACTCAGCCTCTTAGTAACAGGGGCAGCCATTGAGAATAACACGTAGTTTCATAAAATATTTTACCACAGGCCAAAAAATAACTAGGATCCTTTGCCTTCTGCCATGCATATCTCGTCAAGGTCATATATTTTAACTCACTTTAAAAAAATTAATTAATTTATTTATTTTTGGCTGCACTGGGTCTTTGTTGCTGCACATGGGCTTTCTCTAGTTGTGGCGAGCAGGGGTTACTCTTTGTTGTGGTGCACGGGCTTCTCAATACAGTGGCTTCTCTTGTTGTGGAGCATGGTCTCTAGGCACGTGGCTTCAGTAGTTGTGACTCACGGGCTCCAGAGCACAGGCTCAGTAGTTGTGGCACACGGGCTTAGTTGATCTGCGACCAGGGCTCGAACCCGAGTCCCCTGCATTGGCAGGCAGATTCTTAACCACTGAACCACCAGGGAAGCTCCAACTGACTTTTGATATCACCTTCTGTATCAGTTCCGAATTCAGAACAATAAATGTAATCAATTTTAATTATTGTAAGTTAGAATATATTTAGTTGTAAAATATAGTGTATTTACAATATTGTTGAAAGGGATAGAGGAACAATATCTAGGCAGGCACTCCACAAATGAATTGTGCTAGACACAATTATCCATCAGGTAATGTACCACCTATCAGGCCAACACAAGAGCTATTGATTTAAGAACTCTTTAACCATTGCAGCTATATAAGGATGGAAAAGTAAAAATAAGAAGCTGACATGTCTACCATTAAGATTGAAATGAAAAATGGATAATGGACACTGTAACAGTGTTACAGAGTTAAATGTTCTCCAAAATCTTGCCTAGAAAGCCAAAAACTTGTAAAAAGAAGTAGGAAAATAGCCTCTTCATTAATTGTGTCTTCCATATTTTGTGTAAGGGCATCTAGTCAGTAAAAGCCCAATTTGCATGTAGAACTCTAGCTACAAGAGTGTTCAGGAAACGTAGCTTTCAAACTAAGTCTCTGTGGTACAGGAAGGCATCCTAAAAGCCATGTGGAAAAGAATATCACAATAATTGCTATGTTATATCTCTTTGGCAGCTCAGAATCCATGCACATCTTTCTATTTAAACATCAAAAGAGAAATAAGAGTAATACAAATTTATTTTGCCTAAAATGAATAATTATGTAATATAGACCCAATCTTTTATCAGTGGGACAGATCCATCTCTAAGTAATAGTCAATATTCTTTTAGGTAGCTTACATTATTATTTTATAATATGAAGATAAAATTGTAATTTAACCACTATGAAAATAACCTAGATGGTTATTAAATAGGAAGAAAAAGTAAGAAGGAAACATAGTAATTAATATTTATAGATATATACATAAAAGAGAAATATAATTCATATAGCTACTACAGTCAAGTCCACATGTAAAGTTGTTTAGTGTTAGGTATACCATACCACATAGCTGATGTCATTAGTATCATATGCATTATATATATATATATATATATACATATATATATATATATATATATACATATATATATATGTATATATGTGTGTATATATATATATATACAATATATTATTGGGTTGGCCAAAAGTTTCATTCACTTTTTTTCCATAAGATGGCTCTAGGAGCACTTTGTTGTCTTTAACTTCATTCGAAACAATTTTTTTTAGATTGTATGTGCAGTGTATGGAGAAGGTGCTGTGACTGATCGAACGTGTCAAAAGTGGTTTGCCAAGTTTTGTGCTGGAGATTTCTCATTGGACAATGCTCCATGGTTGTGTAGACCAGTTGAAGTTGATAGTGATCAAATCGAGACATTAACTGAGAACAATCAACATTATACCACACAGGAGGTAGCCAACATACTCAAAATATCCAAATCAAGTGTTGAAAATCTTTTTCACCAGCTTGGTTATGCTCATTGCTTTGATGTTTGGGTTCCACATAAGTTAAGTGAAAAAAAAAAACCTTCTTGACCGTATTTCCACATGAGATTCTCTACTTAAACATAATGAAAATGTTCCATTTTTAAAACAAATTGTAGTGGACAATGAAAAGTGGATACTGTACAATAAAGTGGAATAGAAGAGATCATGGGGCAAGTGAAATGAACCACCATCAATGGCCATACCAATGGCCAGTCTTCATCCAAAGAAGTTGATGTGTATATGGTGGGATTGAAAGGGAGTCCTGTCTTATGAGCTCCTTCCAGAAAACCAAATGATTAATTCCAATAAGCATTGCTCCCAATTAGACCAACTGAAAACAGCACTCAATGAAAAGTGTCCAGAATTAGTTAACAGAAAATGCACAATCTTCCATCAGGATAACGCAAGACAATTTTCAATTCAATTCAAATTCAAATCAATTACTATGTTTCTTTGATGACCAGGCGAAAACTGTTAGAGCTTGTCTGGGAAGTTCTGATTCATCTATCGTATTCACCAGACATTGCACCTTCAGATTTCCATCTATTTTGGTCTTTACAAAATTCTCTTACTGGAAAATATTTCAATTCCCTGGAAGACTGTAAAATGTACCTGGAACAGATCTTTGCTCAAAAATATAAAAAGTTTTGGGAAGACGGAATTATGAAGCTGCCTGAAAAATGGCAGAAGGTAGTGGAACAAAAGGGTGAATATGTTGTTCAATAAAGTTCTTGGTGAAAATGAAAAATGTGTCTTTTATATTTACTTAAAAACTTAAGGCACTTTTTGGCCAGCCCAATAATTTATGTATTATGGCAATTTTCTATCAGATGTAAGTAAACGATTGAAAATCTTGAAGAAAGCAGCACCCTTTTCTAGCTCAGGGAAAGACATTCTATGTACTAGGTTATCTCTGATATAAAGTTGTTTCCCAGGGGTATAACCAAACACCTCTAAGCAGGCTAATTACATTAGATTCTTTTGATTATAGACGGAGCAGTGATTTTTCCTCACTATAGACATTAATTCTGATTATAGATTTGTCTTCTAAGCCCAAAACACTTCTTCCAAAATTGTCATCTGTGAACTTACTAAATGCATTCTTTACAATAATTGTACCTCACAAAATGTTGTTTCTAACTAAGGAATTTAATTTACAGCTGTAGAAATGTAACAATGGTCAATAGAGGTAAAACAACTGTCTGTTTCTACCACTGCTAACAAGACCTTGGTTGGTACATAAAATCTGCCTGAATATGATATGTAGGGTTGAAATAAAAAATTTTCTTAAAATCATGATCATATTATTTTCTGGTGAGCAAAATGACCCCTTAAAGATATAATAAAATGGTTTTTATTTTAAACTACTAAGTTTTGGGGTAGTTTGTTACACAACAATAAATAACCATGAAGGTATGATGGCCCCAAGATTAGCAGTAGTTGTGACATCTTACTTCATCTAGATAGAGTTGATTAAAGTTAAGAGTGCACTTTTTAATCCCCTTCTCTCTGTATCTCTCTTCTTACCTTCTCTCCTTCTTCCCTCCCTTCCTTCCTTCCTTCATTCATTTCTTCCTTCCTTCTTTCCTTCCTTCCTTCCTTCATCCCTTCATTCCTTCTTTCCTTCCTTCCTTCCTTCTTTCCTTCCTTCCTTCCTTCCTTCCTTCCTTCCTTCCTTCATCCCTTCATTCCTTCTTTCCTTCCTTCCTTCCTTCTTTCCTTCCTTCCTTCCTTCCTTCCTTCCTTCCTTCCTTCCTTCCTTCCTTATTTTCTCCCTTATTTCCTTTCTTCTCTTACTTTCTTCCTTCTTTATTCTTTCCTTACTCTCATCTTTCCTCCCTTGCCCCTTCCTTCCTACCTCCCTGTATTCTTTCTGTCTAATATTTCTCAGTCCTGTACTCAGAAGGAGATACATGAAGACTATCAGAGCCACCCATCTTGTTTGCTCATACTCATTATTAGTTTTATGTTATGTCCTGTTTGACTAGAGTATAGGTAACCTGTACTTAACCTTCCTAAACCTTATTCAATATTTACCACAGTCTTATTTTAATTAATTAATTAATTAATTAATTAATTTTTGGCTGCATTGTGTCTTCATTGCTGTGCATGGGCTTTCTCTAGTTGTGGCAAGCAGGGGCTGCTCTTTGTTGCAGTGTGCAGGCTTCTCATTGCACTGGGTTTCTTGCTGAGCATGGGCTCTAGGCATGCAGGCTTCAGTAGTTGTGGCACTTAGGCTCAGTAGATGTGGCTCAGGAACTCTAGAGCTCAGGCTCAGTGGTTGTGTTGCATGGGCTTAGTTGCTCCATGGCACCTGGGATCTTCCTGGGCCAGGGCTCAAACCCATGTCCCCTGCATTGGCATGGCAGATTCTTAACCACTGTGCCACCAGGGAAGTCCTTTCCCACAGTTTTAAAAGTGTCAGTCTTCACTCTGACATCATTAGGCTAGTCTGGGGCCATGAATGAATAAAAGAAAGGACCTAGGGTCAGCAGCAGAGGTGTACCCTTTCCCTAGTTTATCATACCTACAATGAGTTGCCTTTCTGTGTTCCTAATCTGTATTTTACATTCTCTAACACATTCACATAAATAGTTTACTCCTCCTATAGCTTTTGCCAAAGCAGAAATTAGGAGCCCAATCTTAGACTAACTGTGTCATGATCAAGTTGCAGGGTTGTGAGGTAGCCTAGAGTTTAATATATTTGAGTATGCTGATTTAGCCAATTTATTGGGTCACTTATAGTGTCAACTTTGAGTGGAGGTCAGGATAATGGAAAGATTTCTATCTGGTGTAGGCTATAGTTAGAACAAGACTCTTCTCTGCCATTATGGGTGGAAATAATGGGAACTGGTAATAAAGAGTTTTGGGATAGAAAAACATTGATATCTCATGGACTAATAAACTTGGGTCCAGCATCTTAGCATATATTTATGGTCAATGAAAGCACTAGGAAAAGAGAGGTGAGGAAATTCTTCATAATAAACATTATGGATTAGAAGATTTATCCTGTGGATGTCAATTAATGAATTTATGAACAAGCCATTATAGTTGTAGAATGGAGGAAATGCTACTGTTGAACAGCAGAGCTGCATAAAACAGCATCTGATAGTGTCACTGCTGATAGGTTCCCATTGCTGGAAGCATCTTCCAACCCATCTCCCACCCCACATTAAGACACTCATTTACAACAATTTTATATGAAAACATATAAAAGTATATACTCTCAGAAATCATAGATCTTACAAATCATGAAATTTACTAATAGAAACAGATATGAGCAAAAATCAGGCATCAGGCATAGGAATAACATTTTCCTCTCTTGCAATGCCATGAACTTTCAAATTATTTCTTTCAAGCATCGGTATGTATTTTGGTTTCAAAGATGCAGGCTAACATTGATTATATGTGGTAGATGTGAGCTCAAAGGAAGCTGTTTAAATTTAGGACTTAGTTTTAATACTTTATTAATCATGTAAGCTGAAGAGTGTACACGGATAACCTTTACTTTATAGTCAGATTTGTTTCAGAGAAGCAGTCTAGATGAACCAAGTAGACTCTGATAAAGTCATATTATATAATTTCATTGTTTATTTTCCTTATAGTAAATTATTTTAGCATTTTTACAAGGAGGTTTACAAGGACAATACAGATGTAGGTGTCTTCAAGGAGAAAGTGAATAAGTTACATACATGCTATGGATTTTTCCCTTTCTAGGTTCTGTACCTTAGGAGTAAGAAGAACAGAGAGAAACTAATTAATTATATTGGAATTTTTCCATAATGGTGGGGGCAGTGGGATTAGACATATTCTGCCTTGTACACATTATCCTGCCCATCATGTTTCTGTATTCATATATTCACTGGATGTGTTAAAACTTATTAAACCATACAAGTTTGCTTTTAAAGAAAAAAAAAAGAAAAAAACACTTTTCCAGTGAAAGAAACACAGAAAAGAACTGAGGCCATGTGACTTACCTGTCTTATCATATGCTACATTAACCAGAAAATATAGTGTTATATTTTATTGAAATGTTAGAAAACTATAGCATATGAGATTAAAGGTGCTTTTTATCAGGATGCTGTATATTTTTTGACCTAATAAAAAAAAAGTGTTCAGTTCTTCCCATTTTCAGATTTCATGGATTTTAAAATCCATGTGTTGGAAGTGGGAATGAGTTCCCTCACAAATACACCTTATTAATCACTAGGAGATTTTTACCATTCTTCCCAAGTGAAAATGTTAGAACTTACATTATGGATCACCACAATGGTCCCATCATTGTTGGAAGTTAAGCCCGCCACCTGTCTCTTTGGAGACCCTCATGACTCAGTCAATCGGTCAACTGTGCTGTTGTATCACACTCTGAAATGACTAATCCTGATGAGCAGAGGAACAAAGATTTCTATAATATGGGAGTATATGGAGATATGATAATGGAATATAGGGATTCCTGAGGTTATGCATCATATAACAACATCAAGTGATAAAAGAGTAACTCCTGGTATTTGGTTAATTTTCCAAATTTCATAATGTCAGTGTAATGCTTTTCTTCTTGCTACATCACACCTGGAGGATCATAACAAGGGATTTTCCTTCTCATCAGCCACTAACAGTTAAAATATAAGCATCAAAAGTAGCATCAGTCAGTAACATTGTTCATCCTCAGGTACTTAAGCTGAAGCCAGTGAGACAGAGAGAAGAGAGAGAGGGGAGAGAGAGATGAAAGAGAAGGTGGAGCTCCCTTTTCATATCTGTCTGTGGCAAGGGCAGCACCCAGCATTGGTACTGGGAGTTTCTGGACCAAATTGTCTCTGCAGTGTAGTCTGTGAAATATCTTTATTATTTTCTAATTTCTAAATATCTATACTGGTATTATTTATCATTACAATAATTAATTATATGATCCACTTATATCACACAAATAAAACCACTATTTTTTTAAGAGAACCAGAATTAGCTTCTATTGTTTACAAAAGATAATGTGGATTGATATTGTCTTTTTGTGTTTAGTGTTGTTTTTGCAAATTTTGTTGCCAGATTCTTATTCCTTTTTAAGTAACTATTTTTTTCTTCCTGGAAACATCTCTACACTTGTTGCTTTTTAACTTTTATATTTTTTTCTTCTGCTTTGAAACAATTATTTTACAGGTTTACTTGTTTTAATAGCATCTCATTTACCTCATTTTTCTCCCTATGCAGTCCCTGTTAGACGGATAAGCGAAATTTTAGATCATCTGGTATGTTACATTTTCATTCACAATTTTCATATTTTTGTTCATATCACTTGCATTTTAGAAGAAAAATCAATTTCTGCCTTCAAAATGAGACTTTCATTGTCATCTATGTTTATAGTGTTATTCAGTCCATTAACTGAATTTTTTTCCAACTTACAAAAAATGTATTAAAATTTCAAAAATCTGGTTATTTCTACTAGGTAATAGCTTGTTTTTCTTACTTTTATGGATATTTGGTACATTATAAATATAACATTTAACATTTTAAATTTCTTACTTGAAAATATCCTTGTAGAGTTAAATTTTCTGTAATTTCATTACTTACATTCATTTGATTTTCCCAAAATGTTTAATTTCCTGTTCTATTGTTCTTTTTGGCAGTTGAAAATCAGTATTTGCTTGTTCTTAAATGCAGGATTTGATTATACTAGTATATTTAGTAGTATATTTATATACTAGTTACAATATATAAATAAATAGTAGTATATAGTAACATATTTAATATCCCAATTTATAAATCCCTTTTAGGTTCTGGATCTCCAAATCAAATGTTACTATATATTGAGATTTTTTCTCTTTGGTCACAATATTAGTTTAAACCTGATGATCTTAAATTAAAAATAGGGCAGAGAACATTATTTCTAATGTGGTATCTTTATAATCTGGGTATAAATGTTGTATTTGAAAAGTATGAGTGTTTGATTTAAATCAATTAACATATTTTAAAGGGATTGGTACCATGTTTTACAATGGGTAACTTAGCTCTTAACTTCACAGATGTTCTATACCAAGCTTCTCAAATTTTGATGTATTCACAAATTATCTTGCAATTTTGTCAGTTTTACCTCAATAAACCTGACAAAAAGAACAAGATGATACTGCTTTAAATAAAAAAAAAAACCCAGTAGCGGGGCCTCCCTGGTGGCGCAGTGGTTAAGAGTCCGCCTGCCGATGCAGGGGATACGGGTTCGTGCCCCGGTCTGGGAGGATCCCATATGCCGCGGAGCGGCTGGGCCCGTGAGCCATGGCCGCTGGGCCTGCGCATCCGGAGCCTGTGCTCCGCAACGGGAGAGGCCACAGCAGTGAGAGGCCCGCGTACCGCAAAAAGAAAAAAAGAAAAAAGAAAAAAAACCCAGTAGCGAACATCACCATATATATTTCCAAAGTTATTTGAATTGGCATACAGTATTGCTTGTCAATGAAGCTGCTGCTACACCTGCTGGAATCCCATGATGAAACTGTGATATTTTGCTGACTAGAAGACATCAACTCAAGTCCTTAGAGACCTGCAGGATCTGGCCTCAGTGCTCCACCACTCCCTGCAGCTCCTAGTCTGTAATGTTGAAAGGATCACCTTCATTCACTCTTGATCTAATGAGCATCTAGACTCTCCTTTAATATGTCAAGAGTTGCTGGAAAGCATTGTTAGTTCTTGGTATTGTTTTACCTCTTATACTATTAGCTAGAGTAAATGCTATGAAAAATAAACCTTCTCTTGATTTTACCTTTGGAGAAACCTGATCTTTGTAAGACTCAATAATCCTCCTCTGCTGACCTGCTTGGGAGATGTATGGTATTTGGGCTATAAAAGTCTCTTAGTTTCTGGATCTTGAGGCCTTTGGATCCTAAGTCCCCTTTAGAAATTATTATTTAACTAGTGGCACTGTCATATATCTGACCCCAGGTACACTATTATTCCTCTCTTCTATCTCCAATATCTGTGACCTATAATTAGGAACTCATCCTAAAACTTGCCCTGGAGTTGTTGTTTGCCATGTACCTTTTTGTCTTTCTCTGGTCTCCTGGAATTATCTGGAAATACTTCAGGATCCATTCTGTAGCACCTGGATCCTAGCACCAAACAGATACTTAACTTACTTATTAAGCAGCTCTATATTTTTCTAATCTGTTGGGAGTTATCATTGCTATTGCCTATCAGCATAGGAAGAAGTCCAGGGGGAGCTAATTGTATTACATTATTAAATGTCCCTTTTGTCTTACTCCAGATTTTGCTATTGCTCTTTTTTATTAGTTTACTGTAAGTTTAAGGATTCCTGGCATTAATCTTATTCTGTATTTGTTTTCTCCAGATCTTAATTTGAACTGTGATTCTTCTTTCTATCCTCTCTGCCTATCTGTTCTTTTAGCCATTTATCTATTTATCTACCTTTAATTTATATATCAACTATGAAGTATTAAAACATACAATACCAAAGTAGAAAGAATGGTATGAATCTCTAAAGACTCATCACCCAAATTATTCAACTTGCTCTCAGAAGTTTGTTGCTTTAGCTTTATCTAACCTGTTTTGTGTTTGTTAGCTTTTCACTACTGAAATAGTTTAGAGCAAGTCCCCTTCTTTATGCCATTGCCTTTCTATATCAGTTTACATCTCAAAAAATGTATCTTTTATTACATAGTAGCAATTCTATCACGACCCATGAAATTAAAAATAAATTCTTGGTATCATTTGATATCTACTTTACATTAAATTTCCCAATGGTTACAAAGTATATCTTCATATTTTGATTTGTTTGAGTCAGAATTTCAATGTTTGACTCTTTGTGACTTTATTTAACTTATAATTCTATTTACCATATCCCTGTGGGTAAGAAGTAAAAGTTACTTCTAATGGTTTAATAAAATTTTAGTTCAAATGTTGTGGTTAGGAATGTTTTAGAAGTTGTGCTATGTACTCCATATTTGTCAAATCCCAAATAATTATTGATTGTCTCATTCTTAGTGATGTTAAGCTTGAATATTAGATTTATGAAGTTTTCTATCAACATTTTATAAAAATAGTTGCACATTAAGAAGCTTTGTTTGAATTAGTGTTTCAATAGGGTTTCTAAACTTTTGATTTTCCAGTTCTTTCCTCAATTCTTAGGTGGACTTCTGTAGAGAATAATTTCTCTCATCAGCTAGGGATATTTTGTTAACCAGAAATATAGTTATTTCAGAAAAGACTAATTATTTCTCTTTGTCTGATACTTTTATTACAATATTGGTGACCTAGTTTCTTCCCATAGTAAATCTGTAGTTTTATATATTCAATCTGAATCAACTTTAGTCATTTTTTTAAATGCTCAAATCCCTTCTTGGATCAAGTGAGCCCCTTCAATCTATCTTTGAAAAGTTATTTGCTTTGTGGCACAGATATTCTGGTCTCATTTCATACATCTTGACAAGATCCAGGATTTGTCATTTCTTCAAAGAGTCTTGGCTCATTTAAGTGGAGGATATATCTGGAGACCATATCTAAGCATCAGTCATGCTTGTTTCTACTGAGCTATTATTGCTTCTTGGTCCTTACATGGGTAGAACTAAACATTTATTTTTTTTAAGACAAGTCTCTAATGATATTTCAAATTTAAATTTTAAGGGATTTAGCAAATTATTTCATTTTAAGAGAATATTTTTTTTTAATTTTATTTTCTTTTTGGCTGCGTTGGGTCTTTATTGCTGCATGCGGACTTTCTCTAGTTGCGGCAAGTGGGGGTTACTCCTCATTGCTGTGCTCGAGCTTCTCATTGTGGCGGCTTCTCTTTTTGCGGAGCATGGGCTCTAGGCATGCAGGTGCAGTAGTTGTGGCACATGAGCTCAGTATTTGTGGCTCGCAGGGTCTAGAGTGCAGGTTCAGTATTGTGGCACACAGGCTTAGTTGCTCCATGGCATGTGGGATCTTCCCAGACCAGGGCTCAAACCTGTGTCCCCTGTATTGGCAGGCAGATTCTTAACCACTGTGCCACCAAGGAAGTCCAAATTACTTCATTTTATACTTTCTTTTCTGTTATGCTCATGTCCTGGTTCTGAACAGCATTAATAAAGTCATTTATCTGCTTTATTCAAATATATATACAATATGTGAAGGATATATACATTTCTAAATATGAATATAACTACTAACAATAAAAGTATGGATTGAGGTGGACACTTTTCTCGCCTTTTCTACCTGTTAACTTTATATCTTACTACCTAACTGGATTCTGTTATTGTTTGCAGTCATTTCTTCATATATTTTTTGTTTCCCAAAAATTCAATTTTTTCTTCATCACAGAACTTTATAACTTTTCCATTACAATCAATATCTCTCCAATTGCCTTTGTCAAGTTACACTGGCTAAAACTCCCAACACCACTTCAAATATTAGTTGCAGCAGCTGTTGTAAATTTCTATTCAGGAATATTAGTAGCATCTGAATTTTTTAAATTTTTATTTTATATTGAGTATAGTTGATTAATGATGTTGTGTTCGTTTCAAGTGTATAGCAAAGTGATTCAGTTATACATTTACATGTATTTATTCTTTTTCAAATTCTTTTCCCATTTAGGTTATTACAGAATACTGAGCAGAGTTCCCTGTGCTATACAGTAGGTCCTTGTTGGTTGTCTATTTTAAATATAACATTGTGTACATGTCAATCGCAAACTCCCAGTTATGTCTCCCCCCACCCTTCCTTGTATTACCACTTTTCTTTTTTATAAGTTTTCCATCCTCATTTCCTTCTATTCTTTTTCTTCTATGCTTACCAAATTATTTGTACGTAATTCCTTCTATGTCTGATGTACACACTGACTTTTCAAACTGTGCTTTTTGTCTTTTAGCATGCCTTGTAATTCTTTTTGCTATTGAAAGTGAGACAGAGTGTTGGACTAAAGGCACTGAGGTAAAAAGGTTTTAGTATGAGGCTTCATGTTTATCTCTATATGAGGTAAACTGTGTTTATTGTTTGCTGTAGCTTGGTGTAAGAAGCTAAATTTTCCTCTTTTTTCTCCCTTGGTTTCTTTGGGTGTCCCTAGAGGCTTCTTGATTTTTTTTTTGTGGTGAATTAATAAATGTTTTATTTTTAAATAATTTTAGATCTAGAGAAGTGTCAGGAAGATAAGGAGAGTTCTTGTATAGTCTTTACCTAGCTACCACTAATGTTAACATCTTATATAACCATGTACATTTATCAAAACTATGAAATCAACATTGGTATAATACTATTTAGTAAACTAAAGGCCTTATTTGTATTTTATAAGTTTCCCCACAGCAGGCTTTCTTTAAAGTTTTTTTTCCAGTTTTATTGAAATATAATGGACATATAACATTGTATAACATTAAGGTATATGATGTAATGATTTTTGTACACATATATATTGCAAAATATTTACAACAATAAAGTTAGTTAACACATTCTTCAACTGACATAATTATAATTTTGTTGTTGTTGTTTTATGGTAAGAAAATTAAAGCTCTACTGTTATAGTAACTTTCAAGTATACAATACAATATTGTTAATAATACTCACCATGTTGTACTTTAGATCTGTGAAACTTATTCATCTTATGATCAATGTTTGTAGCCTTTGCCCAGTATCTCCTCATTTCCTCCACCTATCAGGCCTTTGCAACCACCATTCTACTCTCTGTTTCTGTGAGTTTAATGTTTTCAGATTCCACATATAAGTGAGATCATACAGTATTTGTGTTTCCCTGTCTGACTTATCTCTCTTAGCATAATGCTTTCAAAATCTATCCACGTTGTCACAAATGGCAAGACTCCTCCATTTTCGTAGCTGAATAATATTCCATTATTATGTGTCCACAGTGGCTGCAAAGTCTGTTGGGGTCTTCAGTGGCACCTTTAGGTCCAGGGGCTTGGGATCAGGGCAAGAAGTGGTGGTGGCTGGAGTCAGTGGTGTGCACACATTCAGCTGTAGGGGGCCAGTTTCAGGTGCCTTATACTATTAGAGGCCGATTGCAGACACATATGTAGTGGTGAGGGTTATGGTGAGGGCCAACAGCAAGGGCCAGGTTCAGCTGTGGGCACACTGGCAGATGCAGGCCTCTGGTTGTGGTTGGGTATTCCTGTGGCTGCAGGGTCTCCCCATTGGCACATGGCAGATGGCAGGGGGCATCTCCTCATGCCCATGGGTATGCATGTGACAGTGGAGGCCGGTGATGGGTGTTGGGCCAGTGGGTTGTAGGGACCAACTGCTGGCAAGTCTGGTAGTACAGGCAGTGACAGGAATAGGGCTATATCTAGGCCCACAAGGAGCTGTGGGACCCCTATGTCAGTATGCACACCTATGGCAGCAAGGTCTTAGGGCACACAGTGGTGGATGCCAGTAACAGGGTTCTGACCAGGGACATGCAGATGCACAGCTGGGGTGAACCCAATGGTGCAAGCTGTGGGAGTCATGGCTGTAGGTATGCACTTCTGTGGCTGCAGGGTCTCACATGGGCCCATGGAAGATGGTAGGGCACATCTCCACATGGGGGCCACTGACAGGGGTCAGGCCGATGATGTGCAGGTACACAGCTGGAAGGGTTAGGCCCAAGTGCATGCATGGCAGTGGGTTCAGACATGGGGGTTTAGGCCGGTACCTTGCATGAGAACAGCCACAGAGGGCTGGGTTGGCTGCCAGTGTAGGGGTCCTTTAATACTGGGACTTTCTAGAGATTTTAACACAAACTTGCCCATTTTGAGCCTCAGGAATTCATCAATTACAGTTTAGTTGTTCTTTCTCTGTTCCTGGTTCCCACAAAACAGAAAACTTCAGTAAGCTGTGATTATTTATCTCTTGTCTGTCTCTCCAACTCTGGGAACAGAAGTTTACCCTGACCTCAATTATTTTATGGATCTAAGAAGAGATGTATATTTTTAGTTTTTTCATCCTTTTTCTTGTTGGGTACATGGGAATGACAACTTTCAAGCTTCTTACATGCTGAACCAAAAAACAGAAGTGACCCTCCAATTCTATATATTTAATTCCTTCTCTTTGAAATACCTAGAATGATCTCTGTTTTCCACACAGGACTAAATTATATATCACAAAAATTAATAGAGATTAATCATATTATCTAAAATTATGGTAATACCTACCTGACAAAGATTAATATTAATGGTTAAAAGTGAATCTCTGAGAAGAGAGACTTTAGGAGGAGAGACATTAATATTTTTTTAGCATTTTTGAATATTTTATTTTCACTCAGTGCAAGTATTATGTTTCCAAATTTTAAAGAAAATTATTCAGGAAAGAAATAGATGGGGGGAAGGAAGAGAAGGAGATAATGAAGAGGAGGGAGGATAGGAACCAAGAAAGGAAAGAGAATGGTATGGACTTAAAAAATTATTCACAAACTAAAAGTTAAGGGTTATGTTTTATTCAGTGGGAATTTTTAGGACTTCAAGCCAGGGAGGCAGCCTCTCAAGTAAACCTGAGAGACGTACTCCAAAGAGGTGAGTGGTGGGGAGCCAGGTTATATGGAAGTTTTGTAAGAAACGGCAGGTAGTCAAAACATCAAAGGATCATTGTAAATTAAAGAAAACCAGATATCCCAAGTTAAGGAATTTAGCGCTTTTCTATATATGGGAAGATTCAAGAGTCTGGACTCACTGAAATCATTCCTTTGATATGTACCTCAGCTATCTGGACCCAGTATCCTGTGTTTTCACATCATGAGTTTCCTCAGGGCTCACCTTAGGGAGTGGCTGTAGTCTGACAGCTGCTAGATGGCAGGTATTCTTTCCTTTCTGAGTTTCCTCAGGGCTCTCTGGCTCATGTTGGAGGGCTGCAACTGCTGATGAATGTGACATCCTTTGTTCACTGACATGACAGGAAATATTCCATTTCTCAATGGAAAGAAGAAAAGGGAAAAAAATCATAGAAACAGTTTATACTGGTTATTAATACGTTACTAGTAGCTTCCAACAGGTAGAGGACCATTTCAATACAGGAAGATGTCAAGAAGTAAGAGATTGATAAACATATATACTGTATATTTATTTATCTTTTTATTTTTGAGTATGAAAGCACTTTATTTTTATTTATTTATTTATTTATTTTTATACAGCAGGTTCTTATTAATTATCTATTTTATACATATTAGTGTATATATGTCAACCCCAGTCTCCCAATATATAAACTGCATGTTCATTTCCTTTTTGGAAAGGTAGAGAGAAGTAATACAATATAAAAAGTCTAACTGGATTAAACGGAAATTTTAGTAGTTATTTTGTTTAAAATAGATCATTGTTTTGTTTAAAATGGGATCAACAGCTGAGGGTCAGAAGAGTGATTGATAGCAGGCGAGAGAGATTAGACATTTGAGAATGTATTCTCCTGGGGGATATGGAGACAGGTGGATCTGAAAGCACCAGTGTTTTAAAAAATGATGCTATTAAGCTGTGTCCCCTCCTGGGAAAAGCTTAGGTGTCTGTTATAAAAAGGACACCTTTTTCCTGGGCAAAATAACTAAAGCAAAACTGAGAGATAGGATTGCTTAACCAGGCATCTGACAATAGGGGGGATGGTCCCTGCACCGTTTTTATACATATAACCTCGGAAAAATCCTTTAGTGCTCTCTGTGTTAGTTACCTCATCAGTAATATAAATATAATAGGGATTTGGGGAAGCTTGGTGAGATAATGTCTCTAATGTGTATTTAGAAATAAAGAAATTAGTTTCTTGAGTGTACAGCCACTGGTAAGAGTGATAAAGTGAACGTTTGTGACAGGTGCCGTGTCGGATGATCCTTCAGGAGAATATATTCACACCTCTAAACTTGTGAATAAGCCAACATAAAACACTGGTTATGGCTTAAAATAACTAAATTTGCTATTTAGACATTGTTAGCAAACTCAAAGTCCCTATGTGGTAATAATCTGCATTATATTTATTAGTACAAATCTCAAATTCTATCTTATAAACCAAGCCAAACAGTGAAAACTTTTCCAGTGTCTATGCTTATCATTCCACAATTGCATTTAACTTAGAAATAATTAGTTAGAAAGGAGTTTTTTTTTTATACTGAAGTATAGTTGATTTACAATGTGTTAATTTCTGCTGTACAACAAAGTGACTCAGTTATACATATATACATTCTTTCTTATATTCTTTTCCATTATGGTTTATCCCAGGACATGGAATATAGTTCCCTATGCTATACAGTGAGTGTATAATTCTTAAATTACCACTGATCTATCTATATTGTATTCTGATATTATTATCATTTGGAAGTTTTAGGAAAGTTTATCTTTTTGTAGGAAACATGTAAGCTGTCTTCTGAGTCTTTCCCCCCCCGCTTAGTGTCAATATCCCAGGGAATGATTAAATCAGAAATCAGAATTTGCAAGACAGGATTAAGACTGACAAGAGAGAAAAATTCTAATTCATTCTCTCCCTCTGTCTGTCTGTCTGTCTGTCTCTTTTTCAGCCAAGCTTCCCTGGTATGAAATAGAAAAAAAAGAAAAAAAATATGCTCAAGGAAATTGACAAATGCTTGAAGGTGAGAAAGATGGGCTTTGTAACATGGTTGCTAAGTAAGAAAATGAGGCAGAAATGTATCCATATAAGCTAAGCCAGCTCCTTAATTTGAATATGCAATTTAGTGTGTGATGTATATCTAGTCTGTTTTTGTCCTTAGTCTGTTTTTCCTTTCTTGATTACAACAGAGGAAACCTCAAATGTATGTCACAGGAAAGAAATTCCTTACAAGAGAAGAATGGTTATTATTTTGAAATGGGGTCTACAAAGCAATTTATGCAAATTACCCAATAGATAGGTTCTTAAACACCAAAGGTATGAGTAGACCTTTGTGGGGTTAAAATGATACAAAAAATCATCGCATACCTCAGATGAGTTTTAAATATTTTAGTTTATATTAACAATATCATTGAAATTATACATTTTTCCTGCATTTGTACTTGATAATTAAAGAATCAAAGATGTTCCTTGAGTTTGTGATGTTTGTGGCATTAAGAATGAACCAGATTTCACAAGCCCAATGTAACTCACAAAGACAGAAGTCAGGCTAGGCCCATCTCAGGTCCAGCCACCTGATGATTTTACTATCTTGAAAAATTAATGTTTGTATCACGTTAAGAAATTATGATAATTTGTTTCATTTGTGCAATGATGAGCAGTTGAATTAAATTTCTTGGTCAATATCATAAGTAATATTTTTTCCAGAGAATAGAAACATATAATACTAATGAAACTGTCTCTGAGTATCCTATGATCAAGATTAAAGATGTTTAAGTATGGCTTCTGTGGGAGGTTGTGCCATGAAAGAAAAACTCAGCCAGTGAAATGTTTGCAAACAGGCAAAGAAACAAAACTGGTTTCTGTAACAGCTAACAAAAAAGAATTTTGGAAACATAGAAATAGACAGTCTGAAAAGGTAGGTAGTCCCAGGAATTCAGGTAGGAAATTGGCCAAATGAAACAGGAGAATTAAGGTTGAAAGCTTTATGAAAATTCAACCCTATAGAAATCATTGTGTAGAAATCTAGGGAAAACATTAAATGCCAAGATGACTATCAGGAAAATGGGTGAAGGAGTTGAAAAGTATTATGGAGGAATTATCTGCAATTGTTAATACCTTAGGAGGAAAGAAAAAGAGATCTCCATAAAGGCAAAACACTTAGTATATTCATAGGAAAGCATTTGCAGAAATCACTAATAATCTGGCAGAGGATTGACAGAGAAGAAAAATAACTCTATGTGGCTCTCCCAGTCCCAAAGAAGAAAGGAGAATATCTACTCTGGCTATGTTGGATATCTGCATGTTTCACACCAGTCCAGTTAGTTATAACTGACAAGGGAGAAACAGTAGATAAAGAGAGAGGAATGGATAAGCCATAAACACCTATCTTTAAACTTAAGAAAGCAAGGGACATATATGACTTAGAGTTTCAACTGGTTTACCCACCACCAGAAGTCTTCATGCCCATACAGTTAAAGTCCACTCCATTTATTCATCAGTGAGTTACAGTTCCAAATTGCTATAGCCTCAGTGCCTGTACTCCAAATCCAATTCATTGGATTTTGGTGGCTAAATATCCATGGGGGGAAAAATCACCCCACTTGAGAACCACACTATAGAAGTTTAGCTAGGTTTAAGTTAACTCTTGGAGGATGATAGGAGTTTTGGCCATGGGACGGTCTAAGGATTTGGGATAAACTATCCCTGAAGGATGTTACAGTCTGAAGATGAATAAATTGTTCTGTACACCTATTAATTCAATTAAATATCTCTCTTTCTAATTATTATTATTTTTTTTTACTATTGTTTTACATTTTTTGTTAAAATATTCCAGATTTACCTTATATATAATCATAGAAAAGGAATAGGCACAAATTTAAATTTGAGAGGTTTTGGGGAAAGATCCTCTAAGTCTAGGTGGTGATGGCAGTGGCAAATACAATGGGATTTTTAAGAAAGTGATTCTCACAAGATACAGGGCCCACTCAGTTCCTCTCAAAAAATACTGCCTCTCTTCTGAATCTCAGAACACCACAGTTTAACTTTATACATTTTTTAACATGGAATACATTGCCCATTATTAATTGATAGGGCATGTCTAATAACAGTATAGCATTTTGAAGACCAGAGAACAGAGTGTCTAGATCCCAGACAATACAGTCCTGGTGCTGTACTTATTTGTATTATGGATGAAAGTGGACATTAAAATTCTCTAATTTTGAAATAATGCTAAAAAAACACCTTTTCATTTTTCTTTTAACTTGTAAGCAGTATGAGTGAAATTGCATGAGTGGGCAGATGAGTGGCAGGTGTGTGTCAATGTAGTGATGTACCATATAGTGAACATATAATAAGAACTCCAGTCTATACTTATCTAAGGGAGCTCATGTAAATTACATAGAAGTCTGTTTAAGGATTACTTCAAAACACAAAATGTAGTGTATGTAGAAACAAAAATTTAGATATTGAGGTGGACAAGTATAGAAGATATAATCACATGGAGTTGATGTGGTGTCAATGAAAAGTTAAAAAAAAAGGTTTTTGAGGATATAAGTTTGAAAGTGTTTTGTAGGGAAACTATTCAGATCAGATTATAAATTCATTCTGTTGTAATCATACCTTACCTTACAAGTTTGTTTTTTTTTTTGATCTTCCACAATACAGTACTCAAAGTCACTGGATGATTGATTAATTGCAAAATGTTCCCTGAAAATATTCCAATGGACTGCCAAGTGGAAAACAAAAACCTACAGAGTTGTTAGCATTGTCAAATGATTATTGAATGGAAAACCAAAAATATTATTATTAAAAGGTTTATCAACATCTTGAAAAACTATTTGAATTTCTACTCAATACCAAGGGGAGATATAAAATTTGGAAGTAGTCCAGAAAAAGAAAACTGAAATATTTAAAAGGTTTTGAAGGACATTATTTTCTATATGAGCACAGTTAGTCAATTAAAACTTAGGAAAGGTGAAGTCTTAGAGAAAGTGTGATATCAGGAGACTACGTAATCTTATTAATATTTATAAAATCATAAAAGATATGTGTGAAAAATGTATTTCAACATATTCTCTTCTCATTTTCCTCACCTCTGTCAAGAGTCATAATGAGTAAAAGCCTTAGGAGCTATAGCCTACTGTCTAATCTATTACCTCTTCATATCTGATATATAATTATTAAATTATTAAATACTTTATCAATGCCTCAGATAAGCACTTATTTTAAAGTTGAAGGGAAAGGAAATTAAGTGTGATAATAGAGCAGTAGATTTATTTCTCATTCACCTTCTAAAAACTCATTAGTAATATAATTCTTTTCTTTTTGGATTATTTCATACACTTCCTTCAGGATATGACTTTAAGGTTCATAAAATGTTACAACAATTTATTATTTGCTAACTTTTTTCTACTAAAATTAATCTATCTGACAAATACACTCTAATTTTATTTTTAATTTATAGAAAGCAGAAACAATCACAATATGGAACAAAGTAAAGATTATTTTCAAAAATATATTGTAGGGGTTTCCCTGGTGGTGCAGTGGTTGAGAGTCCACCTGTCGATACAGGGGACATGGGTTCGTGCCCCAGTCCAGGAAGATCCCACATGCCGCGGAGCGACTAGGCCCGTGAGCCATGGTTGCTGAGCCTGTGCGTCCAGAGCCTGTGCTCTGCAACGGGAGAGGCCACAACAGTGAGAGGCCTGCATACAGCAAAAAAAAAAAAAAAAAAAAAAAAAAATATATATATATATATATATATATATATATATATAGTAGAATGATACAATTAAATATCTTCAAGTGTTTTATTGAATAATACACAGTAAATTAGAAAGAAATTATGTATCTTATCTGTTGGTTTTAGCCAAGGTTGTATTTCTATATATATATATATATATATATATATATATATATATATATATATATATATATATATATACCAAATTGGTAGCTTTGAAAAGCACTACTCTTAGATTTAAAGCAATCAGCAACTCTAATCAATATTGACTTGGTTGCTCAACTTCCTTGAGAATGGCTGAAAATAATTCTTCATGTTTAAGCGTATGAAAAAAAAATAAGACATTTGAGCATTCTAAATCTTATTAATGTGTATTTGCTTTGTTCTCCTGAGACCTTCTTATGAGTGAGCCTTTTTTTCTTATTTAAAACTGTCAAGAAATGAAAGAACTTCAGAAAATAAGTTACTGTGAAGAAATCTTTACCTTCAGGATTTTCTCTATTTTTTTAAATGACTTGGTCAACATGACTTGCTGCCCTAAGGAGTGTCTATATTTCTAGTTTTATATATGTATTATTTATATGTAAAATCTGAATGTGGATAGGTACTTGTCAAATTTCTCTGGAATACTGTGTATTCTATCAATATGTAAACTTGAAATTTCTGTTTTTTTCAGAAAGGTATCAATTCTACTTTAAAACAATTCTATATCACTATTTGGTTATCTCCTCTATGGCCTTCAAATGTATAAGCATTATGTATGTATATATAATTAGTTTCTAGAGCTAACACTCTGCTCCTACAATTATTATTCTTTTTGTTTATGACATTCATTATTCCCTTTCTGTGTCTCTGTATAGATATAGATATGGATAGATATAGATATAGATACTATATATATATAAATTCAGTATACCTACAAATATAAATGTGTATATACATTATATAGATATATAATGTTACATATTCATATATATTATATATTCATATATATTGTATGTCCTTAATGTTCTTTCTTTACTGCTTACAGCATCAGTTTTCACTCAGAGTGAGGTCCCTGTCTTTTGGGGATGAGTATTTCCTGCTAATTTCTGTCTTCTGTCAGTCTGACTCCCAGATATTACTACATAAACCTTATAGGGTATTGTGTCTTTTCACACCAGTTCTGCTTGTTTTGGCTGTAAATGTTTACACATAGTTACACATATGTTTATAAATGTTTACAGATAATTTGGAATAGCCAAATTTCTCAGTTTGATATTTTCATGTATTTCATTCAATAATGATGCAGTTTTTTTCTATATGATTTCCAAAAGGAATAGTAAAATGATTTAGACTAATTTCCCATTATACTTGTACTAAATTTTTCAGGAAGAATTTCTGACAGAACACATATAGGGAATAATACATGGGAAAGATTAGGATCTGGAATACTTAAGTTCTTAAAGCTATCCTAGCCTAATCATATCTATTATAATAGCTTTGCATAATCCAAAAGGATATATTCACCTGTTTAAAGATAATTTTCTTAAAATAGAAATATACCTGGTGAGTCTGTGAGAGCTGGGAGGTTTAATTTTGAAGAAAGCAAGTCATGAGAAAGTAGAATAAAGGAAAAGTAGAGGAAATCAAAGGTAGAAAAGTGAGTCTTGATTATTATGGAAAGGCTAAATACAAATAGTTAATATATATTTATCATATTTTAAGCTCACTTCAGTTTGGTAGGTATCAGTACCTTTTTTTATGGATGAGAATAAATAGAATTAGAAAGATTAAGTAAAATTACCAAATTCATTAAGCTACAAAGTGACAGAGTTTAATTCAAATAGAGTTGATTCAAGAGCTCAAGGTTTAAGAATATAACATAGGGGCTTCCCTGGTGGCGCAGTGGTTGAGAGTCTGCCTGCCGATGCAGGGGACACAGGTTCGTGCCCCGGTCTGGGAGGATCCCACATGCCGCGGAGCAACTGGGCCCGTGAGCCAAAATTACTGAGCCTGCGCGTCTGGAGCCTGTGCTCCGCAACAAGAGAGGCCGCGATAGTGAGAGGCCCGCGCACCGCGATGAAGAGTGGCCCCCGCTCTCCACAACTAGAGAAAGCCCTCGCACAGAAACAAAGACCCAACACAGCCAAAAATAAATAAATAAATAAAGCAAACTGTCAACAAGTAAAAATAAACACTATTATATTAAAAAAAAAGAATATAACATAGAAAAGTAGAGGCTCTTGCTTGGTGGAACGTGGTCAGAAGCAGACTGGTGAAGCTGCTGTTGTAGGGTCTTCAAAGGAACTCTAAGGCAAATGGACCTACTAATATATATTGAACAATTTTTCCAAATTGTTCTAAGTTTGGTTGTGCTACTGACTCTCTTTTTGTTCTAGATTTATATACACACACGTATATATATAACAAGTAAATATATATGTGTTCCTTAAAATAAAGCTCTATTAACACAATAAATCTGTTACTATTTCCTATAACCCGAGATTATTATATATATATTAGTTAATATATTAGTATATTAATATATATATATATATTAATAGTATTAAATATAACATCTCTAAATGCAGGTACTTATGTTTGAAATAATACCTACTGCTTATGATAAAATCCAGTATTTCTCATTTTCTAAGACTAGTTATTATTTTTTTTATTTCACTCTGAAAGCCATATTTATGTCTAGTTTAAAATCCTAGTTAAATGAACCAAAACTTAATTGAGTGCAACAATTTAAAATAATTCCATTAACATTTTTTAGCTTTATTTGATTTTTTTCAGGTTTTCATTCTTCTATTTTAAATTTTAATGGATTTTATCTTTTCCTTATTTTTATTTTCTACTGTCTCTATAAGCTTATAAATATTTACTCTTATGGAGAACCAATATCACTTATAGGTGTCAGCATTAAAATATAAAAAAATGAGCATTCTCATTATTATAACCTGAAATTCAGATCATTTTTCTCTCTCTGGTTTCTTGCTTCATTCCAAATATGTGAAATATTTGAAATGTGTGTACAAAAAACACATCCCCCTCTCTCTCTATCTTGCTGTGCATTAATGTGAAGTAGATGCTTAATGAGGGATTCTGCTTCTGGTTAGAATATAAAAGGTCTCTGTTCAATCTCTTCTCAATCTATCAATAACACAGATAATTGTATCAATATTTAAAGTGCCATCATAAGTTCTCTTGTTTAAAGAGACACATGCTTAAGATACTTGCCATTTTACACACTGAATTAAACAGGAAAATGTTGGAGATACAGCAAACGTCCCCTCTCCTACTATGTAATGATCTCAAATAAATGTCCTTGAGTAATATATCTATAGTGTAGTTTTTCTACAAAAATTTTAGCCTATTGCATGCCTCATATTTAACATATTCTATATGTCTTTAAACACTTGAGACTTTGTGAATATTGCTTACAGAAAGACTGGAAAAAATTCAAAAATGCATAGAGATATAAAAAAATCAGTATTTATATTTAAACTTAGATATGAAACCCAGTCTTTCTTTTGTGTATCTCTATTTTAAATCTAGCTGAGGATCTAGGTATTCAGTTTTTTCATCTCAGTAGCATCCTTACATGGTCTACATGAAATACTTATATATCTTCTGGACAAGAGTTGATAAAATTGGCACTTTTCTGGCATCTAAACTGAGGCAGCAGGAATTGAGATATCTTCATCCCCACAGGTACTTCCTCAAGCTTAGGCCTGAGGCATTGTTTCAAAGTTGGGTAGGGGATACTTCAGTTATTGTATATAAAAATAGAGGACTTGTCAACTTAGCTTGTCATCTTGGCATTTCCCATGAATGCTGAATTCATTTTTAAAATAGGAAGAACTCTATAGGATAGACAGATAAATAGCTCTAGACTACTATTTTCTATAAGCTCATGAAAGGCTTGGAAATTTTATTTTTCACATATTTTATGTGTAGCTACACAGTAAATGACCATTTACTCTCCTGATTAAGTGTGCGCTCAAGCTATTTGTATAGCTCCAAAATATGCAAACACAAGAAATATTTTAGCTTAGTCAAAGGAAAAAACAAATAGGAAAGATGTTAAATGGATGATAGATCTCTAATTCCTAGCATTGGAGTTGGTCCGAGGATAGAAGACAAATAAGAGCCAACTTAGGACAGCTGGAACAGAGAAGCCCCTCAAGATCCCTGCCTGCTGTGACGTTCCATGGTCCAAGTCCTCTGATTCTGGAAAAAAAATAGTCTTGAAACACATTGTAGAAAAATAACCACTTGTCAAGGACTTTGCATCTCTGAAGTGCCCTATTTATTGTTTGGCATATTGGAATGAGTAGAGAATATCAATTGAAAATGATATCTTTAAAAAGCCGCTGATAAATGTTACCAAAAAAACCAAAAACAACAACAACAACAACAACAACAACAGAATCTAAAACTTGCCATCCCAATTGCATCTGACCCTGCTAAACTCTTGGGATCACAGCCTTTGAGCAACAAGCTCAGAATCAGTGAAAAATCATGTTAGTTTCTGCTTCACCTCTGTTTTCTGCTAGCACCACTGTGCCATGTTATGTTTACAGGTGTATTTTTATAGCCATTACTTAATATTCTGCATATAAGAAGCCAGTTTTCTAATTTGCTCTTTTTAAAAGTAAAATGTTGGTAGAGTATTTAACATTATTACATTAATATTCCAACATTTATCAAAATAAATACATCAATTGTAATAGAGAATTAATTAGCAAAATCTCATATTTGATTCATTTTTACATGTTACACATTATTTAAACTAAGGATTTCAATAACAAGTGACAGAAAGACTTTCATTAATTTATTAAACCTCCAGTATTTGCCAATTTTTATCAAAATGAGACTCAAAAATAGTTTATAGTATAGAGGTTAAATTCTATCAGAGACATGCTAAGTTTGTGGGCGAAAATAGTAATAAAAGAATGAGTGCTAAAGCATAATTGGGATATTCAAGAACCAATTGAAATGTCATCAGTTTTGTATAGACTCTTCATAAAATAAAATCACTTTAATATTCTCTCTGAAATTGTGAAGGATACACTACATGCAGAGGTTGTTATGAATATATTTTATTATTTTATGGAATGTGACCCATGATTAAACAAAAGAATTCAGTATCTTAAGTGATCAGCATTAAGAGTGTTTATCCTGAATGTTTCTAGGCTTCTATAAACTCTGACCTTGCACTTTGATACAACAATTTTCTGGCTTTATGTTTCTCCACATGGCATTTATAGATAAAATTGAATCATTAATCACTCCAAGCACTTCCTTACAGGGTCTTTGCAACAAACTTACTTTGAATTTACACGGCATAGCTTTTCAAATGCAAATAAAACTTCCCAGTTTTCTAAAATGACTTTTTTTTCCTCACTGAAAGGAATTAGCTGTTGATATTCTCAGCTGCAAACTCCTGACAAAGTGATTACTGCCCTGTACTTGTTACAGTCACAGCCTATTACAAGTAAGAGATTATATATTCTGACCACTCATTTTCCCATTTCACTGTCCATAGGAGCTAGTGAAAGATGGACCTCTGAATTTCTACCCTTTTATGTCAGTTAAAAATAGTAACCAAACTCATTTTCCCCCCACAGAATGTAATTGAGATACAGACAATGATTCCAAGAAACACTGAGCATTTTTGTACAAGTCAAATCAGTTTCTTTTTCTGCACTGCCACTGAATAAAAGGCTCGATGATTTGCTACTTGCGTGAGAAATGTCAGAAAGCACACTTCTCTTTCCCACTAGTCCTCAGGTCACAATCCGTCCATTTGCTGCTGTGTTACCATGACATCATCCTTTATCATGCTTTTTTCAAGGATACAGAAACAGAATGAAAAAAAGATAAAAAAACATATAAATATTTTTTCTCAAAGATGTTATATGTAAACAAAGAGCAAAATACATGTAAAAACAGAGCTTCCAAACACAGATAAAAAATAAATCAAGAGCCTTCAATTTTAGCGTTCCAGCTACTGAAGATGTTTGATTTATTCTCTATCTAAATAGAATACACTCCCCTAAATATTTGAGACATATTTTTTTTAAACTGAACAGAGCATTTTAATTAAAATATATGTAGTGAAGACAGTATGTACTTATAAAAAGTACAAATATCAGGAGATGATTTTGCTAAAAACTTTATTTTTACTTTTAGTATCACTTTTAAAGTTTTAATACTTTCTTATAAAGGATATGGTTCCTACCTCTTAGAGGAAAAAAAATAAGAAGGAGGATTTCTGGGACAAAGAACATTTACTCGTTGTGTGTTGTTTAGAAACCATAAATAGAAAATAAGCAGAAAGCTACCCAAAAGTCAGATTTCACTAAAGGAAACACTCAGTATTCTTTACTATATACACTTGGGTCCACAAAGAACCTCTTACAAGTAACACTTGCCAAAACTAATTTATTCAGAAAACTGAATCTCCCAAGGAAACATTTGGTCATCAACAGATTACGCTGACTCTAATATGTTTAGGGACAGATAAATATAGCCTGGGAACAGTAGCATGAGCATTTGCTAAAGCCATTGGGAGCAGATCTTGAGATATTTCACAGTGGTAGGTGTTTATAATTCTCAGTTAAATATCTAAAGATTAAAAGGAATACATATTTTTTAGAATTTTTGATGCAAAGATTGTGACTTAGATTACCTTAAGGTGTATCATATTTACAAAAGTTGTTGAAAACTAATGAATAAAAAATAGCTAAATATTGTTAAGGAAAAATCATCCAATACATATCATTTTTTGATCTAAATGACATAATTCTTGGTATTATTTTTTAAATTTAAGATCTAGAATCCTGTATAATAACTTCAGGGAAACTTAACAGGCATTTAATCTAACTTTATATCTGATTAGGAATCTCTTCTACAACATTTCTTATATTAAGTCATATAAACTTTTACTTCAAAATTCTGGTAAAAGATAGCTAAATTATTTTAGAAGCTGCTACTTCTTTTTATTAATTTGAACTCTGCCTTGCTGACTCACTATAATTATTTTCTCTGGGTTTATATATAGACTAAGTTTCTTACTAAAAATTTTATAGTTTTAAATAATTGATATAACTTTATAATCTGACCCCCAACTCTTCTCTTTTCAAATGAAATATCAATTACCCTTCTCATGGCACACTGATTTCAGTTCATAATTCTCTCCAGCTCCCCTTAACATTTCTCTAGTTTGTACATTTTACTCTTAAAGTGTTCTCCTAAAAAGGAACATAGCAGAATGCAGTAGAAATGTCACTAGTTTTGCTCTAAAAATAATAGCTGAGTGTTTCTCAACATACTGTTCTACAAGGTTGTGTTCCACAAGTGATTTTTGGATGTGTTTCAGGGAAAAGTGTTCTATTATTAAATATACATGGGATGTACTGCGTTAACAGGTTTCTATAAAACAGAACTTATAAAAAACTATTAATTACTTAGGGATATCTAAGTAATCAAAGTCATAGAAACAATAGGTAGAAGAGTGGTTACCAGGGACTGTAAGGGGAGGGGGAAAAATAGGTTGTTTAATGTGTATGGAGTTTCAATTTTCAGATGAAAAAATAGTGGAGATCTGTTTCACAACAGTATGAATATACTTAATACTACTGAACAGTACACGTAAAAATGGTAAAGACAGTAAATTTTGTATTATGGGTTTTTTTACCATAACAAAAAAAACATATTCTATAGCACAATGTGACTTACAAATCTTCATATATATATGGTTTGAATCATTGCCCAAACAAATTTGATCATATTTATTATTTTGTTTTCTTTGGTGTGATTTTTTGACGTACATAAATTTATACCTTAGAGCAATATAACACACAAGATATTTTGACAAAATATTTCTAGGTCTTTATTGAAAATTAAGATTGTAGATGTTAAATGTATCTTTGTGAGAGTCAAATTCCTGTCTTTCTAACTTAGCATTCCTTCATGGAAAGATGATTTTTAACTTAGTTCTTTACTTAAGAACCCATTTAGGTTTGTGCTATCAGGAATATATGAAAACCTGCCTACTATAACTTCCTCCAAATATTTAGTAATACACATTTAATAGTACCTAGATAAAAAGAGAATTCTGTGCATCTTGCTCAAGACATATTCCTTGATGGCTTTTATTTTACAAAATAACATTATGTTGTTTCCCTTTTTCAAAAAGATACTTGAATCCACTTTCATTCAGACTATATTAGTCCATATACACTAACAGGTTGTAAGAACGACTATGTCAAATGCAGTGTTAAAGTCACAGCATGTCATATTCAGACCATCTTTTGCTCTATTGGCCAATTATAAAATAAATATAATTCACTTTGCTGGTTTTCTTTATAATCACAATTAAATCCAAAATTGTCCAAATCTTATTGTCCATATCTTTGTAAGTTATTTAAAAGCTAATAAACAATTTCAGAATTCTTATTATAATATTTGTAAATAAAACCTCAACTTATTGGGGAGAAAAATTATAAAAAACAAAAATAAAAACAAATGAATAGAAAATAAATGAATATATCCAATTGAATATCACAAAATAAGATTGACTTATTCAATACATTTAATTCTACATAAAGCCATAGCACTAGTATGGCATAGCACTAGCACTTTTATATTGTCAATATGTGCTCAAAGTTTGTAGTATCCCTGATACAGAAACATTTAAATTTACAATGTTATTACAAACCTTCTTATATCTCAGGCATCACCTGACTCAAAATATGATTTAAATATATATTAACACAGTAAGATTAAAAATATTACACAGAGCCTATTTATTCAGAAGATATTATTGTGAAGTTTAATTTTTAATGTAAATGTTTTACCATTTATTTCACCTGCATAAATAATGAATTTTCATTGTCTTTTTAGACATAAGTCCTTAGAACCCACCTTGTATTTAAACAGACTTATGAAAACTAGGAAATATATAATATCAATTCATGTTCTTTCAAAAAAGGTATTAAAATGTGTAATGGGGTCTTATTTATGCATAAAATCTTATCCTTTCTTTTTTGCTTTTTGTGTATTGGAATAAAAATTAAATTTTATATTTGCCTTTTAATAGAGTTTTTAAAAAGTCTATCAGAATCTATTACTATAGTGTTTTATTTTCTTGTACAAAGTTTTCCTTCTATAGTTCTTCCCTGGAATATTTGCAGCTTCTGCAATTTTGTTTTGGTTATTTCTAATTTTTAGTAAAAGGGAACAATTCTCTATCTATAGGGAAGATTGCATCTATCCTAATGAAAAATGCTTTTTCCCTCATTATATTAGCATCCAATCTGAACTGGGAAAATTGTAAACTTAGGCTGATTTCTGATTATGGCTGCTAGTCATTAAGTGTTGTGTTTACTCTTACCAACCTCAACAAACAGAGGACAATCAAAATAAGTAAATAAGACTGTATCCACAATCTTGTGGTCCATTCAATTTATGAGACATGGAAACAGAACTTTGAAAAGTGGAGAATTGTTGTTTTGCAAACGTCAGTTTAAAAATGGGCCCAACTTGTTCAGGCAGGTGAATGTGGAAAACTCTGTTACAAAACAGCAACACAATCTCCCTCTTTCGCTGATAAAAATTTGAAATGGAATAGTATAAAACATTCAATTTTATATTTTCTGTAAATATTAATTATATATTCAGAATCATGCAATTTGGTAGGAAGTAATAAATTTATAACATAATTATTAATCACTTTGACTTACAAGGGACAAGTTTTTCAGCTGTTGTGCCCTGCTGGTAGAGCTGATGTAGTTTCCCTCTTGCTGTTCACCTATAATGGCAGCAATTTAATACACCAGATTCCTCCCACCTCCACCCACCAATGCTTAACATTATTCCTCAGTTTTCCTTAGTTACCTTTATTAAACAAGGCTGGATTTCTTTTCCATTTTTGCTCCACATGTTTGAAGCGTTGCTGACCTTTACTTCTACTACACAAGATACCTATAAAATTAATCAATCTGTCAATCTATAAGTATTCATTAAATAATTGTTCTGTTTTTAGAACTTTGCTAAAAATATAATTTAAAGCACCCTGCTTTATCAATAATCATTAAGAATAATCATTATGTAAAAGACACAGCTGAAACCATTAGGTGTCATTTCAGGGGGCTCCTAGGAACCAGGTCCTTTATGTCTCAGCACAGAAAGAATTCAGCTAGAGGCAAAGTGATAGATAAGAAGTGATTTATTAAAATAGGATACTTGTGAGGCTTATAAGCAGGCAGGCAAGCATTGCACTGCCCCAAATACTTAGTAGGTTATGTTTTTATAATCGAAGGAAGAGAGGTGAGGGGGAGAAGATATTCTTTGTCTTTCTTGAATAGACATGATGTTTTCATCATCAGTTCCTCCTCCAGCTTGGGTATTTTGTCCCTATATGGTCAGGCTGGGACTATCATGGCACTTTGGAAAAATTATTTCAGGTCTCAGTGCAATGAGGGTCTTTCACTTTGAAATGTTACCTTTCCATAAATTATTGTTTTTATATGTGCACAGAGCATGCCCTGGAGGTCATTAACTTGATGACACCACTGAGCAGGTTACAGGTCTTATTCTCCACTATTATTTTACTGTTTTTAGTGCATTGTGCAAAGAGCATGTCCTAGGGGTCAAAGAGAAAATTTTGGGGGTCATTAACTTACTGAGCTCACTGAGCAGGATGTAGGTCTCATGCCACCATTGTTTTATTGTTTTGGGCCATGTCTCGTGCTTCTGTTGCATGATTTTGTTGTTAATCAAGTTGGCTTGATTTTGTTGTTAAGCAAGCCAATCTGGCCTTGATGCTAAGTGACTTGTTCTGCTTTATGAGTCAAGCAAGCCTATGTTGTTTCAGGATTTCCCATTAATTTCTTCAATGATCATTAATCTTAGTGCAGTCTCCCAAACCCCCTAAAATTCCCTCTCTATCTACAATCCCCTAATGGGGTCTTTAAGCTGACTATTTGATTATCCTACTCAATCCTTATCACAGCTAAGCACCTTTTGTTACCAGTGGGCATGTCCCAAACATAACTGAGAAAATCACTGTTATTTGCATTTTTTTGAGATCCCTGTTGAAAAAATGTTTAACTTTTTTCTTTACCTAACAACTAAATTCAAATGAATATTTGTAGTAAGACAGAGTAGAAGTGATTAATTGTTTAATTGAATAAGGTGAAATCAGAGTATAAATCAGAATTAAATGCAGGTAGCTTCTGTTTATATATATATATATATATATGCTATTAATAATTAAGCATAGAACATGGCAAGAAAAATGCCAATTCCTTAAGATCTGAACTCACAAATTGGCCTGGTGTCACCTATGATTTATTCTACTGTTTACAAGGTACAGATTCAAGGGGCAGGAGCATAGACCACATTCTCCATGAGCTGGGCATGAAAAAAAAAAAGTCCATGTTTTAAAACTTCCACTTTAATTTCGTCATCAACAAATATCTCTTGAAAACCACATTAAACTCTAATATAGTAGTGACTATCCTTTATCATCAAATGTATAATAAAAGATACTGCTGAGACACTCTCCAATCAAATAGGGATGGATCCCCAATGATTAGGTAGGTGACACATGATTTTTCTTGCTTAGCCATATACTTTGTCAGTGGATGAATGCTAACCCAAAATAAATTAATCAGATTAGCTTCTAGAAATTTGGGATTGGGTCTGAGAGTCAATTATCTTTGAAAATGGATTGATTTCAAATTATGTAAACTCAGGGATTTTGCAGAAACTATTTCAGGCTATGTGCACACAGAAAAAATTAGATTGACTTAAAAATAAAGAAAGCAATGAATCAAATAAGATCTAAGAAAGAAAGAGTAAATGAGAAAGAGCCTTCCAAATACTTGATTGCTAATCATTTCCAGATTCTATTTCATGAATCATTTATGCATTAATTCATATTTACTTAACTTTTCACCTGGGCCCGGCATGGAGATACCTTGGTAAACAAACAAGACAATGTCCCTGCCTCCAAGGAATCTGCATGACAATGAGGGAGATAGTAACAAACAGCAAGATTAATATATAAACAAGCATAATACTTTCTGATTGAGACAAGCCTTTGGGTTGAAGAATGTTTTTTTAGATAAGGTGTTTGGGAGTGGCCATTAATTTCATGGTTAGCAATATATTCTACATGATGTCCTGCTTACTAATCATAATTTTTATTATAACTTCTTGATAAAATTGGTCATAACTTTATGAAATGCAGATCAGAAGTAATTACACTGATTCAATTATAATTTTCCAACAAAAGGCTAATAAGGTTAAAATTGGACTTATTCCCAAAGATCTCCTACTACATATGACATAGGAATAAAATTTTTCTTTTTCTCTTTATTTCATTAAAAAGATACTGTAATAGGGAAGAACAAATCTGACTCCATATTGGATTTGTTTCTCTTACTTTAACCTTTGTATTCCATTGCTTTTGCTATTAGTTAAGAATGTTGCCTATAGCCTAAAATATACAGGATAGCGCATTCTCAAGGCTCTGACCTTTAAAGGTATAACCCTTTTTCATTCATATGGAGATAAAAAGTTGCAGAACAGAGAATAACATTTGTCTTACTGGAGGATTACAGGAACATCATAACCTGACCTACATGGACAGCTGCAAGAAAAAAGGATTCTGATACCAAGAAGTTTGCAACAACCAACCATACCCTCTTCCTTTTTAGTATAAAAGAAGCCTGAATTCTAACTCAGGTAAGATGGTTCTTTGGGACAATCGTTCACTATCATCTTGGTTTGCTGGCTTTCCAAATAAAGTCACTATTCCTTACCCCAATAACTTGTCTCCAGATTTATTCATCTGTCTTGTGATGAGCAGTACCAGCTTGGACTCAGTAACAATACTGTCAAAACAAAAGAAAATGTGTTTTTAAGAGCTAGAGTGTGCATATCATAGGCCATCTGTGTTTGCTGATTGGCTTTACCCAAAGGAAAAGAAAACTGTCTAGTAACTTCATGACAGTTTCATGACTTCAAGTAGTTTCACAATTTGGGTAAAGTTGTCTGTAGTTGGGCTCCTACACTTCCACAAAAATTGAGCAAAAAGAGTGCTGTCTTCCTTGATGGTTATATTTCAAAGTGATGGCTTCCAGGTCCCTGAAAAAGACAACCCTACCTTGTAAAATGTGCAAGAAGCTTTTAAAAATATTTACATCTCAAAGGGAAAAGAAAGAATTTGCAATTTTCTAAAGTAAATTCTAGAAGCAGAGGGAGGTCAGAGGCCTTGGGGTTTATGTCCTGCGGATTCTGTAAGGGTGGAGGCTAGGAGTGAGTTCAGAGGCTTAGAGATAGGAATAAGCTTGTCTAAAGTTTGATCAAGGGGAAGGAAATGTTAAGGTTACTTTGGTGAATACTGTATTATAAAATGAGAATGGTTAGGGCTTCATGAATGGGATAGATAGATCGATAGGTAAATATTAGAGTATTAGGGATATTTATAATAGATATTATGCATACATAATATTTTATATACAGTACAAATAGTATATGTGTAATCTAATATACATATATGAGTATAGTTGAGTACACATGGATATACATATATAAGATTAAAATGAAAGTTTAGGGAATTCTCTGGCAGTCCAGTGGTTAAGATTGTGCTTTTTCACTGCTGTGGGCCCAGATTCGATCCCTGGGAATTACAATTCTGCAAGCTGCACTGGGTGGCCAAAAAAAAAAAAAAAAACTTAGGGCTTTAATCCCAAAGATCCACTAGTATATATGATATAGGAATATAATTTTATATTTATTTATTTATTTATTTATTTATTTATAATACTAATCAAAGCCTCACTTTTGAAGTGTTCACATGATTTATCAGTTCTTAAGTATTTTAAAGAGCTTAATTATCTTCATACTCACCACAATCTTACAAAATAAATATTACTACACTCATTTTAAACAGAGAAAACTGGTTAAAATGTGGTTAATATAATACCCAAAGATATGTAACAAAGAAATGATAGAAATAGATTTTCATAACAGAATTATTTTACTCTGAAGTGGATAAACATAAACAGGCATCACAAAAATAAACTTTACTCACATTAAATTTAGAAGCAGAAGAACAAATTTAGATATTTGAAAATAAAAATCTAAAAATTACATATATTTGAAAAATATATATATCATTTTAAAAACAGCTGATAGAGATTTATTACAATACATATATAACTTATAATGTGGATTTGGTTTGCTAACTAAATCTAGATCCAAGTGTTTTAGGAATGAGGAGTCCATGCTCCTCTAAGGGATATGAATGAAAAAATGTTGTCTGCCATATCGTAAACAAAGGATATTTCAGCCATCAAAACACTACAGCCACCCTGGACCGTGAGCCCTGAGGGAACTCAGGATGGAGACAAATGGGCTGCCTGTTGCTAAGCCCTCAGCCAATGTAGCTGCCTGAAACTATGTACCCTGAGGGGATTCAGGATGGGGAAAGCAGGATGCTGGGCCTAGATAGTTAAGGTGCACATCAAAGGAATGATTTCAATTAAGCCCACACCAAGAAAAGTGCTAAATCCATTAACTTGAGATATCTGGTTTCCTTTAATTAACAGTAATCTTTTGAAGTTCTGACTACCTTGTCTTTGTTGCAAAAACTCCTATATATATTGGCTCTTCCTCTTACCTCTTCGGAGCAGTCTCTCAGAGCTGAGAGTCCTGTGTACTGGGCTTAAGCCTCAGATTGTCCACCAAATAAAATATAATTCTCAACTTTTAGGTTGTGCATTTTTTCAGTCTACAGGAAAGTTAATCTATGTTAAAGGAAAAATAAATTACAAGAAAACTTTCATTTATAAAGCTGCTTAAATAAAGAGTAAAAATAAAAACTTTTTAAAAAGTTTATTTATAAAATTTTCTTAAGTAAAAACTAGTAAATAGCTAAAAAACCACTAAAATTTGAAAGGATTATCATGTAGTTATCTGCTGTAATTTTTCTTTGCTTTCATTTCATTAACTGAAGCTCTTCTACCCCATTAGAGAATCACTGATGGCAGTGTTCAAACTGAAAATTCTCCATGTTCTTGTCTCCAAGAAGATAAGAAAAACTAGATATAATTTATCAAAATTTTATGGTTTTGAAAAATAATTTAAAATAGTATAGATCAACTATTTAATGCAACAAAAAATCAGTTTTATACAGAAGCATTAATAAATGGCTAATTTACTTATCCAGAATGTTGCCACTTACTGCATCACTTGAAAATATTATTAAAACATAATGAACTGAATCAGTATTGTTTTTCAGCTTTATAATTCACAGTGCTGAGAATATATATTATTTATTATTATTATAACTAATAATTACTATTTACTGAATATATCTTCTATAGAGTAGTCACACTGCTAAGTGCTTCATATACATAACTTTATTTAATCCTTACAATAACTATTAAAGATTTCCATAGGAGAAACTGGTCCTCTGAAAATGGTAACAAAAGTAGTGTGGTAAACTGGAATTTACAAGGTCTAATTTTAAAATTCATATTATATTTGGGACAATTGTAATAAGTTATAAGTACTTAAAAAATCACACAACAACAAAACAAAACAAAACATATTGTGGAATGGTTATCATAAATTAATACAAATTAAGATTGAATATCTGAGTGTAATGAATATCAGATCATTCACCATTACCTTTGGATGTTGTAGCCCTTTTAATATTTTGTACATATATTGACCAAATACATTACCACCTATGTGAAAATTTTTGTCCCTGTTATTGCTGCATGACAAATTACCCTCAAATTTAGCATATTCAAATAATCATTTTATTTTGCTCCAGGTTTCATGAATGGCTCAAATGGCTCAATTCTAGCTTGAGGACATTTACATCATTGCAGTCAGAGATGTTGACTGGGACAGCAGACATCCAAAATGGCTCCCCCACTTGGCTGGGGCAGCTAAGAGCTCTTTTGGGGCTGTGAATCTACGTACCAAACCTTAGCCTCCCCAGCCTGAGGATTTCAAGGTGTTCAGACTTCTTACATAATAGCTGCTTCCTCCAGAGTAAGCATTCCAAGAGCATGTTGGGAAGTCACAGATTACAAGTTCTGCTGTTTTCTACTGGTTACAAACAAGTCAGTAAATTCAATAAGGGACATTAACCTGATCTCTTAATGGGCATTATACCAAGGAATTTGCAAATATGTTTTACAACTTCCACTATTATGTTAAACGTATAGTATTTTAACTACTGTACATTATTTTTTCTTATATTTCATCTTAATTTTTCCCTATTTGAATGTATTATATGCTTTTCTGCTAACATTTGAAAACTACGTGAAAGAATAATCAATTTTTTAAAGGCATCTAAAGTGCCTAATCCAAAGACAACTACTATGTTCTTCTTTTATGTTTCTTTCTAGTCTTACTAAGAGCAGAAAGAAGTCTAAGATTGAAATATATAAAATATTAATTACTGTGTTTCTCACTTAATGAGTGTGCTGCTCAACTCGTCTTTTGATCTCAATAGCCTGCAGGTATTAGAGTATGTCAGGTCCCCTCAGCACCCCAAGTCAGGCTACATGGAACTGGTTCCTCAGACATTCCTCAAAAAGCCAAAACACTGGACCCATGCTCCACTCTTTTCTTTCTTCCTCCTGGGAGTGGCCTCTGAGCTGTCTCAGCCTTCCTCTGCTGTAGTGCAGGTGCTCTGCAGCAGCAGCATGTGGCCAGCTCTCTTTTGTTCTCAGTGGTCCCCAGGCATCTAGGGTATTGTGGGCCAATCAGTGTTTTGAGATGTGAGAGACAGAAACCAGTCCTTCAGGCAGCTCCCTCTATCAAAAGTCAGCCTTGAACATTGCCCAATGTTCTCTTTTCCTCCCCAGAAAGCAGCTTGATCCTCTTAATCATATCACACTGTCCCAGAGGGAAGGAACATGGTGAGAGTGTACACAGATTTTCCTGCCAGTGTAGGTGATTTCAAACTCACCAGGTGTACAGGAACCTTTTAACTGGAATCTAGATTGCTCACAAAGGAAATTGGTCTACATATTGTTGAATTGGTGTCCTCATGGTAGAAAGGAGGGTCTGTGGTTTCCTTTTCCACCATCTTGCTGACATTATCTCTTGTCCTTCACATTTTTTAATTAACTATTCAAAATGTTTTTATTATTTATTTGAATTTTTATTCATTTCTAATATTGACCTGTGTAACACAGTTGGTTTTAATTTGGGTGTATTTATATTATAATGGATATATTTATACACAAACTCATTTACTCAATAGCTCTTCTTTATTGATCAATAATTCTTTATTTCATGTAATTCTTGAATATGATATGAACTATTATAGTGTTTTCAAGTCAGTTTCATCATTTGATCTTATGATAGTACCCCACTTTTCAAATTATTTTGTGGAGATATAATACATTTAATATTTGACAGAGATAGTGTTAATCCTGTCTTACTTATTTTTCATTGTATTTTCTTACTTATCTACATTTCTAGAAGAACTGACCTGAGATAACCTAATACTCACCCCTGTATTCTCTTTACATTTTTCACCTGATCTCAATGGTACTAACTCATAGACATAAAACCTTCTCCGATTAGTATAAATTTAGCTTATCTGAATTTGAATTTATCTGTGTGAATCAGCCAAGAATTCTTCTTACTTCTTTCCCAGTTAGGTTATCTCTATTGAAGCAGAATATTTTCATTCATGGAAGATTTTTCTTTAACTAGGTTTCTTTTCTTTTCTTTTCTTTTCTTTTTAAGGTACAGATAAAAATTTTATTCATACATACTAGGATTAAATTACTTAACAGAGAGATAGAGGGTGGTGGGAGGTTGGCATACACAACACCATTTACATTGAGAGCTTACTTTGAGGCAGATCATCACTCCTACCACAGTACCATGGCCTTCATCCTCCTCCTCCTCCTTCCTCCTGAAGTGTCCCTTGCAGTCAGCAGGCCCCTGCCCCTCACTCACCAGCACTCGCATGCTACCGGGCTTCTTCCCCCAGTACAGAGACCAGTACAGAGCCCACTGGAAACATCTGTCTTTACATTCATCTGTCCACTGGGCCCTCACACAGCTCCTGCATGGTAGCTGGGATAGCCTCCCACTGGATAAGTGAGGGGGCCTGAGGTACAGAATGGTGAAGTGACCTGCCTGCAGACTGACAGGGGGTCACGGCTGAACCTAGAGCTTAGACAGGATTTCTGGGCCTGTTTCTCTACAGCCTCCCCTTATTACAACTTCCTTCCTCTTCACAAGATTTAGCCTGTTTTTTTCGTTTACTTTTTAAAGATTTTTCCCTTTAGTTTTATTCCGAACCTTAAAGTTGCTCTTGCCCATTAGATCTGCACATTACTACCTCCAAAGCTCGCCTTGACTTCTGCTCTTTAGCACTTCTCTTATCTCAAATAAATCCCTGCCTGTGTATTTTGCTACCATTAATAGATAAATATAGTACAGGCCTAACTCGTTCAAGTCCTTTCCTGTTTTTCTGGAAAGTCTACCTATCTACAGTAGCATTACCCAGTTGTAACTGACATGGACCCCTCCGTGTAAGGTCCTAAAACAACTGAGAAAAAAAAAATATATATATATATATCTCCACTTCCATGCCTTAAACATATGCTCCTTTAAAGCAAGGAATCTGCATCTGGGTGTGGTGCTTATAGAAGTTCACTAGTACATTCATAAATATTAACACCATAGAACACTTCCTTAAAACACAATTGTTACCAGTATTTCACATACATTAATACACTGATGTAACTGAAAATATTGTAATCAGAATTTCATTTTGCCTTTTGTTATGCTATTCATCTAATTTTTTTAGAACTGGAAGGTACAAGAAAAGTCATCTAGTACAAACCTCTCATTTTAGAGATAAAGAAACTGAGGCACAAAAAGAGCAAGTGATTTGCTCAATGTAACAAACTGTGGCAGCATTAGAATCTGGGGGTTCTGACTAGATTCCAGTGTGTTCTACCTCATGCTGCTTCAACATAATCACCCATTCATCAGAGAAGCTTGCCATCTATTCCTGCTTCCAGTATGTTCCCACTGTGGTTTGGACCATTTCTCCAGCATTGGTATTTCCAGCATTTAGGTAAGCAATCAAGCTGGTAAAATATAAAATAAAACCTCTCCCAACATGCCTGCACATTTTTTCAGCCTCTTGATTAGAGGAAAAATTCTTAAATTCAAAGTCTCCTTTTTGTACTTTCTGAAAGTACTAAATAACCACTAAGAGCTTTAAGTTAGGTTAACAATGGCTGGTAAATGGCTTCCCTTCTAGAGTAAATTGGAAGCATGGCTCAACACCATCATATCTCCTCTAGGAAGTGTATGTGTTTTGGAGGGAAATGGGGATGGATTTGTCGAGGGTTGGTGCTTAAAAAGAGTTACCTATTTAAGGTAACTTATCCTTATCCCCACCACCCAACTGTTCCCAAAGCTGTTCTATTCCATCATATGCCATTAACGAGGTGAACTTCTGTCTATATCTTGTGAGAAAAAGTGACTTTGGAAAATTCCCTAGAAGAAAAGTTTTCTAGGGCTTGCCTTCTGTAACATACTAGACAGAAATAAAGGCTAACAGAAGAACAAAATTAGCTAAAAGCATTTGGGAAACTGATACAATCCAAATTGTTTCCACGATGTCCAAATGGCAAACCAAAGCTAAAGATATATAATTATGCATAATCAAGGAACCTAAAAAATATGGAATGGAAATAATTTACTAACATGTAATATTTTATAAGACAGCCAATTTCTTATTATATCAAAGATTAACATGAACCAAAACACACAACTGTGGCTCCCTGTCAGTTCTGAATTATATCCATAGTGATAAGAGATTAAGGACTAGTAAAATGGAGGGAAAGATGGTTTGACTATTGAGTGTTTGCTAGTGGGCATGTCACAGACACAGCAGTGAAAATATAAGAGATAAATGTACTGATACGTGTTGTGTCTATATTAGCCTAATGAGCTAAAGAGAGATTTAAAGAAATGAAGATTGTAAACTCCAGGAAGCCATCAAGTTAAACTAGGAGATTCAAGCAATGAGGTCTTGGTATACAACCTTAATTCTATATCTTGTCAGCTCACCTTATATCTTGTGCCTCACCCTAGCCTGATCTCGGCCAAGGTCATATGCTTTAATAACTTCCATGTGTATAGTGCTTTTAAACTTTTAAATCCTTTCACATCTATTTAAGCCATCTGATCCTCACAACAACCCTGTGAGGTATGCAGGTTGCCCCCTTTTAACAGCTGAGGAAACTGGTGTTGAGAGGTAAACTAAATTGTCGCACATCAGTGATGAAGCCAGGGCTAACTAGCTCTCTGGACTTGGCTACTTCCATTGTACCAGGCCACCACTCTCATGTTTCTGAAAGGCCTTTCAACTAGTGGAGATGCTTGGAGAAGCAAGTATAGTCTTACCCATCTGCACCTTAATGGTCCATCCACTCTTTTTTTTTTTTTTCTGAAGACATGAAAAAGGAGCCAGGGTACCAGAAGGCAGCTGTTGGACCCGGGCCTCTGCCAGAGAAGGAAATACACCCTTGTGTGATCAACTAACTTCTGGTGTTTGAAATTAACCTCTGAAGAAACTTTTCAATCCCTAGCTGAAAAGCACTGGTTGCCTCTTCTACTGCTGTGGCTGAGTGTTTGACCGCGACCACACCATCCCTGCGTAGCTCACTGGCAGGGTCCTGCCGAGCACTGGTCTCCCCGCCAATGGCAATCAGCCAGTCCAATTTTTCTTCCTCCCACTTTGAAAGTTCTCATGCCAATCTCCTGTTTTATGCCAACTTGGCTGCAATAGTCCTGGCCACTGACCACCTTCTTCACCTTGCCCACCTGGGAGGGGGCTCACTGGTCAAAGACCCATCCCCACCAGAAACAAAAGGAACTCTGGAGGAGGAGACTGGAGGCTGCTGTGCTGAGGCCACCCTGGGAGTGTTTCAGCCGGAGTTGGTGCAGGGGCTGGACTCACCAGACACTCCCAGTCTGGTCATGGGGTTGCTCTGACAGGGAGCAGCTGCACCTCTGAAAAGGTGGTGGGAGTTGCTGTAGCTGGGGGTTCCTTGAGAGCACCCTGAACCCAAGGATTCATCCCAGGAGTCCTCAAGGTCACTGGTTTCTCTCATCTGGTCACTGATCCTCAGTTGACAATCCTCATCTGATTCCTTAACTGTTTTCAAGATAGGCTGATCATCTGCTGCCTGAGTCCTTTTTGCTCCCAGAATGCTGGTTCCGTCTTCCTCTGGGATGGCAGGGGCCGCCAAATTCTGATCACAGTGCTGGGCCCAAGCAGCCTCCTCCATTAAGTTGTCTGCGTCAGTCACTATCTAATTTCGGAGAAGGTGATCCAGTGTATCTATAAAAGGGACAGTGTGGTGGATCACCCATACTTGTGGCATGGACCACATAGGCCTATAAATATAATGCCTTCAGGACTTTGAACTTGGAGCGGCACTGATGCTTGGTGCGACAGAAGCCTTCCTGCTGCATCTGCTTAGACACAGCCTGGTAGACGTCTGCATTGTGATGTACGGTCTGGAGGCGCTGAATATTCTGTGCCTCACCTAGTATGGAGAGAAGCATCCGTGTCTCCTGTCTAGACCACCAGATGCCCACACTGCTATTGGAAGTGGCCAAAGCAGACTGCGAAGGAAGGCTAGTTAGAGAAGGCTCCTGGCAGCAAGGTGCTGATCTGAAGGTGTGGGGAGGCTCTGTGTGCTCTGGTCTATCTCCAGGAGCCAGCCGATTCTTCCCTCTCAGGGCTAATTGCTGAGAAGCCAGGTACAAGGACCACATTTCTGGCTTCTGCCAAGGATCTGCTTTACTTTCATTACTGTATTTGAACTATTCCTTGTTCTACTTTGTTTTGCTGCCAATCCAACAACCTCTTCATTTTCTGAGTAAGCAAAAACAGCTGGAGTAACTCTGTCACCTGCAACATTGGCAACCACATCAGCCCGGCCATCCTTATAGACGGTCACACGGGCTGATGTGCAGCCTAGGTGAACCCCGATGGCCGCCATGAGGTAGCAGAGATGGCGGTAGCAGTAACGAGTGGTCCCTGTGCCGCAACAGCGCCCGGCCCTAGATTTCTTAATATTATATTTCGGAGAATAGTCCTTGGAATTTCTAGTATGTGATAGATGATTTTGTGCTTGATTACTAGTGATTTATTTTATTTTCCTCTTTGTTTGCATAGATATATGAAGTGTTTAGGATTTAAAAAAAATTTTTTTTGAGTAAGTGTGAAAAATGACTAGATTTTGAAGCATGGAGCAGTTGAAATAAATGCAAGTAAGATAATAATCTCTTTTCTCAAACAAATCATACTACATTGGGTCCTGACCTGACAGTACAAAGAAACAAACTATTATTGGTGGGTAACATTAAACACACCAATCCTGTATAAAAGGCTAATCTTAAATAGTAATATTGACATTTTGGATTAAATCAGTTTCACCTCTGAGCCATCAACATTACTGTTAGAACACATCACAAAACGGGAAGCCAGGATAGCTGAGTACATGAAGATGCCTAGAAATCCTAGGTGTGTAGTAACTGCTGAAACTCCCTACTTACATATAGTGACATGACTGAACATTTACATGTAAGCAATATGAAAGACAATTTTGCAATGACATAAAAGAATAACATTTTTATAATTAATAAAATTTAGAAAACAAAATAGAAAATTAAAAAATGTCATTATCGTATGCTAATAGAATTATAAACAAAATAATTTCTATTTGTTTTCACTTTTTAAAATATATTTTATTGTTATAACATTATGTTTAAATGTCAATTTAAGTTATAAGATTTGTGACTTACTTAGTTACTCTTGCCTTAAAAAATAAATCCTGAAAATTATCCTACCACACAATAATTATCTATGAATAAGATACGTTAGCTACAAGCCGGATAGCCATCTCAAAGCACACTGGTTATAAGAAGAAAATTATTCTGATAAAGGAAAATTAAGATATCATATTTGAGGGAGAAAAACATGTAACATAGCTTTCTTTGGAGTATAAATTGAAATTGTGAGCCAAAAATATTTTCTCAGTGTTGTCTGTAATTTAATTGAATTCACTTTAAGTACAGTTAAATAAACACTGTTATATGTATAAGCTGTTTGAAGGGTACCTATAAAGTGGTCATGGGCAAATAATACAGAGAGGTGAATTATTATGTGTATGCTTTCTAAGCATATTAAATCAACACATTGTCATAGTGATGAATGTAGTCTTTAGATCTAAAATACATAGGTTTAACATATAGTCTCTAATACTCTCTATCTACATGGTTCACTTCCCTCATATTTAAAAAGAGGGAAATGGACAGCTAATTTATAGCCATTTTAAGTATTAAATTTTATAAATAAACTATTAATAATGTTAACTACAATTAATGTTAAATCAGACAATCTTTTTTATAACCAGGCTATTAATTGCTTAATTCTTTCTGTTTTTCATTTGAGTTTACTTAAAGGGAGCTGGGTACCATCTAAATGGAGTCCAGAATTCATGAAGCATAGCACAATTAAGAGCTCATTTGTCATGGAGCTCTCCAAAACCAACATTCAGTTTTCACTGTCAAATGCAAAAATCTGAAAATTGTTTGATATATACACATGCATGTGTTCAAATTGTTTAATTAAAAAGTTTTATACTGAGTTTACCATAAAATATAAACGTATACACAAAAGATGTTTTCAGAACAAATATGATGCTAGATTGAATTTTAGTTTGGTAAGTCAGCTTATCAAAAGCAGAAATGTTTATATATTGTACATGGTCAAAATGGAGTGGAAAACCATGTTGACAATAAATAATTCAAATATCAAACTATGTATAGGGAATAAAAATCAGGATTTTTTTTTTTTAGTTAGCTTTATCCTTTTCCTCCTAGAAAGTTAGCAGAGGTTCTATGTATTCCTCAAGTTTTTAGAAGAAAAGTAACCATCTAGATCATCATAGAGCTAAAAAAAATAGCTGTTGAATAAGCAAATTAATTAAGGGCTTCACAAGTCTCTGGCCCTGGATATAAAAATGTTGAAACTGCATTCTTAAATGAGTTCAAGACCGAGAATTTTTTAAAATCCATTAACCACACCCTTCACCTCATTCATTAGTTGATTTTTTTTTTTTTTTTTTTTTTTTTTTTGTGGTATGCGGGCCTCTCACTGTTGTGGTCTCTCCCGTTGCGGAGCACAGGCTCCGGACGTGCAGGCTCAGTGGCCATGGCTCACGGGCCCAGCCACTCCACGGCATGTGTGATCTTCCCAGACAGGGGCACGAACCCATGTCCCATGCATTGGCAGGAAGACTCTCAACCACTGCGCCACCAAGGTAGCCCTAGTTGATTTCTTGATTCTTCATTTCACCATGAGCATTATTTAAATAGTAGAACCCATACTATTAAACATATTGTATATTTTTAAATTAAAACAAACTTTACTTACTGCTTTATAATTTACAAATGTATGTTTCAATCAGTAACTTTTTTTTTTTTTTTTTTTTTGCGGTATGCGGGCCTCTCATTGTTGTGGCCTCCCCCGTTGCGGAGCACAGGCTCTGGACACGCAGGCTCCGGACGCGCAGGCTCAGCAGCCATGGCTCACGGGCCCAGCCGCTCCGCGGCATATGGGATCCTCCCAGACCGGGGCACGAACCCGTATCCCCTGCATCGGCAGGCGGACTCTCAACCACTTGCGCCACCAGGGAGGCCCGTAACTTATTTTTTTAATGAACACATAAAACAGTAAAATTTGGTTTAGTTAATATTTTAACTAAAATATAACTTTTTAATTTTGCTAAACAAGACAAAGTTCAGGGATTTCAGGGATAAGAGTCCATTCTACTTTCTAGTAATAAAATAAATATTTCACCTCCTTTCACTAAAACAACAGAACAAAAGAGGGCACAGAAAATGTCTGTAACCAACATAGTAGCAGAATAGTTGCTGCTTTTAAGGTCAGTGCATTGTATAACCAAGTACTGAAATTCAGGAAACCTCATTGTTGGAAGAAATGGTGCTTTATCTCATCACCTGCTTTATCTCTTTTATTTTCTTGCTTGTTTCCAAAGCTCCTGCACTACATGAACTATTGTAATGTCACCAACCAAATGTTCTTGATTTTCTTCAGACTGTTGTTTTATTGAAATGTCTCCCCAAATAAGGATAGTGATTCCTACAAAGATAATTTATGTGGACAATTTGCTATTCATTCTGAAAAATGTAACACAGTAGCTGGTGAAGAGTGTATGCTCAATTAGCATTTGTATTACTTAAGTAGATGGGGACTAATATCATTAATTTATATTCAGATAGTAATAATGATATGCAGAGCCAGATATAACCATACATATTATATACTATATATGATGCATTGCATTTCAGTAATTCAAAGATGGACTTACATTGAAACCTTTATTTTAATCTTACAGATGATGTGATTAGATGTTGAGTGATATTTTAATTGACATATTTTTAATCAGAGGGCTCAATATAAAATAAGTGTTTACTTTATAATTTATGCCATCTTTCAATTTTTAGCAGAATTTCCTTTTCCTAGATAATAAAACCTTGTTTATGTTTCAAATGTGTGTTTATAAAAAAATAATAAACAGAAAACTCAATTAAATAGGGTCAGGAGACCAGAAAGGGGAACTCTTATGCCCTGCAAAGATAACATAACCCAACGGGAGGAAGAAGGACTCCTCTTTTTCCTGGCAACAACCCAGCCAATGAAAAGCTATAGACGCTTTTTTTACAGTAGCTCCCCTTCCCCCAACTTCCTTTTCTCCACTATAAGAGAGTTTTCCTTCCCTTGATGTGCTGGGAAGTTGCACATGGCTCATCATTGTTGTAGACCCTGAATTGCAATTCTCTACTGATCCTGAATAAACCCATTTTTGCTAGAGAAATAACTGGCAGTCTATTTGTTTTAGGTCAACAATTTTATAGTGGCAATAATGAACAGGGAAATGGATGGTTTGTAAGAGTAAAGCTTGGTAGACTTGCCCTGACTGAGGGCACAAGCAGAGTGACAGGTGGTTGACAGGATCACATTGTGTCTGCAAAGTCCATGTTGATAGCAATCATGGAATGTTTCATAGAAGATGGAGGAAGGAACTCTGGCCACCAACGACTTTAATTTTTGTCATTATTTTGCAGTGATAGATGAAATTCTGTGGGGCTTTTCTTTCAGCATTGTCCTGGAATGAATGATCAAAGTAAGAATTGCAGTTAATCAGGTAAGTAATTAAAATGTAATAACTATAATGATGAGATGATGATAATTACAATAATCTACTTATCCATCTATCTAATGTGTGATTAGAGGAAAGAAGAGGCTTATGCCTATTCATTTAAGAAGCTGTCTTGGTTTATCTAAGAAAGGAAATATTCATTCCCTATGCAAAGAACATTGGGAAGGGAGCTTTCTATCATCACCTTTATAAAGGAGTGGATGTTTCAGAGACTGACATCCACTGGGTCATGACTTACTAGAGTTATAGAGGGTTCACTTTATTAGACACCAAGTATCATTTAAAACACACTACATTCCTCTCCCTCATTCTTCTTGCTCTTCTTGCTGCATGGATTAATAGGAATCAGGACATTTCCTTTCCAAGATGGAGTCATATGCTCTCTGTTCATTCTTCTCTCAATCAAGAACTGGTAAAGACTCTTACCCAAGTCACGAGCTGGGCAATCAAGGCTAGGTAAGAACTAAGCAGAAAGGACAGAGCATTTATCTCCCTCTCTACTGCCAAGGCTAAGTGAGAGAGTCAAGCCCACAGCCTCATCCTAGGACCATGTGAACAGATTTGAAACTTGTTCAAAGACTCCATTATCTTGCTCTTTTGTTTCTGTAGACACAGCAGAGGGTACAAATCTCACACCTAAGATTTGCATAATATCATTAAAATATAATTTAGCCTTTGTCATAAAACATATTCTCCAATACATTTAGTTACGTACATGTACATTTTTTGTATACTCAGAAGTCAAAGAAGAGAAGGGGCGAACACATCACAAAAACACTAGCAGGCGTCATTACTAAGTAGTTATTATTTTATTCCTACACCATAATAAACCCTTTAGATACATTTTCTTATTTAATCCACCCAACATTTCTAAATTAGTCTCTATATTTACCCTTATTTATTGGATAAGGTTACAGAGCCTCAACATGGTTAAGTAATTCACTAAGATCTTGAAAGGTGACAAATGACAAAGTCAAGATTTCAAACCAGTCATTCTGATTCTGGAACTTAAACTCTTACACCGTATTAAACACAAGCCAGTCTTTTTGGCTCAATGACTCTGAGAAAGCAGCTGCTAAGTGAAGGTCATAGGAGTTTCTCACTGTGATTCAAGAGATAACTGCTGTTCCTTCTGTAGTTTCCTCGTTGGCATGTGGAACCATGGACACCAGTACAGATCTGAAAATGTTTGCTTTTGATTGTGACTGTCATCTCCATGGGTGGATTGTGGCTATATACAGTAAGGTGATAGATAACAAACATGACTAAGGGTATAGGTATGTTTCCAGATTGGTCAGGAGGCATCACAGACACAAAGAAGCCTTGACTAAAAGAGAAGGCTAGCAGATTGTTTCCTTACATCCCAGATAGCAGGGCCCCTCCTGTCTTAACTTTAGGTCCTGGCCACCCAGACTGGCTTTCCTGGATACAGGAGTTTCCCTGCTTAGAGAGATTGAATCATCAAGTGTGTCTGAATTTATTCAGACAAACTCAAAAGGACAAATTCTCTATGAAAAATATGAAAGTTCCTATTTTTAAGAAAGTGAACACAAATAGACTGATTTTTAAATATATTATTATGACCAGATTTTATCTAGTTTTAGTTATTTTATAGTGATCTTAAATTCAATCTTAGGAAGGTTGTAATAGAAGTACCCATGTTCTAGTAACACATTTTTTTTTGGCTTTGAAAAAGTGTATTTGAAACAGATATTGTTTAACAAATCATTTTGTAATATTACTATGTCAGAAATCACCTGAAAATAAAAGCACAATCTATTAATTTCTCTTTCTAAGGAATAAATGCAAATATGGAACTCAAGGAGTGTTACAATTGTTATTTTCAGAGTATCAAAACAGAAATCATGTATTTTCATTTTTTCTATTATTCACGGAACATAGAACACTGTCTTGCATATAAATTTTTCAGTATTCTTTGAGGTAAAGTTGCTTTCTGCTACTTCTGAGTAGGCAATGTAAAGAGTGAATCAATTATCATTTTTACCATTCTAACTTAAATACCTACTCAGTAATTCTACAATCTTTTATTTGGTTAAATTGGCCCTTATATAAAAGTACTTTCAATTTTGGAAAGAGAAAGATAGTTGACTAAGACTGCACTAAGCTGGGAATTCCTAGTCAGGACAGGCTAAAAGGGGAGAAATCATAAAGGAAGTCTAAGGGTCAGAAAAATGATTGTGGTCCTAAATCTGGACCCTAAAGCAAGAGATTGACAGCCCCAAAGCAGTGACCAAAATGTCATGGGAAGCATAAGCTTGACCTGGTTTGCTGCAATGACTTCTTAGGAAATCTAATTTGTTGAACCGGAACAGGGTGGGGGGAGGCAGGAGAGTAGTATCAACAGTAGCTTCTAAGAAAAGACAAAATTTGGGTTTTGGGTTTTTTCTTTTGTTAGGGGCATTTCAGCAGACCACAACTGTCTTAAAAGTCTTCTGTTAGGAGCATTTCAACAGACCACAACTTGATGGAAACAGAGCTAAATAGATCAGTTCATGTTATTATGATTCCAGGCACTATATTTGTTCAGGAAGAGTTTGATTCTCAGGAAAATGGAAAACAATTTTGAAACTTGTGGGAATTGATGTTAGGATAGTGCAGCTGGATGGATACCTAAGGACTCCTACTCCTAACTCAGGCACACCAAATACAGGGTGACTGTGATCCTCCTGCTGTGGGTGGACCTGAAAAATGTCACATAAGCTAGTTGACCATCTGGGGTATAACATGGAGGTGTTTCAAAAGTTAAATGATCCCCACTATATGAAATGACATGTCAACCTCACACAGAGAATGCATCTGTTACTTGGGGACAGAAAGCATGTGTCCAATATTAGAAAGAAAATAAAAATAAGTCCTAGGAAACCACATCACATATCTCAATACCTTGTGCTTTGCCTATACATTTTATTATATGTATATTTGTACATATGAGTAAAGCTTGATACTCTAAAAATATGTCTAATTTATGAGATTCTGATTTGACAATTTGATGTTTCCTGTCAGCTCAATATAACATACTGCAACCAGCTGAAATAACAGCTTGTAAGTCACTTCCACAATGAATCATGAACAGCTTTTTCATTTCCTTATAATCACTTCATGACTTATTTTCACCTTTGTCTTCAATTTCATTGCTGGGGCAGATATATTCCCTATGTTCTATTTCTGTCATGATAGGAATGATGTATTATATTAAATTTTACACATTATATTACCAAGCAATTATGATTTGAAAATAGGTTATGTACTATGAAAATTGCAGTCACTTGCTTCTATTCTTTGAAAATAAATAGTGTGTATGCCTAAATGACAAGTACAAACAACAAAATATCTAACAATGTCTAGAATATCCAAGATAGACTGTTTCCTACCTTCCATTTCATCATTTTCATGTTCACCCACTCCCTGTTCTATGTTCTTGTGGTGCACTGGCCATGTTACAATTCTTATGGTCATGTTCTCTCCATCCACAGGGCTGTTGCACATTTAGAATAGACTTCTCCATCTGGAATGTCTCTCACCTCTTACCCTGATTCATTTCTTAGACTTCAGTTCAAGCACTGTTTCATATGGAAAATATTCTTGAACCACCCATGTTAGTTTTGAACATAATTTATTCCTGTTATGTACTCTCACAGAATCAAATGACCTGATTTCATAACCCATATTGCAGTTTTATTTTCTAACTAGTTCATTCAACATTTATTGAGTATTTTCTATGTACCACATACTGTGCTAGGCAATAGGGGTAAACCAGTGAACAAATTAAACACAATAATTTTATGTGTATTTTCATGATTATTTGATTAGTTCTTGACTTTCTCACTATATTGTTTCTTAAGAGTAATTTGGAGTTTTATTTAAGAGCAAAAGATTGGATCATGTTCAGTTACCCTTGTTCTTCTGCACTAAGTTCATATGTTTAACAAATTAATGTATTAATTTGATTAAATATAATTATATATAATGAAATTCTCAATTAGCTAACTTAATTATCTCCTTGTTTAATTTTAATAAAACTATCAGACTTTAAAATTTTTCTTTTGGACAACTGGAAGATGACCATCTACCTTAGTATTTCTCAAACTTATTTGAACAAAATAGTTAGCTGAGGCAGGGAGATCACAAGAAAATCTACTCTCCCTCCTTCTCAGACTGCAAAAACTATGACTAAAAGAAAATCAAACTCAATCTAAAGGATGTAGGATAAAATAATAATAGAGGAGAAATCAGTGAAATTAAAAACAAGAACTCAATTAAAAAATCATAGAAAATAAAGATGGCTCTGTAAAAAGAACAATAAAATCGTAAGCCTCTATCCTGGGTACCCAAGACAAGAGAAGACATAACTACTAATATAAGAAATGAAAGGGGCCTATCAATACAGATAACATGGACAAAAAGTAGTAAAGGAATATTATGAACAACACTATGCTCACAAGTCTGAGATGGAACAATTTCTTGAAAGACACAATCTACTAAAACTTACAGAAGAAATAGACAATCTAAATAGGACTATATATATTAAAGAAATTGTGCTAATAATTGACAACATTACAAAAAAGAAAGCACCAGGCTTGGATGAGTTCACAGGTGAACTCTAACCAAACACTTAAATAAGTAATTAAACTAATTTCCAACAATATCATCCAGAAGATAAAAGTAGAAAGAATACTTACTAACCCATTCTTTGAGATCAGCATTACCCTAATACCAAAACCAAAGACAGTACATGCAAAGAAAGCTAAAGACCAATACTTTTCATAAACACAGATGCAAAACTCCTCAACAATATAGCAGAAAATTAAACCTGCAATATATAGAAATAATTATACACTATAATTATGTGGGATTTATTTCAGGTGTTCAAGCAGGTTCAATTTCTGAAAATCAATTAATGTAATCCATCAAGAATAGACAAATAAATCAATGGCCCAGAATAGAGAGCCCAGAAATAGATCCACAAAATTATTTTCAACTGATCTTTGACAAAGGAGAAAAGGCAATTCAATGAAGAAAGGATAGGTTTTTCAATAAATGCTGTTTGACATCCAGAGGAAAAATGTAATCTAAAAATAGACCTTCAGAAAAAATATGAAATGGATCAAAATACATATACTAAAGTCTAACATATTGACAACAACAAATTCTGGTGAGGATGTAACAAAAATTACCATTAATTGTTGGAGGGGTTGTAAAATAGTTCTTTGGAAGTCAGTTTGGCGATTTCTTACAAAACTAAACATGCTATTATAATATGATCCAGCAATCACACTCCTTTGTATTTACCCAGATAAATTGAAAATTTACCTCCACATAAAAATCTGCACAAAGATGTGTATAGCCCTTTTACTCATAATTACCAAAGCTTGGAAGAAACCAGGATATCATTCAGTATGCCAATTGATAAATATACTGCAGTGTATTCATAAAGAGATATTATTCAGCGCTAAAATGTATCTGTCAAGACATGAAAAGACATGGAGAGACCTTAAAAGCATATCACTAAGTAAAAGAAGCCAATCTGAAAAGGCTGCATACTGTATGACTCCAGCCATAGCTGGTAAAGACAAAACTATGGAAACAGTAAAAATATAGGGGTTGCCAGGAGTTTGTGGGGGAGAAGGGATAAATAGGTAGAGCTCAGGGAATTTTTAGGGCATTTAAATAATTGTGCATAAAACTATAATGGTGGACATATGTTGTCATATGTTTGTTAAAACACATATATCATACAACACCAGAAGTAAACCCTAGTGTAAACTATGAAGTTTGGTGATAATTATGTATCATTGTTGGCCCATCAAATGTAAAAAGTGTACCTATCTCATGTGGGATGTTGACAGTAGGAAAGTCTATGATTGTGTGGGGGAAGGTGACATATGTGAACTCAATTTTGCTATAAACCTAAAACTGCTCTAAAAATTAAATTCTATTTTTTAAAATGGACTGATATATTTTAACTGGAACAATAAAAATTTTAATGGACTTAGGTTAGAAATGAGTAGTGTGAATTACCTGTATTTAAACTATAATACACACATGCCTTAATAGCCACATATTATGTAATTTTAAAGACAAAACATTACTGATACAAAAATGAATTACAATACAAAATTTTTTACCATAAAGACTTCAGCAATCTAAAGTTATACTAATAAGGCAAAAGTCAATAATATTTGCATGCTAAAAAAAATAAAATAAAATAACCAGCACAAAACACCAGTGGCAGAGATGTTAACAAAGCAAGATTCCTACAGGTATTGGAGTTTTCAAGTATCTTTATGTATAAATAACTAGCAAAGCTTTGCAATGTTGTCAAGAATTGAGCAGCCTTCCCACACCTTAGTGATGTATCAAAGTATAGGCTTAAATTAACCCTAACCTTCTATGAGTATCAAATTACAATGACTCAGCATAATGTGCTTATTATACACCTAATAAATAGCAGTTTGTCATTTGTGGAAGTGAATATCATTATTTGTAATCTGTATCATTCCCTTGTGAGAAGCAAGAGGAAAAGCTAACATTTTTTAACATAAATCACTGGAGAACACTTAGTGGTAAAATTATATATAAACTATTCTGACTCACTTATTCAGCCAAACCAAATCTTACTAAACAATTAGATTCTGGAATTAGGTTTTTGGAAATTATGATACTTTACATAGAAATCCATTAAACAAGCCAGTTAAAACAAGGAGTAACATGGTAGTGGTGTTTTGAACATACATGCAGTCGGTTTTGCTCATTTTTTAAGTTTCAAAGTTCAGCTCTTTTCTCTTCCTTATAGTAGTAATGCCTCAGCAATATTCAGAAATGTAAACAGGCACACCAGGAAGAGATCTATGTGAACATCCTTCTTCCATGCAGCTCAGCCCTCTCCTGGTTGGTTCCCCAAAAAGAAATCGCATCAGTTTCAAAATGCTGCCAAAATACACAACGTTATATAAGTTTGACTCCATGCTCCTTCCCCAATTCTCAGTTTCCTATTTCAAAATTAACTTAGTTATTTATTTATTTACATCTTTATTGGAGTATAATTGCTTTACAATGTTTATTTTAGTTTCTGCTTTATAACAAAGTGAATCACTTATACACATACATATGTTCCCATATCTCTTCCCTCTTGCTTATCCCTTCCTCCCACCCTCCACATCCTACCCCTCTAGGTGGTCAAAAAGCACCTAGCTCATCTCCCTATTCTATGCAGCTGCTTCCTACTAGTAATCTATTTAATGTTTTGTAGTGTATATATGTCCATCTCACTATCTCACTTTGTCACAGCTTACCCTTCCCCCTCCATATGTCCTCAAGTCCATTCTCTAGTAGGTCTGTGTCTTTATTCCCATCTCACCCCTAGGTTCTTCATGACATTTTTTATTCTCTTAGATTCCATATATATGTATTAGCATACGGTATTTGTCTTTCTCTTTCTAACTTACTTCACTCTGTATGACAGACTCTAAGTCCATCACTACAAATAACTCAATTCTGTTGCTTTTTATGGTTGAGTAATATTCCATTGTATATGTGTGCCACATCTTCTTTATCCATTCATCCGATGATGGACACTTAGGTTGCTTCCATGTCCTGGCTATTGTAAACAGAGCTGGAATGAATATTTTGGTACATTACTTTTTTGAATTACGGTTTTCTCAGGGTATATGCCCACTAGTGGGATTGCTGGGTCATATGGTAGTTCTATTTGTAGATTTTTAAGGAACCTCCATACTGTTTTCCATCATGGCTGTACTAATTCACATTCCCACCAGCAGTGCAAGAGTGTTCCCTTTTCTCCACAACCTCTCCAGCATTTATTGTTTCTAGATTTTATGATGATGGCCATTCTGACTGGTGTAAGATGATATCTCATTGTAGTTTTGATTTGCATTTCTCTAATGATTAATGATGTTGAGCATTCTTTCATGTGTTTGTTGGCAAACTGTATATCTTCTTTGGAGAAATGTCTATTTAGGTCGTCTGCCCATTTTTCTATTGGGTTGTTTCTTTTTTTGTTATTGAGCTGCATGAGCTGCTTGTAAATTTTGGAGATTAATCCTTTGTCAGTTGCTTCATTTGCAAATATTTTCTCCGATTCTGATGGTTGTCTTTTGGTCTTGTTTATGGTTTCCTTTGCTGTGCAAAAGCTTTGAAGTTTCATTAGGTCCCCTTTTTTATTTTTGTTTTTATTTCCATTTCTCTAGGAGGTGGGTCAAAAAGGATCTTGCTGTGATTTATGTCCTAGAGTGTTCTGCCTATGTTTTCCTCTAAGAGTTTGACAGTTTCTGACCTTACATTTAGGTCTTTAATCCATTTTGCGCTTATTTTTGTGTATGGTGTTAGGGAGTGTTTTAATCTCATAATTTTACATGTACTTGTCCAGATTTCGAGCACCATTCATTGAAGAGGCTGTTCTTTCTCCACTGTACATTCTTGCCTCCTTTATCAAAGATAAGGTGACCATATGTGTGTGGGTTTATCTCTGGGCTTTCTATCCTGTTCCATTGATCTATCTTTCTGTTTTTGTGCCAGTACCATACTCTCTTGATTACTGTAACTTTGTAGTATAGTCTGAAGTCAGAGAGCCTGATTCCTCCAGCTCCGTTTCTCATTCTCAAGATTGCTTTTGTTATTTGGGGTCTTTTGTGTTTCCATACAAATTGTGAAATTTTTTGTTCTAGTTCTGTGAAAAATGCCATTGGTAGTTTGATAGGGATTGCATTGAATCTATAGATTGCTTTGGGTAGTAAAGTCATTTTCACAACGTTGATTCTTCCAACCCAAGAATATGGTATATCTCTCCATCTATTTGTATCATCTTTAATTTCTTTCATCAGTGTCTTATAATTTTCTACATACAGGTCTTTTGTCTCCTTAGGTAGGTTTATTCCTAGGTGTTTTATTATTTTTGTTGCAATAGTTAATGGGAGTGTTTTCTTAATTTCACTTTCAGATTTTTCATCACTAGTGTATAGGAATTCCAGAGATTTCTGTGAATTAATTTTGTATCCTGCTACTTTACCAAATTCATTGATTAGCTCTAGTAGTTTTCTGGTAGAATCTTTAGGATTCTCTATGGATAGTATCATGTCATCTGCAAACAGTGAAAGCTTTACTTCTTCTCTTCTGATTTGGATTCCTTTTATTTCCTTTTCCTCTTTCATTGCTGTTGCTAAAGCTTCAAAAACTATATTGAATAAGAGTGGTGAGAGTAGGCAACCTTGTCTTGCTCCTGATTTTCGTGGAAATTGTTTCAGTTTTTCACCACTGAAGATGATGTTGGCTGTGGGTTTGTGACATATGGCCTTTATTATGTTGAGGAAAGTTCCCTCTATGTCTACTTTCTGCAGGCTTTTTATCATAAATGGGTGTTGAATTTTGTTGAAAGCTTTCTCTGCATGTATTGAAGTGATCATATGGTTTTTCTCTTTCAACTTGTTTATATGGTTTATCACGTTGATTGATTTGCATATACTGAAGAATCCTTGCATTCCTGGAATAAACCCCACTTGATCATGGTGTATGATCCTTTTAATGTGCTGTTAGATTCTGTTTGCTAGAATTTTGTTGAGGATTTTTGCATCTGTGTTCATCAGTGATATTAGCTTGTAATTTTCTTTCTTTGTGACATCCTTGTTTGGTTTTGGTATCAGGGTAATTGTGGCCTCTTAGAATGAGTTTGGAAGTGTTCCCTCTTCTGCTATATTTTGGAAGAATTTGAGAAGGATAGGTGTTATCTCTTCTCTAAATATTTGATAGAATTCGCCCGTGAAGCCATCTGGTCCTGGGCTTTGATTTGTTGGAAAATTTTTAATCACAGTTTCAATTTCAATGTTTGTGATTGGTCTTTTCATATTTTCTATTTCTTCCTGATTCAGTCTTGGCAGCTTGTGCATTTCTAAGAATTTGTCCATTCATTACACATTTTCCATTTTATTGGCATAGAGCTGCTTGTAGTAATCTTTCATGATCTTTTGTATTTCTGCAGTGTCAGTTGTTACTTCTCCTTTTCCATTTCTAATTCTATTGATTTGAGTCTTCTCCCTTTTTTTCGTGATGAGTCTGGCTAATGGTTTATCAATTTTGTTTATCTTCTCAAAGAACCAGCTTTTAGTTTTATTGATCTTGGCTATCATTTCCTTCATTTCTTTTTCATTTATTTCTGATCTGATCTTTATGATTTCTTTCCTTCTGCTAACTTTGGTTTTTATTCTTTTTTTTTGTTCTTCTTTCTCTAATTGCTTTAGGTGCAAGGTTAGGTTTTTTATTCAATATATTTCCTGTTTCTTAAGGTAGGATTGTATTGCTAATATCTTCCCACTTAGAATTGCTTTTACTGCATCCTATAGGTTTTGGGTTATCGTGTCTCCATTGTCATTTGTTTCTAGGTATTTTTTGATTTCCTCTTTGATTTCTTCAGTGAACACTTCGTTATTAAGTAGTATATTGTTTAGTCTCCATGTGTTTGTATTTTTTACAGATCTTTTCCTGTAATTGATATCTAGTCTCATAGCATTGTGGTCCAAAGGGATACTTGATACAATTTAAATTTTGTTAAATTTACCAAAGCTTGATTTGTCACCCAAGATATGATCTATCCTGGAGTATGTTCCATGAGCACTTGAGAAAAATGTGTATTCTGTTGTTTTTGGATGGAATGTCTTATAAATATCAATTAAGTCCATCTTGTTTAATGTATCATTTAAAGCTTGTGTTTCCTTATTTATTTTCATTTTGGTTGATCTGTGTATTCCTGAAAGTGGGCTGTTAAAGTCCCCTACTATGAATATGTTACTGTTGATTTCCCCTTTTATGGATGTTAGTATTTGCCTTATGTATTGAGGTGCTCCTATGTTGGGTGCATAAATATTCACAACTGTTATATCTTCTTCTTGAATCAATCCCTTGATCATTATGTAGCGTCCATCTTTGTCTCTTAATAGTCTACTTTAAAGTCTATTTTTTTCTGGTATAAGAATTGTTACTCCAGCTTTCTTCTGATTTCCATTTGCATGGCATATCTTTTTCCATCCCCTTACTTTCAGTCTGTATGTTTACCTAGGTCTGAAGTGAGTCTCTTGTAGACAGCATATATATGGGTCTTGTTTTTGTATCCATTCAGCCAGTCTGTGTCTTTTGTTGGGAACATTTAATCCATTTACATTTAACATAATTATCAATATGTATGTTCCTATTCCCATTTTCTTAATTGTTTTGGGTTTGTTACTGTAGGTCTTTTCATTCTCTTGTGTTTCTTGCCTACAGAAGTTCCTTTAGCATTTGTTGTAAAGCTGGTTTGATGGTGCTGAACTCTCTCAGCATTTGCTTGTCTGTACAGGTTTTAATTTCTCCATCAAATCTGAATGAGATCCTTGCTGGGTAGAGTAATCTTGGTTGTAGTTTTTTCTCCTTCATCACTGTAAATATGTCCTGCCAGTCCCTTCTGGCTTTCAGATTTTCTGCTGAGAGTTCTGCTGTTAACCTTATGGGGATTCCCTTGCGTGTTATTTGTTGTTTTTCCCCTGCTGCTTTTAATATGTTTTCTTTGTATTTAATTTTTGACAGTTTGATTAATATGTGTCTTGGTGTGTTTCTCCTTGGATTTATCCTGTATGGAACTCTCTGTGCTTCCTCGACTTTATTAACTATTCCTTTTTCCATATTAGGGAAGTTTTCAACTATAATCTGTTTAAATATTTTTCAGTCCCTTTCTTTTCCTCTTCTTCTTCTGAGACCCCTATAATTCGAATGTTGGTGTGTTTAATGTTGTCCCAGAGGTCTCTGAAACTGTCCTCAACTCTTTTCATTCTTTTTTCTTCACTCTGCTCTGCAGTTTGTATTTCCACTATTTTATCTTCCATGTCACTTCTCCTTTCTTCTGCCTCAGTTATTCTGCTATTGATCCCTTCTAGAGTATTTTTAATTTTATTTATTGTGTTGTTCATCATTGCTTGTTTCATCTTTAGTTTTTCTAGGTCCTTGTTAAATGTTTCTTGAATTTTCTCTATTCTATTTCCAAGATTTTGGAACTTCTTTACTAGAATTATTCTGAATTTTTTTTCAGGTAGACTGCCTATTTCCTCTTCACTTGTTAGGTCTGGTGAGTTTTTATCTTGCTCCTTCATCTGCTGTGCGTTTTTCTGTCTTCTCATTTTGCTTATCTTCCTGTGTTCGGGGTCTCCTTTTTGCAGGCTGCAGGTTCGTAGTTCCCATTGTTTTCAGTGTCTGTCCCCAGTGGCTAAAGTTGTTTCAGTGGGTTGTGTGGACTAGTGCCTGTGTTCTGGTGGATGAGCCTGGATCTTGTCTTTCTGGTGGGCAGGTCCATACCACATCTGGTGGTATGTTTTGGGGTGTCTGTGGCCTTATTATGATTTTAGACAACATCTCTGTTAATGGGTGGGGTTGTGTTCCTGTCTTGTTAGTTGTTTGGCATAGGGTGTCCAGCACTGTAGCTTGCTGGTCGTTGAGTGAAGCTGGTTGTTGGTGTTGAGATGGAGAACTCTGGGAGATTTTCACCATTTCGTATTACATGGAGCTGGAAGGTCTCTTTGGACCAGTGTCCTGAGGTTGGCTCTCCCACTCAGAGGCACAACACTGACTCCTGGCTGCAACACCAAGAGCTTTTCATCCACACAGCTCAGAATAAAAGGGAGAAAAGCTAGAAGGAAAGAAAGAAAGAGGATAAAATAAAATAAAGTAAGGTAAAATAAAATAAAGTTATTAAAATAAAAAGTAATTCTTAAGAAAAAAATTTAAGTAAAAAACAACAACCAAATAAAAAACAAACAAACAAACAAACAAAATGGGCAGACAGAACCCTAGGAGAAATGGTGAAAGCAAAGTTATACAGACAATATCTCACACAAAGCATACACATACTCACAAAAAGAGGAAAGGAGGGCTTCCCTGGTGGCGCAGTGGTTGAGTGTCTGCCTGCCAATGCAGGCGATGTGGGTTTGTGCCCTGGTCCAGGAAAATCCCACATGCTGTGGAGCAGCTAGGCCTGTAAGCCATGGTTGCTGAGCCAGTGTGTCTGGAGCCTGTGCTCTGCAACAGGAGAGGCCACAACAGTGAGTGGCCTGCGTACCACAAGAAAAAAAAAAGGAAAAGGGGAGAAAATAATATACCTTGCTCTCAAAGTCTACTTCCTCAATTTGGGATGACTCATTGTCTATTCATGTATTCCACAGATGCAGGGTACATCAAGTCGATTGTGGAGCTTTAATCCGCTGCTCCTGAGGCTTCTGTGAGAGATTTCCCTTTCTCTTCTTTGTTCACACAGTTCCAGAGGTTCAGCTTTGGATTTGGTCCCACATCTGAGTGTATGTCCCCAGAAGGCAGCTGTTTTTTGCTCAGACAGGACTGGGTAAAAGGAGCCGCTGTTTTGGGGACTCTGGCTCACTCAGGTCGGGCAAAGGGAGAGGTGTGGATGTGAGGTGAGCCTGTGGCCGCAGAGTCCAGCATGATGTCGCACCAGCCTAAGGCACGATGTGTATTCTCCCGGGGATGTTGTCCCTGGATCCTGGGACCCTGGCAGTGGCGGGCTGCACAGGCTCCCCGGAAGGGAAGTGTGGACAGTGACCTGTGCTCACACACAGGCTTCCTGTTGATGGCAGCAGCAGCATTAACGTCTCACACCCATCTCTGGTGTATGTGCTGTTAGCTGCGGCTCACACCCGTCTCTGGATCTCCTTTAAGCAGCACTCTTAATCCCCTCTTCTCATGCACCAGGAAACAAAAAGGGAAGAAAAAGGCTCTTGCCTCTTCAGCCCATTCAGAATTTTCTCCGACTCCCTCCTGGCTAGCCGTGGTGCACTAACCCTGTGCAGCCTGTGTTCATGCTACCAGTCCTCTCCCTGTGATCCGACCAAAGCCCAAGCCTCAGTTCCCAGCCCCCGCCCGCCCCGGTGGGTGAGCAGACAAGCCTCTCAGGCTGGTGAATTCTGGTTGGTACCACTCCTCTGTGCGGGAATCTCTCTGCTTTGCCCTCCACACCCCTGTTGCTGTGCTCTCCTCCGCTACCCTGAAGATTCCCCCCTCTGCCACCCGCAGTCTCCCCCTGGGAAGGGGCTTCTAGTGTGTGGAAACCTTTCCTCCTTCATGGCTCTCCCACTCGTGCAGGTCCCTTTCCTATTCTTTTGTTTCTGTTTTTTTTCTTTTTTCTTTTTCCCTACCCAGGTACGTTGGGAGTTTCTTGCCTTTTTGGAGGTCTGAGGTCTTCTGCCAGCATTAAGTAGGTGTTCTGTAGGAGTTGTTGCACGTGTAGATGGATTTCCTGATGTATCTGTGGGGAGGAAGGTGCTCTCCACATCTTACTCTTCCACCATCTTCCCCATCTCTCCCCTAAATTAACTTATTTTTAGCTTTACTTTAAAAATGTTTACAAGCTCTTATTTTTAGTTCTGCTTATTTTATTTTTGTTACAATTCCCTGTACTGAATTCATTACAAATATTAGTAGATGCATACGGACTTGCATTAGTCCCCAGCACCAATCTCCAGCAAATTGTTCAAATTATCAAGCTTTAGGTTTTTCATCTGCAAGTTGGGTCTAATAAGGATTGTTGTGTTGATTAAACAGGGCTATATATGGAAAACATCAATCACAATATCTGACACATATGTTCTCCATGTGCTGGGAATGTTCATAACTTCTGCTATTTGAATATTGTGGCACACTTATAGTTCATATATGGCTGTACAAACTGAAGTAACCCAGTATATTTTCTAAATAAATATGTGCACCCAGTACCTCCGCAAGAAATATGTGTATAATATTTCTAGAATGTGGAATAAGCATATGTATTTTGGAAAAACAAAACAAAACCTGGTATACAATCCTGAAGCACATGACTTTTCATACACATGACATGGAAAATAGCAACTCAAAGCAAATTTATAAATTAAAACATTGACTTCATATAAAGTGATAGCAAAACATTTGATATTATACAATTAGACAAATTACACAATATTAGATATATTACAGTATGGTGTTTTTTTTGTTCACATAGAAGTGTTTTTAAAACTCCACAAGTTCCATCTCCCTAAATAAATATATGCAATATATTTTTAATCACAAAATATATGACTGATAAATGGGAAAGTGTTATTTTTGTAGCCTTGAAGATTAATCAGTTGTTTATCAATTAGGATATAAAGAGTAATTCAAGAGAAGAAGGTCAAGATGGTAGATTAGGAGGACATGGAGTTCATCTCTCCTCACAATTGCATCAAGAATACATCTGTGAATGGAACAATTCTCACAGAGCACCAGAAGAATACTAACATCTTGGACACCTTGGACAAGAAATAGCCCCATGTAACTGGGTAGAATGAAAGAAAGAAGGGAAAAAGAAGAGGAAAGGGAGCAGGTTGGGATCAGTGCCCCTGGAGTGGGGAGATGAAGGAGAGAAGTTCTTGAATCTTGGGAAGCCCCCTCACCAGCAGGGAGATCAGTTGGGACAGAAAGGGAGCTTCAGGGGGGCTATTGGAGGAGAGTGCAGCAACTGGTCTGTGGCAGGAAGGACAGAGTGAGACCTATACAGATGGTTTGTTCCACTGACCTGGACAGCCCAACCTGACAGATGTGTGCACCAGTGTGGACGGGGACTGGGTGTTGGAAAGTGGAGTTTGGAGAGCAAATCTGTGAAGACAACTGCCTTTGGCTATGAAGAGATAGCCTGAGGGGATGGGAGTAAGGAAATCCACAACCTGGAATGCTTGCGGAGGTAACACAGACTGCCATAGAAGCAAAGTGCCATTGGTAAGTGACAAGCAAGGGGTGGGACCACCATTGCAGCCTCTCTCCTCACACTCTGGCCCCTGCCTCCCCAGGCACTAAGAAGAGACCCCATCAGGGAAGACTCTCTCATGCCTGTGGCTGCTGGCTCCCCCACATGCCCATCACTGCAAGGGGTCCCACAACGATGGCCACTGCATGCTTCTGCATGCTCTCTTCATCAGGGTGGACTCATGTGCTCCAGGGCAGCCTTGGGGGAAGACCCCTGTGGGTGACCCACACACAGTGATGGGGCTGAAACCACAGCTGAGCCACAGGGACCATGCAACTAAGGAAAAAAAGCTGAAATCTCTCCTCACAGCTGTGCAAACTGAAAATTGACACCCCCTTGACTGGCTTTGTAAACTTAGTACATACAGAACATCGGAACAGACAACGAGTTCTCACACAGCTGAGACAGGCCTAGATTTAGCATTTGTAGACTATATGGGCACATACACATGGGGAATGGGCCAGGCCAGAGTCTGGGCTGCCGCCATAGCACACACAGTGGGTCCAGATCCATGAATACTGTAATCTTGGTACTTGATTTCAGTGTATTTATGCTGGTGGCCTGGTGAAACAACATCTAAAGGACAACAGGGCCAATTGCCAGCATACCCACAGTTAAGGTAGGGCCAAGAGCAGTGCCAACAACAGTGTAATCTGAGAGCTCAATGAGTGAAAGGTGACACAACAGAGAACACCCACAGTTGAACAGCTCCAGAAAAGGAATTCTCAGTGCCCTCCCTCTTGGTGGGAGTGCTCCAATCCCTTGAACTGCAAATCAGAAACACAGCTAAGAAACAGATCTGGGAGCCTCTACTCCAACAACTAGGGAGCAGACCCCACCTCTGACAGAACAGTGACAAACACAAAGGAGAGGTCCTTCTCAATGTCCAGTTTAAGCTCTGGTCACCACAACAAAAATTATTAAACCCATGCAGACTACACAGGGATGTTCCCACATAATATAGCACTCCAAGACAGTCTGAGGGTCAGGCATCAGGAGGAAAAAACCCCAGATCATTTAGCCTTGAAGTCCAGCAGGGTTTGAGTGCAGGAACTCCACAGGGCTGGGGGAAATGGAGACTACACTCTTGGAGGGCACACACATGGTCTCACTTGCATGGGACCCAGCAGAAAGCAGTGCCTCCAAGGGAACCTGGACTACACATACCTAGGGGTCTTAGAGAGATGCCTGGGGAGTCAAAGGTCAATTGTCACTCACAATGAGGGCAAGGACACAGATAGCAGAAGTCCCAGGGAATATTGATTGAACTGAGATCACCCAGAAGTCCACATTTTAGCACCAAGACTCAGACTCATAGAAAAAGCTGCAGTCCCCAGAGCTGGAAAGATTCAGAGCAAACAACCACCAAGATAAGAACACAGCCCCACCCATCAGAAGGCAGGCTGCTGAAAGTTGTACTGAGCTCACAACCACCACAAAACACACTCCATGACAGGGCCATGACAATCAGAGGGACAAGGCCCAGCTCCACTCACCAGAGGGCAGGCACCAGGACCTCCCATCAGGAAGCCACCACAAACACCAGACCAACCTCACCCACCAAGGGACAGACACCAGAAGCAAGGGGAACTATGATCCTGCAGCCTGTGGAAAGGAGGTTACAAACACAGAAAGTAAGACAAATTGAGATGACAGAGAAATATGTTGCAAAGCAAAGAATAAGGTAAAAACCCACAGGAACAACTAAGTGAAGAAGAGATAGGCAATCTATCTGAAAAAGAACTCAGAGTGATGATAGTAAAGATGATCTAAAATCTCAGAAAATGAGTGGAGGCACAGATCAAAAAGATACAAGAAGTGTTTAACAAGGAGCTAGAAGATTTAAAGAACAAACAGATATGAAAAATACAATAACTGAAATGCAATATTCTAAAAGGAATCAATAGCAGAATAACTGAGGCAGAAGAATGAATAAGTGAGCTGGAAGACACAGTGGTGGAAATCACTGCCACAGAACAGAATAAAGAAAAAAGAATGAAAAGGAATGAGGACAGTCTCAGAGACTTCTGGGCCAATATTAAGTGCACCAACATTCATATTATAGGGGTCCCAGAAGGAGAAGAGAAAGAGAAAGAGTCTGTAAAAATATTTGAAGATATTATAGTCCAAAACTTCCCTAACATGAGAAAGGAAACATTCACTCAAGTCCAGGAAACACAGAGAATCCCATATAGGATGAATCCAAGGAGGAACACACTGAGACACATATTAATCAAACTGACAAAAATAAAGACAAAAAATAAATAAATTAAAAGTAACAAGGGAAGGGCAACAAATAATATACAAGGGAATCCAGATAAGGTTCAGCTGATTTTTTTTTTTTTTTTTTTTTTTTTTTTTTAGTAAACAGGCCTCTCACTGTTGTGGCCTCTCCAGTTGTGGAGCACAGGCTCCAGACACGCAGGCTCAGTGGCCATGGCTCACAGGCCCAGTCACTCCACGGCATGTGGAATCTTCCCACACCAGGGCATGAACCCATGTCCCCTGCATCGGCAGGCGTACTCTCAACCACAGCGCCACCGGGGAGTCCCTCAGCTGATTTTTTTGCAGAAACTCTGCAGGCCAAAAGAGAGTGGCACAATACATTTCAAGTGATGAAAGGGAAAAACATACAACCAAGAATACTTTACCTAGCAAAGCTCCCATTCAGACTTGACAGAGAAATCAAAAGCTTTACAGACAAGCAAAAGCTAAGAGAATTCATCACCACCAAACCAGCTCTACAACAAATACTAAAGGGTCTTCTCTACAGGGGAAACAGAAGAGAAGAGACCAAAAGAGGAAGGGAAGAAAAAAGACCTACAAAAACAAACCCAAACAATTAAGAAAATGGCAATAGGTACACACATATTGAAAATTATGTTAAATGTAAATGGAGGAAATACTGTAACCAAAAGACATAGATTAGCTGAATGGATACAAAGACAAGACCCATATATATATGCAGTCTAGAAGAGACCTACTTTAGCCCTAAGGACACCTACAGACTGAAAATGAGGGGATGGAAAGAGGTATTCCAAACAAATGGAAATCAAAAGAAAGCTGAAGTAGCAATACTCATATCAGACAAAATAGACTTTAAAATAAAGACTGTAACAAGAGACAAGGAAGGACACTACATAATGATCAAGCAATCAATCTAAGAAGAAGATATAACAATTGTAAATGTGTATGCATCCAATGTAGGAGCACCTCAATATATAAGGTAAATGTTAACAGCCATAAAAGGGGAAATCAAAAATAACACGATAATAGTGGGAGCTTTAACACCCCATCAATTGACAGATCAGTGAGACAGAAAATTAATAAGGAAACACAAGCCTTAAAAGACATTAGACCAGATAGACTTAGTTGATATCTATAGGACATTCCATTCCAAAGAAGCAGAATATACTTTATTCTCAACTGCACATGGAATATTCTCCAAGATAGATCACATCTTGGGTCACAGGTAAAGGCTTCATAAATTTAACACAATTGAAATTATACTGAGCACTTTTTCAACCAAAATGCTATGAGATTAGAAATCAATTACAGGATAAAGAAAACTTTAAAAAACACAAACACATGGAGACTAAACAATATGTTACTAAACAGCCAGTGGATCACTGAACAAATCAAAGAGGAAATCAAAAAATACCTAGAAGCAAACAAGAATGAAAACACAGTGATCCAAAACCTATGGGATGCAAGAAAACAGTTCTAGGAGGGAAGTTTATAGCAATGTATTCTTATCTCAGGAAACAAGAAAAATCTCAAATAAACAACCTAGACTTACACATAAAGCAACTAGAGAAAAAAGAACAAACAAAAGTTAAAGCTAGTAGAAGGAAAGAAACCATAAGGGTCAGAGTGGAAATGAATAAAATAGAAAGGAAAAAAATAGCAAAGATCAATGAAACTAAAAGCTTGTTCTTTGAGAAGATAAACAAAATCAATAAAACTTTAGCCAGACTCATCAAAAAATATATATATATAGAGAGAGAGACTCAAATCAATAAAATTTAGAAATGAAAAAAGAAGTTCCAACTGACACCACAGAAATACAAAGGATCATAAGAGACTACTACAAGCAAATTTATGCCAATAAAATGGACAACCTAGAAGAAATGGAAAAATACTTTGAAAGGCACAACATTCTAAGACTGAAGCAGGAAGACACAGAAAATATCAACATACCAATCACAAGTACTGAAATTGAAATTGTGATTAAAAATATTCCAACAAACAAAAGTCAAGAACCAGAGTTCACAGGTAGATTCTATCAAACATTTATAGAAGAGTTAACACCTATCCTTCTCAATCTATTGCAAAATATTGTAGAGGAAGGAACTCTCTTAAGCTCATTCTATGAGGCCACCATCACCCTGACATAAAAACCAGACAAAGATATTACAAAAAAAGAAAATTACAGGCCAATATCACTGATGAATATAGATGCAAAAATCCTTAACAAAATACTAGCAAACTGAATCCAACAACACATTAAATGATCACACACCCTGATCAAGTGGGATTTATCCCAGGGATGCAAAGATTTTTCAATATCTACAAATCAATCATTGTGATACACCACATCAACAAATTGAAGAATAAAAACCATATGATCATCTCAGTATATGCAGAAAAGGCTTTTGACAAAAATCAACACCCATTTATGATAAAAACTCTCCAGAAAGTGGGCATAGAGGGAACCTACCTCAACATAATAAAGGCCATATTCAACAAAACAAACACAAACATCATTCTCAGTGGTCAAAAACTGAAAGCATTTCCTCTAAGATCAGGAAGAAGACAATGATGTCCACACTCGCCACTTTTACTCAACATAGTTTTGGAAGTCCTACCCACAGCCATCAGAGATGAAAAAGCAATAAAAGGAATCCAAATTGGTAAAGAAGAAGTAAAACTGTCACTGTTTGCAGATAATCTACAAGTTCAATGCTACCCTTATCAAATTACCAATGGTATTTTTCACAGAATTTGAACAAAAAATTTTACAATTTGTATGGGGATACAAAAGACCTCAAATAACCAAGGCAATCTTGAGAGAGAAAAATGGATCTGAAGAAATCAGACTCCCTGACCTCAGACTATACTACAAAGCTACAGTAGTATAGTACTGTATGGTACTGGCACAAAAACAGAAATATAGATCAGTGAAACAGGATAGAAAGTCCAGAGAAAAACCCATGCACCTATGGTCACCTGATCTATAACAAAGGAGACCAGAATATACAGGGGAGCAAATACAGCCTCTTCGATAAGTGGTGCTGGGAAAACTGGAGAGCTGCATGTAAATGAATGAAATTAAAACATACCCTAATCCCATACACAAAAATAAACTCAAAATAATTAAAGACCTAAATGTAAGCCTGGATACTATATAACTCGTAGAGGGAAACATAGGCAGAACACTCTCTGACATAAATTGCAGCAAGCTCTTTTTCAATCCACCTCCTAGATTAGTGAACATGAAAATAAAACAAAAAAATGGGACCTAATTAAACTTAAATGCTTTTGCATAGAAGAGGAAACCAACCACAAAAAGAAAAAAAAAAAAAACAACACAGACTGGGAAAAAAGTATTTACAAATGAAATGACCAACAACAGATTAATCTATAAAATATACAAATAACTCATGCAACTCAGTATCAAAAAATACAAACAACCCAATCAAAACAAAATGGGCAGAAGATCTAAATAGACATACAGATGGCCAAGAGGAACATGAAAAGATGCTCAATATCACTAATTATTAGAGAAATGCAAATCAAAACTACAATGAGTTATCACCTCACACCAGTTAGAATGGCCATCATCAAAAAATCTACAAATAATAAATGCTGGAGGGGGTGCGGAGAAAGGGAGCCCTCCTACACTGTTGGTGGGAATGTAAATTGGTACAGCCACTATGGGAAACAGTATGGAGATTACTTACAAAAAAACTAAAAATAAACCTACCTTATGATCCAGTATTCCAACTCCTTAGCATATATCTGGAGAAAGCCATACTTTGAAAGGATACATCATCTCAATGTTCACTGCAGCGCTATTTTCAATACCCAAGACATGGAAGCAACCTAAATGTCCATTGACAGAGGAATGGATAAAGAAGATGTGGTACATATATACAATGCAGTATTACTCAGTCATAAAAAGAATGAAATAATGCTATTTGCAGTGACAGGGATAGACTTTGAGATTGTCATGCTGCGTGAAGTAAGTCAGACAAAGACAAATATCATATGATATATGTCAGATATCAAATGTGGAATCTAAAAAAAATGGTACAAATGAACCTATTTACAAAACAGAAATGTCACAGATGTAGCAAAGAAACTTATGGTTACCAAAGAGGAAGGGGAGGAAAATTGGAAAATTGGGGTTAACATATACAAACTACTATATATAAAATAGATAACTAATAAGAACCTACTGCATAGCACAGGGAACTCTATTCAAAACTCTGTCATGACCCATACAGGGATACAATCTAAAAAAGAGTGGATATATGTATAACTGATTCACATTGTTGTACAGCAGAAACTAACACAACATTGTAAATCACCTATACTCCAATTAAAATAAATAATTTAAAGAAAGAGGAATTCAAAATTTAAGAGATAAAAAGATGACAAATGAGATTAACCAAATTTAAATTCAATTATACTGACATTCTACAGTTATGATTTTGTGCTTAACATTGATTATTGCTGGAATAAGTACTGACCTTTCACCTTTTCAAATGCTTAACAATAAACAATATGCTATATATTATTTCACATTAAACCAATTTATGGGCAACTCTCAGGGTGAGGATCATTGCATTGGCTTCATTGATGGAGAAATTGAGATTGGAAGGTTTCATTGTTTGGACGTAAAGATGTAGCTGAGACAGTACCTAACGCCAAGTCTTAGAATTTTATTCCCAGAGTCTTCTACTATGTTACAGAGAGATTGAGAAAAGTGCAACAACAACTTTTTAATTATCTTTTATCCCTCCCAATGAAATCAGGAAATATTTAATTAATTGAACCTACAGTTAAATGTTAAAGCTTTGGATCTCATAAATATCCAAATACATATGCTGCATATAATTAAATATCATTCTTAAGTATTAGTCCTAACTCTTAAAAACAGATCTTTTCTAAATAAAATGTCTGTTAAATTGTTTTTAGCAGTTTTATTATATATATATAATTCATTGACTTGTTTTTGTCCTCATGTTATTCAATAGTTTTTGTATATATACTATGTGCTTATTTGAAAAATGAATATACAAATCCATTTGTAATATAGTATAGAATGAACTATGAGCCTAAGTTCTTCAGTTTTGTATTATCTATTTCAATATTTAATCTTGGGCAAAGTTTGATAAAATCATTTTGTAAAATTGTGATTTCTCTAAAATAATTCCTAAACTAAAAATATTATACTGAATATATACACATATATATGATTTTTGACCATGTTTTATCTACAAAAATGCAATTTATATATGTGTATATTTATATACACATAAACTTTTAAAATGGAAATAAATTTTCAAGGATAGAAACAGAAATTATATAAGCAATTTTGTTAGTGTTGCCAACTAAAGAATGTCACTCACCATCAGGTTCTACAGGAATGAAGTCACTAACCAATGCAGTTGCTGGCCTTAAACATACCCTAAAAGGAGTTCAGGGATGAGATCAGCAATGAGGCGCTCTGTGCTCTGGGAAAATCTGGCTAAACAGGCCTTCGGATAGTTAGGTATTTTCAGGAGAAAATTTTAGGAAACCAATTTCTTGCATCTACTCATACCTAGAAAAACACTATAATCACTTAATGGAGACATCTGCTCTTGTGACTAGCAGCAACCTTCTATCGAGATGTACGCTTCATTGCATGTACCCCATTTACCAAAGTCATATATATACACTGACCCCCTCTGCTAACTCTTTGGAGCAATTCCTCAGAGCTATCTGAGTGTCTGTCTCCCAGGCTATAGTCCTCAATCAACCCCAAATAAAACTGAACTCACAGCTCTCATGTTATGCATGTTTTGTTTTTGTTTTTCCTTTTTTTCAGTCAACAGTGTCCATTTTCAAATGTAGCAATATCTAGTTCATATTAGTTAAAAAATACTAACAAACTTAAAGATTGTGATGCAAACTGAATATAATATTTATGATAAACTCTAATGTAAATATCAGTCACATGTTTCAGAAATGCTGACCAAAATCTCATGATCATTTCATAATTTGTATTTGTGAGATGGCAGCTTCTGAATTTCTGCTACTATTAGGAAGTAAATAATTAATGGTAAGATGTGTAGTTATGCTTAAGTTTTCTTCCAAATGACAGTATCAGCTTTTAAAGTGTACTCTCATCAGGGAGAAAACCCTGAGTTACATTGTTTGGGACCCTTACATGGAAATTGGGATTATTTGGAAAAGGAAAATTAAATTTCAATTATTTATGAGTAAATCTGCATAGATACACTTGATTTAAAAAAGTATACTCTGAAAATGTTCAGAATAAACTCTTTAAATTTCCATGCAAAGTTCTTAGCAGATGCTTTCCCATGAAACTCTTCTCTCTATGGTAAATTTTATATCTTTCATTATCTGACACTTTTACACAACTTTTTCTTAAAGCTTATAAAAAATTAGGACTTGAAAGTCTTTATTTAAAAACAGTATATTCTGTGGCGTCTCAAAGTCCATAAACATAAAATTTGTAACTATTATGGAGACATTTAACAAATAGCAACAATGTATTATGAGTTTTTTTAAGGAAGTAAACTATAAAGAGGAAATCATGATCACAGTCCCATAGCCGAAAAAATAACAAGTTGAATTTATTGCAATTATTCCTATAAATTCATTTCCTCTCATAATTGCGATTTGTGAATGCATTTATTAGCATATAAATTTAGATGATGATGATGATTATGATGACAATTAAAAATTTTTGTAAATAATACATGTTAAATTGTAAAAAAATAATAAAAGTAAAATGTAAATTCATTGTTGTCACCTGTGCTTATAACATTTTATCCAAAATTGGAAATTTATAAGTCATTTTAGTTCAAACTTTTTACATTTTGATAAAATAAAAAATGCAGCCTAGAGTGATGAAGTGATATGTCTATGTTCTTACAGGTACTTATTGTTTACATATCAGTTAGAGTAGCATTCAATGCAGACATAGGTTAAATGGGTTCCTAAACATAAGAAGTTATTTAAGTTCCTGTATCTCAAAGACATTGCAGACAGTAAATACTTTTATAGCGTTCTATTCTTTCTTTCTAGTGCCTGTTGACAACTTAATAGAACTGAAAAAGAGCACATTCAGTTAGCCAATGAACTCTGATTTATTTCTAAGAGTCTAGCAGTGAATGAAATATATGTTGGTCATTAAGAATGTGGGCTTTAGAATCAGACTGCCTGTCTTCAAATCTTAGCTCTCTTACTTTCTAGCATGAGATAGTATATATATGGTTGGAATCTTGGATGTCAGAACCAGACTGTCTGGATGTGAATACCAGCTTCACAATTTATTAGCTGTGTAGCCTAGAGCAATTTACAAAATCCTCTGTACTTCAATATTTCTCTTTTGACAAAATGGAAAATATAGTAGTACCCACTTCATATAGTTTGTTATTCACTTAAAATTAGTTAATGTGGCCGCGGAGCAGCTGGGCCCGTGAGCCATGGCCGCTGAGCCTGTGCATCCGAAGCCTGTGCTCTGCAACGGGAGAGGCCACAACAATGAGAGGCCCGCGTACCACAAAAAAAAAAAAAAAATTTAATGTGTATAAATCCCTTAGAACAGTACCTAACTCCACTCGTCCACCTCAATAACTATACGTTAGTTTCAGTAATAACTATCAGACATATAAGACACTTAGTATAATGCCTGACAAATATGTAGTGCTCATTAAACATTAGCTCTTGTTATTTCATTTACTTAAAAATAAATAAGTGCTTATCATGAGTCAGGAAACTTGTGGATCCTTGGGATACCTTAGTAAACCAAATATTTCTGCTTTTCTGCTAACATTTATTAGTGAAAATAGAAATTACACAAAAAGCCTAATTTAAAAGCAAATAATAAGTTAGAGTGTGATAAGGGGTATACGGGTAAAAAACATGTAGAGAAGGGCAAGTGGGTTGAGAGAGTCAGGGAAATGGTACAGGTTGCAATATTAAATACACTGCTCAAAGGAGTCCTAGTGAAACTTGTAGATATTTTGGGGAAAAGCATTCAAGACAGAGGCTTTGTGGTAAAAAGTGCCTGTTCACTCTATGTCAACAATGTGGAAAGAAGGCCAGTATGGTTGAAGGAGAGTGAGCAGAATAGAAACTGTCAGGGCTGGATTAAAAGATGTAACTGGGAGAAATCAAGCAGGACCTTACAGGGTCTTGTAGGTTTTGCTTTTGTGAAGTGAGAATCACTGCACAGTTTTGAGCAGAATAGTGATATGATCTGAATTGCATTTTAAATGGACCCCTCTGACTGCTGTATTAAGGAGAGATTCTCAAATGTCAAGGATAGAAGTTGGGAGATGTGCTAGGAGACTATTGAAGAAATCCAGGCTAGAGACATTGACTGTTCCAACCGCAGACGTGCTGGAATAGGGGAGTTGGAAAGAATTAGTCAGGTTCTGGATATATTTTGAAAGTAGAGACCATAGGATTCTCAAACAGATTTGATATAGCAGAATAAGGGATGTTAAAAATGATCTGTGATTTTTTGGTCTAACACCTCTATTGGTACAGTTGTCATTGATTGAGAAGGAAAGGCTGTGAGAAGAGTAGGTTTGTGGGGGTTGTGGGGGAGACGAGAAATTCAATTTTAGACCTGAAAAGATTTAAATGTCTATTAGCCATCCAAGTGTAGATGTCAAGCAGGCAATGTAATATAGCTGCGAGTTTGGAGTTCATGAGAATTCTGAGATGGAAATTTAACAGATAATAAAAATCAGAAGAGTAGACAAGATTGCAAAATGTTATAGCTATTGAAAAGAAGGGAGTCAAAGTCTGAGACCTGGGACAATTTAAATTGAAGAGATTTGGGAGTAAAGGAAGAACCACCATGAAAGATGGAGAATGAATGGTCAGTAAAATAGGAGGGAAACTGAGGTTTTGGTGTCATGAAAGCCAAAGGAAGAACATGCAGTAAGGGGGATTAGGAATCAACTATGTCAAATCTTGGTGATGAAAGCACTAATTAAGTTGAGCACTGAAATTTGAAAGTATGTTTAGCAATATTGTGGACATAAGTGACTTTAACAAAAGCATTCAATGTTGTGGTTTTAACAAGAATATGGACAGTAAACAAAGACAACTCTTTTGAGATGGTTTGCTATAAAAGTGAGTAAAGAAATGGAGTAGTAACTGATGGACAAAGAAGCAAAGAAGATGGATTCTAAGGATGGGAGAAATAATGGGTTATTTCTATGCTGACAGGAATGTTAGAATAGAAAGTGTAAATGGCCTGATGTAGAAAAGAGGGAAAGATTACAGACAGACATAATCAAGTAGGTGGTAGGATACAGGATCCCATGTATAAATAGAGAATTGTCCTTAGATAGGAGAAGGTAGGAAGATAGAGCTCATGTATGTAGATGTGAGTAGGTGGGTGAATGCAGTTTGGTGGTTCTAGAAGATTTCTTCAAATTACTTTAATTTTCTTCAGTTAAGTAGGCAGTAATACCATCACCTGAGAATGCAGATCATCTGAGGCATATTGGAGGTTTCAGGAAAAAGGAAAACATGTAAAATAGTCATCTGAAGGAGTGAAAAAATTAGTAAAGGGTGTAGAATATGACTGCCTGACAGCAGCAAAGTCCTGTTGTTGTTCACTCAGCTGAATGAGTATGGTGTAAAGATGGTGGGTTACATCTAACCATCACTGTGGTTCTACAACAGAGTGAGAGATAAACAAGGGAAGTTAAGGTTTTCAGGCAGGAGTGATTATAATGATTAACAATGAAATATAAAGTGAGTTGAGGGGAATCCAGACTTGAAGAGGTTTAGAAGATGAAAACATGGTAGTATCAATGGTCCAGGAGGTGTGGAAGGATTGTTGGATTCAGGGCACCTGAAGATTGGAAACAAAAAGATAAAAAGTCATTGGTCAGAGAATGGAATACATGACACTGATATTATGGAGTGTGTGTTGAATTACTGGAAATATCAAGATCTTGGTAATGACCATGGAAGTCAGAGGCTGAGGTATGGTGGAAAACAAGATCATGAGAGAAAATAATTTCAAGAACTGAAATAACAGGGAATTGGAAAAATAATTTATGTTTACTTTGAAAACACCATGACTTAAAAGAGAAGTAGTACTGAAGAGAACCAGGAAATCTTTTTAGCAATATTACTCTTTACTATCACAAACTTCTATGAAATTAGAATCTGGAAGAAATGATGATACTTTGGGATTTATATTTATATTCTCAAACAATGATAATCAGATTTGAATAAAATAAAACTATTAAGATTGGGTATACTGAATACATATTATTGACATTTTGTTAGTTATCAGGAATACGGGGGAAAATCTGACCAGAGTGAAAAATCTCCCAAAGTAGATTCAGCACACTTGATGGAAAATAAATCTAAGAAATATATATTTTTATTTAAAGTTGAATTTATGAGTGTTAATAAAATCCTTTCCTTTCAAGTAATAAAATTTCCTAAGAGAAGAGTTATTTCATTCTATATAAATGGACAATTAATGAATAAAAGTAAATCAAGAAGGCTTAATAACTGTAGTTAAAATTCATTGCAAGCTACACTAAAGAATTGCATCGGGCTTCCCTGGTGATGCAGTGGTTGAGAGTCCACCTGCCGATGCAGGGGACACGGGTTCGTGCCCCAGTCCGGGAGGATCCAACATGCCGCGGAGTGGCTGGGCCTGTGAGCCATGGCCGCTGAGCCTGCGCATCCAGAGCCTGTGCTCTGCAGTGGGAGAGGCCCATGTACCACAAAAAAAAAAAAAAAAAAAAATTGCATCAAACAGTGAAGTTGCATATGAATGTACTGTAGCATAAATAGCTTCATTTTGTATAAAATCTGTAAGAGGTGTATACTGATTTGAGTACAGAACTAACCAAATTCTCCTTGGAGTTTTCAGCATCAAATTATAAAGATACTCCGAAGCATAAATTTCAAAACCTAGTTCAATTGGCACTTGTGCACTGCATTTTAGAGGCAAAAATATTTGTGGCTAGTGAAGTGAGAAACATGACAATAATGCTTGGGATATATATTTTTATTTCAGTAAATATTTTGAACTCTGTAATGCTATTAATATTATGTAGAATCTTTTGACCAACAGCAACTTAAAAGATACTGTCCTTAAGTGTTTATAAAATGTTACATATAAATTCCATTTTATTGTTTTATTAACATCAATAACAACAGAAAATTTCAGTAATTAACTCATTTCAGATGCATAGGTTTTAATGAAATGTCATTCCTTGCTGTCCCAATCCTGCCTCCTTTCCTGAAACGTAACAGGATTGAACCTGTATTTGCTGAAAAATGAAAGAAGAGGGACTATTGTCAGTAGTTGTTTCTGATAGACTTTCCCCAAAACCTAGATTTACCATAAGCCCTACAGTGACCTGCCAAGTCCCATCAAAGATCTGGCTCCCACCACCTCTAATCTCATCACCTACAGCTCTTTTCTCTCTCTGTTCTAGGCACACTCCCATGACCTTCCAAATATTTGTTCACATGTGACCTGTTAAGTGATATAATTGGCCACAATAATCTGACATTATAAAACCTGTCTCTAACTTTTTCTCTTTTTTTTGCAGTACGTGGGCCTCTCACTGTTGTGGACTCTCCTGTTGTGGAGCACAGGCTCCAGACATGCAGGCTCAGTGGCCATGGCTCACGGGCCTAGCCGTGCCACGGCATGTGGGATCCTCCTGGACTGGGGCATGAACCTGTGTCCCCTGCATCAGCAGGCAGACTCTCTACCACTGCGCCACCAGGGAAGCCCTCTAACATTTCTTAATCTCTCTCCTGCTTTTTTTTTTCCTACTTAGTGCCTATTACTAGCAACTTACTACAAACTTAATTTCTCTTGTTTATTTTCATTCTTCTCCACTAGAATGTAGGTTCCTTGAGATATAAAGCATTTGTTCGATGTGAACATCAATTACCCAAATTTTAGAAAAGTGTCTATCATGTAATAAGAAGTATTGAATTATTGAATATCAAAATTCTATAATCATTCTGAAGTTGAGTTTTCAAAATCATATTCTTTGGAAGATCTTAGAAGTTATTTAATCTTATCTTTATACTTTTAAAAATAGAAAAAAAAAACTTTTGAACTTTTAAAGTTTACCCTATTCAAGGGAATTGAAAAAATTTCCCATGGTCAGCCAGAAAGTTAAAGATACAATAAGTACTAGATAACAGCTCCCATTCCCTTCAGGTAAAACTGATTTCAGGCTCCTCTGTTGCTTCACTGCTTGATAACAATGCCTACCTACTTTGGTAGGCTTCTACAAAATAACATAATCCATTCCACTAGACACAGTTGTTTCAGGAGCAGTTACATGCCAATCAAGATGAATTTTAGGATGGCTGCTAGGAAAGCACAGACCATAGTATTTTCTCCCAATGGATATATATATAAAGCAATGTGTAGATTTGATTGCTACTGCTAGGTGCTAGGCCATCCTATCACCCTGAGAGTAATTTCTCTGACAAATTAGATGGCATAGCAGAAAGACAAAGAGACTGAGTCCCTTGAGATAACAATGAGCCAATGGATCACTAAATTTTAAATTCTGTCCTACACGTGGACTTCTACTTATATGAGCTAATAGGTTTTCTTTTTCTTAAGAGAAAAGAAAAGAAGATTTTTCCTATATTCTTGGCACTTTTCTGTCCTGTCTTCCCCAATTCAGATTCTGGAAACTTCAGAAACCATGAAAGATGGAGTGTATAACTACTCATCAGGAAACAGAAGGCCAACCTATGCCATTCTTAACACCTGACTGCTAGTGTCTCACCAACAGTAGACCAGATGGGAAAAGGGTGTTACTTCCAGTTCAGTGTGTGTGTGTGTGTGTGTGCATGTGTGTGTGTGCTGTGATTTATTTCATTGGCCTGGACAAAATAACTATTGATGTGAGGTTCTTACACTACCTAAGACTAACTAGATAATTTATAAAAACCTCTCTAAATTAGCAGCCAGGAACATTAGTAAGCATTAAAATCAGAAATGCTGAAATATAAAAGCGCTAAAAGATACATGAATCAAAGGCTCAGATTTATGAAGGTAATAGTCCCATCAAATAGATTTAAAATGACAGTAAATTTGCTGTGTGAATGTTTAATGTGTCATTATTTAGGTAAGTTTTCCAAGGAAAAGAGAAAAATAAATAATAAGTGGCAAAAATCAATTTTGTATACTCTATTTTCTTTAACCGCCCCCCCAACACACACACACATCTTAAAGGCCCAACCCCTTCAGGAGAAAGCTTTATAAAACACATTGTCGTCTGAAAGGCTCTGAGGATTCAATGGGTAAAGACACCTCATCTTTCTTTCTTTTTTTTTTTTTTTGTGGTATGCGGGCCTCTCACTGTTGTGGCCTCTCCCGTTGTGGAGCACAGGCTCCAGACGCACAGGCTCAGTGGCCATGGCTCACGGGCCTAGCCGCTCCACAGCATGTGGGATCTTTCCAGACCAGGGCATGAACCTGTGTCCCCTGCATTGGCAGGCAGACTCTCAACCACTGTGTCACCAGGGAAGCCCACCTCATCTTTCTTTAATGTAATCTTTTCTAAAAGTTTTGACCAAAGTACATTTTTTCCCCCATGGAATGTTTACCATCTTTGATGTCATCAGTAGACCACAGAGCAGGATTTGAAAAAGTTACAGGTAATTTCCTCAGCTAGCTGTTTGCACATTACTTAATGTTGTCATATAACCCAGTGTTTGATTACAGACTCCATTCTCTGAAAATCAGGTAGTTTATGGCCTCATTGAATATAGAAATCTGAGCATATCCCTTTTGACATTTTACCTCTAAAGCTTTCTCAAGAAGTTAGTTACAATGTAAAGCCTGTTATTCATCCTGTCAATGTGTAAATTCAGAAACATACAGAAGATTGATGAGAACCTTAAATTAGTCTTAATATACATATTATGCTTTGGGGAATCAATGTAGATTCCTATAATCTTCATATATAAACCGCAATATCATCAGGTAACAAATGTACAGGTAATGTTGCAGTTTTAACTGGTTTCCACATAGCTTGGTCCCCTTTGACCTATTTTCAATTTTCTTACAAATTCTCTTATTTCTCATTTTTCCTTTGTTTTGCTAATGTTCCTTATTATTATTATAATAAAATCATTTTATATTTTCAGAAGAGTTGGAAAAATTGTATGAGTTCCTATTTACTCTTTACTTAGTTTCTCCTAAAGTTTACATCTTATGTAAACAATAGTACACTTATCACAACTCAGAATTTGCTTAGAATTGGTATAATATTGTGAACTAACTAAAGCTTTAATTCAGAATTCACTAGTTTTTTCACTAATTTTCTTATATTTTCTGTTCCAACATTTACTATATACCATGTTCTATGTTGCTTTTTCATCTTAGTGTTCTCCAGTTTTGTGTTTTCAATGTTTGTTTATTTTTCATGGGCTCAACACATTTGAAGTGTACTCATCAAATATTTTGTACAATGTCCCCCAGTTTGGGTTTGTCTGCTCTTTTCTCATGATTAACTGGATTAATGGATTTTGAGGGAAGAATATCACAGAAGTGAAATATCCATCTCATCACATCATCCCCATTCCTTTCTTTAATCCTAGCTTCCCTCAGTACTACTCTCACAAGCTTGATTTCTGAACTTGCTCTTATTACAAGAACATCAACATATTCCAGCTTCAGTAGGTCTATTTTCCATGGATAAGGCTAGTATCTGGAATTAATACATTCTACCATTAACATCATGGTGCTTATTTGACCGGCATGACTTGAGACAATCTATGGTAAAACAATGTCATGATTTCTAACAGTATTTTGTAAGGATTCATGTTAGTCATTGATTTAATGTATCTAAGACTTACTGTCCCCTTTCCTGTTACAGAAAACTGCAGATTTTATATAAAAATCTCAAAAAAGAATTGTGTTTAATTATGAACCCAAATGATTGACATAAATTGGTAAATTCCCTTGAAAACCTAGACAACTCTTATTAAATATAAAAGTTTCATAATAAAAATGGATTCAATGCCATATATTTTAATAATTGCTTCTCAAAAATTTTGAGCTAAATTAGAAAATCTATAATCAAGTGGATAAAATGCAAAAGTGCTATGATTCCAACTTTAAGTTTCCTCTAAAAGTTATTTTGAATATTATGCTATATTGAGACTGATTGAAAGCTAAGAACTACTTCTCATTAAGTCAAATTAGATATAATGGGGAACCACTTATCCTTCTATTACTTACACTTTTTCTTTCTTTTTTTTTTTTGAGTTCTCACATGTACATAGATACACACTTCTATTCTGACTTGAAAGAAAGACATTTCAAGAATATAGTAATGTATTATACATGTTCACCACTTTAGTTAAGTGGTGAAATTTTTAATCATGTAACCTTTTGTAATGTGGGAGATGGTTTATTTCAACACAGAAGTACAGAAAAAAATAAAAAGGTATTAGGTTATGTAAAATTTAGATACAATTCTCCAACTTGTATATAAAAAGAAGTATGAGCTGTTAAGACAAACCAATATTACTCTTTAAAAGGGGTGATTCATATGTATCTATTTTCTAAGATAAAATGTTAATTTTTATTTTGTCATTTATGTATTTAATATAAATCCTATACTTAGAGTTCTGTAATCTTGTTGGAGATCTCACTTTAACCTTTTTTGCTAATAGTTTTCTTAATGAGCTTCAGGTAGAATTAACTTGTTCAATTTATTTTTTAAATTGAGATAGCATTGTTCACATGGCATTTTAAATATTACCTCTCTTCTTACAGATAACTTGAAGCTTTAATTTAAATTGTTTGATTGTGATGATGTGAATTGTAAGTTTTCTAAAAGGAAGTTATTTCCTGTTCATTCATTAACTTTTTTAACTTAGAGATTATGATTCTGCTTATGATGGCAAAACTCCCCAAGATGTGCTGTAATTGCTGTGACAGTGGCAATAAAAAATGGAAAAGAAGGAAACAGTGGTAGAGGAAGGGGAAAAGGAGAGATGTGGAAGGAAGAGAAAGAGAAGAGCTATGTTTTAAAAAGATAGGGGGAAATGTGTGATTTGGTTAGACTATGAATCTCAATTCATAATACACAAAATGCACCTTTTTATTCATGTTATACCAGTATAGATTTCCAACCAGTCCATTGTTACATGGAGTAAGACAGAAATACATAAAGGTAAATGACAGACTCTGTAAAGCAAATAATAATATTAGCAACAATATATTTGTCACATATTTTTAATTTTAGAAAGAAAAGCTATTTTTATTGAGATATAATTAGCATATAACATTATATTAGTTTCGGGTATATAGCACAATGATTCAATATACATATATGTTGCAAAAGATAACCACAATAAATCTAGTTAATGTTTATCGGCACACAGAGCAATATTTTTTTTCTTGTGAAGAGAACTTTTAAAATCTAATCTCTTAGCAATTTTCAAATATATGATAAAGTATTATTAACTGTAGTCACAATGCTCTACATTACATCTCTAGGACTTATTTTATAACTGGAAGTTTATATGTTGTGACCACTTTTGCCCATTTCAATATTCAAACAGAATAAAATAGAATACAATAGACTAGAAGAAAATAGGCTAATCTTATTGTGGTTTGCTTTTTATTTGTAGTGGTTGTTGCATATATATATATATATATATATATATATGATCTTCAACTTTTTGATATGCTCTAACTTTTAGAGTAAACAACACTAAATAAAAATAAGCAGTTATCTTGTCAACATGGTCAGTGTAGTTGCATAATTTATGTTCATGGGCATACCTTATCTATTGCAAACTGAATGGTTGCCAAATGCTCCTAAATCATTACAATTTAATATATAACCCCTACTTCACTTTCCTCAGTAGAATATTAACCATAATAGGAACAGTGGAAAGTGAACACTTAATAATTAATCCAACACATTTTAGGTAAGACAAATGGAAATAAAAAACAAAATAAAATTTTGAATAGCTTATTTGAATAATTCAAAATATGGCTATGATATGCTTTAAGCAAGCATATTATTATACAGGCTGTCTATTTTGAATGTTTTTCACAGTTCATAGTAGATTTAAAATGAAAAAAATATAATAACAAGACAAAAACCTTAATAGATATATCCCTCTGTTTCTGTACACAGCCAATTTATTCTAGACATAAACCCAATAAACCCAAAGACATAAATATACATATAGATATATTTTTTCCACATCTTATAGCATATTCTACCATGTTTTGTAATGATATAAAAAATTATCATTAACTACATGCCTTAGCAAGAAATTTATATCTTCTTTATCTTTCTTTTCAAAATAAAATTGTAGGTCATTATCACTAAAACAATAGTACTTTTATCAACCTAAAAATTATTACCAGCTTTGCTTTAAGTCCTTGGGTCAGTTTATTTGGATATTCTCAACATTTACTAAATTCATCTTAGAATCATTAGATTAGAAGACTCAATAATAAATGTAAGTACAATTCTCTGACAAAAACAACTCATTGTTTGTAAGTGCTTAATATATTCTGTTTTTGGGCTCCCTTGGTGGTGCAGTCATTAAGAATCTGCCTGCCAACACAGAGGACAAGTGTTCTAGCCCTGGTCCAGGAAGATCTCACATGTCACAGAGCAGCTAAGCCCATGCACCACAACTACTGAGCCTGCGTGCCATAACTACTGAAGCTCACGCACATAGAGCCTGTGCTCTGCAACAAGAGAAGCCACCACAATGAGAAGCCTGTGCACCGCAAGGAAGAGCAGCCCCTGCTTGAACTACTAGAGAAAGCCGGTGCACAGCAATAAAGTCCCAGTGCAGCCAAAAAATAAAAATATATGAATTTATATATAAAAAATATTTATATATATTTTTTCTGTCTTTTTGGTAAAGTTCTCTGATTAATTGCTGAATTCCTGTTTTGCTTTCTCTTATAGATAGAGCATAACTATTGTCTGAAAACAATTCTCTATTACTGGTTAATTTTATATCTGAACTCAACACAGAATTCTATTCTATCAAGTTTCTACTACAATACAGTTTTTATTGATCAATGACTTTAACAGAAACAAACCTGCCTCCTTACTACTAAAAATAATAACAGAACAGTAAATGAGTACAACTAAATGAAGAATTCAATCAGATGCCACATTAACAAAATTGTAATGACAGGTCCCTCTCCTGTAAACAAGTACATATAATACAAATTATATAAAATATAAAGTGTCAGTGTCTTGAATTTGTCATTGTTATTTTCTCTGAGTGTGATTAATAAGAAATACTTTTGGCAAATATAATCAGTACATACCATGTTTGTTTCAATTCTATTTACTTGTCAGTCTCAGTAAGAAATTAGTAATTTGTATTTACAAACATTAAATGTTGAAATAATTTAGCACAATGAAAGAAATAATGTACACGATTTAAATTAAATTCAGTGAAAGCTCTTATGCAGTTACAGATTGGAAAAAAATATTAAATGCTTCCTTTCAGTCCTAATCCAACCTGATACTTCTTAAACTAGAAAACCCAGACTCCTTAAGCTGAAGATAATGATTCTCTATGTCTGATGTGGAAAATAATATTTTCTTTTTCATCTATATTGACTGTAAAAAACCTCTTATGAGCACAGTAAAAAGGGTCTCAAAACATTTTAGGAGATTTCAATCATGAAAAAATGGTGATCTTTAAAAAGCCTTCTCCCTATATTTATTTCCATAATTCACATTTCTCTACTGCTGCCCTTGCTAATTCTACTGCAAAATGTTCAGACAAATGAGTCTTTTCTCTTTTTTTATTGGTCAATATTAAAAGCTAATAATAAACACAAGTGCTTTCCATTTTCAGAGTGCTTTTTAAATATATATCAACCTCAGCAAACAGGAGAGGGAAATTAACATTATCTCCATTTTACAAACAGGAAAACTAAAGTACACAAATGAAAATGTTGAATGATCATGCCAAAGTATAAGGCACAGAAATATATTAGAAAAATAGTGTTTTTACAGGTTACTCAAAGAGCATTCAATTTCTTAAAGATCAAAAAGTGTGAGTGTCTATCTGGAAAGGCCACATAGAATACTCTTATGTACCATTACAAGGATGCATATCATGTACCAACATGTGGCAATCATAGAATATATGCTCTTATATATACCTGTATATGTACTCTTTAGAGAACCTTCTCTAATTGAACTCTGAATATTTATTTAATCTGTATGCTTGGGTGCATAAGTGTTTTGTGACAAATTAACACATACCAACATGGATTGAGTACCACACAATGTATATTTTCTGTTTCTCATACTTTTCTATGTGACTACATATCTTTGTTTAGACTCCTTGACTTCTTGATGGAAGAAGCTGTCTTCCACTGTCTTATTCCAGTGCACCCCACACGGAGGATATGTCTTTAACTGTGGGCACTCAATGTAGTAGAGAATGGCTGGAGATGTTAGTGAGCCACTAAGTTTTAATAAATAATTCAAAGGCTACTGAGTTTTAATAACTCAGTATTGAATAAAATGAAAAACAGGCTGTCAAATTGGGTCAAGAAATCTTTGCCTACTGTGTAGCTTATGCTGCCACTTATGTTCTTCAGGTACCAATCCAAAAGAAACAGAATAGCACTGTAGTCTCAATGTATGAGACAATAAATAGCATTTACTTATAAGATATGTGGTAACTAATACTTGAAATCTTTGCTGTATCTCCTAGCTCAACACAAATACTACCTGACAAGAAAGATTTTTAACTTTCTAGTTCTCTGCAATTCTAGAAATTCCTAGAGTATTTACATAGTAAAGCAAATGTATTCAATTCTAGGAGTCTAGAACATCCTGAATTTCATATACCTGTTGGACGTTTGTATGTCTTCTTTGGAGAGATGGCTATTCAGATTCTTTGCCCATTTTTAATAGGGTTATTTGTAGGTTTTCTGCTATTGAGTAGTATGAGTTACTTACTGATTTTGGATATTAACTACTTATATACAGTATACAAATATTTTTCCCATTCCATGTGTTACCTTTCATTTTGTTGATGGTGTCCATTGCTGCTCATAAACTGTTTGGTTTGATGTTTATTTTTGCTTTTTCTGCCTGTGCTTTTGGTGTCAAATCCAAAAAATCTTTGCTAAGGCCAATATCAACAAGATTCTCCTCTGTTTTCTTCCAGATGAAATTAGCATTTGAATTGATTGATTGAGTAAAGCAGATTGCCCTCTTCAATAGGGTGGGCATGATTCAGTACACTGAGATGCTTATAGAACAAAAAGGCAGAGGAAGGGAGAATTCACCATCTCTCACCATGCCTGCTTGAGCTGAGATATCGATCTTCTCCTGTTCTCAGACTGAGATTTACATTGTTGGACCTCCAGTTCTCAGGCCTTTGAATTTTGACTAGAATTCACCACCATGGGTTCTCCTGGTTCTTAGGCCTTCGGGATTGGACTGGAAGTGCAACCACCCATTTTCCTGGGTCTACAGCTTGCAGACTGAAGATCCTGGGACTTCTCAGCTTACATAATTGATTGAACTAATTCCTATAATCCTGTCTCTCCTTTAAGATGATTTATTTGCACTCATTGATTGAAATATATATATATATATATATATACACACATACATACATAGAGAGAGAGAGAGAGAGAGAGAGAGAGAGAGAGAGATACTGATATGCAAGGAAAACATGGAGCCTGAATTTCTATTTAGAAATTTCAAATACATATTAAATACACATTAGCTTTTAGAGTTGAGAATTCTTCCATTAAAAAAAAAAGTTCTACTTTATTTTCTCAGCGTTTGTCACTCATTTAACCTATAAAGGAGTATTTTGACACATAAATTTCTCAATGTTCTGGGAAAAGAGATGTATGATATTATAGCTTCCATGTTCTTACTGCATGATAAGTGAAGAGTAATTTTAAAAATTTTAGCCATGGGATAACATGATTGAATTTGTATTTTAGAAAGATCTATCTACTATAAGTAAATATGTTGTATTGAGACAGTCTAGATTCCCAAGCTAAAATAATGAAGATCTAGGAAGATAAAGAATCAGCATGCTGAAAAAGCATGGAACACATCTAAGGATTGTTAAGTCATTCAATATATCAAGAGTCTGACATTAACCGGATGAAAGATGTGATGAGGGATTCTCAAATGACCAGGTTTTATATTGAGAATAGGTAAATAGTATAACTACCAAAAAAGGAAACAAAAAAATAGAGTTAAGGAAAAGATGTTTGCTTTAATATTAGACAGTAAAGAGTTTGGAAAAGAACTAGGAAGGAACTTTTTTATCACAGAAATCAAGAAATTGGTGATTAGAAATGAATTTGATGAAAACGTCAAATGCTACTTTGGAAAGAGATACAGCAATTTCTCAGAGTCAATTTGATTTTGCAATTAGCATTATAGTTAGTGGGATAGTTTAGTTAAAGCCTTACTGAAATGATTTTAAATGCCCTATCATGTATCAAAATCATTGAAAAGACAGAATGACATTGCAGTATCTATGAAAAGGTTGTATGTGGACAGAATGTTTGTGTCCCCCTAAAATCCATATGTTGAAATCCTGTCTCTTAATGTGATAGCATCAGGAGGTGGGGCCTTTAAAAGATGATTAGGTTATGTGGGTAGAACTCTCATGAATGAATGAATTTAGTGGATACCCCAGGGAGCTCTCTCACTCCTTCCTCCATGCGATGACACAGTGAGAAGAAGCTTATCTGTGAATCAGGAAGCAGTTTCTCATCACACACTGAATCTGCCAGTGCCTTGATCTTGGACTTCCTAGCCTCCAGAACTGAGAGAAAGAAATATTTGTTGTGTAGGCGACCTAGTCTATGGCATTTTTATTATAGCAGCCTAAATGAACTAAGATAGAAAAATATATAAGTGGGGTCACAGATAACCCAAAAATAGATACAGTTCAAAGCTCTGTGATCAAGGGTAGAAAGATATTTCTCAAACATGACACAGTTACAAAACATGAAGTGAAAGATTGATGTGACTACATTAAAATTAAAAAAGCTATATACTCATGTATATATATATATATATATATATATATATATATATATATATGAATACTTAGCCAAAGTAAATAACATAACCTTATTAGCTAAAAAAAAAAAAAGAACAGAAGATGTGAATGGTCAACTTACCATTGAGTGCCATGAATATATTAAAATATGCCAACTTTTAGATGTTTTATATGCATTAAGTGAGAAATTAAAACATCCAAATATTGAGAAGATACAATTAAATGAAAATTTTTACATTAATGCAAAAATTTTTAAACAGCCAACAAATTGCAATGCATTTGGTAACATCTAATAGAATTTATAATACGTATATCCTACAAGAAGAATTTTAGTCCTAAATATTCTGGAAAGAAATATATATATATATATTTTTTTCAGTATGCGGGCCTCTTACTGTTGTGGCCTTTCCCGTCGCAGAGCACAGGCTCCTCAGCAGCCATGACTCACGGGCCCAGCTGCTCCATGGCATGTGGGATCTTCCTGGACCAGGGCACAAATGCACATCCCCTGCATCAGCAGGTGGACTCTCAACCACTGTGCCACCAGGGAAGACCAAGAAATACATTTTTGCAAAAGGAAATAGTCTTAAATTTTTTTCTCAGCTGTATTATTTCTTATATTCAAATGTAGAAGTAAGCAAATATTCCTTCAGGAAAACAATAGAGAAATTTTGACATATCATATTAATGAATTACTATAACATTTTATAAAGACAGAATTAATTTCAAAAACATCAAGTTGAGGAAAAAAGTGACTTGCCAAAAATAACATGTAGTGTGATATGTACAAATGTTTACTGCAAAATATCTCTATATATTGTTTAAAGTATAAATAGAGAGATATGAGTGTCAATAACAAAAGTCAAATACAGAATAGAGGTTATGTCTGGTGAAAAGAGAAAAAGATATATATGTCTGGTAGAAGGAGGAACACAAGGTACTTCAAATATATTTATAACATGTTATGTCTCAGGTTGATTGTAATGTGAATACATGCTTAATACACATACACCTACACACACCTATTTATATACACGTGTTTATATATTTACTTTTTTGTAACTAAAAAAATCAACAAAATTAGAAATTAAAGTATAAATTTTTAAGTGGGTGAAAATTTTAAAAATAGGTGAAGGGGGTTAAAAAACACTACCTCTAAAGGTACCAGCTATAAAATAAATAATTCATGAGGATGTAATGTACAGCATGGCAACTATAGTTAATAACACTGTATTGCATATTTGAAATAGTGAAGATAGTAGATATTAAAAGTTCTCATCACAAGAAAAATAATTTTGTAACTATGCAAGGTGACAGATGTTAACTAGACTTAGTGTGGTGATCATTTTGTAATGTATAAAGATATCAAATCATTATGTTGTACACCTGAAACTAGTATAATATTAGATGTCAATTATACCTGTAGTTAAAAAATAATTCTAAAAATAAAACAGAAAAATGTGGGAGCACTAGAGTCAAACAGCCTATGTGGCACCCCATGCTGATATTTAGTCATTTTGTGATGTTGAGCAATTCAATTACCCATTCTGGTCATCAAATGTCTTACCTTGAAATTGATGTAATAATAGAAAATAGTTTATCAGTTTGCAGTGAGGATTGGTAAAGTCAAAATATGTCAAATACTGACTGGATTACATCAAAATGGCAGAATAGGAGGATCTGGGGTTCATGTCTCCCCACAAGTACATCAAGAATACATCTACGAGTGGAACAATTTGTACACAGCACCTGCTGAACACTAGCAGAGGACCTCAGACACCTAAAAGGACAAGAAAAGATCCCTGTGGAACTAGGTAAGATGAATGAGAAAAAAAGGAAAAAAAAAAAAAAAAGAAAAGAGGAAATGGGATATTACCTGCACCCCTGCAGGAGAGCTGAAGGAGAGGAGAGGTTACCATATCCAGGAGGCCCCCTCACAGTGGTGAGATATGCTAAAATAGAAGGGGGATTTTGGAGGCTATTGGAAGAAATTGCAGTGGCCAGTCTGTGGTAGGCAAGACAGAGTAAGACATGCATAGACAGTCTGTTCCACAGCCCTGGGCTCCCCAGCTGGAGACAGGTGTCTACTGTTGGGGGCTGGTGCTGAAGTGAGGTGTTAGGAGAGTGGACCCAGGGATAGGACTGCTGTTGGCTGCATGGAGACAGCCTGAAGGGACAGGAATGAGAATCTCCACAGCTGGGAATGCTCCTGGAGGAAGCTCAGACTGCCTTGGAAGTGAGGCACCATTGTTGAGTGGCACACAAGGGGCAGGGCTACTATCACAGCCTCTCTCCTCACACTCCAACCCCTGCTTCCACAGGCACTGGGAGGGACTCCCACCAGAGTGAGCACACGTGCCCTGGTCTGTTGTCACTTCCTGATGCCCCAGCCTCCATGGGCACTAGAGGGGGATCCCATCAGAGTGAGCATGTATGCTTTAGTCATGGCCTCCTATCCCTCTCCTGCCTGAGCAAGAATGCACACCCCAGTTGGTCGCTGCCTCTTCCCCCTCCAACCTAAGTGAGCAAACGTGTCCCTGTCAGTCACTGCCCTTCTTTTTCCTGCCAAAGTGGGCCAGTCCCCGCCAGTCACTGCCTTCACCTCCCTCACCTGGACAGGGAGCAGATGCCTTAGGTGGGGTCAGAAACAAAGCTGAATCCCAGGGGCTGTGCTACTAAGGAAGAGGAACTGAAATCTCTCCATGCAGCTGCACAAGCTGTGGATTATACTTCCACAATAGGCTTGATATATCCAGTGACTGAAGAATATATGAATGGACAAGTGCTCCCAAAACTGAGACTAGTCTAGCTTTAGTAGCTGTGGAATCTGGGGGCACATATACATGGGAGTTGGGCCAGTTCAGAGTCTGTGCTGCCCTCACAGTGCCCGCAAGGGTCCAGAGACCTACCAAAAGGTATTGGAGGACCTTCTGGGGAAGTGGGGGTTGGTTGGGGCTCACAGTGAAGGCAAGGACACTGATAACAAAGGCTCCATAGAATATTTTTTATTTTGTTTTCTTTTATTGTTGCTTTAATTTTGTTTTAATTTTTAAAATTTTATTTTCTATTTTCACTATTTTTTAAATTTTTAAATATTTTTTTTTATTTTTCTATTTTTATTTTATTTTTATGTTTTGTTTTTTGCTTTTTTTGTTTTGCTTTGTTTTTTCTTTTTCTGGCTTTCATTTGTTTTGTTTCTATTTTTTTCTCATTTCTTTGTGTTGTCATTTTGTGTGTTTTTTGTATTCTTTGTTTTTGTTTTGTTTTGTTTTGTCTGTTGTTTTTGTTAACATTGTTTTTATTATTTGTGTTGGCTTCTAGGTTTTTTGTTTGGTTGTTTTCTTTGTTTTTTTGTTTGTTTGCTTTTGCTTTTGTCTGGTTTTGTTTTTATTGTTTGTCTTGGTTGTTGTCTGCTTGTATTCTTTCCTTTATTTATATATTTTTTTGGCCCTATCACACAGCTTGCTGAGTCTTGGTTCCCCAGCCAGGGGGTCAAACTTTAGCCCCCATGGTGGGACACTTAGTCCTGCCTTCAGGACCACCAGTGAATTCCCAGCCTCAGGGAATATTAATCATCATGAGCTCATCTGGAGGTTTGCATCTCAGTACCAAAACCTGGCTCCACCTAGCAGCCTGTAAGCTCCAGTGCTGGATGCCTCAGGCTAAGCAACCAGAAAGACAGGAACACAGCCCCACCCATCAGCAGACAGGCTACCTAAGTCATACCAAGCTCACAGACACCCCAAAACACACCCCTCCCTTGACATGGTCCTGCCCACCAGAGGGACAAAACACAGCTCCACTCACTAGAGCAAAGGCACCAGTTACTCACACCAGGAAGCTTACACAAGCCCCTGGAACAACCTTACTCACCAGGGGGCAGACACCAGAAGCAAGGGGAACTATGACCATGCAGCCTGCAGAAAAGAGAGCACAAACACAGTAAGTTTGAAAAAATGAGACAACAGAGGGATATGTTGCAGATGAAAATGCAACATAAAAACGTACAAGACTAACTAAATGAAGAGGAGGTAGGCAATCTACCTGAAAAAGAATTCAGAATTCAGAGTTATGATAGGAAAGATATCCAAGATCTTGGAAATATAATGGAGCCACAGATTGAGAAGATACAAGAAATGTTTAACAAGGTCCTAGAAGAACTTAAAAACAATCAGTGGTGAATAATACAATAAATAAAATAAAAAATATGGGCTTCCCTGGTGGCGCAATGGTTGAGAGTCTGACTGCTGATGCAGGGGACGTGGGCTCATGTCCCGGTCCAGGAGGATCCCACATGCCATGGATTGGCTAGGCCTGTGAGCCATGGCCACTGAGCCTGAGCATCCAGAGCCTGTGCTCCACAACGGGAGAGGCCACAACAGTGAGAGGTCCACGTACTGCAATAAATAAATAAATAAATAAATAAATAAATAAATAAATAAATAATACACTAGAAGTAATCAATAGCAGAATAACTGAGGCAGAAGAACGAATAAGTGAGCTTGAAGATAGAATGGTGGAAATCATTGCTGCAGAGCATAATAAAGAAAAAAGAATGAAAAGAAATGAGGACAGTCTCAAAGACATCTGGGACAACATTAAATGCACCAACATTTGAATAATAGGGGTCCCAGAAGACAAACAGAAAGAGAGAAGATCTGAGAAAATATTTGAAGAGATTATAGTTGAAAACTTCCCTAATATGGGAAAGGAAATAGTCACCAAGGTCCAGGAAGTGCAGAGAGTCCCATAGGGATAAACCCAAGGAGAAACATGCTGGGACATATTAATTTGTTAAATTAATTAATTAATTTATTTATTTCTGGCTGCATTGGGTCTTCATTGCTGCATGCAGGCTTTCTCTAGTTGTGGCAAGTTAGGGTTTCACTTCTTTTCAGTGTGCAGGCTTCTCATTTCAGTGGTTTCTCTTGTTGCAGGGCACATGCTCTAGGCACACATGTTTCAGTAGTTGTGGCTCATGGGTTCTAGAGCACAGACTCAGTAGTTGTGGCATACGGGCTTAGTTACTCCACAGCACGTGGGATCTTTCCAGACCAGGGTTCAAACTCATCTCCCCTGCATTTGCAGGTGGATTCTTAACCACTGTGTCACCAGGGAAGTCCAACACATATTAATTAAACTAACAAAAATAAAATACAAAGAATAAAAATTAAAAGCAAGAAGGGAAAAGCAAAAAAATAGCATACAAGGTAATCCCATAAGTTTATCAGCTGGTTTTTCAGCAGAACCTCTGCAGGCCAGAAGGGTGTGACATGACATATTTCAAGTGATGAAAGGGAAAAATCTACAACCAAGATTACTCTATCCAGGAAGGATTTCATTCAGATTTGTCAGAGAAATCAAAAGCTTTACAGAAAAGCAAAAGCTAAAAGAATTCTGCACCACCAAACCAGCTTTACAGCAAATGCTAGAGGAACTTCTCTAGGCAGGAAACACAAGAGAAGAAAACGACTTAGAAAAATGATCCCAAAACAATTAAGAAAATGGCAATAGGAACATACCTGTCAATAATTACCTTAAATGTAAATGGATCAAATGTTCCAACCAAATGTCACAGACAGGCTGAATGGATAAAAAGAACAAGACCTTTATTATGCTGTCTATAAGAGACCCACTTCAGTCCTAGGGACACATACAGACTGAAAGTGAAGGGATGGAAAAAGATATTCCATGTAAATGGAAACCAAAAGAAAGCAAGAGTAGCAGTACTCATATCAGACAAACTAGACATTAAAATAAAGACTGTTAAAACAGACAAGGAAGGAAACTACATAGTGATCAAGGGATCAATGTAAGAAAAAGATATAAAAAATGTAAATATTTATGCACCCAACATAGGAGAACTACAATATATAAGGCAAATGCTAATTACCATAATAGGGGAAATCAACAGTAACACAATAATAGTGGGAGACATTAACACCTCACTTACACAAATGAACAGATCATCCAGACAGAAAATTAATAAGGAATCACAAACCTTAAATGACACATTAGACCAGTTAGACTTAATTGATATTTATAGGACATTCCATCTGAAAACAGCAGAATACTTTCTTCTCAAATGCACATGGAACATTCTCCAGGATAGGTTACATTTTGTGTGATAAATCAAGCCTTGGTAAATTTATGAAAATTGAAATCATATCAAGCATATTTTCTGACCACAACACTATGAGATTGGAAATCAATTACATGAAAAAAAACTATAAAAAACACAAACTCATGCAGGCTAACCAATATGTTACTAAATAATCAATGGATCACTGAAGAAATCAAAGAGGGAATCAAAAAATACCTAGTGAAAAATGACAACAAAAACACAACAATCCAAAACCTATGGGATGCAGCAAAAGCAGTTCTCAGAGGGAAGTTTATAGCAATAAATGTTACCTCAGGAGACAAGAACAATCTCAAATAAACAACCTGTCTTTACACCTAAAGCAGCCAGAGAAAGAAGAACAAGAATCACTGAAAGTTAGTAAAAGGGAAGAAATCATACAGATCAGAGCAGAAATAAATGAAATAAAGACAAAAAAAAAGCAAAGATCAATGAAACTAAAACCTGGTTCTTTGAGAACATAAACAGAACTGAAAAACCTTTAGCCAGACTCATCAAGAAAAAAGGGAGAGGGCTCAAATCAATAAAATTAGAAATAAAAAAGAAGAAGTTACAATGGACACCACAGAAATACAAAGGATCATAAGAGATTACTACAAGCAACTAAACACACAAAAAAATGGACAACCTAAAAGAAATGAACAAATTCTTAGAAAGATACAAACTCCCAAGAATGAACCAGGAAAAATAGAAAATATGAACAGACCAAAGACGAGTACTGAAATTGAAACTGTGATTAAAAATCTTCCAACAAACAAAACTCCATGACCAGGTGGCTTCACAGATGAATTCTACCAAATAGTTAAAGAAGAGTTAACACCTACCTTTCTGAAAATCTTCCAAAAAATTGAAGAGGAAGGAATACTCTCTAGCTCATTCTACAAGGGCACAAACACCCTGATACCAAAACGAGACAAAGATACTGGAAGAAAAGAAAATTACAGGTCAATATTACTGAAGAATATAGATGCAAAAATCCTCAAAAAAATACAGCAAGCTGAATCCAACAACACATTAAAAGATCATACACCCTGATCAAGTGGGATTTATACCAGAGATGCAAGGATTTTTCAATATCTACAAATCAATCAGTGTGATACAGCACATTAACAAATTGAAGAATAAAAACTATATGATCATCTCAATAGATGCAGAAAAAGCTTTTGATAAAATTCAACACTGATTTATTATAAAAACTCTCCAGAAAGTGGGCGTAGAGCAAACCTACCTCAACATAATAAAGGCCATATATGACAAACCCACAGCAAATGTCATTCTCAATGGTGAAAAACTTAAAGCATTTCCTCTAAGATCAGGAACAAGACAAGGATGTCCACTCTTTTCACTATTTTTCAACACACTTTTGGAAGTCCTAGCCACAGCCAACAGAGAAGAAAAAGAAATAAAAGAAATCCACATGGGAAAAGAAGTAAAACTGTCACTCTTTGCAGATGACATGATACTATACATAGAAAACCCTGAAGATGCTACCAGAAAACTACTAGATCTCATCAATAAATTTGGCAAAGTTGCAGAATACAAAATTAATATACAGAAATCTCTTGCATTCCTATATACTAACAATGAAATATCAGAAAGAGAAATCAAGGAAACAGTACCATTTATCATTGCATTAAAAAGAATAAAATACCTAAGAATAAACCTACCTAAAGAGGCAAAAGACCTAAACCAAAGATGACACAAACAGATGGAGAGGTATACCATGTTCTTGGATTGGAAGAATCAATATTGTCAAAATGACTGAACTACTCATAGCCATCTACAGATTCAATGCAATCCCTATAAAATTACCAATGGTATTTTCACAGAATTAGAACCAAAAATTTTACGATGGAAACACAAATGACCACAAATAGCTAAGGTAAACTTGAGAAAGAAAACAGAGCTGGAGAAATCAGGCTCCCTGACTTCAGAATATACTACAAAGATACAGCCAGCAAATCCTTATCATACTGGCACAAAAACAGAAATATAGATCAATGTAACAGGATAGAAATTCCAGAGATAGACCCATGAACTTATGGTCAACTAATCTATGACAAGGGAGGCAAGAATATACAGTGGAGAAAAGACAGTCTCTTCAATAAGTGGTGCTGAGAAAACTGGAGAGCTATATGTAAAAGAATGAAATTAGGACACACCGTAACACTATATATATATATAAAAAACTCAAAATGGATAAAGACCAAAATGTAAGGCTGGATACTATAGAATTCTTAGAGGAAAACATAAGCAGAACACTCTCTGACATTAAATATATATATATATATATATATATATATATATATATATATATATATTTTTTTTTATCCACCTCCTAGAGTAGTGAAAAAACAAACAAAATAAACAAATGGGACCTAATTAAACTTAAAATCTTTTGCACAGCAAAGGAAACCATAAACAAAAGACAACCCACAGAACAGCAGAAAATATTTGCAAAGGAAATGACTGACAAGGGATTAATCTCCAAAACATACAAACAGCTCATGCAGCTCAATATCAAAAAAACAAAGAACACAATCAGAAAATGGGTGGAAGATCTAAATAGACGTTTCTCCAAAGAAGACATACAGATGGCCAAGAGGAACATGAAAATATGCTCAATATTACCAACTGTTAGAGAAATACAAATCAAACTACAATGAGGTATCACCTTACACCAGTCAGAATGGCCATCATCAAAATATCTACAAACAATAAATGCTGGAGAGGGTGTGGAGAAAAAGAACACTCCTACACTGTTTGTGGGAATGCAAACTGGTACAGCCACTATGGAGAACAGTATGGAGATTCCTTATGAAACTAAATGTAGAGCTACCTTATGATCCAGCAATCCCACTCCTGAGCATATATCTGGAGAAAACCATAATTTTAAAAGGTACATGCACCCCAATGTTCTTTGCAGCACTATTTAAAATAGCCAGGACATGGAAACAACTTAAATGTCCATCAACAGAGGAATGGATAAAGAAGATGTGGTACATATATACAATGGAATATTACTCAGCCATAAAAAAGAACAAAATAATGCTATTTGCAGCAACATGGATGGACCTAGAGATTCACTTCTTGTTATACTGAGTGAAGTAAGACAGAGAAAGACAAATATCATATGGTATTGCTTATATGTGGAATCGAAGTAAAGTCTACAAATGAACTTATCTACAAAACAGAAATATAGTTTCATATGTAGAAATTAAACTTATGGTCACCTGGGGGTAAGGGGAGGCATAAATTGGAAGTTTGGGATTGACACATACACACTACTATATATAAAATATATAACTAATAAAGGACTTACTGTATAGCACAGGGAACTTTACTCAATAGTCTGAAATGGCCTATATGGGGAAAAAATCTAAAAAATAGTAGATATATGTATAACAGATTCACTTTGCTGTACACCTGAAACTAATACAACATTGTAAATCAACTATACCCCAATACAAATTTTTAAAAAAATAAAAAATAATAAAAAATATATGTACAAAGCTGTACACTAAAAACAAACAAAAATATATATGTCAAATGTTGAAATCAGTACTCAGCATGAACTAACATAAATTATTTTTTAAATGGGCAAGGAAAGCAAAAAGGAGATTATTAATGAGTGTGGTTTATACACTTGAGGAAAAGAGAGATCAATCTGTAAGGAAACGGGTACCCAAAAGTCTTAAAAAATAATCTTCCCAAGTCAATATATATACAGGCATTAAGATAAGTGCAAGTAGTGAAATGATGAAAAAAATAGAGAACTTATTCTCAATAAACAAAGTTTTTATAGGGTTTCTCAATATGGGGTCCATAATGGGGATTCAGGGATCTTTGACTCCATATTATTGAATGCAAAATAATTCTGTGGCATGTGGTATCATATGAAAATTTTCAGAATCTTCAAGGAGTCAGTGGCACAAAAGACTTGAGATACTTGGAAATAATTTTCATATATGTAAACAATTGTGCTAAAGTATGGTAGATGCTAATATAAAAATAGTGTAGAGTGATAGTACAGAGATAAAAGGAGTTCACAATGGAAATCGTACTGGCATTAAAATCTATAGTAGTTTCCCCATATAATACTACTTAGAAAAAACACTCAAAATGAAGAAATAAAATGAATTTAGAGAAATTCAGCTGGTTTGCTAAGGTTGAAACATAATGCACAGGGAGGGGCATTGGATAAAGAAGATTAGAATTGGGTTATGACATGCTGTAGATTGGTTGCTGTCAATATTCCTTCCAAAGCTTTTTAGATCTCTTGTAACCTAAGAACTTAAAGCAATTGGCCTGTGATCCATTCACTGGGGAGACATCACTGGGGTGAAGAAACAAAAACAGGTAACCTCATCTAATTTTCTAGTCAATTTCCTTCCAGGTAAATAGACTGATGATATTTACAAGGAAGAAAAAAAAAACGTATCTATTGAATGTCTGCAGATAAAGGGAGAGTTATGGTTAATTAACCTATAATTTATGAGGTTTGTCTTCCTGGAGATTCATGTAAGCTACTCCCCCCTCTAGAGTATAAGATTAGATGCCTTGTAATTTAAATGTTTCTCTCCCTATGTGAGGTAACTCCAGGAACCTCACTTAGAGACCTCATGCATTACTCTGTGCCCGAGGTGCAGGCATTGTAGAGGCCCATGATATCCCGTATCCTTAAAATTATTAGTAAATCTTGATACTGGGTAAGATCTTTGATTAACACAATCTGATTTGACAGTCTGATCCTTTGTGTCTCACACACTAATTCTAAACACCCACCCCACAAACAAGCACCCTCACCTTCAGGCTGAAGTATACTTTCTGCCCCATCAGGCTGTAGTGAGGGTTTTGGATTGAAACTGCACTTCGTTAGACTTCTTCCCTTTCCCCTGTTCTGATTCCTCCACTCGCTTGTCAGTTTATCTTGGTAGCACTTCCTCAATAAATTACTTGCATCTGAACCTTTGTTTCAGCATCTGTTTTTCAAAAACCTGACCTTCTACAGGCTGCATATAGTGAGATATTTAGACTTTAACATAACTTTAATGCACTCAAAAAAACGGAAACCACTGAAGGATTTGGAATAGAAAAATAATCCCCCAAATTATGAGAAAATGACAGAAGTGAGCTATGATACTTGCCAAAGAAGAAAGCACTGTTTTTCATTTTAGGACTTCTGTCCTTTGTTTTTTATCAGTTCTTTGCTTTACTCTTTGCAGTGTTCCTGAAGCTCAATGAAATGAATACTGAATTTGAAGGACAATTCATTTTTTATAAGGAGCAGCACTTTAAAACTATTGAAAACAAACAAAATAAAGTATGTTATAATCAGTAAACATTTTTTTCTCTTTAACATTCTACAAATGCCCATATATAAATTAAATTTTAACTCCCGTGAAGCACCAATTGAAAAAGCAATTTTGTGAAGAATGTAGAACTAATAAAGTTTAATGAGGATTGTTGGAACATCAGTTCATTTCTCCAAACACCTGAGAGACACCTCAGGCTTAATTGAGTCAAAATAACTTCTCAGTTCAAGTTGACCCAATATTGTGTTCATTATTCCCAATTAGGTGACAGAAGTGAATATGAAGAAGTAAAGAAATGGGGGGTGGGGTGTAGAAACAAATATTCTGAAATTAATTTTTTATTAAGAAATTTTTAAAAATCTGATATATATATAATCAGTGAAATGAGAATAAAACTTTTATTTCAGAGTTGTAAAGACTGAAGAATTTTCTCTGTATATAGAGCCTTAAGAACATTTTAAGTCTTAGATAATAAATGCCTGGCTAGAATCATCTAGGAAAAAGATAAAGAATTCTTATGTGTTAGTTAATTAATGTGAATTAATGTGTTTAACTCAGGTATGTCTCTGATAAGAAATGACAAAGGAAATTTAGTTAAATTTTAACCAAAGACTGTCAGTAAGAAAGCTTATGAAAACATATGCTCTTATGGAATAACAAAGGTGGAATCAAGAAAAAATAAATATTGAACTACAATAACACTTACTAATTATGCAAAGGCAACATATCTTGTTGAACAGCAAAGAATATAAATTATTTCTGTCTGGGTTTAATTCTTAGATCAGATATTTATTAACAGTATGATTTTGGGTAAGGCACTTAACTATATGTCATGCTCCATTCTTTAAATTAGAGATAATAATAGTTCCTACCTCACAGGATTATTTAGTATAATATACATAAAGCACTTAGAATATTGTAAGGATTATATGTAAATCATTTAAAATGGGGTTATTACAGAGTAAACACAATATAAATGCTATACTCTGTTATTATAATGATCATTAATTAATGTTTATACCTGAATAATGACTGAGGAATAAAACAAGGTGCAAAACAGTGTTTGTAAATGTTAAATAAAAAAAATGTTTAAATAGCACATAGGCAAAATATGCTAATACTCAAGTAGAAAACTAAAGCTGTCAGACCTTTAATGTCGACTTCTTATTAAGCAAATAATGCACCTGTAAATATTGGAATTTTCTTCCTTGAATTTGTTCTCTCTTTAGTTACTGGCATTTTTAAATGCTTATGTAAGAATGTTGCTTCAAACTTTTTTTTTTTTTTGTGGTACACGGGCCTCTCACTGTTGTGGTCTCTCCTGTTGCAGAGCACAGGCTCCGGATGCACAGGCTCAGCAGCCATGGCTCACAGGCCCAGTCACTCCGTGGCATGTGAGATCTTCCTGGACCGGGACATGAACCCATAAGCCCTGTATTGGCAGGCGGATTCTTAACCACTGTGCCAACAGAAAAGCCCACTTCAAAATATTTTTATGGGATAATATGTCCACCTAAGCAAATTAATTCACTAATATGGATGAAAAATATAAAAATTATAGCATTTAATGTCAATTAATATATTAATTAAACTACTAATTATTGAACTTCTATTTTGTTTCTAACACTATGTTCAGTGATAATATGGAATTGAATACAACAAACTTCCTGCTGTGATACAAGTTTACCACCTATTAGAGGAGACAGGCATTCCTAGTTCCTACATATTCTGATAGGGTTAGAGTAATGTTTTGTCCAGGGAAACAAAAAAAATAAATAAAGCCCTTCACCTTGCCAGTGAAACCAAATATTGCTTTCCAGAACTGAAAATTATTGCAATGAATTTGAATTAAGGTCTCCATATTAATTATTTCTACTGTAAAATGAGTATACAATATTTAATAGCCTCATAAACAACACGCATCATGTATGTTTTAAGTGTCTTTATTTAGGAACACCAAGACAATTTTGAACCAAATATAAAATATCTGACAACAAATTGACCTTGATTTAATGCAAGAATTCATTCCACAGTATTTTCAGAAGTGAAAGTTTAAGTACTCTATAGGTATTTCTAAATGTAAACTCGTGAAAGTTACACAACCTCTTTGAGTTTACACATTTGTGAAATAGGGAGAGTAAAATAAATTTAACTTCTGAGATTTTAGTACAAAGTACAAGGCCTAGAATATAGTAGGTATTCAAGATGTGGTGGCTAATATCTGTGTTGTTAAATTCTTATTAGTGTTAGGAGATAATTAAATTTAAGTTAATGACTATAACCATGCAAAAAGATAACTCTCTTCTTTATTATTATATTCTTTTCTAGAATTAATGATAGCCCAGCACAAATCTATGTCCTTCAGAGTAGCTGCATATTACAAAAATGACCAAGGAATACAGATTTTTCTGGTTCTAACCAGAAACTTTAAAAAAACATGATATTTCTGCTTTGGGGTGTTGCTCATAAATTCCTTGGAGAATCTTGTGAATGTTACTGTCAATCAATTCAAATGAATAAATGCACATATATACAGTCTTTACATAAAATTCTATGGAGCTAAGTTTAAGAAACATAGACACACATAAACATATACATACACATATGTATGTATATATATATATATATATATATATAACTTCAGCTCACAGTACCCAAAACTAAGGCATCAAATATCATGTCAGAACTGTTGATCTGAATCCTCTTTATATGTCTTACTTCAGCCCTTAAAATTAGCTTTATCTTTGGGTGAATTTCTTAGCTATAGGAAACATTATACAATCACCTTTTCACTTTCTGAAATGTCATGCTTTTTGGTAAATCTGTGAAAAACTATAGAGCATAAAGATCCCTTCTTTGAATTCACTTATTTGAAACTGAATGCTTTTTCTCTATGTTAGGAAATCACAGAGAGTATATTTTTGGTAAGTTATGATTTTAATATCTAGCATTAAATATAGTTAAAATATTGCAGTTGTATCCTTTTAATGCAATGGATATTAAACAAGAAGAATATCTGTGAGAGGAAAATGGTAAAGTGTCTGTCAATGTTGATATTGGCCTCTGAGCAATGTTGCCCTAATCATGGCTCTCTTAGCTTGGAGGGAAAGATTTAAGAGCAATTAAAAAGTCAACTTGACTCAGACACATTGGAAGTGTGAATTGGTATGGCAAACTAAGATAAGCAAAAATTGGCAACAAAGACCAATTCTTAAACTCAGAATTTTACTTTTTGGTTTTAACCCTCTTTATGATGCTTAATGTTCACAATTCTCTTGTCTCTATCTAAACCACCTTGTTTAGCTTTCATTTTCTAGTGAAGCATAAGTTTTATTTTGACAGATTTAATTGAGCATCAACTGTCTGCCTTATCCTGGTATTTCGATGGTGGAGAGAGGTGTCCAGAGCCATGCTGAAAATTATCTAATTAGATTTTAATATCAAAATAGTATATCCTTTTTGCACATCAGAAAGAGTCTAAAAAATGTCCTTTCCACTTTCAAAATGTACACTATCAATGAAGAAAGTTGTATTTAGTTGTAATAAAAACTTTGTGATATGTGGAGTGAAGGAGAGTCTTCATACAGACTTTTTTCATCTTCTTCCTTACCCTCCAGATTTATGAGTATTCCAGGCAAGAAAAATGAAAAAGACAAAAAGAAAACCAAAAAATTAATATAAATACACATACTTTATTTAAAAAATAGGAACTATTCAAACCCACTAGTAAAAAAATGCCAATTAAACAAGGCATGTTATTTTTCTTATAAAATTGAGAAAAAATATAACACAAAAGATGAAGAGATGGTGATTCATTTCATTATTCATTAAAAATGTATTGGGTATATATAGTGAAATACCTTTTGAAATTTTAGAGGTATATCTATAACAATGAAAAAATACTTGCTCTCATAGATTTTTGTATTCCAGTGAGAGAATACAGAAAATAAGTACCTAAATAAACAATAAAAATACATTCAGCAATATATAAATTATGTGAAGAAAATTAAATAAGTCTACATGACAGAGAGTGACTATGTTGGAAGGAGCTATTTTTGAGAGAATATTCAGTGAAAGCTTCTCTGAGGAGGTAAATTTTTATCTGTGGTGAATGACAAGAAGTCAGCCTTGAGAAAAACATATTTTGTTTGTTCATTTGTTTGTTTTCCAATCACAGTAAACTGCTAGAGCTATACCATACCTATACCATCATAGATGATCATATGATTTTTAATCTTAAATTTGTTAATGTAGTGTGTCACATTAATTGATTTGTGGTTATTGAACCCTCCTTGAATCCCTGGGCTATATCCCACTTAATCATGGTGTATGTTCATTTTAATATTGAATTTGATTTGCTAATCTTTCATTGATAATTTTTACAAGTATTTTCATCAGTGATGTTGGCCTGAAATTTTCTTTTTTGTGTGTTATCTTTGTCCGGCTTTGCTCTCAAAGTGTTACTGTATTCATAGAATGAGTTAATAAGCATATCTTCCTCTGCAATTTTCTGAAATACTTTGAGGAGCATAGGTGTTAACTCTTCTCTAACTGTTTGGTAGAACTAACCTATGAACATATCCGATCATGAACTTTTTTCTGTTGGTAGTTTTTAAACAACAGATTTAATTTTAATACTGGTAATTAGTGTGTTCATATTTTCTATATGTTTCTAGTTCAGTCTTGAGAGATGGTACATTTCTGGGAATTTATCCTTTTCATCTGTTTTGTCATTTTATTGGCATGTAATTTCTCAGAATAATCTCTCACAATTCTCTGTTTCTGTGGTATAAATTATAACTTCCCCTTTTTCATTTATGATTTTATTGATTTGGGCCATCTTTCTTTTCTTTTCTTTTCTTTTTTTTTCTTTTTCTTGATGAGTCTAAAGGTCTATCAATTTTGTTGTTTTCAGAGAAACAGTTCTTTGTTTCACTGATCTATTCTATAGTTTTCTTGTCTCAATTTCATTTATTTCTCTCTGATCTTTATAATTTATTTTCTTCTACTTTGTTATTGATTTTTTCTTCATTTTCTAGTTCCTTTAGATATAAGGTTAAGTTGCTTATTTGAGATTTGTTGTTTGCTGAGGTAGGCATGTATTGTTATAAACTTGCCTCTTAGAACTGCTTTTGCTGCTTCCCATAAATTTTGGATTATTGTGGATTTGTTTTCATCTACTTCAGGAGCTTCCAGGTGCTTTTTTTTTTTAAATTCTTTGATTTCTTCAGTGATCCATTTATTGTTTAGCCTACATATGCTTGTGTTTTTTGCAGTTTTATTTCTTGTAGTTGATTTCTAGTCTCATAGCATTGTGGTCAGAAGAGATGCTTAATATTATTTCAATTTTCTTAAATTTACTAAGATTTGTTTTGTTGCCTACTCTGTGATCTATTCTGGTGAATATTCTTTGCACATTTGAAAGGAATGTGTATGTGTGTATGTATATACATAAAATGTCAGTGGAGCTTCAAGATGGCAGAAGAGTAAGACACAGAGATCACCTTCCTCCCCACAAATACCTCAGAAATACATCTACATGTGGAACAACTCTTACAGAACACCTACTGAATGCAGACAGAAGACCCCAGACCTCCCCAAAACCAAGAAACTCCGACATACCTGAGTAGGGCAAAAGAAAAAAGAAAAATCAGAGGCAAAAGAATAGGGATGGGACCTGCATCAGTGGGAGGGAGCTGTGAAGGAGGGAAGGTTTCTACACACTAGGAAACCACATCATGGGTGGAGACTGTTGGGGGTAAAGGGGTGAAGCTTCGGAGCCACAGAGGAGAGCACAGCAACAGGGGTGCAGAGGGCAAAGCAGAGAGATTCCCACACAGGATCAGTGCCAACCAGCACTCACCAGCCCGAGAGGCTTCTCTGATCACCTGCCAGGGCAAGCAAGGGCTGGGAGCTGAGGCTCCATCTTCAGAGGTCAGATCCCAGGGAGAGGACTGGTGTGGACTGTGTGAACGCAGCTTGAAGTGGGTTAGTGCAACACAGATAGCCAGGATGGAGTCTGGGGAAAAGTCTGAAGCTGCAAAGAGGCAAGAGACTTTTTCTTGCCACTTTGTTTCCTGTTGTGTGAGGAGACGGGATTAAGAGTGCCACTTAAAGGAGCTCCAGAGATGGGCACGAGCTGCTGCCATCAGCATGGACCCCAGAGACGGGCATGAGATGCTAAGGCTGCTACTGCAGCCACCAAGAAGCCTGTGTGCAAGCACAGGTCACTATCCACACCTCCCCTCCTGGGAGCCTGTGCAACCTGCCACTGTCAGGGTCCTGTGATCCAGGGACAACTTCCCCAGGAGAACACATGGCATGCCTCAAGCTGGCCTCTGTGGCCACAGGCTCACCCTGCATTCCATACCTCTTCCTCCCCCTGATCTAAGTGACCCAGAGTCCCCGAATCAGCTCCTCCTTTAACCCCATCTTCTCTGAGCAAAGAACAGACGCCCTCAGGTGACATACACGCAAAGACAGGGCCATATCCATAGCTGAACCCCAGGAGCTGTGCAAACAAGAAGAGAAAAGGAAAACTCTCCCAACAGCCACAGGAGCAATGGATTAAATCTCCACAATCAACTTGATGTACCCTGCACCTGTGGAATACTTGAAGAGACAATGAAACATTCCAAATTTAGGAGGTGGACTTTGGGAGCAATGATATACATTTTTTCCCCTTTTTCTCTTTTTGTGAGCGTGTATGCTTCTGTGTGTGATTTTATTTTGTCTGTATAACTGCTTTTACTATTTGTCTTAGGGTTCTGTCTGTCTGTTTATTTTTTAGTTTTTATTTTTTTTAGTATAGTTTTTAGTGCTTGTTATCTTTGTGGATTTGTTTCCTGGTTTGGTCACTCTGTTCCTTCTTTTGTTCCTTTTAAAATTTTTGTTACTAAAAAAAATTTTGTTTTAATAATTATTTTTTATTATTTATCATAATTCTTTTATTTTATCTTCTTTCTTTCTTTCTTTCTTTCTTTCTTTCTTCTTTCTCTCCCTTTTATTTTGAGCCGTGTGGATGACAGTCTTTGGTGCTCCAGCCAGGGGTCAGGGCTGTGCCTCTGAGGTGGGAGAGCCAACTTCAGGACATTGGTCCACAAGAGACCTCCTAGCTCCATGTAGTATTAAACGGCAAAAGTCTCCCAGAGATCTACATCTCTATGCCAAGACCCAGCTCCACTCAACAACCCACACACTACAGTGTTGGACACACTATGCCAAACAACTAGCAAAACAGGAACACAGCACTACCCATTATCAGAGAGGCTGCCTGAAATCATAATAATGCCACAGATACTCCAAAACACACCACCAGATGTGGACCTCCCCAGCAGAAAGACAAGATCCAACCTCATCCACCAGAACACAGACACTAGTCACCTCTACCAGAAAGCCTACAAAACACACTGAACCAACTTTAGCCACTGGGGGCAGACACCAAAAAAAAAACGGGGATTAAGAAACTGCAGACTGTGAAAAGGAAACACCAAACACAGTAAGTTCAGCAAAATGAGAAGACAGAGAAAAACACAGCAGATGAAGGAGCAAGGTAAAAACCAACCAGACCTAACAAATGAAGAGGAAATAGGCAGTCTACCTGAAAAAAAATATTCATAATAATGAGAGTAAAGATGATCCAAAACCTTGGAAATACAATGGAGAACATATAAGAAACGTTTAACAAGGACCAAGAAGAACTGAAAAGCAAACAAACAGTAATTAACAACACAAAAAATGAAATTAAAAATTCTCTAGAAGGGATGAATAGCAGAATAACTGAGGCATAAGAACAGATAAATGATCTGGAAGCTAAAAGAGTGGAAATAACAACTGCACAGCAGAATAAAGAAAAAGGAATGAAAAGAATTGAGGACAGTCTCAGAGATGTCTGGAACAACATTAAACACACCAACATTCGAATTATAAGAGTCCCAGAAGAAGAAGAGAAAAATAAAGGGACTGTGAAAATATTTAAAGAGATTATAGTTGAAAACTTCCCTAATATGGGAAAGGAAACAGTTAATCAAGTACAGGAAGCAGAGAGTCCTCAGGATAAATCCAAGGAGAAACACACCATGACACATATAAACCAAAGTGTCAAAAATTTAATACATGGAAAAAAATATTAAAAGCAGCAAGGGAAAAGTAAGAAGTACCATACAAGGGAATCCCTATAGGTTAATAGCTGATCTTTCAGCAGAAACTCCGCAAGCCAGAAGGGAGTGGCAGGACATATTAAGTAATGAAGTAATGAAGGGGAAATACCTATAACCAAGATTACGCTACCCAGCAAGGATCTCATTCAGATTTGATGGAGAAATTAAAACCTTTACAGACAAGCAAAGCTAAGAGAATTCAGAACCACCAAACCAGCTATACAACAAATGCTAAAGGAACTTCTCTAGGCAGGAAACACAGAGAAGGAAAAGACCTACAATAACAAACCCAAAACAATTAAGAAAATGGTAATAGGAACATATATATCAATAATTACCTTAAATGTAAATGAATTAAATGCTCCCAACAAAAGACGTAGACTGGATGAATGGTTACAAAAACAAGACCCATATATATGCTGTCTACAAGGATCCCACTTCAGACCTAGAGACACATACAGGCTGAAAGTGAGGGGATGCAAAAAGATATCTCATGCAAATGGAAATCAAAAGAAAGCTGGAGTAACAATTCTCATATCAGACAAAATAGACTTTAAACTAAAGACTATTACAAGAGACAAAGAAGGACAATACATAATGACCAAGGGATCAATCCAAGAAGAAGATATAACAATTGTAAATATTTATGCACCCAACATAGGAGTACCTCAATACATAAGGCAAATACTAACAGCCATAAAAGGGGAAATCAACAGTAACACAATCATAGTAGGGGACTTTAACACCCCACTTTCACCAATGGACACATCATCCAAAATGAAAATAAATAAGGAAACACAAGCTTTAAATGATACATTAAACAAGATGGACTTAAGTGATATATATAGGACGTTCCATTCAGAAAACACAAAATACACTTTCTTCTCAATTCAAGCCTTGGTAAATTTAAGAAAGTTGAAATCATATCAAGTATCTTTTCTGATGACAATGCTATCAGACTAGATATCAATTACGGAACAAATCTGTAAAAACTACAAACACATGGAGGCTAAACAATATACTACTTAATAACCAAGAGATCACTGAAGAAATGAAGAGGAAATTAAAAAAAATACCTAGAAACAAATGATAATGAAAAAAAGACGACCCAAAACCTATGGATTTCAGCAAAAGCAACTCTAAGAGGGAAATATATAGCAATACAATCCTACCTTAAGAAACAAGAAACATCTCAAATAAACAATCTAATCTTACACCTAAAGCAACTAAAGAAAGAAGAAGAACAACAACAAAAAAACCCCAAAGTTAGCAGAAGGAGAGAAATCATATAGATCAGAGTAGAAATAAATGAAAAAGAAATGAAGGAAATGATAACAAAGATCAATAAACCTAAATTGGGTTCTTTGAGAAGGTAAACAAACTTGATAAACCATTAGCCAGACTCATCAAGGAAAACAGTGAGAAGACTCAAAAAATAAAATTAGAAATGAAAAAGAAGAAGTAACAACTGACACTGCAGAAATACAAAGGATCATAAGAGATTACTACAAGCAACTGTATGCCAATAAAATGGACAAGCTTGAAGAAACGGACAAATTCTTAGAAATGCACAACCTTCCAAGACTGAACCAGGAAGATATAGAAATTATGAACTGACCATTCACAAGCATTGAAATTGAAACTGTGATTAAAAATCTTCCAAAAAACAGAAGCCCAGCACCAGGTGGCTACACAGGCGAATTCTATCAAACATTTAGAGAAGAGTTAACACCTAACCTACTCAAACACTTCTAAAATATAGCAGAAGGAGGAACACTCCCAAACTCATTCTCCAAGGCCACTATCACCCTGATACCAAAACCAGACAAAGATGTCACAAAGAAATAAAACCACAAGTCAATATCACTGATGAACATAGATGCAAAAATCCTCAACAAGATATTAGCAAACAGAATCCAATGGCACAGTAAAAGGATCCTACACCATGATCAAGTGACGTTTATCCCAGGAATGCAAGGATTCCTCAATATACACAAATCAATCAATGTGATACACAATATTAACAAATTGATGGAGAAAAGCCATATGACCATCACAATCGATGCAGAGAAACTTATGACAAAATTTAACACCCTTTTATGATAAAAACCCTCCAGAAAGTAGGCATAGGGGGAAGTTACCTTAACATAATAAAGGCCATATATGACAAACCCACAGCCAACATCATCCTCAATGGTAAAAAATGAAACCATTTCCAGTAAGATCATAAACAAAACAAAGTTGCCCACTCTCACCACTATTATTCAACATAGTTTTGGAAGTTTTAGCTGCCACAATCAGAGAAGAAAAAGGAATCCAAATCATAAAAGAAGTAAAGTTGTCACTGTTTGCAGACGACATGATACTATACATAGACAATCCTAAAGATGCTACCAGAAAACTACTAGAGCTAGTCAATGAATTTTGTAAAGTAGCAGGATATAAAATTAATGCACAGAAATCTCTTGGGTTCCTATACACTAATGATGAAAAATCTGAAAGTGAAATTAAGAAAACAATCCCATTTACCTTTGCAACAAAAATAATAAAATACGGAGAAATAAACCTACCTAAGGAAACAAAAGATCTGTATGCAGAAAATTATAAGACACTGATCAAAGAAATTAAAGGTGATACAAATACATCGAGAGATATACCATGTTCTTGGACTGGAAGAATCAACATTGTGAAAGACTCTACTACCCAAAGCAATCTACAGATTCAATGCAATCCCTATCAAACTACCACTGGCATTTTTCACAGAACTAGAACAAAAAATTCACAATTTGTATGGAAACACAAAAGACCCCGAATAGCCAAAGCAATCTTGAGAAAGAAAAACGGAGGTGGCAGAAGCAGGCTCCCTGACTTCAGACTAAACTACAAAGGTACAGTAATCAAGACAGTATAGTACTGGCACAAAAACAGAAATACAGATCAATGGAACAGGATGGAAAGCCCAGAGATAATCCCACGCACATATGGTCACACTATCTTTGATAAAGGAAGCAAAAATATACAGTGGAGACAAGACAGTCTCTTCAATAAGTGGTGCTGGGAAAACTGGACAGCTACATGTAAATTAATGAAATTAAAACACTCTCTAACACCATACACAAAAATAAACTCAAAATTGATTGAAGAGCTAAATGTAAGGCCAGGCACTATCAAACTCTTAGAGGAAAACATAGGGAAAACACTCTATGACATAAATCACAGCAAGATCCTTTTTGTCCCACCTCCTAGAGAAATGGAAATAAAAACTAAAATAAACAAATGGGACCTAATGAAACTTCAAAGCTTTTGCACAACAGAGGAGACCATAAACAAGACCAAAATACTACCCTCAGAATGGGACAAAACATTTGCAAATGAAGCAACTGACAAAAGGTTAATGTCCAAAATTTACAAGCAGCTCATGCAGCTTAATATCAGAAAAACAAAAAACACAATCCAAAAATGGGAAGAAGACTTAGACAGACATTTCTCCAAAGAAGATATACAGATTGCCAACAAACACATGAAAGAATGCTCAACATCATTAATCATTGGAGAAATGCAAATCAAAACTACAATGAGATATCATCTCACACCAGTCAGAATGGCCATCATCAAAATATCCAGATACAATAAATGCTGGAGAGGGTGTGGAGAAAAGGGAACCCTCTTGCACTGTTCTTTGGAATGTAAATTGATACAGCCACTATGGAGAACAATATGGAAATTCCTTAAAAAACTAAATATAGAACTATCATATGACCCAGGAATCCCACTACTGGGCATATACCCTGAGAAAACCGTAATTCAAAAAGAGTTATGTACCACAATGTTCACTGCAGACCTATTTACAATAGCCAGGACATGGAAACGACCTTATGTCCATGAAAAGATGAATGGATAAAGAAGATGTGGCACATATATACAATGTAATATTACTCAGACATAAAAAGAAATGAAATTGAGTTATTTGTAGTGAGGTGGATGGACCTAGAGTCCATCAAACAGAGTGAAGTAAGTCAGAAAGAGAAAGACAAATCCCGTATGCTAACACATATATATGGAATCTAAAAAAAAAAAAAATGTCATAGAGAACCTAGGGGCAAGATGGGAATAAAGACACAGACCTATTAGAGAATGGACTTGAGGACATGGGGAGGGGGAAGGGTAAGCTAGGACAAAGTGAGAGAGTTGCATGGACATATATACACTACCAAATGTAAAATAGATAGCTAGTGGGAAGCAGTTGCATAGCACAGGGAGATCAGCTCAGTGCTTTGTGACCACCTAGAGGGGTGGGATAGGGAGGGTGACAGGGAGGGAGACACAAGAGGGAAGAGATATGGGGCTATATGTACATGTATAACTGATTCACTTTGTTATAAAGCAAAAACTAACACACCATTTTAAAGCAATTATACTCCAATAAAGATGTTAAAAACAATGTCAATTTACCATAATGTGTCCTTTAAGGCAAGTGTTTCTTTATATTGTCCTGGGTGATCTGTCCATTGATGTTAGTGGAGTGATAAATTCCCTTACTATTACTGTTTTACTGTCAATTTTTCTCCTTATGTCTGTTCATATTTGCTTTATGTTTTTGGTGCTCCTATGTTGGGTACATACCTATTCACAGTTGTTGTATCTTCTTTGATTGATCACTTGATCATTATGTTATATTCCTCTTTGTCTCATCTTACAATCTTTATCTCACAATCTATATTTTCTGATATAATTATTGATACCCTGGCTTTATTTTCATTTCCATTTGCATGAAATACCTTTTTCCATTCCCTCATTTTCAGTCTGTGTGTGTTTTTAAATTTCAAGTGAGTCTCTTGTAGGCAGCAAATATATGGGTCTTATTTTTTTTTATCCATTCACCTATTCAATATCATTTGATTGGAGCATTTATTCCATTTACATGTAATTATTGATAATTTATTACCATTTCATTAATTTTTGTTTTTTCCTTTGTTTTTCCTTTGATTTCTTCCCTTGTGGTTTGATGATTTTCTTTAGTGTTAATGTTTGGATTCATTTCTCTTTTTTACTGTGTGTATCTATTATAGAATTTTGGGTTTTCTTTACTATGAAGTGTATATGTAGTAATCTCTAGATACATGTGATTATTTTAAATTGCTAAACTCTTAAGTTCAAAAGCATTTTAGCAGCCCTGCATTTTTACTCCCCCTTCCATCATTTTTACTCTTTTTGACATCATATTTTACATCTTTTTGTTTTGTGTATTTCTGAAATACTTATTGTAAATATTGATGATTTTACTACTTTTGTCTTTTAATGTTCCTATTAGCTTTATATGTCGTTCATCTACTACCATTATTGCATATTTGCATTTGTCAGTGAAATTTTTCCTCTCAAAATTTTCATATTTCTAGTGTGGACATTTTTTTTTTTTTTCACTTAGAGAAATCCCTTTAGAACTACTTGTAAGCTGTTTTAGTGGTGCTGAGGTCTTTTAGCTTTTGGTTGTGTGTAAATGTTGTGCTCTCTCCATCAAATCAGAATGACATCTTTGCCAGGTAGACTAGTTCTGGTTTTAGGCTTTTCCCTCTCATCACTTTAAATATACTGTACCACTTTCTCTGATCTGCAGAATTTCTGCTGAAAAGTCAGCTGAAAGACTTATCAGAGTTCCTTTGTATGTAACTTGTTGTTTTTCCCTTCCTGCTTTTATATTCTCTCTTTATCTTTATCTTTTGCCTTTTTAATTACAATGTGTTTTGGTGTGGCCCTTTTTGGGTTGATTCTGTTTGGGACTCTCTGTGCTTCCTGGACCTGAATGTCTGTTTCCTTTTCCAGGTTAGGAAATTTTCCACTTTTAAGTCTTCAAATATATTCTCTGCCCTTTTCTCTCTCTAGTCCTTCTGGAACTCCTATAATATGAATGTTAGCATGCTTCACATTGTCTCAAAGGTCTCTTAGACTGTCCTCATTTATTTACTTTATTTTTTTTCTGTTTAGCTTGAATGATTTCCACTACTCTTTCTTCCAGTTCACTGATCCATTCCTGTGTATCATCAAATCTACTGTTGATTCACTCTAGTGTATTTTTTATTTCATTATTTTATTATTCATGTCTGTTTTGTTCTTTTTTATATTTTCTTTGTCATAAACTTCTAACTTAATTTTGTTCATCCAGTCTTCTCTCACATTCTTTGAGAAGCTTTACTATCATTACCTTGAACTTTTGATTGGGTGGATTTATTTTCTCCGTTTCACTTAATTATTCTTTTGGTGTGTTATTTTGTTCCTTTGTTTTGAACATATTTTTTTTTAATTTTTGCCTCATTTTGCCTAATTCACTGTTTTTATTTCTATGCATTTTGTAAGCTCATTATGTTCCACCTGGAGAAATGGCTTTTTGTAGGATACATCCTATGTGTCCCAGCAATGCATGCCTCTCTGGTCACCAGAGCTACATGCTCTAGGGGTGTTCCCTATGTGGACCGTATGAATCTTTTTTTCTTTTCTTTTTTTTTTTTGGTGGCAGGCTTACTATTGGGTGCAGTCTGATAATTGTGGCCGGTCCCTGTCTGGTTGGTTGCCAGACCCTGCTTTGTGCAGGCTGCTGGCCACTGGTGGGCAAGTCTGTGAATTGAGGCAACTGCCTGTGGAGCCCCAGGGTCTCCTGGGTTTAGTGTTGCCCCACTGGTGAATGTAGTCAAGTTCTTCAGTGGGTTGTTGCAGGGTCAGTGGTCCTGGATCTAGGGTCTTCCTACTGGTAAGTGGGGCTGTTCTTAACTTCACTGTTTGTTGGGTCTGGGGTGACTCATAGCTGGTATGGGCCCACCAGTGAGTGGACCTATGTCCCAAGATGGCTTGTTGAAAAGTCCAGCATGTCTTGGAGCTCATGTTGTTCTGTTGCTTTATGAGACCAAGACTGGTGTGTCCCATGGCTAGTACCAGCCTGCTGGTGGGCAGAGCCAGATCACAAGATCTTTGGTTTCAGCGCCCTGGGGGTTCTCAGAGTGGGTACAGACTACTATTGGGGGAGGCTTGTTCCTGAAAGCTGGCTACAGGCTCTAGAGAGTCCCAAAGCTCATATCAGCCTGCTGGTGGGTGGGTCCAGATCCTGGGGCAGCTGGTTGAGAGCCCCAAGGTGTCTCAGAATGGTGTTGGCCTACTGTTTGGTGGGGCTGGTCCCAAGACTAGAGCTTTCTCACTGGTGGTTCAGATCAGGATCCAGGATTTCCTGGGGCTTTTGCCTTCACACAGGTGGTGGTGTATTTCCTAGGGTCTCTAGTTGCAATGCCCTGGGGATCCAGGAGCTAGTACCAGCACACTGGTGTGTGGGTCTGTTTACTGGACCCTTTGGTGGACAGGCCAATATCTCTGGGTAGCTGTGGACTCAGGGAATATTAAGGCAGTTCGCCTGCTGTTGAGTTGAGCTGAGTCCCTGCTTAGTTAGTTGCTTTGCCTGAGGTGTCCCAGTACTTGTGCTGGCAGGCTGGTAGGTGGGACTTGACTTGGTGATAATAAGCTACAGGAAAAATTCCAAAAAGGTATTAGCCTGCACCAGTGTTCTGATGGTAGATTAAGCACCGCCAAATCCACCAGTGTTTATATGCCCAAGATGAGCTCCAGATGCCTCCTCCCTTTCTGGGAGATTCTCCATGATCAGCAGGTGGGTCTAATCTAGGCTTGTTTCAAATTATTGCTTCTTCCCTGGGTCCCAGAGCATGTTAGATTTTATGTGCATCCTTTAAGAGGGGAGTATCTTTTTCTCACAGCCCTCTGGCTCTCCTGAAAGTTAGTCCCACTGACTTTCAAAACCAGATGTTCTGGGGGCTGGTCTTTCCAGTCCAGAACCCCAGGCTTGGGAACCCAATGTGAGGCTCAAACTCCTTGCTCCTTGGGGCTGTGTAATTGTAATTATCCTCTTATTTGTGGGTCACCCACCCTGAGGTATGAGTCTTGACTATACCATGTCTTTGCCCCTCCTACCTGTTTCATTGTGGTTTTTTCTTTATATCTTTTGTTGTAGAAGGTGTTTTCTGCTAGTCTTCTAGTCTTTCTCATCATTAGTTGTTCTGTAAGTAGTTGTAATTTTGGTGTGCCCAAGGGAGGAGGTGAGTTCAAGGTCTTCTTACTCTGCCATCTTGGCCACTCTCTGTTAATCTGGATGTTTTTAAATTCTCTACTTTGAACAGGTAATTTTATTGCAGTTATCATGTCTCATCTTCATCATCATATACTAGTGATATTTAGAGAAAATAGCATGCCTTTTTGGCTATAGTGAATCATGCATAGAGCCACTTTTGGACTTGATGGAGTCATGTATCCCTGGACATACTGGGACTCAAGAAAAAACTGGATGAGACAGTTTACTTTGGCGGTGAATAGAAGAGAATACACTTCCTGCAAAAAAAAAAATACACGATGTTTATGTATCTTAGGAAGACAAAGGGATAGAACCTTACAGATAGTTAATTGCTTATTCATGAAATATTCTCCTTCTTCTTTAACAATAAAATCCCAATTTTCTTCAGGGTGATACTGGGCCCAGCTTAAGAAAATAGGTCATAAATTTTTATAATCCATCATGTCACTACTATTAGCAAATCCCCCACTGTGATTTTTTGTTTGTTTAGAGTGGTAATATATCCAATTCTGGCCAGTGAGACCTAAGTGGAAAGCTGGTGAGATAGGTGGAAGTGGTGGTATTTTTAGGAAAACATAACATTGCTGTTCAAGGGAAACAAGGTATTTCTCCAATTTTTCTTCCTTCTTTAAGTTGTGTTAATGATGAAATCCTTCCTAAATGAATGTTAACTTACAGAATATACTTTTTTTTTTTTGTGGTACACAGGCCTCTCACTGTTGTAGCCTCTCCCATTATGGAGCACAGGCTCCAGACACTCAGGCTCAGTGGCCATGGCTCACGGGCCTAGCTGTTCCACAGCATGTGGGACCTTCCCAGACCGGAGCACGAACCTGCATCCCCTGCACTAGCAGGCGGACTCTCAACCATGGCACCACCAGGGAAGCCCCAGAATAAATTTTTAATTAAACAGATGCTAGTAGACTTGGGATATAAATACAGCTAGAATGACCCTAGAGCCCATTTTCTTATCTACTGCATTAAACTGCATGCTGTCATATGTAATTCTCAACAAGATCATATATGGTATATATTTCACAAGGTAAATATTGAATGTTGGGTGAATTTGTTAAACAACACTCCATTATATCATTGAAAGGATATGTGACTGACCTTTCACCTAATAGTTTTAAAATAAGTGTTTGTATATAATAAAATAATAATATAGTTTATTAATCTCCCCATTTAAATTACAAATAATCTCTGAATGCTACTATTAGTCACACAAAAATTAGGATTTCCTCATGTTTTGGACTATTTGCACAGATGTAGCAAGAGATGTTAATTAACCCAAGAAACCCCCTCGACTACATTATATAAGCAACACTTGATGTCAGAGAATTAATGTCTATCTAGATATATCATTATGAATACATGAGTGGACTTTCTGAAATCTCTATTACTTAGTCTTTATCCTGATGTTAGGAACTCAACACCCCCAAAACTTTCTCCACCTGGTTTCTTCGGTAGTATCTATAGATTTTGGTGGTCTTATTTTTTTAAGGTCACCAAAATTGGTCAACTTTGCTGACTTGCCAGGAAATAATCTTCTTCATCACTTCTGAAGCTGTGATTTTGTCATTCATGAAAATGACTGGAAAATTGCTATCAGTGGGAAGTTTAGCTGGAGGTACCATACCAAGGATCCTCAGTTTTCCTTCAAGTGCTCCTAAAACATGGCCATATTTGTATTCTCACTGCATAGCCATCTCAGGAAAGTCAGACTTCATATATAATAGTTATCCTCCTCCAAGGTGCATAAGTATACGCAGCTAACCTTTCTTAAGGTTTAGGTCAGCAATTAACCCAGTGTCATTCTGCCACTGGTTAAAGCAAATCACAGGCAAGCCCATAATAAAAGGGAGAAGTCTAAACAAGAATGTGAATACTGGAAGGTATGGTTCATGGCAGGCCACCAAAGTGACAGTGTACCACTATTTTTATGTTATATAAAATCTTGATGCCAAATAGCCAACAAAGATGTTCAAATAATAAATGAATCAATAACAACAGAATCAAAATTTGTAGAAAACTTATTGTGTACCTAAAAGTGAACAGTTTGTTTAAAAAAAATTAAAAGAATATCATGCAGCCACTAAAAAGTTATTTATGAAATGAATGTGATAATATAGAAAATTCTTTTCTATTACTGGATTTTCTAAATATTCTCAAATGTAAATATACCTAAACTAAAACATTTTAGTAATCTCCAAATTATATCATTAACATTTTTATTGAGTAAAATATCAGAAGTATTTATTTTGTATTCATGTTATAGGAAAAATAATTCCCCCCCAAAAATTAACTACTATATTTTTTGCAACTATCAAATTTGTGTTTGTAAGGCTTTAGAAAAAGCATATTTAAAATATAAAATAAATTTGAGCTCTAAAGGAAAAGGATGAAACAGAAATTAAAAAAAAAAACATTCAAATAGTGCTGCAATGAACACTGGGGTGTATGTATCTTTTCAAATTATGGTTTTCTCCAAGTATGTGTCCAGGAGTGGGATTGCTGGATCATATGGTAATTCTATTTTTAGTTTTTTGGAGGAACATCTATACTGTTCTCCATAGGGGCTATACCAATTTACATTCCTACAAACAGTATAGGAAGATTCTCTTTTCTCCACATCCTCTCTAGCATATATTATTTGTAGATATTTTTGATGATGGCCATTCTGACTGGTGTGAGGTGATACCTCATTGTAGTTTTGATTTATATTTCTCTAATAATTAGTGATGTTGAGCATCTTTTCATGTGTTTGTTGGCCATCCGTATGTCTTCTTTGGAGAAATGTCTATTTAGGTTTTCCACCCATTTTTTTTTTTTACAGTAACCAGGACATGGAAGCAACCTAAATGTCCATCAACAGAGGAATGGATAACAAAGATGAGGTACATATATACAATGGAATATTATTCGGCCATGAAAAGGAACAAATAGTGACATTTGCAGAGACGTGGATAGACCTAGAGACTGTCATACAGTGTGAAGTAGGTCAGAAAGAGAAAAGCAAATATTGTGGATTTAGAATAATGGTACAGATGAACTTACTTGCAAAGCAGAAATAGAGATGCAAATGTAGAGAACAAACTTATGGATACCAAGGGAGGAAGAGGAGATGGGATGAATTTGGAGACTGGGATTGACATATATACACTATTATACATAAAACAGATAACTAATGAGAACCTACTGTAGAGCTGTAGGGAACTCAGTGTAAGGAACTCAGTGCTCTGTGGTGACCTAAGTGTGAAGGAAATCTTAAAAAGGGGATACATGTATACATATAACTGATTCATTTTGCTGTACAGCAGAAACTAACACAATATTGTAAAGCAACTATACTCCAATAATTTTTTTTAATTAAGTGTTTCAAAAAGTAATAAAAATTACAACTTTATTACTGTTAAAAGAAGCATTCAATTTGGAATATAATATACTTTGGAGATTATGCTCAACTAACTCTTTCATTAATATTAATTAATTTTTGCTTGTGCAAGTATAACATTTGTCTTTGGCAAGACATGAAAATGGAAACAAAAATACCATCTTAAAAATACAAAATTATCAACCAAACTGTGAGTAGATATGCATAGTTGAAATATATTAATTTCATTTATATTTCTAAATCAATAAGCTTGTTCTTCTTACTGCTAAGTCACCAGTAGGTGAGATAGAGAGGATTGCATAATATTTAATACAAGAACTTAATTGTTTAAATACTTTTGAATACACTTTATGCTCCAAAAATAACTTGTTGCCTTATAAACGTCAAGGTTCTTGTTTTAGCCTTCCATTCTACCTTGATAGCACCTAAACATAGGACTAAGTAACTAGGGCTTATTGAATTGGTTAATCAAATATTTTTCTTCATATAATGATGATCTTATTTCTACAGTGTATTTTTATGTAACTAATACATGTTACCCACAATTATTTAGTATGTTAGTGGCATATATTCCACATTACTTTTCCTGTTTTAAAAAGTCCTTTATTACAGATATTAAGAAATTTAAACAGCTTTTGCTTACAGGCCAAACTCAAAGGTCACTTTTATTTTTAAAAAAGGACAAAAGATATTGATGTAAGAACAGATCTTTTCAGCAATAAAATAAAATGCAAACTTTTCTCAATTGAATATGAAAATAGAATGATATGTTTCATTTAAAATTTCAAAAGGATTGTGTTATGTTTGCTTATTAAATACTTACTAAATATAGAGTGATGGCCCTTTCCCTTCTTCACTCAAGTAAAATGGATACAAGATACCTAGAATTCTTAAGGTTTGGGGGAAAATTGTAGTTCAGTTTTTAGTACTTTATTTAGAAGAGATGTTTGTTTTTTTGTTCCTGAATCTAATGTGTATTGAATTTCAGAGGACACGTTAATGTGAGTTTCTCATTTTCCTTTAGTTAAATTTTATAGGGGAACAGGGTGATAAATGTGTTAAACATTTTTCTAGACAAAGGAGAGCAGACTGAAAGAATCATTGATTGTCTTGAACCTCTCTATATCTCATCAAAGATAATGTATGAAGTTAATTTTTTTAATCTTTGATAAAATAATCACGAAGTGATCATTTCTTAATTGGAGGTTTCAAGGAGGTTGCTTCAGGGAGATTCCTCTTATATCTGAGATGTAGGTTAATGTTTTCAGACTCTAGTATGAGCAATGGCAATGAGTTCTTTGAAAATGTTTGGGAACAACAGACAAAAATAAATTGGTGTCAGAATGTAAAAACAAATATGCTTAATTTGTATGAAGATGTTTTTCGGAAACTTGAGTGATTTAACTAATTTCATGTTAACATAAGTATATCCAAATTAATTATTTCTAGGTTTTGGCAGAATAGTATATAGAAAGTTGTTCTCTTGGGAGATTGGGATTGACATATATACATTAATATGTATAAAATAGAAAACTAATAAGAACCTGCAGTATAAAAAATAAACAAAATTAAATTTAAAAAAAAGAAAGTTGGTTTCACATAGTTTTGTTTTGTATTTTACTTGAAGCATTCTCCCTTTTGATAAATGTAAAAATGTATGCATACTTGGAAAAGGTACTTCTTGGTATTTATTTTATTCACAGAATATAAACATATAAGTTGATTTTTTTTCCTTTTTAAGTTAGGTATATATTCTCTTTTTCATATGCTGGTGCACTAAATTCTAGTTTCTTTACTACCCCTTCCCCCTCTGCCTCCAAAATATGAATCTTTGACATACAGTAGTAAAAAAAGAAACAAATAATTTGTCTTTCAAAAAATAAGTTCAGCTGATTTTTTAATTAGTTATCTAATTATTTATCATTTATTCAACAAATAATTTGAAGCACGTGCTATATTCCTGGTACTGATAATTTAGTGATGAAAAAACGGGGTTCCTGAATTCTTGAACTTAATAATACCATGGAGACTTATAAACTGCCTACCAGTTTCCCAAGAAGACTACTTATCACTGATTATTATGCATTCAGGAAATTATTTATGACTTTCAAATTATTTATAACCATATATTTTTACCTAGAGTTTGTAAGTCATTCACATAACATCTTCCATCAAAAATTTGATCATGTGTTTATGCATCAAACATGTAATAATTGATCACATTTTTTAGCTTACAGCAAATAAAGTTGTAGAAAGATCTGAGATAGCATATTAATTGTTAGATATCCCAATTACACTTTCTATTATGGAAATGGATGTCTTTTCCAGTTTGTAATTCCAGATATTAATCTATTATAAAACTGATAAACTTTCTGATATGCAGCTCAATATATCCAGTATATTTATTTTGGATCACCATCTTTAATGCAGGACTATACTTAAATAGGAACTACCTCAGTAGGTTTTATAAAATTGAACTTTTATTATTGACTCTGTTGTTATTGACTCATTTGTCATTTGAACATCGTTGTTGACTGTTTGGCATTGAGATTTTATGTAATATAAAAATATGATCTTTAAACATAAAGGTATTATTTAGATTGTTATTTTTGCAGAATTAATCAGTGTTAGAACATAAACCATTTCAGTCTCTACTATCAGAATCCATTGACCTCAAGTAAAAATTTTAAGTTTATATTTGAGAAGTTAAAACTCTTTTTAAATATCTAGTTTAGAACTTCCCTGGTGGCAGTTCTTAACCACCTGCCACCTGGTGGCCACCTGGTGGCAGGTGGTTACAAATCCACCTGCCACTGAAGGGGACATGGTTTCCAGCCCTGGTCCAGGAAGATACCACATGCTACAGAACAACTAAGTCTGTGTGCCATAACTACTGAGCCTGTGCTCTAGAGCTCACGAGCCACAACTACTGAGCCCACGTGCTACAACTACTGAAGCCCACGCCCTGCTCTGCAACGAGAAGCCCCTGCAATGATAAGTCTGTGCACCGCAATTAGAGAAAGCCTGCATGCAGCAACGAAGACCCAATGCAGCCAAAAATAAATAAATAAATAAATTTATTTTTAAAATCTATTTTAATGACTTTGTTCTTTTTTAGCAATATTCCAAAAAACAAAAAAGTTGACTTACATTTTAATAGAAAAAAAAACATTTTAACTTGCAATGATTTTAGTGCTAAATTGGACATTTTATAAATTTAAAATACATAGTAGAATCAGTGACTTACTTTCTCATATACTTAAAATATCTTACTATTCCATCTCTCTAAGAATTATTTATTATTTTTATCAATTATTCTCATCTAAGCTAAAAATGTTAAAATAATAATAAAAGAAGAGAATATTGGAGTTTTGTAGAAAGATAATGAAAAAGTAAAAAAAAAATCATCATTTCACCATGTTAAAATTTTCATCTTCTGTTGCCCTGTATATGCCAACTTCTTTTAAAAGTATATTAAAAATATTGAAATTTTCAAGAATATTTTGGCTATTCTAAATATTTTGTTTTTCTCCATAAATTTTAGAATTAGTTTGTTAATTTATTTTAAAAGTTTACTGCAATTTTGACATTGATTTAAATGAATCTGTTCAACATATTTGCAAAAATATATTAAGATGTTAATTTGCCTGCTCTGCTATATATTGTACTGCCATCTATCACTGGACATTCCATACCCTCACTCAAGAAATAGGTTGGCACTAGCATGTTAGAAAGCCTTCCTGCATGATTTTAGGACAACTGGCAAGTTCTTAAGTGTTTGTAATAATGCAGTGTAGCAGTAGGGTATCAAGGCTCACACAAGTTCTGTTAAAATCTGGGGTGATTCTTACAATATTTTGTTGTTGGAAGAATGGCTAAGAGAAACTGGAATGTCAAAGTAGGAAATTCTGCTATTTGACATATCTTTTTACATATCAGGGTTTAGCTTTTAGATCTTAATACACATAGTTATGTAATAGTACAATAACAAAAATAATTTTTTAAAAAATGGATTTTCCAAGTTGAATACCACATAGAACAAATATATTATTTGACTGTACCCAGGCAATTGGGAACTCCATGACACCAGAAGGTAGTCTAGTTGAGTTTGTGTGTCTGTCTGTCTGTGTATGTATTTTAATTTCTGGAAGAAATGTCATTCGCTGAAAATTTTATCAGATGTTTCTCAGAATCTGTCTTTTACTATATAGATAATATTCAATAAGGAAACTACACAGTTCCATGTTTGTGAAATGCTATAAACCTTCCTTTATCTGTGCAATAATTGACTTTAGATTGATAAAGCAAAAATTATAATTGCTGGTATGAATTTGGATGATAAGAGATGACAGAGGTCTATGGGTCCTAGGTACTTAGAAGGACATGTGTTTTCTTTTCTAACCCAGGCCTTTCACCAAGATACAAAAATAAATGGGCATCTATATTAGTTTTTTTTTATGATTTTTAAGTAACACATTCCATGAGTTTAGCATCATAAAACAACTCAATTACTGTGGGTGAGGTGTCAGGAGCATTTTGTAAAGCAACCAATTAGGTCAGACCCAACCAGGGTAATCCTTCTTTGATTAAATTAAAGCTAACTGATTATGAAACTTAATTATATCTGTAAAACCATTTAACATATAAGGTAACCTAATCACAGGAATGATACCCCATCATAGTCACAGATCCCACTCATACTCAATGGGAGGAGATTATACAAGGCATGTACATCAGGGTGTGGAAACCGTGGGGGACATTTTAGGATTCTGCCTATTGCAGCACTAAGCAAACCCCACAAAACATCCTGAGACCACACACACTTAGCAACATGGTAAGAGCCCATTTAAGATGTTGAGAGGTTATCACAGCAATATTCCTGGGAGACTCTTCTGACCATTGCAGAGATATCACCCCCCACAAAAAAATTTTCAACTAATCCTGCATGCACAGGTACATGTAAGTATTGCATGAACAAAACCTGAGGATGTTCTTCTCAATGAATCATCATCTAAGCAATGAGGAATTGTTATTAAAAGAATGTTATGATGTGATATGTTCCACTAGATGATGTGTCAAGAAGTGGGAGTGAGTGAAGTGAGTTTGTTTGAATATCCTCTTAGAAATAGAAATTAGAGCTTGTGATATGCATAATCTGTGGATGACTTGTGTGTCCAGACACATGTTCCCAGATACCTGAAACTCAGTAGCTCTACTGTTGTGTGTTGCATGCATGGATCCTTTTCAAAGCAGTCTTTGGTAATGATAACCTAACAGCTGGTGTCAGATGCAGCATAAGTTTTTGAATATGTCAAGTATATGTGCACTTGTCAGGTGTCTCCTGAAAAATAAGACTGTAGCTTCTTCCTTGGGATGTTGGGATATTAAATTGGGAGGTGAATAACTGGTTTCCTATTCAAATTGTAAAGAAGAGATATGGCAATTAAAGAATGGTCTGACACTTCCAGGAGGGTCAAGTTTCACCATGTATTTAATTTAGTGATTCCCAAATCTGGATGATCTTTACAATCACTTGGGAGTTTGTGAAAATACTAATAGCTCTGTCCAATTTCAGACCAATTCAGTAAAAATTTTAAAAAATTAAGAAAAAAAAAAGATGGTATCTAGGCATCTGTGCTGTTTAAAATCTCACCATAATGTGTAAATGGGATTGAGGACAAGTTATTCAAATGACTTTATTTTCATTTTTTTCATTGATTTATAAAGTGTGTGAGTCTATTCCTGAGCTCTGTTTTGTTCCCTTGATCTATATGTCTATCTTGATGTCAGTAACAAACTGACTTAATCATTGTAATAAATCTTAAAGTCAAGCAATGCATATCTTCCAACATTATTCTTCATTTTCACAGTTGTATTGGCCATTCTAGCCCTTTATATTTCCACAGGAATCTTAGAGTCAGCTTGTCAGTTTCAACCATAAAGCTTACTGGAGTTTTGTGTGGGATTGCATCAAATCTATTCAGACAAAATTAACATCTTTATTTTAATGAGTCTTCAGATATTAAAGACATTTATCTCAGTAATATATATATTAGTTTTAGCAATTTAAATCTTGCACATATTTGTCAGATTGACCCCTAAGAAATTCAATTCATGTTTTAAAACACTTACAAATATTATTTTCATTTAAATGTATAACTTTGTTAAATTATAGACATTAAAATTATTTTCATATTACTGGTCTTTTATCCTTAATGTTGATAAATTCATTTATTAATTCTGGTAGCTTTTCTTGGTAGACTCCAATGGATTTTATACATAATTAAGTTGTCTGTGAATAAAGACAGTTGTAGTTCTTCCTATAAATCTAGATGTTATTTATTCTTATTCTTGCCTCATTTCATTAGCTAGAATATCCAGTACAATGTTTAAAAAAATAATGAGAGTGCACATCCTTGCCTTACACCTGGTCTTAGTTTTTTACCATTAAATATGATGTTAGCTGTAAATCTTATAAAGATACCCTTTTTCACTTTGGAGACATTCCCTCTGTTCCTAATGTGCTGACAGTTCTCAAAAATCAATGCTGAATTTTGTCAAATGCTATTTCAGGCATTTGACTATTGAGATGGTCAGATTATTTTCTCTTTTATCTAATATGACATATTATATTGATTAATTTATTAAAGTTAGAGCAACTTTACATTTGTTGATTAGACCTCTTTTTAATCATGATACATTATCTTTATTTATAGATTGTTAGATTAATATGCTAATAAACTTCTAAGAATTTTTGCATTTATATTCATGAGGGATATAGGACTTAGTTTTCTTTCTTATAATATCTTTATCAAGCTTGAGTATTGTACTACTGCAGGCCTCATACAATGATTTGAAAATTACTCTTTCCCCTTTAGCTTTCTGGAAAAATTTGTATAGAGTTAGTTTTATTTATATTTGAATGTTTGGTAGAGTTTGCCATTGCATCCATATGAAGCTGGAGTTTTCTTTGTGGAGAAGCTTTTAATAAAAAAATCATTTCTTTAGTAGATATATGAATATTTATGTTATCTATTTATTTTGAAAGCACTTAGAAATTTATGTCCTTCAAGAGATTTGCCCATATTACCTAAGATCTTGAATAAAGTTATTTGTAATATTCTCTAATTATTATTTTAATATCTAAATAATCGGTAGTGGCATCACCTCTCTTATTCCTAATATTGGTAATATGTAGTCCTTTCTGAAGAAAGAATTAGTGCAATACATCAGAGAGTTGATTAATTTGGCTTCCAAAGTTTAAGTTCTATGACCTTTTTTACTTTTCTGTACTTTTAAATATAAAACCCCAATCAATTAATATAAATATTTTGAGAAGTATTTAGTATTCATTAAGAATTTTAAGAAAAAATAAGAAAGAAGGTATCAACCAACTTACACAAAGATCAGCTTTCCAGTAATTTAAAATTATCTATTACCAGAGCCATACACCTAGAATTTGTGTATAAGTACTTCATTTGTTAAATATTTCATAACATATTTTATTAATTGAGAAAATATGGAACTATCAAAAAACATCAAAAACTCTATTATGTACATGTAAAATCTATTGTAATGTCATATCCAAATATCCTCTTCTGGAGTATTATTGTTACTGAGCACAAGTTCATGTGCCCAAGGCATGGTGAGGCCAAAAAAATCCCAAAACATTGGAGTCTGGAACAGAGAAATGTTTATTGCAGGACCATGCAAGCAAATGGGTGGCTCATGCCCAAAATACCCCAAACTCCCCAGAGGGTTTCAGCAAGGCATTTTTAAAGGCATGATGAGGGAAGGGTGTGGTTAGTTTTGGCAAACTCCTTGGTGCTAGAATCCTTTGTTCTTGCAACTGTCCAAGTAGGTCAGGTCACCATGTTCCTGTAAACCTCCAACAAGACAAATGTTATTCTCTGTTTTGTAACTTTTTATTTCTTTATAGGTGCATTCTTAAAAGTCAGAGCCCTGAGAATAGGTTATCTTGTATATTTCAGGCTATAGGTAACATTCTTTTACAAAAAGTGCAGAGACAAAATGACTAAGCACAGGCAACAAGCACAAAGATTAAAGTAAAAGGGACAGATCTAATATGGAGTAAGATATGTTCTATCCTCTTACATTATAATTGAAATTATTCTGATTTGCAAGAAACTATAATGTTTCTATAGCCCAGGTAATATAAATCTTGTCTTAATTTTTTTTTTTTTTTTTTTTTTGTGGTACGCGGGCCTCTCACTGTTGTGGCCTCTCCCATTGCAGAGCACAGGCTCCGGACGCGCAGGCTCAGTGGCCATGACTCACGAGCCTAGCTGCTCCGCGGCATGTGGGAGCTTCCTGGACCGGGGCACGAACCTGTGTCCCCTGCATCGGCAGGCAGACTCTCAATCACTGCACCACTAGGGAAGCCCTTAAAATTTTTTATAATTTTTATATATTTTTTGCCTTTTATTTCTTTTGACTTCTATTATTTTCATTTGTATACATATTCAGAAGTCAAGGCTTTGTTATACATTTTCAAAAAATCAAAGATTTAGTTTTATGATATTAACAGTATTTGGATTTTGAAGCTATTTCACAATGTGTAAAATTTACATATATTGAGTTATAGGCACAGATTCTAAAATTTAGAACAGCATGTGCACTTACATGTTGTTCCAGAAATTTATTTTTAGGGTGTGTGAACATGACCTAATATGCTCTAGTTTTTATACACTATGATAACTATAAGCACACAATCAAATTAATTAAAAATTACCAAAAAGTACATTTTTTCTTTCTCCACAGTTAGGAGGCTGGATCAGTAAAGGGTTGGCATAGCTGCCAAGAAGTATTAAGATTTCTCTCAGGACTCAGAAGGACACTCTCAATATGTTAAGGGAAGATTGGTTCCTAGTTTGGATGAAAACATAATTCACCCCAATAACTATGCTACTCTTTTCTGTAAACAAAATTTCAATACATAGTAATTTGGAGTGCTATGCTTTTTAAAATATTAATATTGTCTGTCATAAGCCCCTGTCACTGTGACTGTTCAGCAAATTTACAGAGTCAATAGCAGTCAGTTAAATAGTAACAACTTACAATTTAGACCACAATATAAATAAGAATTGCAAATACATAAGAAAACCTGACTCATTAGTCATTTAGAAACCATTGTCATTTTAGAGTTCTATATTCATAATACAACTGGCTAAAAAAGTAAGAGCTTAATAAGTCAGTATTAAACAGTGAACTGTTCTTAATGAGGTTAACTTAAGAAGAAGTGAGAAGTGGGGTGAGGACTGTGCAAAACAACCTATTTAGCACAGAGACTGAACCTGAAATATAACTACTGACTCTAATTAGGCTGCCTACCCCTTCCCTAGTGATCCTGCTATCTTGGATCTGTACTTCCCAAGGCTCCATTTGTAGGTGTGATCTCAGATAATTTGTTTATATCTATGCTCAAACTCTTTATTCCTACTGAGAATCAGAACTCTTTAAGGGAAATTCAGAAATGCCAAATGGCCACTGGAGTGGCTGCATCTAACATCGCAGTCTGATGAGATTACTCTCCATTTAGAGCTGGGTCTGATGAGATTACTCTCCATTTAGAGCTGGGTCATTAGGAATAGCCCTGAGGATCTACATAGAAACAAATAGTCTTCATTAAAAATTATCCTCAACTCTGAGTAAAAATATTAGTTTATATTAAATTATCACATTAACTGGAATGTACTTCTTAACTTCAGTAAAGACATTGGCATTTACTAATGCAGACACTTGCTAAATGGAAAAATGATTACAAATCTCCTTTAGTTCTTTATTCTCTTCAAGGAAGGTATAAGAAACATTGAATTTTGTTTTGTTTTATTTGGCTTTCTAAGGAAAATCATAATCTCTTGTGGAGCCTGCTTCAGTGGAGTCAGAAGTCACTTTCAGATCTCCTTTTTTAGAATTATTTCTTAGACTAATGATATCTTTCATTTTGACTCTGATTTGTTCAGGATCTTTCTGGCAGGCAACTTGTTACTTGTAAAAATGGTTACAACATAAGTTTTGTTTGGGGAAGGTAATGTCCAAATGTTTACTTGTGGTTTAATGGAAGAACTCATGAGGGTGACCCACCTGTATTGCAACAGGGAGTCACCTGATATGTACAAGCTAATCAGAAGTATTGTTTCTAATCTCAGGGTATGAGAGGCTTGATAGTTTACTCTGTAAAAGAAAGAAATAACTGTAATAGACTTGTGATGGGTAACCCTTTTCTCATTTGTATAGACAAAGAACTAATTGGGAAAGTGTCTGAAGCAACTCCCCCACCCCCAAAGTGATTTTCTAGAAAGGACAAATGTGAGCCAAGTTTTATTTTACTATTGAAGACAATGGCTTCAATAAGAGATAATATTGTCAATTGAACAAATATTTGGTTAGAGTGGGTAAAAAGAGGGTGTTTTGGCTACTTTAGCAGCCATAAAATGAATACAATTTTTATCCTAGAATCTGAAACAGAGAAATGTGGGAAATAAAAACTTTCAGGTACGAATTCCTTCATGTATTAGACATACATTTTTATATCTGTTTTAAAAAATGTAAGCCATTTTATTGGCAGTGTTTGGTTTGTTGACTACCTATAGAATCTTACTTTTTGCTTTTTAACTAGAAGAGACCATATCAATTATAGAATCCACTATCTCATTTGAAAGGTCAGAAATATCTATTAACTTAGAGTAAAATAACTAAATTTTGTCACATTCTGAATGTGCATGTAGGCTTGTATTTGATGTATCTTTCTTAGCATAGATTTGTAAATTGTTTAGTTCAGATAATATAATCATCCTAAAATAAGTTAAAATTAATATAGTATAATAATATCAGATTTTCTTCAGAAAAGAAAAACTGGATAATCAATAGGAATTGAAATTAATTCAGAAAAAATAGCTTTTGTAGATTTTAAAAGTACAAGAATGCTACAATGTTGGTTTCCAACTGATTCACTAAAGGCATTTAAATTTTAATGAGCAAGAAAACCCATTATATTTTTTTGCCAGAAAAATATTTGATGTCACTTAGATACTGCATATATTAAAATGCTTCACCAGGGAAACTTAATTACCTGCTCCCGAAATTGTGTTCCTTAGAGCTACATTATAAAAAATACCTGGGAACTTGTTAAGAAATCCAGAATTTCAGGCCCACCTACAGACCTGTTGAATCAGAATTGACATTTTAACAAGATCACCAAGTGATCACTAGGGACATTAAGATTTGAGAATTGTGAATGAATTACTGTCCTAATAAATCTAAAAAATAGTAAAGATAATAATATCTAACATTTACTGAATGTTCACTATGTTCCATGCATTGTTTGAAGAACTATATATGCCTAATATTTACTATTTATTCCTAGAAATAACCCTATAAAGTTGTAACTGTTATTGTTATTATTTTATTACATTATTATTTCTAAAGAGACTCAGCTAGTAGTCATAAAAATACAGCTCTAGTTAAGGGAGTCTTGAGTTGGAGTTTACACAATTAATCACTACATAATATTGATTCCCTTATATTGCAACTAATAGGAGTATAATATTCTTCTGAGAAAAATGTCACTTAATATTGTATCATCCAGGAAATAAAGACTGAGCATCTACTCTGTAGGAGGCACTGTTTTAGCCTCTGAGGATGCAAAACTAAATAAAGTGGATAAAGTTTCTGTTCTTATGTAGTTTATTTTTTTAGCATGGGAGAGTTATGCAAAATAATAAAAGAAAACAATTTACTTTCATTGACTGTGGGGGAACAACTCAGAGATTGCCCTCAGAATCCTCAATTCCTGGTATTTACAGCCTTTTGTGTTTTTCCATTTGAACGTTAATGGGACCTGTCACTTTTTTAAATCAATAGAATACGTATGAGATTACATGATGTAAATTGTTACTCATCTTGCTGGAGACACTCTCTCTCCCTTACTGGCTTTCAACAAGCTGCCATATTGTGAGCTGCTTATGTGGAAGCCACATGACCAATAACTAAAGGCAGACTCTGACCAAGAGCTAGCAAGAAATTGGACCCTTAGTCCAGCAGCCTACAAGGAAAAGTATTCTTCCAAAAACTACATGAACTTGGCAGTGGATCCTCCCTTAGTGAGTTCTCAAATAAGAAAAAACCTTTAATTTCAGCCTTGCAGTAGACCCAGATAAGCCATGTCCAAGACTTATGACGAACAGAAACTGAGATAATAAGTGTGTATTGTTTTAAGCCACTAAGTTTGAGGTAATTGGCTTAACAATAGATGATTTAAATATTGTCTCATTACAAATAAATTTTACCTTGTATCATTCATATATTAAATCCCTGGGAACATAGATACTGGTGGTAGTAATTTTTGGGAACTTGTTCTCCTACAAGGACTCTGGTGCTGGCAAGCACCATTTTGAGTCCTCCCTCTAGTTAGCACCAGGACCTGGGTTGGTCCACCAGCCAGTTAGCACCAATTTCAGGAGCACCCACGTCCCCCAGAAAGCAACCTCAGGACCAACCCTGCTCACCAGTGGTCCAGGAGCAGCCCCAGGACTCTGAGGCATTCCAGCTGCTCTAGGACCTGGCTCCACCCACTAATGGGCCAGCAATCACACCAGGAGCCTTGGCATACACAGCCAGCCACCCTGGGGTCAAAACCCACACATCAATAGGCATACATCAGCCCTGGGAATCCTCCAGTCTCATAGTCCACTGAGTCAGAACACAGACCTGTCCACCAGCAAGTCAGCACCAGCCCCAGGATTTTCAAAGCCCCTGGCCCCACCCACCAGTGAGCTGGCACCAGCCCTGAGATTCCCAGGCTAAGAAATCAGCCATGCCAGGACCTGGTCCATGCCAGTGGCCAGCAGCCAACAGGGCCAGGGACCAGCCCTTTCTACCAGCACACTCACAGTTGTTTGGACCCACCACAAGAGAAGGGCCCACTAAGCCCACATAAGGGGTGACCCCAGATTATATAGCTCTGGTGACCAGAGGGGAATGTGCTGTTAGACCCCATGGAATATCTCCTACAAGAGGGCACTTCTCCAAGATCAGGAAAAACAACAAAACTCCCTAATACATACAAATAAACATGGAGTATCAGGCAAAATAAGGCACCAAAGGAATATGTTCCAAATAAAGGAACAAAATAAAACCCCTGAAGAATTAAGCCAAATGGAGAAAATCAACCTTTCTGATAAAGAGGTGAAGGTAATGATCATAAAGGAGCTCAATGAACTTGGGAGAAGAATAGATGAATACAGTGAAAAGCTAAACAAAGAGTTAGACAATATAAAGAAGAACCAAACAGAGATGAAGGACACAATAATTGAAACAAACAAAAAAAACACTAGAAGGAGTAGATTAGATGGTACAGAGGAACAGATAAGCAAACTTAAAGTAGTGGAAATCCCTCAAACTGAAAAGGAAAAAAAAAAATTAAAAAAATGAGGACAGATTAAAAGACCTCTGGGACAACATCAACATACTAACATTCACATTATAGGGTTACCAGAAGGACATCAGAGAAAGGGGAGGAGAACACATTTGAAGAATAAGAATTAAAATCTTCCTTAATCTGGGAAACAGACATCCAGAATAAAACAGCTAGGTAAAAATTAGTTACATACAAGTGAAATTCCATAAGACTGTCAGGCTGATTTTTCAGCAGAAACTTTGCAGGCCAGAATTTAGTGACATGATATATTTAAAGTGATAAATGAAAAAAATCTACAGCCAATAATACTCTATCCAGCCAGGTTATTATTCAGATTTGAAGGAGAGATAAAGAGTTTTACAGACAAGCAAAAGCTAAAAGACTTTACCAGAAATGTCAAAGAGACTTCTCTAAGTGGAAAAGAAAATACCTCAGCTAGAAATATTAAAATTATAAAATAAAAAATCTCATTGGTAAAGCCAAATATAGAGTAAAGGTAGTAGATCAACCATGTATAACTCTAGTGGGAAAGTTAAAAGATAAAGTAGTAAAATCATCTATATTCACACCAAGTAGTTAAGGGATACACAAATCAAAAAGATGTAAAATATGATGTCAAAAATGGTAAACATGGTCAAGGGGGTGGGGAATGAAAAGTTCTTAGAATGTATTTGAACTTTAGAGACCATCAACTTGAAGCAATCATTTGTATATCTATCTATCTATCTATCTATCTATCTATCTATATACACACACACACATATATATAATGATACTATATATGAACATTATACTAACAACAAACCAAAAAGCTATAATAGATACTCACATGAAAATGAGAAATTAATCCAAACATAACACTAAAGATACTCATCAAGTAACAAGGGAAAAGAACAAAAGAAGAAAGGAATAAATCATTTATTTTCTTTCAATACTCATTTATTAATTATATGTTATGTTCCAGGAACTACTGTAGTCATAGATATATTGAGTTATCATCAAAGAATAACATTTATTTTACTATGAATCTAAATCTAAGCTGATATTTTGAAGAACACACACAAATATAACATAATTAATTTTTAAGTTAAATTCAATATTTTAAAAATATTTACCAAATTAAATCAAAATCAAATTATATTAGTTATATGTATATATATATATATATATATATATATATATATATATATATATATATATATATATATATATATATGGTGTTTGTTGTAGAAATAAAACTCTTCAATACTTCTTAAATATACTCTAATCCTATAACATCTTGTTGAACCCAGTAAAATAATTTACAAAATGTAGAATTTCTGGTTCTCTTCCAGATTTCTTTAAGATAAATAACATGAGTCTGTATTTTCTGAGAGTCTATGATATTTCTAGTGGTAAAAATTTATAACTTGTATCACATTTAGTCAAACCAACTCCTATTTTATTAAGAATAGGGTCATAATTCTGACTTTAGATTGTTGACTACCATTGTCTATTTGATATTTTAATTCAGTATTATTCAGTAAATTTTATCATTTACAATTGACCCTCAAAGGCTAAATGCCTTATCTCTACCCATCACTGATATGGTAAGCAAAGCCCTTAAAACTGGAGAATTGAACCCCCATGTTCTGGATTATCACACAAATGAAGAAGTCAATAACCAAGACAGCCAATAACCAAGATGGCCCATAACCAACATACTATTTTAAAATTATCTTTAAAAAGAGTTTAAAAAAATAAACTCCTAATTGAACTCTGTTCAAACCAAAACCAAACTATGTTCTCTTTACTTCCCTATCCTCATCTTAGTGTTAAAGAATAGTCCCATACACTGAAGCCTATTAAGACTGAGAGAGAAAGAGAGAGAGAGAGAGAGAGGCTTCTTGCCTAAAAAGTCAATAAGGACCATACAACTGGTAATATTAAAACTCAGCAGATTTTTGAGTAGCTAAATTGACAGTTATTAGAGGCATATAGTTAAGTAACGAATCCCTTTCTTCTTTTTCTCAAGTATAAATGTGCATAATTTGAGATAAAAGAATTATTAAAATACCTAATATTTTGTATAATTAATATTAAGCTTTGCCACCCCAAGTGAGGCCTACAGACTAGCCATATGGGTATCACTTGGGAATCAGTTTAGAAATACAGTGTCTCAGGCCTAACCTCACACTTACAAAATTATAATCTGCTTTTTAACAAGATCACTAGGGAACTAGTATGAGTATAGTATAGTTTGAGATCCACAGACATAAATTAATAACTACCAAGAGATGTGGCAGTAAAAATAATGTTTCTCACCTCTTCATGATTTTCATTTGTACTGTCAATGAAATTAGTTTTTTTTTCCTTCAGAGATATACATATATGTTAGGAGTAGGAATGGGATGGAGTGTTCCTGAAATAAGATGAGCCTAGCAGAGTTCTGCAGAAGAAAGAAGGTAAACCTCTCAGTCTTAAAGACAGTTCAGTGAGATTGGAAACTGGTACATCCATGAACCAATGAGGGGCTTCAAGTCTTTTGTTTCTGGTAGTTTCAGATACCAGGGTCTGGTCACATAAAATTAGTGAAAGCTTAAGGCAGAGTGGTGAGCCGTGGGTAAATTCATAGTAAAGGCAGGGATATGTTATAACAGAAGATTTCCAGAATGTCAGTGTGAAGAGCTCCATAGATCTGCTCCCCAGAAAAAAATCATTCATAAGAGGTGAAAATTGTATTTTTAAAAAACAACCATTCAAAATCTCTGGAAATTTTTCTTCAAAGTAAGAAACATTTATTAAAGAAAATCTGCTAGAACTTAATAAGAATAGGGAGAGTCTGTGACATTTGAGACAAGACCTACTGTCTCCTTCCTCCTCACAGCTCAGCATGATGGAAATGCCAGGCAGCTGCATTCAAGAACACAGGGCTTTCCCCAGTGTTCCCAGTCAAGGTCCATTGTGTCTTCCTTGTAGGGGAAAGCAGCATTTCACATCACGCTAGCTAGAGTTGCAGAGACTAAACCCCTGGTGAGTATGGCCAGGTCAGGGGTTTCCTTCTTATGCACAACTCCACTCATTTTGCAGAGGCTTTACTTCAGGTGAAGAACACTGAGAACATTGAAGCCCTGATTGCTCTTGTGCAAACTTTTTCAAAATGCAGAGGTCCAATGTTGGGAACTGCAAGTCCAAAATGTGGTACAATGTTAAGCTCACCAACATGCAATTTGAGAACCAGAAGTAGGAGAGAGAGAAAGAAATGTGCAGAAAATAATATTAAAATAGCTAATGGCTGAAAACTTCCAAAATTTGTTTTAAAACATTAATATACACAACAAAAATGATCAATGAACTTCAGGTAGAATAAACATGAAAAGACCAGTATCCAGATACATCACACTAAAAGCCAAAGAAACTTTGTCTTTTACAAGGGAACATCCAATAAGATTAACAGCTGACTTTGTATTGGAAACCATGGAGGCAAGAAATCAGTGGATGACACGTTCAAGTTGCTGAGAGAAAAAGAGAAAATCAGCCAAACAAGAATCTTATATCCAGAAAAGTTTCATAAAATGAAAGTAAAACAAGGACAATATTACATAAATAAAAACTTAGGGAATTTGTTGCTAGCAAACTTGTCTTAGAAGAAATACTAAAGGAAATTCTTTAGGCTGAAAGAAGTAGACCCATACAGTGATTTGAATTCATATTAAAAAGCAAGAAGCACCGGTATAAGTAATTGCAAAATTATAAATGAGGGTCTAAATGTATATGTATTCTCCTTGCTTCTTTTAAGTAACTGAATAAAAAAAGTGTATAATTGTATTATTAAGTAACATAGAAATGTAATATATTTGCTAACAACAGCACAATGGATGTGAGTGGGAGAAAACCTATATTGGAGTGTGGGAATGACATCAGATGGTAATTTGAATCCACAGGAACAAAAACAAACAAATGAAAAGAACCAGGAACAGTATATAAAATATTATAACAAACTATAAATATATACTTGTTATCTCTACCCTCAATTTCCTTAAGATGCATAAAATTATATAACATAATAATTTTAACAATGCAATGTTTGGTTTATAAATATATGATTACATTACTTATTCAGGTGAAAGGAAAATATCACAAAAAGGCAGAAATGAAAAAGAACTATGTGGGAATAATGTTTATGAATATCTAACTGGAATTAAATTAGTGTAAATTTGAAGTAGATTCTGCCAACTTAAGATGTATAAGGTAGTCCCTAGAGCTAAGAAAATGATTTAAAAATATAGTGAAAAAAATCATTAATAGAATTAAATGCTACTCTAGAATGTATTTTGTGCAAAATAATTAGTAAAGCAGGAATAGAGGACAAGAAAGACATGAACATATAGACAGCCAAGGGAAAAACAGCAGACATAAGTAAATCCAAATATATCACTAATAACATTAACTGACAATGGGTTAGTAATCCAATTGAAAGGCACAGATCATCAAACTGGGTTTTTAAAAATCATTCAAGTTTATGCAGTGTACAGGATGCACACTTCAGATTCAAAGATACCACAAGTTGTGACCATCTAATGTGGTTTTTGTGTGGTCTAACACATACAGAAAGGAGATACTTAAGCCATTATATGACCAATCAATGTGTTGGGGTAAATATATGAGCCAAACTTGAGAAAGCATTTCAAGCAGGAGTAACAGTTGCAATGCAACCAACTTAATTACTCTCCTTAATTTTAATGCTTTCCTTTTTATAGTACAATAATTATTATCTTTCCTTGTGTATATAAGCATTATTTGGAGAGTTTGTAAAAGAGTACTAAATACTGGTTTCTATTTTTAGAAATTAATTTTCATAAGATCTGACTTGGGATTCAGTAATCCAACTATTATAGTATTATCACTTTTGCATATTCTGTTGGTCACTCAGACCATCCCTGGTAAAATATATGAAAGGTCTCTATAAGGGTATGAATAATACCAGGAGGCAGTTATAATTGGAAACCATCTTGGAAGCTGCCTACCATAGTCTCTTGGCTTACTACTTTAGTTGTTCCTTTTCTTCCCTACAAAACCATGGTTTCGTTGCATAAAAGCAATGTTCAATATTATTCATTTCAGGAGAAAGCAAATCCTAACATCAAATCACTGCTACTTGTCACTGCCAAACTCTGTAATTTGTTGCCAACTTAGGTTGGCTTTATTTTTTTCACATCCTGTTCATTATTCAACACACTCAAATCAGGTGCCCATCTGTGTGATTGTACAGAAACATGGATTTTGAAAACTTATAGTTTTTATGATTCCAAATTCCATTGGAATTTTAAAAAATTAAAAAATTTAGTCTTCATCTTACTATACCGCTTAGCAGAATTTGAGGCACTAGATCACTCTTCTCTTCTTTAAACAGTCTCTTCTCCTGCCTATCCTTGTCTTCATCTTACTCTATGGTTTTTTCTTCCTGTCTCACTTTCTAACTCTAACTTACATCTCCAAATTCAACATTTTGGTGTTTGGCATAGCTTGCTCCTTATTCAGACTTTTTATCCTCTGTCTCTATATAATCTCCTCCTCATCAATTTATATGTGTTTAAATACTAAGCAGATACTGTGCAGGTATTCAAGAATATACATCTATCTCTTTGACCTTAATTCTAACCTACATTCTCTAATATACAGTTTTCTTCTTGACAACCCTATAAGAATAGATCAGCAGTATTTCAATATTTTTGTAATCAATATTATCTCTTTATTTTCTCTTGTTAACTTGTTCTTCTCTCAAATTTCCCCATATCAGCAAATAGTAGTAGGCTTCATTCAGTTGTCCAAAGGCAGCACTTAACTGTTAGTTAAGCTGAACCATCTCCAAGTTTTAACAACTCTATATCCAAAATATATCTGAACTACATTTATTTATTTTAATATCCAGTGACACCCTCTTAGTTCATATTACTACCACACAGTATTATATTTTGTGTATATACTCCTTTCTCTATCTAGCACCCAGGGTGAGTTTTATGAAACAAAACACATCATGTTACTCTCAACTTAAAATCTTCATTATCTTCCTTTTCAACTTAGGCAAGAGTTAGCATGTTAGTCCTTCCCATAGTCGAAATTTTCATGCCTTATCTGGCCTCTGTCCACTGCCCAATATCATCCAACTTCTACTCTCCTGTTGGCTAATTATAATTTATTCATAATGAACTTATCTACCTCATTTCCTCATATACATCAAACCCCTTTCTCGTCATTGTCTTCACACAGGTTATTTAAATCTACATTAAAAGCTTCCACTACTAGACTTTCAAGATAACAGAGAGTTAATAAGATAGTAATCTGTAAAATCATTATAATAATAGCATGTGCATGTTAAATAATCCAGTTTCCTATGAAATAAATGTTAAAATTCTCAATCTGTTTGGCGATAGGGAGGCTTTCCTTGTATGGTTCAAATAATAGAAAATTTCTTCACCTAGTATATTCAAAATAGTAGAATTATATTTTGAGGGTAGCTAGATTCATGGGTAATTCAAAACACTGGAGGGCAGGAAGGATAACAGTAGAATGGAATAAGAAACTAGAAAGCTGATAGAAAGCAAAGCATATACATTCAGAGTCTATCTTTCTGGACCCATATGTTCTCTCTCTTAATTTTTTCTTTATGTCTAGATCATTTTCTAATATAATATTTGACTTTATTTCTCTTTGTTCATGGTGGAAGAAAGCTGCCTCACATTGTACAAATTCTTAGATTAAATAAGTCTCAAATTTTATCTTGATTTCTGATTCTCACTTGCAAATTTAGAGGAGGGAGTAACTGAGAGTCGCAGTATGAATTAACTGTCCATTCCTCCTCTGATCAGCTATGATCTGGTGGGTGGAATTTTATATAAAGCCAACAATGGAACCAAAGTTCTCCCTCTCAGTGGAGTTCTTATAAAAGTGGTGTGATGCATTGGTCAGATATACCAAAAAGAACTCATTATAAACCTCTCCACATATGGTTCAAATATATATTCTACCTTTATTATACTTCCTAAAGCTATGATCATATAATCAAGTTTCTACCTCAGAAAGTCACTTACAGGTAAATAATCTATCTGGAAAATATTTTATTTAAGATAGTCAGTGCCAAAGTACTCAAGAAATCTGAACTTTAAATGGAAATATATGACCAAAAGTGGACATGCAGAACATAATTCTGTACTAATAAAAGTCTTACTCCAGCATCTATGATGTATTCCTCCTTTATTTGTATGCTTATTCCATATTAAGTTCTTGAGACACTATCCCACATTTATCTTATGTTTCCCCTGTGGTTATTGATATTGTCAAACATATTATACCTGCCAAAACCCAACTGTGCTTCTAACAAATGAAACAGCTTTGAAGATTTCCTCAAGCTTTCCAAATTTATCTCTCATTTGGGATTATTCTTGTGTTTTTGTATGGACAGTTTACAGACTTGCCTGACTATATAATAAATATAAGACCCTCAGCATACTTTGTACAAGGCAGATATGCACAATTTGTACTCTGTACTTTAATTCATTCTGACATCTCTACTTGGACTTTCCTCCCTTTCTTATGTCTATCAAAGTCCTTCTTTAAAACAAATTAAAAGTTACTACTTCTGCAACATCTCTTTTGAAAATTTGATGTTAAAAAAGAATCTAAAAAAGAATAGACATATCAATATGTATATGTATAACTGATTCACTTTGCTGTATACCTGAAATTAACACAACATTGTAAATCAACTATACTCAAATAAAAATTAACAAAAAATGCTACCTTTTTGTAATCTCACAATTTTTTAATTGAACTTGTGTCAAAGCTTTTCCTTAATGATGGTCTGGAATTTGGTATAAATATGTACCAGTATTGTCTCCTCCACATGACTATTTCCTTGCAAAAAGGAAACGTTTTGCTTTTCTGGCAACTACGTCACATAATACAGTATCTATCACAAGGCAGGCACTTAGCCAATGTTTGTTGAGTAAATAAGTTGCTCTAATTTGAAGCATAAAGTAAAAGAGCTGCATTATGAGACTATACTCATGTGGATTTGGAAAATTAGGAATAAAGACCCTTATTGATAAGAGGATAATTTGACATATTGAAAAGTTGGAATATTTTTAACAGAAACTCTTCAACTTTGTATAATCATCTTACTTCTTGCAGTAAGATGACCACATACTAAAAATATAGCTTATTTCATTTACTAGACACTAGTGAAAGGTAGCCAAATAATAAATTTTTGTATACCAAGAAATCATAGGTTTCAAAACAAAGGCCATCATGGATATAGAAAGACAAGTTGTGAAAAATATTCTAAATCCCATCAATGACAGAAGGACAAATTTTGTGGAGAGAAGAAAGCACTAAATGTAATATATTTTGACTTCAATGAAGCTCTTTATTTTTCTGTATGATCTATGTATTTTGAAGATGGAAAATGTGGTCTCAGTAATTATTCTGTTGGGATGGAAGGTTGCAGGAATGATAGAGAGTTGTTCAATTCTGAATTAACAGAGTAGTATCTAGAACTTATCAAATGGTGGTACAGGGCTTCCCTGGTGGCGCAGTGGTTGGGAGTCCCCCTGCCGATGCAGGGGATGCGGGTTCGTGCCCCAGTCTGGGATGATCCCACATGCCGTGGAGCAGCTGGGCCTGTGAGCCATGGCCACTTAACCTGTGCATCCAGAGCCTGTGCTCCACAACGGGAGAGGCCACAACAGTGAGAGGCCCGCGTAACGCAAAAAAAAAAAAAAAAAAAAAAAAAAAGGTGGTACACAAGCTAAGGACCTCAGGTCTAGATCACCTAAGTATGCTTTAATCTCTAGATGTTCTAAATGTACACACATTAAGGGGATCAGGGTGTTGGGTGAGGGAAATAATAGTAGTAAGAATAAGTTTAAAAACTATTATATATGAAGCAGTATGTGCCCCCAATAAACCTTCATTGTCTCACTTGCATGGTAAACTTAAAAGATTGATTTTATAAACTCAATTATTACTAGAGAAAAAACCTGAAGTTTTGAAAGTAAAGTGAGCTAACAGAGGTCATATAAACCATACGGGACAGAGCCAGGATTCAAGTTAGTTCTGTCTGATTCAGAAACCAATGATTTTTAGCCATTATGCATCTATCATCTTCTGAAAGAAAATGAAATTATACAATAGAGTTGTTTTCATTCTTGTTTTTTTCTAACATTAATTATTCATAACTGTAAATGTCTGTAAACATTATTGCTTTACTTGTACTAAATTTTTTTTGTTGTTGTTGTTACTTTTAGAAAGAAAGAGGGATGGAGACAGAGCACCCATCTTGCATGAATCTCTTCCAAATACTTCCTTGAATCACACAAACCAAATGGGATGGTTAAAAAAAATCACAGAATGGATGACATTTGTGGTGGATTTGTATTGTGTCAGTTTAGTCAAGTTTAAATTACATTTTCCAAAATGTCCTTCCCTGCAGAGTCTAGGGTAAGTCTAGACCATATTTTGTGTGAGATTTGGAAGGCAGAGGTGAAATAGCTTCATTCTTGTTCTGCTCATCAGGTATGAGGAGACCACTAGGGGCTCTTGTCCCCAGGTTTGTGTTGTCATCTGCTATCTCACCTTTTGACTGCGGCAGCAGCTGGCCTGAAACAACTCCAGCTCTTGCTGTTCTCCTGGACCAGGTGTGCATCATTTCCATTGAAGAAGGCAGTCATATTTTTCTAAAAGGCACTTGCATCATCTAGGCCATCATCTTGGAGGCAGTGAGAGATTGATGAGAATTCCATTCATCTTCCAAAATACCAATTTGTCCTTCCTTCTCTCCTTTCATGTCCACTTTCCCTTCCCAACCACCTGTCTGCTTACTTCAGGCTTCCACAAACACAGAGGAAATAGCCATAGATTGTTTAACCTGTTCCCACAATTGTCTGAATCAAATCTGTATAATGTTTCCTATTGTATAAAATTTCTTATGGTTCTACTTCTCTGATCAACCATGACTGATACTAGATCTTTGACAAAATTTGCTGATAGAAATTCCTAGCAAATTTCATGACATGATCAGGAGTAGTCAACTCATCAACTGCTATGGAGCTGACATAAGACAGGTAGATATATGGCCTTAGTTGTCAATGTAAAAAAACATGTTTTAAAATATAATTCCAGCCAATAAATAGGGAAGAAATAATAGAACAAGAAAATCTATATCTTGTAACAGCTAATGAAATAATTGATTCAGGTAAAGATCCTTAATTGGTGAAAATATTATATGAAATATTAAGGAAGGAAGAATGTTGGGGGAAATGGGAGCTTGCTGTCATCACTTCAACCTGCAGATCATTCTTCATATCACTGAGAGGGAAAACCAGACCTATATGCACCCTTAATATGATGGAATATGAAGTTCACAACACTAACCATGGTGTATTCTTCCACAAATGTTAAATCTAAATTGAATAAAGCCTTTAAACACAAGTTCTAGTTTACAAGAATATGGGGTATAGAAAAACATGTAAAAGAGCATCATGAGGAAATAAAAGCTCAGAATGTGAGACATTCTCTGAGATAAGTGACACAATATCTTCAACAAGTCAATGTCATGGAGGAGAAAACACTTAAGAGAAATAATAATTGAAGGCATCGTGTGCACTTCCTTTGGAAACTGATTTGAATAGACAAACATAAAAAAATAAATTTGAGAATATGAAAACATTTTAATATGTAATGGATGAAAAATTAATGTTTATTATTCAGGTAATTATATCATTGTGCCTATCAAATAATTATTTTTTAAACAAATACATAATGAAGTATGTAAGGTGAAAAACGTGATTTCTGGGATTAAGATTTTCTTAAAATAACAACAACAACAACAAAAGCTAGATGAAGCAAGTTTTAAAAAATCTTGAGAGTTATTATTGAATCTGAATGATAAACATATAAAGAAAGATTCATTATCTTATTATATTTACCTTTGTTTTACATACGAAATTTTTCATAATAAAATTTTTAAGTTATTACTATGAATAAATTGGCTTTAGCATCGGAAATAAAGAGAAATCAGGAGACTATTCTGTGCCTGGATAGAATTAAATATGGATAGATAAGCCTCAAACAGAAGTGTGTTGGACTGTAGACATTACACAAAATATTTTATCTTCATCTATTCAAAAAGTAAAAGAATAAAGGTTTGTTTAAAGTATAACTGCAGGAAGTTGAAAAAAATTGTTTTAGGATTTTAATTTATAGCCTTTTAAAATCCCTAAATTAAGAATGATAATGTTGATTATCATTTATTTAAATGCTTTGAAAAATGTTTTGTATTTCTAAGCTATAAACATTGAAAATATATAAAGAATTTACAAATATAAAATAATGCACATAATGCACATACATTGTATATTATGTATAGAGTACATATACATTATATATACATGATATACATATGTACATTATATATAAAGTATGTATTATATAACCTACACATATATGTATTATATGTTTATATATCATGTGTATGTAATAATATATACATATATATATATGGAATTTTACTCAATTAAATAAAATGATAATCTCCTCATGTCTACAATATATTGAGATGTTTTACAGGCAAGCCTCAGCTCCTCTAATGACTGAAGGGCTAAAGTAAACTTGCAAAAGATTCTAAGGTTTACACCAAGAAGGAAAACTCCTTCTCCCCTTCTTTTTTTCTGGTTAGTTTAGTGTGACACTCTCTGTGGCTACTCTTCTATAATGTTTTTCCAGATACATAATTCTACTAGGTGTTTTGATGTAAAATAAGTATAACTATTCATAAAATTTGCTGTTATGAGAAACAGAAAGTTGATGTAAGTTGTTTTACAGCTCTAAGTGGTTCACTGCTGCAAACCTGTGTCATGACCATGACATGTGGAGAGACTGTAAAAGAGAGGAAGGGTAGTGAAACAAGCTAAATGTTTTCAAAACATCCTTAAAAATGTTCCTGGAAAAAAAAGAAATCTGTGTAGCAAATGTTTATGTCTTTGCCCCAGGCCATTTAAAATCAGTGAACAATATTATGGGCATTTAAATTTTTTTTATATAGATTAAGGAAAAATATACTACTTCATATTTAACCTAGATTTGCTTTGATAATAATAAAACCCTTTGTATACAAAATTAGCATATCTGCTTGTAGTAGACAGAATATAAAATGGCTCCCAATGAATGCAAACTCCTGTTATTCATGCCCTGGTACAGTACCTCCCCACCTCTATTGTTGTGATCTGGACCTATTAACTCATTTCTAATGAGTACAATATGACAAGAGGGATGTCTCTTCTGAGATAAGGTTACTAAAGTATTGTGGCTTCTGTCTTAGGTGTTCTCTTTCACTTTCCTGCTTGCTTTCTCTGAATGAAGCCAACTGCCGAGTGATGAGTGTCCCATGGAGGACATAGACTTATGAGAGGTTCTGGGTGACAACCATAGAAGACCTGGGATCTTCATTCCACAAAACCATGAGGACCTGAAGGCTGTGAATAACAACACAAATGGGCTTAACAATTAATCTTCTCCATTTAATCTTTAGATGAAATCACATCCCCCACTGACACCTTGATTGCAACCTTGTGAGAGACTTGGTCCAGAGTCACAGAGCTAAGCTAGACCCAGATTTATAACTACAAAGTATGTAATATCATAAATAACTTGTTCTAAGCTAATAAATGAGGTAATTTGTTAAGCAGCTATACATTATTAATACATCGTTGTTCTTAAATATACATTGGCTAGTGTAGAAAAGTTATTGCATTTTAAGTGGAAACCATACATTTTCAGTCCTTTTTGATTTATAGTCTGTATCTCAAAGTTGGAGAGAACCTCAAAAGTCATGTGGTCAACTTATATCCAGGCTACCTAACATAAAATTCTTGTACTTAGCTGTTCACAAATCTCGTCTCCCTTTCCTCCTGGGGACACAATTCCACTAGACTTTTATTTTCTAGACTTCTTTGTAGTGAAGTATAGTCTTGTTAACATATAGCTGAATTCTGACCCTTGATTGTTGTCAGAGTGAGGTTTGCTATTTCCACATAAACACACAAACAAAATAAATTCCTCTTACACGTAATGGCTTTTCAGTTATTTAAAATACTTAAATTTCCATAGGACTTTTTCTCTTGATAGGTTTCTTCACATAGATTTTTGTCTCTTGCTTTTAGAAATTATTCATTACATGAGCATATTCCAATATTAAAAAATGATGTCTAGAAATATTTGAAAGAAAGAATCACAATTCATATTCATTCTGTGGTCTTATCCTACACATGAGAGGAATTTCAACTTCTCTTATTCACATAATTAATTACATATATATAGATCTTGACTAAGTTTTATTTAGGGTGTTTGTTGTTTTGTCCATGACTCATGATAAGCTTCCTTTAAAAAGAAAAAAAGGGATATGTTAATAATTTTCCTCAATTCTGAATTTGACCAGTTAGATATTTGTATTCAAGTGAAATTATTTTTATTTACTTTTCTTAAAATGCATTCTCTCACAAAAAATTCATTGTCATAAGGTCTTCTTGAATAACAATATTTTTATTTAATCAATGAATCTCTACCCTCGTTCTATCATGCAGTAATATAAGCATTTTTTCCAAGATCATCATTCAAATTATCATCATAATGTTGAACAAGACAGGACTAAAGACAGAGATCTGAGATCTGCCACTAGAGATATCAATCTAGCTTGGTGATAAACATTGAGAAACACAGTTTGAATAAAATTGTTCAAAAATTAACATGCAAAAAATGATAATATTATCAAAATGCAAGTCTACATGAATTGACAAAAATAAATACCTTGCTTTCAAAATGAACCAGAACTATTACTATTTTTATTTAAAAAGTATTTCTTCTTTATAACATATTCTAATCTTCTATCCTGAATTCCAGTTTGAAAGACAAAACAATTCCCCTAAAATTTACAGCACTTAAATAGTTTGAATTAACTTTAAATTGTGCTTTACTTTACAAGCCCAGAATCACAGCCACAACCTTACTGGAAAGCTTATAAAAATTTGAAATGCTCCAATAATTTTAAATCTTGTAGAAGTCTGGTACTTTCCAAATTAAAGTGCTAATAAAAAAAATTAGCACTGAAATTTAAATCTCCATGAGCAGTACAAAATGATTTAATATTATTGAAGCCTTTCAATTTTTTATGAGCTTTCTATGTGGACGTGAATCAAGCAAAGTTGATTCACGTCCACACAGAAAGTTTCACTTAAAAACACACAAGCAACATGTCAGACTCAATCTTTTCCTGGAGTAAATACTTGTCCTATTTGTCTGATGTGATATGAAGAAAAACAATCAATTTACATTTAAAGAAATTATCTTTTTTGAGTCTCCTCAGAGTCCAATTGCTCTCATCCAACTGATTATCTGAAGTTCTTCTGATGTCAAGTGATGTACTTCAGAGATAAATGTAGGGGAGACGCAGGAACCTAGGGCTTCCAACAAATATATAGATCCTTGGTGCATGGAAATCTCTACCCTACATCTTCTTATTTTGGATACATCTATCTTGCCCAACTCTGAAACCCATTGGACATGCATTAAAAGCCTTAAATACATCCTACACTGAGCATATTTTCTAATAAAGAAACAACATAATCTCTTCTTACTTTTAGAAAATAGTGTCCTGTCTGTATTCTTACTAGAAAAGCTAGAATGTGCTGGCTTCAGTTGTGGAAATAGTTGCTTTGGGATGGTCTATTTTTCTCTTCTTAGAGGAGAAGAAGAGAGGATATACTTCTTTTGTGAAGTTATAAAACACAGAAGTATAAAGCAAAACTATCTCTTGTATATAAGGATACACATATTCTTTGTTTCTATTAACAAACTGGACTCATTTTTCCTACTCCTAAACATAACAAAAAGCAGTGATAGGGTTTCTCTGGTGGCTCAGTGGTTGAGAGTCCGCCTGCGATGCAGGGGACATGGGTTCATGCCCCAGTCCGGGAAGATCCCACATGCCATGGAGTGGCTGGGCCTGTGAGCCATGGCTGCTGAGCCTGCACATCTGGAGCCTGTGCTCCACAACGGGAGAGGCCACAGCAGTGAGAGGCCCATGCACCACAAAAAAAAAAAATAAATAAATAAAATAAAATAAAGCAGTGATAGAGAAAAAAAGCCTTTTCACATTTATTACTACTCTTGAATACATATTTGCATTCCTTTCAGGAATTCCCTTCCTTTGTTTAAGCTCTTGATGTCTTTTCCTTTAGAAATAACAAGGGATGGTTTTGAAAACTTTAGTAATTATGCCCTATAATTTTTTAAATAAAATACTTTTTTGATATTAAAAACACTCAGGATATCCAAAGTCTGTGGTTTATTTGATACACTTCCAATATAAAAGCACAATGATTGCAATAAAATGGCTTTGTTTCTTAAATACATATTTTTTTAAATGTAGATATGCTTCAGGCTTTATCTTCCAGGAAATAATAATCTGTCATGCTTACAGCAGGACTTGAAATTTCAATGTTCCAAAAATACCTACTTAATTAAGAGGTAAAAGTACTGTATTTTCCAGATGTTTCCCTTTACTAGCAACTCAGTTTAATTTATTTGTGATACAGGGTGTGTGAGTGTGTTTGTATGTGTGTGTTTGTGACAGAGACAGAGAGAGAGAGAGAAGTGCTGGCCAGTGAGAAGGTTCTCAGAGCTCCTGTCTGTACTTACTCTGTTCCTATACTATGACTCAGATGTTAGTCATGGCTGGCAGCTAGCAATGATTTTACCACATCCAAATCATCACACTCTTTACTCTTCCCTCTTTCCGGCCTCCAGGGAAAATAAATATCCTTCTATTTCTAAAAGACTTCCTACAATATGATTCAGTAATTCTACCCCTGGATATATATCTGAAGAAAATGAAAATATTAATTTGAAAATTTACATGTACCCCAATATTCATAGCAGCATTCTTTACAATAACCAAGATATGGAAGGAACCCAAGTGTCCATCAACAGATGAATGAATAAAGATGATATGATATATATATAGAGAGAGATATAGATATAGATATAAAACTCAGCCATGAAAAAGAATGAAATTTTGCCATTTGCAACAATGTTGATGAATCTAGGAGTATTATGCTTAGTGAAATAAATCAGACAAAGACAAATAATCTGTTATCACATATTTGGAGTCTAAAAAATAAAAGAAATGAATGTATATAACAAAACAGAAACAGATTCACAAATACAGAGAACAAATTAGTAGTTACTAATGGGGAGAGGGAAGAGGGAGAGGTAAAATAGGGGTGTGAGATTAAGAGATACAAACTACTATGCATAAAATAGATAAGCAACAAGGATATAGTGCATATCACAAGGAAATATAGCCATTATTTTGTAATAACTTTAAAAGGACTAACTATTGAATCAGTGTATTGTACACCTGAAACTAATGTAATATTGTTAATCAACTATAATTCAATAAAAAATGTTTAAAAATAATAAAACAGACTGCCTACAATAGAATTTCCAGGATAATAGTAGCACTGGTTACTTTATATTAATTTCCTTTTATACCACAATTAACTTATTGTCAAACTACAAAGAGAGTGGGAGTTTTGAGGGAATAATACACTCAGAAATCCAGAAGCTTTGATTAATCTGACACTTTTCCAAGCTGTCTTCTCCCAGTGAATCATTATTCTTTAACCCATTTGCTGACTCTTTCTGTTGAATGTCCCTTAAGAACCTAAGTTCATTTTAAAATAAAGATATAATTACACACAAGAAAAATCACAGAAATTATGTTTTCATTTATATGACTTTGTCAATATACCTATTTAACTATTACCCATTTGATACAGAACATTTTCTTTATTCTCCACATTTCCTTTGGTCCATTTCCTATCATTCTCACAGCCTCCACCCTTCTCCCCAATCACTGGACTTCACATAAATGAAATCATATAATATGTATTCTTTTGTGTCTCTCTTCTTCTGTTCACCATAAAATGTCACCTACCTTTAAGACCACTCTGAAATTTAAATTGGGTAATGTATATATATATATCTCAATTTCAAGTTCATACTAAATATTTAAGAAGTGTTATTTGTGTAACAATTTGTTAAACCTGTATTCATTCTGTTTCAATTATAAATGTGCCTAAACCAAAGAGCAGCAATTATTGCATATTTGAAAGAAAAGTACTAGATGAAATGAAAGATCAAAAAAGAGAGTGAAAAAATATATATTGTGACCCTGTCCTCATATCTTCATTGTAGAAAATTAAAAACTTAAGAATGATAAACTGACAGTTAATTTCTTTGAAAGCAATACCCACACAGAGAGAAAGAGAGGAAGAAATAGACAAGAGCAGAGCAGTAAGTAGGACAGAGTTTTGTTGTGGGAGTGAATAGAAATCTGCCTTTGGGGCATTAGGCACTCACTTTGAGGAGGATTCAGAAGGGTTTGCTTATTGTGGACCAGGTAAGGAAGGTTAATACTAGATGTCCAAGACAAGGGTATTGAAGGGATGGAGTGTTCCAGGGGTCTACAGGGAGATATCCAAGTTTTAAACATTTGTCATGGCCAGAATAAATCAACACCTGATTGCACTGTGCTTTGCAGGACCTTTTCTGTCTCTTTCTTTCTCTTCATTAATTTGATCTTTCAGGGATCAAAACAGGTGATAAGGAAATAGAGGCATATTTAGGTAGAGGAATAGAAAATCTGCCAACCAAGACTCCCTTCCGCTCACAAGAGTCCAGCTTAAAGGGATAAATGAATACTTTGATTTCAACTAAAGTTTGAAATTCCATCATTACATTGGACACATTTATATTAAATATTTATTTCTAAAATTGAATCTCTTATTATTTATTTATTATTTGATTATTTTAACTAGATACAAAAGGACTTTCATATTTACAATGAATGGATAACTTATGCACCTTACTTTAGATTTCATCCGGGGCCAGAGCAAAAATGAGTTTCATAGAGCAAGTTTAAACCAACTTTGAGAGAGAGAGGAAGAATACTCACACAATTATAATTTGGATCTATTTGTTCTCTCCATTTTTCATCTGGCTATCTTCTATACATCATTCTAAACATAAACCAGATGTGAACTCTTCAGCTGACTTCCTGCATCCTCATCTCGTCTGGAACATGTGACCTTTCAGGGAACCCACCGTACCTGGTGACAAATTCTATCCTGACACTATCACTCTCAATTCCACTTACTTTTTTGTAATAGCCCTTGAAAACTTAAAAAGAGAAAACATGCTTTAACTTCTGCTTGTCCCAATCCTAGAATGCTGCTGAACTACAAGACTACACTTAAGTGTTATCAAAGAAATAAGAAAACAAATTACATTAATAAGGAATAAGGAAAAAAATTCAATTAATATATATCTGGCACCCAGTGAAGTGGTATGCATGCTTAATGCAAAGAACTTAACAATAGCTTTATGTTTACATAGTTTTTTTTTTTGCTATATGAAACACTAAAACCATATTTTAAATGGCTATGGCATATTTGTAGAATATAAGTGAAATAGAAAGTTGTCTAAGAAGGGTTTAAAATAATTATAATTAAATTATGTATTACCTTAATATATTTTTCTATCCAATCACATTACTTTATTACTAACATTTTGAATGTCTTGGTAATAATATATGAGTACTTAAATTGTATTTTTTTGAAAGAACAGTTCTGCAAAAATTACTCTTAAACCAAATTTAATTATTTCTTATTTGTAATTCTTTCAGTGCAAAATATGTTACAGTTAGGCTACATAATTTTGAATTTCAGTCAGATAATAACTAAAACCATCCTGCATTTAAAGATAAGCATAGACTATTGGAAGGATGTGCCTTAAGGACATACCAATCTAACTGATCTTAATGAGGTTATGTTAGAACAACACAAACTTCAACTCAAATTTCAGACTTTGACTTGACCTTGGCTTCTCTTTAAAGAGTGTGTGTGTGTGTGTGTGTGTGTGTGTGTGTGTGTAGGTAGGTAACTAATAAATTGTTCCTGAATTCTAAGGTTATTCCTGAGATCTTTACAACCCTCATATTTTCTCTACTGCTTCTATCAGGTATAAGTTTTTTCCTCTCTGCTCAACTTCCATGACCCTTCTGAACTGTTTCTCTTTTAAATCTTCTTTTCCTTTGTGTTGGCTTTTTCTCTTTAGTCTTAGGCAGTCTTTTATTTCCTTCATTTACACATTTTAAATATCCATTACACCATATAGTGATTACCTACCAATAAAACAATATTTCAAGAGTGTTTTGTATTGTTTATATTAAAGCTAACCCTTTCATTAAAATCATCTTAAGAAATGTTTAAAAATATAGTTTTCCATCAATCACATCCTTAGAAAACAATTTATTTAGAATAGTGTGGGGATTGGTAATCTGTATTTCAAACAGCTCCATGCATGATTATTTTGACCAGTCAAGTTTAGAAATCATTTTATTAGACTACATTTAAATTAGCATGTGTTGAAAAGTCTTACTATCACATTTAAATGCATAACTAAATAGCATTACTGAGTAGTTCTTCATTTGTCTCAGTATATGAGAGTACTCCCTCTGTTGGAAAAATAGATTATCCTGTAGTTTAAACATTGTAATAGGACAAATCAAAGTCAGAAAATAAGAGTGAATAAATCATGGACCACGTAAAACCTACTGTACTCTAAAGGAGTTAATGTCATAAAACTTAAAGTAAATGTTCATTAGAGAGAATATTTTCAATTTATATATTTAAATAAAATTTTAAAGGGTTTCCATACTAGAAATGTTCTTACCTCATATTTCACCATATAATAGACAAGACTATTCCAAATCCAACTAAACAAACCTAAGCCACTTAAAAATATCCATAAAGCTTAACAGGAATTGAGTAATGTATTTATACTTAATGAAGCAAAAAAGGACTTAATTGAGTTTGAAAATTCTTGTATTTCATGAGTGGTTTATGGAAGATGAAATATGAGCTGAGTTGCATGTAAAAAAAAGTACAGTAAAATTTTAATTGGCACATATCCACTGAAGCAAAAATTTGCCAATTAAGTGATATGCTGATTATAGTGATAGAAATTTGATTTTACACTGTATTCTTTTCAACAATAGCAAAAATATTTTCTTGGGATACTATAAAAACAGGGAAATTAGGTAGAAGACAAAGGTAAAAAACATTGGGTAGACCATATACTGTTAATATATTTCCATCTCTAAGTACAAAGATCTTTCAACAAAACCTCTTAAAGACATTCTTAGATATGGAAAAGTTTTTTTCTGCTTTCAGATTGTTTTCTGCTAAGATGTAAATTCATCTGAGAAGGAAATACCTGCAACCATCTATTAGTAATTATTTTGCAAAATTTCCTTTGAAACTAGTAAAAAAGGTGGGAACAGTTTGAATTGAAGCTGAGAATCAAAAACTGTATCTTTTTGTATCACTTGAACTAATATGTCCCACAAGCATATATTAGGAATGAGACATGAGTTAAACATTTATTAGATTGAGGAAAAGGGACATGCATATCTTTAAAGACAATCCAGGAGCATACTATTATTTTAATATAGAAACAAAACCTTACATATACAAGTAGAGCTACATTTTCCTGAATAATGTACAAACACTATTCCACATATCCATGCAAAGGAAGGACTTAATTGGTCTGAAAATTCAAATTTAAAAATTTCAACAAGGGCTTCCCTGGTGACATAGTGGTTGAGAGTCCGCCTGCCGATGCAGGGGACACGGGTTCATGCTCTGGTCCGGGAAGATCCCACATGCCATGGAGCGGCTAGGCCTGTGAGCCATGGACGCTGAGCCTGCACGTCTGGAGCCTGTGCTCCACAATGGGAGAGTCCACAACAGTGAGAGGCCCACATACAGAAAAAAAAAAAAAATTCAGCAAAGATTCTTAGAATAAGTCAATGTAAGATGTTAAATATTTATGACTTCCTTAAAATTAAATTTATAAGATTTATAATGTACAATAGAATGTGGAAAACTGTTTAACCAAAAGACACAATTACAAAATGATTTCTGGGCACTTCAGATCATTAAATCTTATTTAATGATATATGAATATTTTGGATTATGTTTGCATAAATTAGTAGGATTGAACTAATAAGTTTCTTAATAAAGATTTGGTATTTACTGCTTTCTTAAAAAATACAACATAAATTTACTGAAATATATGTGAGACACTACTAGGCACTGTTATTCAAAGGCAAATATGATATAGTACTAGTTCCTATACTCAAGAAGTTGATAATTTATTAAGGAAAGCAAATCACATGCAGATTATTATATCATGAAGCCTAATATGATGAATGTCATTGAAGAAAAGCAAAGGTAAAATATAATAAAATTGTAAAGATTGTAAATATTTGCAAATAATATGACCAATAAGGGATTAATATCCAACATATATAAACAGCTCATACAACTCAATATCAAAAAAACACAACCCACTTAATAAATGGGCAGGAGAACCAAACAAACATTTTCCAAAGAGGAAATGCAGATGGCCAACAGGCACTAAAAAGATGCTCAACATTATTAATCATTGGGGAAATGCCAATCAAAACCACAATGTAATATGGCCTCATACCTGTTAGCATATCTATTATCAAAAAAACAAGGTATAACAAATGTTGGCAAGGATGTGGAGAAAAGGGAAATTTTGTGCACTGTTGTGGGAATGTAAATTGGTATAGCCACTGTGTAAAACAGTATGGAGCTTCCTCAGAAAGTTAAAAACAGAACTACCATATAACCCAGCAATTCCTCTCCTGGGTATATATCCAAAAAAAAAAAAAAAAAACAAAGACACTAATTCAAAAAGAAAGTTATACCCCAATGTTCATAGCAGCTTTACAAATGCCAAGATATGTAAACAACCTAACTGCCCATAAATAGATGAATGGATAAAGAAGATGTAGTATATATACAGAACAGAATACTACTCAGCTATAAGAAAGAATAAAATTTTGCAATTTTCAGCAACATGGACCTGGGCTTGGAGGCCTTTATCCTAAGTGAAATAAGTTATACAGAGAAAGACAAAAACTGTATGATATCACTTGTGTGTGGAATCTAAAAAATACAACAAACTAGTGAATATAGAAAAGAAGAAGCAGACTCACAGATTATAGACACCAAACTAGTGACTACCAGTGAGGGTGGGTAGGGGAAATATAGGGGTGGGGAGTGGGAGGTACAAACTATTTGGTGTAAGATATGCTTAAGTTTGCATTGTACAACACAGGAACATAGCCAATATTTTGTAATAACTGTAAATGGAAAGTAACCTTTAAAAATTGTATTAATATTTTTTTAAAGCATTACTGTAAAATGGAGGCAAGACTTTAGATCTAGAGAACTCAGGAAACACACAGCCTTTAAGAGGCTAGACTGGTATTAAACTGGCGGTCAGGACTGACTTACCCATTAGGCACAGTTGCACAGTGCCTGGGGCCCATAATGCTGTTAGAAAACCACTGAAAATATTTAATTTCTTACAAAGTAGAAGAAAAATATACTTTTATATCAAAAATGTTTTAATATACAATATCAGCACATTTATATCATGGCATCACTAAAACGTAATTTTTTTAGGGAGGAAGGGTCTTATGAAGACAAAAGTGCCTAGGTCCTATGAAATTCACAGCTCCACCTTTCTCTAGTTGTAGAAATTTAGCCTCTCTACTTCAATTTTCTCATCAGCAAAATAGTGAAAATAATTATATTCACTTCAATACTCACCTCAGAAGGTCCTTATGAAGATTAAATAAATTATTACATGTAAAGCTTCTAGAACAGTATATGGAATATAGCAAGTATAATACAAACCTTAGCTGTGGTAATGTCATTTTCATCAGCCCAGAAGATTGCATGAGGTGGATAGAAGGATAGAAGTGGTCAATATACTTGGGAGAATAGTAATTTTTGACAGTCAAGCACTTGCATTAGTTGTATATAGAGGAACAATGAGATAAATCTGTCACTTATCATGTAAGACTTTAAGCTCATGGTTGGAAAGCTACTGTACTGTAGACATTAAAGAGTTAGGCAATGGACTGCCACTGGATCACATGAAAAACTAATCAGCCATAGTATGCATGAAGATTTGAAGTGTTGAAAGACCAGAGTCGGTGAAAAAAGGAGAATAATTGAATAGAAATGAAAAAAAGTGTTGAGAAAGATTAAATCTGAGAAACTGCTTGAAAGATTGATCTTGATGCTAAAAAAAGAAAATAATCAACTTGATTTTTTTAATAGTGACCACTACTTTCTGAAGGAAATTGAATTTGCTTCCTAATTAAATAAAGGTTGGGGCTTGCCGAGAGACATCTGAATTATTTTTTTTCTCCTAAACTTGGAACCTGTATTTGTCAGCTTTATAACTTAATTGGGCTGTGAGGCTGACAAATTGATTTTTCTTGCTCCTAATTTATTTAATTCAGTTTTCACAATTAGCCAAGCAATTAATCAATGGTGGAGTCATTAAGATTCATTGCATTGAAACGGTGTTCTGACAATCATCCTAAATAAGAACTGTGAAATTTATCAGAAGGCAAATATCCTGGAAAATCTTAAGTATACTGTATGTAAGATACTTATACTGGTGATGTTCAATATTTTACCTTCACCTAAAATTGTAAGAATAACTTGAACTGAAGTCTATAAGTTTTGCTTTGGTCCATTTTGCAATAAATAAAGTGGTAGTAACCTACTTGTTATTAAGTCAAAATATGACAGAATTTTAGTGTGTAACAATATTATAAAGAATAGTTGTCTGACCCATTAATAATTTATTTATTTCCTGTAATGTGGAAGAATACAGTTCTAGCCAGTTAAGATTTAAGTTTAGGATATCAAGCTCATGTATAAAATATGAGAGATATGAAAAGTTTTAAATGACATTTTATTTAAAGCCTGTATTGTATCCTGGAAAAATATTGAATTTGGGATTTATAAGTCTGAAATCCAGTGAGTTCTGCCATATAGAACTTTTGTGTTCTTGAGGAAAATTTCATTATGTTATCATTTCTGAGCTATGACTAATGTTAATTTAAAATAAAATAATGTACACAAAAATACTTTGTAAATTGTAAACTGATATAAAACTCAGAAAACTATTAAAATAATTTGGTCTTATTTAGTATCACTGTGTACAATTAAATGTTTTAGAGCAAAATACATTTTGTGTAATTTTTTTATATTGAGCATTGTTTTAGGAACATCAGTCTAAATAAATAATTAAATAAAATTATAATACTTTTCTATTTGTCTTGGCTTTGAACCCTCATCAAAATTGATTCCCAACATTTTGAGATAAAGTCTTATTGTCTTGGGTTTCCAATGTATCCATTCCTTCTATCTGTGTTTCAGTTAATTTACCCCAAGCTTCAAAAATGTAATCATCTTTAGCCTAAATGTTGCTCCACCTGGGTTCCTCAAGTTTCTTTTTAAAGGTCCATTTCTGCTACTGTTTTCAAGCTGGATCTTTTTCATTGATTCTCTCTATTTTCCTGAATTGTTCACTCATATACTTTGAAGACACTCCTGAATCTTCTGTAGTTCTCTGTCAGTCTTCAGACATTGTACTCATACTACTGGTCTGAAAATATTTCCTAGCAGTCTCAGCTCTTTGCTGTTAAATCTGAAGCTGCTTTCTCAGAGTATTCAAGGGTTACAAATAACTTGATCATAAAAGTTATTTAAAAACTAAGTAGGGGAATTCCCTGGTTGTCCAATGGTTAAGACTTGGTGCTTTCATTGCTGGGTCCTGGGTTCGATCCCTGGTTGGGGAAATAAGATCTCACAAGCTACTCAGGACTTCCAAAAAATAAATAAAAATAAAAATAATGTAGTATAAATACTTCTCAAAGACTTGAAATTGGTTCAACTTTAGAAGTAAATAGAGGCTGAACCTAAAGCTTTTCCCTACCTGTGCTAGCATGATTGTTAAACACATGCTTACTACTACAATCCAGAATGACTTTCTGCATCTCTCATTGCCAGCTTAGTGCTTTGTCATCTCTGCAGGTTTGACTAGGAGGCTGAGGTACTGTGCATGCTGGTAATGATGCTATAATTCCTCAGTGGGTTTTGTGCCTTTTAATGCAGAAACTCAGAAACACACTGTTCCTTCTAAGGGGGAAGTGAGCACACTTACTGATGATACTGCATCCCACTTGCTACTTTTTAAGTGCCATGATGAAAGTCACTGTTCTTTCTGGCACAGATGAAACAACTGCCAGCTTCAGTTTTTCTCTTTTGAAATTCACCAATATCACCTTTGGGATGCTTTTCTTTTGTTCAGCTTTGTTTTAATTATACAAACATTGTGCCGAAGTTATTTTGATTCAGTCTAGTATGAGCTGTTCGTATCTATAAAATTAAAAGGTGAATCATAGTTGATTCAAATGGTGGAAGACTATTTTCCTAGAGTCCCCAATCTATGAGGTAATCTTGACTAAACAAGGCTCCTAACTTCTAGAGTTATTAAGTAATCATATATTATTTATTTTGGATTCTCTTATTGGAATCTGAGTGGTCATGGGTGTAATGGATAAAGAGATGTTTTTGTAGGAATATATATATATGTGTGTGTGTGTGTGTGTGTGTGTGTAATGGATAAAGAGATGTTTTTGTAGTTATATATATATATATATATATATATAAGTTTTGTTTTGTTTAAAGGTCTTCCTTAAGAACTTGAGTTAATATAGATGCCCACTGACATAAACTATGTTTAGAGTTGGGATCAGAGTATAGCTCTAATTCAATTTTAAACCTCCCCAAATGCTTATGCTTTCTTAGGAGCTATAAAGAATTTCCACTTCTAACTAAGATGGGCCAACAGGGACCAGATGTTGAGAGACAATTCTCTATGAATCTCTCACCCATTTCTACACATCTAGGCAGTAAAATGCCATGTGCTGCAAGGCTGTCTTTTCAGAAATATTTGTATAAGCACACAACTCTGGAAAGGTAGAGACAAGGACTCCCTCCACAGCAAATTTATTTACACTATCAGACAGTAAAGATGGAGATATTTTTCTCCCTGAAGACATTCCAAGATAATAAAAATAAGACACTTCTCTCCTCTTTCAAGAGAGATTTGCTTATATCTCAAGATAATGAAGATAATGTCTCTCTAGCAGGGAGGATGGGCATTCTTTCAGGCAGTCCCAATATAATGTCTCAACCTTTGGGTTTCTTTCCTGTAACATACCTCCAGTGCAATACAGGCACCATCTGGCCCTTACTATCTGATTACCTTGGTAATCGGGGTCAAAGAACCACTGTTCCAGTGTTATTCTGACTGCTGCTTTTTACTGTGAGTAATAAATGGTTTCTTGTCACTGACCCAGACATGTCATGTCTCTCTGTCAGGTATCTGTGAAACTGTATTAGGTTAAATTATTACTTTGCAGGAAAGATGGAATCCCAAACTCTTTTTCCATTTCTTACTTGACAATTTAACACCAAATGTATCCTTCCATCTGAAACAAATAAACTAATGAAAAGAGACAAAATACTTTTAAAAATAGAAAAAAAATGTGTTTAAGATAGTGGATATCAGGCAATAAAGTGCAGTGATCTCTGAAAGATGGGGAGAAAATAAATCAAGCACTATAATTGTCTCACCTTATTGCCTTCTAAGATTGTCCATGGTACAGGGAGCAGTATTCAGTCAGATCCTCTGTTGAAATTCCTGTGTTGAGGAAATGAAGTTCAGGAGATGGTCTCCAAGGAGACCAAGGTGGCTAGATTACCAAGTATAAAGCTGCATAGAAAGAGAACCCAGAGATTTGCAGAGGATTCTCCCCAAGTATTCAGCAAAGCACTGATCAGAGCATGCTGAAGCTGGGGGAGAGGGGTTTCATCTGAAAGGATTAGAGAAATATGCCCAGTTCTCACACAGGGTCAGGGTAGTGCCTGTTTCCACCAGCCAGACTGGAAAAAACATAATTTATGGGGAATTGGTAGAAGAATCAAGGTATTTTTAATTCTTAATGGGCATATTTGACCTTCGATTGAGCCTTGCACTGGATCTTCCTAATAAATTTAAAAAGCAAGTCCTGAATGAATCATACTCTTTGCAAGTAATTCAATTGCATCCCAGAACAAAAAGCATTGAATAGCTTTGTGAATATAAACATATCTAGTACCCCAAAAAAGGTAAAATTCACAGAGTCTAGCATCAAATCATCAAATCAAATATTATTAGGCATACAAATAAGATCCAGGAAATCATAATGAAGGGAATAATTACTCAATCAAAACCAACCCAGAAGTGACACAGATGTTGGAATTAGCAGAAAAGGATATTAAGGATATTATTAACTGTATTCCAAATGTTCAAAAAATAAGTAGAGGCATGAAAAGTATAAAAATACCCAATCAAATTCTAGGGATGAAACTACAATGTCTGAGACGAAAACATACCAGATGGGATTGACTACAATTAGATATGGCAGAAAAAATGATTAGTGAACTTGAAGTCATAGCAATAGAAATACCTAAAAAAAGTCAGAGAAAAGGACGAAGAATAAAAAGTAATGACAAAAGCTTTACAACACCTTTAAGGGTCTTAATATACATATAATTGGAGCCCCCAAAGGGGAAGAGGAACAGAAAAAGTTTGAGGAAATAGTGATCAAATTTTTCCAAATGCAATGCAAACTACAAATCCACAAGTTCAAGAAGCACAATGAAACATAAGCATAAAAAGTTGGAGAGTATAAGAAGCCCATGATCTCTCAGAGTCCATGTGATGGATAGACATTTTGGGACATAGAAAAAAATCTGGACTATATTTACTTAACCCTAATCATAACTTAGTCATAAAATTGACTTGCCATATACTAGAAAATGTGTTAAGTTCTACAGGAATTATTTCATTTAATTCTAAAAGTAACAATTTTAGGTTCATATGATATATCCTATATATAAAAGGAAAGAGAGGTTATAAAAATTAACTAATTTTCCTAAGATTGTATATCCCTTTACTGGGATCAAACATTAAGTCTGGTCTAAAGAAAACAGTATAAAACTGATGATGTTTACACTTCCATTTCAAATTAATGTTTTTAAAGTAAATTTCTAAAAGTTTTAACTCATTAACAAAGAGATAAGTAAATGCTTTCAATAAACAGATTAAGTAAATAAAATCAACACAAGAGGTGTATTCCGTATGGAATGTGATGATGATAGTGATCTTGCCTTACCATCGATTAGTGTTTTAAAGTTTGACCACATGCTGTATAACCCTCTTTTCAATAGATTATCTCATTTGACATTCCTCACAGCTCCATGGTTGAGACTGTCAGGGAGGGGGAAATTTCCTCCGTATCCTTTGAGTTTTTTTGACCAGTCTAATAATTAAATTGACACCAGACAGATTAACAGGAGAAAAAAATAATTTAATTCATATGCACAAAATTATCATAGAAAGGCACACCTGAAAGTGACCAAACCAGGCTGTTTATATATATATATATTTTTTTTTAGATAAAGAAACAATTATTGTGAAGACTTAACAAAACAAAGAGGCTTGTGCTTGGGACAGCAGACTAGTGGAGAAGTAATGAAGTTAGCCTTGAATTCCCTAACTCAAGTGAAAAGCATACTTTCCATCCTCATGGTACAGGGAGGATTCCTTCACATAGGAGATTTATTTCCCACTTTTAAGAGGAAAGAAGTGGAGTCAGAGTATCTTTATTTTTCACTGGATTTTTCTCAAGGAACTTTATTATTTTATTTTTAACATCTTTATTGGAGTATAATTGCTTTACAATGGTGTGTTAGTTTCTGCTTTATAACAAAGTGAATCAGTTATTTGTATACATATGTTCACTTATCTCTTCCCTCTTGCTTCTCCCTCCCTCCCACCCTCCCTATCCCACCCCTCTAGGTGGTCAAAAACCACCGAGCTGATCTCCTTTTGCTATGTGGCTGCCTCCCACTAGCTATCTATTTTACATTTGGTAGTGTATATATGTCCATGCCACTCTCACTTTGTCACAACTTACCCTTCCCCCACCCCATATCCTCAAGTCCATTCTCTAGTAAGTCTGTGTCTTTATTCCCGTCTTACCCCTAGGTCCTTCATGACTTTTTTTTGTTTCCTTAGATTCCTTATATATGTGTTAGCATACGATATTTGTTTTTCTCTTTCTGACTTACTTCACTCTGTATGACAGACTCTAGGTCCATCCACCTCACTACAGATATCTCAATTTCGTTTCTTTTTATGGCTGAGTACTGGGCATATACCCTGAGAAAACCATAATTCAAAGAGAGTCATGTATCAAAATGTTCATTGCAGCCCTATTTACAATAGCCCGGAGATGGAAGCAACCTAAGTGTCCATAATCGGATGAATGGATAAAGAAGATGTAGCACATATATACAATGGAATATTATTCAGTCTCAAGTAACTTCAATTAAAAATAATCAATATGTCATTGAGGCATATTTTGGGGCACCCTGCCCTGGACCTCAACAAGTCTGTTAAAACCAAGAGAAGTTAATGAACTTGTCCAAGGTCACCCACTCAGTTTAGTTTGGAAGCTGATATTAGTTTTCCAGTTTTCTGATTTGTAACTAGGATTTATTTTGTTAAGAATATATTTTTAAATGACTAATAAAGATCTTGAATAAAGTTAGTGTTTCCTAATAATGAATCCAACACAACTGAAATATTTCAATTTAATTAGGAAGAATGTTAAAATGTAAAGGTAACTTTCAAAGCTGACTAACAATCATTGAAAGAGAGTGAGTCTCTCTTATTCTATAGTTTAAAAAAACCCTCAAAAGTAAGCATTTCTTATAACTAATTTCCATGTTTTGGTGTTTTATCTATGCACATGAAAAATAACTCTTAAAAAGACATTTTAAGGCAATAAAATATAGAACTTATATTAAATACTGTCCATTACATTGGAACTTGAAAAGAAAATTTTCAGTAAACATCATGCTTGATTATGAAATCTACTAGAATGAACTGTCCAGAAATTATAGCCATCCTGTGGCTTTGCCAATCAAAACAAGGGAAGATTGTGCAATCACAACATGAGAGAATTGCCGATGGCAGAATCAGTAACCATACAGGGACAGGATTTAAACACCACATGGGAGAATAATTCATGGCATTACCACACAATATAAAAAATGTTTACAAATATCAACTGATATCTATGTGTCCAAGTAGCTAATTCCATTCTATTTGAGTAGATATTACTGGCAGCAACATGACCACAGGCAAAAGTCTGAGCTATCCACGTCTGGTAAATATCAACATTACTATCAGATTCCCCTCAGAAAATCAATTTTGTTTTGATTCGTTTGACTTTTCTAGCAATATTCTCTATAAAATACTTTAAAAAATCATAGTTGGTTTTATTATTATTTTAAAGAAAGGCAGATATTATAAATGTATGTATACACACATATATATGTATTGTACTATCTATTAATCATATTTTAAAATTTCATCCCAATGCTATTACAATGCCCTCCCTCTCCAATGATGTATGCATTTTTTGGTAACTATTGAGTAAAATGCCAGAAAAAGACAATGTTCATTGTATATTTAAAGTGTTAAACTTGAATGAAATGAGATGTATAGCCACAAAATTTTTGGACTCAAATTGCTTGACTTTGGAACATACAGAGTGTTTTATTCATTAAATGAAATAATTTTAAGTACCTGAAATATATTTAAGCATCTGATAAATTAGTTTTTACATTATTATCACTTTTGCAATGCAAGAACTAGATAAGAGAAGCCCAAGAAAAATTATTCTTCCATTGATGTAACAAAGTAATATATTACCTTGTAGCAAATTAGTGTCTGATACTAGTTGATAGAAAGAGATAAGCATAATAAATAAGCAAATGATTTAATAATTTACTTATTTTTCCATATTTTATTGAAGAACACTATCACACTGGACTTTTCAAGACAAAAAATTAACCAAATTATTCTTAAATATGTGAATGTCAAGACTGACTTGACGAGGAAGTGTTGTAGTGGCCAATAGTGGGTATTTCAATGGGCAACAGTGATATATAATTGCTTAAGACCTAGTGTGTGGAGGTAAATGCCAAGACTTTGATAATTTACTTACTGATTAAAAGGATAGTGTTAATGGTAATGTGTGACTGAAGATTCCAGAACTCAGTAGAATAACTGATAAGCTGATAGGCCTAGTGCACATGAATGAAGATCTAATAGTAGGTCTTCAGCTACAGCAATATGTCACAGCAAGATGCCTGATTTGGTCTCTACCTTGCTATGTATGTAAGGATATTAACGTGAAGAAGAAAGAAGTTCAATGTCCCTGTCTTTTATAGGGATCTAGTGACAAGGAATACAGAAACAACAAAAGTGACAAATGTAGGATATTAGCCTTGAAGAGAGGCAAGTCTCTGCAACTTCCCAACTGTTCTTAAAGATTTAAGAAAGTGTTGATAAAGAAAATTCCATCTCAATGTTCACCTTTCCTCTATCCTTAGTGAAAGAGAAGAGTAGCTAGAATTTGCAGGGTCAAACATTTTGACCCAGAAAAAAGAGACTTCTGGATTTTTAAATAACAATAAATATTATAAAGAAAAAATTACACAAGTTGTTCACTGATAAGTGTAGTACAGAATTTGTAAATCTGTTAAATGCTAGGCTTTCCACACCTGTGTAATGGAATGATCCCAAATTATTACTGATTTGTAGCAGCTGCAAGAAATCACCACTGCCAGGAGATAAACGTGTTGTCAGGAAGAAAACCTTCTGCCAAATATCCTGTATAAAAAAAGGTATTAGATGATTTTTACAATTGCCTATACTACTAAATCCAGCACTAAAAATCTGCTTTCCATTTTTTACTATTTTTGTCCAGAATATTTTGGATCTTCAGGACTTCCATGAGTGAGTTGTCTCCTATAGACTATTTGTTGAGTCTAAAGGATAAAAATTAACACATTTTTGGAGTTGTACAACTTTGCAATATGTTTACCAAACATGTCCACAGACAGATTGTTTGCTTTTTCTTCTCTTATCTCTCCAACAAACATATAAGATTTAGAGTTAAATTTATGTCATTATTTTTAAAATTTCAAAACACTTTTAAGTGCCTTAAAATCAGGAATATAAATGAGTATGTGATAGATAAGAGGAGATCTCTAAACACTGAAGAATTCTTTAGTATAGTAGAAAGAACACTCTATATGGTGTCAGATCACATGGGTTCAAGATTTATCTCTGCCATTTAATAGCCTTATGAAAACCAAATTACTTAAACTCTGTGCTTCAACTACACCATTAACAATTTGAGAAAAATAATAACTTTCTTTGCTACTTTAAAATGTTGTAGGCTTTAAATAAACAAGAAAGTGATGGGAAAAAAAGCTCATTCTGTTCTCATCTCGCAAAAGTCAAAGAAATTTTGATAAGTAATTCAAGATTTTAAAGAAAATAAAATCTTTCATATCATTTGAGTCTATGTTGCCTAACTTCCTGCCTTGTAAGACTACTTCCCTGTAAATGCAATGCACAGTTTGTGAATATTTATTTACAAACTAGTCCAAGCCAAAATGATTTCTCACCTGTGATACTACAATGGACTCGTAAAAGTGCCCTCCACTTTTATACATGTATCCTGCCTAAGATGCATCATAAACAGGGTAGCAACTAATTTAGATCTTGTTAATGGTCTGCTCAAAACCCTGCATTGGGGCTTCCCTGGTGGAGCAGTGGTTGAGAGTTTGCCTGCTGATGCAGGGGACACAGGTTGGTGCCCCTGTCCAGGAAGACACCATATGCCATGGAGCAGCTAGGCCTGTGAGCCATGGCTGCTGAGCCTGCACGTCCTGAGCCTGTGCTCCACAACGGGAGAGGCCACAACAGTGAGAGGCCCGCATACCACAAAAAAACCAAAACAAAACAAAACAAAAAAACCCTGCATTGCTTAACCATTTACTCCGAGTAAAAACAAAGATCTTTAATTGTCCCCAGGTTACATCCTTGACTTCATTTTCTTCTACTCTTCCCCTTGTTCTCTGCATTCCAGCCTGTAGAACCTCTTTGCCGGTCTTGAAATACACCAGACTGGACCTCAACTATGAGTCTCTGCTCTTGCTAGTCCCTCTGCTGGAACATTTTCCCCTTGGAAATCAATAAATATTACCCCTAACCTCCTTAAAACCTTTGCTCAAATAACACCTTTCCACTTAAGCCTACCCCGACAGTCCTTTAAAGCCTTCAATTTATTTTCTTGCCCCCATCCCTCACATATATTTTATTTTTTAATTTTTATTTTGTTACAGATGACATTTATCTATTTATTGTGTTTACAGTTTATTGCCTGTCATGCACATTAGTTTATCAGTTCTATTAGGGCATAGATCTTAGTCTGTTTTGTTCATTGATATAATCCAAATGATTGTTGATGTGTTTAAAAAATGAAGTAATTAAAAGAATATTTTTATTCTTAGCATATTATTTTGTTTACTTGTTTGATTAATAATTTTCACAGATATTTTTATTTAGTTTCAGAAAAGCACAAATACAACCTTAAAAAGGTATAGATTCTTATCTCAAAATCAATTTAGGTAATATTTATACAAATCTGTTCCCAGAATACCTGTTTAGCTTAATGGTACTTGTAAGAAATGCAGATACCTAGAGCACATTCAGTCCTACCAATTCTCTGGGAATTAAAGCTCTGGAATTTTCATTTTAACATTTTATATATATATATATATATAGGTTTTTCACCTCCGTTAAATTTATTCTGAGGTATTTTATTCTTTTTTATGCAACTGTCAATAAGATTGTTTTCTTCATTTCTCCTCTGACAGTTCATTATTAGGGTATAGAAATGCAATGGATTTATTTTTTTTATTTTTAAATTTTATTTTATTTATTTTTTTATATAGCAGGTTCTTATTAGTCATTAATTTTATACACATCAGTGTATACATGTCAATCTCAATTGACAAATTCATCACACCACCACCCCACCCCACCATGACTTTCCCCACTTGGTGTCCATACGTTTGTTCTCTATATCTATGTCTCAATTTCTACCCTGCAAACCAGTTCATCTGTACCATTTTCCCAGGTTCCACATATATGCATTAATATATGATATTTATTTTTTCTCTTTCTGACTTACTTCACTCTGTATGACAGTCTCTAGATCCATCAACAAATGACCCAATTTCGTTCCTTTTTATGGCTGAGTAATATTCCGTCATATATATGTACCGCATCATCTTTATCCATTCATCAATGGGCATTTAGGTTGCTCCCATGACCTGGTTATTGTGCTGCAATGAACACTGGGGTGCATGTGTATTTTTGAATTATAGTTTTCTATGGGTATATGTCCAGTACTGAGATTTCTGGATCATATGGTAATTCTATTTTTAGTTTTTTTTAAGGAACCTCCATACTGTTCTCCATAATGGTTGTATCAATTTACATTCCCACCAACAGAGGAAGAGTGTTCCTTTTTCTCCACACCCTCTCCAGCATTTGTTGTTTGTAGATTTTCTGATGATGCCCATTCTAACTGGTATGAGGTGATACCTCATTGTAGTTTTGATTTGCATTTCTCTAATAATTAGTGATGTTGAGAAGCTTTTCATGTCCTTCTTGGCCCTTTGTATGTCTTCTTTGGAGAAATGTGTATTTAGATCTTCTGCCCATTTTTGGATTGGGTTGTTTGTTTTTCCTAATATTGAGCTGCATGAGCTGTTTATATATTTTGGAGATTAATTCTTTGTCAGTTGCTTCATTTGCAAATATTTTCTCCCATTCTGAGGGTTGTCTTTTCATCTTGTTTCTGGTTTCATTTGCTGTGCAAAAGCTTTGACGTTTCATTAGGTCCCATTTGTTTATTTTAGTTTTAATTTCCATTACTCTAGGAGATGGATCAAAAAAGATCTTGTTGTGATTTATGTCAAAGAGCATTCTTCCTATGTTTTCCTCTAAGAGTTTTATACTTTCTAGTCTTACATTTAGGTCTCTAATCCATTTTGAGTTTATTTTTGTGTATGGTGTTAGGGAGTGTTCTAATTTCATTCTTTTACATGTAGCTGTCCAATTTTCCCAGCACCACTTATTGAAGAGACTGTCTTTTTTCCATTGTATGTTTTTGCCTCCTTTGTCATAGATTAGTTGTGGGTTTATCTCTGGATTTTTATCTTGTTCCATTGATCTATGTTTCTGTTTTTGTGCCAGTAGCATATTGTCTTGATTACTGTAGCTTTGTAGTATAATCTGAAGTCAGGGAGTCTGATTCCTCTGGCTCTATTCCTTTTCCCTCGACTACTTTGATTATTCAGGGTCTTTTGTGTCTCCTTACAAATTTTAAGATTTTTTGTTCTAGTTCTGTAAAAATTGCCATTAGTAATTTGATAGGGATTGCATTGAATCTGTAGATTGCTTTGGGTAGTATAGCCATTTTCAAAATATTGATTCTTCCAATCCAAGATCATGGTATATCCCTCCATCTCTTGCTATCATCTTTAATTTCTTTCATCAGTGTCTTATAGTTTTCTGCATACAAGTCTTTTCTCTCCCTAGGTAGGCTTATTCCTATGTATATTATTCTCTTTCTTGCAATGATAAATGATAGTGTTTCCTTATTTCTCTTTCAGATTTTTCATCATTAGTATATAGGAATGCAAGAGATTTCTGTGCATTAATTTTATACCCTGTTACTTTGCCAAATTCATTGATTAGCTCTAGTAGTTTCCTGGTGGCCTCTTTAGGATTCTCTATGTATAGTATCATGTCATCTGCAAACAGTGTCAGTTATACTTCTTCTTTTCTAATTTGTATTCCTTTTATTTCTTTTTGTTCTCTGATTGCTGTGGCTAGGACTTCCAAAACTGTGTTGAATAATAGTGGTGAGAGTGGACATCCTTGTCTTCTTCCTGATCTTAGAGGAAATGTTTTCCATTTTTCACCATTGAGAATGATGTCTGCTGTGGGTTTGTCCACAGGCTACAGGATTGTAGTTCTTCTTTCTTCTGCTGTCTGCCCTCTGTTGGATGATCATATCTCTAACCATTTTTTTCAAGGAGTATATTGTGCATCAAATTTTGAGACTCCAAGAACTAATGTGATAACTTTCAAACAAATGCTTACCTCATAGAAATATATTTTAATATATAGCCTGGTTTGCAGTATGCTATATGTACATAGAATATTCACCAATAGGGGCATAACCTCTGCAATAAAAGAAAATTCAAATTTACAAAGATTGAAATATTAAAAAGTTATCTGATCAGAACATTATGAAGTTAGGAATAAATAGCAATAGAATATCTAGAAATCCTCACATTTTTAGAAATTTTAAAATACCTTCTAATACATAAAAATACCTTTAGGCCAAATACATATCATGAGAGAAATTAGCAAAATATATCAAATTGAATAACAATAAAAATGTAGCATATTAAAATTTATGAGAAACAGCTTAATGACTGTCAAAAAGAAAAGTTATCGCTTTGAGTGCTTATGTTAGAAAAAAAGGCTTAAATTTAATTATCTAAACTACCTCAAGAAACTAGAATTTTTTAAAAAAAGTACAGTTACCATCAAAGTAGTAGAAGAAAATATACAAGAAAGATAAAAGCAGAAATGAATAAAATAGAAAATAATCAACAGAATTACCCACTAAGATTGTTTCTTTGTAAAGGTTACTAAGTTGATAAAGCCTTAGCAAAACTTATCAAAAAATAAGAGAAAACACAAATTACTGATAAAAACAATTTTAGAAGGTTATCACCCATCTCCCCAGGTTGTTAAAATGATAATAAGGGAATAATATGAATAAACTTATACCAATCATTTCGACAATTTACATAAAATAGACATTAAGACAGAAAACAATAACAAAAAACCCCATAACTTTCCAAAGCAGACACAAGAAAAAATAGAATTTCCAAATGCCCAATCATAAGTAAACCAATAAACTACATTTTTAATCAAAACCTTTCCAAAAAGAAAACTTCAGGTTCTTGTGGCTAAATTAGTCAATTTTTCAAACATTTATTTAAAAAAATAATCTAACACAAATTTCTTTAGAAAAGTGAAAGGAAAACATTTCCTAGTATATCCACAATAGCAAAACATGACAGATAAATTATAGGAAATAGGAAACTACACACCAATATTCTTGATAAACCTCAATACAATACTAGCAAATCTAACCCAGTAATATAGAAAGAGTATAAATACATTATGATAAAATGGAGTTTATCTTAGGAACACTAGTTTGGTTTAACACTAGAATATCAATCAATATAATTCACCATATTCCCTGAATAAAGAAGAAAATATATACAATCAACTCTATAGATGCAAATCAAACATTCAGAAATAGACTTATTTTTTTAAGAAATATAGGGGTTTTTTTAGGAATTAGAACTATAACTTTTTATTTACACAAAAGGGCATCCACAGTGCTTATAAACAAAGCAATTTAATTGCAAATTTGGCATGAAAGATAAACTGTAGTAATTGAGAAGTGATAAAACAAAAATGTGTTCATGATGAATTTCCAAATACAGACAATCAAGAGTTTCTCCACAACTCACACTAAAGTCAAGGAGCTACAATTTTGGGGACTTCCTTGGTGCTCCAGTGGTTAAAACTCAGTGCTTCCACTGCAGGGGGCATGGGTTTGATGCCTCATCTGCCAACTAAGATCTCACATGCTGCGTGGTGCAGCTAGAAAAAAAAAAAAAAGAATAAAGAAACAAACAAAAAGAAAAAAATATTAAAAATTAAAGGAGGGAATTATTTTTAAGTTAACCTGGATATTTTGAAGTTATCTTTAAGGCAAAGGGGAAAAAAAAAAAAAGGAGAGAGAGAGAACCAAAGAGAACCACAAATTAATGTGTGTCTTAGAATTTCCTGGGAATGTTTGTTTGTTTGTTTTAGGTTTTGTTTTGTTTTCAATTCTAAACTGCTAATTCTCTGGAAACTAAAAAAAAATGACATGATTCTTCAAAGAATTAAGATAAGAAGTGACAATTTTGTAGAAATAATTCAAAGAAACTTAGTGTCTAACTTTCTACACCATATTCTTCCTCCAAGTATTATCTTGTCACTTTTCCTGTTCCATATTCTCTCCTACATTTACCTAAATATATTTAAAGGTTCATTAGGAAACTGGAAATTATAGTAAGTCTTTTAAGTTTTAAAATAAGTGATTATGTGACAAAGTTATGTCAGAGAAAAATATTACTTTACATAGTTAAACAAAATAGCAGAGAATTTTCAATTTCTATTTATGAGAAATGAGGTAGCAAAGGGGATTTTAGGCCATATCCATGAGGGTTGAGCAGGCATCCTTCTATTATATACATTCTATTTTTTAAAAGGAGGGTTTTCTATGGGTTTTATGTATTTGGTTTTCTAGTTGTATTTTATTTAAACAAAATATACCTAATATCTATTTTATCATAGGTCAGTGACACAACCAACCTGTGCCTCGGTTTCTGAATCTGTAAAGAGTTGTAATAACATCACTGAGTTGGAATGAAATGTGAATATACATATAAAATGTTTGACATGTTATTTTACACAAAAAATTTGAGATACTAATATATTTTAAAATTTCAAAACCTCTATTCCCTAGTATACAGCATGAGAAAAGTATTTTAGGAAGGAGATAAAATTCTTTCTTTATTCTCAAATTATAGATTTGTATTTGGGTCATTAAAAACACTTGAAGTATTCTAAAATTTTTAGAAGTTTATTTAAATTAAAAATGTATGTATTAAAAAAAAGTGGACTTTCCGACAACTTAGTATTGTTAAAGAAATGAATTAAAGCAGTCTTAAATGCAGAAAAGGGAATCAAAATAAAACATAGCATTAGTAAAATTTACAGGGCAAGACCCAGCAGGACAGATTTTTAGTCTTAATTCTTTTGGAGTCTGTAACACCAAGGAATATAGAACACTTGATAAATCACAAGTTGTGTAAAATTAATGACTCACAAAAAGGTTTAAAGCTTCAACTCATTTAAAAAAGTCTGTCACTAACATGAAAAATGCAAGGAAAATGGATAACTTGGAAGTCAGGAAGACCTTGTTGAATCACTTATTGACAAATAGAAGATAACAAAGTACTTGGCTCATATTGAAATGAATGTAAACAAGCAGGATGCATAACTTGCATTCCAGAGGAAATTAGAAAATCTGCTTACTCTGTTGAGTTGCATTTTTAAAACCAAGGAAGTGGAATGACTTATTAAAATGGAACTGGGTGAAGGAGACAATAAACAATAAAAGATTTAAAAAGTGAGTATAATTATGAGAGATTAATATGGTAATTCCAAATCAATACTTAGGTTTTTAATTAAAATGGCATAATTTTTAGCAGCCCAGTGGTAACTTATATTTTCATCTAAAATGATAACACCAAATGTGAGGAAGAAAAAGACTTGAAATGTCAAAAGCTAGGACTGAGGAAAACCATAGTAGCAGAATATATGAAGCATTAAAATTTATAAGATGTATATGTTATCACAGAGAGCTCTTAAATTGCTTTTATTTTTTTTTAATTTGTTTTTCTTTCTGTTGTTCTGATTGGACAATTTCCAATCAGATCACTTATGAGTTCTTCTGTATCACTTTATCTGCAGGGGTAGCAATACTCATATAGAGTATGTTATAGACTTTAAAACAAAAAAATAGACTTTAAACCAAAGACTATTTAAAAAGACAAAGAAGAGAATTTTATAATGATAAAGAAATCAATACAAGAAGATATTACCATATATGTGTCCGATACAGAAACATATTAATATATAAAGCAAAGCTAACAGACATAAAAGGAAGAAATTGACAATAAAGCAATAATAGTAGAGAACTTTAACACCCCACCTACATCAATGGACAGATCATCCAGACAGAAAGTCAATAAAGCAACAGTGGGCTTAAATGACACAACAGACCAGTTGGACTTAATAGATATCTATAAGACATTATATCCAAAAGTAGCAAAATATGCACTCTTTTTAAGTGCACATGGAATGTTCTCAAAAATAGATCACATTCTAGGCCCACAAAGCAAGTCTCAACAAATGTAAGGAGATAGGAATTATATCTAGCATTTTTCTGAAACTAGAAATGGTATGAAACTAGAAATCAACAACAAAAAGAAAAATATGAAAAGCAGAAACGTGAAGATTAAAAAAACATGATACTAAAAAACTAATGGGTCAGTGAAGAAATTAAAGGAAAAATATAAAAAAACTTACAACAAATGAAAATGAAAACACAACACTCCAAAACCTATGGGATGCAGCAAAATCAGTTCTAAAAGGGAAGTTTATAGCAATACAGTCATACCTCAAGAAACAAGAAAAATCTCAAATAAACAACCTAACCTACCACTTAAGATAATTAGAAAAAAGAACAAGCAAAGGCCAAAGTCAGCAGAAGGAAGGGAATAATAAAGATCAGAGAGGAAATACATAAAATAGGGATCAAAACAAAACATAAAAACAGTGGACAAGATCAAAGAAACCAAGAGCTGTTTTTTTGAAATGATTAAAAAAAAAACTGATAAACATTTAACCAGGCTCTCCAAGAAGAAAAGAGAGGACCTAAATAAACAAAAAAAGAAATGAAAGAGGAGAAACAACAACCAATACACAGACATACAACAAATTATAAGGGGATACTACTAACAGTTACATGTCAATAAATTGGACAACTTAGAAGAAACAGACACACTTCTAGAAACATACAACCTGCCAAGACTGGATCAAGAAGAAACAGACAGTTTGAATGAACTGATCACTAGCAGTGAATTTAATACATAATAAAACAACAACAACAAACCTCCCAGCAAATAAAATTCAAGGGCCAAATGTCTTTACAGGGGAATTCTACTAAATATAAAAGAAGAACTAATACCTATTATTCTCAAACTTTTCCAAAAATTGCACAGGGTGGAACACTCTCAAATTCATTCTATGAGACCACAATTACTCTGAAACCCAAACCAGCCAAAGACACTACAAGAAAAAGAAAATTATTGGTCAATATCTTTGATGAATATAGATGCAAAAATCCTCAGCAAAGTGTTAGCAAATCCAAGCCAACAATACATAAAAAGGACCATATACCATGATCAACTTTCATTTATTCCAGGATCACAAGAATGGATCAACATTTGCAAATCAATGCGATACACCACGTTAGCAAAAGGAAGGAAAATATCACATGATCATCTCAATAGGCATAGAGAAAGCATTTGGCAAAATTCAACATCCGTGCATGATAAAAAATATCATCAAAGTTGGTATAGAGGGAACATATCTCAGCACAATAAAGGCCATTTCCGACAAACCCATAGGCAACATCATACTGAATGGTGAAAAGCTGAAAGCCTTTCCTTTAAGTTCAGGAACAGGACAAGGATGCCCACTCTCATTCTACTACACACAGTATTGGGAGACCTAGCCACAGAAATCAGACCAAACAAAGAATTAGAAGGCATCCAAATTGAAAGGGAAGTGGTAAAACTGGTACTATTTGTAGATGAAACAATACTTTAGAAAACACTAAAGTGCACACCAGAAAACTACTAGAACTAATAAATGAATTAAGCAAAGTTGCAGGATACAAGATTAATATACAGAAACCTGTTGTGTTTCTATACAATAAATTTTTTTAACATTTTCTTTTCTGATTAATATCAAAAAGAAAAAGCTTTTAAAAATCCCATTTTAAATTACATCAAACAGAATAAAACACCTAGGAATAAACTTAACCATAGAGGTGAAAGTCCTATACTATGAAAACTATAAAACATTGATGAAGGAAATTGAAGATGATAAAAATAAATGTAAAGATATGTATATGCTCTTGGATTGGAAGAATTAATATTGTTTAAATGTCCATGCTACCCAAAACAATCTACATATTTAAGGCAATCCCTATCAAGTAATCCATTACATTTTTCACAGAACTAGAGCAAATAATCCTAAAATTCATATGGAACCAGTAATCAAAACAGCAGAGTACTGGTGCAAAAACAGACACATAGATCAATGGAACAGAATAGAGAGCCCAGAAATAAACCTATGCACCTATGAGCAATTAATCCACAACAAAGGAGGCATAAATATACAAAGGAGAAAAAGTCCCTTAAAGAATTAGTGCTGGGAAAAGTAGACAGATACATGTAAAAGAATTAGATTAGAACATTCCCTCACACCATGAACAAAAATAAACTTAAAATGGACTAAAGACCTAAATATAAGGACAGAAACCATAAAATTCCTAGAAGAGGACATAGGCAGAACAGTCTTTGACATAAATCATAGAAATAATTTTTTGTATCAGTCTCCTAAAGAAAAAGAAAAAAATGCAAAAATAATCAAATGGAAAGTAATTAAACCTAAAAGCTTTAGCACAGTGAAGGAAACCATTGACAAAGCAAAACATAACCTATGGAATGTGAGAAAATATTTGCAAATAATATTTGCAAGGATTTAATATCCAAAGTACATAAACAACTCATACAACACAATATAAAAATATAAACAGCCCAATCTGAAAAAAAAAACAGGCTGAAGACTTGAATAGACTTTTTTCCAAAGAAGACATAGAAATTGCTAACAGGCAAAAGAAAAGATATTCATCATTACTAATTATTAGAGAAATACAGATCAAATCAACAAGAAGATATCATCTCACACCTGTCAGAATGGCTATCATCAAAATGTTTACAGATAACAAATGTTGGAGAGGATTTGGAGAAAAGTGAACATTTTACTGTGTTGGTGGGAATGTAAATTGGTGCAGCTACTATGGGAAATAGTATGAGGGTTCCTCAAAAGAAGTACAAACAGAATTATCATGATCCAGATATTCTACTCCTGTGTATGTATCCAGAAAAAAATGAAAACATTAATTCAAAAAGATACATGCACCCCAATGTTCATAGCAATGTTATTTACAATAGTCAAGATATGGAAGCAACCCAAGTGCCCATCAACAGACAAACGAATGAATATGTGGTGTGTGTATGTGTGTATATAATGGTATATATATTATATACATGGAATAGTAAGCCATAAAAAATAATGAAATTCTTTCACTTGCTGCAACGTGGGTGGGCCTAAAGAATAGTGTGCTTAGTGAAATAACTGGTATCTAAAAAATAATACAAATAAATGTATATGCAAAACAGAAAACAAACTAGTGGTTATCAAAGGGGAGAGGGAGGGGGAAGGGGCAAATTAGGCATATGGGATTAAGAGATGCAAACTACTATATAAAATAGATAAGCAACAAGGTTATACTGCATAGCATAGGTAATTATGACCATTATCTTGTAAGAACTTTGGAATATAATCTGTAAAAATACTGAATCACTATCCTGTACACCTGAAACTAATATAATATTATAAACAACTATACATCAAAAAATTATAAGATATACAAACTAAATTTTGAAAAACTTACCTAGGTTTCACTTTATTTAAAGAAGACCACGTAAAACAAGGAAACACTTCTCTTCCACTCTACCTCCTCATTGTTTTTCCTTTGACTGAGAGACTCAAACTAAGATGTAAAACTACCCTGCCCAAGAAAATAGCAACAAACAATACATATAAACTCAACAAACAAATTCAAATCCAGTCAGGAATCATTCAGTTCCACAGATATTACATTTGATCTTGTGTATTACTTTTTTCTTGAACTTTACTTTTCTGTCATTCATTTTATGAATGTAGTGGAGAAATATTATATTCAAGGTACTCAGTTCCACATAGTAGGTAGAATGAATTCTAAAATTGGTTCACATTGTATTACAGTTCCTCTACCCCTAATGGTTCCAGAACCTGATTGCATATTAGGATCACCTTCTGAACTCTGAAAGAAAAATCAGATGCCCAGCTAATCAGATGCACAGCTAAATCAGAACCTTGGGGGTTAAATCATACATGTTTTTATGTTTTTCATCCTTTCTTCCTTGTGTTTTTTTCTTTCCTTCTTTCCTTTTTCTTACCTTCTCCCCCATTGCTATGGAACAAGTACTGCCCCATCTCTGCACTGTTGAGAGCTCAGTGTCACTGAAGTTATTTAAGGTAAGAAAAACTTATTGAAGATTTGGTGAAACTGGTGTGGGAAGATCACTTGCTCTCTGGGATTCACTTCTCTACTACTGTCCCTCTCCAACATCTGCCATCCCACCAATTTGGTTGGTGGATTACAAATTAAGGAAACTACTCTTCCTGAAGCTGCCTGTTTCTAACAGTATAAATCCCTATCTTAAATTATCTGGTGGAATGACTGTGGAGTCATTAGTACACTACTGGAGTGGACTAGTGGAGTGGTCACAACAGTTAAGCTCTTCAGCACTCATCTCAATTCTCCTTGTCAAAGATATTTATCAAAGAGAATGATCAGAACTCTTTAAATTTAAGAAGAGGCTAGGATTCCCCAATGTTATGCCTCAAAAAAAGAAGTTGAAGAAAAGTTGGTAAAATTTCCCAAAATAGGTAAAACGGAAAAGGGGAAAAAATTGTTCAGAAGATGAAGAACAACATAGATAATGATTTTGGTTTTGGATTAGTTGTGTTTATATATTATCAGTAATCTAAGACACCTGGAGGATACACACATTGGTCATACCAGAAACATTACTTCAAGAGATATTAAAAAATCAGAGGTCAAAAGACTAGGTAATGGAAGAGTAAAACCAATCTAAAAGAAAGTGGACATGAACAAAATATATCAACTGCAAAATAATCAATGATATAGATAAAGCAGTAATTTAAAACAAAAATCATTGATATATTTAAATATGAAAGATATTTACAATATATGAGCAGGAAGTTATTTAAAAAGTAATAATTGCAAATATTTGATATGAGAAATAGAAGTAAATACCACAGTATATGTATTAGATGACAGAATGAATAAGTTGTGCAACAAATTTGTTGTTTCAAACTAAGTCATATATCAAATAATTCTACTATAAGGAAGAAAAAAAAGAGTAAGAATTGGAAACTTAAGATAAAAAACATATTTTTCTCCTCTGATACCAATATGGAATACAAATTATTTTTGAACACATGGAGAACTTTTAAAAATATAACTTCTATCAAGCTACAAAAGTAGACTCAATTAATTTCAAAAGGTGAATGCCACCAGAATATTTTTCTTACCACAGTGAAATAATATTTGATATTATACCAAGGAGAGCTAAACATATGCTTACATGTTTAGAGTTAAGTAATATATTACTAAATAAACTTTAGTTTCTAAATAAATAAGAAAATAAGTTATATAACAAGTAGAATTAACAGGTAGTGAAAATATTACAATGAAAAAAGCAAATACAGTTCTTGGAGAGAATTTTATAGCTTTACATGTATTTTTCAGGAAAAGAGTAAAGTAACAAGAAAACTAGTTAAGCAAACAAGCTTAGCATTTACCTCAGGAATTTGGAAAAAGCACAAACAAAAAAAGCAAATAAAGGGAATAATAAAACAAAGTGCAAAAATCAGTGAAACAGAGAATGTGAGCAGTACTAAAGAACATTTTTTTTTAAAGAACTAATTTTTTTAAGCAATCATTACCAGGCACACAATTTTAGCTAGAAGGATCAAAGAAAAAAGGGTGAAAAAATAAAAATGAACATAATAGAGAATAAAAATTTTTGAGTAAGTGCAGATACAAAGAAAGTGTAAAATTACCATGTTTTTAAAATAACTATATAGATGAAACGAGATATCATATAACAAAATTCTAAATTGGTCGTATAAAATTTACTGGAAGAAATCTGAATAATAGTAAAGAACACTGTTACATGTTTTAATTATTAGCATGTTCTAATAAATTTTTAGTGAATAGTTAATTGCCACCTTATTCAGTTTGTTCCAGAATAAAGAAAACATTAAAGAATGAAAAAGTAAACATTCTTTAAAAGTTTATAACATTAAATGTAAAATCTTAAATTAAGTATTGGCAAATATTAAATAATACATCTTGATCAAGAAGTTTTTTTCTTTAGATGACAAAGAGAGTTAAATCTCCAAAAGTGTATTATTGTATATTTCACCATATTAATATTCAAAGGTATGGTTGCCTCAATTATCATAAAAAGCATTTGGAAAATTTAGCACCCATTTATGATTATTTCTTTTTAGAAAACTGAAATGTAGAGTAAACTCTTAACTTGGTTAATTTTATATATCCCCCCAAAATTGAGAACTTCATATTTGAAGTTGAGTTATGTATTTATTCTTGGGAATAAAACAAAAATCCTCATAAATATCACTACTGTTAAATTTAGGACTAAAGATCCTGGTCAATGTTACAAAGAAAGAAAAAGAAAAATGTCATGTAAGGATTTAAAAAGTAAAACTCACATTTTCAGATGATAAGATCATATATTGATACTTCAGATAACCTTTGGAATCAACCTGCAAATTATAAGAATTAATAAGTAAGGCTAGGAAAGTCACTGTATATAAGATTTATTTATCAAACTTGTTAGCATCTTTCTATATAAACAATAAAACTAAATGATAGAATATAATAAATATTAAGATTCCTTTCAAATAACAACTAAAACAACAAATTCTGTATAAAATAAACAGGAATGAACTTAACCCTAAAGATACAAGCCTTATGTACAGAATTGGAAAACTTTAATAAAATTTTTGGAAGGTATTTCATTCTCTTGGATGAGAAGATGATATTATAAAGATGTCAATTATCCCCAGCCCCTAATATTCCACATCTGTCCCACTAGCAAAATACATTCACTCCAACTCTAGGTCCCAAAAAAGAACCCCATGACATGATCAGCTCGAGTTCAAATCTTTTCATCTAAATATAAATCTCATAATCTAAGTTCTCTAACCCATTTTGGAGGAGTCTTTGTGTTTAATGCATTCTGGGGCACAATATTTAAAAATCTTTGAACCTGTCTAACTAAAGATTTGCCCCCAAAGCTTCAACATATATTGGTGTAACAAGTGTGGGATAACAGTAAAAGACATTCTGGTTTGAAAAGTGGGAAGATAGAAGGTAAAAGAGTCACCAGTCCAAAGCAAGTTTTGAAATCCAGTCAAGTAAATTCAGCTGGAGTTCCTTCATTAGGTTTCAAGGGATTGGAATAATCTTTCTCTGTGTCTTTTAGCTCCATCCTCTTGGCTTTTCTATTCCCCCTCTGGACTCTTGGCTCCATCTGCTACATCATTCTTCCTTGTCCGTGAATAACAACAACTATTAGCAACTGAGTAGTTTTATCAGTCTGCTTCCTGCCATTAGATTTTAGAAGCCCAACAGCCCCCTTTTATTTTGTACTCTTTCCCCCCTTTAATTCCAAGCTGGCAGTGTTTCTACTGATGAAAACTTCACAAAATTTTGCAGTTTTTTGTCTAAACTTCACCAAATTCCAATCCATTAAATAAAAACCACACCCACATATCTTTTGGGGATAACCCTTTCTTTATCTTGAACTGCTGAAATGGCTGAGGAATAATGACCTTAAGTTTTAGGAGGTCCTCTGGTTGAAATGAGAAGATCTGTGAAACACAACATTAATCTCTTGAATGAACCTTTCTGCCACTGCACAGACTGATCTTATGATGTTTTTGAGTTTTTAGAAACAGGTTGTACAGTCACACCTTCATTTATTTCTCTATGCCATTTAAGGAAACCACTTAATTTTAGCATTTTGCCACATGGATAGACTGAAAATCTTTTAAATCATCACATGTTGGTTTGCCTTTTGTTTAACAGTTCCTCCTATTTATCTCTATTTTTTCATATTTTATATGAGCAAAAAACAAAAAACAAACAAACAAACAAAAAACTAGGCCACACCTTTAACGTTTTAGTTAGAAATCTCCTCAGGTCAATATTTATTATAATAATTTATCACATGTAAGTTCTGCCTTCCACATAAACGTAGTAGACAATTTCCCTGAGCTTTTTTTTTACCACGTAACACAGATCCCCTGTCTTCTAGTTTCCAATCCTTATTTCCTTACTTCCTTTTGAGCCCTTGTTAACCATGTCCCTCCAGATTTCTACTAACAGTCTATATCCAGTGATTTAGGATTTCTCAAAGGTGATTTAGTATTTCTTCTTCATGCTTTTCCTGCCCTTCCTTCTAGTTCACTGGTAGTATCTTTAAAATACATACTCCTACTAACAGTTTGTTCAAGACGATCTAGGATTTTCTTATGGTCCTCAAAATTTTTCCATTTCCCACCCACTACCCATTCCAAATCCCTACTTACATATTCAAAATCCTCTTTTTAGTATAAAATAACAAAATCATGAGAGGGATATCTCATCATATTCACAAGTTTTTCCAGGAGATAAAGGGTGAGGTACAATGAAGGTCATCTTAGAATTATGCCTCTACAATTCCCAAAAGGATAATAGAGATCTTCTTCAATGTACAGTGTGGTTATATGCCCAAAATCCCATCATAATTTGAAACTATTGTTTGTCAAAAATGAATTTAATAACCTAACCTGCCAAACATCACTGCCTAGTCTAGACTACTTTAAACATGTTCAGAATATTTACATTAGCCTACTCTCAGGAAAAATGATCTAATGCAAACCTTATTTTATAATAAAGTGTTGAATATTTCCTGTAATTTATTAAATACTATACTGAAAGTGAAAAACAGAATGGTTGTAAGTGTGTAGGTGGTTTATCCCCCTGATCGAATGGCTGGCTGGAAGCTGTGGCTCACTGCAGCTGCCCAACTTCATAAGAGAGTATCATTGCTAGCTTGGGAAAAGATTAAAATTTAAAATCCATAGTACAGTTTCAACTGACTGTGTATCATATTGGTACCAATGTAGTCGAAAAATCTTAAGTTTAAACATCGTAAGTCGAGGAGGACAGTCTATAATGAAAACCTATAGCTTTCTACCTCACTTCTTCTAGTACTGCACTCCAAAACCTTATTTCTTCTTATAAAGTATATTTATTGAGGTTAAAAATTAGAAACTGATTTCTCATTTTAGTAAAAACAGCTCTCTTAAGTCTCCTCAACTTATCCTTTCCCATATAATTTTACATATGAAAATACTATTTGCTGTAAATTCAAATATTTTAATATAATTATATTAATATCTTTGTTACCGAACTCAGGTTCAACTGCTACTGTTTGAAAGCCAATATTTGAAAGACAACTGTTGGTTGGGAAGAAAAGATTGATCTATTCAGGAGGCCAGCAACCAGGGAAGAAAGTGGACTCATGTCCAAGAAAAAACTCCAAAGATTCTGCTTAACCAGGAAAGTTTTTAAAGGGAGAAAGGGTAAGTTAATAGCAGTTAATTATTTGGGAAGGGGGTCAGAGTCTTTGATATCTTCCATTTTGTGCAGACTTTCTTCTGATTGGTCAATGGTGAGGTAACAGGGAAGTGCTCCAGGACTCCTGTTCTCAGACTGAGGTTATCATCCTCCTTCCTGGATGGGGACCTGTTCCTGCAGAAGAACTCAAAGATATATATAAAATCCCTTGAGGACAAACCAGAACCCTGCTTTATCACTGCACTATTGTTTCTTAATTGCTCCTCCTTTGTTTCTGCAGTACCTCACTTTTCTGATTAGCAACAGTTTGCATCTGCCCTTTGGAACACAGGGAAGTCAAAGAGGCTGAAGGACGCCTATTTCCCACAAACAAGAAATGGTGGACATGGAAAGGATTTGTATCCAGGATGGCCCCACAGCATCCTGCTCAGTTTCATCTTCCCCACTCCAGAGTTTTTAAATGCTTTGCTATTTTCTTGCTCTCAATATCCATTATTATACCCTATTTTTTCCCAAGTGTTTCAGTATATCAGATAGTCTGTTAAGTAACCATAATTTCCAAGATGCTTCTTCTCCAATATGGCTGGTTGACCTCTAAGAGTTCCTTTGATGCAAAGACAATTTTCTTTCAATACTTTTCTATCCATTATTTATCTTATTTTATTTTTACTGGGTTGCATGATTTTTCTTCTTTATTATGCTTAAGGACATCCTAAGAAGGAATGAATGGGAAATAAATATTTCTAGTGTTCACATTTATGAAAATGTTTTAATTATATCCTCAAAATTCACTTATAGTTTTTCTGGGTGTAGAAATTTAGGATAAAAATTAGGACCCCTCAGAATCATTGAAGTTTTATTTTGTTGTTTTCTAATATTTAGTGTTACACTTGCCCAATCTGATGTCATATTTTTCCTTGTTTTATTGAAACTGACCTATTCATTTATCTCTGTAAACTTCTGTGTCTATTCTTTACCTCTATTGTGATAGTTTTGGTGGGGTTTTTTTGTTATTTTCTCATTGTACTGAGCATTCTATGGAACTGTTAATTGTCTCTGCTATAATACAAATGAAAAAATTTTTAGCTGAACTAGGCTATTAGGAGCAAAGTGTTTACATTCAAAAAAATCTTAATTGAGCACTGGGTACTATCTTTATTCAAGCACTGGGTGCTTAAATAGAGGCAAATGGGTGGGTTCATAAAATGAAAATCTAGAAATTAAAAATACCTAGAATTTTCCAAAAATAAGGACATCATTTGCCTTATAAGAGCAGAATTGAAACAAAAAAGTCACACCTTAATCCAGAGTGCAAAGAATAGTATATTTCATTTAATAGAGAATAAATTAATAGTTCTTTTTTTAAATTCCTTTAGTTCCTGAAAAAAGTTAAATTTGTGGAAAAATAGATGAATTTCATAAATACTGGAGAACTATTGATGTTATGAAGTGGGGTGGCTTATTAGGAAAGATTAGAAAATCTATATCTTGGCTAAGAAATAGCCAAGCATGTATTATAGGTGCATTGAACTTTAGCTGAGTTAAGTAAGAATTGTAAGAAATAAAAACAATTACTTGGGGCTGTTACAAGGAATTATAGTTAGTTTTAATGGAATTAAATAAAATATTAATACAAGACTAAATTGGTGATACAATACATTTCAAGATTTGTAACCACTGAGGAATTTAAAATGATGATTGCTTCATTAATAAAGTGTTACTATCCATCTTGATTTTTCAAGTTCTCTCAAGTAAACATGATAAAAATGACTGTCCCTAAAGCATGCTGTTTTTACTTTCAACTTTTATTCAGCTAGAATTTACAAGGTGTGGGAGATAGGTGGGGAGGGGTGGGGGGAGGCAAGGAAGCAGGAGGTTGAAGGAGAAGACGTACTTTTATTTACTCTCCAGAGCACATCAATCTTCTTTCATTATTCCAGCAGATCTTACATTCACATTTATAGAGTTTACTCCAGTCAGTTAGAATGCAACTTCTAGAAATCATTGCAGTGGCATTATAAATTTCTACCTTAAAAAAATAAATTTAGTGGTTCTCAGCTGGCCCATAAAGTGACAAAAATAGCTTAAACCAATACAACACAAAAAAATGATTAAATTCACCAAAATGTGTCAGGTCCCAAAAGACAAAATAACTTTCACTTTCTTGTGTGAGCCACTCAGTACACAAGAGTTCTTTTTTAAGAATTTCTTTTATCTCCTTTCCATTTTGTGTAATAACCAGATACTTGTAAAGTACATATGGTGTATGGCTCAATTCACAAACTTGAGAACAAAGTAGATCCCCTTTTAAGACATAGACAGTTCATTCATTCAGCAAATATGTGTTGAATGAGTACTCTATGCCATGAACTTCTCTGGGTCCTCTAGTGGGGAGACAGAAAATGATCCTCTGGGCAGTGAAACAAGATGCTTGGAAGTTAGTGTTCTGAAGGAAACAAAATAGGATAATGTGTAACATGTTGGGAAAGAAGGGGCTTTAGACTACAAATTTTAGAATGTTTAAGTATGGCCTCTCTTAAGTTAAGAAAAAAAAGACCTGACTCCTTACTTTTTGTTCTCAGGTAGAGACCTACTATCTAATCTCTTACGATGATATTCTGAGAACAAATTTCACAATTATGCATCTGTTATGATGTATTTTCTGATAGAGTTTAAATTAACTAGTTTACAAACAATTGACAATTTTTCTATAGTAATAACATGATTTTAATACACTTTAAAAACTTGACTTAAGATCAAGTATTGACTGGATAATGTCTGTTATATTAGATCCAATATACAGGTGAAAAAACTGAGACTTGGTTTAAGAACTTGATTACAGCCATTTGACTCATATGTGGTTCAGTTCCTATTTGAACTCAAGTTAGTGTGTATACAATACCTATGTTCTATCCATAGGAGTTCTATTTTATTTTACTTTTCAGAATGGAACATAGCATTGGATTTTAGTTTGAACTTTGCTGTCATTTACGATGGATTCAGTATCCATTGGGGAAAAAAAGTCAAAAACTGTCATAAGTAACATTTAGCAAGGCAGATTTTGAACACATAATGCCATTTTTAAGTGATCATAAAATATTTATACCAGAGTTTGAATTAAAATCTGAAAATATGTTAATATACAACAAATTGAATTATGATATTTATATATGTTTAGTTTGTAAAATGATTCTAGGAGAAGAGAATGAGCTGGGGTCAACTTATAAAAGAGTTTAGAAAATATATGGAAAAGGAAATTTATTGATAGTATTGAATGGCTTAGTAATATTTGTGTCTTGGGTTGAATCACAGGAAATCTTTATGAGTTCTGCATTAGACACCTGGAAGCGAAGAAAAAGCATGAAAGCAGTTTCCTTGGAAAATAGCAGGCATGTGCCCCAAAAGCTGAGATGACCATTAGGGCAGACTAAGTACACTTGGAATAAAGCATTTTACTGGCTTTGGTGTAATATGGAATGTATTGAAAATTAACCTTCTAATTATCCAGTTTTGTTTTGAAGCTAATGATAGATAGATAATAATAGATAGATAGATATCACTACAAATAAAAGTAACTATATCTCGTATATGTAATTGTTTCTCTACTAATTAATTTTACTAAATATATATGCAAGTGATTATTAAATACAAATGTTAATTTATTCTAAATGAGTAAGCCATTATTAACATTTGTGTTAATTGCCATTGTGATAATTGGCATTATGTTAATTGGCATTCAATGAAGTGATGATATCAAATTTAATAGCTTTATTAATTAGGATCTAAACACTTGATAATTTAAGATGCAAGAACACTCTTTCTCTGCTTCTAAGAAATGGTCTGGCAAGTTATTACACAGAGAAAAACTGATTTTTTCATAAATGAAATGCTTGAATTTGCATAAAAATATTACCCTGTGAGTCACTCCTTAAAGCATTCCAGATCATTTGACAGAAAATATTTATGGTACTTGATAAGTACCACCAACAGGTGGACCTCACATAACCCATACTTAGATGTGGAGGAACCGTGTTCTTCCAGAGCCAATTACACTTACACAGCACTGAATATTTGCATATTGGTTCACAGAATGCAAAGTTTGTGATGATGACATAAGGAATTGGGGAGGGAGAGATCATGATATCTTGAAATTGTAAAATAGAAAAAGGACTAAGGAAAATGAAGATGAAAACCAAATTTGAGCAAATACATTCCAATGATGTTTGTGTTAAAGTTGAAATTAATTTAAACAATCTTCTCAAAAACAATTATTTTATGCTCTCATTTAATGAATTCATTTTAAAAGTCCTTTCCCCTTTAACTATATACTGTGTGGAGGAAGGCAGGCTTATGAATTTCCTGTTTCTTCATAAATAACCCCAGTAACTTCATCCTATTATCAGAATAGAGAAACTATTCTCAGTTATCCACTGTTTTCTTAGCTCTAGGCAGACAAAAAATTCTTGTCTTCTCTGGAACCTCTTCAGGTGAGAACTGGTTTTAATCCAACATCAAGGAAAAGACAGTGAGCTAGGTCAAATCATAAAGAGCTGCTCTAGGTCCAAAAGTTGAGGAGAATGATTCTCTTCAATTTAATAGCAACCTGGAAATAACCAAAGCAAAGGACATAAAATATATGACTATGAATGAGTGGATGTAGCTAGACTATGCTTCCAGATTTGTCGTGGTGACACATCCAAAGTTTGGTGGTCAATGCAAGCCATACAGGCTAAGGGAACCAACAGATCAAAGAGCAAAGGAATAACTTTTTATGTCTTAGTGTGGGAAGTAAAGTATCAGTGCTTAATACTCAATTTACTTTTGTGTTCTCTTGTTCTTTCATCTTTTATTTCTTGCTGTGTCACCAAGCCTAGAACAGTGTACTTTCATCATTTTCTAAACTCTCTAGTACTATTTCTAAAACATACCTCCAAATTTTTTGTTTTAAAAACCCTACATCTGTGTGTTTCATATTATTCCATGTCATTATTTTTGGTAGTTTAAAGTTATCACACTGAATCAATCTCTTAATTTAGTCCAGAGTTTAGAACTCACTTTATAGTTATTTTTCTCTCTGGAGTTTCATGTTCCTGATTTATTCATGATACAATCTAAAATATCCTTGATTTCTTCAATGCCAGTGACCTTAGCACCATTTCAATACCCAAATTCCATAAATGGTTTGAACTCATATAAATACTAAAATATGATATGTATTTCTTTAAACACAGACTTTGTTCTTTTAGTCTATCACATTTCTGAAATAATCCATTTTCCCCCAACCTATCAGTTTCCTCATTGTATTGTTTCATTTCCTATACTATGTGGACCCCAATATCCACCAAAAATATAAATAGTTTTTTATAAATAGCAATAATAAAAATAAAATCATCTAAAACTAATTGCAGCTATATTTAGTGTCCTTTCCCCCACCATTGGCATGGCTGTATGGCCTACTTTGGCCAATGGAATGGAAGCCTGCAAAGAATGCCGTGTCCTAGTAAAAGCTTTTTAGAGGCAGTGTCAATTTCTGCTTGGGCTCTAGACTTTCTGCTTTTGGAGAATAAATCTCAGATAGTGGTCCTTTCTTCAGCATGGATTCTGAAAAGAAAATCCATCTGTAATAGACCTGAAGTTAACCTCAGCCTAGAATCAAGCCCAGTGGAATCTGGCCAAGATGAGCAGATCCAAACGGAGCAGAGTCCTAGGCAATCTGCAGGTCCATGACAAGTGTTCGTGATTTTAAGCCATTGAGAGAGTTGTTGTTACCAGAGCAAAGTTGATTGTAATCACCAGGCACTGTGTTATCCACATTCCACAGATGAAGAAACTAACACTTAAAGAGGTTAAATAATTTATCAAATTTATAAAGCTATTAAATGCTAAGATTTAAAGCCAGAACCTATTCCTTAGCCTCTATGCTCTACTGTCCTCTGGTAAACACATTCAAATTTTTGGTGGAGACAGAAAGTTACTGATACTCTTGTATATATTTGATTTTAACATAGGGATCCACATTGAGGCTGCTGAATATTTCATTAAAAAATTACAAAACTCTTCAGATAGGTTGTGCTACACATTCATAGTTTATAATTTATTTTGTACCTTCCATTTTGATAAACTTTCCATGTGTTCCTTATTAACTATCATTTCCCACAGAAGTTTTCCCTAGTCTTTAACAGGTTCCTTAATTTTCTTATCTCACCAATATCTTAATATACACTTGCAACATTTTATCTCATATAATATCTCTTCATTATTTGTACTACTGACCACTCTTCCCTCAGTATAATTCTGTTCTCTTTTGGCCTTCATGAAAGCATTCTAGTCTGATTTCCTCAGTTTTCTGAATGCTTAGATCTTCATCAATTTTTCTTTTCCATATGATGTTACTATTGATGGAGTCCAGGTTAAGCTGTGCTAACAAAGAGACAAAAGCACCTTGGCTCAAGTAACCTGGAAGTGTATTTGTTCATCACAGAATGGTCCAGGAGTTGGTGGTGGTCCAGAGTGGATAGGTAGGTCTTTCCAAATGGTATACAGCAACTCATCTTTGCTTTATCTTCTTGGTTTAACATATCTCATGGATGTTTCTTATCTAAATCACTCACCATCATTTCCACATCCAGCTAGTAGGAAGGGATAAAGAGAGTAAAGAAAAAAGGCAAATAAAAAATTTTAATGAAGTAATGTGGAAATTACACATATCCCTTTTATTTACATTTCAGTGGTCATAATTTAGTCACATGTCCATACCTAGCTGCAAAGGAGATTGAGAAATGTAATTTTTATCTGGGTAGCTAAATGCCTTGCTGAAACTTACTGTGGAGAATTATGTTACCAGAAAGAAAAATAGATGCATATTGGGGGATAATTGGCAATGTCTATCAGAACTGGTCTTAAAATTTCATATTTGTCCATTTATGACCTTACTTTACATATTTTATGCATGACTTCATCCACAACTATGGCTTATATAACTTGTGTAAGCTAAGTAATATAACATCTCCATCTCCAGTTCTAGTCTCTCTCATGATTTCCATAAATTAATACATAAGGATTTGTTCTTTTCATCATGTCTAAAACTGAGTTGGTGATGCTAAAAATAGGGTATAATCATGGGATATTTTCCAGAAACTCTACTCAAATGATCTCCAGAAACATATACTATTTTAAAATGTATCCCTTCAGAATACAATAATGTCAACCATAGCTAATTTTTAAAAATCAACAATAAATTACAGATGATTAAGTTAATGTCATAGAAAGAGAACTCTGTGATCAGTTTAAGGAAAGGATTTACCTTAGAGAGACTATAGCTGGAGAAATTAGCTAAACAGTTATGACAGTTGGGTGAGAAACCACGAGGGTGTGAAATTATCATTGCATCAGTTGGGAATGGGTAAACACTGAAAGAAGTCAGGGGCAAACAAGTAAAACCTCAAAGACCTTCATAAGAGATTCAGCCACACTGTGAGAAGAAAAAAGCCAAGATGACTTACTGGATTCTAATTCAGGAAATTGATTAATGTGGATGAGGAGAGGTTTAGGTGAGGAACAGGATATATTAATAGTTTGATACCCTGAGCAGGAATACCTTTTGGTTCTTGCTATCCCTGTAGTGACTTGACTTAAAAATCAAAGGCTAATGGGCTAGCAACAACATTTAATATGACTACAAAGCCACTGATACCTCACAAGGAAGGTGATGGAATATCTCAACTTTCTTTTCAAGAAATATATTTTGGGGCTTCCCTGGTGGCGCAGTGGTTGAGAGTCTGCCTGCCAATGCAGGGGACACGGGTTCATGCCCCAGTCCAGGAACATCCCACATGCCGTGGAGCGGCTAGTCCCGTGAGCCATGGATGTTGAACCTGTGCATCCAGAGCCTGTGCTCCACAACGGGAGAGGCCACAACAGTGAGGGGCCCACGTACCGCAAAAAAAAAAAAAAAAAAAAAAAAAAAGATATATTTTGAAACTTCTTCTTTGATAACAATATTTTTCAAATTTTCCTAATTTCCTTTAAATGTTCACACTCTAAAAATCCATGTTATCTCTGGTGGTGGTGGTGAAGATATGGAATGTTACCAGGAGTAAAACAATATTCTCTTAGTACCACTGATGCCTAATTTAGAATATTTATCCTTATATGCTTTCCTCTGTCTTTTCCAAGTGTATGTCTTGGATCATCACTGACGTCCACAGTAAATTAATCAGATAAATATGACAATAATTCTTTTTTAGATTTCACATATAAGTGATATTATTTTAAATTTTCTAAGAAAATAGATTTTAAAAGTTCTCATCACAAGAAAAAAATTTGTAATATGGGTGGTGATGGATACTAACTAGACATATTGTAATCATTTCACAGTGTATACATATATGGAATTATTATGTTGTACACTTGAAACTAATGTAATGTTGTACGTCAATTATATCTCAATAATTTAAAAATGCAAAAACAATGGATTATATATATATATATATATATATATATATATAGTTCAGTGCCTTAAAAAAAAAAATCTCTAGAGAGGATTTTGGAAAAAAGGTAATGTTACTCAAGTTGCATTGCTGCAATTGGCTCCCAGGTGCTAAGGGTGTGCCAAGTCCCATCAGTGCCCCAGAGGTGGAGGAAATGCCCACACACCTGTTCTGGTTTCCAGAGGGCCACTAATTCCCTGCCCTGCATCTCTTTCATGCAAGCTAATTGGAAGCCTGATCTTAGGGCAGGAGCTGGGACATTGAGACATTAAATATTGCAGTCCAGCCCCTGTGGGGAGAAACTGGGACCTGGGTGTTTTTGCCCACTCGTTCTGTGCTGAGACTGGGGAATAGCTGCTGACAGTGCTTGTATGTACACGTAGAATGGCACCTTTGTTCTCTGTGATCTCAGGAGACTCTCAAATTTCTATCCCCATCACCAACAAGAGCTAGGTGATTCAGGAGCCAGTCCCTCTTGTGGCAGCTGTGGAAATCAGGGGGCTAGGTGTGTCAATAAACTCCTTTCTGGGAGAAGCCAGAGATTTGACTTTATTGCTGGGGTGAATCAAGAGAGAGGAGGATCAGGAAGATCCTACACATCCCTTCAAGCTCCTGGAGGACTACCAATTATGTGCTGTCAGCTCCCAGGCGCAGGTTGATTAGAAACCTGGCCCTTGGGCAGCAGCTGGGAAAGTATGCAGACAGACCCTTTCCAAGAAGAAACTGGGAGCCTTGTGTTCTTACCTAATTTCTCTGCACTGAACCTGAGGGATAACTATGAGACTTGCTTAAAAACTGCTTCTTTGTTTAATGTGGTCCTGGGGGACACACAAATGCAAAGCTCTCAGTGTTAAGCAATTTGGGAGCCTAGTCCTTGGGGGGCAGCTATAAAAGTTGGGGCACTCGATATGTGGACAAGCTTCTTCCAGGGAGAAGCTGGAGGCTTGGTTTTAGTGTTGGAACAAACCAGGGGAGAAGACAGAGGAAGTGTCCACATGTTCTTTCAGGAACCCTGGAGTATCACATTCAGTTCCCAGTGTACGCTGATTAGAAGACTTACTCTCAGGCAGCACCTGAGAAAGTGTGCAGTCCAATTCCTTCAAAGGAGAAATTGGGAGCTGGATGTTTTTGCCTACTTCTTCTGTGCTGAGGTCAGGGGGATAGCATGGGAAGTGCTTGATGCTCAGTTTAAAAGTCACCTTTTTGTTTAACGTGGTCCTTAGGCCTGCAAATGCCATGCTCCCTTGTTTCTCCAAGTTAGGTGATTTGGGAGCCAGTCCCTCTGATTGTAGCCATGAAAGTTGTGGTGCTAGATGTGTGGTCCAAACCCTTCACTTCTCAAGGAGAAACTGAGAGTTGGGGGTTTCTTCCCAATTGTTAGGAGCTCTGCCAGGAGTGTTGTTTGTGGTGTGTGTGTCGTTTCAATGTAGTTGTTTCCTCAGTTGCTTGATGTGTAGGAATCACTCACTTCTGGTTTTCTCTTAGGGGGAATTGGTCCATTTGTAGTTGTATATTTGGTGGGTCTGTGGGAAGAGTCAGGAGCCTCATATTCTGCCATCTTGTTAATGTCACTTGTGAATACATTGTGGATATTATTTTTAACAAAATATTATCTGTTATGTCAATTAGGAATAAGAAAAATAAAATTAAAAAAATTCCCTTAACTTATTCCTTCTTTTATGCTCTTCTTTTCTTTATGTAGATCTAAGTTTCTGACCTACATTATTTTCCTTCTCTCTAAAGAACTTCTTTTAACACTCCTTGCAAGGCAGGTCTACTGGCAACACATTCCCTCAATTTTTGTTTCTTTGAGAACATCTTTATTTTCCTTCACTTTTGAAGGACAAATTCATAGGGTGTAGAATTTTAGGTTGGTAGTTGTTTTTTTATCTTAACACTTTAAACATTTTACCCAAGTCTCTTCTTGTTTGCATAGTTTCTGAGAATTCAAATGTAATTCTTATCTTTATTCCTTTTACAGGTGAAGTGATTTCCTTTTCTTTGGACTTCCTTCAGGATTTTTTCTTTATCTTTGATTCTCTGTACTTTGTCAGTTTTCTGTTTTTTTGTTTGTTTTGTTTTTGTTTCACTTCTCCTGAATGATGTTCTCTGAGCCTCCTGAATCTGTAGTTTGGTGTCTGACATTAATTGGGGGAAATTTTCAGTCATTAATGTTTTAAATATTTCTTCTGTTCTTTATCTCTCCTTTCTCCCTCTGGTATTCCCATTATGAATATATTACATATTTTGTACTTGTGCCAGAGTCCTTGGATATTATGTTATTTTTTCCCCCAGTTTTTGTTCTCTTTGCCTTTCAGTTTGGGTGGTTTTTATTTTGATACCCTCAAGCACAGTGATTTTTTTTTTCAGCCATGTCCATTCTATTAATGAGCCAATCAAAAGCATTATTCATTTCCATTACAGTGTTTTTGATCTATAGTATTCTTTTTGGTTCTTTCTTAGTATTTCCACCTCTCTGCTTGTATTGCCTATCTCTTATTGCATGCTGTCTACTTTATCCATTATAGAATATCGATCAGATATCTTTTAAATTCCCTGTTTTATAATTACAACATTCATGTCTGGTTCTGATGCTTGCTCTGTCTCTTCAAATTGTTTTTTTCTTTTTTTTGCCTTTAAGCAAGTCTTGTAATATTTTTTGAGGCAGACATGATGTACTAGGTCAAAGGAACTGCTATGAATAGGCCTTTAGTAATGTGGTGATGAGTTTTAGGGGGAGGGGAAACATTCTATAGTACTATGATTAGGTCAAAATCTTCAATAAACCTGTACCTCTGGACTGTGAACTTCACAAGTGTTTCTCAGTTTTTTCCTCCCTCTTTTAGATGGAACAGGATGATGAGAATAGATTAGAGTTGGGTATTACCCTTCTCTCATGTGGAAGGTCATAGCTGACTGGAGTTGGGAATTTTTCTTCCTCAAAATTAGTTAAGCTCTAGTAATGCCCAACAGGTTAGACTCTTATTAACTAGTTTCTCCTGAGGGCAGGCATTGTTCAAAGAACATAGTACTTTCATGTTTTATAAGGCGGTTCCTTTTCTTCTTCCCCTACTGGAAGCAAAAGGAGATTTTTCTTCAATATCTACTGGTTGAGCTCCAGGGGGTAAAACTCACAAAAGTGTGAAGGGTTCCCTAAGACTGTGTCCCCCTGGAGTTTTTAACTCCCACACTTATCCACACTGATCCTCCAGCAACTTATCAATTACAGTTCAGGTTTTCCTTCCCTGGTACTGGTTCCTGTAATGGATTCTCTTCATGAGTTTCTTTTTCCAGTAAGCAATGACTCCCCGTATTTTCCTGTTTGACTCTCCAGTTTGCAGGCAGTGTCCTCATCTCTCTTATGGATCCAAGAAGAGCCCTTTATCTTTCAATCTATTCAACTCCATACTTGTTGTTCAAATGGATTGGCAACTTCCAAGCTCCTTCATGTGGAACCAGAAACTTGAAGCCACCTCAAAACTGTTCAAAATTATTAACATGCTGCATAACTTACAATAAAAGTTACATTCTTCAATTTTGTTAGATATTCACCTTGCCATTTTGTTTGGATATCAGGCAAAATTGTACACATATTTAATTTATGAATTAAAAAATATGAACATTATTTAAAATTCCAAAATAAAATTGTTGATCATATTTTAGAAAAGAATTATACCAAAAAAGAAAAAGAAAATGTTATTCAAATTTTAATCACTTGCTGGCTAATATTGAGTGGCACTAAAAAAATTGAGTGTCAAAATTTACTTTTTGTCAGGAGAATTAAGGACACCATTGAATGACTAAATATTTTATCATTTAGACATCACTATTATTCATCATTTTTGTTTAAAAAAAAGAGATGTAACATATCAATGCAAATATAAGACCTAAATATTTATAGAGGGAAATACTGTTTAATTGCTCATGTTTTGGTGATTTTGCTTTTTATTTCTTCCTCCACCTTTTAAATACAGTAAAACATATAGACTCAAGCAATATAGTTTCTTAAACTCATGACTTGAATTGGAAAATATTTAATTTATATAATCTCACTGAATAAACTGTTGGAAATATACATTTTTACATGTCCCCAAGACTTTTATGATTTTGTTGTTATTCCAGCAGATTTATTAAAAAAAAACATTGAGACAAATGAGAGCAGAAAAGAATGTATGTGAATATTTCTTTAAAATATCATATTTTATAATTATTGCCTGCCATGCATTTGTCCCACAATATCATATATATGATATGCTCATCAGTTTTTAGTCACTAGACATTTTAACTGTCAGTCTACTTATCACAAGGTTGAACTAAGTCAGAATTCCATACTGGAAATTTATTAGTTTCCCCATGTCTTTTGAAGATCAAGAAAATTTTCAAATTTTACCTAAGGATTCATTATTAACCTTTATGCCACATAAAACTGCAGGTCTGTGAATATCTGTGGCTGACAGTCAGAGGCTAATGATTGGTGAACTGATGCTTTGCAGGCACAGTTTCCTAAGGGTCATGGCATTCTCAGACTAACATTAAAAAGGTAAAATTGCATTTTGTTATGCCCAAAGGAAAAAAAAGGGTCTTTGTACATTTTGCAGTTGACCTCGCTTCCATGGGGATTCACAGGTGTTCTGCTCTGCATTGAGAGAAAAAGAAAGATATAAGTACAATGATTTTCCACAGGCTTCTTAGTAATGCTGAACTATTTTCTGGTTTGCACCATTAAAGTGTACTTTTATTAGTTTCTAATATACTAAAATAATCATTAATTGAAAATCAATTACTTAATGATATGTTCCATAACTATTATATCTGGATTTTATTCTGCAACACAAAAGGGATATGGGGAGTTATTCTATAGTTTAAAAGTTTACCAAAGTCAGTAAATACTTCCTTCTTAAACTGACATCATTTTGGGCTTATCTGAAATCCATTTTGGGGTCTCAGCAGGACTATAGAAATAGAAGTGTTTTTGTTTCCCTTTCTGATTTTTATAACTTTATTGTTAGCATCACTCTCATTGAAGCTATTTTTGATGGAGAAGCTGCTATCATGTCTATATTTAATATTTTTATATTAAAATATAGAAAATAATTATAGGGAAGAACACTTGGAAGAGAAAAAAAAGTTTCTCTCTACTTCCTGGAATACCAGGAAAAAAGGCAGAAGAAAATGTTTCAATTTCTTTTCTTATAGGGCTAAAAATTTCCACATCAAAGCTATTTTCAATATTTGACACATAGTCTCTGACTTTACAGAAGGAGAAAAAATAATTTGCTCACATGCTAATATATATTCACTATTTGGATATATCCATTCAAAATAGCCTTCATATATATGTCTAAAAATTAATTGTCAAGAATGTTGGATTAAATTTACAGCTAATGACAAAATGCAGACTGCATCCTTCTTTGTGCCATCATTGAATGTGTCTGGTGTGTACATGTGAAGAGGACATTGAAGACAAAAAGCCCTGACTCCAAACCTGGCTCACCTACTAGGCTGTGTGGCCTTTAACAGATTTCTTATGATTTCAGAGGCTCAATATTCTCATCTCTAAGATGAAGATAATTCCCACGTTTTAAAATTGCTTATTTATTGAAAAAGCATATATAAAGCAGTTAGAAAAGTGGTAAGCATTTGGTAAGCATTCAATTAGTGATAATTAATAATAACAATAGTAAATGACTTCAGGAATAGTTTGAATCTCAATCAAATAATATTTACTACAATGTTCCTAGAAATTGTATTAAAAACATATAAAATGTGCAGCTAAATGGAAAATAAATAAAAGGCGTTTGAGAGGGTAAATCTTGAAGACATCATTGTTCATTAAAAATGAAACTTTCTCCTCTATCTGGTTATTTTACCTCAAAATAGGTGATATAATATCAAGTTCACAGCTATTGGTCCCAAGTTTCCTTGATAGTAATTCATTCCAATTTTCACTAAATTATATTATCTAGACAAATTTTTAAAAAATGATACTTTCAACCACCTTTTGATTTTGTATACAGTTAAATGTTAGCCCATTAAATGTTATGGGTTAAGATTTATTTAATTTAACATTAATTTAAATGTTAGCCCACAGTTAAAGTCTCTGGGAATAAACAGAACAAAATTAAACACTAGTTTTTCTTAATGAGCATTCAGTCATATATACTAAGAGCAGTAAAGACTGAGCTAAAATTAAAATATAAGAAAGTTACAAATCATCCTGTTCAGCTAGTTAAAAAAGATTTCTGATTACCTGTATATGGGAAAGGTGGGAGGGAAAGTTTGGGTGTGAGCATATGTTCACTATGTTGATTGTGAAGAAGCTTTCATGAGTGTAAGCATATTATAAAATTTATTAAATTGTACCCTTAAAAATGCTCATTATAAACCTACTAACACAGTCAGTTAAAGTTAATATACCTTGTTTGAGGCCATGAAGAATATATAGATTAAAATTAGAAATTACCACAGCTCAGGAAACAGGTCACTGTTGTCTGAGATTGTCAGAGACAATTCTATGAGGATACTGGAAGCTGAAATTTCTCTTGAAGGATGGGTAAGGTGCAAAGAGATTAAGGGACAGAAGACCAGTTCATTTAAGTATATAGTATTGTGGTTTTCAAACTTTTGTGAACATGAAAACCACCTGCAAGCTTGTTAACAATTTGTATATTTGGGTTGTACCTCCAGATAATCCTATTTAGATATGAGGTAGGGCCTCAGATTTGCACTGAAGACAAAACAAAGCAAAATATCTTGACCCCTGATTATTCTGATAAAGTTACTCTTTGGATCTCAGGCTCTAATCAAGGAGGGATTATCTGAAATCATGCTTGGATTGACTAAATATATAATGGTCAGAAATGATTCACCATAACTTCTAAGTAACTACATATGTAAAACTTCAAGAAAAATGTCATAATGGAAGTTTGATTTTGAGTTTCTAAATCCAGTTTGGCACTAATCAATATCCAATCCAACTCAACATTTTCAATTATAATGCTGGATGACAGTGTCATGAGTAATTGCTTATTTTAGTTATGTATTATCAGTTGATGCTTTTAAAAGTTTTCATTACATTCTTGGCTTTGCCTTTTTAAATGGTTATTTTTTTCCTAGAAAAGAAAAAAAAAACTTTTCACCTTTTTTGTTCTATGAAAAAGATGCAAATGTTTTGAAAATATGTTTTCTAATCAGATTTTTATAGACATATTCTGCACTGCTCAACTTTACTGGGCAGTTCAAAGTCAATTTGTATTATAATGCCTTTTAAAGGAAAATAAAGTAGCAATCACATCTGGCTTAAGAAGTAAACAAATGAGCTTCATTTTATTTTAGGTTGACTTTTTTTCAAAAATTACTGATTTATGTGACTGCCAGGTATGAATGCATATAACACAACTTTCTCAGATTGAATCCAATTGATTTTCTGTAACAATGTCAAGCATTCAATACATCACCGGAGCAGTGAGACTGTGATAAATAATCCGTTCTAAAAGAAAGTGATTCTTTTCTCCTTAAACACATAGGTAAATATTGTTTGTTTTTGCTCTTTCTATCTACAGAGGCTAAAGTGTTCTGAGTCTTCAGTTTTAGAATGTTCTTAATTACTAGCCATTTCCCATGAAAAATTGTTTTCCTTATGAACTTACTTTCAGCATTACAATTGTTAGAACTGATTTAAGATCTTAGTTAAGAGTTGATGGTATAGAACTGTCATTCTACATCACAAAATGTAGGAAATATACAATACACCATGAAATTCTGGGAGTCCACTTTGGTTTTACTTAGGAATACCACAGAAGAGTAGCTTTGAAGGATACCATTTTTCCTGAAAAATAAAGTTAACAAGTTCCATATTTACACCCCCTGAAGTATACCTCTTATGAGTTTTGCTATATTTAAATATTATTTTTTGTAACAATCTTTCTTGGTCACTTACCATTACTTATATGAATGAAATAGGTAAAGCATAACAATTAATTTATACATTTCTGTTTTATAAGAGGTTGGTATTAAATGTGTTACTTTCTGTATTAATTTCTTACTCATTACTTTCTGTATTAATTTCTTATTCATTACTTTCTGTATTAATTTCTTATTCATTTTCTATCCTTGTTAAATTTTGTATAATTTGCCAGTACAAAATTTAAGCTGTATAGGCATCATTTGTATGATTTTAAAACAATTTTTAAAATATTTGTGAAAAGATAACATCATATTAATGTTTTAAGAACATTAGAAATATAACTAGATATTAAATGCAAAAGTGCAACTAGTAGAAGTGAGGCAGATTTGGATAAGTGAAAGTGAAACACAGAAAGAAAGAGAATTAATTCACATCCATATCCCATGAATTAATATGATGTGATGAATATAATATCTACTACTGTCATAAAGTTTTAAATAATGTTACCAATAATAATTACTAATACTCTGAGTGGTTATCATGAGCCATGAACTTTCTTAATGCTTTAAAATATTATCTTGTTTATCACACAAGAATCCTATCAAGAGATGTGGCTATTATACTCATTTTACAGATAAGTAAATTAAGATATAAATATGTAAGGTCACTTGCTCAAAATAATAAGTGGAAATAAGATTTAACCTTGGAGTCTGACTCTCAGGGCAACAATTTTGACCATTGAAACTGTCTTTTGGGCTTTCCTGGTGGTGCAGTGGTTAAGAGTCAGCCTGCCGATGCAGGGGACACGAGTTTGTGCCCCGGTCCAGGAGGATCCCACATGCCATGGAGCGGCTGGGCCCGTGAGCCTTGGCTGCTGAGCCTGCATGTCCAGAGCCTGTGCTCCACAACAGGAGAGGCCACAACAGTGAGAGGCCCGTGTACCGCCAAAAAAAAAAAAACAAAAAAAACCTCTTTTGCTTCTCATCCACACAATTAGATGGATATCCATGTATAGCAAATTGGCCATGTCTATTCTTTTACCTAGCTGATATACCTAAGACATCATTTTGCTTTCCTTTCCCTCAGATCATTCTATTTTAGACTCTTACATGTCAAAGCTACCTCTACATTTTATTAGATTTCTTGTCTTTTAAGTCTTTGTTATCACTCATTTATTCTGCATATCATAGTCTTATAGACATATTGATGCCTATCTCAGCCTCACTTCTCTCCAACTTTTCAAGGCTACTTTTTGAGAATAGGACACTGCATACATGGAGTTTAAAAGGCAATTTCTTTCATCAGGTGGTCTATTATTTCCTGATCTTGCCTTGCATCCACACTCTTCCTTCCACTTTAAATATTTTATGCCCTTCACTTAAATCTGTTTCAACTCTGTATTATTTGCCAATGACTACATGAGGATGTTAAAATATATAAAACTGATCATAAATTATCCACTTATCTAGGCTTAGCTTTCTATACAAACTTTTACTCTCAATTCCAATTAACAGTTACTGTTAACTCATTTGGCACCCATTTTACAATGGCTATATGTATTTTAAATTTTTGTCCCTTGATAAAATTCAAACTGATTAAGGTTTGACACATTTTATTCTACTTTCAAAAAGCAATTTACATGTGAAGGTCTAAAGAATTTTTTTTTATACTTGGTGACTATTTTCTATCAATTTGTTTTCTTAGAAGGTATTGAGTAAGAAATAGTAAAGAAATAATAAGAATAATAGAATTAAATTTTCAAATAATTAAGCTAAGCTGCTGTTTTTCTCAGAGGATAACAAAAGTTACTGCAAATCTAGTATAATACTTATACATAGTTTATTTCAATATTTAGAGAGAAAGCAGTGATTCTGACTTGGGGGAGGAATAATACTTGAACTTATTTTTGTAAGTGTGCTTATACTTATTTTTCTGAATTACACTATCACTCCTTTAAGCCAAAAAAAAAAGAATTTAATTTCATTCCACTATTTGAAGAAATGAGTGTGATTTTCTTATGTGATAAAGTTCACTTGATAAAAGTCATCCTTTCCTATATTGACTTCTTACACATGCCACTTAAATGTAATAAAAGCAGAGAGCATTTTATAAAAAGGACAAAAAATAGGGCATTTTAGAAATTAAATACATTTACAATATTTTAATAAAAAAAATATGACTAATAATTTCTGGTTACAATTTGTATGTGATATAATTAGCAAGAATTTTTTTTTCATATGTAGAGGATGTTTTATATGATATTTATGGAATGGTGAATTAATGTCCCAGGATTCCTTCTATGAGTGTGTTTCAGATAGTTGTTTTGTTGCCTAAAAAATAATCTTAAGAAGCCTGAGTTATTTTTTAGTTATTTTTTCTAATTTATTTACATATGATCAAAAAGTCTTATGGTATTGTGATTTCAACATATTTTGAAGACTTTTCTAAGATTGAATAGAAACATGAATTCCTGAAAAATGTGTATTCTCTAATTTTTAGGGTCAGGATTCTAAATACATCTATTAGATTAAGCATGTTAATTATGTAGCTAAATATGGCATCATTTTTGTTGTTCTTTATTCTATAATTATTGAGAGATATGTACCTAAATCTTTCACAATACCATTAGGCATACTTTTCCCATCTTTTCAACTTTCGGGGATTCTTGTGTTTTGGTAGAGTATCTTCTAAAATGCTACATAATTTTGATTATATTCTATAATCCAATGATTATAAAATAGAAAATTTAGTTTGTTAGTCTCTTGGCTTTAAGCTCTGTATTTCTAAATGTTGATGACACACTAAATTTTGTTTCATGTCTTTCTTCTGTATTTTAGGCTCATATATCCAATTGTCTTTATAATATTACAAATTAGAAGTCACATATGTATCTCAGAATAAACATGTTAAAAATATACTTTTGATCTTCTCTACCTAAATCTCAATCAGTTTTAAGTATTATAAATGTCAGAATGTAAAAAAAAAGATTTTATTGTCTTATTGAGGTGATTGGAGAGCTGGCAATTAAAAACTCACCTATCTCAGACTTGAAAGCTGGCAACTTATGTTATAACATTTCAACTCTTTATATAAAGTGGGAAAATATTTGATTAAACTTTCACCAGCTGCACCTTGGTAGAAAGAGTACAATCACTACCTAAAGCTGTAGCATGAGGAAAAATTACAGAAAATATTCAGACTATTACAGTTTATTGGCAGCTTTTTTTCTGAGTTCCCCAAGGCATAAATGGGTTCATGCTAGCACTAGCTAGTCTGAAAACAGGAAGGAAGGAAAGATACCTTTAATAAGGATTGTGCTCACTGCCTGTGTTTGCCAATATAAGTCACCTGAGAATCCAGTTAACTTGGAACTTCCAGAGTTGACAAAATCAACTCCTTCTTAATCCCCAAATGAAGCAGCATCAATTTTAAATGGTAACATCAAAAAGGTAGCTTTAGCAGGAGATAAATTGTAGGTCTAAATTATTTTAACAAAACTTCTTTACTTTGATAGACATGTGTAATCCATGTACCTAACATGAACAGGTTCACCATAATGTACTTCTACCCATTAAGTTAAAAGAGAAGACATGGTCAAAGGCACAGAAGTCTGAAAGTAAAAGAAAATTGTGTTCAAATTTAAAGTTTACACCTAGGTAAGAATGTTGTTGAAATTACTTACCCATAGAAATGAGAAGAAGCAAACAGATTATTAAACTTCTTAGTATTTAATCTTTCTTTAAAAAGTTTATTGGTAAAGAAATTTTCATTTAAGGTCTACATTAGTCTGTTACTATTAAATCGTAAGGCAATCTGTAGCCACTTCTCACTCATGTGCACTTTAATTTTACAAATAGGAAGCTGGTTAAATTGCTATGGTACTAAGACACCATTAATATTACATATGATGAAATAACATAATTGTAGGTCCTTGTTAAATGAGTATAATATATGAAAGAAAAGAACTTTTTAATATTTATAAATAGCAAATGAAAACTCTCTTTAGTTTTTAACTTCATGAAATCACATCAAAGAATAAAATACAGAGGAATAAACCTATCTAAGGAGACAAAAGACCAAAAACTTTTGGGCCAAAAGAGACCAAAAGACCAGTACTCCAAAAACTATGAGATGCTGATGAAAGAAATTGAAGATGACACAAACAGGTGGAAAGATATACCATGTTCTTGAATTGGAAGAATCAGTATTGTTAAAATGACCATACTACGAAAGGCAATCTACAGATTCAATGGAATCCCTATCATATTTCCAATGGAATTTTTCCAGAAAACTAGAACAAATAATTTCAAAATTTATATGGAAACACAAAAAGCACCAGATAGCCAAAACACTCGAAAAAGAAGAACAGAGCTGGAGGAATTACTCTCCTTGACTTCAGACTATACCATAAAGCTACATTAATCAAAACAGTATGGTCTTGGCACAAAAACAGACATATAGATCAATGGAACAGGATAGAAAGTCCAGAGGTAGACCCATACACTTATGGTCAACTAATCTATGACAAAGGAGGCAAGAATATATAGTGGAGAAAATGTAGTCTCTTCCATAAGTGGTGCTGGGAAAACTGGAGAGCTACATGTAAAAGAATGAAATTAGAACACACCATAATGCCATACACAAAAATAAACTCAAAATGGATAGAAACCTAAATGTAAGGCCAGATACTATAGAACTCTTAGAGGAAAACATAGGCAGAACACTCTCTGACATAAATTACAGCAAGATCTTTTTTGATCCACCTCCCAGAGTATTGAAAATAAAAGCAAAAATAAATGAATGGAACCTAATTAAACTTAAAAGCTTTTGCACAGTAAAAGAAACCATAAACAAGATGAAAAGACAACCTATGGAATGGGAGAAAATATTTGCAGATGTTGCGAACAACAAGAGATTTTTTCCAAAATATACAAAACACCCACAGCTCAATATCAAACAAAGAACCCAATCAAAAAACATGGGAAGATCTAAATAAACACTTCTCTGAAGAAGACATACAGATGGCTAGCAGAAACATGAAAATGTGCTCAACATCGCTAATTATTAAAGAAACGCAAGTCAAAACTAGTGAGGTATCACCTCACATCAGTAAGAATGGCCATCATCAAAAAAGACTAAAAATAATAAATGTTGGAGAATTTGGAGAAAAGGGAACCCTCCTACACAGTTGGTGAGAATATTATTTGGTGCAGCCACTACAGAGAATAGTATGGAGGTTTCTTAAAACATGTAAAAATAGAGTTAACATATGATCTAACAATTCCACTCTTGGGCATATAACCAGAAAAGGCAAAAACTCTAATTCGAAGAAATACATGCACCCCAATGTTCATAGCAGCCTATTTACAAGAGTCAAGACATCAAAGCAACCCAAATGTTCATTGACAAATGAATGGATAAAAAGATATGGTATATATATAGACACATGTGTAACTATATATGTATATACACAATGGAATATTAGTCATAAAAAGAATGAAATAATGTCATTTGTAGCAACATGGATAGACCTGGAGATTATCATACTAAGTAAAGTAAGTCAAAGAAAGACAAATATAGTATCTTATCCCTTATATGTGGCATCTAAAAGAATGATACAAATAAACTGATTTACAAAACAGAATTAAACTCACAAAAACAGAAAACAAACTTGGTTACCAAAGGGGAAAGTTGGGGAAGGACAAGTTAGGACTTTGGGATTAACAGACACACACTATTATGCTTACTATTATACGATTATACTTGTTTCTATCTTTTTTCCATAATAAACCTTTTTCATTTGTTTATAGTTTTTATTTTTTAATTTTTATTTGTGTATAGTTGGTTTACAATGTTGTGTTACTTTCTGCTGTCCAACACAGTGAATCAGTTATACATATGCATATATCCACTCTTTTTTAGATTTTTTACCAATACAGGTCATTACAGAGTATTGAGTAGAGTTCCCTGTGCTATACAGTATGTCCTTATTAGTTATCTAGTTTACATATAGTAGTATGTATATGTCAACCCTAATTTCCCGATTTATCCCTCCCCTGCTTTCACCCCTGGTAACCATTAGATTATTTTCTACATCTGTAACTCTATTTCTGTTTTGTGAATAAGTTTATTTGTACCATATCTGTAACTATTTCTGTTTTGTAAATAAGTTCATTTGTACCATTTTTATAGATTCCACATATAAGTGACATCATATGACATTTGTCCTTCTCTGTCTGACTTACTTCACTCAGTATAACACTCTCTAGGTCCATCCATGTTGCTAAAATATAATAATAAATAAAATTATTTTTTAAGGAATCTCCATACTGTTCTCCATAGTGGCTGTATCAATTTACTTTCCCACTAACAGTGTAGAAGGGTTACCTTTTCTCTACCTGCTCTTCAGCATTTAATTTTTGTAGATAATTTGATGTTGGACAATCTGACCAGTGTGAGGTGATACTTCATTTTGTTTTGATTTGCATTTCTCTAGTGATTAGTTATGTTCAGCATCTTTTCATGTGCTTGTTGTCCCTCTGTAAGCCTTCTTTGGAGAAATGTCTATTTAGATTTTCTGCCCATTTTTTGATTGGATTGTTTGGTTTTTGTTATTGAGCTGCATGAACTGTTTGTATATTTTGAAGATTAATTCCTTGTGAGTTGCTTCATTTGCAAATATTTTCTCCCATTCTTTGGGTTATCTTTTTATTTAGTTTAAGGATTCTCTTGCTGTGCAAAAGCTTTTAAGTTTAATTGGGTCCCATGTGTTTTGTAAAGCCTTTGTTTCTCTGTGGAATCTGAATGAGAGCCTTGCAGAGTAGAGTGTTCTTGGATATAATATTTTTCCCTTTCATTACTTTAAATATATTGTGCCACTCCTTTCTGGCCTGCAGAGTTTCTGCTGAAAAAACAGCTGATAACCTTAAAGGGATTCCCTTGTATGTTGTTTGTTGCTTTTCCCTTGTTGCATTAAATATTGTTTTCTTTATCTTTATTTTTTGTCAGTTTGATTAATATGTGTCTCAGTGTGTTCCTCCTTGGGTTCATCTTGCATGGGATTCTCTGGGCTTCCTGGACTTGAGTGAAGGTTTTCTTTCTCATGTTAGGGAAGTTTTTGGTTATAATGTCTTCAAATATTTTCTCAGGCCCTTCTTCTTTCTCTTCTCCTTCTGGGACCCCTATAATGTGAATGCAGGTGTGTTTAATGTTGTCCCAGAAATCTCTGAGACTATCCTCATTTCTTTTCATTCTTTTTTTCTGTATTCTGTTCTGTGGCAGTGATTTCCACCACCTTGTCTTCCAGCTCACTTATTTGTTCCTCTGCCTCTGTTATTCTGCTATTGATTCCTTCTAGTGTATTTTTCAGTTCAGTTAATGTATCATTCATATCAGTTTGTTTGTTTTTTAAACCTTCTAGCTCCTTGTTAAACATTTCTTATGTCTTCTTGATATGGGCCTCCATCCTTTTCCTGAGATTTTGGATCATCTTTACTATCATTACACTGAATTCTTTTTCAGGTAGATTGACTATCTCCTCTTCATTTAGTTGTTCTTTTGGGTTTTTAGCTTGTTCATTCATTTGCAACATATTTCTCTATCATATCTTTTTGTCTAACTTTCTGCGTTTATGGTCTTCTTTCCAAGGGTTGCAGGATTGAAGTTTCTCTTGCTTCTGGTGTCTGCCCCCTGGTGGATGGGGTTGGTCTAGGGCCCTGTGCAGACTTCCTGGTCAGAGTAACTTGTGACTGCCCTCTGGTGTATGGAGCCAGGTCTTGTCCCTCTGATGTGCAGGGCAATGTAAAGGGGTGTGTTTTGAGGTAGTTTTGAGCTCAGTAAGACTTTAGGTAGCCTGTCTGCTTATGGCTGGGGCTGGGATCTTTTCTTGCTGGTTGATTGGCCTGAGGTTTTCTAGCTCTGGAGTGGAAGGTTGTTGGGTGGGGTTGGGTCTTGTTGCCGAAATAGGGACCTCCAGGAGAGCTCATGATTATCAATATTATCTGGGGCTTCTGCCACCCGTGACCTTGCCCCTACAGTGAGCTACATCCAACCCCCACCTCCTAAGGAGACCCTCCCAGACTCCTTTTTAGGTCTAACCCTTGTTCCTATGGAGGTAGTGCTTTGTGCTGGGTACCAAAGCATGTGAGGTCTTGTGTGCACCTTCCAAGAGTGGGGTCTCTGTTTTTGTCAGCCGTGTGGAGCTCCTGCACTCAGGTCCCAATGGCCTTCAAAGATAAATGCTCTGGTGGTTCTTCTTCCTGATTCTTGACCCACAGAATATCTTGGATGGCTATCTTTATCTGGGAACATCCCTGTGTAGTCTCTGTATGTTTAATATGTTTTAGTGTGAGGGCTGTTTTTATTTATTTATTTATTTATTTATTTTGCAGTACGCAGGCCTCTCACTGTTGTGGCCTCTCCCGTTGTGCAGCGCAGGCTCTGGACACGCAGGCCCAGCGGCCATGGCTCATGGGCCCAGACGCTCTGTGGCATGTGGGACCTTCCCGGACTGGGGCACAAACCCGTGTCCCCTGCATCGGCAGGCGGACCCTCAACTACTGTGCCACCAGGGAAGCCCAGAGGGCTGTTTTTAGTATGGATGTTTGCCACCTCTTTTCTCAGTGTATGCTGGCAGTTATCCTATTGATTGGAGGTGTGACTGATGTTGTGGTGAACTGAGCCTACACTGGATATTGAGTGGAGTCTCCCCTTTGCTCTCTGGTTGTTACTGCCCTGTCAGGGGCAGGGCTGTCTCCCTCGTTGTTGGAGTACAGATTCCTAGATATGTTTCTGAGCTGTGATCCTTGGTGTGAGGTAGGTGGGACTGGAGCAATTGCACTGGGAGAGAAGCCATTGAGTTTTCCTACTCTGGAGCTGTTCACTTGTGAGTGTACTCTGTTGTGTCACTTTTCACCCATTGTGCTGGCTCACAAATTACACTGTTTCTGAAACTGCTTTCAGCCCCACCTTAACAATGGGTATGCCAGTGTTTGGCCCTGGTGTCTCTCAGGCATTGTTTTCATCAGACCACCAGTGCAGATTCACTGAATTCATGTTCCAGGACTGTAGTAATTGTGTACCTGGACCTGCTGTGGGAGCAATGGCGGTAGCTCTGATTCTGACCGGGTCCAATCCCCACATGTCGGTGCCCACAAAGTCCACAGTTGCTAAACCTAAACCCATCTCAGCTGCAGGAGCACTCATCCATTTGAACATTCTGCAGATCCTGACTCTATGAAGATAGTAAGAGGGGTGTGAGTCTGTGGTTCCTGCAGCCACGAGGAGAGATTTCAGCTTTTCCTCCTTAGTTGCATAGCCCATAGAGCTCAGCAGTTTTTTCAGTCCCTCCTCTGCATGTGTTCCTCTCACCAGTGTCTGTTCCTGAGGCGGTCCTGGAGCACAGGCACCCACCCAGGCAGGCGGGGGCAGAGGCATCAAGGGGTATGGCACACGAGCCCACCAGGACTAGCAGGTCAGAAGATGCTTTGGCAGGGGAGGCAAGCCAGCCTGCCAAGGCCACCAGTACCAGAGGACACTTTGGGGAGAGGGATGGGTGAGGTTGCTCAGGGGGGTACCCCTCCTAGTGCTCACAGAGGCAGGGTCAGTGCATGGGGAAGAGGGCTGCAATGGTACCTTGCTTCTATGGTGGCTCGGGCTTCTTCCACAAACTTTCCCGGTTGTGGATCTTCTTACTCCTGTCATTTCAAGCTGTCTGTTCATAACCAACAGCTGTCCTCTCCCTGGGTCCACTCTCCAAATCCCACATCCCAGCACCCAGCACCCTTCCACACCAGCAGACAACTCAGGCTGGAGCATGCAGGGCTGCAGCAGGAACCATCCATGTAAGTTTTACTTTGTCTTGCCTGCCACAGACAGGATGCTGTGTTGTCTTTTGAGTCCCCGAAGCTCCCTCTCTGTCCCAGGTGATCCTCCCGCCAGTGACAGGGCTTCACTGAGTGTGGGAACCTCTACTTTCCTTCAGCTCCCCCCCCAACAGGGGTGCACGTCCCATCGTGTATCTTCTTTTCTTTTTTTCTTTCTTTCATCCTACCTGGTTGTGTGTGGATTTTTTCTTGTCCTTTTAGGTGTCCAAGTTTCTCTGCTCATGTTCAGCAAGTGCTCTGTGAGTATTGTTCTATTTGTATAATAGATATATTCTTGAGGTACTTGTGGGGAGAGTTGGATTCCATGTCCTCCTATTCTACCATCTTGACTCCACCTTGTTTTTCTTTCTTAAGGTTGTTTTGGCTATTCAGAGTCCTTTGTGATTTGATACAAATTTTAGGATTATTTGTTCCAGTTCTACAAAAAAAATGCCATTGGTATTTTGATAGGAATTCCATTGAATCTGTAGATTGCCTCTGGTAGTACAGGCAGTTTAATCATATTAATTCTTCCAATCGATGAGCACAGTATCTCTTAACATTAATTTGTATTGTCTTTAATTTCTTTAAACAGTGTTTTATGTTTTTCAGAGTATAAGCCTGTCATTTCCTTGCTTAAAATTATTCCTAGGTATTTTATTCTTTCGGATGCAATTGTAAATGGGATTGATTTTTTTTAAAATTTCTCTTTCTGAATGTTTCTTTCACTGTTGATTATTATGTTAGCTGAGGGTTTGGCATATATCACCTTTACTATGTTAAGATATATTCCTCTATACTCACATTGTTAAGAGTTTTTATCATAAATGGATGTTGAATTGTATCAGCAGTTTTAAAGTCTATTTTGTCTGATATAAGTATTTACACCTGTTTTCTTTTAATTTCTATTTTCTTGGAATATCTTTTTGCATCCCTCTGTCTATGTGTATCTTTATATCTGAAGTGAATATTTTGTAGGCAATATAAATAGGTGGCTTCTTATTTTAATTATGGCTTTTGATTGGAGCATTCAGTCCATTTATATTTAGAGTAATTATTGACAGGTATGTACTTATAGCCATTTTGTCAATTGTTTTCTGGTTAATTTTGTTGTTCTTTTTATTTCTTCCTATCTTCCCTTGTGATTTTATAGGGCTTTCCTTAATTTTATGTTCATTTCCCTTTCTCTTTATTTATTTATTTATTTTTTTGTATTTGTTGTAGGTTTTTGGTTTGTGACATTCATATATAATAACCTACTTATGTAACAGTCTATTTTAGGTTGATAGTCACATAAGATTGAGCACATTCTAATAGTAATACATATTTACTCCATTCCCGCCATGTTTTATGTGTTTGATCATAGTATACATCTTTTTATTTTGTGTATTGCTAAACTTATTATTTTAGATGTATATGATTTTACTACTTCATACTACTTTTAACTTTTATGCTAGCTTTACAGGTGGTTGATCCACTACCTTTATTATATGTTTGCCTTTTCCAGTGAGATATTTTTTCATAATTTTCTTGTTTCTAGTTATGGCATCTTTTTCATTTAAATAAGTCCTTTTAACATTTCTAGTAAGACTAGTTTAGTGGCAATGGTTCCTTTAGTTTTAGCTTGTCTGGAGAACTCTATGTATTCTTCAATTCTGAATAATTACTTACCCAGGTAGAGTTTTCTTTGTTGTAGGTTTTTTTTTTTTTCTTTCAACCCTTTAAATATATCATTCTAGTCCTTCTGGCCAGTAAAGTTTTAGCTGAGAAATGAACTGAAAGTCTCATAGGGGTTCCCTTGTTCATAAGTACTTGTTTTTCTCTTCTGCTTTCAAGAGTCTCTATTTGTCTTTTAACTTTTGATGTCTTAATTATAATATGTATTGGTGTGGGTCTCCTTGGGTTCTTCTTGTTTAGGACTCTGTGATTTCTGGACTTGGATGTTTGTTTCTTTTGTCAAGTTAGGAAAGTTTTCAACCATTGTTTCTTTTAATAGGTCTTCTGTCCCTTTTTCTCTCTTCTTCTTCTGGGACCACTATAATATAAATATTAGTATGCTTGATGTTGCCTTACAGGTCCTTTAACCTATCCTCATTTTTTTAAATACTTTTTTTTCTTTTTGATGTTCCAATTGGGTGATTTTTCAGTACCCTGTCTTCCAGATCACTGATCCTTATTCTGCATGCTGTAATCTGCTATTGTTTCCCTTTATTGTATTTTTCATTTCATGTATTGTATTCTTCAGTTCTGATTGGTTCCTGTTTTATATTTTTCTATCTCTTTGTTGAAGTTCTCACTGAGTTCATCCATTTTTCTCCTGAGGTTTGTGACATTTTTATGACTATTTCTTTGAACTATGTATTGGTGAAGTATTTATTTCTATTTTATTTAGTTCTTTTTCTGGGTTTTTGTCTTGTTTTTTTCATTTGGAAGGTATTATTTTTCTCCTCATTTGCCTAACTCTCTGTGTTTGTTTCTATGTATTAGGTATTTTAGCTATCTCTTCCAAAATTGAAGGAGTGGTCTTATTTAGAAGGTATCTGTGGGGCCCAGTAATGTAATCTCCCCTGATAACCAGGTCCAGGTGCTCCAGGGGCACCCCTGTTTTGGCTGTATGTACCCTCCTGTTACATGCTGAGACTTCTACAGGTGTGCTGATGGGCAAGGCTAGCTCCAGACCCAGCTGGCTGAGATGTCATTCTCTGACTGTTGTGGGTACAATGATGTGCATGGCTGACCCTTGGTACAACCAGCTATAAGGACTAGTTAGGACTATTCTGGGTGTGCTTGTGTATGTGGCTGGGTTTGCCAGAGCAAAAGCCACATTGAAGAGGTGCTGGTGCCACCTAGTGTAGTCCACTGGATGGGGTGAAGTGGGAGCCAGTTTGGAGGGCCCAGCCAGGGCATCCATATAGGGTGGGGCAGGGCACACATTGGTAGCTTGGGTAATTGAGAGTGATAGATAAGGCACCCTCCACCACCAGGCCAGGTAGGTGGAAGGAAAGTTAAAAAGAAAAGAAAAATGATAATGTCACTGGCCAGTATTTCATCTCTGGAGAAAGCTCCACCAGATCCCTACCCCTCTGACACCACCCTAATATTAGCCCATGAATCTCCTTCTCATATAACTCACGTACATTTCAAGCTGCTGCATCTGTGCTGGAACAATGTTATGTAAAAGTTAGTTTGTGTATGAGCCCTTCAAGAGCACAGTCTTGATTTCTTGACATAAGCCCTGTTGGTTTTCAAAGCCAGGTAATGTGGGGTTGATTTTCTTGATAGTGGTCCCCTGAGCTGGGGAGCCTGATTGTTGACTCAGATCCCTTCTTCCTTAGGGTGGACCTCCATGGTGTGGTATCCCTCATCTGGGTCACCACACTAGAGGTGTGTTTTCTGACTACATCTCTATTATCTGTTATTGTGGCCTTTTCTTTATATCCTTAGTTATAGACAATCTCTTCTGTTTGTCTTCAAGTCATTCTCAGAGATAGTTGTTCTGAATGTAGTTGTAGTTTTGGTGTGTCTGTGAGTGGAGGTAAGCTCAGAATCTTCCTATTCTGCCATCTTGATACTGACTCCCATAAACATTTTTGAATAGATTAAATCTGTCTTTTCTGTCCTCTCAGTTTCTCCTGGTCTGATGTTTGCCTTGTCTTCAAACCACACAGCAGATCATTTTCCTGTATATAACTTTATGCATTGAGTATTCTTCAGGAAACTCTCAAGTTCTCCCTGTTGTATATAGACAGATAGCTCCACACACTTTTGAGATATTACACTCTCATTGAAGGTTAGCTCCTTAATTTACTGTTTGATATTTTAACAGTTTTATTGAGATATAATTAATATGTCATACAGCTCACCCATTTAATGTACAATTCAACTTTTTTTAGTATGGTTAAAAGTTCGGCAACCTTAGCGGCAATCAAATTTAGAACGTTTTCCTCATCCCTCAAAAAACTCCATGGCCATTATCAGTTAATATCTATTCCCTACTCCCCACTAATTTTAACTCTAGGCAACTACTAATCAACTTTTGTGTACTGTTTGATTTTGAGGAAGTCTTTTTGTTAATTTAATTTTTAATTTTTTAAAAAATTTTAAGTTTTTTTATTGAAGTATAGTTTATTCATAGTGTATTAGTTTCAGGTGTACAGCAACCTGATTTAGTTTTATATGTGTGTGTGTGGGTGTATGTATATATATATATATATATATATATATATATGTATATATATATTCTTTTTCAGATTCTTCTCTATTACAGCTTAGTACAGATATTGAATATAGTTCCTTGTGCTATACCATAGGTCCTTGTTGTTTATTTATTCTATATATAGTAGTGTGTATCTGTTAATCCCAAACTCCTAATTTATCCCTACTATTATTGCGTTACTGTTGATGTCTCCTTTTGTATCTGCTAATATTTGCCTTATACATTTAGGTGCTCCTATGTTGGCTGCCTATATATTTACAATTGTTATATCTTCTTCTTGGATTGATCCTTTGATCATTAGGAAGTGTCTTTCTTTGTCTTTTGTAACAATCTTTATTTTAGACTGAATTTTGTCTTATATAAGTATTGCTACTTCAGCTTTCTTTTGATCTCTATTTGCATGGAATGCCTTTTTCCATCCCCTCACTTTCAGTCTGTATTTGTCTCTAGATCTGAAGTGGGTCTCTTGTAAACAGCATATATATATGGGTCTTGTTTTTCTATCCATTCAGCCACTCTATATCTTTTGGCTGGGTTATTTAATCTATTTACATTTAAAGTAATTATTGAGGGATTCCCTGGTGGTGCAGTGGTTAAGAATCCTCCTGCCAATGCAGGGGACATGGGTTCGAGCCCTAGTCCAGTAAGATCCCACATGCCATGGAGCAACTAAGCCCATGCACCACAACTACTGAGCCTGTGCTCTAGAGCCTGCAAGCCACAACTACTGAGCCCACATGCCACAGCTACTGAAGCCCACGTGCCTAGAGCCCATGCTAGGCAACAAGAGAAGCCACTGCAATGAGAAGCCCGTGCACCATGATGAAGAGTATGCCCCGCTCACCGCAACTAGAGAAAGCCTATGTGCAGCAACGAAGACCCAACACAGCCAAAAATAAAATAAATAAATAAATAAATAAATTTAAAGTAATTATTGATATGTATATTCTTATTGTCATTTTGTTCATTGTTTTTGATTTGTCTTTGTAGGTTTTTTTTTCCCTTCTTTTGTTTTCTTCTCTTGTGACTTGATGACTATCTTTAGTGTTATGTTTGGATTCCTTTTACTTCTTTGTGAGATATCTATTACAGATTTTTGTTTGCAATAACTATAAAATTTTTGTATAGCAGTCTATATATATACATGAATGTTTTAAGTCAATGATCTCTTAATTTCAAATACATTTTTAAAACATGGAATTTGTACTCTCCTGCCCTCATGACTACTGTTTTTGATATATTTTACATCTAATTGTTTTATGTATCCCTTAACTGCTTATTGTGGGGTACAGACAATTTTACTACTTTTGTCTTTTAACCTTCCTACTAGATTTGCATGTGGATGATTTCCTACCTTTACTGTATATTTACTTTTACTGGGGTGCTTTTTCATTTTGTAATTTTCTTGTTTCCCGTGGTGGCCATTTCTTTTTCACCTACAGAATTTCCTTTAATATTTTTTGTAAATCTGGTTTGGTGATGTTGAATTCTTTTTGCTTTTGTTTGTCTGTAAAGCCTTTGATTTCTCCATCAAATCAATGAATGAGAGCCTTGCTGGGTAGAATTTTCTTTGTTGTAGATTTTTCCCTTTTATCACTTTAAATATGTTGTGCTATTTCCTTCTGGCCTGCAGAGTTTGTCATGAAAAATCAGCTGATAGCCTTATCGGAGTTCCTGTGTATGTTATTTGTTGCTTTTCTCTTGCTGCTTTTAATTTTCTCTATTTATCATTTTGTCATTTTGATTACAATGTATCTTGGTGTGTTCCTCTTTGAGTTAATCCTATGTGGGACTCTGCATTTCCTTGACTTGGGTGATGGTATCCTTTCCCTGGTTAAGGAAGTTTTCAGCTATTATTTCTTCAAATATTTTCTCAGGCACTTTCTATCTCTCTTCTCCTCTGGGATCTCTATAATGAGAATATTCATGCACTTGATATTGTCCCATAGGTCTCTTAAACTGTCCTCATTTTTTTTTTCATTCTTTTTTCTGGTCAGTTGTAGTGATTTCCACTACTCTGTCTTCCAGCTCACTGATTTATTCTTCTGAATAATTTAGTCTACTATTGATTCCTTTTAGTGTGTTTTTCATTTTTGGTATTGTATTTTCATCTGTTTGGTTTTTGTTGATATTTTCTAACTCTGTTAAAAACTTCTGACTCTGTGCATTTATTCTTCTCCTGAGTTCTTTGATTATTTTTATTATCATTACTCTGAACTCTTTCTCAGGTAGATGGCCTATCTCCACTTCACTTAATTCTTCTTCTGGGGTTTTATCTTTTTCCATCATCTGAAAGGTATTCTTCTACCACTTCATTTTGTCTAAGTTGCTATTTGTATTTTTATGTATGTGGTAGGTTAGTTATGTTTCTCAACCTTGGAGAAGTGTCCTTCTGTAGGAGACAACCTATGTATCCCAGCAGTATACTCTCATCTTGTCACCCAAAATATACTTTAGGGGTTCCCCCTTAGAAGGCTGCATGGGTCCTTCTGTTGTGGTGTGCTGACTGTGTGTGCAGTCTTGTAGGCTTGGTTGGCCTCTAGCCTGGTTGGTTGCTAGACCCTGTCTTGTGTGAATGCTGCTGGCTGCTGTAGGGCCTGGCCATGTGGTGGCTGGTTTCAGAAGCCTAATTGGTGCTGGGGTTAGAGCTGCCTCACAGGTGTTCAGAATCAAGTCCCAAAGGCTGCTGCCCAGTCACTGGCAATTGGAGCTAGGTCCTTGCATTAGTGAGGAACTACTGGCAGGCAGAGCTGGTTCCTTTAGTCTGGCTGCAGAGACCAGGGATCCTCAGAGCTTGTTTCAGATTATTGGTTGGGTGTGCAGTTACTGACACAACTGGGTATGGGGTTTGGTGTGTCCCTAAGGTTGTGTTGGCTTGCTAGTGGCCAGGGCCAGGACACAGCTGGTCTGAGAGTAGGGTCTGGAATGTTGTAGCTGGGCTGAGTCTGCAGGCTTTAGGATCATAGTTTTCTGTGTCTATTGTCTCCCTGATGGTGGGTCTGGTGGGTGAGTCTGGTGTAAAGATGAGTGCAGATTTCCTGGAGGGAAGGGCAGGTGTCTGACCACTGGTGAGTAGAACTGGGTCTTGGGATTCTGGTGAGCAGGACCTTGTATAGGGGCTTGTCTAGAGGTGGTTTTGGGCTCAAAAAGACTTTAGGCAGCCTACCTGCTAATAGGTAGGGCTGTGTCTCCATCCAGTTAGTTGTTTGTTTGAGGCATCCCTGTACTGGCACCTACAGGCTGTTGGGTGGGGCCAGGCCTTAGCACTAATGAGCCAAGATGGCAGCAACCAGCAGAGGTGTTCATGTGATTGAACTTTCTGAAATATGTCTACTACCAGTGTCCATGTCCCCTGGGGGAGCCACACCTCCCCCAACCCACCTCTCCAGGAGATTCTCCAAGACCAGCAGGTAGTTCTGACCCAGGGTCTTATCAAATTACTGCTCTTGCCCTGGGTCCTGGTGCATGTGAGATTTTGTGTGTGCCCTTTAAGAGTGAAGTCTTTAGTTCTTCCAGTCCTGTGGGGTTTCTGTAATTAAGCCCCACTGGCCTTCAAACCAAATGCTCTGGGGTCTCATTCCAGTGCTTGACCTCCCAGACTGGGGAGCCTGATGTGAGCCTCAGAACTCTCACTCCTATGGGAGAACCTCTGCCATACAATTATTCTTCAGTTTGTGGGTCACCCATCCAAGGGTTATGGTATTTTATTTTACCATGATTCTGCCTTTCCTACCTGTCTCATTGTGGTTCTTTCTTTATGTCCTTAGTTGTAGAAAATATTTTCTGGTAGGTTCCAGTCTTTTTCATCAATGGTCTTCTGCAGATTATTGTGATATTGGTGTGCTTGTGAGAGGAGGTGAACTCAGGATCACTGTATTCCACCATCTTGGTCGCTCTCTGCAATATTTTTAAATTTCAGTCTCCTCAGGCAAGGGAAACAAAAGAAAAAATAATCAAATCAGATTGCATCAAACTAAAAAGTTTTTGCATAGTGAAGGACACCTTCAACAAAAAGAAAAGGCAGTCTACTGAATGGGAGAAAAATTTGCAAATGATATATCTGTTAGGAGGTTCATATCCATAATATATGAAGAATTTACACAACTCAACATCAAAAAATTAAACAATCTCATTCAAACATTGGGCAGAGGGCTTGAATAGACTTTTTTTTTTTTCCAAAGAAGACATGCTCATAGCTAACAGCCCCATGAGAAGATGTTCAACATTTCTAATCAGGGAAAAGCAAATCAAAACCACAATGAAATATCACCTCACACCTGTCAGAGTTGCTTTTATCAAAAAGACAACAAATAACAAATGTTGGTGAGGATGTGGAGAAAAGGAAACCCTTGTGCACTGCTGATAGGAATGTAAATTGGTGCAGTCACTATTGAAAACAGTATGAAGTTTCCTCAAAAAATTGAAAATAGAACTATATGATCCAGCAATTCCACCTCTTGGTATTTACCAGAAGAAAATGAAAACATTAATTTTAAAAGATATATACACCCTTATGTTCATAGCAGCATTATTTACAATAGCCAAGGTATGGAAGCAACTGAAGTGTCCATTGATAGATGAATGGGTAAAGAAGATATGATTGAAATGTACACACACACACACACACACACACACACACACACACACATGAAATGGACTATTACACAGTGATAAAAAAGAATGAAATCTTACCATTTACAAGAACATGGATGGACCTAGAGGATATTAAGCTAAGTCAAATAAGTCAGAGAAAGACAAATGCCATATGATTTCACATTTATGTGGAATCTAAAAAATAAGACAAATGAACAAACATAAGGAAACAAAAACAGAGTCATAGATACAGAGAACAAACTTGTGGTTGTCAGAGGAGTGGAGGTTAGGGGGTTGGGCAAAATATGTGAAGGGGATTAAGAAGCACAAACTTCCAGTTATAAAATAAATAAGTCACAGGGATGTAATGTACGCTACAAAGTATTTAGCTGATAATATTGTAATACTTTGTATAGAGACAGACTAGACTTACTGTTGAGATCAATTCATAATGCATAGAAAAGTCAAATCAGTATGTTGTACACCTAAAACTAATATAATATTGTATGTCAACAATAAATAAAAAAATATAAGAGGATGGAACAAACAAAAATATATTTATGGATTCACAGATAAAAGTTTAGGAATGGAGTAATTTCTCAAAAGAAAGGAATGAAGCTCAGAATGATAACTTGATAAGATTTACTTTGTCTAATTCAGATTAACCTTTTCTATTTGCTGGTACTCTAGTACTGATTGTTTACTGTGAGAGCCAATTTATCAGTAGCCCCAAGAATGTTTGCATTTCTCAGGAGAAAAAAATTTAAAAAGTCGTAAGAATACTTGAGTTTATATTTGACTAATGTCACAAAATAAAATTTGAAAAAAACCCAGAATGTATCTTTCCTGATTGGTGATGAGGTTAAATTAACCACAAGTGAGAGAAATATAATTTATAGACTTGAAGAAACTTTTTGATGCTTAAAAAATTATTGCTAATAAAAAATAGAAGTGCTTTTAAAAAGTGATAATGATTTGCTAGTATATTTTTTCCTACCATTTTTAATCCATATAAAGGGCTTTCTATTAAAATGTGCTACTTGAAAGTAATTATTGAACATACATTTTATTAACTAGGTAAAAAATCAGTATAATTTCTAAGAATTATTATAATTTAAAGAATTAGTTTTTCTTAGGTACAAGGTATTTGGAGCTTAATGTAATATCAGCTACTTTAAAGCGTTGTAGAATAAAGTATGCCACAGACGACAATTAGGAATCAGCAGGACTCAAGAGCTTTTATGCCATTTTGCATTTTATGTGTTTACAAAGCTGCAACCTATTGGCATTTAATTCCATATTTACTGTCTCTTGTGTCTCATTGCACAGCAGGACATGGAATGAGCAATAAACATGTTATAATAAGTATTGTACTGAATGATAATTTAATTAAGTCACAACTTAAAAAACAAGTCTTTTTTGTGTCACCTTTGGGTTTTATATCCTCAATTCATTTATTCATTTTGTCAATTTATCCACACTGAATTACAAAAACATACTAAAATAATTTAATGCATAAAATTTTTCAGAATAAAAAAATTATTTTTAATATATTAGCACATAGGAGAGTTATTTGATCTTTGATTTGAAAAATTATATGAATATGTAATTTATTGCTAACTGACTGGTTTACTTATAATCATAGTGAAGTTACATAAAAAGAATATCAAAGAAATAGTACAAATGTTTCATTTGAATTTCATTCAATATATGTATATTTTAATTATTCTTTGAATATACATGATCAAATGATTTTATCTAGGGTTTAAGAGGAAATTAATTTTTCTTTCACAATCTATCATGTAATTTATATATTTGGTAATGAATGGTTGTTTAAGTAGCTCATTTTTCACAAGAGAATATTATTCACCTGAAACTATATGAATGAAGAAAATTATAAAATTATAATTATGTTAAGTGTACTGTTTCTGTAAGTAGGATTATAAGGGAAGGGAGAAAAGGTGAAGAGGAAATATATAGAATTTTCAAACTTTATACTGTTTAAAATATATAGAATTTAAAAAACCTGGAGACTTTGTTGCAAATTCATGTTAAAAGTGAGAAGAAAATTAACAGATTCATCCATTAGTCACAGAGGAAGCCTGGATGGAACTTCAAATTTTGCTTGATAATAGTAATAATGAAAGGAATGATGTGGCAAAGAGGTGGAGCTCAAATCTAAAGAATTTACATCAAAATGAGGAAAATAGAGATTAATAATTAACCTGGTCAAGAGGAATTTCAAATACTGAAAACAGTTAATATATATCCAACCAAGCAAGATCTCAGATTGAAGAAATTTAACTAAGACAAGGAAAAGATACATAGATCACCTGGATTCAGATTAGAGTGATAATCACCTGAGATAAGGAATTCCACCTATCTTGGGCAGAAGAAGTAGGGATATAATCAAAGGTTTTGAATAAGAAACTGAAAGCCTAAGTAACAATATCTTGATAGCTCAAGTTTTAAGGAATCTTCTTGATATATATTTTCTTCCCAATTATAGAAGTGGTTTCAAACCCAGGTAGTCCTGAACATATGAGTATGTGTTTACAGTAAAATATGGATGAAGAATGGAGGAAGACAATTTTGAATGGAAGCAGGGAATTACCATTTATATGTCAAGGCTTTTTACTACAAACTCTGTGATTAACTTTTGGAAATTATAGTTTAGTTAAATATAAACATATAGACTTGAGTCAGGAAAATGGGGTTTTCAATTAGTTTGTGTCATTCAGCAAGGTATCAAACATCTCTTGAGTTAATTGACCTGTAAAATGCACGTAATGTTTCCTTAGAGAATCTTTGTAATGATTAAGTCAAATAATATGTTATAGTAAATATCACAATGCTGATGGCATATTAAATGTTTTAACATGCTAGTTTCTTTTAGTTAATATTACTTCTGCCTGTCTTTATATTAATACATATTATGTGAAACATTAAGTATACAAATATAAAGAATGATGAAGGCATCAGAAATACTTTTCAAAAAATAATGAGGTATTTGAAGTATTTAAAAAGTCCATTAACAATGTTTTAAGTTGGGCTTCCCTGGTGGTGCAGTGGTTGAGAGTCCACCTGCCGATGCAGGGGACACGGGTTCATGCCCTTGTCCGGGAAGATCCCACATGCCATGGAGCGGCTGGGCCTGTGAGCCATGGCCGCTGAACCTGCATTACTGGAGCCTGTGCTCCACAACAGGAGAGGCCACAACAGTGAGAGGTCCACGTGCCAAAAAAAAAAAAAAAATGTTTTAAGTTATTTTCCTGAAGGATGAGATATTTATTTTTCCTGTATTTTAAATAATCTTACAAAATTCAGAAAAAAAGCCAGCTTGAAGAGTGTCCATGGAATTTAATATTAATGTTGTATAATCCTGTAGGAAGATGAGGTGGTAGCATTATTTACAGTATAATATTAGTATCTAAAATTGTGTTCTTCAGACATGATACTGGGTTAAGAGCCCTAGGTCTTTAGTCTTTAAATAAGAGGATGCTTTTGAGAATTTTGGTAGAACATTCCTAAGTGGCAAAAATATCAGATGATGTAAGATTCTTCATAATTTCTTTTAGAATCAAAGAATGAGTTAAGGAGATGTTAGCATTAATTTGTTCTACAATTTATCTTAGGTCAGTAATACCATGGGTCTCTGTCTCTCACTCACTCTCTTATCCCTCATTCACTTTCCATTCTTCTTCTTTCAGCAAAATAAAATCAAGCTGATTCTCCTTGAAGTGTTGTGTTGTCTTATTTTTTTAATCCTCTTAGAATTTTTTAATTATATGGGTCCTATATGAATAAACGTGATATAGACAGAACTACATATCTATCAATTGGGGATGATGAGGTGGAACTCTCAAAAGAGCTGGAGCTAAGACTTTAAAGTTCCTGATATTTACAGACTGAAAGATTCCCTAATTACACTTCTGTCTCTTCAACTACTTCATCTTACATTCTGATTATCAGTACAAATACATACAAGGGTAGCAAACTGAGTTAATATGAAAGAGTCATGATTGTGTAGAAAAATCTCAGATGTTTTTCACCTTTTTAAAGTGGTAATTCCTTCTTTGGAATGAAATAAAAACTTATGTATTTGAACTCTCTCTCAATCAGCTACTCTATTACTTATTTAAAGTTTTCTATACTGACTCAGCATATATAAACCTTACACTATTAAAGAGGATTATTTTGAAAGAAAAAAAAGCCTAAATTTAATTTTATTGTTATATATAGGTTGATCTATGAAAAACTGAGATTTTTGAGATTTCTCTCTACTATGGATACTATGAAAGAAATAAGATAAATTACATAAGCATATAAAAACATATTCTACTATCAAAAATCTAGTAAATATCCAGGTGGTTTCACTTTCCTTAAACTCTTATCATTTAAGTATGTATAATTTACAGTATGTGATATATATATAGGGAAAGATAATAAACCAAATAAATTTAAAGACTTCAAAAATTCTGAAATAAAAAGATATAATCTTAAAAAGCAAGGGCATAGATATTCAATGGCGTAGTTATTTCCTGGTCATACTTCAGTCCTAAGTGGGTACTTGGAGTGCACAAAAGATAGACAGACTTCAGTATTTTATATCACATGTTCTAACTCTTAAAAAATGTTCTCAAACTACTGAGTAGGAATGAAAACAAGGGAAACATTTATCTTCACTAGTCATCAAGCATCTTTGCTGATGTTAGAATGCTCATATATCACTGCTACCTAAATTAAAGTCAAGTTGAAGACACTGGCTAAATAGGTTAGTTATGCCATTTTGGCAATTTAAAACTCATGAATCATTAACACTGCTGTATGTTATATATGAAAGTCGTTAAGAAAGTAAATCCTAAGAGTTCTCTTCACAAGAATATTTTTTTCTACTTTAATTTTGTACCTATATGAAATGATGGATATCCAGTAAACTTATTGTGATAATCACTTCATGATATATGTAAATCAAATCATTATGCTCTATACTGTAAACTTATACAGTGCTGTATGCCAATTATATCTTAATAAAATTTGAAAAACTGATGAGTCTTCCTAAATCTCAATATCGGCAACACCTAATATATTTTAGAATGATTACTGTCAGCTCTTTATTTATCTGCAAGTAAAGTTTCTATTATTTATTGTAATTTTTTTGAAATATAATTGAAAATTAAAATTGTGATATAAGGTGTGAACATGATTTGATATACATATACATTGTAAATTAATTCTCATCACTGAGTTAATTAACATATCCATTCCTTTATCATTTCACATATTTACTTTTTGTTGTTGTTGAGAACACAAGTTTTACTCTTCTAGCAAATTTCATTTATACAGTACCAAACAGTATTATCAACTTTAGTCACCATATAACATATTATATCCTCAGATCTTATTCATCTTATTACTGAAAATTTGCACTCTTTTTCCATCTTCTCCTTAGTTCCTCTACTTCCCAGACCCTGGCAACAACCATTCTAGTCTCTGTTTCTATGAGTTTGACTTTTTTTTTTTTAGATTACACATTTAAGTGATATTATATAGTATTTGTCTTTCTTAGTCTGGTATATTTCATCTAGCACAATTCCCTCCAGGTTTATCTATAGACTTGTTTCTATTTTTAAGGCTGACATACATATATATACACACACACTCACACACACACACACACACACACACACACATATATATACAGAAAGTCCCCTATATATGAACAAGTTCTGTTCTGAGAGTATATTTGTAAGTCCAATTTGTTTTTAAGTCCAACAGTGTTAACCTAGGTTCCCAGCTAACACAATCAGCTATATAGTACTGTACTGTAATAGGTTTATAATACTTTTCACACAAATAATACATAAAAAACAAACACAAAAAATAAAGAAAACATTTTTAATCTACAGTACCATACCTTGAAAAGTACAGTAGTACAATACAACAGCTGGCTTACAGAGGCTGGCATCAAGTGAACAAGCAAGAAGACTGGAGTAGGGAGAGGAGGTGGGAGATGGTAGAGCTGAAGGATCATCAGCAATAGGAGGTGGAGGGCAAGCTGCAATTTCACTCATGCCTGACACTGATGGCATAGGTTCTGGTTCCTTGCTGTATTCGATTCTGTCTACCCTCTTGAAAAAAATGATCCAGTGATATTTGGGTAGTAACTCTTCTTTTCTCACCATAGATAACATAGTAACTCTGGATTACATTCTGAACAGCTGCTGCAACCTTTGTGTCCCAGCTACATCATCACTGCTTTTATGTTTGCTTCTGGACATCCTTGGCTTGAAATAGACACTCTACTACTATACTGTATACAGTAGTGTAAAGTACTCAAAAGCACAACCACTTGTAGAGGATGCACACACGTGACAATGTATGCCAGACATGTGAACTGACTTACTTGATTGGACATGTGAATGCACGTTCACAACTTTGAAATTTCTCAACTTGAAGGTTTGTATGTAGGTGATTTACTGTATATGTATATATACATTTATTTATTTATTTATTTATTTATTTATTTAATCTATATCTCACATTTTTAAAATCCATTCATTTGTTTATGGATACTTAGGTTGTTTCTATACCTTGACACTTGTGAATAATGATGCAATGAACACGGTAGCACAAGTATTTCTTCAAGATAGTGATTTTGTTTCCTTTGTATTTATACCCAGAAGTAGGATTGCTTGATCTTATGATAGCTTTGTTTTCAGTTTCTTGAGGAAACATCATACTATTTTCCATAGTGGCTGTACCAGTTTACATTTCCAGCAACAGTGTACAAGAGTTTCCTTTTCTCCACAGCCTTGCCAGCATTCGTTATCTCTTGTCTCACTGATAATAGATATACCAACAAATGTCAGATGATACTTTATGGTGATTTTTAATTGCATTTCTCTGATGATGAGTGATGTTGAGCAACTTTTAATGTATCTGTTGACCCTTTGTATATCTTCTTTGAAAAAAAATATAAGTTCAGGTCCTTTGCTTACCTTTTCATTAAGCTTCTGTTTTTTGTATGTGTCTCATATATTTTGGATATTAAGCCTTTATCAGACATGTAGTTTGCAAATATTTTCCCCCACTTTATAAGTTGCATTTTCCACTTGTTGATGGTTTCCTTTGCTGTGCAGAAGCATTTTAGTTTGATGTAGTCCCACTTGTTTATTTTTGCTTTTGATGTCAAGTCCATAAAATTGATGCCAAGACCAATGTCAAAGACCTTACCCCCTATGTTTTTTCCAAGTAGTTTTATTGCTTTAGGTCTGATATTCAACTCCTTAATCCATTTTGGGTTGACTTTTTACTTTTGTATATGGTATAAGATAGTGTTCAGTTTCATCCTTTTGCATGTGGCCATCCAGTTTCCCAGAACCAGTTTTTGAAGAGATTATCCCTTCCCCATAATATATTCTTGGCTTGAAAAAAATGGTGTGTGTGTGTGTGTGTGTGTGTGTGTGTGTGTGTGTGTGTGTGTGTGTTGGGGTAGGACAAAGTTTTCCCAAAGTTAGGAGGACTATTTAAAAATTATTATACATATTACTTCTTTATATGGAGGAGAGCCTGTGGGAAATACTTCTGATTCTATGATAGTTGAAACTGAGTGTGATACCTGGAAAAATTTATAATAATTATGGCAGAAAATATTTACAAACAGAGTCCTAACAGCAGTGGTACCTTAATGTGTCTAATTAAATCAGTTTGAAGAGAAACATTAATTGACAAATATGCATGGGTGTATTTCTGGGCTGAAAAATTAATTGACCTTATATGCATGAGTTTATTGTGGGGCTTTCTATTCTGTTCCATCCATCTATGTGTCTGCTTTTCTTCCTGCTTTGTTTACTATAGCTTTGTAATATAGTTTGAAATCGAGAAATGTGATGCCTCCAGCTTTGCTCTTCTTGTTCAAGATTGCTTTAGCTATTCAGGGTCTTCTGTGGCTCCAAACATATTTTAGGATTGTTTTTGCTATTTCTGTAAAAAATGCCACTGGCATTTTGATAGGAATTGTTTTGAATATTTAGTGCTTTGGGTAGAGTGGACATTTTAGCAATTTTTCCAGTCCATGAGCACAGAGTATCTTTCCTTTAATTTTTGTCTTCTTGAAGTTTCTTTTTTTCCCACTTTTTTTTTTTTTTTTTTTTTTTTGCGGTATGCGGGCCTCTCACTGTTGTGGCCTCCCCCGTCGCGGAGCACAGGCTCCGGACGCGCAGGCTCCGGACGCGCAGGCTCAGCGGCCATGGCTCACGGGCCCAGCCGCTCCGCGGCATATGGGATCCTCCCAGACCGGGGCACGAACCCGTATCCCCTGCATCGGCAGGCGGACTCTCAACCACTTGCGCCACCAGGGAGGCCCTTTTTTCCCACTTTTTAAAAGATATAATTGACATATAGCACTGTATGAGTTTAAGGTGTACATACAGTATGATGATTTGACTTACATACATCATGAAATGACAATAAAAATAAGTTTATTGTCAAAATCCATCATCTCATATATAGATACAAAAGAAAAAGAAAAAGAAAGAATATATAATATTTTTTCTTTATGATGAGAACTCTTAGGATTTACTCTCTTAACAACTATAAAATATAAATAGAGCAGTGTTAATTATATTAATTTTGTTGTACATTACAACCCGATTACTTATTTATCTTATAACTAGAAGTTTGTACCTTTTGACCACTTTCATCCAACTCCCCCACCCCTCATCCCCTGCCTCTGGTAATCACAACTCTTATCTCATTTTCTATGTAAATTAGCACAGTAACTATGGAAAACAGTATGGAGTTTCTTAAAAAAAATTAAAAATAGAACTACCATATCATCCAGCAATTCCACTCTTGGGTATTTACCCAAAGAAAATGAAAACACTAAATTCGATAAGATATGTACACCACTATGTTCATTGCAACATTATGTACAATAGCCAAGATAAGGAAACAATTTACATGGCCATAAAATATTAAATGTATAAAGAAGATGTGATATATATACATATAGTGGAATATTACTCAACTATAAAAAGAATGAAATCTTGCCATTTGTAACAACAAGGATAGACCTAGAGGGTATTATGTTAAGTGAAATAAGTCAGCCAGAGAAAGACAAATACTGCATGATTTTAATTATATGTAGAGTCTGAAAAACAAATGAATAAACAAACATAAGAAAACAGAAACAGAGTCATAGATTCAGAGAACAAACAGGTGGTTGCCAGAGGGGAAGGGAATGGGGGATGTAAGAAATAGGTGAGAAAGATTAAGAGGTACAAACTTCCAGTTTCAAAATAAAATTAGTCACATCTGAAATGCACAGTGTGGGGAATACAGTCAATAATAATGTAGTATCTTTATATGTTGTTACATGGTAACTAGCCTTATTATGGTGATCTTTAATTTTTCATGATCGTTTTATAGTTTTCAGTGTAGAGATCTTTCACCTCCTTGGTTAAATTTATTCTTAGGTATGAAGTGTGATGTTGGCTGTGAGCTTGTCATATATGGCCTGTATTATGTTTATGTACATTCTTTCTATACCCAGTTTGTTGAAAGTAAATTTTCTATTTAGTTTTTAAAAAATTATTATCTAAACTGTATTTTATTTATTTATTTATTTTCTTATTTAAGAAGATGTCTTTTAAAAAAATTATTGGAGTAAAGTTGATTTACAATTGTGTGTTAGTTTCTGATGTACAGCACAGTGAATCAGTTGTACATATACACATTTCCACTCTTTTTTAGATTATTTGCCCATATACGTCATTACAGAGCACAAGTTCCCTGTGCTATTCAGCAGGTTCTTACTAGTTATCTATTTTATATATAGTAGTGTGTATATGTTGATCCCAATCTCCCAATTTATCCCTCCCCCATCCTGCTTTTCCCCCTGGTAAGCATAAGTTTGTTTTCTATGTCTGTGACTCTGTTTTGTAAACAAGTTCCCATTTGTACAATTTTTTAAAGATTCCACATATAAAGGATATCATATGGTATTTGTCTTTCTCTGTCTGACTTACATCACTCAGTATGACAATTTCTAGGTCCATCCATGTCACTGCAAATAGCATTATTTCGTTCTTTTTTATGGCTGAGTAATATTTTAAAATTTATGTCTGGCAGCTGTTTTACATAAAGTAGATATACCATTTTCTGATAAACATAAGATTATTAATAGAAGTGCTACATTCTTATATTACTGTTCTTATTTTTAAATATTCAAAAAATATCTTCATTAGTAAAACCCAGTGGTGTTTGGCTCACATTAGCTCTTGAGATAAACATTATCAACATCATGTAATGAATATGATAAATTCATTTCAGTTTTGTCCAAACTAAACTACTTGCTACTCAGTAGAGAGTATAGGCCCTATTTCTACATCAAAATATGTATTTTTGAGAATACATAAGTAGTAGTATTGGTTTTATGTTTTTGGGTTCACTAATCAATCTATGTATTTGAAAACATTATATATGCTATTGTGTTTATATTTGAGAAATGCTAATAAAATGAACTAACTAGACCTAAATTAAGGAAATAAAATTTGACAATTAATAAGGAAGAAAATGTGTTCATTTCAAATGCATTATTCAAAAAAAGTAGCTTTCATGGTAAGAAATTAATTTTGTAATTAAACTAATAAACATAATAAAATTCAAATTTTACACTTAGTATGTTATCACATAACTTTGAATATGGAAATCTTCAGCATCTCAAAATAGCAAGATGACAATAACATTTAGTATGAATTAAATATTTGGCATGAATTATCTTATTAAATCTCTATAACAAATTATGAAATCATGTTATTATATTTAAAATATAAAGCTGAGACTTGTAGAGATTAAATACTCATTTAAGCTTAGAAATTTTGTAAGTAGTAAAAGTAAAATTCAAATTTAACACAGACCTGTGTGAACATAAAACGTATTCTCTTGACCACTGTGCATCAACCGATATAACATTACATGTTGACATTGATCACATAAGTTATCCGTTGTCTCTGTATACACATCAGTATGATACAAAGCTTATGCTTTCCCAGTAATTGTCAGAATCTCTATTGTCTGGGTGTTATAAGGTATTTTTGAAACCTGAACTGCTTACCTTAAACTGGTTCTTGAAAACAAAAACATAAAAGAGGTATAATATCTAATATCATATTTAAAATGTGATTTAGTCTAATACTCTACCTTTTGAAGAGTTTTGGGTTGCTAACATGGGATATTTTACTATAATGTTCATGGTTTTAGTTTCATCTTTTATTCAGAGAAGTTATAGTAAATTCTAATAATGTCTTAGCCTGAGACTTGAATTAAGCTAAAATGCAATTACTTTCTAAGGAGACATTTTTCTTTGAGGTTCAGCTGGTCATTTTAGAAGGTTCATAGCTAATTAATTTTTAATCAGTGTCAGTCACCTTGCAACTACACAGACAATTTCCAAAATATAAAGCATCCAGGACTGGCAAAACAACAAATATTTTATCATTGACTCCTTGATACATGTTGAAAAGTTCTATACACAACCTCCTTCCTCATGAGTGAGGTGACATGACCCTCTCCTTTTGAATTATTTTTTTTTAATTTTTTCCCCTGTGATTCATAGTCAGGACTGGGGTGAATGTTCTCCAGTCAATAAAATCCTGAAACACTTGCCTTTTACTTATTTCTGCCTTATTTAGTAATGTTGTGCCTAGCTCAATCTTTTGTACCTTATACATTAATTATCTACAAATGTCTCTATATTCTCAAATTTTATTTGAGAAAACTCTTTCAATTAAAGTGAAATATCTCTTTACCTGAAGTCTTAAAATTCTTGCTCTATCTGCTATTTTCTGGTATTATTAAGCCAAAAATAGGGGAATTTTCACATATTCAAGTGCTGCCTTTTCACCACTTTTCTAACACCTTATTCAACAATCTGTCCTCACTCTAAATCTATACCATTTCTTATCATTTATAAACTTAGACACTTCTCCCAACATTTTTCAAGGATTTCCATTTTCAAAAATATTGGTCATGTCCCTGATTTTACTCTACACACTCTTCTATCACTGTTTCATAAAACTGAATATACAGATAGAAGTTGTAAGCAACTTTGCAGGCAGTAACAACTCAACTATTAAGCTTTTAACTTAAGAAGAGTGGGCCCCAATCCCTGATCCAGCTTTCATTCTTTAATCTTTAGCTGCTCCCATATTTTCTTTGTCATTATTTTGTTCTCTAATCTGATAACTATTTTCCTAACAGTTATCTTTTCTAAACATTCTTCTTAACCAGATATATTAAATAAGTTTTTCCTTGATTAAACTAATTCCAACATTTTAATGATTATATCATACCCACATTGACAATCCCAAATTTGATATAAATTTAAGAATCTATTTTCTTTTCTACGTTTTAAGGTAATTACACATTGAAGAAAAAGGTCACCTTGCAACGTGGACTATATTAAAAACTAATTTTAGAAAACCCTCTAATTAATTCACAGTGTTTCTCCTAGTATTTGACTAATCTCTTTATTCAAATCAAATTAATTTTGCTCTTCTCATCAAAGAAAGAATTCCAAACATTTACTAACTTTACAGAGAGGAGTGGGGTGAGGTTTCCAGGCAATAAAAAGGACCTACATTTAATTCTGAATGCCAGATAAACAACACATTCTTTTTTTAGTATAAGCACATCCCACATATTACACAAACATACTCACTAAAAATTACATATATAATGTGTCTATAATGCAAATATATGCATGTGTATATATATTTCTTATTCACATGAGATTCAATTTAACTATGGGTCTTGTATTTTCATTTGCTATATCTGGCAACCCTAAGGAGGAAGAACATCAAATCTTATCATCTCAGAAATTAAGCTCACCTTCGATTCTATTATGAAGATCAAAATAGCCTCTCTTTATGTCTTTATTATTCTTGGCTTCTTCTGCAAATGTACTCTAGAAGGCATAGGTTGCTCTTTCTCCTGGGAGTAACTACCAACTTCCCATATTTACATATTCTTAGATTTTTGCATTGTATCTGGAAACATATGGAAAATTTACCTTTTCCACAAATTTACCTTTTCCACAAATATTTGCTCTCTCGGTTTTATTCTGGATAAAAACCATGTTTTTGAATTGGTTTTAAATTTTTAAACCAAAGAATTCCTAAAAGAAGTCTGGTTTCAAAATATCTATATTCGGGGGCCCGGAGGAAGATGGTGGAAGAGTAAGACGCGGAGATCACCTTCCTCCCCACAGATACATCAGAAATTCATCTACACGTGGAACAACTCCTACAGAACACCTACTGAACGCTGACAGAAGACCTCAGACCCCCCAAAAGGCAAGAAACTCCCCACATACCTGGGTAGGGCAAAAGAAAAAAAGAATAAACAGAGACAATAGGATAGGGACGGGACCTGCACCAGAGGGAGGGAGCCGTGAAGGAGGGAAGGTTTCTACACACTACAAGCCCCTTCGCGGGCGGAGACTGCAGGTGGCGGAGGGGGAAAGCTTCTGAGTAGCAGAGGAGAGCACAGCAACAGGGGTGCAGAGGGCAAATCGGAGAGATTCCCGCACAGAGGATCGGTGCCCTCAGGCACACACCAGCCCAAGAGGCTTGTCTGCTCGGCCGCCGTGGCAGGTGGGGCTGGGAGCTGAGGCTCGGGTATCGGCTTTCAGTTGGAGCGCAGGGAGAGGACTGGGGCTGGCGGCAGGAAGAGAGCCTGAAGGGGTTAGTGCACCACGGCTAGCCCGGAGGGAGTTGGGGAAAGGGTCTGGAGCTGCCGAAGAGGCAAGAGACTTTTTTCCCTTTTGTTTCCTGGTGCGCGAGGAGAGGGCATTAAGAGGGCTGCTTGGGGAAGCGCCGGAGACAGGCGCGAGCCGTGGGTAAGGCGCGGACCTCGGAGATGGGCATGGGCCTCCAACGCAGCCGCCGCCACCCACCGCCGCCGCCGCCGCCGCGGCACCTGTGTGCGAGCGCGGGTCACTGTCCGCCCTGCCTTCCGGGGAGCCTGTGCACCCCGCCTCTGCTGGGGTCCCGAGACCCGGGGACGGCTTTCCCGGGAAAGCGCAGGGAGCGCCACGGGCTGCTGCAACGTCACGCCAGCCTCTGCCACCGCAGGCCCGCCCCACACTGCACGCCCCTCCCTCCCCTCGGCCTGAGTGAGCCAGAGCCCCCGATTCAGCAGCTCCTTTAAACCTGTCCTGTCTGAGCGAAGAACGGACGCCCTCCGGCGACCTACGCGCAGAGGCGAGGTCAGGTCCAAGGCTGAGACCCGGGAACTGTGAGAGCAGAGACAGGGAAATCTCTCTGTGCAGCCTCGGAGGCAGCGGATTAAAGCTCCACGGTCCATTTGATGTGCCCTGCGTCTCTGGAGTGCATGAATGGACAGCGAATCATCCCAAATTGAGGAAGTGGACTTTTAGGACAAGATTTAAGACTTACCCCCTTTTCCTCTTTTTACAACGAATTATTCCAAATTAAGGAGGTGGACTTAGAGAGCAAGATTTCAGACTTCTCGCCCTTTTCCTCTTTTTACAACGAATTATCCCAAATTGAGGAGGTGGACTTGGAGAGCAAGATTTTTGATTTTTCCACCTGCTCTCTTTTTGTGAATGTGTATGTGTAATCTTCTGTGTAAGATTCTCATTGTATAGCCTTTCTTCCACCATATGTCCCAGGGTTCTATCGGTCTGTTTCTTTTTTTCAATAATTACTTTCTAATTTTAATAACGCTACTATATTTCATACTTTAATCTATTTAACTTTACCTGCTTTTACTTTTCTTCCTACCTTCCCTTCCTCCCTCCCTCCCTCCGCTCCTCCTTTCCTTCTTTCTTTTTCTTTCCTCCCTCCCTCCCTCCCACCCTTCTTCTTTCCACCTTCCTTTTCTTTACTTCCTCCCTCCCTCCCTCCTATCTTTCTTTCCTTCCTCCCTCCCTCCCTCGCTTCTTCCATTCACTCTTCCTTTTGCTTTCATTGCTCCCTCCCTCCCTCCTTTCTTTCCTTCTTTCTTTCCATCCTTCCTCACTCCCTCCCTCCTTTCTTTGTTTCTTCCGTCCTTCCTTCCTTTCTTCCCTTCTTCCTTTCTTTCCCTCTCTCTTTCTTTATGCTACTAATTCTTTCTTTCTACTTTTTCTCCCTGTTATTCTGAGCCGGGTGGATGAAAGGCTCTTGGTGCTGCAGACAGGAGTCAGTGCTGTGCTTCTGAAGTGGGAGAGCCAACTTCAGGACATGGGTCCACAAGAGACCTCCCAGCTCCACATAATATCAAGCAGCAAAAATCTCCCAGAGATCTCCATCCCAACACCAGCACCCAGCTTCAGTCAACGACCAGCAAGCTACAGTGCTGGTCACCCTATGCCAAGCAACTAGCAAGGCAGGAACACAAACCCACCCATTAGCAGAGAGGCTACCTAAAAACATAATAAGGCCATAGGCACCCCAAAACACACCACCAGACGTGGACCTGTCCACCAGAAAGACAAGATCGAGCCTCAAACACCAGAACACAGGCATTAGTCCCCCCCACCAGAAAGCCTACACAATCTACTGAAACAACCTTAGCCAATGGGGTCACTTAGTTCACTTCGGGAACTACGAATCTGCAGCCTGCAAAAAGGAGACCCCAAACACAGTAAGATAAGCAAAATAAGAAGACAGAAAAACACACAGCAGGTGAAGGAGCAAGATAAAAACTTACCAGACCTAACAAATGAAGAGGTAATGGGCAGTCTACCTGAAAAAGAATTCAGAATAATGATAGTAAAGCTGATCCAAGATTCTATTTCCAAGATCCATAATCTTGGAAATAGAATAGACAAAATGCAAGAAACAGTTAACAAGGACCTAGAAGAACTAAAGATGAATCAAGCATCGATTAAAAACACAATAAATGAAATGAAAAATACTCTAGATGGGATCAATAGCAGAAAAACTGAGGTAGAATAATGGATAAGTGAGGTGGAAGATAAAAAGTGGAAATAACTGATGCAGAGCAAAATAAAGAAAAAAGAATGAAAAGAACAGAGGACAGTCTCAGAGACCTCTGGGACAACATTAAACGCACCATCATTCGAATTATAGGGGTTCCAGAAGAAGAAGAGAAAAAGAAAGGGACTGAGAAAATATTTGAAGAGATTATAGTTGAAAACTTCCCCAATATGGGAAAGGAAATAGTGAATCAAGTCCAGGAGGCACAGAGAGTCCCATACAGAATAAATCCAAGGAGAAATACACCAAGACACATATTAATCAAACTGTCAAAAATTAAACACAAAGAAATCATATTAAAAGCAGCAAGGCAAAAACAACAAATAACACACAAGGGAATCCCCATCAGGTTAACAGCTGATCTCTCAGCAGAAACTCTACAAGCCAGAAGGGAGTGGCAGGACATAATTAAAGTGATGAAGGAGAGAAACCTGCAACCAAGATTACTCTACCCAGCAAGGATCTCATTCAGATTTGATGGAGAAATTAAAACCTTTACAGACAAGCAAAAGCTGAGAGAGTTCAGCACCACCAAACCAGCTTTACAACAAATGCTAAAGGAACTTCTCTAGGCAAAAACACAACAGAAGGAATATACCTACAATAACGAACCCAAAGCAATTAAGGAAATGGGAATAGGAACATACATATCAATAATTACCTTAAATGTAAATGGACTAAATGCTCCCACCAAAAGACACAGAGTGGCTGAATGGTTACAAAAACAAGACCCATATATATGCTGTCTACAAGAGACCCACTTCAGACCTAGAGACACATACAGATTGAAAGTAAGGGGATGGAAAAAGATATTCCATGCAAAAGGAAATCAAAAGAAAGCTGAGGTAGCAATTCTTATATCAGACAAAATAGACTTTAAAATAAAGACTATTAGAAGAGACAAAGAAGGACACTACATAATGATAAAGGGATCAATCCAAGAAGAAGATATAACAATTGTAAATATTTATGCACCCAACATAGGAGCACCTCAATACGTAAGGCAAATACTAACAGCCATAAAAGGGGAAATCGACAGTAACACAATCATAGGAGGGGACTTTAACACCCCGCTTTCACCAATGGACAGATCATCCAAAATGAAAATAAATAAGGAAACACAAGCTTTAAATGATACATTAAACAAGATGGACTTAGTTGATATTTATAGGACATTCCATCCAGAAACAACAGAATACAGATTTTTCTCAAGTGCTCATGGAACATTCTCCAGGATAGATCATATCTTGGGTCACAAATCAAGCCTTGGTAAATTTAAGAAAATTGAAATTGTATCAAGTATCTTTTCCAACCACAATGCTATGAGACTAGACATCAATTACAGGAAAAGATCTGTAAAAAATACAAACACATGGAGGCTAAACAATACACTGCTCAATAACGAAGTGATCACTGAAGAAATCAAAGAGGAAATTAAAAAATACCTAGAAACAAATGACAATGGAGACACCACGACCCAAAACCTATGGAACACAGCAAAAGCAGTTCTAAGGGAGAAGTTTATAGCAATACAATCCCACCTTAAGAAACAGGAAACATTTCGAGTAAACAACCTGACCATGCACCTAAAGCAATTAGAGAAAGAAGAACAAAAAAACCCCAGAGTTAGCAGAAGGTAAAATATCATAAAGATAAGATCAGAAATAAATGAAAAAGAAATGAAGGAAACGATAGCAAAGATCAACCAAACTAAAAGCTGGTTCTTTGAGAAGATAAACAAAATTGACAAACCATTAGCCAGACTCATCAAGAAAAGAAGGGAGAAGACTCAAATCAATAGAAATGAAAAAGGAGAAGTAACAACTGACACTGCAGAAATACAAAAGATCACGAGAGATTACTATAAGCAACTCTATGCCAATAAAATGGACAACCTGGAAGAAATGGACAAATTCTTAGAAATGCACAACCTGCCAAGACTGAATCAGGAAGAAATAGAAAATATGAATAGACCAATCACAAGCACTGAAATTGAAACTGGGATTAAAATCTTCCATCAAACAAAAGCCCAGGACCAGATGGCTTCACAGGTGAATTCTATCAAACATTTAGAGAAGAGCTAACACCCATCCTTCTCAAACTCTTCCAAACAATATCAGAGGAAGGAACACTCCCAAAGTCATTCTACGAGGCCACCATCACCTTGATACCAAAACCAGGCAAGGATGTCACAAAGAAAGAAAACTACAGGCCAATGTCACTGATGAACATAGATGCAAAAATCCTCAACAAAATCCTAGCAAACAGAATCCAACAGCACATTAAAATGATCATACACCATGATCAAATGGGTTTTATTCCAGGAATGCAAGGATTCTTCAATATATGCAAATCAATCAATGTGATACACCATATTCACAAGTTGAAGGAGAAAAACCATATGATCATCTCAATAGAAGCAGAGAAAGCTTTCGACAAAATTCAACACCCATTTATGATAAAAACCCTGCAGAAAGTAGGCATAGAGGGAACTTTCCTCAACATAATAAAGGCCATATATGACAAACCTACAGCCAACATTGTCCTCAATGGTGAAAAATTGAAACCATTTCAACTAAGATCAGGAACAAGACAAGGCTGCCCACTCTCACCACTCTTATTAAACCTAGTTTTGGAAGTTTTAGCCACAGCAATCAGAGAAGAAAAGGAAATAAAAGGAATCCAAATTGGAAAAGAAGAAGTAAAGCTGTCACTGTTTGCAGATGACATGATACTATACATAGAGAATCCTAAAGATGCTACTGAAAAACTAATAGAGCTAATCAATGAATTTGGTAAAGTAGCAGGATACAAAATTAATGCACAGAAATCTCTGGCATTCCTGTACAATAATGATGAACAATCTGAAAATGAAATCAAGAAAACACTCCCATTTACCATTGCAACAAAAAGAATAAAATATCTAGGAATAAACCTACCTAAGGAGACAAAAGACCTGTATGCAGAAAATTATAAGAGACTGATGAAAGAAATTAAAGATGATACAAATAGATGGAGAGATATACCATGCTCCTGGATTGGAAGAATCAATATTGTGAAAATGACTCTACTACCTAAAGCAATCTACAGATTCAATGCAATCCCTATCAAACTACCACTGGCATTTTTCACAGAACTAGAACAAAAAATTTCACAATTTGTTTGGAAAAACAAAAGACCCCGAATAGCTAAAGCAATCTTGAGAACGAAAAACGTAGCTGGAGGAATCAGGCTCCCTGACTTCAGACTATACTACAAAGCTACAGTAATTAAGACAGTGTGGTACTGGCATAAAAACAGAAAGATAGATCAGTGGATGAGGATAGAAAGCCCAGAGATAAACCCACGCACATATGGCCAACTTTTCTTTGATAAAGGAGGCAGGAATGTACAGTGGAGAAAGGACAGCCTCTTCAATAAGTGGTGCTGGGTAAACTGGACAGGGACATGTAAAAGTTTGAGATTAGATCATTCCCTAACACCATACACAAAAATAGGCTCAAAATGGATTAAAGACTTAAATGTAAGGCCAGAAACTATCAAACTCTTAGAGTAAAATATAGGTAGAACACTCTGTGATATAAATCACAGCAAGATCCTTTTGGACCCACCTCCTAGAGAAATGGAAATAAAAACAAAGATAAACAAATGGGACCTAATGAAACTTCAAAGCTTTTGCACAGCAAAGGAAACCATAAACAAGACCAAAAGACAACCCTCAGAATGGGAGAAAATATTTGCAAATGAAGCAACTGACAAAGGATTAATCTCCAAAATTTATAAACAGCTCATGCAGCTCAATAGCAAACAAACAAACAACCCAATCCAAAAATGGGCAGAAGACTTAAATAGGCATTTCTCCAAAGAAGATATACAGACTGCCAAGAAACACATGAAAGAATGCTCAACATCATTAATCATTAGAGAAATGCAAATCAAAACTACAATGAGCTATCATCTCACACCAGTCAGAATGGCCATCATCAAGAAATCTAGAAACAATAAATGCTGGAGAGGGTGTGGAGAAAAGGGAACACTCTTGCACTGCTGGTGGGAATGTGAATTGGTACAGCCACTATGGACAACAGTATGTAGGTTCCTTAAAAAACTAAAAATAGAACTACCATATGACCCAGCAATCCCACTACTAGGCATATACCCTGAGAAAACCATAATTCAAAAAGAGACATGTACCAAAATGTTCATTGCAGTTCTATTCACAATAGCCCGGAGCTGGAAACAACCTAAGTGTCCATCATCAGATGAATGGATAAAGAAGATGTGGCACATATATACAATGGAATATTACTCAGCCATAAAAAGAAACGAAACTGAGCTATTTGTAATGAGGTGGATAGACCTAGAGTCTGTCATACAGAGTGAAGTAAGTCAGAAAGAGAAAGACAAATACCTGTATGCTAACACATATATACGGAATTAAAAAAAAAAATGTCATGAAGAACCTAGGGGTAAAACGGGAATAAAGACACAGACCTACTTGAGAATGGACTTGAGGATATGGGGAGGGGGAAGGGTAAGCTGTGACAAAGCGAAAGAGAGGCATGGACATATATACACTACCAAACGTAAGGTAGATAGATAGTGGGAAGCAGCCGCAGAGCACAGGGAGATCAGCTCAGTGCTTTGTGACCGCCTGGAGGGGTGGGATGGGGAGGGTGGGAGGGAGGGAGATGCATGAGGGAAGGGATGTGGGAACAGATGTATATGTATGACTGATTCACTTTGTTATAAAGCAGAAACTAATAAAAAAAATCTATATTCATATGATATATGAGCTTATACACAATGCAATTGTTACATTTAGAAAATTATTGAAGTTCTCCAGTTTAAAAACATGGTAAGCTTTCCCTTAATTATTTCAAAATACTATTTTTCCTTTACATTGGTTACTCAATTAATTAAATATCAAATTCTTACTTTCCAAATTAATATTTAGATTCAAGTATATCCATATATCCATATTGTATATAAAATAATTTAATTAGAAATGTTTGTGTTATGAGCTTCAGTTTAAGTTTTGTTGCAAAGAGTTTCAAAGCTAAGACCTTCTATATATACATAAAGTGGTTTTCTGGGGGAAAAAAGGGAAATTTCAGCAACTTATGAGAGAGCCCAAGAGTTAAAAATAAATCTAGAATATATGGTTGGCTTTATGAGGAAAATATTTCACAAAAAGTATTATCAAGTAAAGAAATTCAAATTAATTTGATTCCTATTTCCCTCTTTCCTAGATTACATCGTTTGCTATATGATTGGATGCTGAATTGGAATAGTTAGTGGATTTGAATATATAAATGTTATGTAACATATGGTTTACATTTTCTATCAGACCTTCTCAGCCCATTATACTTTTTTAGCCTCAACTCTGTATCCAGTTCAATAACTTATAACTCAATTATTTATAAACTATGGCCCATAATAAGAAATATATCATACATGAAAACTAGTAAATGTAAACACACACATACACAGACAATTCAAAAAAGTTTTGTCTAATAATTATTCTTACTATATTCATGCACTCTGATACTTCCATTCTGTGATTTTACTTGAAAATGTTAAGCCAATAACGACTAAATAGTTGGATTTTAATAATCACAGATAGATTTTGATTCAGGTTTGAAAAATACTACCTTAGAAATTTTGAGCGTCTTATTCTACAAATTTATCTAATATTTTTAAATTTCTTTTCAGTCTTTGCAGCTTGCCATTGCAAAGAGAAAACTGAGTCTCTAGAGAAGGTATGTCTAAACTCACCTGGCACCTAAACACGTCCCATTTCTCAACGACTGTTCTTCCTAATGTCTGTTTTATATAATGTCCAAATGACAAAAAGAAGATCTTTAACATCTCTGCTGTTAAATAAGACTTTTCCAAAGCAACTTCTTTGCTAGAACTTAACTACTAGACAGTTTCCTGGGAGAAATATTACTCAGTATAAAAGCACTACTTCCTTATTAGTGACCTCACAAAAGATAAAATCTTGATGGATCCTGAAACCCATAACAGCTCATGTTATATTTTATATGTTCAATAATTTTGGTTTTATAAATTTTCTCGCTGCATCTGACTTTTTACACTGGTCTAAAACCATGGCAGGTGAATGTCATCTATGGCAACAGAATGTCAGCCCAAAGGAAGAATAGAGTTAAGTACTGATGGAAGTTTTTGAAGTATTTTAGGGGGACGCTTATGAATAGGAACTATGACCACTTGTGATATCACAGACTGATGCTCTGAAACATGACATAATTAAAATATAATTTAGTGTAGGTAAGATGCAGAGGCCAGGCTCTATATCTAAGCAAGAAAATCAAAGCTAAAGATGAACACTTACAAACAGAATGATGTTCCAGAATTTGGAGATGAACTTAAGATGCAGAGGGTGAATGTCAACAGTGAGAAATGCATAGCCAAATTATTTTTGAGAATTTGAGACATCCAGAGGCAAGTGAGATGAACAAAGGTGTGCTGAGAATACTAATCAGGTTATTATTTAAAATGTTAGTATGACAGGGTAGGATATTTTGGTGCAAGGCAAGATCATTATTTCAGTGTCCCTAAAATATTATTATATTAACAATCACCTACTCTTGCTTATGAGCATGGTCAATTCTGTTAATAAAGCATTAAAATAACAGGCCGTGTGTAAAGTTAGTAGAAGTCAAGAAAATTGGCACTGTTTTTGCCACTTCTTTGACAAAGTTTTGAAAAGTTAAAAACATAATAAAAATAGAAATAAAAAACAAACACTGTGTTTGTAAATAATTTTATTGTCTTATTGTCAATAGATACAAGTTAGTAGCACAATAACCACACATTAAAAATGAAAGTAAAAATCACATTTCTATAGATATATGTATATCATAAAGGAAATATAAATAATAAAAAGAAAAGGATGAAGTACCTAGAACTGTAGAATTGTACAAAAAAATTTTGAAAGTGTAGGCTAAATTATAATTCTGAAAACAAACAATTTGACACAATTTATGATGTGGAAAAAATTTTAAATGATACTGGATCACACTAAATAAAATTATTAACAGTTAAAATGCTTTAAGTTTTATTAAATTTTTGCATATATTTATTGTGTTTTATGAGTATTATCCTACAAAAGGGGTGGATATGAGCTAATTTAAGTATTTTTAAATATTATTTCTCTTAAGCAAGTTAATCACACATTTTTTGTGTAAAAAAGGAATTGATATTATATATTTGAAAACCAAGCAGGGAAACAACAGTAACAAAACCTTTAATAGACGTAATTTCATCACCTTCCTGCAGCTGCTGTTTTTATTTCCTTTAGACCATCCTCTCTTCTTTGCTATGTAGAATAATCTTTTTACTTCTGCACTGCTCACAACTATTTACTTCTCTCTCTAACATAAAATGTTTTCCTGAATGGTTACTTCTTCACTGTCAACTAAAAATAGAAAAATATTAAAAATTAGCATATTATGTTTAAATGTAACACTTTGATGTAATCCAAAAGGCAGAACAACTTAGTTGTTATAAATAGAATATTTGAGAAGAGGGATTTATTCAAGGTATATAAGACTAATTAAACATCCAAAAATTAATTAATGTATTTCATCACGTCAAAAATCATATGATTGGGCTTTTCTGGTGGCACAGTGGTTGAGAGCCCACCTGCCAATGCAGGGGACACGGTTTCGTGCCATGGTCTGGGAAGATCCAACGTGCCACGGGGCGGCTGGTCCCTTGAGCCATGGCCACTGAGCCTGCGTGTCTGGAGCCTGTGCTCCGCAATGGGAGAGGCCACAACAGTGAGAAGCCCGCATACCACAAAGAACAAACAAACAAACAAAAAAAATCATATAATTATATCAGTAGAAGCAGAAAAAGCACTTGACAATTAACCAACGCCCATTCATGATAAAACTTTAGAAAATGAAATCAAGAGGAATTTCCTCAACTGGATAAATTACATCTATAAAACATCTACAGCTAACAACACACTTATTGCTGAGAAACTAGATGTTTTTCCCTTAATATCAGGGACAAGGCAAAGACATCTCTTCTTACCAAACTCATTCAACATAGATGTAAAAATCCTAGCTAATGCAGTAAGACAGAAAAGCAAATGAAAGACATAAAGACTGGAAAGGAAGAAATACAACTATGTTTGTTTGCAGATGATATGATTGTATATTTAGAAAATCCCAAAGAATAAGGAAAAAAAAAAGAAAACAAAAACTCCTGGAAGTGATAAATGATGATACAAAGTTGCAGGATATAATGTTAATACACAAAAGTCATTTGCTTTCCTATGTACCAGCACTGGACAATTGGAATTTGAAAACAAACAAACAAGCAAAAACAACAGACACTATTTACACTAGCACTGCCCCCTCAAAAAGTAAATTACATACTTTTTGTGAAGTTCATTATATAATTGTAAGGAAAATAAACAACATCAGGTATATGGGTTGGGACAAATAGGCAGCAGAGAGGAAACTGGTTTGTACAGTGTGCAGGAAAAGCGTGGAAGCTTGTTTGAGTAGTCCAGGAAAATATGATGAGAGAGAAACAGCTGAGGAAAAACTATTTCCTCAAGAGCAGGGCTGCCATATCTAACAAATAAAAATACAAAATGCTTAGTTCAATTTGAATTTCAGATAAACAGCTATGTTGGGGGTGAGTATAAAGTACATACAGTATTTGTGACATATATTAAAATTTATTAATTATTTAACTGAAATTCAAATTGAATTGGGCATCGGATTTTATCTGGCATTGCTACTCAGGAAGGAACCCCCTCATTTTCACTATTTAACCTCATTTTTTTCCCCTGGGAAATGTCTTGGAACCTCAGAGAGTATAACTATGTTCTCATGGGCTGGGCAGTAAATCTCGAAAACAGCTCCATCTACATAGTACAAACTGGTGTCTGACAAAGATGAGAGACATCTAACTTGTTTCATTGGCCTTCCTGTTTCTGAGCTGTGACTGCTATCGTTTTTTAATACTGGGACAAGAGGAGAAGGTGCAAACATTCTCACTTCCTCCATTTTTAAACAGTAACCACAAATATTTCTGCCATTATCAAGAGCAGGAAATCCTTTCAAAATATTTTCCCACCCTTGCATTACTGTATTGCTGCTTGTTTTTTGTTTGTTTTTCTTTAATTAGCCCTTCACATAAGACCTGGGTGTGTGTATAGGATGTGCATTTCTAAAGCCTTGGTCTGGCAGTGTATGTTTCCAGGCATAGGAGTCCAAAACAGAGAAATGTAAAAACAAGAAGGATATTTGGATGGAATATATCTAGGATAAAGTTACTCTGGGTGAATATAATTTTGACAAAATGAAACTACAGTATCACAAAAAGAAATTAGTTTTTCTGAGAAACCCCTGTCAATCAGTCATATTGAATGTCAAGAATTACAGTACCGAAAGTAATATCAAAAGATATTGCATTCTCTCCAATCAAGAGGATTTGTTTGTGATAATATTTTATATGACAATGAAAACAAAATGAAAAGATTGTGAGATGTATGCTAGAAGATAGATTGTCTATTTCAGAGAAAAAAGATAGTGACAGGGTAAGGAATTTATTAACTGTCTTTTAACATATTTTTGCTTAGTTTTATTTTTTAATAATGCTCATGTGTTCTTTTCATAATTTAAGAAAAAATAGAAATTACTTCTGAAAATTCAATTCAAAATATAAATGTTATATATCTGTGTATATCTGTGTGTACATGAAATAAAAAAGTGGTTTATAACATTTTGTTTTTCATGCATTATCATAATGTGAAAGATATTTTTCGAATGCAAATTGACTGTACCCATTTTCATAAGTTTAATGTCAAAGAAATCTGGGAATCAAAAATCACATGAGGGGGCTTCCCTGGTGGCGCAGTGGTTGAGAGTCTGCCTGCCGATGCAGGGGACATGTGTTCGTGCCCCAGTCGGGAAAGATCCCACGTGCCGTGGAGTGGCTGGGCCCATGATTCATGGTCGCTGAGCCTGCGCGTCCGGAGCCTGTGCTCCACAACGGGAGAGGCCACAACAGTGAGAGGCCTGCGTACCACAAAAAAAAAAAAAAAAAAAAAAAACATGAGGCTCAGGCATAGTGTTACTACGAGAAATGAAAACTACCAAAGAACTTAGTTTTGTTTTTGAATGGGGAACATTGTTCTCAATGTTCTTCCATTACAATAATGCCAAGATCAAGGAAGAGATTAAAATTTAGGGAGGTAAAAGGATCAGACAGCCTTGTAACGATTAAGTAAAGTGTCAGTAAATATAGTCTAAAAGAAGAGAATAGAGAAACAGTATTTTAAAGATACCTCACATTCAAATCAAGATATTCTTTTTTTTTTTTTAATTTTATTTTTAGCTGTATGTGTGCGGGCTTTCTCTAGTTGCAGCGAGCAGGGGTTACTCTTCATTGTGGTGCACGGACTTCTTATTGCTGTTTCTTCTCTTGTTGCAGAGCACAGCCTCTAGGGATGCGGGCTTCAGTAGCTGTGGATCGCAGACTCTAGAGTGCAGTCTCAGTAGTTATGGCATATGGACTTAGTTGTTCCGCAGCATGTGGGATCTTCCCAGACCAGGGCTCGAACATGTGTCTCCTACATTAGCAGGCATATTCTTAATCACTGCACCACCAGGGAAGTCCCCAAATCAAGCTATTCTTGGTTTTTAGTTTTTACTTCATTTTATTTCACACCTATCATTCTATAACTCAATAATCTAACTCTACCAGTTAATAATTAGACTTGAGAATTATGGTGCCCATTTGAAGAAGTGTGGCAATAAAAAATATAATTGAGTTGGTTTTAAAAAAAATGGAAGTAAGGGAGAAAAGAAGAAAGAAAGAAGGAAAGAAAGGAAGATAATACAGAAGAAAAACAGGAATTTTACTACGAAAAGGATGTTTTCTGGTCACTGTATCTTATTTTGTATAAAGACCATATTGGATGGCCAAATACTGTCAGAAATATGTTTTATTAGCAAGTAACAAGTAATGGAGAATAATTACCTAAAACTATAATTATTTAATTTTTCTCCCAAGAGAATTAGAATCCTACAACCATTTTATCAGACTATGCTCTTTCTTAGAAAGTGCTGGAGATATACTGACAAATCCCAATTCTTTAAGATCCTCTCTTTGCAGCTTCTGTTGAAAAGCATCATCCTTCCATTAATCCAGCATTGTTTCAGAAAGCAAGGTTACAACAAAACTGATTAGGCAAACACTTTCTTTAGTTACACTGCAGTCGATAACATCAGGTTGCCCTAATTGGATTTAGGTTTTCAAAAGACTCCTCAGGAAAACATATACAAACCATTTCTTAAAGTGGTTTTCTATACATTACTAAAGACACTCCCTATGTGCTAACCGTTATTATTTTCAATATTGAAGAGTGATTTTCCACTGACATTGTCCCCAGTTTCTCATTTCTCACTTGAAATGTCTCTCTGTAGTCCTTGTTAAATATTCCAAAAAGTGATGAGTAAAATGTCCATTCTTGTGTTTCAGCTTGACTCGTACACTTTTGATTTCTGCAGATTTCTGAATGTGTACTTTCTTCCACAAGAGATAAATTGAAAATTAAAAATAAATGAATTGGAAGACTATATTCTCTATCATTGCTTTTCTCACAATTGTTTCAGACGTGTCACACATTATTTGTATCCCACTGTTTTTCACATGGCTTGTAAAATGACATATATTTACTAATTTCTATAGAAGCTCTTACTACTAATAATTGCCTTTTAATACATTATTTCTTTTTGAGAAGTTAGTAGTTATAACAAAGTCCTTTTACTAAAATAAATTGAATATCTTTTATAGAACCATAGGCTGTTGGCATACTATCTTAAAATTTTCTTTTAAAAGAGGAATCATTAACACAACTTTAAATAATTTGTGTGTCTCCACTCTGAATTTAGTAAACTTAGTTTTTTAATTACAGTAATAATGACAAAAACATGTATTCTGTAATTTTTATGGAAAAGATTGAGAATAATATGTTGTCACAAATGAAAAGAAGCTATGAGTGCTGAAGAAGTTCCATTTTCCTAAGAAATTAGAAATTCTGAATGAAAGAATTTCATCTACTCAATATAATGAAACTACAATATCACTCAGCTGTTTTTAAGTAGCATACATGGGAATAAAAACCTATATAAAAGAATTTTGTAATATCAGTAAGTACAAAACTTTAGGAAAAATTAAATGGCCTGAAAAATCTTGAAAGTCCATCTTACATGATCATTATTTTGTAATTAAACTCTTAGTGTGAGAGTAAGGAATTGACCCTAGAAGAAAGAAATCAATGTATTCAATTTTCCCACTTAATAGTTCTCATGTACACATTCTAAGGACATATAACAATTTTATTAGCTCTTTCAAGATTTTTGAGCTCATATGACAATGCCAGTATCCATTTGTTTACACCAAAGTATAAGTTTAAGGTTTCTGCTTTTACTGAATTGAGGACCATGGCTTATTCTTTAATTTCTATTGAAGTAACTGAGACTAGTCAATGCGCAGCTGAAACGATCTCCCAAGGACTTTTCCTGGAGACAATCATTGATTGGACACTGTTGCAGCAGAAATACTTATACATATACCCATTTTTTTTTTGCACAGAATATTAAAATGATATATTCTCAAAGTTGGGATTTAAAAAAAGTAATAACATTTACTGCTTCATTAAGGACATGCTCAGGTGAAATTGACATTTTAAAAAAAGTATTTTATAATACTTTCTTTTTTTTTTATACAGCAAGTTCTTATTAGTTATCCATTTATACATCATAGTGTATATATGTCTCCCAATTGGGAGATTGGGATTGAGCTATAATACTTTCTTTAAAAAGTATATATGTGACAATGAAGAATACAGTGACTTCTAGTTATTAGCATAAAGTGCTTCATGGATGCTATGTCAGCCATCCTTAGTCAGAGCACAGATAACATTTTCCTAAGTGAAGTAAACAAAGATTAGATATGGCATAATCAGAATTTAGGAGCTACTAGTTCATTAAGATCAGTGTGATATTGTCTTCCTTCACCCACCAAGACAGTGGCTGAAGATCCAAGAGTAGAAAAATACTTTAAGCCACCCGCCTCTGGAATTTTGAGAAATAGCATTCTTATACATAGGTCATTGAAAAAGTCGACTAGAAAAGGTAGCTTGAAGTGTATGGGAAAAAAAGAAACTTGAAACAGATGGCTGACACTTTCAAAGACCCCATGGAATGGGAAAGAAACTAAAATCCCCTTTGCTTCTCACCTCCAAGAGATGTATAGGAAGGCTAAGGATGTACTGAAACCTTTGAGGGAATTGAATGATCAGGATGAGGAGAGCACAAAAGGCCTACATGGATGTGACAACCAGACATGGTAGTTATGTGATCATGGAGACCCAGACCCAAAAACCCAGCCAAGTAAATGAGTTATGTTATAGTCAAAGAGGACAGAAAATAGCTGTGAAGTGGATGTTCTTCCACAAATACTCTGATGTTAAGTAAACACATTACCACTCTCATCTAGAACTTATATTTTAACCTACAGTAGGATTTATAGTCTTTTTATTCCATTTATATGTATATTTTTATAATTGTCACAATCTTGCATGGAATTTTAATACCAGGTATACTTGTATATCTGTTCATATATTATATGTGTGTCTGTGCTTCATAAAAGAAAAGAGTAAGATACTTTCACCCAACTCCAGGAACCACTTTTCACTCCTTTGGAAACTATATTACTCCCTCTGAAATGTCAAAGACAAGCCTGTGTGCAATGATTCACAAGTATTCTGATCTTGGAAATACCTTGTACTCTTAAAAATTCCTAAGGACACCAAAGAGCTTCTGTGTATGTGGCTTATATACATCCATACTTACCATATTTATAATGAAAAGTAATAACTTAAAATCTTTTTATAAATTTATTTTAATATAATAATAATAAATTTATTCCATGTTAAGGTAAATTACATACTTTTTTGTGAAAATCACTTTATAATCCAAAACAAAAAACATGTTGTAAGAAGAGTGGCATTTATTACATTTTTGCATATTTCTTTTATTTCTTCAAAGTACACGTAACCTGGATTCTTATATCTGCTTCTGATTCCATAATTTAGGATTCCATAATATTATTTCTTTCAACTAAATAAAAACGTTGTGGAACTTATACAATTTTTTGGTGCTATAGTATATATAAATATGATGGCTGAAAAGACTATATGTAGTGTGGGCTTGTGTATAGTACATACTTTTATATTTTTTTAATATTCATCTTTTAAGAATTTAATAATAACTGTAACAAACTATATATCTTTGAGCAAGACATTCTATTAAACATTGTTTCACAAAATCTTATCAGAAATTTCTAGAAGAGTAACTATTTTAATAGTATACTATCCATAGAAATTAAATAATATGCTCTTTATATAATTTATTAAGAAATGTTTCAATAGTCTATAACTTGTTTATTGGTTCTAATTTAACTAGAGTTTATAATGTGATACTCTAAAAGTAACCTAGATTATGAAGGAATTAATATATTTCTAAGAAGTGTTGATTTTTTAATTGGAATATAGTTGATTCACAATGTTGCATTAGTTTCAGGTGTAAAGCAAAGTAAATCAGTTATACATATACATATATACATATACATATAATTTTTTTAAGATTCTTTTCTCATATAGGTCATTACAGAGTATTGAGTGCAGTTCCCTGTGCTATACAGTATGTCCTTTATTAGTTATCTGAGACATTTTAATTATAATTTAGATGTCTAATACATATAATGATAGATTTAATTTCAAATAAAAGTCATCTTAAATCTCACAAATTCTAGGTATTAAAGTTCACAACACATACATTAAAAAATATAGAAGTGCTGTTTAGTCAATTCATTTAGCTACCTATCTCCCTAAAGCTTATAAGTGGGCACAAAGATTTACCTATGGATCGACATCAGTTGCTCCAGATGGATTCCTTGGGGATAAGCCTAAACTCCACATATGGTCTTAATTCAGACAGAACAGTTACAACATGTAAGAAGCTCCTGAGTTAGAATAAGATAGAAATGTTCTTAAATAGTTCAAAGAATTGTAACCAGATGCATATTCAACATATTAATGATTTGGCTTCCAAGTTTAATTTTACCTGCAATTGTAATTGATTCTACAAGTTTTCCCAATCTCCCACTGATGTACTTGCCACAAGGAGATGCCACATATACTGACAGTGTTAGCTTTGTGCATAATAAGTGAGTAGAAAATGTGCAGAACTTAGTTTTCTCATTTATTACATATATGTTATTTTCAAATCCAAGGAATGACCTTCAGCATTCAAGTCATATATTCAATTAGAAAAGTGTGTTCAAATATCTAGTGTCAATAGTACACAATGTTACTTAACAGAAATTAAAAAAAAAAAACTGCCAATAATTAATAAATATTTATGAAGCTTAATTGCAATAAACATTTTCCTTAAGCTAAACACTAATATTCTATAATAAAGTTTGAGAATATGATACAAATATGTATTTTTAAAAGTTTTCATACCTTTTATTGAACAATAAATTTGTTATATAAGTGTTTATGCATTCCTGACATATCGAAAAGTTTAGTATAAGCAACACATTTCAACTTTAAAGGAGATTTTGTGGGGAAAATAATCACTGCTAGATAAAATTATGAGATATTTATTTAAAAATTCTGTTGTTCATCAGTATTATCTGCAAATGTGATAATTTACTACAAATATTAAATTTGAGTGGGGCAGGATATCTATATTTTCAAAGTGCTCCCTTTGTAAAGATTTCTACATGGTAAGATGTCTCTAGAGACTTATGTTTGAATTACTTGTGAATAATAATCCATGACACTGAATTAAATGTCACATAATGATCTATCATATTCAAAGCAACTCTCTACTGTAGAGATCTCAGTTTAGATAATTATTATGGAAATCATTTCCAGGGTAAATCTTAAAAGAACTTTTAAATCCTTTGCATGAATTTTCACTGTTATAATATGTGTAAGCTGAAGAGCAAGTGATGTACATTAATGATAGAGTGAAAACTTCTTTGAACTTTCCATTTTGAGTTTGTTTGTGGTATTGATATTCATTTTAGTCCATTTTGTACCATTTCATGGAACAACTAAGGTTAGCTGAAAGACTCAGTGCAGTCACTTGAACTTCAAGGGAAATGCGGAATCAAAATAGACATATTATAATATAATGAATGGCATGTATCTGGAGTTTCTACTAATAGTAACACCAAAACAATACTATACCCAAATATGGCAAATATATGAAATGGTTTTCACAACTTTTTTTCAGTAATATAGTCTGGCCTTATGTTTCTAGTAGCACTGTTTAAATAGGAAAGGGGAAAATCAATCATACATACTGGACTGGAATAAAAAAAGATTTTTTATTTTTTGTTTGTTTGCATAGTTTGAAGTTTTTATAGTACTGATGAGAATGATTATTTCTCTAAAAAATTCTCCAATAATGCTTCATGAGAACTGTCAAGAAGAGGAAAAGTTCTGAAGCCTGTAACCAATTTTTAATAATTGTGTGATATTAGGCAAAAATTTGATATTATTGCCACAGATTCCTTATGTGTAAAATGGAGATGTTGGCAATAACTTTTAATGTATATATAAAAAATTAAATGGGTTAAAAGGGCATGAATACTTTGATCTTTACTGGTACATGGTAAACATTCAATGAGTATGTTATTCACCATATTCACTTAAAAAGAAGCACTCAAAACAAGTATATTTTATACTATGAGTAATACTTTCTTCAAATGCATTCAGTGAGACACACAAATTATTCATTTCTGAAGATTTTTGTATTTGTAATTTTTACTCTACATTTAATTTGATTTTAAAGAAATTTGGAGAATAATATGAAATAAATATAATTTTATTTTATCTCAATCTGTACATAGTAGTACTTTCCCCATAAACTGATTATTTAAAGTGAATCACAATTGCACCATTTATTTGTGAGTGGCAAATTACTATGTCTCCAGTGAACAGACAGTAGACAGAGAAAGTTTGCACCAATAGAAACAATGCCTGAATAAGAATATACTTATTAAATGTGAAAATTCTCATATAAATGAGACATTAAACAGGAGTTATATGAGTAGATATTTTGTAATCTATAATTCTAATTACAATATATTTAGAAAGGTCTAAAGTGTAATTTGCACAGAGTAGTTTAATAGGGAATGGGAAATACAGAGTGGCTGGGCTTCTTAAATTAACAGATGCAATGGATTATGCTATATGGATAGAGTTTTAGACAGAATAATGACACTTTATGACAGATATTTCACACAAAAATTGAAAGTGAATGGATTTTGATTCATTGAAAAATTATGAAAAAGGTATACAGAAAGTAAAATATCAAGTGATACCTGGAAAGTTTAGAATAATGTAGTGCTATGTACTTTTATTTTATTTTTTATTGAAATATACTTCATATCCCATAATATTCACTATTTTATAGTGTGCAATTCAGTGATTTTAAATATATTCTCAAAGTTTTGCAATCATCACTGCTATCTAGTTTGAAATTATTTTCACCATCCCAAAATGAAACTCTATACCTTAGAAGTCACACTTATTCTCTCTTTGCCCTAGCCCCTGGCAACCACTAATCTAATATCTATCTCTATGGATATGCCTATTCTGGACACTTAATGTAAACACAATTAATTATAGCATACATGGTCTTTGGAGTCTGGTTTCTTTTACTTAGCATACTATTTTCAAGATTCATCCATGCTACAGCATGCATCATTATTTAATTCCTTTTTATATGCATATTATATTCTATTGTTTATCACATTTGTTTATCCATTCATCAATTGATGAACATTTGGGTTGTTTCCACTTTTTAGTAATTATGTATGATTATTGTATGAACATTTATTTCTGAGATTTTGTATGGACATATTTTTTGTTTTTTGGGATTTTTTTGTGGTATGCAGGCCTCTCACTGCTGTGGTCTTTCCTGTTGCGGAGCACAGGCTCCAGATGCGCAGGCTCAGTGGCCATGGCTCACGGGCCCAGCTGCTCCGTGGCATGTGGGATCTTCCTGGACCAGGGCATGAACCCGTGTCCCCTGCATCGGCAGGCAGACTCTCAACCACTGTGCCACCAGGGAAGCCCTGGACATGTATTTTCATGTTCCTATGAGTGGAATCGATGGATCATGTAATAACTCTGTTTAACTTTTTAACAATCTGCCAAACTGTTTTCAAAGTGGCTGTATTAGTTTCTTAGGATTTTCATAACAAATTATCAAAAACACAGTGGCTTAAAATAACAGAAATTTATCATTTCACAGTTTTGTGTGATAGAAGTTCAAAATCAAAATGTTAAAAGGACCATGTTCCCTTTGAAGGCTCTAGGGCAGTATATGTCTTTGTCTCTTTCATCTTCTGATGGCTCCTAGCATACTTTGGCTGCAACAACAAAATCAATCTCTGCCTCCTTCTTCACAAGGTTTTCTTCCCCCACTGTGTCTTCTCTTTCCTCCCTTCTTCTTATAAGGACATCAGTTATTGGATTTAAGTCCCACTTTAAATCCAGGATGATTTCATCACAAAATCCTTAACTAATTACAACTGCAAATAACCCTACTTCAAAATAAGATCATATTATGATGCTCTGTGTGGACATGAATTTTTGAAGGAATACCACTCAACTCACTACGCTGGCTGAACCATTTCATATTCCCATGAGCAAAGTATGAGGGTTATAATGTCTCTACACTGTCATTAACACTTGTTATTGTCTGAATTTTCTATTATAAATATACTATTATACCTAGTGAGTGAGAAATAGAATCTCACTGTGGTTTTTACCTACATTTCCGTGATGTCTAATAATGTTGAACATTTATTTAAATAGGTATTTGCTTATCTTTTTAAAAGTTTTAAAATATTTATTTATTTATTTTTGGCTGTATAGGGTCTTAGTTGTGACACATGGGATCTTCATTGCGGTATGCTGGATCTTTCGATGTGGCACATGGACTTCTTTATATTTGTGGTGTGCAGGCTCCTCTCTAGTTATGGCATGTGGGTTTCAGAGCACACAGGCTCTAGCTGAGGTGCATGGGCTCAGTAGTTGTGGCATGCAAGCTTAGTTGCCCTGCAGTAAGTGGGATCTTAGTTTCCTGACCAGGGATTTAACCCGGGTCCCCTGCATTGGAAGGCAGAGTCTTTACCACTGGACCACCAGGGAAGTCCCAAATAATGTTGAACATTTTTCATGTGCTTATTGTACATTCTCTTCTTGCTTTTGCGAGTGTTCTATAGGTACTTGTTACGTCTAGTTACCTTATAGTACTGTTCATGTGTTTTATTTCTTTTTTCAATTGTCTGGGTAGTTTTTCTATCAATATTGAAAGTAGAGTATTGCATCTCCAAATATTTTTGTTTAATTGTCTAATTCTTACTTCAGTTCCATTTTTCTTCTTGGGTTATTATTCTCTATTCTTCCTAATATATTGCCCTTTTATCATTATAAAATATCCCTCTTGCTCTTTAACAATGTCATGCCTTAATTGTCTGATATCATTATTGCCTATATGGTTTTCTTTAAGTTATCATTTCCATGACATATAATTACCCTTTTACTTTAAACTGACTTGTAGCAATCTTGTTTGAATTAATAGCAATTTAATTTTATTAGTATATAAAAACTGCACTTCTCTATAACTCCTCACTCATTTGTGTTATCATAAAAATTGCTATCTTTATATATTATATATCATCAAAACAGTTTTATAATCTTAACACAGTTTTATGTAGTTACCTTTTACACCATATAGGAAATAAAAAAGCTACAAAGTTATACTTATGCTATTTTTATATTTTCCCAAATAGTTATGTTTTCTGGTGTTCTCTGTTTCTTCATGTGAATTTGATTTACTGTCTAGAGTCTTTTCACTTATACCTGAAGAAATTGCTTTAACTTTTGTGAATTTATTTCTCCTTCTTTTTTTTTTTTTTTGCGGTACGCAGGCCTCTCACTGTTGTAGCCTCTCCTGTTGTGGAGCACAGGCTCTGGACACACAGGCTCAGTGGCCATGGCTCACGGGCCTAGCCACTCCACCGCATGTGGGATCTTCCTGGACCAGGGCACGAACCCGTGTCCCCTGCATTGGCAGACGTACTCTCTACCACTGAGCCACCAGGGAAACCCTCTCCTTCATTTTTGAAAGATATTCATGCTGGATATAGAATTATTGGTTGAGAGTTTTTTCTTGTTTTTGTTTTTTGTTTGTTTGTTTTTGTTTTCCCTAATACACTGAATATGTCATCCTATATTGGCCTGCATGATTCCTGGTGAGAAATTCGTTGTTAAATTTATTGAGGTTTCCTTTTCACATGAGGAATCACTTCTTTCTTGCTACTTTCAGGATTCTTTCTTTGTATTTGGCTTTCAGTAGTTTGATTACAGTGTGTCTATGTCTGTATTTTTAGAGATTAATATTTATCATGCAATTTTGGAAGCTTTGGCCATTTGACTCCAAATATTCTTTTCAACTTTTTATCCCACTCTTCTCCTTCTGGAACTTCCATTTTATGAATTTTGGTATGTTTGATACTGTTTACAAGGTCTAGGAAACTCTGTTCATTTCCTTCATTCTTTTTCTTTCTGTCCCTCACATTAGGTAATCTAAATTGATCTATCTTCAAGTTTGCCAATTCTTTCTTATGCCAGTTCAAATATACTATGAGACATCTAGTGATTTTTTTTTTTAATTTTTAGTTACACTTTTCAACTCCAGAATTTCTATTAGGTTCTTTTTAATAATGTCTATAAATTTATTGTCATCCTTTATTTAGTGAGGCATTGTTCTCATATTTTCCTTTAGTTATTTAGATATGACTTCCTGATTTTGTCATATTTAAATAAAATAATGTAATATTTTTGTTTAGAAAACCAATATCTTTTTATATGGACCATACATTCTAGTCTCTTATCGTGTTTCATTATTTCCTGTTGAAACCTAGACATTTTAAATAACGTAACATGCAAACTCTTGAAGTCAGTTTTTTCCTCTTCCCCAGGAATAGTTGTTGTTTTTAAGTTATTTACACTTCTTATTCAAAGTTTGTATTCTTTGTTACATGCAATCTCTGAGTTTCTGCTTATTTAGTTTAATGGTGAGTTAGTGAATGAAGAAATGTCCTTCCATTCTTAGAACCAATAAGTCTCTTGGTTTTTGCTGAGGGCTTCTCTCTGTATTGAGGCATACTGTCAATTCTCAGATAGGAATTTAGTTACAATTCTGTGTTAGCTTTCACTTCCTTTTTGTGCAGACCCTCAAGGAGAGCCAGAGCTGAGAGTTTAGGGCCTCCTCAGGTCTTTCCTGAACATGCATACAGCCTTCCATGTGTGCATGGACTTCTTGATCCCCAGAAATAGGCCTTCTTTTCAAAGTCTCCTGTGGACATCTTATTTACTAGCTTTACTTCTGAAGTTTTTGTTGAGTTTGTTGTTTGCCCCAACTGTTATCACTGCCTCAGAAAGCTGCTATATTCAACAGTTTTGGCTGATTTTTTTCTGGCAAGCACCACTGAGAACAAGTTGTTCACAGAGGAGGAGCTTCAACACAGATGAAATAAAATCAACCTTTAGGAGTGGTGGTGGTTTCAAGGAAATTTTCAGACAGGTTAAGCAGTGACAGTCCTCAGAGAGTGGAGCTTTGGGGAGATCCAATCCATTTCTACTCCTTTCAGTGGCTGCTAGAGTGCTGACTTTCACCATGATTGTAGATGAGGACAGTTTCAAGGTTACTGTGGGACTGAGGAAAGGAAGATAGAACTAGTGTTGGTTAAATGTCACAAAGTTCAGTTTTCTTAGAGTTATCTTTCTTCAAAAAATGCTCCCTGGAATTTTGCAAGCCAAGGGTTAATTTCCAGAGTTTTTAAAATGTTTTGACAATTTTTGTCATTCTAATAGTTTCTATGAAAGGGAGATTTTTCTGGAGTTCAGACTCCATTGTTCCCTCTAACATGCTCTTATATACTTTGTAAATTTCCTCCATGAGGTTCACTTCAGCTTTATCAAGAAATTTTGTTTAGCCTAATATCACCTCTGTAATTTAACTTAGTTTTATCAATAATGTACATAGAGGGACAGTTAAGACTCCTTACCTGATGTAACAAAATATAGATTGTGGTAAAACAATTATTCATCACTCAGATAGGCAAATAATTTGGAGGAGTGTAGAAAACTGTCTTACAGTGTCACAGTTTTGACCACTAGAAATTATAAAGTTGTGGTATCATGAAATAATTATAGAAGCATTTAATTAAAAACACTGAGATAATGATTGATAAAAATTTACACACAGTGTGACATGGTAAAAAAGAACAAAATAAGCCAAATCAGACTGAAACTGGGTCATGTAGTATCAGAACCTCAATAGTAGTGAGTGGGTGTGTGTTTCAAGAGGTATTATTATAGTGGGAATGTTGAGAATCACGATACCTTTGGAAAAAGTAGCAATCAAAAGGAAAAGAGAAAGCAGAGCTAGAGAAATCGATCACCAAAGTCACATTTAGTGACAAAAGATAAGGGCTGAAGTAATTAAAGAGAGTTTTAACAGATGATTATAGAACCAGTTCACCCTAATTCTGCCATTCTATGCATTTTTACCTAGGGCTGATATTAACTAAAATTGTTTATAGATAGATTCTTAAGGCATCTGCCTTTTAAAAAGCCTTTGTTCAACAGACATGATACACTTATATGTTTTATCTTAAACATTAAAAAAATTAGGCTACATTTTGTACAGGTGAGTGAAAACAAGAGGTTAACTCCTAGTGGTCCATCAGCATAGCACAGAGGAAACAGCATACACTGTAGTCTCATGATAATATAGGAAAAGATATGTATTGAGCACTTATTATATGGCAGGCTATGCATTAAATGCTACCTAACTCAATCATCATGGCAAGTTCATTGGGTAGGTTTTATTATTATCTTAATTTTAAAGATATGGAAATTGCAGTTTAGAGAGATTAAATAACTTGTAAAATGTGTAGTAAGTGGAATAATCATTCAAATCCATATCTGTCTGATTCCAGACCCCAAGCTATTATTTACTAATATTTATGGCCTCTCAAATCAAGCATTACAAAAAAGTATATGTGTAAATCTGAATTCCTATAATTTCCAAGGGGAAATTACTTAAACCCTAGTTCCCACATCTGTTCATTGTGGTAATATTCAACCTCAGTATTTTGTTTTGGTTGAATTAAATGAGATCATGCATGTGAATTGCTAGACACAATAAAAAGATTATAAATATTTTTAACCCCTTCATTACATGATTAGGAGCATTACATTAGAAACAATTTGGACTTAAAGGGGAAAAAAGGAAGTACAAAATTCAGAAAATTCTCAGAAAACTTTGTTAAGAAACTAGCAAATAACTTCAACATTTGTCTCAGAAACTTCCCCAAAATGCATTTATCTGAAAAATAGCCTGCTGAGCTAGCCCCCTTATCAGGAAAATAGATTGCTTAACTGGTTAGTCAACCTCAGTCTGATAATATTTTGCTCAACTGCTCAATTATTACTCAAATGTGTACTCATCAAGACTTGTTTCAACCAGAGACTTTGTGAAGAAGCTTCACACTGGTGCTCAGAAGGAGATGATTCTGATCACATCAAGACAGCAGGATAGAAGGACACGAGCTCAGCCCCTTCTTAAAAAACACAAAAATCACAACTAACTGCTGAACAACGATCAACAAAACAATATTGGAACCTACCCATAAAAGATACCCTACATTCAAAGACAAAGAGGAACCCACAGTGAGATAGTAGGAGGGGCACAATCTCGATAAAATCAAATCCTATACCTGCTGGGTGGACAACCCACAAACTGGAAAACAATTATGCAACAGAAGTTATCCCACAGAAGGGAAAGTTCTAAGCCCATGTCAGTCTTTCCAGCCTGGGGTCCAGTAATGGGAGGAGAAGTCCCCAGAGAATCTAGCTTTGAAAGCTCATGGGGTTTGAATGTAGGACTTCCATAGGACCAGGGGAAACAGAAATTCCACTCTTAGAGGGTACAAACAAATTCTCATGTGCACCAGGGCCCAGAGGGAAACAGAAGCAACCCTATAAGAGACTTGGCTAGACCTATCTGCTAGTATTGAAGGGTTTCTGCAGAGGAGGAGGGCAGCTGGGGCTTACTACAAGGACAAGGACACTGGTAGCATCAATTCTGGGAGGTGACCATTGGCGTGAGCTTTCCATTAGTCCCACCAAAATGCCTATAGGCTCTAGTGCTGGGTTGCCTCAGGCCAAACAACCAACAGGATGGGAACACAGCCCTACCCATATGCAGAAAAGCAGATTAAAGTTTTACTGAGCTCTGCTCACCAGAGGGACAAGACCCACCTCAACCCACCACCAGTCCCTCCCATCAGGATGCTTGCACAAGCCTCTTAGATAGCCTCATCCACCAGAGGGCAGACAGCAGAAGCAAGAAGAACTACAATCCTGCAATATACAGAATGGAATTCACAATCACAGAAAATTAAACAAAATGAAACGGCAAAGGTATATGTCTCAGATGAAGGAACAAGATAAAACCCGAGAAAAACAAGTAAGTGAAATGGAGTTAGGCAAACTTCTGGAAGAATAATTCAGAATGATAGTGAAGATGATCCAGGATCTCAGAAAAAGAATGGAGACAAGGATCAATAGATGCAAGAAAAGTTTAACAAAGACCTAGAAGCCTAATGAACAAACAAGCAGAGATGAACAATATAATAACTGAAAAAAAAAATACACTAGAGGAATCAATAGCAGAATAACTGAGGCAGAGGAACAAATAAGTGACCTTGAAAACAGAATGGTGGAAATTACTGCTGCAGAACAGAATAAAGAAAAAAGAATGAAAAGACATGAAGAAAGTCTAAGACACTTCTGGAACAACATTAAAAACATCAACATTCACATTATGGGTCCCAGAAGGAGAAGACAGAGAGAAAGGACTGAAGAAAATATTTGAAAAGATAAGCTGAAAACTCCCCTAACATGGGAAAGGGAACAATCACCCAAGTCGAGGAAGCACAGAGAATCCCAGGCAGGATAAACCAAAGGAGGAACACACCAAGACACATAGTAATCAGAAGGACAAAAATCAAAGACAAAGAAAAAATATTAAAAGCAACAAGGGAAAAAAAGACAACATACATGGGAACTCCCCTAAGGTTATCAGCTGATTTTTCATCAGAAAGTCTGCAGGCCAGAAGGGGGTGGCACAATATATTTGAAGTGATGAAACGGAAGAACTTACAACCAAGAATACTCTACACAGAAAGGTTCTCATTCAGATTTGACAGAAATAAAAAGTTTCACAGACAATCAAACTAAGAGAGTTCAGCACCACCAGGCCAGTTTTGCAACAAATGCTAAAGGAACTTCTCTAGGCAAGAAAGAGACCAGCAACTTAAAACAACTTTGTACAGATATAGACTCTATATCAAAACCTCATGGGAACAGTAAATCCAAAAACTACAATAGATACACACACACACACACACACACACAAAGAAAAAGAAAAATAATAGAAAAAAGAAAATAAAACCCAAACACAACACTAAAGATCATCAACTAAACACAAGAGAAGAGAATAAAAGAGGAAGGGAAGAAAAAGAAACCCTACAAAAACAAACCCAAAACGATTAAGAAAATGGCAGTAGGAGCTTACATATTGATAATTACCTGAAGTGCAAATGGATTAAATGCCCCAACCAAAAAACATAAACTGGCTGAATGGATACAAAAACAGAACCCATATATATGCTGTCTACAAGAGACCCACTTCACACCTAGGGACACATACAGACTGAAAGTGAGGTGATGGTAAAAGGTATTCCATGCAAATGGAGATAAAAAGACAGCTGCAGTAGCAATACTCATATCAGATAAAATAGACTTTCAAACAAAGACTGTAACAAGAGACAAAGAAGGACACTACAAAACGATCAAGGGATCAATCCAAGAAGAAGGTATAACAATTGTAAATATATATACACCCAACATAGGAGCACCTCAATATATAAGGCAGATGCTAACAGCCATAAAAGGAGAAATCAACTGTAACACAATAATATTGGGGGACTTTAACACCTTATTTTCATCAGTGGACAAATCATCCAGACAGAGAAACAATAAGGAAAAACAGGCCTTAAATGACACATTAGGCCAGATGGACTTAATTGATATTTATACAGTATTCCATCCAAAAGCAACAGAATAAGCTTTCTTCTCAAGTGCTCACAGAACATTCTCCAGAATAGATCATATCTTGTGTCACAAATCAAGACTCAGTTAATTTAAGAAAATTGAAATCATATCAAACTTCTTTTCTGACCACAATGCTATTTGATTAGAAATACAAGAAAAAAAAACTGTACAAAACACAAACACGTGGAGGCTAAACAATATGTTACTAAACAAAGAGTGGATCACTGAAGAAGTCAAAGAGAAAATCAAAAAACACCTAGAGACAAATGATAATGAATGCCCAATGATCCAAAACCTATGGGATGCAGCAAAAGCAGTTCTAATAGGGAAGTTTATAGCAGTACAATCTTACCTCAGGAAACAGGAAATATTTCAAATAAACGACCTAACCTTACACCTAAAACAACTAGAGAAAGAGGAATAAGCAAAACCTAAAGTTAGTAGAAGGAAAGAAATCCTAAAGACCAGAGCAGAAGTAAATGAAATAGAAATGAAGAAAACAATAGCAAAGATCAGTGAAAGTAAATGTTCGTTCTTCAAAAAGATTAAAAAAAAACTGACAATCCTTTAGCCAGACCAATCAAGAAAAAAAGGGAGAGGACTCAAATCAATAAAATTAGAAATGAAAAAGAAGAAATTACAATGGACATGACAGAAATACAAAAGATCATACGACTACTACAAGCAAATGTATGTCAATAAAACAGACAACCTGGAAATAAGGACAAGTTCTTAGAAAGGCACAATCTCTCAAGACTGAACCAGGAAGAAATAGAAAATATGAACAGACCAATCACAAGTACTGAAATTGAAACTGTGATTTAAAAACTCCCAACAAACAAAAGTCCAGGACCAGATGGCTTCATGGCCAAATTCTGTCAAGCATTTAGAGATGACCTAACTACCTATTGTCCTAAAACTGTTCCAAACAATTGCAGAGGAAGGAAAACTCCCAGACTGATTCTATGAGGTCACCATCACCCTGATATCAAAACCATACAAAGACACCAGAAAAAAAGAAAATTATAGGCCAATATCACTGATGAACAGAAACACAAGAATCCTCAGCAAAATACTAGCAATCCAAATCCAGTGATATTTTAAAAGGATCATACACCATGATCAAGTGGGATCCATCCCAGGGATACAAGGATTTTTCAATATACACAAATCAATCAATGTTATATGCAACATTAACAAAGTGAAGAATAAAAACCATATGATCATCTATTGATGCAGAAAAAGTTTTGGCAAAATTCAACACCCATTTATGATAAAAAATACTCCCCAGAAATTGGGCATAGAGGGAACATACCTCAACATAATAAAGGACACATATGTCAAACCTACAGCTAACATCATAATGCTGAAAAGCTAAAAGCATTTTCTCTAAGATCACCAATAAGACAAGGATATCCACTCTCACCATTTTTATTTGACAGTTTTGGAAGTTCTAGCTATGGCAATCAGAGAAGAAAAAGAAATAAAAGGATTCCAAATGGGAAAAGAAGAAGTTAAACTGTCATCATTTGCAGATGACATGATACTATACATAGAAAAATCCTAAAGAAACTACCAGAAAACTACTAGGGCTCATCAATGAATTGGTAGAGCCACAGGTTAGAAAATTAAAACAAAGAAACCTGTTGCATTTCTATACACTAACAACAAAAGATCAGCAAGGGAACTTTTAGAAACAATCCCATTTAATGTCACATCAAACAGAATAAAATACTTAGGAATAAATCTACATAAGGAGGCAAAAAACCTGTACTCAGAAAACTATAAGATATGGATGGAAGAAATAAAAAAGGCCACAAACAGATGGAGAGATATACCATGTTCTTGGATTAGAAGAATTAATATTGTGAAAATGACTATAGAACCCAAAGCAATCTACAGATTCCATGCAATCCCTATCAAATTACCAGTGGCATTTTTCAAAAAACTAGAATAAAAAAAAACGTGTATGGAGACACAAAAGACCCCAAATAGCCAAAGCTATCTTAAGAAAGAGAAATGGAGCTGGAGAAGTCAGGCTCCCTGACTTCAGACTATTCTACAAAACTATAGTCAACAAAACAGTATGGTACTGACTCCAAAAGACAGAAATATAGATTAATGGAACAGGATAGAAAGAAAGCCCAGAAATAAACCCACACATCTACAGTCAATTAATCTATGACAAAAGAGGCAAGACTTTACAATGGAGCAAAGACAGTCTCTTCAGTAAATAGTTCTGTAAAACCTGGACAACTAGATGTAAAAAAATTAAATTAAAACATTCTTTAACACCATACACAAAAATAAAATCAAAATGGATTAACGACCTAAATGTAAGACTGGACATTATAAAACTCTTAGAGGAAAACATAGGCAGAGCACTCTCTGACATAAATTGCAGCAATATTTGTGTTTTGATCTGTCTCCCAGAATAATGGAAATAAAAACAAAAATAAACAAATGGGACCTAATTAAACTCAAAAGTTTTGCACCTCAAAGGAAACCATAAACAAAATGCAAAGACAACCCACAGAATGAGAGAAAATGTTTGTGAATGATGTGACCAAAAAGGGGTTAGTCTCCAAAATTTACAAAAAAACTCATGTGGCTTAATATTATCAAAACAAACAACCCCATCAAAAAACGGGAAGACCTAAACTGACATTTCTCCAAAGAAGACATACAGATGTCCAAGAGGAACATAAAAAGATGCTCAACATTGCTAATTATTAGAGAAATGAAAATCAAAACTACAATGAGTTATCACCTCACAACACTCAGAATGGCCAACACCAAAAAATCTACAAACAATAAATGCTGGAGAGGGTGTGGAGAAATGGGAGCCCTCCTACACTGTTGGTAGGAATGTAAATTGGTACAGTCACTATGGAGAACAGTATGGAGGTTCCTTAAGAAATTAAAACTAGAGCTACTGTATGGTCTTGCAATCTCACTCCTGTGCATATGCCTGGAGAAAAACATGGTTCAAAAGGATGTACCCCAATGTTCATTGCAGCCTTGTTTTCAATAGCTAGTACATGGAAACAACCTAAATGTTCATCAACATAAGAATGGATAGAGAAGATGTGGTACATATATATGATGGAATATTACTCAGCCATTAAAATAAAAGAAATAATGCTATTTGCAGCAACATGAATGGACCTAGAGATTGTCATACTGAGTGAAGTCAGAGAAAGAGAAGTATTGTATGATATCACTTATATGCAAAATCAAAGAAAAATGATACAAATGAACTTATTTACAAAACAAAAAATAGACTCACAGACTTAGAGAATGAACTTATGGTTAGGTGAGGGGAGGGATAGTTAAGGAGTTTGAGATTAACAACTATACACCTCTATACTTAAAATAGATAACCAAAAAGGACCTACTGTATAGCACAGGAAACTCTGCTGAATATTCTGTAACAGCGTAATTGTGAAAGGAATTTGAAAAAGAATTGATACATATATATGTATAACTGAATCACTTTGTTGTACATCTGAAACTAACACAACATTGTTAATCAACTGTACTCCAATATAAAAAGTTAAAAATAAAGAGATAATTCCTACAATGACACAACAATAACTTCTGTGGGTTTCCTGCCAAATGTGTATAACCAGAATCTAATCAGGACATGATGCCAGACAAATCCCCATTGAGGATCTTCCCACAAAACAACTCATTGGTGTTCCCAAAAATGTCAAGGAAAACATTGAGGTCAAGAAAGACAAGGAAAGTAAAAGAAGGCTTCCAGTTTAGGGGACTAGAGAGGCATGACATGGAGGTGGTGTTTGGTTGCTTTTTGTTTTCTTTTGTTATAAATGACATTACTGGCACAACTGGTGAAATCTTAATAAGGTCTGTAGCTTTGATATCAGCACGGTATCAATATTAGCTTTGTGAGTTTGACAATTTTACTGTGGTTACATAAGAGAACGTCCTTGTTTTTAGAAAAAAATGGAATAATTTAGGGGTGAAGGGGCATTATGTTTGTGTCTTACTCTCACAGTCAGAATATCTCTATGTTCCTATATGGAGAGGAGAGTGGTGGAGGGGGAATCAGAAATCAAATGTGGTAAAATGTAAACATGTAGAGACTCTGAGTACCTGGAAAATTTTTGGACAACTTTTCTTTATGCCTATAATTATTAAAAAAAAAAAGTAAAAAAAAAAAACCGACTTGTTTCATTACCCTCACTTTATGTGTCCACAGACAAAGAAAAATCATTGCATAATGTTATAGTTCAGCTGTGAGCAATACAAAGGCAATGATTGCAGAGATTTTATGTTTTATTCATTGAAGAAAGTCACTAAATATTATAAATCATTATATATTACATTATAAAGTCACAAATAATATGGAGAAAAAAGACACTGGGTATAGGGTATAGGTGTGGGGTCACAACTATAAATAGAGTGGTCAAAGTAGGCTTCACTGAGAAGGCGGCATTTGTACAATAGTTTAAGAAAATTAAAGTGATGCTGATTTTTGGAGTAGATCATTGCAGGAAAAGAATACAGCAGTGCAATATCAGGATGGGTATCTAGAGGATCCAAGTTAGTAAGGAGGCCACTGAGACTGGAATGGAGGTAGAAAATTGTCAGATAGTTTTCCTGTAGTAGGGATTGAAAATGGACAGTGAAAATATAAATGAAAATATTTTCTCAGCCATTAAAATATGAGAGGGTAAAGAGAGTAATGAGGAGAGAAAGATCATGATTTGACCTACATTTTAAAAGGATTAGATTGGTTACTGGGTGGGAATAGATGGTAAGAAAGTGATGGTGGTAGCAGGGAGAGCAATTAGGAAGCAATTGTATCAAGGCAAGAGAAAATAGACTGTGGTGGTAATAATGGAGATATTGTGTATGACTTTATCAATAACCAAATGTAATTTGAAGGAAGTCTCAACAGAATTTTTAATTGCTTTGCTGTGCTATAGGAGAAAAAAAAGAGGAATCATGAATAATTCCAACTCTGTACATGCCAAAACCCTGTTTATGTGTTTGACCATGTGTATACAAAATAGACAAGGGTTATCCTAGTAATTTTTGAGAATCTGATAAATTAAATAGTTTCCCATTCCTAAATAATAAGTTATCTTTTAGTATTTTCTATTAGTACATTGAAGTTATTAATATGAGAATTTCCAGTATTAGCTTGAGTGTATCAAAAAAAAAATGCTGGAAAACAAATGACCAGAAACAGGATTATAGAAAAATTTACTTAAGTACTGAATATCATCATTCCCTCTGACATTAAACCACTAATATTTTTAAGTCTCTTTAAAATTCCTAAAGTATCTATCTACATTAAAGAGATGTCATTTGAGAAATAAAAACAAAATTAATAATTTTATTTTTTATTTTCACTAAATTTTATTGTGGTAAAAAGCACATAAAATAAAATTTTAACAAATTTTAAATGTTAAATACAGCTATATGCACGTTTTTGTGCAAGAGATCTCTGGAACTTTTTCTTCTTGCAAAGCTGAAACTCAATACTCATTGAACAACTCCCCTTTTCCCGCAGTGTCTAGGCCCTGGCAACCACCATCCTATTTCCCATTTTTAAGAGTTTAACGTCTTTAGATATCTCATATAACAATTTTAATAATTTTAAGTGTAATTATGCAGTATTTGACTTTCTTTTTTACTGGCTTATTTTACTTACATAGTGACATCAAATTTTATCTGTGTTGTGACGTCTGACTTCTTTAACTCTGAATAATATGCCATTCTCTATATATAGAACATTTTCTTTCTCCGTTTCTTTGCCTCTGGATGTTTGGGTTGCTTCTATCTCTTGACTGCTGTGAATAATGCTGTTTTAAAATGGTTGTGCAAATATCTCTTTCAGATCCTGTTTACAAGTTCTTTTGTGTATATATCCTGAAGTGAGATTGCTGGATCATATGATAATTCTATTCTTAGTTTTTTGACGAATCTCCATACTGTTTCCATAGCAGTTGCACCATTTCACATGCCCACCAACAGTGTACAAGTGTCCCAATTTCTCCACATCCTCACCAACGCTTGCTTTTTTGTTTTTTTGCTTGTAGTCACCATAATGGGTGCAAGGTGATATCTGACTGTAGCTTTTTTATTCATTTTCCTAATGATTAATGATGCTGTGCATCTTTTTATATTCTTGATGGTCATTTGTATATCTTTTTTGGAGAACAATCTATTCAAGTCATTTGACCATTTAAAAAATGGGTTGGTTTTTGGTTGTTGTTGAGTTGTAAGAGTTCTTTGTATATTCTGGATATTAACTCATCAGATATACGGTTTGAAAATATTTTCTTCCATTCTGTAGGTTTTCTTTTCACTCTGTTGATTGTTTATTTTGCTGTCAAGAAGTTTTAAAGTTTACTGTAGTCCCACTTGTCTATTTTTGCTTTTATCGACTGCTTTGGTGTTATATCCAAGAAGTCACTGGCAAATCCAATGTCATAAAGCTTTTTCCTTATTTTTGCTTTTAAAAGTTTTATTGGGGCCTCCCTGGTGGCGCAAGTGGTTGAGAGTCCGCCTGCCGATGCAGGGGCTACGGGTTCGTGCCCCGGTCTGGGAGGATCCCATATGCCGCGGAGCGGCTGGGCCCGTGAGCCATGGCCGCTGAGCCTGTGCGTCCGGAGCCTGCGCGTCCGGAGCCTGTGCTCCGCAACGGGGGAGGCCACAACAGTGAGAGGCCCGCATACCGCAAAAAAAAAAAAAAAAAAAAAAAAAAAAGTTTTATTGGTTTAGATCTTAAATTCATATAGAATTAATTGTTGTATATGTGTAAGGTAAAGGCACAATTTCATTCTTTTGAATGTGGATATCCAGTTTTCCCAGCACCCTTTATAAAAAAGACTATCCTTTCCCCCATTGTGCAGTCATGACACTCTTGTTGAAAATAATTTGACCATATCTGTGAAGGTTTATTTCTGGGCTTTCTATTCTGTTCCATTAGTCAATATGTCTGCTTTTATATCATTATTATGCTGCTTTGATTACTGTAGCTTTGTAATATATTTTCAAATCATGGAGTTTGAGGCCTCCAGCTTTGTTTTTCTTTCTCAAATTGTTCTTGCTATTCAGGTCTTTTGAGATTCTTTACAAATTTTATATTTTTTTCTTCTATTTCTGCAAAATAATGCTTTGAGATTTTGATAGTGATTGCATTGAACTGTAAATCACTTTGTATAATATGGACATTTTAACCACATTAAGTATTCCAATCCATGAGCACAGAATGTCTATTCATTAGATGTGTATTCTTTAATATTTTTAGTATTGTTTTGTATGTTTTAGTGTGCAAGTATTTTGCTTCCTGCTTAAGTTAATTCCTAAGTATTTTATTCTTTTTAATGGTATTGTAATTAAGATTTTTTTCTTAATTTCCTTCAGACTGTACATTGTTAGTATATAGAAACATGACAGGTTTATGCATGTTGATTTTGTATATATAAATATGGACAGAAATCATGTCATGTTTTCTAATAAATTCATTTATGTGTGTATGTGTATATAAATTAATTCAGCCATTGTATTAATATGTATAAAGAAATCTTGTATAAGATAAAACATGATTTCCTCTAGTCATTGTGGGACACTGTTATAAACTGAGAAAAACTTAGGCATCTTGCTCATCTCCTGGGCCACTTAAATGAAGATGGTTATGTTACTTTTTGTATCATTTATATTCTTTATTTTTCATGTTTTATGAATTATTTATACATTGAAAACATAATGACAATTTTATGGACACAATGAAAAGATTTTCTAGACTGACCAAACAGAAATATATTATTCAGAATAGTGAATACAAAATATACATTTTCATTTTAAACACTTTTTACAGCAGGTAGAAAATTATGCTAAAATTTTCCCGAATTCTACATTATTATTTTTTTGTTTTTCTTATTGTCCAAAAGGCAATAACAATGATTATTGATACTGAACATAGGATTACTGAAACTATGACTGAGTCATACAAGGTCTTTTCCATATTATTACATCTCTGGTTGATTGGCCAGAAATGAAGAAAAAGTTGGTGAATTATATTAAGCAACTTTATTGGTTTTATCATTGTCTTGATATATTTATGTCATCATCTTAAAATTATCAGATTAAAAACAATCATAAACTTATCCAGAAATGTAATAAAAGTGGACTAGGAAAATACTGAGTGCATATTTATCAAATTCTATTAGTTAAAAATAACATTATGTGTTATCTAATCATATTTGTATAGCTATATCTCTATATATGGGTACCTCCATATATACGTCTATATCTATACTAAGATCTATGCGCATGTCTCAATCTGATCCAAGCAAGGGATAAAATCAGTAATCCAGAATACTTGGAATAAAACATAAAGTACCCACAGGAAAGAAAAGACATATGGGAATTGGCATGTAGGGCAAAAATTAAAAGCTAAAGGAGGATTATGGAATATAACATATATTTATTTTCTCATCCTATATTTTTATCCATAATAACCCACTTTTAGTGGATGTTAGTGAAGTGTCAGCTGACCTCCATATTTTCCCTCAATCTCTGGAATTCTTAAGCATGACACAAATTTTTGAATTGGTCACATACAAACTTTATTGTTTCTTATTTTTTCTTCTTTCTAAGTTTTTAGTTTCTAATTAGATTTTTAATTCTTAAAGGCAGAAAACAATGTTATGTAGCACTCTTTGCCTCTGGGTCCAAAGTAACACTCACATTGACTTATCAATTAGAGAAAAAGAAAAGAGAAAAAAACCTGTTGCTTTGAAAACAAAACATAAAAATAGTGCTTATGTACTATGATGCTGATGACATTCATATTGCTACAGAATGATACCCCAGATATTTCTAACTTCATTGGTGGTTGTTGAGAGTATAAGGCATGTGGATAAGTGTATATGAAATATATAATATTTATGTATACATATATAGAGGGTTATATATAGTTATATATGGTGAAATATAGTTATATAAGGATCTCACTTCTGAAGCTATTTCAATGTAGTTAAGAAAAAGGTGTTTTTTTTTTGTTTGTTTGTTTTTTTTTATGTTTCCCGAAAGACTCACTCTCCTCATCACAAGGCTTACAGTCATTCACTTCAGCCCCCAAGCAAGTGAAGATGTCACTACCAGTGAAAGCCTGTGCACATGACCATGGACTTCGTTCTTCACAGGCAGAGCAATAGCCAATGTCATGCTACCTTTTACATCAATGTCTATTGTGTTTACGTCTTTCTTGCTTTCCTATTGCTATGACTTCAACAATAAAATTTTTTTTCATGAAATAAATAAATTTTAAATAGATTTGAAAATAAAAAATTAAGACAAGAATTTGTCAAGATGTGGCTGAACCAGTACTCCAACTCAGGCTTGTTTCATCACTGTTTATGATCTTTCCTCTGTACAGTCTATTGCTTCTTATGAAGAGAATATATTTGCATCAAATTGTAAAATAGAGTAAATATTTTCTGTTATCCTCTGAAACCAATCAGAATTATAAGGTTAAATGGCTACATCTCTATCCAGTTGATAACTTTTAAATTAATTTACTTTACATGAATAAACAATTATTTCTTCTTTTTCAGACTCTGAAATTGCTTTCACAGTGAATTTTTAAAGGTTACTAGAATTATTAAAAAACAAAAACTCATTTAAGTAAACAATTTATCATTGTACCTGTCCTGTAATTATCACTCAATCATTGGAAACTATTATTATGGTAGTTATGTTTTTTATTATTATTTTCATCATTACAGTTATAGTGACTATTATTCCTTATATTTAAATTTAATATTCAGTGGTTTAAAAAACAAGCAAAAATATGCCAAACACAAAGAATGGTTTGTTTCTTTTCCTTTGGACACACTACCAACTACACATTAAGAAGCTTTCTCACATTTTCCTTTCAGAAATATATGGTGCCACATTTGACCCACTTGCATCTTAAATAATTTTTTCAACTATTTAATAATAAATAAGGTCAAAAATTAAATATTGAACATCTAGCTTTAAACATTTATTTTCCTGATAAATAAGATTGTTTCAAATTTAAATTTAAAATTATTTGGCTATAATTCAGATTTCAAAACTATTTTAAAAAGGAAAATACATTGAAGCCAACATGAATTGTTCATAATACGTTTTGATTTAGGAGGCAAAAACATAAAAGATTTTAAAATTTAAATTCTGACATTGAAAGTAGTGAGTGCTTTTGTTTGTGATTTCATACGGTTTCACTGAAAAATAAAAATGAATACTACTCCATCATTTTCGCAGACACTTTAATGCTAGCCATTTAACTATCTTCCTGAAATGGAATGCTGCCTGACCTTTACTCTTCCCACCAAAAAGAAATTGTTAAAACCCAACAAAAATGTAATTTTCTGTCTTACAATAGATGAAGAGAGAGAAGAAAAGTCTAAGAGTAGAATCTAAAACTATAGTAGAAGAAAGTAGTATGAAGTGGAGGCTGTTTTTAGATATAGCTGAGAGTGAAAGAATGTTTTCGATTGATAACACATCTTGTGGTCCAAACTCAGAGTTTCAGATTTTATACAGCAAGTAATAGTGTTTAAGAGAAAACTAGAACTGTACACTGAAAATTCTCATTTTATCAAAGATACCCATACAATAAGGGCAATTAGTCATTTCAGTGTCATCTTTTATTAATTAAATGATTTGGCATTTAGAAAACATTCTTCACTTTGGAGGTCAAATGTCAATTTACAATAGCTTATTTTAGATCCTAATTTATTAAAACAAAGACAGAATGCTGCTGCTTCAAAATGTCAGTAAATGTCACCATGAATCCTATATAATCACATATGAAAGTTTTAAAGCTGAGAGTTGGTAAACCATGACATATTCTAGACAATTTGAGTTATTATTAAGCCAACATAATCCTTAATTTTTTTCTCACTGTGATTCACCTAACTCACCATACCTTGGTCTCAGTTTAAACCAGGGCATTTGGGTTAAAGTATTTTTGTGCTGCTTTAAGATATTACATTTTTATTAGGTAAAAGTTATTTAACTACCAATCAGTTAATTCTTTTCTAAAAGTAGATCAGTCATTCTTATGAAATAAGAATAAGACATGGATTAGTGTGTTTATTTACAAATAATCAAATGATGAAATGTGATAGCTTTTAAATTGGACAAACAATTTCCTTGTATATAATCTGGGCTTATTTTTGAAATCCATACTATGGCTGCAACAGCCAAAATTGGACTCTTAAATTCTTAATATATATTCCAATTTATATATATGACCTTAGTATTTTAAGCATGTTTAACTGTACTTTTTCACATTCTTAGAAGAAGGTGTGCAATTCTTTTAAACAACTGAAGATTTGGAGAGTAGAGAGTTCAAAAAAGGATAACAATGAATCTTTGATTCATGATTCAAATTTCTTCTGAATATCTTGAAGTATAATTCTCTAAATTATCTCAGTTTACATCATAATAGTTCAACTAAAAAACTGGCACACATCAGCAACTTCTCAAAGATAGGAAGTCTGAAATAGAGTTGAGTTGTGATTTGTTTGGTCTTAAAAAATAAATTAGTCTTCCAATAACAGTAGATTTGCTTTTACTGGACTAATGCTCCTACTAGTAGCAACAGTAAACTCAGGAAAAATATAGAAAATAATTTTGGAAGGCACTTAAAAATGGGTCAAAAGCAAGCAGAAACCTTAGTAAATATAACCCATCCAAGAGGGGAACCCATTGGATGAGATCTGCACGTATATGGCTGCTTTCATGAAAGCCCTGTTAAGCCCACAATGTGGAAAAATGAACAAGTTTTAAGCAGAGAGCCAGAATTTTATTGGTCTGAGAAGTCAGAGGATAGAGTTTGGACATACTTGAGTCTCTGGAAATTAATACAGAACTTCCAGAAGTAGGAAGCCACAAAAATAGAAGGACAAAAATCTGTATAAAACTCTCCTTAATCCTTCATCTGTCACTAAACTGGAAATGTAAGGGTACAGGGGATTGTAAGAGCAGTTATTTAAGTAGCTGTCTACCTAAGGAAGTGACATTTGGAATTTAGTGTCCCACCAATTTAAAAGGGCTTGATATTTTTCAGGTTTTTTATAGAAACATTGAATTTCACAACAGAGAAGTAAGAAACTGCATGTTGAGACAAGTATAAGCAAGAATAAAATGAAGCCTACAAAGGACAAAGCTGAACTGCCAGCAAACTACCTGCTAGAACAAACAGAACACTTTCCAAGGGAGGACAACAAAACCCAGGCTCTCTATTTCATATCTATTTACAAATGCCAGTTAAAAAATACAAGTTTATTGGACATGAACAATACAGGAAAATGTGACCCATGCAAAAAAGTGTCAATAGAAATAGAACAAAAGGCAGCCTGAATATTGATATTGGCAGAAAATAATTTTAAAATAATTTGAATAAATATTTTAAAGAATCTATAGAATGGTATTAAATGGGAAATTCATAAATTGAAAAAAATAAAACCACATGAAAATCCTAAAAACTGAAAAACTCCATATTAAAAAAATATATTGGTTTAGGTATAGAGTAGATTGGACATAACAGAAGAGAGGATTAATAAATTTGAGCAGGTCAACAGAAATCATCCAAACTAAAGTACAGAGGGAGAGACAAAAAGAACCTGTTAATGCATAACCTAGGGAATCCCAGAAACATTACATTGGGCAAAATAAGCAAGACAAAAATGAAGAAGAATGCTTCAGTGTTCCAGTTATTTGATGTTCTGGAACTAATCACTGATGACAGAAATGAGAACAGTGATTACCTTTGTTGGCAGAATTGACTAACGAATGTCATGAGAAAACTTTCTAGAGTGATAGAAATATTGTATATCTTTATTAGAATCATGGTTACATGAGTGTAGTCATTTTTCAAACTCATAACTATACACTTAAATTTTGTGTCTTTTATTGTAAGAAACCTCTCATTTCACAATTTAAAAATGAATTATTGAAGAGATAATACTAGATTCCAAGACTCTTTGACTGTTAATATATTTCTATTAAGTGAACTGCTTTCTGGAAAATAATTGTGCCCAGAAGTAGTGTGCAGTGATATTGAACCACTAATCTGGAAGACAGAAGAAACCATTTAAGTTTCAATCTCTACCACTAATATATATTAAATGAAACACCTACCACTTCTCAACCTCAGTCTACTAATCTGTAAAGCATTTACATATTTTTTGTTGTAAATTCTGTGTATATTCTAATTATTTTATACATATCTGAATACAGCATTTGTAATAGACTATCAAAAATTTATATCATTTGATTCAAACATAGGAAAAATTGAAAGATGAAATGTTGGTCCCCAAAATTAACTCAACGTATTTCATGCCACTGATGGAAGATTTAAAAAGTCAGTATCACTAAACTCATACTAGTCTATTTAGGAGAGATAAAAGGACATTCAGAAAATCTTTCAACCACCAAAGACTTTATTATTCCACAATATTTTGGTCTAAGGTACAGGTAGATTTCATGTGCCTATAGAAAATAAATTAAATATGTAAGGAAGTTACAACTGAATAACATCCTATGTAGAAAATAATTATTCTAATAATGTAGATGAAGTATTCCAGAGTGACTTTACTGGAAATCATAATGATGACAGAATCAAATTCATAAAGATGTGAAGTTGATCTTCATTATTCCTGGATTCTGTATTTTCAAATTTTCCTGCTTGTTAAAATGTATTTGTTACCCTAATATCAATACTCACAAACGTTTGCAGTCATTCAGGGACATGCACAGAGGATGAAAATTTTGAGTCCCCCTATTGGCATGTTCCCAGCTCAAGTCCAGTAAGGCACAGTTAAGCCTTCAGCTCTCATACAGAGATGATCAGAGGATGGAAATGACAGGTAGAGGGAAGCACAGTGATGTGTGAGAAGCTCTGGCTCTGGGACTAGTTGGATGGAGTTTGAATTCTAACTCTGGCACCTGTTACTGGAGTGGCCTCAAGCAAGTCACTTCTCTTTTGTAAAGAAAACATAATCTACCAGGATGAGTTGATTTTAGGATTTGAGATTATAATCTATAATCTATAGGAATATATATATATATATATATATATATATATATATATATATATATATATATATATATATATATATATATATATATATATATTCCCCCAGGAGCAATGGTTTAGTATTTGCTAATTCAGTATTAGGAGTGCCTTAATAGAATATAACTGCTGTGAATAACAAGAATCCACTGATTTTTAAAGACTCAGTCCATTACTGTCACTCTAGTTTTTGAAATGTAGATTCTCCTAATGCTCAATATGTATAATTCTACATAAGCCAGTCTACTTTAGATTCCAAATTTACTGAAAATAAAATATTCATGTTATTTCACTTATTTTGCATAAAATAAAGCACACCATGACACATTATGTATTTAATAAATGTAATTTGAAGGTTATAAAAGATATAAAGGGCTTCCCTGGTGGCGCAGTGGTTGAGAGTCTGCCTGCCGATGCAGGGGATGTGGGTTTGTGCCCGTCTGGGAGGATCCCGCGTGCCGCAGAGCAGCTGGGCTCGTGAGCCATGGCCATTGAGCCTGCACGTCTGGAGCCTGTGCTCCGCAACGGGAGAGGCCACAGCAGTGAGAGGCCTGAGTAAGGCAAAAAACAAACAAACAAACAAACAAAAGATAGAAAGAAGAGTGTGAATTAACAAAAAAGCACCAAAGGAGTAATAATATGGGAGAAATAGACTTCACTTGGGATATTGCATCTGGTGTACAAACTGACCTTCAAATATTGGTGTAATTGTTACCAAAGTTACCAAGTATTTGAGTGCACACTTTTCCACTTCCTATAATGCAGGGTTATTTTCAGTTAAAAGACTATTGTCTATAATCACACCACAAAAAATAAAATCACTCATTCTGTTTAGCTCCCCCAGGGGACTTTTAATATTGCTTTTACAGGTAGCAGTGTTCATCCTCTACCAAAAATGTAGATAGCCATACTCATGTTCCAACCAAACTCATGAAAAGGTCTTCATGGATACAAAAATTTATTTTTATGGAATTTTTTCCCATCATCCCAAACCTACTGCTAGAAAATTAGAAGTTTAGAGCCAGAAGAAAACTTAGAAGGCAATTAAAAATTTCAACTGAATCTCTTTTCTTATATTTTCTCCATGGATAAGTAAAGTAAGACAATTTAGAAAGTCTTAGAACTCTGCTTCCTCTTGCATCTGAACATTTAATTTGGGTCAGGGTCTTGAAATTTTCTCTCAATACTCCTATTGTTTAGTTATTATTTTTCAATTTCTAGATATTTACAACTCAAAATTACACCATATAGAAAGTTTTTGAGAAAATGATAAATTTAAAATGCCTTTCTTCAGTGATTCCAAATAGTGATAATAAACTGTATAAAATCTTTAATTCTGTTAATTTATTTCCTTCACTTATCATTTCCTTCACTTATCAGTTTATGTAACTACTATAATTTTCAACTTGTTATCGATCTGTTCACTTCCATTTAGCTCTTCTTTTACTTAAGCCTATATTCACTTATCATCTGACCCATGTCTTTTCGTATTTGGAAACATTCAAAATCTTTATAATATGGTTATCTCTGTGCTAATATAGGTTTAGATAGATAAGCAATGAAAGCCATTACCTAGACTTGTGATGTGTTAATATGTGATTTTTTGTGTCAGTTTATCTGGTAATAGTCATTGAAAGTTTTATACTTGCCAAATCTCTGTTAGCTGCTGATGATATGCAGACAAGAAAAAAAAAAAGAACTTGTTCTCTGAGTTTATAATTTAGTGGAGACCTTCATTAATCAAGGAGTTATATCAATATATGGTGAGGCATATTCTTATGAGGAGAAGTTGGAGTAATTCTCCTGAAGAAGTGAAGATTGATGTGAGATCTGAAGAAAGAGTAGGAATTAACTAGATGAGGAAGGATTTTTAAAACTTCCTTATAGAAGTAACAACCTGCATAAATGCCCCGGGGTTGAGGAGATAATTTGAGAAGATTAGTTTAAGCTAGAGAGTTAAGCATTAATCAGATTATTCAGAGAATTGTTCTCCATGTTAAGAATTCACTATGTTTCTCTTAAGTAAAATGGAATGTTAATAAAGGATTTTTTAGCAGTTTCTTGACATCTGATTTATTGAAATGCCTTTGAAATATTTTTATATCTGAGAAAATAAGACATACCATACTTTAAAAAGTAGTTTATCCATAACATAAGTAAACATTTTCATTTTATTTTTAAAATACACCATGCTAAACGTTTTACTTACCTTTTACCCTCTCTTTGCACAAGGGTAGAGATTATTAAGAGGAATAGGGCATTGCTAGAACTTTCTAGGCCTGTTTATGAAGGAATACAATAGTATATTAAATTTTCTGGTGGTTTACTGCTAAGAGAGTTTGCTTGTCCTGATGTGTGGAAAGGAACAAATTACTGGATCTGAGTAGCTAACAGTTCCATAGTTCTTTATGGAACTGAAAATCGTACTCCTTAAATTAAAAAAGGATCTTGTTGGATGCCTACGTGCATACAAAAAAGAGTAGTTTAACTTAAAATTAAAAAAAATTATCTGCAAAAGAGGTAGTAGATTAAAGGGAGATATTTGTATTTTATTTTACTTAAATTTTTATTTCAGTCATTATATTTGACTAAACAAATTCTCCTTCACAATTGAGCTTGACTTCCAGGAGTGAGAATGTCGCCAATGAAATAATAATGTCAACACAAGTACTCTAGGTAAGAGTAGGATATATACTAAATTGGGGTTGAGGTGGGAGTTGTAGTGTAACAGAGAAGAACAAACCTAATTCCATACTGAATCTATTCCTTTAGCTCTAACATTTGTGTTCTGTTACCTGTGCTTAGTCTTGCTGCTCTGCAGTTTTGTAAAAGAATGTCACCTACAATATACATAATAGCCCTTTCTCAAGACTTTGCTTCCAGACTTGGCATTTAAAGGTATAACGTTTTTTATTGATATAGAGATTAAAACATTACAGAACAGAGAATAACATTTGTCTTGTTGGAGATTTACAGGAACATCATGACCAGACCTAGGTGGACATTTGCGAGACCAAAGAATTATCACAACCCTTCTGGGGTCTGGCTGGTACCAAGAAGTTTGCAACAACCAGCCACACCCCCAAACCCCCTTTTAGTATAAAAGAGGCCTGAATTCTAATTCAGATGGGATGGTTCTTTGGGTCTCACCATATTCTCAGTCTGCTGATTTTCTGAATAAAGTTTCTAGTCCTTGCCCTAATATCTTGTCTCTTCATTTATTAGCCTGTGGCACATCAAGCAGTGTGAACTTAGATTCAAAAACAGTAACATGCAGCTGGTGGAAGTGGAATTTGGCTAAATGAAATAATTTAAAGAAAAATAAAATTATCTAAAACAGGCTTAACCATATAGATGATGGGAAAAAATCAGCACGAAAATGTTCAAAAGATAAAAAGAATGCACATGCTTCTTGGTGGAACTATGGTAGTAAAAAACTGCAATTTGAAGATATACACACATACATATATATAAATCTATAAATATACCTATATATGTAAAATTAATTGGATAATTGAGTCAAGAAATGTAGAAGAAAAAAGACAAATGTTGCAATCAGGGAGAAAGGCTGCATTTGAACTTTATAAACTGACTGAATTAATCATTTACTTATTCATTTCTTTGTCATTATATTGCTTATAATGTCTTGGGTTGTATCTTAAGAAGCAAATTTAACCCAAAATTATACTTCATAGATCTGAAAATTAAAACCACAATATATATTTGAACACTAGACATCACGTAATTATTACATGAAAAACTAAGAAGCTAAGTCATATTTATGAGACAAGCAGAGTCTCCCCTATTATCAATATCCCCCACCAGAGTGCTACATTTGTTACTACAGATGAACCTACATGGACACATCATTGTCACCCAAAGTCCATAATTTACATTAGGATTCATTCCTAGTGTTACACATTCTATGGGTTTGAACAAATGTATAATGACATATATCCACTGTTATACAGTCATGTACAGAATTTTCACTACCCTACAAATCCTCTGTGCTCTGCCTATTAACCCCTCTACAACCCACCCAACCCCAACCCCTTGCAGCCATTGATCTTTTTACTATCTGCATAGTTTTGCCTTTTCTACAATGTCATATAGTGGGAATCATATGGTGGGTAGATTTTTCAGACTGACTTCTTTACTTAGTAATATACAATTCAGTTTCTTCCATGTCTTGTCATAGCTTGACAACTCATTTTTTCTTAGCACTGAATAATATTTCATTGTGCAGATGTTTCACAATTTATTTATCCCTTTACTTACTGAAGGATATCTTGGTTGCTTCCAAATTTTGACAATAATGAATAAAGTTGTTATAAATGTCTGTATGTGGGTTTTTGTTTAGACATATGTTTTCAACTTCTATGGGCAAATACCACGCAACATGATTACTGGATTACATAGTAAGAGTATGTTTAGTGGTGTAATGAAATGCCAAATTGTCTTTCAAAGTGGCTATATCATTTTGCATTCCCACTACTAATAAATTAGAGTTCCTTTTGTTCCATATGCTTTGAGGATTTCTTAAAGCTTTTGTATAGAGCCACAAAAGAGCCTGAATAACCAAAGTAATCTTGAGGAAAGAAAAGAAAAATTCTGGAAGTATCATGCGCCCTGACTCCAGACTATACTACTAAGCTTCAGTAATCAAAACAATATGGTACTGGCACAAAAACAGACACATAGATCAATGGAACAGAACAGAGAGCCCAGAAATGAACACATGCACATATGGTCAATTACTCTACAAAAAGGAGGCAAAAATATACAATGGGGAAAAGACAGTCTCTTCAATAGGTAGCCAAAGTATGGAAGCAAACTAAGTGTCCACCAACATATGAATGGATAAAGAAGATGTGATATATATATATGATATATATGTGGAATACTGCTCAGCCATAAAAAGGAATAAAATTCTATCATTTGCAACAACATGAATGAATATAATAAACAGAAACAGACTCATAGATACAGAGAACAAACTAGTGGTTACCAGTGAGGAGGGGGTGGGGCAAGATAGGGGAAGGAGATTAAGAGGTACAAACTATTAGTTATAAAATAAATAAGATACAAGAATGTAATGTACAGCACAGGGAATACAGCCCGTATTTTATAATAACTTTAAGAGGAGTATAATCTGTAAAATTTTGAATCACTATGTTCTACACCTGAAACCAATATAACATTGTAAGTCAACTATATTACAATACAAAAAATAAAATAACAGAGCTTTCAATCACTATTAACTACCTTGATCATTTTCATTTAAAACAAAAACCAAATAAAAAACAAACTCTAATGAGATGTAATTTATCTACAATGAAATACATATTTTTAAGTGCAAAGTTTGGTGAATTTTGATGAATATATACACCTATGTAATCAACACCACCAAAAAGATAGAGAATATTTTCATCAACTCAAAATAATTCTTCATACTCTTTTACAGTGAAGACCCAGGCAATATCTTCCCTTCTTTCTATTACTATAAACTAGACTTCATATATTGAGAATTTCATAAAATTGAATAATACACTATGTGCTCTTTTAGATCAGACTCTTTGTATTCAGCATATTTCTGAGCTTCAGATATTTTGTGTGTGTATCAATAATTTATAACTTTTTATTGCTGAGTATTATGTGAATACACCACAATTTTTCTATCCATCTACCTACTGATAGACTTTTGAGTTGTTTCCAGTTCAAGGCTATCATGAATAAACCTGCTATAAATATTTGTATACAAATATTCTTATAGACCTTTTCATTTTTTAGTGTGGGGGGTCATACAACAAAGTGAGAATGGCTGAACACTTCTCCTTATGTTAGCTTACTTTTGTAAAACTCTAATCTCGGTTATGTTTTTAAATAAAATTGGATCACATCACTCAAACTATAATTCACATAATGACTATTTTTCTTTTCTTTTTTTTTTTTTTTTTTGTGGTACGCGGGCCTCTTACTGTTGTGGCCTCTCCCATTGCAGAGCACAGGCTCTGGACATGCAGGCTCAGCGGCCATGGCTCACGGGTCCAGCCGCTCCGTGGCATGTGGGATCTTCCCAGACTGGGGCATGAACCCGTGTCCCCTGTATCGGCAGGCAGACTCTCAACCATTGCACCACCAGGGAAGCCCCAACTATTTTTCAATTAAAGTTAAATCCAACCACTTAATTTACTCTTTACAGACTTGCATGTTTGCCTCCAACTACGTGTGCAATTTTAGTCTCATCACTCTTCCCTCTGTATACTTGATTTAATGTCATTGCCCCTCTTTATATTTCTTTAATATAAGTTATTTCTCATTTATGTCTTTGTGCCAAATGGTTCACTTGCAGGAATGCTCTGCTATCTTATTGTTTCATGACTGGTTTATATATATATATATTTTTTTTTTTTTTTTTTTCAAATCTCACCTTAAGTACCATTTCAGCAAAGGGAATTTCCTCTCTTAGAATTTAATTTCTTTCATTGTGCTTTTTATGTTCTAATATATTTGTTGTTTGTTTGATTGTATATTAGTGTATAATATGTTTTACCTACTAGAATTAAAGCTCCATGAAATAAAAGATTATATGAATTGTTTATTGTATTGTCTTTAGTGCTCATAACATCCCTTGTTCTATAGTTGCTTTTCAATAAATTTTTAAGAGAGCACCTGAAGAACATACATAAGCTGATTCAACTTATGATGGCAATGCTCAAAAGGACCCACATTATGGCTTTATATTCTTAATGTTTTCCTTAATAAGTTTTCTTTCTGAAGCTGTTTCTGGCATAGACAACTAACTCACTGTATGAATTCTTGCCATCTTCCTTTTAGTACTGAAGGTCTCCTTTTAAAGTTTTAAGTAAGGACATATCTTCTTAGCCTTAGATTATGTTTCTAAGGCATTCTGTGTTAGAGGTAGTCACATGTCAAATTTTAAACAGTGAAATGTGATCAACTCTCTAAACAATGAAATGTGATTAAGTAGACTTTAGACTTTCATTTTACCTCTTCTGGAAGGCTGGAACATAATAACAACTGAAATAATAGTGGAAACTATGTGTTGACAGTGGTGGAGCTGCACTTCTAGCCCATGTTCTGAATGACTACAGGCATGAGTGTCTATCCACCTGCAGAAAGTTAGAGGTTAAAAAAATCTTTTGCAAGTCACTGTGTTTTAGGATCTTTGGCACAGCAGCTAAGCCATTACCTTCAGTAATATCTTTCAAGAGGACTATTTAATACCTTCTTCTCTCAAACCTCTAGGACCTTGCCACTTTCACCTAATGAACTACTTTTGTTAAAAGGAACCCCCTTCATCTTCCTTAGCTCAATTCTGTCCATTTGCTTCCATTTCTTCCTTCCTGTCTGTAGCAAATGAAGAATTCTGGCTGCAATTAAAAGAATTAGAGCATTTCTGATATTCTAGATGTTATCCTCTCATGAATTCTTGAGGGTATCACTTCTGTAACTATCTTGCTTTATTGCATCAGTTCCTTCTATCTACTGCATCATCCCAATTAGCGTTTACATGTGCCTAATATTTACTTTCTTGAAAAAAAAAAGAATTCCATTTTGGCTGTAGCCCCATTACTCTGCTCCTCTTTACAGCTAAAGTTTCATTAGAGAATAATGTATATGCTCTGTCTATATTTCTTTACTCCCTATTCTTTCCTTAACTCACATCAATTAGGCTTCTTTCCAACCCATTCTAGGTACTACAGTTGAGCTAATAAACAGCATCCTTGAGATAAATCCAGGGACCTATTCTCTGTTATCACCTTTCTTAACCCCAAAGATGAGCACTATTTTTTGAAATGGTGAATACACACACATACAAACAAACAGAGACACATAAATTTAAATACACACACACACATACACACAAACACACACATTTTTTTGTGACAGCACACTTCCTTAATTCTCCAAACACACCAATTTTGTCTTAATCTTCTTGCTTCAATTTTTATGTAGTGCCTATGAATTTTCAGTGATGTGAGGCTGACATTTTATCCAGACCCTATTTTTCTTTAGTATCCTTTTTATCTAAGGTCTAAATAAATTTAACCAAGGAGGTGAAAGATGTGTACATTGAAAACTATAAGACATTGATAAAATAAACTGAATATGACAAAATAAATTGAAGCTGTCCTGTGTTCATTAATCAGAAGAATTGATATTGTTAAAATGTCCATTCCACACAAAGCAATGTACAGATTCAATGCAATTCCTTAAAAAAAATTCAATGACATTTTTCACAGAAATACAATAAACAATCCTAAAGTTTTTATGGGCCCACAAAAGGCTCCCACAATAACTAAAATAATCTTGAGAAAAAAGTCCAACTGGAGGCACCACACTTATTGATTTCAAACTATAGTACAAAGCTACACTAATCAAAACAGTATGGTACTGGCATAAAATCAAGCACACAAATCAATGGAACAGAATAAAGAGCCCAGAAATAAATCCATGCATATTTGACAAAGGAGCCAAGAATACTCAATTGGGGGAAAGGATAGTCTTTTCAATAAAGAGAGTGGGGAAAACTGGATATCCATATGAAAGAAATGACATTGAACCTTTATACCACACCAGCCATGAAAATTAACTTGAAATGCATTAAAAACTTAAGCATAAGACCTGAAACCATAAAGCTCCTAGAAGAAAACATGGAGAAAAATCTCCTTGAACTTGGTCTCAACAATTAATTTTTTTTGTATATGACACTAAAGCACAAGCAGCAAAACCAAAATAAACAACTGACAATACATCAAACTAAAAGGGTTATGCACAGCAAAGGAAATAATCAAAAAGAAAAGGAAAAGGTCACCTATATACTGGAGGAAAATATTTGCAAGCTATATATCAGATAATGGATTAATATCCAAAACTCACACAACTCAATAGCAAAAAGGCTAATAATCTGATTAAGAAATGGGCAGAGAACTTGAATATACATTTTTCCAAAGAAGATATTCAAATGATCAACAGGTACATGGAAAGGTGCTTAACACCACTAATCATCTGGGAAATGCAAATCAAAACATACCTGTTGGGCCTCCCTGGTGGCGCAAGTGGTTGAGAGTCCGCCTGCCGATGCAGGGGATACGGGTTCGTGCCCCGGTCTGGGAGGATCCCATATGCCACGGAGCGGCTGGGCCCGTGAGCCATGGCCGCTGAGCCTGCGCGTCCGGAGCCTGTGCTCCGCGACGGGGGAGGCCACAACAGTGAGAGGCCCGCATACCGCAAAAAAAAAAAAAAAACAAAAAACATACCTGTTTGGGGGCTTCCCTGGTGGTGCAGTGATTGAGAGTACTCCTGCCGATGCAGGGGACACAAGTTCACGCCCCGGTCGAGGAGGATCTCATATGCTGCAGAGTGGCTGGGCCCATGAGCCATGGCCTTTGGGCCTGCGTGTCCGGAGCCTGTACTCTGTAGTGGGAGAGGCCACAGCAGCGAGAGGTCCGTGTACAGCAAAAAAAAAAATAATAATAAATAAATAAATAAATAAATAAGCCTGTTTGAATGGCTATTATCAATGTGAAAATGTGAAAAATAGACACATGCACCTTTGGTAGGAATGTAAATCGGTCCAGCCATTATGAAAAACAGTATGGAGTTTCCTCAAAAAATTAAAAATAGAACTACCATGTGTTCTAGCAAACTCACTTCTGTGTATATATCCAAAGGAGATGAAATCAAGATCTCAAAGAGTATCTTCAGTCGTATATTCATTGCAGCATTATTCACAATAGCCAAGATATGGAAACAACTTAAGTGTCTATCTATGAGTGAACTGGTAAAAAAATGTTACACACACACACACACACACACACACACACACACAATAGCATATATATTATTCAGGCATAAAAAGAAGGCAATCCTGCCATTTTCGACAAAATGGATAGAGTTTGAGAATTGTCATATAAGTGAAGTAAGTCAGACAGAGAGAGGAAGACAAATACAGTATGATGTCACTGTGTATGAACACTAAAAAAAGCCAAACTCTAGAAACAGAGATTAGAATAGTGGTTTCCAGGGGCTGGGTTGGGGAAATGGGGAGATGTTGGTCAAAGAGTACAAACTTCTAGTTTTAAGATGAAAAAGTTGTGGAGATACAATAAACTGCATGGTGAATATAGTTAACTGTGTTGTATATACACTTGAAAGATGCTAAGAGAGTAGATATTAAATGTTCTCCCTACAACAAAAATAGTAGTTATGTGAGACAATAACCTTATGGTTAACTAACATATTGTGGTAATTATCTTGCAATATAAACATGTAAGTCATCACTTGTAAACTTTAAACTTACACAGTGTTATGTATCATTTATATCTCAGTAAAGCTGGAGAAAAAAATGACATTTTTTAGAAGATTCAGTTTGTGGAAGCTAAATCCCAGATGCATTTACAGGGAAAACTTAGTTGCAGTTTAGTTACAGTGTGGTGTTTTTCATTTATTTTATTGTTGATTTTCCCACATTTTTAGTCATCAAAAAAAATTTTTAGAGACTGTTTATATTTGCTCTGCCATGTAGAATATCTCATTTTACAAAGTTAATTTTAAATAAAATAAAAATAAAATTTATACATTTAAAACTCATTGGGACTCATTATTTTAAAAATGGCTTTACTGGGAATAGTTTTCAAAAAACTCTAAAAGAGGAAGTTATGATCACACAGTAAAACCTTTAGTACATATACAGAAAAACCTATGTATCAAAGAGTGAGCAGGGACTAGTGGGCTGCAGTGAGGACAGTTCTTTAAAGAAAGGGAAGTCAAGAAGCTAAGAGGCTAGAAATTCTGAAGCTGTCAAAGTGCATTTTGAAGACACCCCAAAAATTGAGTGCATAGATTATGGATAAGGGCTGTGAATCAGTTGTTAGATTCTTAAAGAATATGGGTCTTAACCCAAGGTCAATTAACATCAATAAGTAAATAAGACAATGAGGTGTTTAGGATAGAACAGTCACAGTTGTTTAGACTTCAATGGAACAATGGAACAGGATGTTTTAAAGGAAGTCACTCCTGGGCATATATCCAGAGAAAACCATAATTCAAAAAAATACAGGTACCCCAATATTCATTGCAACACTATTTACAAGAGCAGGATGTGGAAGCAACCTAAATGTCCATCAACAGAGGGATGGATAAAGAAGGTTTCATACATATATACAATGGAATATTACTCAGCCATAAAAAAGAAGGAAAAATGCCATTTACAGTGACATGGATGGACCTAGAGATTGTCATACTGCGTAAAGTAAGTTCAGGCAGAGAAAGACAAATATCATATGATATTGCTTACATGTGGAATCTAAAAAGTGGTACAAATGAACTTCTTTACAAAACAGAAATAGAGTCACAGATATAGAAAACAAACTTATGGTTACCAAGGGGGAAAGGATGAGGAGGGATAAATTGGGAGATTGGGATTGACATATACACACTACTATACATAAAATAGTTAACTAATAAGAACCTACTGTATAGTACAGGGAACTCTGCTCAATACTCTCTAATGACCTATATGGGAAAAAACTCTAAAAAAGAGTATTCACTTTGCAGTACTGTAGAAACTAGCACAAAGTTGTAAATCAGTTATACTCCAATAAAAAGTAATTAAACATAATTTAAAAATATATAAAGGAAGTTTGAAGTAAGTACAAAAGTTTTGTGGGAGGGACCTCAAAGGAGGTTAGCATCAAGAGTAAGCTAGATTTCAGTTAAGACAGAAGGGCAAGGGAACCTTGTTGAGAAGAGCTTGGGGATACAGGAAATTGATTAACTATGTGATAATAGTTCCTGAGGACAAAACAAATGGATTTAAGTTTAGGAAGGAAAGAGAAGGTTGGGTCAAGACTAAGGAAGCACATATCAATGTGCAGGTGATGGTGAGGTCAAGTATGGGTGCGTAGTGGAGGGGCTGGGGTTCACATTTCATCATTGACTGATAAAAACAGGTTTGAGATGGACAAAAGATTTAGTCTCAACAGTCGTTCTTGGCTGTGGTACCAAATAGTGCCTGAGTATTGTCTGAATTGGGTGGGCTATGTCATATCCTGAAACCACTAAGTAAATTGATAGTGGGCCCAGAAACTGCAGATGCTGCTTGCAACATGGGCTGGATGATATCTAAGAAACTTCTCACTCACGGTATATACTTAAGTTGGTGATGTATATTTCCTAGTAGTGACTTTAAATTTTCATGTGTGAATTATGAATGAATAGGTGCCTCTGTGTGTGATCCCAGTGTAAGGATGTCTGTAGACTGTATTTATGAATTTGTCTGGAGCTGCTCAGGTAATTAAAGCAGTGTACTTAAGAAGCCAAGTACACAGGTTCATTTCCTGTGAGGGCTTTTTACATCTGCAGAATACACAACACATAATAGAGCCTTAATAAATGTTTGTTCTTTAAATGAATAGTGAATAAACACCTCACAGGGTGAAAGGGAACGTGCCTGTAAAGTTATTGTCACTGTCTAGGCCTTTATGCACAGTATGTTCAGAACTTCATGCTTGAGTCAGTAAGAGAAATGTTGCAAGAGAGTGGGAAAGATGAACAAATTATCACTGATCTCAGACAAGCAACCAAAGGACACATTCTTCTAAGAGTGTGAGTAATAACACGTAGTGTAGGGAAAAAAAGAAATTCTTCTGTTCTAAAATTCTCAATCCGAGAGTGGTATGGACATATATATACACTACCAAACGTAAAATAGTTAACCAGTGGGAAGCAGCTGCATAGCACAGGGAGATCAGCTCGGTGTTTTGTGACCACGTAGAGGGGTGGGATAGGGAAGGTGGGAGGGAGGGAGATGCAAGAGGGTAGAGATATGGGGACATATGTATATGTATAACTGATTCACTTTGTTATAAAGCAGAAAATAACACACCATTGTAAAGCAATTATACTCCAATAAAGATGTTAAAAAATTAAAAAAACAATAAAAAATAAAATTCTCAATCCTTTTGTCAAAAATATAAATGTTCTATAAGAATATAAAATAAAGATAATATAATTTAAGAATAAAAGTAACCAAAAACTTTATTCTTTTCAAATATTTGATAAAAGCATATGAATTAAATCTGAATAATTATATTTGATTAGCTTAATAAATTAAGATAGCTATTTTGCTAGCATTTTCTTATTTCCTTATTATCACATAGCTTGTGACAATTATTATTATTATTTTTTTTTGGCGGTACGTGGGCCTCTCACTGTTGTGGCCTCTCCCATTGCAGAGCACAGGCTCCGGATGCGCAGGCTCAGTGGCCATGGCTCACGGGCCCAGCCACTCTGCGGCATGTGGGATCTTCCTGGACTGGGGCACAAACCCCTGTCCCCTGCATCAGCAGGCGGACTCTCAACCACTGCTCAACCAGGGAAGCCCCTTTGTGACAATTTTTAATACATTTATATATTTTCTCATAGGGTGCGAATTTTATGTAAGCTACACAATAAAATTAAAGCATTTTGCTTAGGAAGTTGCATATTTTTATGTAAACTCTAAAATATTTTTCCCTTGTTGCTTTCCATGAATAGACTCTAAATATCTCCATGGGTTGAAAAGTATGTACATGTAATTTAACATATGCTCTTCATAGAAATGTAAAATTAAAGAAATAATGCAGAAGGAAAAGAAAAAAAAAACTATTCTTAATCACCTCAAAGAGAAAATAGTTTTAACCTTTAGGTTGTTCCTTTCTTATTTTTCTCTATGCATAATATTTTTATCAGGGGATATAATATATATACACTTTTGTATCCCAAACTCCTTTACATTATAACATAAACAGACTTCTATTAACAACTTTTGAATGGTTACATATTTTCAATATATTATTTTAAACAAAATGTATTTATTGAATGCTTAGACACTAATCTAAATATATAGAGGTAAATAAAATACACTGTTGGGGAGGGGAAAACTTCTTTATCTTTCTTGAGTTCTTTTGACTGGTATAATAATTAGATTGACACAGGATAGACTAACAGGAGGAAAAAGGAAAAAAAAAAAAGATTTAATTCATACTCCCGAAGTTCTCATATAAATGGAGACCAAAGAGTGGCCAAAGTAGGCAGATTTTAAACTTTTTAGACAAAGAAACAATAAATTTGTGATTAATTGACAACACAGAGAAACTTAGGTTTTGGGTGCTTAATTAGTGAAGAATCTAAAGAGAGTTTGAACTTGGATAGTAAATTAGTAAAGAAGTAACAAGGTTTATACAGGCTTCTGGGCCCTGAATTCCCTATCTCTGGAGATAAGGGTGTCCTTCTACATCCAGATGCAGGAAGGGCACCTTTCACATGAGAGACTATTTCTTGTTCCCAGGCAGACAAAGTGTCCCTCTTGAATGGGCTGTTTCTTAAGTAACTTTAATTCAAAATAATCAATATGCCACTTCAGCATATTTGGGGGTTGCCTGCCCTGAGCACCAATAAGACCAAATTTCCATCATTAAACAGTCCTCTCATATAGGATAATATTTTCCATGACAGTTAATCCAAAGGAACACAAATTTACCAAAGCATTATGTTTGCATTTGATGGCCTGGAGGAGAAAATATATTTGTCATATCACAGCTTTTCACATATGTCTAATGTAATTGTTAGTTTACTTTAACTTCATTTTATTCAGAAGATAAAGTTTTACTTTAAAATCTAAAATCTACTTTTCTTAAACCTAAAATTAAACAAATAAAATCCCAACCATAAATGAACAGAAGCAGGGTCTTGATTCTTAAGTACCACTAACTTGATTTTAGGTTCTAACTTATTTTAAATAAATAATGAGAAACAGTAGTGCCCTGTGGCTTCTCATATAAAAAAGTTTTTGTGTTCACATATAAGCCAGCCTGTCATTGTCTTACATTTGTTATATGGCAGCAACGTTATTTACTATGTCTTTGTTCAACCAAAAGGCTCTTTGGTTTTGGTTTTACCCCAAATTTAACAGATGAACTGTGTTATCTCTGCACAGAAGTTATTTTTACTCTTCAACTTGTGAAACTTAACTGCTTGCATGTTTAAAAGCAAACAAACTGTTGCTTTCTGCCTCAATGCCCCAAAAAACCTGGACCATCTGTAGCTCATCACTTTCTTGCTCAATTATAGATGAACAAAGTCCTGAAATACTGAATAGATAATCCATCAAATAAAACCAAGAGCATGAAGCTTTCTTAAAGCAATTTCCCAATCAAGGTAGTAACTGCTATTGTTTCATCATGCTCCCTGTTTTATTTCCTTGGGCATGAAATGGCATGTGGAAAAGACATTAGCCTCCTGAGGGACTCAGTATGGTCATTTTGGTTTCTTAGAGGAAACTGAGAGCTAACATTTTTTTTTTAAATGCCATGCTATACAGCAAAGGTTTTATAATTTCTGGTGGAGTAACTTCAGTAACTCTATGATTTCACTTAAAGAAACCTGAACATTGAAAAATTAAATTTCAATGAACACTATAAAAATTAGGTAGAACACACTAGCTTATAAATATAATTGGTTTTACATTATTATTAATATCTGACTTTATTGTATTTTTATCATATTTTATGTATACTAAACCATAATAATTTGCCATATTATATTTTTACTGTTTTTTTTTAAACAACACAGAAAAGATGTGATTGTGCAGTGTTGAAGTTATAAAATATGTTTTGATGTGAGAATATGTTTTGGAAATTTGTTTAGGAATGGGATATTTTGGAAATCAAATATGATGATTTATAAAGGATAAAAGGGATTTCTGTGTTCCTAAGCCTTGCTTTATCAAAGATAATTCCTGGATGCTGTGGGCAAGTTCTGACTCTCTCCACGCTATGTTCACCAAACACCTTATTTTCTAGTCTTCAAGCTCATCTTACTTATATTTCTTTGCACTTTGTACTTTTCCCTCTGTCTGTAATTCTTTGCCCTAGGAATTTTCACTGCTGACTGCTCACTGACAGTTAAGACCAAACTTGAAATTAGTTCCTCCCATCACCACCAAATCAAAACTAGACTTTCAGTCTTCTCTTGTCAACTGCTCTAAATCACGTCAACCTGGATTTTCAGCCCTCCTTTTTCCTTCCTTCCTCGTTTCCTCCCTTTCTTCCTTTCAGCATGTATCACTACTGAACTATCTTGTTTATTTGTTTCTACTTGCAGACCAGTCCTCTCCAACCACCCCCACCATATATACTCTCTGTATTTTTAACACTTTATTCCCAATACATAGAATGGTATCTGGTAAATAAATATTTGTTGAATAAATTAAAGAAAAGTAAACAAATAGATTCAAGCAAAGTTTCTGATACATCTTAAAGAGACAATAAAAATAAGATTTTCTCTGAATCTCCTATATTTGAATTATTATGTGTATACAAATATATGATATTCTGGTTGGTATATAGTGGTGTCTAGTGTTTTAATTTACATTTACTCATAGAATTTTATTATTATTATTTTCTAGCTATTCTGGATTATCAGTTCTGTTTTTCCCCTTCACCTTACAGTTATTTAAAAGAATTTCTGGTAATCTTGTTTTAATTTCCAGATAATTTTGATGTTTGTTTATAACTAACTTTAATACTTCTCTCTTATTTTTATTCATTATGTCCATAAAATGTTTTCTGTATTAATTACCTTTTGAAATGTATGTAAATTACCTTTTGAAATGTGTGTAACATGTGGTCACATTTGGTAAATCAATCTTCCTTTTGTCCCTAAAAAGTATTATTCCAATATAAAATAGGGTTTAAAATTTCCCTGTTGGTTCAATACTAATAATAATTATATTCAGATTCTTTATATTGTATTAACTTCTTTTCTACTAAAGCAATGTTTGACAGTGATGAACAAAAGTATATACTAATACTGAATTTCCTTTGGTTTCTTTGTATAGTTTATGTAGATATTTCATGATGTATTTTCATACTATGATATTTGGATTTTAAGCATTCATGATATCAAATTATCCTTATGGATTATACATTTTGTACCTTTCTGTGTTTCATTTAACACTTGTTACCTTGAATTTAAACTTGTCTGATATTTATATGAAAAAATCTAACTTCTTTTTTTAGTATTATCCTGATCTTTGTAATTTCAAACTTCCAAATCACTATCGTATATTATATAATGCAAAGATGGTTCTTCTTTATTGATTCAATAGGTAAGTTTATTCCATCTACATTTATATGGAAATTTCTTTGTTTAGATTCTTCTTTATTTTATTATGTGAATTCTTGCTTTTAATGCTTTTGTATTTTATATTTTCTAATATATGGTATGAGTTTTATTGTTTCCCATTTATTTTTGCTTTGGTTTCTTTCTCAGTGTTTCCTCATTCAATTTACTTTAGTAGTTACCTTACTGCCTTTATAAAATATACTTACAAAGCACACTTATCCACTTGTTAATTTTTAAGATTAGTACACATTTTTTTTCTTTTTCCACATTACCTCATTCTTCATACTTTCTATATTATGATTATTTTTTCTAATTATTCTAAATTTGGGGATATATTCATTATGTTCTACAATAATAATTCCTATAACTAAATTTATATGCACTGAATTGTTTTAAAATATCTATATTTAGTACCAATACATTTTCTATAACATTACATGAACCTCTCAGAGAAAATCCCAAATTTAGCATCATTAACCAAGTATAATGATCTTTATTTATTAACTGAAAAGATAAGCCTAATTCACTAAGATCATAGTTTTTAAGCAAGCTATACCAAGGTCAATGAGAAACCATTTCTGGGGTGACCATGCCATCCAGTTTTCCAGAGACTGTTCTGGTTTTAGCACTAAAGTCTCATTTCTGAGCAACCTCCTCAGTCTCAGGAAAACTAGCATCATTAATCATCTTACTTTTGCCTCTGTGTAGTTATTGCACTTTGTTGGTGATCCTGGCACAGCTGTTGATCATCAGGACCAGCAGTTAAAGTAGTGAAAGACTAAATAAGATGAAGGTCTCTATCAGTCCATCAACATGTCTAATGGCAATGATCTTCTACAAGTAAGGTCTACAGCTTCACATCTATCTTCTAAATCCCACTCAAGTTTCTCCTCATGTCAACTCTAACCCAGTACCATAAAGAAAAGGAGATTCTGGGAAATGTAGTTCCCATGCTGACCACATCAACACTGGATAAGCCAGCACACCTAAGAAAAAGGATGTGGATAAATAAGAGTAAATGAACATTAAGGATACAAGGAAAGAGATTTATAATTCTAGAGTTTACTGTTTCATAATATCGGAAGTACAATGATTTTGGATAATAAAAAATGTCAGCATGCAATAGGGAAATTGGGAAGATAATGTGTAGTTGAGCTAAAGTGTCTGGGATTAAGAAGATCAAGGAAATGACAGGTAGAATTGATTCATGTGATTACTAATTTCATCTTTAAATGAAAATATTGTGAATAATGAGTGATGGCTAATTGTATAATGGATAAAAAAATGGTGATTAGGAGGGGTAAAGATGCATAATATGATGGAGAGACCATCACCAATGAGGATGCAGGAGACCACAGATTCCTTTCCTCCAAATCTAAAAGAATAAACAGCTTTCCCTTGAGAGGGGCAGCATTCTCAGCATGGGTCTTCTTCTTGGCAAAAAGTTGAAGGAAATTTTTAGTGCATCTGTAAATAAAATTCTTAGTCATGAAACAGGTGTTCTTGCATACATAATAGAAAAAGTTGGATGGAAGCCTGTCGTTGAGATGTTGTATCAAAGCAGAAGTGATTAAACACTAAGGACATTTAACAGTATGAAAATATATACAATTAAAAGGCTTATGACTTTATCAATGATCAAGGATAACTGAAATGTTAGACATACTTTCTTCGTCTAAGCTTAAGTTTTTAAAAAGATAATAGTAATAAATTAAATGGGAATAACAACATTTTTTCTGGTAGATGAGCAGACACTTAGAATGATATAAGGACACTTCTGTTGCCTCTCGGGATTCTACATTGCAGATAGACCTTGTATCTGCTGGTCGAACAAATTTTATTCCTCTGAAATGAGTCAATGTCGGTCTGGACTACTTAAGTGAGCTCTAGGAAAGGGCACATAACTTACAGGAATTGTCTGTACTTAAAAGAGAGAGAGACAGTATCCTTCTGGCTGATTATCTTAGTGTTTGTATAGGTCTATCAGCAAAAGCCACTGTCACAAGGCCTGGCTTTTGACTACTATGGAAAGAAGAAAATCCATATGATTCCATAAAAGTTAGATAGCCTGTTAAGAAGAGGATTTCTAGATATGTAGAATATTGGGAGGTGTGTCTAAGTTAAAGAAACTTTAATGGAAGTAAAGTCCTAGGCCTAGTAGCTTTGAATCTGAAAGGGTAGAAAGGCCATTGTCTTTGGTAGAGTGCCTTTTGAGGTTGTGCAATATCCTGGTGAAAATGAAAAGTTATTTCCAAAATGGATGCCTTAGATTAATATTTTTCACAATATATGTTGGTGTATAACATAAGCAAAGTACAAAGACTGTAAGACTGGAGCTCCATGAAGAAAACACAGCAATGTATCTACCACCAAGACCAAGATTTAAAACAGTACCAGCACCTCAGAGGACTTCTTTGTGCCTTATCCCACTCATTAATATTCAAAGGTAACCAATCTCCTGATTACAAAACAATATCCCTCATGAACCTAGGCACAAAAATACTTAATCAAAAATAGTAAATCCAATCCAGCAATATTTAACAATATAATATATCATGACCAAGCAGGTAGAATAAGCAGAAATACAGAATAGGGTAAATATTTGACTATAATGTTTACGTAATCACCAACATGCTAAAAAAAAAATATATATATATATGGTTGCATCAATAGATGCAGAACTTTTTTTTGACATATTCAACATTGAGTTATGATAACAGACTGTTAACAACTTAAGAATTAAATGGAATTAACTTGATAAAAGCTATTTACAAAAACAATTCCAGTTAATATATTTAAATGATTAAAGTCTAAAAACATATTCAGTATATCAGGAACAAAGCAAAGATATCTTCTTTGACTCTACTTAATAGTCTAATGGAGTTCCTAGCCAGTGAAGTAAGGCAAGAAAACACAGGAGCATAAAGATTTGAAATAAATAAATAAAAATGTCTATATCCACAGAAAATATGATTTTCTACATGTAAGAATAAAGAATCTACACAAAAGTTAATGAGACTGGGCTTCCCTGGTGGTGCAGTGGTTGAGAGTCTGCCTGTCGATGCAGGGGACACGGGTTCGTGCCCGGGTCCGGGAGGATCCCACATGCCATGGAGCAGCTGCGCCCATGAGCCATGGCCGCTGAGTCTGCACGTCCAGAGCCTCTACTCCACAGTGGGAGAGGCCACAATGGTGAGAGGCCCACGTACAGCAAAAAAAAAAAAAAAAAAAAAAAAAAAAAATAGTTAATGAGACTGAGTTAGCAAGGCTAGAGAATACTAGATTAATATTCATTTTTATATACTCTCAAGGAACTATAGGAAATTGATCTATAAATATTATTCATTATAATAATACCCATAAACATAGAATACTTATGCATAAATCTAACAAAATCCTTGCAAGATATATGTTCTCTAAATAAAAAATATTGTCGATTGTTATTAAATACCTAAAAAAGTGAAGCTATATACTGTATTCATGGATCAGAAGACATAATATTGTCAACATGTCAAGTTGCTCTAAATTGACCTACAAATTCATTGCAAACACAGTCAAAGTCACAGCAGGATTTTTTTTTGTAGAAATCAACGAGCTGATTTAAAAATGCAAATAGAAAAGACAAGAATATGTGAAATAATTTCTTGAAAGAAGAATAAAGTTAGAGGACTCAAATTATTACTCAAAATATTACTATTTACATTCACTAAAATGTCACTATCTAGGCAGTTTGCAATGTTTTTATAAAGGTCCTAGAAGAGGGCTGGCAAACTTTTCCTGTAAAGGGTCAGATAAAAAAATATTTTAGATTTTGCAGGCCAAAGACTTTCACAATTCAACTCTGACATGGTAGCATGAAAACAACCATAGTTGTTATGTAAACAAATGAGAATGACTTTGTTCTAATCAACTTTACTGGCAAAAAACAGTGACAGGCCATAACTGGCCCATGGGTCATAGTTTAGTAAACCCTGAGAAAGATAATCCAAAAATATATCCACATGTATGTGGTCAATTGATTTCCAACAAAGCTGTAACATATGTCAATGGAAAATGGACAGTCTTCAACAAATAGTACTTAAAAAATTGGACAACCATGTGCAAAAAATGTCCCGTAATTATAACCATAATTTGCACTACATATGCATACATTGAATCATTTTACACCATAAACATACATTAATTCAAAATGGATCATAGGTAAATTATTTCTCAAATAAGCTGATAAAAATTGCTCATAGACTTTAATTTAAAAACAAAGGTAAAGGGCCTCCCTGGTGGCGCAGTGGTTGAGAGTCCGCCTGCCGATGCAGGGGATACGGGTTCGTGCCCCGGTCTGGGAGGATCCCATATGCCGCGGAGCGGCTGGGCCCGTGAGCCGTGGCCGCTGGGCCTGCGCATCCGGAGCCTGCGCATCCGGAGCCTGTGCTCCGCAACGGGGGAGGCCACAACAGTGAGAGGCCCGCATACCACAAAAAGAAAAAAAAAAAAAAAAAAAAAAAAAAAAAAAAAAAAAAAAAAAAAAAACAAAGGTAAAAAAATTTCTAGGGCTTCCCTGGTGGTGCAGTGTTTGGGAGTCCGCCTGCGCGTGTGGTGGGCGCGAATTCATGCCCCGGTCCGGTAGGATCCCACATGCCGCAGAGCGGCTGGACCCGTGGGCCATGGTCCTGAGCCTGCGTTTCCGGAGCCTGTGCTCCGCAGTGGGAGAGGCCACAGCAGTGAGAGGCCCGCATATCGCAGAAAAAAAAAAAATTCTAGAAGAAAATATAAGAGAAAATCTTTGTGATTTGAGTTACCACATACTTCTTTGATAGGAAGTGACACCATAAAATAAAACATAAAATAAGATAATTAATAAATTGGACTTTGCCAAAACAAAACACTCCTGCTCTTTGAAAGACTTTATTAAGAAATTGTTTATAAGATCACAACTGGAAGAAAATATTTGTCAACATATATCTTATCAATGATATATCAGGAATACATTCTTTAAAAATAAAAGGAAAAATACCTCTTGAAACCCAATATTAGGAAAACAATCTAATAAAAAACATTTAGGCAAATAACTTGAATAGACTTTTCAGCAAAGAAAATGTTTGGGTTGAAAACACACATGTAAGAAGACTCATCATCACCATTCATCATTGGGAAATGTAAATTTATTCCACTGTGAAATACCACTACACAACTATTAGAGCGCCTAACTTTTTTTTAAAAGAAAAATATTATATTACAAAGTATGGGTGAAGATGTGAAGGAACTGAATATTCTATATCATTAATGAGAATGTAAAAGTATACAGCCAATGTGGAAAACAAAGTGGTATATTCTCATAAAGTTAACGTGCAATTAACACACATGTAAGCATGGAATTGTCTAGATTGAGGCAGCTCTATGCTTAATCCCCAAGAATGCCTGGACTCTGGAACTGACCCTTAGACAAAATCAGAATATGGCTAGCTAGTGTTTTTAATACAACCTTTAAAGTCAAAACTCTCCTAGAGGCACTTTGTACTATCTTGTCAACATTGTTTAGTGACGGACTGGTTTTCACTACATGATCATTGAGATATGAAGGCCCTTCTGTGAAATTGTGTCTTGGTGTTTCTGGAACTGGGATGCATTGCTCGTTACTTTGTTGTTCATAATCCAAAAATGAGGTGAGCCTATGTGACTAATAAAGAACCCTGGGGAGCTGCCCCTGTGAATTTTTGGAGTGTTCTATGATTGTCTGCACTTTCTTTTTACCCACTATAGTATATCCTTGGCCTTTATTAAAACTTTATGCAAGTATATTGTGTGGAGTGCGTGAGTCCTTTGAATTATCCAATCCCAATGGATGGGTTGCAGTTCACGCTGTGAGAGGGATAAACTGAAATAACCCTTAACTCTAATTAAGATGATGGGGAGGGATTTGTTTGTGAGAAAGAGAAAAGAGGAAGGAGGTGGTTGAGAAACTTTGTTGGCAGAATGGCTTCCTGGTTGCCCTTGATTTGAGGCTGCTCAACAACTGTGATTACTGATGGAAGCATATTAGTGGTACTTGCAGGTGGCAAAGTCATGGCTGGGAGATGGCTAATGTATTAGAAAAAGAATCAGGCATATAGAAGGTGAACAAATAATACTGTATGTTAGCTGCTTCTGTCTGTTTTGGTGAAATGGAAAGTAAAAGAAAAACAGCTCCAGGCTTCCAGAGCCACCTTGTTATGGCTGATGGTTCAGTCTAAAAAGGGGAGAGATATGACCTTAAAGGGGCAGATACCTCTTTTGACCAGAATGCAATCTGTCTGACTGATAATCAATAAAAATACAGTATGGTGTACATGTGCACAGAATCAGGAATATAAGAATTATAGGAATATAGGAATATTCAGTCAATAGTTAAATTACTTTGTGGTCTCCCTGGGCAACCTCCTGCTGAGATATTTTACTGAGCTGCTTTTGAAATAGATTTTATAAATTAGTGATAAAGAAGCAACTTCTTTTGATTGAGATATTGTCAGTTGGAAGGGCTTGTTCAGTCTTTCTCAGGGTCCACAGTTAGATGCAGCTTTTTCAGAAATATGGATAAGTGGACAAACTCCCAACTAAGTGAAACAAAGATGGAGTTCAAACATAGACCTTGACAAGTTAATTGTCCTATTCTCCCTTTTGATACTTATAGATTCTTTTTCTAGGGCTGGTAAAATATTGAGAATGCAATCACCGTTGGACTTTTTATACGATGCTAGTAAAGTTTCCCATAATTCTATGCCTTTGACCCAAGTAATACTTGATGCTTTGATAAAAGAGATTCTCAGCTCCTTATGAGACTCTGTTGTTGGGAGTGGGGACATGCAGTAGGGAGAATAATGTGAGGATCTTTTTGCCAGTCTCCTTGTACAGCTCCAACCAATGGGGATGAATGATGAGAAAATGTTTAATATTACTCATTTGTCTTCTATTTTTTTCATTTTATTGCTAATTAGCCATCTGAACATTGTTGAAGTTATGAAAATTTTAATAGATTGCTATAAGACATTAGTAATCTAGCTGTCCCAACAACAACTCAAAGCGTTGAAGGATTTTAATGTATTAAATTAGCCTGACTTTGAATTTTGATGATGTTATAAAAGAAGAAACTTCAGGCCCTTCAGAACCCATGATTATTAAAATGAGTGTTAGGTAAGAGAGAGGATTATGATTCCAAGTGACAGGACCAAAGATCTCTTGGTGAAATTCACAGTAGGGGATCTGAGGTCATTTGCATAAGTATGGATAAAGTGGACTGAGGATTGTGAAGAAACTTCATAGGGTCTGTTGAATGCTCATGCTGATTAGCCTGACCAAAGTACAGGTCCCAGCAAAAATGGTAAACTTCTTATATAATTTCAATTGGAGTTTACAGAAACATTATTTCAACAACGAAAAATACATTGTCTTTGACAGCTCCAAAGGTATTGTTTGAGGTGTTTGGTTTCTGGAGAAATCCCATATCACATCTGGGATTCTATTAGCCTCTAGTCACAAGGTTACCAGAAGAAATGAATTTAAGGAGGCTCTGAGCAACAGAAGTCTTTGTTGAAGTTTCTAAGAGACACTGCTCAATCCCTTTGTTGCTTAAGGCCCCCACATGTTCCAATAATATTGGAAGTATCTACTATGTTCAATCATGCTGATTTGAGCCTTGGACAGAAACCTGTTTGACTTCCTGTAGAATACATATTTTCTAATTCTTTTTTTTTTTTTTTTTAGTTCTGTCAGTTTTCCTTTATAAAATTGTTATTGGGAATATATCAATTTATAATTATTTTATCTGACTCATGATTTAAGACTATAATGTGAAATGCCTTCTTTACAATGGTATGACTTGTCATTCTTCATCTAATGAGATAGGTACATCAGCTTTTTCCTGATCCATTTTTGCATGCTACATAGTTTTCCATACTCTAACTTATGTCATCTGCTCTTAAGAAACATAGACTTTGTTTTACTTTCCTACTAAAAGTTACTTTTCTATAATACTTGGAATATTTGCTCTGTTTACATATTGTGTAATCATTGCTGTATTTAGTTTAAATCTATTAGCTTTCTTTTGGTTTCTACTTGCTGCTGCTTGTCTTTGTTGTTTCTATTTTGCTCTTTCTTTATTTTGGATTAATCAAGATTTTTTTTAAAGAATTTCATTTTTCCTATTATCTTGTTAGTTATACACTAATTTATAATTTTCTAGTATACTCTATAATTGACAGTAGACTTCTTAATGGCTGCTTGAGATTTTTATTCTAAACATTTTGTGAAAAATGGAAAGATATGAAAATATTTTAGCTTTGTTTTCACCCTTGATTTTGGGCTATAATTAATAGGTATTTTAATTTCACATATAGTTACAGATATACATTAGACTATTGTTATTAATATTATTAATATAGTTTATTTGATAAATTTATTTACTTATTTATTTTTGGCTGCATTGGGTCTTCATTACTGAGTGCAGGGTTTCTCTAGCTGCAGTGAGTGGGGGCTATTCTTTGTTGTGGTTCACAGGCTTCTCATTACAGTGGCTTCTCTTTGTTGTGGAGCATGGGCTGTAGACACATGGGCTTCAGTAGTTGTGGCATGTGAGCTCAGTAGTTGTGGCATGCAGGCTTCAGTAGTTGTGGCACATGGGCTCAGTAGTTGTGGCACATGGGCTTAGTTGCTCCATGGCATGTGGGATCTTCCCAGACTCAGGCTCGAACCCATGTCCCCTGCATTAGCAGGCAGCTCATTAATCACTGTGCCACCAGGGAAGTCCCTATTAATATTATAGTTTTAAACAGTTTTCTGTTTTGATAATTATCCACAAATATATATTTTTCAGTATCATCATTTCTTTTAAAGTCTATCTGAAATCATTCTCTCTTTTTTAAAAAAATAAGTTTATTTTATTTTATTTATTTTTGTTTGCATTGAGTCTTCATTCCTGCTCATGGGTTCTTCTCTAGTTGCGGCGAGTGGGGGGCTACTCTTTGTTGTGGTACACGGGCTTCTCACTGCAGTGGCTTCTGTTGCAGATCACAGGGTCTAGGCATGTGGGCTTCAGTAGTTGTGACACATGAGCTCTAGAGTGCAGGCTCAGTAGTTGTGGTGCATGGGCTTAGTTGCCCAATGGTAACTGGGACAGGTCAGAAACCTGTGACCCTGCATTGGCAGGTGGAGTCTCAACCACTGTGCCACCAGAGAAGCCCTGGAATCATTTTCTCTTCATCTTGAATAATTCTCTTTAGTATTTCTTTTAGTACAGGTTTACTGACAAATTCTATCAATTTTTTGTGTGTGTTTGTGCTGACGCAAACACACATAGTTTTGGAGCCCACTTTTTCAAAAATGTTGAAGGATTTTATGTTGAAAAAAATTTCTTTCCTCATAATAAAGATTTTTTAAAATGTTTCTTCTGGCTTCTATAATTTCTTTTTAAAGTTAACTGTCAGTTTTAATTTTACTCAAAGTAATAATGATATTTTATTCTTTCTAGATGCTTTCAATTTCAAGATCTTCTCTTTGAATATAATTTTCCACTCTTTAACTTTATGCACCTATATTTAATTATAACTGACAATAATTTAATTAAATATAATCTATATTTGGTTATATTTATATTGCTTGAATTTTGCTGGGAGGCTCATCACTTCAATCCAATCATGAATTCATTAGGTAGGGCTTGGTTGATGTTCTAATCATACTCATTGCACATATGGCTCATTTCTCTTTCTCATGCCATACCCCCAGATTATTAACTTAGAATCTAACAGATTCTAATCCTCAGTTTCTCAGATGTGCTCTTTTTGATTAATATTAATTAATATCAAGTAATCTACTTAATCTCTTTGTTTCCACAGATCTCTGGAGTGTTTAAACATAAATAAAAATATACACACACTTATTAAATATATATACATTTCTGTGTAAATTACCACTTATAATTTTAATCATTAATATATTTTCATATAACTTTATACACACATGTAATTTTACCTACCTCTTCCTAGATTTTGCAGTAGAAGCATTTGTCTATTATGCTCAAATATATCCTTCTTATAAGCAGACCTTACAATTCTGGGCTAATATTTTGAAAACAACAATATCAACAAACTGACCCCAATGGCCCAAATTTTGTGTGTAAATAATCACACGATGAAATATATTTTGAATAGCATCAATTATTTTTGTGGCTGTTCTAGACATATTATCTTTTACTTGCTGCTCTTCATTTGTTAGATTAATAAATTCAGGAATATATGTGTATGTTTACATACCTGGCTATATTCTGATTTGGGCTATGGGTAAAACAATGTGTGAAATTTATTACCCAAATTCATTTAAATGGTAAATACTCATTAATAATCCTGCACATATTAATAGTCTTTCTTTACCTCAAACACTAGTGTACAGTGTTTCACATAATAACAAGCTTGTTTTAAAGAAAACTTACTTAATTGGAAGTATTAAGACGTTTCTGAATATTACTAAATCTGTTTCTCTGGAGAATCAATCTGATAAAATAATACAGTATACTACAGTAAAATTGGTATTGTTCAATATCAAAGATATGATTTTGGGGAAAATATCGAGTTGAGAGTGTGAGTTTTTAAAAGCTGGAAAAATTACCACATGTGTCTTTACCATTGGCTTCAGAGAGAAAATTAATGAAAGCCCCATTACCCAGCTTTGCTTTTCCTTACTTTAGTAAGAGGTAAAATACTAAAGAAATAGTTATATCAAAAGATGATGGCAAGTAAATTAATATAATATCCCTCTAGTTATCAATTGTTAGATTTTCTGAAAACTTGTGATAATAGGATCATTTTTAGCTATTCATTCTAATAAAGATAAAATGTGGCTTAAAAGATGTAAAAAGTTAACCTATTGGATCAAAAAATAATTCTCTTGGTTAAAATAGACTTCAGGAGGAAAAAGTCCTTAATTGATGTTATATATGAGAAAATGTAAGTGCTTGTCAAAATTAAATGTTCAAAGATGTTTAATAAAAACATATTTATAGAAAAGTTTTATTAGACTAGAATAAAAATTCAAATCCCTACAAAGGTTGCTACAGATATGAATTCTTAGGCTCAAAGAAGCCATGTATATTGTTCAATCATTTCAAAATTAGTAATGGCTGAAGGTCATATAAAGTTGACGTCCTTGCTGTTATTCAATTTTTTTCCATTTTTATATTGACAAATTTCTTTTTTTCTTACTATTATCTGTTTATGTATCATAAAGAGAAGGCACTCTTAGTTAAAAATTCATATTATCACTTTTCCTATCTCTCCAATATTACAACATTCTTTAATTCTGTATTTATGTTAAACTCAAAATACTAAATTTATTAATAGTTTTTTAAACAACCAATATTTATTTATATTTATACTCATATTTACCTTTTATGTTGCTCTTTAATTCCTTCCTTCCTGCAGTATTTTGGTCTGGTATTATTTTCTTTCTTCCTGAATGACTCTTTTTGGACTTTCTTTTAGTTCAGTTCTGCTAATGTTGAGGGCTTCCAGCTTTTATTTGGCAGAACGTGTCTTTATTTTGACCTCGTTTTTTGGGGGCAGTTATAGAGTTCTTTATACAATTTACCTTAAAGATGCCATCCATAAACTTCTGATTTTCAACATTTCTGATTTTAGTTTTGAATTTTTATTTCTTTAAAGATAGCATGGTATTTTTTCTTTTCTTGGAAGATATTTCTCTTTGCCTCTGGTTTTCTTTGTATTTATTCTGATTGATATTTGCACAGCTTCTTGAATCCATTTGTGAATTTTGGAACGCTGTCAGCTATTATATTCTTAAATACTGCTTTAGTCCTATTCACTCTCTCTCTCTCTCCCTCTTTCCAGCCCTCTTCTGGGACTTCATTTAAGAATATGAAAGATTTTTTCACTGTGTCCCTTATAGCTCAATCTCACACTCTTTTTCTTCCTATTTGCATCCTTTCCTTATCTGTGCTTCAATCCAGATATTTTTCTGACCTGTCTTTCAGTTTACTTATATTCTGTTCTGCTACAATGAACTTGCTTTTAAATCTATCTATTGAGCAATTTCTTTTGGTTATTGTATTTTCTGGTTCTACAATGTGCATTTGGATTTATTTTTTGTGACATATTTCAATTATCTGATGCTATTTACCTTCATTTCTATTTTAATGTATTATTCTCTATTTTTGTAAGCAGATTAACCTTAACTACTTTAAAGATGTGTCTAAAAATTCTGAAGTCTAGATCATCAGGATAGTTCTGTTTCTTTTCTTTCGGATTTAGGTCAGTTGATGCTCTCTTATGCAGTGTGATTCTTTCTTTTCACCTAGAGAATTAACTTTTCCCTTTTCTAGGAAGATAGAGTAACTAATCACCTTAATTCAATCCAGACAAAAATGACTAAAAGTTGTATTACACTTTGGATTAATCTCTACTCTCTCTGGGTCATGTCTGATCCTCAAGCATAGCCTTTTGATGGCTATTGAGATACTCAAACAGGATCTCAATATTGCCTAGTCTTAAAAACTTATAATCTTACAATAAGTGTGGGTTTCTATGTTTAAAGTTATATGTCTGTATCAGTGAAGGTGTCCTAGAGCAGCAGAACAATAAGATTCATATATATACATAGTTAGCCCTCTGTATGCCTAGACAATGGAACCTGCAGATACAGAGAGTTGATTCTATGCCATTTTATATAAGGGACTTGAGCTTCTGCAGATTTTGGTATCATCAGGGTTTTGGAAAAAATCCCCCATGAATATCTAGGGACACCTGAAGATAGAGAGAGAAGGAGGATTAATTTTAATTTTTAGGAATTGGCTGATATAATTGTGGGGGTTGGTAAATTTGAGACTTATAAGGCTGGTCAACAGGACAGAAATTCATGTAGCAATTGATGTTGTAGTCTTGAATCTGAAATCTACAGGGCAGCCCATCAGGATGGAAACTGAAGTATGACTTTTATATTTCAAACTTAAGTCACAATTCCTTCTTCTTCAGGAAAGTTCACTTTTTGCTCTTAAGGTCTTCAACTGATTGAATGAGGTACACCCACTTTGTGGAGGATAATCTGGTTTACTTAAAGTTAACTGATTGTAAATATTGATCATAATTATTTACCTTCACAGCAACATCTAACCTAGTGTTTGAGCAAAAACTGGGTACCATAGCTTAGCCTACGGCATATAAAATTAAGCATCACAATGTGTCTTCTCTCTCCCTCTCTCTCTCTTTCTCTCTCTCTCTCTCTTTCTTTCACTCACACATGTAGTTATAATTTATGACTATTCCAGGCCTTCTCCTATAATGTGTATATGATATAAGTATAAATCTGGATGAATATATTACATTGTAATTGGTGTGTTTTAATGAGAGAGAAAGATGGGCATATGCATGAAACGAAAGGTTACCTGATAATTGTACACATTCCTAAAAGTGTAGCAATATATATTATATATACACACATATCTAATTTATATATGATATATGACATGTAATCTGTAACTTATAATAAAGTATAATATATCACATATAATGTGATACTGTATAATATGTATCATATAATTGTATGCAGTCATCCTTCAGTATCCACAGGGGGTTGGTTCCAGGACTCCATGGATACCAAAATCTGTGGATGCTCAAGTGCCTCATATAAAATGATATAGTATCCACAGGTTCTGCTTCTGGGATTCTGCAGCTATGGAGGGCCAGCTGGATTATATATCACTTTCTTTCCCCAAACAGAAATTAATAGTTTTATGTTTTCCATAAAAATTGCAAAGAAATATTTTTGAAAGCTAGATAATGATTCAAAATTTTCTTTTGAAAAAATTAACTGAATTGATCAGGTAAAATGTATTATGAATAAACAAGAATTATCAATGGTTATTTTTCTGATAAATATTTAAATGCATTATAGAAAAATGATCATAAAATATTATGTTAATATAATGGAATAAAAATATTTTGAAGAGAAAATAATTATTAAGACCAGTGTTGAAATTATAATTTTATTGCATTTGGAAAGCACAGAAATAAGGTACCTTCAATGAACTCCTAATGTTTATTTTTTAAACTTTCCTTTTTAATTAGCTTCAAATTGGGGAAAATAAAATAATTTCATTATAAAATTGGATAAATGTAGAAGATTTTATTTCAGTGACATTATGGATTGATGGCTGCTTGTTATGCCAATCTAGAGAGTCACACATCTTGGAAAATTTAATTGACACATTCCAACCCAAATCACTTTTAATTGTTTGACAGATGTCTGTATTTATAATTTCCTTGTGTACATCCCACTAATAACCTTTTTTTTAAAACAGTGTTTTAAATTCAGTATATATATATATATATATATATATATATATATATATATATATATATATATTTTAAACATCTTTATTGGAGTATAATTACTTTACAGTGGTGTGTTAGTTTCTGCTTTATAACAAAGTAAATCAGTTATACATATACCTATGTCCCCATATCTCTTCCCTCTTGCGTCTCCCTCCCTCCCACCCTCCTTTTCCTTCCCCTCTAGGTGGTCACAAAGCACTGAGCTGATCTACCTCTGCTATGCAGCTGCTTCCCACTAGCTGTCTATTTTACATTTGGTAGTGTATATATGTTCATGCCACTCTCTCACTTTGTCCCAGGTTACCCTTCACCCTACACCCGTATACTCAAGTCCATTCTCTAGTAGGTCTGTGTCTTTATTCTCATCTTGCCCGTAGGTTTTCATGACCATTTCCTTTTTTTTTTTTTTTTTAGATTCCATATATATGTGTTAGCATATGCTATTTGTTTTTCTCTTTCTGCCTTACTTCACTCTGTATGACAGACTCTAGGTCCATCCACCTCACTACAAATAACTTAATTTCATTTATTTTTATGGCTGAGTAATATTCCATTGTATATATGTGCCACATCCTCTTTATCCATTCATCTGTTGATGGGCACTTAGGTTGGTTCTATGTCCTGGCTGTTGTAAATAGAGCTTCAATGAACATATAGGTACATGACTTTTTAGAATTATGGTTTTCACAGGGTATATGCCCAGTATTGGGATTGCTGGGTTGTAGGGTAGTTCTATTTTTATTTAGTTTTTTAAGGAGCCTCCATACTGTTCTCCATAGTAGCTGTATCAATTTATATTCCCATGAACAGTACAAGAGGGTTCCTTTTTCTCTATACCCTCTCCAACATTTATTGTTTCTAGGTTTTTTGATGATGGCCATTCTGACTGGTGTGAGATGATATCAAATTGTAGTTTTGATTTGCATTTCTCTAATGATTAATGATGTTGAGCATTCTTTCATGTGTTTGTTGACAATCTGTATATCTTTTCTGGAGAAATGTCTATTTAGGTCTTCTGCCCATTTTTGGATTGGGTTGCTTTTTCTTTGATATTGAGCTGCATGAGTTGCTTGTATGTTTTGGAGATTAATCCTTTGTAAGTTGCTTCATTTGCAAATATTTTCTCCCATTCTGAGGGTTGTCTTTTGGTCTTGTTTATAGTTTCCTTTGCCGTGCAAAAACTTTGAAGTTTCATTAGGTCCCATTTGTTTATTTTTGTTTTTATTTCCATTTCTCTAGGAGCTGGGTCAAAAAGGATCTTGCTGTGATTTATATCATAGAGTGTTCTGCCTGTGTTTTCCTCTAAGTGTTTGATGGTGGCTGGCCTTACATTTAGGTCTTTAATACATTTTGAGTTTATTTTTGTGTATGGTGTTAGGGAGTGTTCTAATTTCATTCTTTTAAATGTAGTTGTCCAGTTTTCCAAGCACCACTTATTGAAGAGACTGTCTTTTCTCCACTGTATATTCTTTCCTCCTTTATCAAAGATAAGGTGACCATATGTGTGTGGGTTTAAATCTGGGCTTTCTATCCTGTTCCATTGATCTATATTTCTGTTTTTGTGCCAGTACCATACTGTCTTTATTACTTTAGATTTGCAGTATAGTCTGAAGTCAGGGAACCTGATTCCGCCACATCCATTTTTCTTTCTCAAGATTGCTTTGGCTATTCGGGGTCTTTTGTGTTTCCAAACAAATGGTGATTTTTAGTTTTTTTGTTCTAGTTCTGTGAAAAATGACATTGGTAGTTTGATAGGGATTGCATTGAATCTCTAGATTGCTTTGGGTACTAGAATCACTTCCACAATGTTAAGTCTTCTAATCCAAGAACATGGTATATCTCTCCATCTATTTGTATCATCTTTTATTTCTTTCATCAGTGTCTTATAATTTTCTTCACACATGTCTTTTGTCTCCTTAGGTAGGTTTATTCCTAGATATTTTATTCTTTTTCTTGTAATGGTAAATTGGAGTGTTTTCTTAATTTTACTTTCAGGTTTTTCATCATTAGTGTATAGGAATGTAAGAGATTTCTGTGCATTTATTTTGTATCCTGCTACATTACCAAATTCATTGATTAGCTCTAGGTGTTTTCTGGTAGCATCTTTAGGATTTTCTATGTATAGTATCATGTCATCTGAAAACAGTGACAGCTTTACTTCTTCTTTTCCAATTTGTATTCCTTTTATATCCTTTTCTTCTCTGATTGCTGTGGGTAACACTTCCAAAACTATGTTGAATAATAGTGGTGAGCCCACTAATAATCTTTTATTAACAAATTAATTAAATCTACACTAGTTAAACCATACACACCTTGAAAACCACTGCTGAAACAAGCCACTATTACTTTTCAGTGTGTGTTTGGTTGAAAATCTTCTGAGTTCATTCATTCATGGGCATGCAGATGCCTATGAAACATGGGTTCATGAGTAAAAGGAGCAAATCTAAAATGGAAGTGGGTCAACAAACAATGAACAGAGGAATTATATGCATTTCATTTGGTTTTATATTCTTACATTACTATCCAATCACATTCAAGAGAATATCTAATTCTACATTTTACTACCGTAGCACTACAGTACAATAGTACAGTATTTCTGTGTTTGTACTGGTATGAGGTTTTTGTTGTACAATTATAAGGTGAGGATAATGTAAAAATTTTTAAAAAGTCTGCCCAGTGACTTTTCCATAAAAAAAAAAAAAAAAGAAAACCACAATACTTTTCCATGTTTGAAGAATAGAGAAGCTGGTAAAATGAGGTTTTCACTCTCATTTTAAAGGGAATGATTATAGAAGCATGATATTAAACTAGAAGCAGGGAAAACAGATGGATTAATGTCATTACTAAAAAGTCAACAGGAAAAAATAAATTACATAAACAAGACATCTGGATTATTGAAGAGAAACTAATTAACAGAAGAAAAAACGTGCCTGCCCTCTGAATTAGGAAGGAGCATTTTAAATGGTATAATCACAACGCTGAGAATGCTTGCCAACATCTCTGTAGCAGACACATGTTCTCCCTAAGGAGACATATAATTACAACAAATTATATCCTAAATAGTATCTGTGATTTGGTAGGTATAAGTTTTCTTGTAAATTCAAGCATTTTTAAGTGACAGAAATGTGCCTTTTAAGTAAGCTTAACTTATTTTTGGAACTATAGCTTATAATATTTCAATCTTCACAAATCACTAACTAATTACTAAAATAAACTAACATTGTTCTTGATAAAATATACAAAGCAATATTTTATACTATAATAATGTATGTATTGAATTTGGAAGTTTAAAAACTAGTCACCTAATCAAATAACCTATTCACCCTGTAACATGAAGATGCCTAAATACTCTCTGTCACAATTTCCTTTTTGGTTGTTAAAACCAAGAAGCAAAGACCATTAGGAACAAATCTATGTTTAATAAAATTAGGTTTATTGAGTTTGATATAGCAAAGAAAGTACACCCCAGAGGAAATGGAAATGTCCCAAGAAAGCTGGAGTAGGGAGGCCTCTTCTAAGATTTAAGATTGTGATAGAGGGTTTTAAGGAGGGATTAAAAAAGGAGAGATGGTTACCTATTAGATGCTGTGAAGAAATCATGGCAGTTTAGTGATTGGATTTTTAAATAAATTTTATCTACAAAACAGTAGTCTAAAAGTGGGGCTATTGTATTGGTTATTCAGAAAAAGGGGGTATTTAGTTATTTTTGTGGTCGCTATGGCCTTCTATCACACTGCAAATATGATTCTAATGTAGACTTTTCTGAGCTTCATGGTTTGGCCTCTTGCAATGCTATTCTTTATTATCGAAGATAAAATCCAAGTTACCAGAAATCTTCATAGCTCTGGCTATTATTTTTTTTGGCAAGACAATTTAACTAGTAAAATGACACTATAATTACTATACATTTAAGCACAACCAAAAATTCAGTATTCTATATTGTATACTAGAAGCTATTTTTCCTTTCAATTTGTATATAATATCTGCTTAAAAGTTATTTTAGCAAGTTATTTTTGTGAATGGTGTGATGTAGGCATTTTTCCCACATGGCTCTCCAATTTTTATAGGCTATTTATTGAATGCATTTCTCTGTTATACCACTTTTTCTTGCAGATAAAATGTCTACGTAGTATGCTTGGTCTGTTTCTGGTCTGTCTACTCCTCTGATCTTTTTGTTTATTATTGTACCAATATCACACCATCTTAACTAATGTAGCTTTAGTATAATTATTGCTGACCACCTTGTATTTCTGTAAATGTATCCTGGCTATTTTGACACTGGAATTTATATAAATATTAGAACCAGATTTTACAATTTCTACTAAATTTAATTAAGGGTATATTGAGTCTATAGATTAATGTGAATTGACATATCTACATTATTAATTCATGTAATTAAAGAATATGTTAATAAATTATAAATAAAATATATTAAGTATACATAAAATGTTAATATATAATAAATTTATTATATATATTAATTTATCATTAATAAATGATAAATTAATTGTCCAGAGTTTTGATTACACTTCATTATCTTATTGATTTTTAACATATATCTTTAGGATACCAGCTTTTATTATGTGTTTGTGTTGTAAATATTTTTTCCCACTCCTCTTTTTTTCTTTCTAATCTCTTAACGGTGTTATGGTAGCATGAAATCCTGTTTAATTTAACCAATCTCTTAAGCTTTTTATTATAATTGGTATTTTTATTTTATTTTATAAAACTCTTCTTCTAGGAGACAATAAAAATATTCAACTATATCATATGCTAGAAGCTTCACAATTTTGCCTTTTCACATTTAGGTTTACAAATCTGACTAAGTTAGGGTTTTCTATATGGTATGAGGTAAAGATCAAATTTCTTTATTTTCTATGTTGTTAATCCAATTGACCCACATTGTTTTTTGAAGACAATGTCAATAACCACTCTTGTCTAAAGCATATTGTGTTTATCTTTTCATAAACCAGATATGCAATCATCTAGTTTTGGACTGTACTTTATCCTAATGGTCTTTTTGCCTATCCCTGCACCAAAACCATACTTTCTTAATTGCCAACACATTATAAGAAGTTCTGATGTTTGGTTAGATTAGTATTTCCATCTTGTCTTGCACAAATTGTCTTAGCTATTCTCTACCCTTTGCATTTACAAATAATTTATATCATCAATTGTCCTTTTTAACATGCAAAAACACATAAAAAGACTTCCATGAATATAATTGCACTTCCCTGGTTTTGTAACTTTGTGTAAGACAAGTTGCAAATCTTATAAGTTGAGTGTTCAAAATCATAGGCACCATATATGCTTCCATTATTTAGATCTTAGAATTCTTTTAATATTATTTTATAAATTTCTATGAAAGATCTTACACATTTTAATTTATATTTATTCTTATATATTTGATATGTTTTAATTGTATTTAAAATGGTACGTTTTTAATTTTAGTTTCCTAAATCTTTGTCGCTATTACTTAAAATAAAATTTAAGACCTTGAAATAAAGTTCTAGGTCTTTTCCACATGTCTGTTATATGTCTACAATCAGCCATCCTGGATATTTTCTTATGGATATGGCAAAATGGAAAACAGTAAAATGAAGATTGAACCACAGCACATGCTTTTCGGGTCTCTGATTATGCTACTATTGAAAAGTTCCCATTGGGCAAAGCAAATTACAGAATAACTCTCTCACTTTCCAAGCTAAGTAACAATGCATCAGTGAAATTAATTTACCTCAATTCACCTTGTGACAAAAATTACTTATATCCCTCCTATATATAATATATGTTAACATTTCTCCAAGGACCACAAAAATCTCATCAGATCATAGCATTAAACTTGGAGTTCAAGATCTTGTGATTTACATTTGGTCCAGATGTAGCACCGTCTGTGTTGCTCCTCTTGATCTAGATGATTATGGGTTTAAAAGATGACGTATCTTCTCGTCACACAGCAAATATACAATGGGGACTAAGGGAGAGGATAATTTATAAGCACCCCCTTGTGTTAGGTGAAAAATGGGAGACAGGTACTGTCACTGGCTCAGTCATTTTGCAATCCAGATGGCACATTTTGGCCCCAAAGTACAGAGGCAAGGAATGTTCTTTCTTTTGGTTCAACTTCTCAATGTGAACTCTCCAGTTCAGTTTCTCTGCAACCTTCTCTTCTGTTCTCTAGGAAGCCCATCTTTTTACCCTTCTTGGACACTTCTGAATAAGGCATTGGGTTATACGCTCTGTGAGCAACATTCTCAGCCTGTTTCCAGCCTGGAGAAATTTGGGGGCCAAAAGTATATTTCCATCTTGAAAGTTTTAGTCCCTTTTAATCAAAGATGGGAGCTAATACAGTCCCCTTGAAAACTTATTTCCTATAAATCTGAATACATTCCATTCTATGTGTCAAAAGCCATTATCACAGACTTTATATCTACCCATTGTTACTCTGGGCTTGTGATGCTGTGAGATAATGCCCTTAGGTATCCTAGAAGCCATTTTACCTGAGAGGGCATATCTCTTTAACTTTTTCAGTGGTATTACCAAGGAACTTACAGTTATGCCTCTAGTTGTCTTTGCCCCAGATTGTAATTTACTTTAAGAAGGCTTTTTGTCTAAAATCAGGGGTTGAGGGGAGAGATAAGAGAGTTCTATTTTCTAACCAAAAAAGTTTTAAGCTCCTCTATTTCTTCTAAGTTTTGCTTGCAATCTCTTCCATTCTCTCTTTAGTTTTTCTCATCTTCTAGTGTCCTATCATATGAACCTTGTAAAATCCACATAATATGTCACCATTCTTTTCTGAAACCTCATTGCTCAAATTTTAAAGTTCATTAGGTACATGATTTTCTATCATCCAAGGTACTAGAAGTAGAAGCCTTTTCCTTTGTGTCACAACTATACTATATAGATTACCATTTTTCTAGTCTTCTATAACAATTTTTTCACCATTTTTCAGCTCCTGCAAATAGTCTCTTCAGTACTTTGCCAGATTCTGCTACTGACCTGGTCTCAAGACCCAAAACTCAAAGTTGTGAGGTTTTATTGTTTGCTTTCATTTCTGTTTTGTTTTGTTTTTTTCCAGCAGTACCACACTCTGGTAACAAATTTGTCTCATACAACTATTGCAGCATAATAAACCATCATTCCAGATGTTGTGTTTCTTTCTATATCATCACTTCTCGGAGTGTACTCCAATAACTTTTGGGATTCCCCAAGCCCCTCTAGGGTCTGTAATTGTCAAAATTATTTTTATCATAATTCTAAGATATAATTTTCCTTATTCAGTTAAAAATATACAGCAAAGTTTTCTAGGGGTCATATGAAATGTGATGACACACTTCTAAATGCTAAAATAAAAATAGGTAATTGTGTATTTATGTTTTTGCCATAATTTTCTAGGTTAGCATGTTTAGGGTGTAAAATACATGCATTTTCAGAGACTAACTCATTTGTCTTCAGTACTTCTACTATGTTCCTATTAACTGTGTTTGATAATACTTGCTATAGACTCTGTAACCTTATTGTGGTACAAAAATTTGGTATTTTTAAATCCCCAAATTTTCCCATGTAATGCAAAATGAAGTAAGTATACATTTTTTTGCCTTGATTTGTTATAGTATTTTAAAACATTTAAAAATACTTAAAATTGATGTAAAACTAACATCTTAGAATTTAATGACCTAATCTTATACCTGTCCTGATAATCTTAGCCTCTTTTGTAGTTTTGTCCACTTACTATTTTTGTATTATCCCTGTCCAAAGACAACAGGTCTATAGAGAAATACATCATGTTTCTGAATCCTGCCGATTCTAAGGGAAAAAAAACCCTGCAAAAACAAGTTAATTTTTATTTCCCTTTGCCTTTGTTTGTTTACCTTTTAAATAAGAGACTGAGAAATATTTTGTGTTGATAAGGGATATATTGTTAAAAACATTTTTGTTTCAAATTTTTAGGGATAAGATAAAAGCACCTAAAAGCATTTTTTATTAATTGGTGAGGCTTTTACAGTTAAAACTCTAAACGTTATTTTCTATTTTTTTAAAAAAAGTAGTACCTACTTTTGTGTTTCTGTGGATACTATACAAAAGATAAGATGACAGGAAATAGAAATATAAAAGATGAAATATATTACTCCACATGTACAATGCATTTAATTGATTCCATCTATTAAATTACATTATAGTATATATGAAAATGAATGAGACATTATTTGCTTTTTGAATATGCCCATCAAAGATCTTGAGAACCCCCTCATGAACATATGTAAAGACTGTTTAATAGACTGTGGGCCTCCTCTGAGGAAGATGGTTGCACTGCTGGTTGATCATGTCCAAAATTAAGTTCAATAGGTTTGGATTAGAAAAAGCTGTGGAATGTTTGAAGGGAATATTCCTTTCCACCCCTGAAATGTCCTCTCATGTTATCCATGACTCCTTTGTGTTTTCTCCTAAAATCACCTATGACCTGTTCAAATGTTCCTGAAAATAGGTCAGAATAATGTGTTAACTAGCTTTTTCCTCAAAATCAGTATATGCCCAAAGTCAAAATTATACATCTTTCAACTTTCCACCCCAAATTTTTCAAACAACATTATTCAGTATAGTCTATCAAAGGATCTGCAAACCACAAAATTATAATGCTAAGATATTCCAATATAAAATTGTCAACTATAGGGTGTCCTCTTATTTTAATTTTAAAAAAAAACCTGTCAAGTTCTTGGTGAAAAAAGTCTAAAAATTCAATTATCTTGCAAATAAAAATATAATAATGTCAAACATGAAGGAATTACAATCTGAAATCAATGTTTAACCATATATGAGTTAGAAAGATAAAGAAATATGTCTATTATAATTTCACCTTCTGCTCAGTGTCATCCTGAGAGTTCTTGTTGGCTAGGAGGAATCAAGTTCTTTAAGAAGTTGCTTCTTGGGTTATTTTCTCTGGGAATGGTTATGATTCCTTCAAAATCGTAAAAGTTTAATCAGCTTAGTTAAAAATAACTATTAAGCCACGTTTTAAAGAGCTTAGAAAGTTAATAAGACACAGTTGATTTTTCACCTTTGGCACTATCCTCTGCCAAATATAGAAAATAAGTCAGTTTCAACCCCAGCGTAGTTATCCCAAGTAGAATCTTCCTCCCCCCAAAATGTTAATCCAGTATTCCAACCTAATATTATACCCAACAAATTCCAAAGACCATAGAAGAGACTAAGATTGTGAAAGAAGAAGGCAAACCAAGAAAAAAACTTCAAAAACCAAGGGAGGATATGCCAGTGTGAACTCAAATTGAACTGATAGAAATCTTTAAGAAAGTGGTTAATTTTAGGGAACCCTCTTGCACTGTTGGGAGGAATGTAAATTGATACAGCCACTATGGAGAACAGTAGGGAGGTTCCTTAGAAAACTAAAAATAGAATTACCATATGACCTAGAAATCCCACTACTGAGCATATACCCTGAGAAAACCATAATTCAAAAAGACACATGCACCCTAATGTTCATTGCAGCACTATTTACAATAGCCAAGTCATGGAAGCAACTTAAATGCCCATTGACAGATGAATGGATAAAGAAGTAGTACCTATATACAGTGGAATATTAGCCATAGAAAGGAACAAAACTGGGTCATTTGTAGAGACATGGATGGACCTAGAGACTGCCATACAGAGTAAAGTAAGTCAGAAAGAGAAAAATAAATATGGTATATTAACACACATATGTGGAATCTAGAAAAATGGTACACATGAACTGGTTTGCAAGGCACAAATAAAGACATGGATGTAGAGAACAAATCTATGGATACCAAGGGGGAAAAGAGGGAAGGGATGGTGGTGGTGGGATGAATTGGGAGGTTGAGATTGACATATATACACTAATATGTATAAAATAGATAACTAATTAAAAAAATAAAAAATAAGTAAAAATAAAAATGGTTAATTTTGACATTGCATATTATTTAAATAGCTGGGTTAGGAGGTTTCCCCTCTGCATGCTCTCTCTTCCCTCAGAGACTGACATTAGAGACATTGTCCCCTTCTCCCAAGATTTAGAAATGAACAGTAATGATAACTCCAGTCAATGTCTTACGTGAGTCATTTTCCATAGAGTATATTCAAATCCTTTTTTATTTTTATAACCTCTTTGTACTCCATTGTTTTTTTCAAACCCCATTGTAAATAATAAGTTGTCATAATTTCCACACTTACATGCGGAAGTTTATTACATGTTTATTCCTGTGCTACAGTGGCATTTTTCTTCTCTCCCTGGCTATGAGTCAGTTTAAAATTAAGAAGATTACCTTCATGTTGTATATGATAGCAATACAGAGACAATTTGAAGAAGGGACTGTTGAGAATGTGAATCCAGTTAACTCCAGCCAAAGTTTCCTTCTTGGCTCAAACAGAATGGAATTTGAGCAACCAAAGATGACTATCTAGGTTCACAATAATTTTTTTCAAGAAGAGTTCCCCTACTCTTCTTCAGCCTAGAAACCTCGGAGATGTTGAAGTTTAAAGGTAACAGTTATGTTCTGTTGACCCATACCTAAACAATCTAAGTCAGCCTCAACCTTACCTGCAATATTAAGCCAAATTTTGTTCATGTAGTTCAAGGTCAGTAGCTTGAGAGTCTATGACTGCTTAGAATCTATGCTAGTTTAAAATGTTTGTTTTGCACGGAAGTCAATCTCATTGACTTTTGCGTCTTAGGTTTTTGCAACCCCAGTTTCTGTGGTTTGCTTACTGCACCCTGATCAGCCAGCATTTCTGAGGCCATCATCTGGCCAACTTTGGTTGGTCTTCCATGGTCTTAGCCTTGGATGTCTTTCTCAGTTCTTTTGGTGTTACCCAGAAGCAAACACTTTTGTGAGACCTGAAGTCTCGAGGTATTCAGCATTTGCTTTAAGTCTGGTTGCCTTTATAAAAATCAGCCCCTCAACTTCAGTCAAAATTATAAGCTGCACCAAAACACCAAAGTAAGACTCTCATATGATCAAAATCTTAGTTATCAAAGCTTATTGTTACTGATATTCATGCCACAATCTTCAGTCAAGTCATGTTTCTCTGTCCCTGATGTTCCACTGTGTCTATTTGCCAATTTTTCTATTCCACACACTAGAATTTGAGGGCACTCTTCACTTCAAATTAGTACTGAGTACCGAATTAATTAAAAATAAATAAATCAAAGCTTTATATAGATGAACCATGTTTAGAAGAAGAGGGCTAGTTTCCATGCACTAAATTTTTTGTCATCTTAATTACTATTTAGTAGACAAAAGCTCATTCTTATTTTTAGATAGTGGAGTTTGCAATAAGAATGTGAATGTAAGGAAAAGAAAATAATACTTACATTTACTTTTACTGTTGTCATCATGAAATAGAATTCAGGAGCATTCATGCTGGTAGTTTTGCTGTGTCAGAATATGGTGCTAGCAAATTCTCAGTTTTGCATTCAGCTTTGGACATTAGTCTTTATCTTGGTTATTCTTGGATTCAGATATTAAATACTTCCAGAAAATGTCTAAGAATATGCAGCCATGACTTTTTGCAGGCAAATAGAGCTCCAGATATTATAGGTTTAATTAAAATCATAGAATCAGCATGTTATAACCACCATATTAGCCATATTTTATTCTCAGGTTAACCTGGCATTTGAATTATAATTTAACTTGGTTATTTCTGCTTAATATGCACTACCTGAGGAATGGTACCTTATATTTACATAAACCATATCACTTATTTAACTTTTATAGACAATAAAGCCCTCCTTTTTGTGAATTAATGGATTCCACAAGAATATTATGTTAAAGCCACTACACTGATTCCTATGAAAAGTATGTCAATTTATCTCTTCTCTAACAAGCAAAAGTACTTATTCAATTAAAGTTATTTTGCTATTTTAAGCCAACACACTTAAGGTAAGTTCTGTATTAATTGTCAAATCACAGTATGAGATTCTCTGTTGAACTCCACTGAAGTTTAAAGGTTTTATTTTTTCTAATTGGTAACTATTTTATTTGTTATCATATCATTAATGGTCTCTTTTTATTCTCCCTTATTTCAGTAGGTACAGAATCATTTCCTTCTAACAACACAGAATGCTTAAATAAAAAAAAAGGAAACTAATATCTTTATTTTGCATATTAACTTCATCTAATTTTTCTACATTGCTTTACACATTGAAAAGAAATTTAGCCCATGTTTACTTGTTAAGCCCCTATCCTGGTAAAGGAACACAATAGGCATATAACATGAATTTGGGGGAAGTAAAAAAACTGTATCTCAATGTCCCCCTCATAGGATTATCCTCATCAAATGGTTGTTGTGAGAAATAACTCTTGCTCTATAAATGTTAGTTTTATTATTATTGCTGTAATAATACCTATTACTTTGTGTTGCAAAATGCTAAACTGAAGGTCAACAGAATTAAAAGATTTTCTCAAGCCAACTTTTAAATTAAACATTTTATTTCAAATATTTATCATTTTCATCTCCTTTGAGGGGTGCAAAATCATCATTACTGCAATTTATAAAATAAAATATTTAGTTGACTTCACATTACTGACTGAACAGAGATTTTCCTAAAATCTGTGGTGGGATAAATAGCACATTTAATTTTGCAAAGACATAAGAAAAGAGTTCCGTCTTTAAGGAACTTTCTTTGGTAAGAGAGATTGTTGCACTCCAGACTTTTTACCATAGTTTCTGATATCTGAAAATTTACTGTCTACAAATTTACAAAGTACCTTCCTGAGAACCTCCCTGCACACACTCTCCTTTGAACTTTCTTGTTTCCTGGAGATCCCTTGTCTGATCCCCTAGCAGAAAGCAGGGGCCTTCTGTATTATTCTCTCCTGTACATTTAACTCCACGGTCCTTATTTCATGAGCAAGTGATGGGAGGAAAGAGAGAAGGAAAATAACAATAGGTATTTACTCACACTCTTGGGATCACGTTTTCCTCACAACTCCAAATGTCAAGAGAGGTTCCCCTTCCCTAGAGATTTTAGGTTTCTACTCTTCACAGGATTAATTAAGTGCTGGGGTTGATAAAATTGATAAAATCAAAGAAGAAGAAGAAGGAGTGGGAGGAGAAGAAAAAGAACAATATGGAAAATTTGCATTCTTTCTCTGTGGCCTCTTTCTCACTTCTTAGGGCAGAACTATTGGAATTCCCCTGGATTCCTTTCTGTCTATGCTAGTGTCACCTGCAAATTTTGTGGATGTGATGAGTTCAAAATGGGGAACACCAGAAGGGGAAAATTAGTAAACTCAAAAATTGTTCACTGATACCTTGAATGATGGTCTTTTCCCCATCTCTTTACTTTTGAGAATCTTCAAATGGTTGTTCCATGTTATTCTGTTCAGGATTCAGTATGAGAAATAGGGTGCAGTGTGATGATTTCATTTTATCTGGAACCAGGACATCACTGTCACATTTTTTTTTAACTTAAAGACTTTATATTTTTTAAAGCAGTTTTATGTTCACAACAAAATTGAAGAGAAGATACAGATTTACCATATATCCCCTGCTCCCACACATGCATAGCCTCACCATTATCCACATCACTTGCCAAAATGGTACATTTGTTACACTTGATGAAACTACATGAACACATCATAATCACCCAAAGTCCATAGTTTAACTTAGAGTTCACATTTGGTGTTGTTCATTCTATGGATTTGGACAAATGTCTAATGACATATATCCATCATTATGCTATCATACAGGTTTTCACTGCTCTAAAAATTCCCTGTGCTTCATCTACTCATCTCTTTCCCTCATTTCACCCCTGACAACTGCTCTTGTCTTTTATAAAATGTCAAATATTTGGAATCATACAGTATGTAGTCTTTTCAGGTTGTCTTCTTTCAGTTAGTAATATGCATTTAAGGTTCTTGCATGTCTTGTCATGGCTTGATAGTTCATTTCTTTTTAGTGCTGAATAATATTTTGTTGTCTGAATGTACCACAGTTTATCCACTCACCCACTTAGGACATCTTGGCTGCTTCCAAGTTTTGGCAATTATAAACCAAGATGATATAGACATGTTTGTGCAGATTTTGCTGTGGACAAATGTATTCAACTCCTGTGCATAAAAACCAAGGATATAGTTTGCCACAACACATGGTAAGATTATGTTTAATGGTGTAAAAAACTGCCAAATTGTCTTTCAACTTTCAAAGTGGCTCTCTTATTTGGATTCCTGCCATCAATGAATGACAGTTCCTATTGTTCCACATCCTCACTAGCATTTACTATTGTGAGTGTTAGAATTTGGACATTCTAATAGGTGAGTAGTGGCTGTCATACTTTTTTTTTTCTTATAAATTAATTTATTTTATTTATTTATTTTTGGATGTGTTGAGTCTCCGTTGCTGCGTGAAGGCTTTCCCTAGTTGCAACAAGTGTGGGTTATTCTTTTTGTGTTTGGTTTTGTTATGTTTTGTTTTGTTTTTCTTTTACATCTTTATTGGAATATAACTGCTTTAAAATGGTGGGTTAGTTTCAGCTTACAACAAATTGATCAGTTATACATATACATATGTCCCCATATCTCTTCCCTCTTGCATCTCCCTCCCTCCCACCCTCCCTCTCCCACCCCTCTAGGTGGTCACAAAGCACCGAGCTGATGTCCCTCTGCTATGCAGCTGCTTCCCACAGCTATCTATTTTACATTTGGTAGTGTATATATGTCCATGCCACTCTCTCACTTTGTCCCAGCTTACCCTTTCCCCTCCCTGTATCCTCAAGTCCATTCTCTAGTAAGTCTGCATCTTTATACCCGTCTTGCCCCTGGTTCCTCTGACCATTTTATTTCTCTTTATTTTAGATTCCGTATATATGTGTTAGCATACGGTATTTGTTTTTCTCTTTGTGACTTACTTCACTCTGTATGACAGACTCTAGGTCCATCCACCTCACTGCAAATAACTCAGTTTCATTCCTTTTTATGGCTAATATTCCATTTTTTATATGTGCCACATCTTCTTTATCCATTCATCTGTTGATGGACACTTAGGTTGCTTCCATGTCTTGGCTATTGTAAATAGAGCTGCAATAAACATTTTGGTACATTACTCTTTTTGAATTATGGTTTTCTCAGGGTATATAACCAGTGGTGGGATTGCTGGGTCATATGGTAGTTCTATTTTTAGTTTTTTAAGCAACCTCCAAAATTTTCTCCATAGTGGCTGTATCAATTTACATTCCCACAAACAGTGCAAGAGGGTTCCCTTTTTTCCACCCCCTCCCCAGCATTTATTGTTTGTAGATTTTTTGATGATGCCCATGCTGACCGGTGTGAGATGATATCTCATTGTAGTTTTGATTTACATTTCTCTAATGATTAATGATGTTGAGCATTCTTTCACATGTTTGTTGGCAATCTGTATATCTTCCTTAGAGAAATGTCTATTTAGGTCTTCTGCCCATTTTTGGATTGGGCTGTTTGTTTCTTTGATATTGAGCTGCATGGGTTGCTTGTAATTTTGGAGATTAAACCTTTGTCAGTTGCTTCATTTACAAATATTTTCTCCCATTCTGAGGGTTGTCTTTCCATTTTCTTTATGGTTTCCTTCTCTGTGGAAAAGCTTTTAAGTTTCATTAGGTCCCATTTGTTTATTTTTGTTTTTATTTCCATATCTCAAGCAGCTGGGTCAAAAAGGATCTTCCTGTGATGTATGTCACAGAGTGTTCTGCCTATGATTTCCTCTAAGAGTTTGATGGTGTCTGGCCTTACATTTAGGTCTTAAATCCATTTTGAGTTTATTTTTGTGTATGGTGTTAGGGAGTGTTCTAATTTCATTCTTTTACATGTAGCTGTTCAGTTTTCCCAAGACCACTTTTGAAGAGGCTGTCTTTTCTCCACTGTATATTCTTGCCTCCTTTATCAAATATAAGGTGACCATATGTGTGTGGGTTTATCTCTGTGCTTTCTATCTTGTTCCATTGATCTATATTTCTGTTTTTGTCTCAGCACTATACTGTCTTGATTACTGTAGCTTTGTAGTATAGTCTGAAGTCAGGGAGCCTGATTCCTCCACCTCCGTTTTTCTTTCTCAAGATTGCTTTTGCTATTCGGGGTCTTTTGTGTTTCCATACAAATTGTGAAATTTTTTGTTCTAGTTCTGTGAAAATTGCCAGTGGTAATTTGATAGGGATTGCATTGAATCTGTAGATTGCTTTGGGTAGTAGAGTCATTTTCACAATGTTGATTCTTCCAATCCAAGAACATGGTATATCTCTCCATCTATTTGTATCATCTTTAATTTCTTTCATTAGTGTCTTATAATTTTCTGCATACAGATCTTTTGTCTCCTTAGGTAGGTTCATTCCTAGATATTTTATTATTTTTCTTTCAGTCGTAAATGCGAGTGTTTTCTTAATGTCACTTTGAGATATTTCATCATTAATGTGTAGGAATTCAAGATTTCTGTGCATTAATTTTGTATCCTGCTACATTACCAAATTCATTGATTAGCTCTAGGAGTTTTCTGGTAGCATCCTTAGGATTCTCTACGTATAGTATCATGTCATCTGCAAACAGTGACAGCTTTACTTCTTTTCTGAGTTGGATTCCTTTTATTTCTTTTTCTTTTCTGATACCTGTGACTAAAACTTCCAAAACTGTATTGAATAATAGGGGTGAGAGTGGCAATCCTTGGCTTCTTCCTGATCTTAGTGGAAATGGTTTCAGTTTTTCAACATTGAGGATGATGTTGGCTGTTGGTTTATCATATATGCCCTTTATTATGTTGAGGAAAATTCCCTCTAAGCCTACTTTGTGGAGGGTTTTTATCATAAATGGGTGTTGAATTTTGTCAAAAGCTTTCTCTGCATCTATTGAGAAGATCATATGGTTTTTCTCCTTCTATTTGTTAATATGGTGTATCACGTTGATTGATTTCAATATATTGAAGAATGCTTGCATTCCTGGGATAAACTCCACTTGATTGTAGTGCATGATCCTTTTAATGTACTGTTGGATTCTGTTTGCTAGTATTTTGTTGAGGATTTTTGCATCTATGTTCATCAGTGATATTGGCCTGTAGTTTTTTTTCTTTGTGACATCTTTGTCTGGTTTTGGTATCAGAGATAGTGGCCTTGCAGAATGACTTTGGAGGAGTTCCTCCCTCTGCTGTATTTTGGAAGAGTTTGAGAAGGATGGATGTTAGCTCTTCTCTAAATATTTGAGAGAATTCGCCTGTGAAGCCATCTGTCCTGGGCTTTTTGTTTGATGGAAGTTTTTTTTTTTTCTTTTTTTTTGCGGTATGTGGGCCTCTCACTGTTGTGGCCTCTCCCGTTGCAGAGCACAGGCTCCGGATGCGCAGGCCCAGCGGCCATGGCTCACAGGCCCAGCCGCTCCGTGGCATATGGGATCCTCCCAGACCGGGGCACGAACCCGTATCCCCTGCATCTGCAGGCGGACTCTTAACCACTTGTGCCACCAGGGAGGCCCTTGATGGAAGATTTTTAATCGCAGTCTCAATTTCAGTGCTTGTGATTGATCTGTTCATATTTTCTACTTCTCCCTGGTTCAGTCTCTGAGCATTGGACATTTTTAAGAATTTGTCCATTTCTTCCAGGTTGTCCATTTTATTGGCATATAGTTTCTTGTAGTAATCTCTTGTGATCCTTTGTATTTCTGAGTTGCAGTTGTTACTTCTCCTTTTTCATTTCTAATTCTATTGATTTGAGTCTTCTCCCTTTTTTTCTTGATAAGTCTGGCTAATGATTTATTAACTTTGTTTATCTTCGCAAAGAATCAGCTTTTAGTTTTATTGATTTTGTTATTGTTTCCTTTATTTCTTTTTCATTTATTTCTGATCTGATCTTTATGATTTCTTTCTTTCTGCTAACTTTGGGATTTTTTTTTGGTCTTCTTTCTCTAATAGCTTTAGGTGTAAGGTTACGTTATTTGTTTGAGATGTTTCTTGTTTCTTAAGGTAGGCTTGTATAGCTATAAATGTCCCTCTTAGAACTGCTTTTCCTGTGTCCCATAGGTTTGGGGTCTTTGTGTTTTCATTGTTATTTATTTCTGGGTATTTTTTGATTTCCTCTTTGATTTCTTCAGTGATCTCTTGATTACTAAGTAGTATGTTTTTTAGCCTCTATGTGTTTGTATTTCTTACAGATTTTTTTCCTGTAATTGATATCTAGTCTCATAGTGTTGTTTTCAGAAAACATACTTGATATGTTTTAAATTTTCTTAAATTTACCAAGGCTTGATTTGTGACATGAGATATGATCTATCCTGGAGAATCTTCCATGAGCACTTGAGAAGAATGTGTATTCTGCTGCTTTTGCATGGAATGTCCTATAAATATCAATTAAATCCATTTTTTTAATGTTTCATTTAATGCTTGTGTTTCCTTATTTATTGTCATTTCTGCTGATCTCCCCATTGGTGAAAGTGGGGTGTTAAAGTCCCCTACTATGATTGTGTTACTGTCAATTTCCCCTTTTATGGCTGTTAGCATTTGCCTTATGTATTGAGGTGTTCCTCTGTTGGGTTCATAAATATTTGCAATTGTTATATCTTCTTCTTGGATTCATCCCTTTATCATTATGTAGTGTCCTTCTTTGTCCTTTGTAATAGTCTTTTTTAAAAGTCTACTCTTTCTGATATGAGAATCGCTACTCCAGGTTTCTTTTGATTTCCATTTGCATGGAATATATTTTTCCATCTCCTCACTTTCAATCTGTATGTGCCCCTTGGTCTGAAGTGGGTCAATTGTAGACAGCCTATTTACGGGTCTTATTTTTCTATCCATTCATCCAGTCTATGTCTTTTGATTGGAGCATTTAATCCATATACATTTAAGATAATTATCAATATGTATGCTCCTATTAGCGTTTTCTTAATTGTTTTGGTTTTATTATTGTAGGTCTTTTTATTCTCTTGTGTTTTCTGCTTAGAGAAGTTCCTTTAGCATTTCTTGTAAAGCTGGTTTGGTGGTGCTGATTTCTCTTAGCTTTTACTTGTCTGTAAAGCTTTTAATTTCTCTGTCAAATCTGAATTAGATCCTTGCTGGGTAGAGTAATCTTGGTTGTAGTTTTTGTCCTTCATCACTTTAAATATGTCATGCCCCTCCCTTCTTGCTTGCAGAGTTTCTGCTGAAAGATCAGCTGTTAACCTTATGGGGATTCCCTTATGTGTTATTTATTTATTTTCCCTTGCTGCTTTTAAAATTTGTTCTTTGTATTTAATTTCTGATAGATTAATATGTGTCTTGGAGTGTTTGTCCTTGTATTTATCCTGTATGGGACTCTCTGTGCTTCCTTGAGTTGATTAACTATTTCCTTTCTGATATTAGGTAACTTTTCAACTATAAGCTCTTCAAATATTTTCTCAGTCCATTTGTTTTTCTCTTCTTCTTCTGGGACCCTTATAATTCGAATGTTGGTGTGTTTAATGTTGTCCCAGAAGTCTTTGAGACTGTTCTCAGTTCTTTTCATTCTTTTTTCTTTATTCTGCTCTGCAATAGTTTTTTCCACTATTTTGTGTTCCAAGTCACTTATCTGTTCTTCTGACTCAGTTATTTTGCTATTGATCTCTTCTAGAGAATTTTTAATTTCATTTATTGTGCTGTTCATCACCGTTTGTTTGCAGTTTAGTTATTCTAGGTCCTTGTTAAATGTTTGTTGTATGTTCTCCATTGTATTTCCAAGATTTTGGATCATCTTTACTAACATTATTCTGAATTCTTTTTCAGGTAGACTGCCTATTTCCTCTTCATTTGTTAGGTCTGGTGGGTTTTTGCCTTGTTCCTTCATCTGCTGTATGTTTCTCTGTCTTCTTATTTTGCTTAACTTTCTATGTTTGGGGTCTCCTTATTGCAGACTGCATGTTCTAATTTCCATTGTCTTTGGTGTCTGTCCCCAGTGGCTAAGGTTGGTTCAGTGGGTTATGTAGGCTTCCTGGTGGAGGGGACTACTGCCTGTGTTCTGTTGGATGAGGCTGGATATTTTCTTTCTGTTGGGCAGGTCCATGTCTGGTGGTGTGTTTTGAGGTGTCTGTGGCCTTATTATGATTTTAGGCAGCCTCTGTGCTAATGGATGTGTTGTGTTACTGTCTTGCTAGTTGTTTGTCATAGGGTGTCCTGCACTGTACCTTGTTCATCATTGAGTTCAGCTGGGTCTTTGTGCTGAGATGGAGATCTCTGGGAGATTTTCACCATTTGATATTACATGGAGCTGGAGGTCTTTTGTGGACCAATGTCCTGAACTTGGCTCTCCCACCTCAGGGGCACAGCCCTGATGCCTGGCTGCAATACCAAGAAACTGCTCTCCACACAGGTCAGAATAAAAGGGAGAAAATAAAGAAAGAAAGAAAGAAAGAAAGAAAGAAAGAAAGAAAGAAAGAAGATAAAATAAAATAAAATAAAATAGGGCTTCCATGGTGGCACTGTGGTTGAGAGTCTGCCTGCTTATGCAGGGGACACGGGCTCTTGCCCTGGTCAGGGAAGATCCCACATTCTGTGGAGTGGCTAGTCCCATGAGCCATGGCCACTGAGTCTGTGCATCTGGAGCCTGTGTTCTGCAATGGGAGAGGCCACCACAGTGAGAGGCCTGTGTACCACAAAAAAATAAATAAATAAATGAAATAATTAAAAAAATTATTATTAAGAAAAAAAATAAGTAAAAAGTAAAGGTCAGACAGAACCCTAGGACAAATGGTAAAAGCAAAGGTATACAGACAAAATGACACACAGAAGCATACACATACACACTCACAAAAAGAGAAAAAATGGAAAAATGTATATATATATATATATATATATATATATGTGTATATATATATATATATATATATATATATATATTGCTCCCAAAGTCTACCTCCTCAATTTGGGATTATTCCTTGTCTATTCAGGTATTCCACTGATGCAGGGTAGATCAAGTTGATTGTGGAGATTTAATCCACTGCTCCCGAGGCTGCTAGGAGAAATTTCCCTTTCCCTTCTTTTTTCCTCATCTCCTGGGGATCCGCTTTGGATTTGGTCCCGCCTCTGTGTGTAGGTCTCCTGAGTGTGTCTGTTCTTCACTCAGACAGGACAGGGTTAAAGGAGCAGCTGCTTTCACGGCTCTGGCTCACTCAGACCATAGGGAGGTAGGGGTACAGATGTGGGGCAAGCCTGCAGCAGCAGAGGCCGGTGTGATGTTGCACCAGCCTTAGGCACGTGGTGCATTCTCCAGGGTAAGTTGTCCTTGGATCACGGGACCCTGGCAGTGGCTGGCTGCACAGGCTTCTGGGAGGGGCAGCATGGATAGTGACCTGTTCTTGCACACAGGCTTCTTGATGGCTGCAGTAGTAGCCTTAGTGTCTCATGCCCATCTCTGGGGTCCACACTGATAGCTGTGGCGTGTGCCTATCTCTGGAGCTCCTTTAAGTGGCATTCTTAATCCCCTCTCCTCACACGCCAGGAAACAAAGAGGTAAGAAAACGTCTCTTGTCTCTTTGGCAGCTCCAGACTTTCCTGGACTTCCTCCCAACTAGCCATGGTGCACTAGCGCCCTTCAGACTGTGTTCATGCAGCCAACCCCAGTCCTCTCCCTGGGATCCAACCGAAGCTGAAGCCCAGCCCCCACCCACCCCACTGTGTGAGCAGACATGCCTCTCAGGCTGGTGAGTGCTGGTCGGCAATAATCTTCTGTGTGGGAATCTCTCCACTTTGCCCTCCGCACCCCAATTGCTGCACTCTCTTCCATGGCTCCAAGGCTTCCCCCCTCCGCCAACTGCAGTCTCCACCCACGAATTGGCTTCCTAGTGTGTGGAAACCTTTCCTCCTTCACAGCTCCCTCCCACTGGTGCAGGTTCCATCCCTATTCTTTTGTCTCTGTTTTTTCTTTTTTCTTTTGCCCTACCCAGGTACGTGGTGAGTTTATTGCCTTTTGGGAAGTCTGAGGTCTTCTGTCAGCATTCAGTGGGTGTTCTGTAGCAGTTGTTCCACATGTAGATGTATTTCTGATGTGTTTGTGGGGAGGAAGGTGATTTCCACGTCTTACTCTTCCACCATCTTGAAGCTGTTCTGTCGCGGGGGTTACTCTTCATTGCAGCACGCAGGCTTCTCACTGTGGTGGCTTCTCTTGTTACAGAGCACGGGCTCTAGGCACGTGGGCTTCAGTAATTTTGTCACGTGAGCTCAGTAGTTGTAGCTTATGGGCTCTAACGCATAGAATCAGTAGTGGTCACGCATGGGCTTTGTTGCTCCATGGCATGTGGGATCTTACAGGACCAGGGCTCAAACCCATGTCCCCTGCTTTGGCAAGTGGATTTTTAACCACTGCACCACCAGGGAAGTCCTGTCATACTTTTGCAAATGAAAAATCATATTATTAAAAATTAGTCCAGGGTTTCCCTGGTGGCCCAGTGGTTGAGAGTCCGCCTGCTGATGCAGGTGATACAGGTTCATGCCCCAGTCCAGGAGGATCCCACATGTCGCAGAGTGGCTGTGCCTGTGAGCCATGGCCACTAAGCCTGTGCATCCAGAGCCTGTGCTCCACAACAGAAGAGGCCACAACAGTGAGAGGCCCAAATATCTCAAAAAAAAATAATAATAATCCAGGAGACAGATGTAACTCAGATTTCTCTCTGATAAATATCCAGATATAACATGAACAGTCCTCCTTTAAACAGTTTTCTGTATTCCTTGTCTCTCCTTTGACTCTCATTTACTCATTGACTTCCTGAAATCTTATTTCTACCCTAATAATTCCATTGGGATATTCATGAAAAGACTTATTTAACTCTGGACAGCATATTACATAACTATAGATTTTTATCTTGTCCACTATCTATCTTCCTTTTACTTAAGGTCATGACAAGTCGATGGTTTTCCACTTAATTTTCTGGCATGCCTTCACAGGTACCCAGGAGAATCTTTTTCCTCTCCTCTTCCCTTCAGTAGGAGTCATGTTCTATTTCTCAGTCTTCTCAATATTCATGCAGCCAAGAATTACTTAAAAGCCAGACCCTGAATTTCTCAATCTCCACCTGAGAAAGTAGAAAATAATCCTGAATCAGCAGGATTGGGAAAACATGATTCCTTTTGGAAGTGCTGATGCCAAATCTGATTTTTTTTTTCATGGGTTGGATATATCGGGGTTGTGCATTCCTTATAATGGTCAGATAAAGACAGGGAGCTCTGCTTCCTAAAGGGCACATGAGAAGGTGAGCTTGAGAACAAATTCATCTGTGGTTACTACTCCAGTGCCCCGCCCCCTCCACCTGTGAGAGTGGAGGACTCTTCTGTTTGGAGCCACAAGGCCACATGCATTGTTTTGTCCTGACCAAAACATTGTTTAGATATATTGAGAAAATATCATAAAATGTTTAGAGTTGGATATATCCAAAACTAATGGATCTTAATCTTGGCTAAACACTGGAACTTCTTGTAGAGCTTTAAAAAATACTGTTGAATGCATGGAAGGTTCTTATTTAATCAGTGTAGGTTGCAGCCTGTACATGGGGTTTGTAGAAACTCCTTGGTGGATAAGTTTACTCTATCATGCAGGCAAGACTGAGAATTACTGCCCTAACTCAACCTCAGTGCCTCAAAGAGGAGAAATGCAGAGAGGTTATTTGTGGCCAGTATCTTCTAGCTCCCAGGCCAGAGCTCTTCCAACAATAGCCTATCTGCTTCTGGCTACTTGAAGGGTTATAAAAACTCAAGGCTGCTTTGTAATACCCATGGCTCTGTTGAGACTCCTGTTTCTATGCTACAATGTTCCAGTAAGACAAAGATTCTTCCATCCCATTCCTGGGCGTATATCCAGAAAAGAGGAAAACTCTAATTCAAGAAGATACTTGTACCCCAATGTTCACAGCAGTGCTAGTTACAATAGCCAAGACATGGCAATAACCTAAATGTCTATCGACAGATGAATGGATGAAGAAGATGTGTATATATGCATATCTATCTATCTATATTTTTATATATAATGTAATATTACTCAGCTATAAGAATGAAATGTTGCCATTTGCAGCAGCCTGGATATGCCTAGAGATTATCATACTAATTGAAGGAAGTCGGGGAAAGACAAATATTATATGATATTACTTATATGTGGAATCTAAAAAATAATACAAATCAATCTATTTACAAGAGAAACAGATTCACAGACGTAGAAAACAAACTCATGGTTACTGAAAGGGAAAGGAAGGTTGGGGGAGGATAGGTAGGAGTTTGGGATTAACAGATACACACTACTATATATAAAATAGATAAGCAACAAGGATTTAAGTATAACACAGAGAACAATATTCGATGTCTTATTTAAAAATAAATTTATTGGGCCTCCCTGGTGGCGCAGTGATTGAGAGTCCGCCTGCCGATGCAGGGGATACGGGTTCGTGCCCCGGTCTGGGAGGATCCCATATGCCGCGGAGCGGCTGGGCCCGTGAGCCATGGCCGCTGGGCCTGCGCATCCGGAGCCTGTGCTCCGCAACGGGAGAGGCCACAACAGTGAGAGGCCCGCATACCGCAAAAAGAAAAAAAAAAAAAAAAAAGAAAAAAAAAAATAATAATAAATTTATTTATTTATTTTTGGCTGTGTTGGGTTTTTGATGCTGCACTCAGGCTTTCTTTAGTTGCAGAGAACAGGGGCTACTCTTGGTTGCAGTGCACATGCTTCTCATTGCAGTGGGTCCTCTTGTGGCAGAGCATGGACTCTAGGAGTGCAAGCTTCAGTAGCTGTGGCACGTGGGATCAGTAGTTGTGGCTCATGGGCTCTAAAGTGCAGGCTCAGCAGTTGTGGCTCACAAGCTTAGTTGCTCCACAGCACGTGGGATTTTCCTGGACCAGGGTTTGAACCTGTGTCCCCTGCTTTGGCAGGCAGATTCTTAACCACTGCACCACCAGGGAAGCCCAATATTCAATATCTTGTAATAACTTATAACAAAAAATAAACTGAAAAACATATGCATATAACTGAATCACTTTGCTGTGCAACTGAAAGCAACACAATATTGTAAATCAACTATGATTCAATAAAAAAGATTCTTCTGGACTGGGAAAAATATTCATGCATTGATTTTTATCCATTCCAATAGCTTCAAATGACATTTGATTCTTTTTTTTTAATGTTTTTATTGAAGTAAAATTGCTTTACAATGGTGTTAGTTTCTGCTTTATAACAAAGTGACTCAGTTATACATATACATATATCCCCATGTCTCTTCCCTCTTACATCTCCCTCCCTCCCACCCTCCCTATCCCACCCTTCTAGCTGGTCACAAAGCACCGAGCTGATCTCCCTGTGCTATGCAACTGCTTCCCACTAGCTATCTATTTTACATTTGGTAGTGTATATATGTCCATATATACACTACCACTCTGACATTTGATTCTTAATTACTTAAGACCAATATCATCCACCATGGTTATCTCTCATAGTAATTTACTACAATATATTGAAATATGATTAGAAAATTTTATATGCACCTCAGGGCTGACAAATTTTGAAATATCCCAAACTAGACTCCTAATCATTGTCCCAGAACATTTTCTTTCCCTGTTGCTTCTGGATGAATAAAAAATAGTACTACCACCCACCAGATGCTCAAATTAGAAACTGAGGTATAATTCTGAGTCTTTTCTTCTGAATTCAACCCTATGTTCAATTATTGTCCTTTGAATACTAATTTATAAATATATCTATTCCTTTTCCCACTTCTGTGAAAGACTAGTAAAGCTCTTCTGATGCAAAAACCATAATCTCTTCTTGGGTAGATGTAACAACCTCCTAAGTGGTATTCTTGATTACAGTCTTGATTGCTTCCAGTCACTTCTCACACTGAAGCCAAGATAATCTTTCTAAAATGCAAATATGATCATCTGTCTAACTTTTTATTGGTTATCCATTATCCTTATAATAAAGTACAAAAATTTTTAAAGAGATTACGTCTTCCACTCTATGGTTCCAACTTATCTTTCTAGACATATCTTTTAATACTCCCTTCAAACCTAAATTTGAACCCACTTTAAACTTATATCTGTGTTTGTTAATATTCCTCAAGGATATCATATATGTTGTTACATTTGATTCTTTTTTTTTTTTTCTTCTTTTTTTTTTTTTTTTTTTGCTGTACGCGGGCCTCTCACTGCTGTGGCCTCTCCCGTTGCAGAGCACAGGCTCCGGACACACAGGCTCCGCGGCCATGGCTCGCGGGCCCAGCCGCTCCGCGGCATGTGGGATCTTCCGGGATAGGGGCACGAACCCGTGTCCCCTGCATCGGCAGGCGGACTCTCAACCACTGCGCCACCAGGGAAGCCCTACATTTGATTCTTAATGTATAATTTTACATAATTCCATAACAGGGCAATATTTTCAAAGTTTAGCTTCAGTATAAATTTCCCTATGAATTTTCCATCATTCCTGATAAAGCTATTTTAGGGATATTGTCAATGCCATATATTGTTCATATTTCCCCATTCCAGCACTTTTTATATCATTTTGACATAATTGTTTATTCCTCTTTAGTTCTCCAAAGAATATAAACTCCATGAGGACAAGATTCATGTTTATCTTGTTCACTGTTAATATCTTCATCATCAAGTAGAGTGCCTGGTACTTATTAATTTAACGGACAAATTAATGAACTAACAAATATAGAACAGTAATCAAAACCACAAAAAAAAAAAGAAAATGGATGTTCTTCCTCAGATGGCAAGCTAGTTCTCATTTGAGAAAGCAAAGAAAAAAAATAAAATCATGTTTTACTCTAGGTTCTTCTCTGTAAAGCAAGAATATACAAGCCTGAATATATAATTTCACAGAAAAATCAACAATATGTAGTCCATGTGATGAGGAAAAGATACATTTTTTTCAGATATTGAAGCTAGTAGAAATCATGAAATATTTCTAATCATGGAAATTAACATTTGTTGATTATTAGACGGCTTCATATTTCTTTTCCTTCATGTTCTGTATGTGTCTTACTTGTTGAGAGTTCAAAGGAATATAACAGGGATATCTATATATAACATATAACAATTGCATTTGTTAGATAACGAGGACTAGATATTATGGTGATTCAGAACATATTTCATACCACACTGTTCTGATTGAATCCAAACTTTACAAATTTAAAAGCGGTGTAAACTTTGGCAAATTACTGAAACTTTCTCTGCCTAAGTTTCCTCATATATAAAATGGACATAGCAATAGTAACTACCTCATAGGTTTGTTTTAAGGATTAAATGAGTTAACACATTCAGAATTCTTAGATCAGCACCTTCTTTAGTTACATTTTTAGTGCTATATATTTAGTAAGTTATACATACACAAATATATAGCTATTAGTATATCCCTATTTTCCAGATAAAAAGTTAAATCTTCTAATGTTCACTAATGCCTCTAATATTACACAACTGATGAAGCCCAGGCTTAAATCTATGTCTATTTGATTCCAAAGATCATGATCTTTCCACTCTTCAACTTTTGATCAGCAAACCCAGGAATAGGCATGTAAGTGCTTATATATTAGAAAACTTTAAACCAGGTCTATTTAAAATGAAAAGTCTAGATTAGTATTTAACCATTAGTATTTAGCTTTTACAAATTATCAACATATTTTTAGTGTTGAATTTGCTATTTAACTCAATCCTCCAACATAGATTATTTAAAAGAAATCTAAAATGTCATATTATTTCTAAACAATTTTTTCTTAGATATTCCTAAAAAGACTAATTTTTAATATGACCATGATAGTATTACAAAAACATAAAAGTAATTAACAATAATCTCAGTATTTAGCCAGTAACCAAATGTCCTTGATTATTACAAAACCACTTCTTGGCATATTATTTGTCAACAATTCCTTTATTAATTAAATTTTAGATGTCAGAGTTTTTCTACACTCTGTTCTATCTTTCCTCTTTGAACTTCCATCCATTCCTGTAACTTCAATAGCCACATATATTAGATTTATTATTTCCATATTAGTGAAGAAAATGTAGTATATAGAATCATCATTTTTACTTTTTTTCAGTATTCTATTTCATAATGATCCATTTTCACAAAAGATTATTCCTGAACATAATGTAAGTAATGCATCTTTATGTTGTCATTGGTTCCCAATCTGTTCTTATGGCTATATCTGTTTTTAAACTAAATTATTGGAATTGCATGAAAAAATACCAGATTCAACATCTTACTGGTTGAAATATAAAAACAAACAAAAAAACTTACTAAAACATACTCTCAGATAATTTTTTACTTTGGTTTTATTTAGTATTGCAACTAAAATATCAATAGACGTTCATAGTTGCATTTGAAATTGTCATACTAGTGTAAAAAGTATTCTAAACAATCATGGAGTTGCTAGAAATGTTAGAATAAAGAAAACATTAGTCAGCTTCCATGTAAATTTTAGGATTAAGAAATAATGAAATAAAATGGAAATATGGATTAAAATCACAAGTGTTAAATATAACTGAATTTATCTATGTGACTAGATGAAAACACTAACTTGTGACATAGAGCTAGATAAGAAAGATGAAAAACAAATCTCAGATGCACTGTAATCATCGAGATTGAATAGTATTCTACCTTATAATTGAGTCTCAGCAGCACAATTTTTACATCATTCACTATGACTGTTCCAATAAGCTCCTGTTAAAGTTAACAGGCTTGAACTGCACTGAAAATCCATCACCTAAAGGTGAGTATTGGCCTGGTAGAATGGAACAAAATGATTTTGTGTGTGTGTGTGTGTGTGTGTGTGTGAAGGGGATAGTCAATTCTTAAAATTACACTTTATCAGGAATTTAATGTCAGTACAAGGCCTAAAATATTTTCTAAAGAAAATGAGGGTATCAGTAAAATTAATAAGTAGTCATAAATCATTTTGCACTCTATATCTATAATACATAGATCACACAACAGAAGCCTATATAAAGGAGCATTGTGAAACAAGTAAATATATTTTTTTTTCATATCTAGGAGATCTTATATTTTGAAACATTTAAATGTTGATAAATTTGTATTTCTATGATATTTTTTTAACCTAATGTTCTCTCAGAAAAAGGTAGTACTTAAAATTGGAGAAAGCTAAGCATTAGAATAAAAATTTCCTGGCAGCTAAGTTTTAACCATGCCCAAGCATTACTATATATATATATATATATATATATATATATATATATATATTTATCTATTGATCACATTTGATTGAAGATAAAGAGATTATGAAAAGTGTTACCATAGTTTAAATGAGGGCAACCTTATTTAAGAAGTGAAAAGAACAAGGTAGATGAAAGGAAAATGTAAAAGAAAAAGGAATAGATGAAAGGTGACTCAGTGTCTTTTCCTGAGAAGGACTGTCCCTTCCTAATCTATAACAGTATTAACAACATATATTTGTTAATAGCTATGCAGTCTTGGAATGCAGCAGGTAGTTATGGAACTAAGAAAAAGTAACCTAAGGTGGAGGGTTTAATCTTTGGCTTAGACCCTAAAGAAAGGAAGGTTACTGAGACCATCTGGAAAATGCAATTGGTTGCTGAATGCCCCTCATTCTCATTGCTATGTAAGCAAAATCTCAATTTTAATAGTCTATTCAGAAATATCTGTTCTGTTAGAGGCTAAACAAACCAACAAAGAAAAATGTATAGGAAAGAAATCCAATATATTGATATGCAGTGAGGAAATGACAATAAAAATTGTCCATTTAAAAACATCTCCAACATCTCATAGAAAGTATATAACATGCACTCAATCTTTTATTGGTGACTTAAACCACAATTGTCAAGTATACCACTTTTATATTTATGCCTAATATTTCAAATGTGCTTCCTCTACTGTAACATTTAACTGAGGTTAAAATTCTTAGAATTTTGATTGGTGAGAATGAACTCACAGTACCAAGAATCAGATGAAGTTCAAAATGATTTACGTAATAAGAGTTAAAGCAAGGAATTGAAGATATGTAGAGAAAAGTGGCCTAGTCTTTTGCTTTCCATGTTCCAAACAATTAGATTGCATGCAAAACCCACTTGTTCATTTTGTTTACACATTATCTCTTCAAGTATACTTTTAATATTTACTGGGCCAGAATCTTTTTAAGCAGCATTTCTCAAGGTTGTTTTGTTGTTGTTTATTTTTTTTAAATACCTATATGTTGGGTCCAAATGAGAGAGAAATAGACAGAGGGAAAGGGAAAGAGAAATTGGTAAAGACAGAAACAGAGACTAAAATAAAATGTTATAGGCATCTACTAATAATGTTTATGTTGGTAAGAGTAGTATTGTGTTGTTAAGAGCCTATGGATAAATCAGAAAACTTTCCATTTGAGGCCAGTTACCTAATCAGAAGCAAACCCATGCCTTCTTTATTTTCTCACACATGATATTGATGGCACAGATTCTGGTTCCTTGCTGGATTCAATTCTATCTACCCTCTTGAAAACAGGATCCAGTTATGTCTGGGTAGTAGTTCTTATTTTCTCATCATAGATGACACAGTAGCACAGGATTGCTTTATTTTCTAAAGAGAAGATTCATAGAGAGACCAGAGAAAAGAATTAAAATCTAACTCAAAAATATAAGCATGTCTACAGGGCGGGAAAAATGTTACCAGACTTCCATAGATAATTAAATTTATTAACTACTAGATAGCACAACCAATTCCACAATTGTATCTCTCCTTTTCAAGGAACAACAACAAAAAAGTAAAACAAAATTCTGAAAGATTGATTTAATTGCAAATCTCTGATACTTGGCCCTGCAGGCAATGTTTAAGGTTATATACAGACAAAACATTCAAACAAAGTTATTTGAAACTCAAGGAGAATTATGTTATTTTTTTGTGAAAAGTTTCCCTTAATCAAATGAAGAGTCATACAAGGATATTCCATTTAAAAAGCAGAAATTAATCAAAAGATAGATAAAAAATACATTTTGGAGGAAAACTACTCCCAGAAAACAAAAACAAAATTATACACTTCCTGCAAATTAAAATGGACATACACAAGCTGAAAACAAGAAGTCCAAGAAAAAATATTAATAAAACACCACAAAATGAAAAGGTTTTTCCTTTAAATTTCAGGGGAAAATTACAGGAAAATTATAGAAATTAAAAATGCATAAAATAGGGCTTCCCTGGTGGTGCAGTGGTTGAGAGTCTGCCTGCCGATACGGGGGACATGGGTTCATGTCCCGGTCCAGGAAGATTTCACATGCCGTGGAGCAGCTAGGCCTGTGAGCCATGGCCACTGAGCCTGTGTGACCGGAGCCTGTGCTCTGCAATGGGAGAGGCCACAACAGTGAGAGGCCCACGTACCACAAAAAAAATATATATATATCATAAAATAGAAGATATATAAAAATATATAAATTAAACATACTTCTTTATTCTTAAAGGAGAAATGACATTGTGTAAGTCTTAGTAAGGTCATGAAATATATATAAATATAATTATAGATTTCACCTTTCATCAACATACTGTTTTTTGTTATAAAACATATATAAAAGTTTGCTAATGATTATTAGTTTTAAACAGTTTCATTGTTATATTTAACATTGATAAAATTTACAGATTGCTATATATAAAGCTCTAAGTATATAAATAACATGTGCATTCAACTCAAGCTAAAAAGATAAGAAAAAAACTAATTTGGACTTAATACTTTTTTGTTCAATTAATGAATATAAAAAGGGAAATATGACCTGACAAACAATATTTTCTTGTGGTCCAAAAGATTTTGTGAAATAAATAATCCAGTTGTTTTATAATCTGTGGCTGTACGCCCCATGAGGGCAGTTTAAAGTTTATTTATAATTTCATGCATTTTACTTGGCATCAAGTTTGTTTTGGCTAAGTTTATCATTATACATTTAAAATTCTTGGCTCCTTCTAAAATTGCCTGTCCAACATCACATCACCCATATCACGGTGATTCATTGACCTGTTTTGTTAATACTATCAAGAAAAAAAAATGTGTTTTATTATATATGGTGGTTCCAATGCATTAGGGGGTTTTACCTCTAAAGGTATGTTGGATTTTGTGAGTAGTTAGCACTGTTTTTTAAAATTATTTGACAGTAACTACTCTCTCTGTCTAGATCTTTCATTTTGAACCATTCGGCCTGCTCCTTGTTCCTGCCAGATGCCCCAGGTGTATAAAACATACATATCATTCACAAAAGTAAAAAAAAGAGCTGTGCATATTTTATCACTCCTAGAATTATTAAACCATTTCAAATAAATTCATCCAATTGTAACTTTTATAAAACAAATACCGTTTATGTACTTCATATTTTCTTTCATCTTTTGAGTAGCAGTATGAATTCATGTACTTACACAGATTCAACTTATTCTAGTTAGCCATTATTACTCTTATTATTATGAATAATGCTAATAATAGTAAGGGTTGTAATAGTTGACCTTTTAATTTGCCTCCTTGCCTCTTCCAGCATAAATGCTAACAACCTGAAAGGATTCTGTTTCTTACACTGAAGTACAGATATATAGCTCTCCTTCAAGAGGTGGCAAAAATGCTGCTGTTGTTGGTTCATTCATCATTTTGGAAATCTATCATCTATCTAGCTAGCTAGCTATCTTCTATTCAAACTGACTTTTCAAAAATAAAACATTATATTGCTGAATTCTAATTTTATCACAGGATGTTTAATAAACCAGTATTGACTTGGACTGTTAAAAAAATGTGTAAAGAAAACTATAAAGCAATTCAGGAAGATAGACACAGGAAAGCTTAGCATACTGTCATCAAGTATAAAAGGAAGGAGTAAGTAATTAATTAAATGATGGCCTACTGAAAAGTTGGGTCATTGTCACTTAAACTCTCTGCATATAAGAGTGACTAGGAGGAAATTTGTTCAATTCTTGCCTAAATTAAGAAGAAAATCTTTTAAATAAAGTAAGTAGATATACCAAAACAAAGCTAATGTGTTAAGGCTGGGGAAAGAAGCAGAATAGAGTACAAGATAATTTTAGGCTTTTACAATGGAACCAAAGGAAATGACAAAATATATACCAGAAATTCAGTGAAAAGCTCCCTCTAATATTGCAAATGTAGGAATCCTTATTTGCCTAAGTATACCTTCATACTGCACCTTCATCATGTAACCTGACATAGGCCTCTCCTTTCGAGTCACTTTTATGGGTCAACCCAAATTTTCAGTCACAAATATCAGTAAGTATTAAAAATTCACATATTTAGGGCCTCCCTGGTGGCGCAGTGGTTGAGAGTCCGCCTGCCGATGCAGGGGACACGGGTTCGTGCCCCGATCCCGGAGGATCCCACATGCCGCGGAGCGGCTGGGCCCGCGAGCCATGGCCGCGGGGCCTGTGTGTCCGGAGCCTGTGCTCCGCGGCGGGAGAGGCCACAGCAGTGAGAGGCCCGCGTACAGCAAAAAAAAAAAAAAAAAAAATTCACATATTTACATAAAACCATCATCATAAAATATGAGTAAAAATGAACAATAAGAAAAACTGCCCCCAAAGGAAATAGAAATAATTAAGGAAATAGAAAAAGTTAAAAAGTTTAGAAAAAAATTCAATTTACAGTCTCAGAGAGTTTGTAGAGAATATAGCATCCGCATAAAGAATAGGATGTTGTAAATAAAGAAAATTCTTCAATAATATAGCAATCCTGGAACTCTGAAAAATTTTCTAAATAAAAAATGACATATATCAAATAGAAGATATCTATCTATAAATTATCATTCTGCAAGGTAATATTTGAGACAATCTCAGAATATATAGCAAAATTTGATTTGCTATTTGACCAAATAATTCTTCACTTCAGAAAGATCCTATAAAGAAGCTGTTGTAAGGGTGTACATGTATATGAAAAATGGTGGAATTTATAGTATTGTCCAAAATAAAAAAAACATTTGAAAACAAATATCCCTCAACAGGGAACTGAATTAACACATTATACAGTAAATCTAAAAAGTGAGGCACCAAATTTCTTTAGAAATAATGAAATTTTAGTACATATATATCAATACTAAAAGAGTCCATGTCCATTTTTATTGGAAAAAGACAAAATACAAAACATTTTTTAAGCACTGCAGAGCATTCCTGTAAAAATTATTTTTTAAAAAACTAATATGGGTAGGAAAAGAGAAATATGAGCAAAAAAAATCACGTTTTTTTTTGTTTGTTTGTTTTGTTTTTTACCATTGGCAGTATCTCAGACCCTAAGGGAATTTTCATTTTCTCATTCTTGTTAGTTAAGTTTTACAGTATTTGCATAACAATTCACATTTTGATTGTAATTAAACATTTAAACTAAGGTTAGTTTTAAAAATATTATGCAGACACTTATGAAATAAGCTAATTATAACATTAAGTAATCTCTCATTAAATCCTTTATTTAATAGATTATGGTAAGGTGACATAAAGGTGTGAGAAAACTTAAATAAGAAATCTGTCAGATTTCAAAGTAACATTTTTTGAGATTTATCATCTTTTTCTTGCCGCACTTTTCCTGCTTTCCAGTCTTTATATTTCAGGCTACAGAATTTACTCCAATTATGAAGAGAGCCCTGTTCTGGCTTAACCTATATGCTTCACATCTGAATGTGAGTAGCAGGAAGAAGCCAGAGAGCAAGTGTGTCCACAGACTTTGGGAAGCTGACAAGGATAAAGGCAGAAGTGGTGAAGGGATACTTGACTTTGCTTTAGGTAAATTAAAAAATTTCAGTCTTGAATCATGGCAGGTTCTTTGAGGAAAGTTCTTACATTCTTAATTATTGTGAAACATTATTTCTTTGGGTAAAAACTAATTATGTTCTGGAAGTCTAATTATAAGTTTCTAATTTTTAAAAAAATTTTCCTAGAATAAAACATTCCTTATAATCAGTCTACTGAACAGTTTTTACATTCATACTTTGAACAAATTTGTATTCCATAGAAAAGTAGAATACCATCTGTTTATTCACTGAAACCTCAATTAAATTATTAGGGCTAGTCTTCCTATCTTTGATCTACACATATTAAACTTACCTAGTCTACCTTGATTTGAATAATTTTTCCCTCAAAGTTAATATTATTTCCATCCTTTCCAAATAAATGGGAAGTACCTATACTTTTCCATCTTACAGTGCGCAAACCACATGATGTAAGAGACGTCTCAGCAAATGAACGGTTTAGAACAGTTTTATTTATTGTAAGATTTTAAAAAGCATATAATACTTAAGATTGTTTACATTATTGCCTTTATAATAGTCTAGGAGAAAATTTAATAATATTTTTTAATTTGTATTAGTAAACATTCTGTACACAATGATTCATTTTTTTTTGGTAAGATACTACATAATGTGGTCTTTGTCCCTCATTTTTTTCTCTGTATTTTTTTTTTTTTTTTTTTTTTTTTTGCAGTATACGGGCCTCTCACTGCTGTGGCCTTTCCCGTTGTGGAGCACAGGCTCTGGATGTGCAGGCTCAGCAGTCATGGCTCACGGGCCCAGCCGCTCCATGGCATATGGGATCTTCCAAGACTGGGGCACGAACCCGTGTCCCCTGCATCAGCAGGCGGACTCTCAACTACTGTGCCACCAGGGAAGCCCTCTCTCAGTTTTAATCACACCCCCTCTTTTGGCTTGAGACACACATATTCCAGTTTCTAGTGAAAAACATACTTTTCAACATATCCATGTAAATTATGTTTCATATCCCTCAACAGATTTGACTCTGTTTCCATAAACAAGCATGGCACTTTGTACATCATCAAGACTTTCATCAGACTAATATTTGCCTGTTTTATTCTTGTTTTTTTCTTTATTATTTAAATTTTGTGGGGGCAATAAATGGGTCTGCTTGCTTATCACTATTTTCCCAATGAGAAAATTACATATAGAAAGACATACAAATACATGATACTCAAAATACCTTCAAATAACTAATTATTATATTAAAGACTCTAAGTTACAAGATGGACAAAGAAATGTTTTAACATCTATATGATGGCAGAGTTTTAGTTGTTTATATTTTAAAGAGACAATTTTGCTGTTTCCAATAACAGTGATTTCAGAGCCAAAATGTATTCTCTCATTTAAAAAGTGGATACTGCATATAATACATCTTACAAAATTAAAATCACCAATGACCTTGAAAGAAAGTTAAGAATAATCAGGCCAGGGATTAAGTGAAGGCTTAAATTTAGGTATGCAAGAGGAATACAACATACACATTTTACATTTAGAATATTTGCTGAATTTGGTGAAACTGAGTATTTGAGACTTCATGGAGCATGGGAAAATATATGAATTCCAGAGACTACTGAAAATTCCAGAGGTTACTAATAAGCTATCCTCTTCTGTAAAGTTGGGACATTAATAGGTTATACCATCAATACAAGGGTGAATAGAAATAGAGCTATTATCATCAGAGGACTGTGAGGTAACTAATGATATATATGTTTTAACACTGAACAAAGATGGAGAAATTCACTTTAAATGTATAGCCTGATTGATTTTATACTTCTCTGGCTGCTTGGTACATCTCTGGTAGGAATATAATTTAAAATGATCCTAGAATAGCAACTCCACAAAAGATATTAGAAGAAACGAAAGCAAACTTTCCTCAAGAAATTGTCTTCACTTCATGTGCTAGACTTTCAATGTAAAAAATTCTCAGGAAAATTAGCAGCATATACAAAAAAATTAGTAAATATAAAATGAAACAAAGCTTCATGATCTAGAACCAGGAAAAACAATAGATGAGGAAAACAGACCTAAAATGATTTAAGGTGATGGAATTAGCAGATACAGATACAAATCAATTATCTTTAAAATGTTTTGGAAAATAAGAAACCTTATTGACCATATTCACAGGGAATAAGGAAAGCAAATAATGACAAGTAAAATTTGAAAAATAAAACTAAAATTATGAAGAAAAACAAAAAATACATTAATTTATATGAATAATTCTACTGATTTATTAGAAAATTATATACATTGATGACAATTTAGGAGGAAACTAGATACAAAGAAATCACATGGAATGTAGCCAGAAGGGGGAAAAAACGAGATGAAAATTTAAAAATTGATTAAGATATATGCAGTATGGAAGGAGAAGTTATAAATTTTACCTAAAGTCTCAGAGAGGAGAAAGAGAGAGAGAGGAGGGAACAAACCTAATGAATATATTATATCTGGGAAATTCATGAAATGCACAAACCCACAGATTCTTGAATCTCAACCAATTCAGAAGAGGAGAAATATAAATATATCCACACTCAATATCTCATGATTGCATATCTGAAAAGATTATACTGATGTTGCTGGTCTGGAGATGACAATTTCAGAAGTACTGCCATAGACCAACTATAGCACATAAAAGATAAGCTTTAGAGAAGAACTAAAAGACTGCTTGAGAAAAGAATTTTTGTTATAATAAAGTAACTAACACCTAGACCAAATGCTGATTTTCCACTAGTAATAATGGAAGCCTGAACATAGCTAAATTATTTTTTGAACATGCCAAATATAAATATATCAATCTATAATTTTATGCACAGAGAAAATGATATTTTTGTGAATGAGGAGTAAATTAATTTAATTTTTAGACATCAAAAAATAAGAGAGTAAACATTCATTAAAGGAAAATCTAGCTATATATTTCATGAAAAGGAAAATGATTTCAGGAAAAATATATAAAGAACAAGTGGAAAGGAAAAACAAAAAAGAATGGTAAATATATGGTTAAAGCTAAATGAGTGTTGCCTATATACAAAGCTAATAATAATTTATTGAGGAACTTAAACTTCTTCAATAAATAAACGTGACAGTGTATGTCAGAAAAATGATGAACTCAAATCAGTCCTTTCATTTTTCATGAGGAAGATGGAGATAATTATTAACTTTGTAGTGTAATACATTAATTATATTCACTGTAATTACTGAGCTCTTTGCTAATTAAATTGAAATAGAGAACAAAAATTTCAAACGAGTAGTAGGAATAATTGAATGATTCAAAAAATCTATTCAAATAAGTGTAAGAAAGAGAAAAATATATAAAAAACAGGAAGAAAAGTAGATACTATAAAATAAAATAAATTAAACAAATGTATGTATTAGTCATTATAGTAACTGTAATTGGATATATTAAATACTCCAGTAGTGGACAAATTTAATAGACTGTATTAAAACTGAAACTCTTCACAAGCAATGCACAAACCGCCACAAAATTTGAATTCAACCCACAAAATTTGAATTCAAAGAAATGGACAAATTGCACCAAGAAAACTATAACCAAAAAAAGACTGGTTTAACTATATTAATTTAAAATAAACACCTAGAAAGATATAAAATATTGTTAGAGAAAAGGAAATAATATAATAAAATATTCAATTTGCTAAAATGATAATCCTTTTAGAATATATAAAATAATTTCAAAATATATAAAGCAAGTCTTGACAGAATTACTGGAAGAAAAACAAAAATCTATCTTCAGAGTGGGAGATATTAACACAGCTCTCTGTCAATAACTGACATAAAAAGGACACAAAATGTGTCAGTAGGAATAAGGATGATTTGAATAATAAGAATAAAGGAATAACACATTTTTTTTTTTTTTGTGGTACATGGGCCTCTCACTGCTGTGGCCTCTCCCGCCACGGAGCACAGGCTCTGGACACGCAGGCCCAGTGGCCATGGCTCATGCGGTATGTGGGACCTTCCTGGACCGGGGGATGAGCCCGTGTCCCCTGCATCAGCAGGTGGACTCTCAACCACTGCACCACCAGGGAAGCCCAACACATTTGTTTTAATTGACTATACAGAGAACATTGCACTCTCCAACAGTTTTCAGTTATGCATAAAACATTTACCAAAATTTACCAATTATTTGAACATAAATTTTGAGCAAATGAATGTCAAGGAATTTAAATAAAAATAACATATTTTGACAAGAATAAAAGTTTGCTAGAAATTAATTGCAGAATGTTAACTAGAAATCCAATGTTTGAAAATTAGTGCATCAAAGAAGAAATCATAATGTAATTAGAAAACGTTTTGAATTTAACAGTAGCAAGACTATCACAAATCAAAACCTGTGAGGTGCAAAAAGAGCATGTTTAGAGGAAAAGTTAGTCTTTTGTGCAGAGATGAGGAAGCTGGCTTTTAAAAGAACATGTTTTGCAACTATCTCCAGCCATTTCCTTGTGAATTGCCTGCTTCAGTACTGCTGTTCGTTCATCTGTGATCATCAGATAGATAATAGTTTTCTGAAGTGTCCTGAGCTAGGCAGTGACAAAGACTGTCTTAAGTTTCCCTCAGTTTATCTAAACTTTCTAAAGACTTCTTGACTACAGATCCTGACCTCCCTTTCCTTAAAGCATTTACTTCAGAAAACTTGTAATTATAAACTCTTTCTCTGCCCTTTTGAGATGTCAATCTTCTACACCACTGGAATGTTTTGCTCAGGACCAGTGGGATCATCTCTGTGAAATGGAATCAACATGAATGATAACACCTCATCTCCCATTTGCCATGGGAGGGTAGGAACCTAACTCTAAAAAGGAACAATTAGCAAACACAGATGACCCCATCTGTTTTGCTGAAAACCTACTTTTAGTTTCAAGGTTTGTTGTATTCGCTGGCAAAATAACCACTTGTCTCACACAACTGAACAGATTTAGTTAATTTTTAATAGAAGATTATTTAACTTAATTTCAATATACAGACATTAGAAGGGGATGAATAAAAGTATTAGAGAGACATAACATAGTATACATCATCAGATTGGGCCAACACCTACATACAGATTCAAACAACAGCTGGGAAGTCCCAAGTAACAGCAATCTGGAGTCCCAATTGGGAAGGGTCCTGGCACGTGCATTCACCTCACAGGTGAGACTACAAATTGCTGTTCTGGGGGCTTCTGTTTATAATCCCAATCCACTATCTGATATCATCAGTTTATGAGCAAAAATGCAGCTCTGGTTTAACTGTAACAGTGCTGTTGGTTTCACCGTGTGAGTCAAAAGATTTTCTAGATCACGGGGGACTGGCCAGATCCCCAGGGCTCAAGAAATTTCAAGACTGACTCCCTTTCTTATCTTAAGTGCTGCTTGACTTTTTGGTAACAATTGTTATGTGTGCAGGCAGGCACATAGTCTAGACAGGGTCACAAGTCGGTCAGGGGCCTACTTCTCCCTCTGAAGCCTGAACAACACTACTTTACTAGTTTTCTCAACACCATCTCATTGGCCAACCACTCTCCTAATGTCCTCTAGCCCATTGCCATTGGCTTATCCCAGCATTTAAAAATCCTCCACCCTTTTGTTTTAGCTGAGTGGAGTTGAATATCTTGCCCCTATTGCAAAAGTCTTGAATGAGTTCTTCTTTGTCTGTTTAACTTGCATTGGCTGGTCAATGGCTACACACATGCATTTAAAACTTTTGAGAGAATGTAGCATGTTATGGAGACAGTTATAATTATTAACAACAAAACAATGCCTATGGTTTGGATAGCACTCCTGAGCCAGGTTCTCCATGACCCAAACTAGCTAGAATCAAATAAGTCAAAGAAATAATCCCAAATAGAGGGGTATTTCTTTAAGCCTGTTGGCCTGTTTATATATTTCATGTAACTGTGCCTTTACTTCCTCAGAAGTGTTTATCCAGTGAACTTGTTTCAGAGAAACTGAGACATTGGAAATCATGGAGAAGTTCTTAGTGGGCAGAACTACAGGATCACCAGCATCACGGCAAATCCAACAGCTAGTTGGAGGCTGGATTACTCTCTTTTGAAATGGCCTGAGGTACTGAATAATGCCATCTTTCCAGACCAGGTCAAGGCAAAAAGTGGACAAAATAATTATAAAGACCTTCATGGTATAAGAATTAGGAAAAGGATGTTCAGAGAGGAAAAGAAGAATGAAAAAAATGTTCTTGATCTGATGTTTTGGAATGAAGCAATCTACCTCAATGTAGCTATTTCTTTTCCCACTGCATTTGATTTTGAGGTCTTTGGAATTTATGCAGGACCAGAGGGGGTCTTGTATAGGTAAGGTAGGGCCTAATTCAGTTGTGAAATATTCACCCAAGGTTTGACAACTTATAATTTGGCAGCAGTGCCAGTGGTCAAGTGTACTTGGTAGGGTTCTTTCCATGAAACTTACTTTTGCAAAAACCTCAGAGCAAGATAATAACTGTCTGAAAAATATAAGACTTAAAAATCCCCATGGTTAGAGAATTGGTTAGTGTTCATTATAATGGCATTGGCAAGAAAATTGATTATTTCTGTGACAATATTTTAAAATGATATGGTAATTATGACTGATAATATTATATAAGGACATACCAGATTTTTAGGAATTTTATACAGTTTCTGGAACACTTGTAAATACTCATATAATAATAAATAAATAAATACTCATACAAATATGCATCACTTCTTATTTGACAATACTTCCTATGCATTTTAACATATCAAATAAGCCTAATTAGTTAAACATTTCTCTTTTTATAAATAGAACAAATATTTTGAGATGTTCCAGGGGCTCTCTGGAAAATACTGAAATTAATTTGAGGTGAAAAAGACTTCATTTAGAATTTGATATTGAGGGAGTTTAAAAAAAATACCCATTTAACCAATGTGACAAGGACCTTGAAGGTAAATATAGAAGGTTACATAGCTATAAAACCTAAGCTCTTTTAATATTGAGAAGAGTGAGTTTTCTTAAGTAATCAAAGATCTGATAAGATGAAATTATATACAGTAAATTGTTTTGGGAAAACACAAAATCTTTACTTGCTGGGCAGATTATTTAAAAGATTAAAAACAAATTTTGTCTGTACTTTCTTATTAAGAGTAGGTCAATAATGTAAGAAAACTTTGTTCTTTTAACAGACAGAAAACCAAATTCTAATTTTGTACTGGTGTATCATTAATATTAAAACTCTTTTTAAAAAAAACTAAATAAATTCATTCTAATCTTAGCCAGCTTGACACATATACAGTTCTTTTTCCAAGATTCCTTTTCACAAAACTTCTACAATTTTTTTACATCCATTCAGATTTTGTTCTAAGTTCCTTCCCCACCCTCCCTTTTCTCACTCTGAAACAACCAGCTATTTTACTTTAGGACAAAATTACTCTCTTTTTTCCTTGACCACAACCACACCTGCCTACATTTTCTTACCAAAAACACATCCTACTTTCCTTGTATAGAGATGTTTCCTTTATTAGGTCTACTAGGTTTAATTGCATATGTTAATTATAATTCTTAACCCTTAGAATACTTAATTTCTAGTGAAAACTAAGAAGTAAGTAACTATGGGCTCTCAGTTACACTAGCATTCTGTGATTGACATATTTTTAAACATATCTAATATATTCTAGAAGTATATTCTTCCTCATATTAAATTTTTCAATGTGGCACAAGACATGTTTACTAATAAACACAAATATCTTTAGTTTCTCTAAAAGGAAGCCAAAAGTGGATAAACATATGTTCAGTAATTAATGTTTCAGTGTTTGTCTTATTTGGAAATGATCTATATATTTGATGAATATCCATCATTTAACTTATTGCAGTATAACTTTAAGGTTTCAAATTATCAAAATGATTTTGGAAACCATTTTTAAGTAGACCTTTTATAAAGCATAGTTACTGGTGAAAAGTTTACTTATAAACTTTTGTCTTATATCTGTTTATTTGTTCTTAACACATGCTTAAATAACATGAGCTTATTTTACTTTTAGTAAACCTAAGTAAATTAAAAGTTGAATGTCTACATTATATTTAATAATGATAGATCTCAATATATGCCTTTTTAAATTAAATCAATAAACAGGCTTTATTCATTGAAAATTATCATAGATCACATGAACTTGAAAAACATTTGGGTTAGTTTCTCTATTTCTGAGAGTATAATTGATTTTTATAAAGTTTCTTTATAAACCAATTAAATAGAGCTCTTTACAAAATAATTTTGGTAATACCATCTGGTGGTACAAAAATATTACACGTTTATAACACATATATAGAGACATATATAAGCATACAGAGAGAGGCAACCAGAGACCTTGTTTAAAATGAAATGCTTTCATTTAAAAATTTTAGCTATGAGACAATAATACAAAACACACAACAATACAAAACTCACTAGTTTGTAAAGGAATAGCTGTTTACACATGTGTTTTCTCCTCAGATGGCTTAAACTTTTCACTGGTATTTGTGGCAAAGACTTTTAAGCTTTTTTCATAGGTTTAGTTTTCAAATATGCCTTCTTTTTTTTTTTCTTTCCATCTGATAGTAACTACCTCTGTGCTTGCTAGAGAAGACCATATAGGATATTTGCCTTTAATTTATCAAAGAACTGGGTGTCAACCTGAATGATATCAAGGAACTGACTCATACAACTAATCACATTATCTTGAATTTACTTCTTTAAATCATGGAGAAGATCTTCAACTTAGATGGAAATCAAAAGATTCCTGTGTTCTAGATTTAGAGCTGTTTGTCTTTGAAATGTTTTTTTCTTTCCCTCTGGGTGTATAGTTTCAATTAGCTTAGGGAAGAAGGCCTGAAAAAAAGTTTCTATCAGGTTCTCAGCATCAGCTTCCAATTTAACCAACTTCTGACCATACAGCTACTTTTGAAAAAAAAAAATCCTTTCAATTATCTAGCTAAGTTTTATCCAGGACAAACAGTAAATATTCTTGGTGTTAGAGCAGGCAGATAGCTAGATATGAGCAGAGAAAGAGGGACATGGGCTAGGTGGCAGGAAACCATACAGCTTGTGAACAACGGGGGTCCTTGGGTAGACAAAGAAAAGCAGGAACCTCCAGGCTGACCAGAATATATAAATCTCGAGGTGACAAGGAGTTCTAGAGGCAGACAAAGAAAGGTGGGAAAAGGCAGAATCTCTGGTGTCCAAATGTAAACTTTTGTTCATTATGCCCTCATTACAATAAAATTAGCCTTGCAGATAAGAAGTACCCATCATGCACTGATGCCATGACACTTCCAATCAAGGCTAAATAAGGACAAAAATCCCTCTCGCCTCGGGAAGGTGGAGCTGGGATGGAAATTGGGAATAAGACCCAAAACCCCTTCTTCCTCAGTGAATATTCTGCCCATTCATTTTCACATCTCTTTTGGCCAGCTTGCCAAAGAAACTCATGGCAGCTACTCACCTGAGTGCCCATTCATCCCTTGAGAGCATACTATCCCTTAATAAATCCTTAGTTTGCTTTCTTGGCCTCCATCTCATCTCTGAGTTCTTTTTATGATGAGACAAGAATCTACTCTCCAGTAACACTGGCAGTATTGAAAAATCCCAGGGACAGAAAAGACATCCCCAAGGAGGGTGTAAAAATACTATTTTTCCTAAATCCAGAGCCACTCCCAAAGATAAGAGAAAGAAAGAAAGACAATTCCCTTGAGAGCTGACAACTGTTAATAGGATCCTGGTCACAAATGGACTGCAATCCACATTTATGTCAGGTCATAATTCTGGGTGCTTAATCTCATCATTTAGCTGGAGAGGAGTAGAAGTCATGTCAGTCTTACAGTCTTTTGGTTTGGGTACTTCTTGTGCTTTAATTTTTCTTTTTTCTTTTTTTTTAACTATTTTTTTTTTGATATTGGAGAACCAATAACCTTCATGCTCCAGGCAGAAAGCCAAACCAAGTTCTCAGGACAGAAAATGAGGCAAACAAGAAGGCAATAACTGTTCCTGGAACAACAACAAAAAAAAGGATCAATAACCAATGGGTACCCTCAAACCACATTCACAAGAGTGGATTTGGAAGGGAAAGAACAACTTGAAATTTTACCTTCCTTTCCTGGGACTACTAGAAATTCAGGAGAGCTAACTCTGGTAAGAATCTTCACCCTTTTCTGGTTTCTGTCAGTTTTCTTAGGATTCGATCTGCAAGCTCCTGAGAAAGTGGGATTTAAAGTAGAGAGTGTAGTTCTCTATCTACCAGAACGTAGTTAGGTATTCCATTAATTTTAATTTTAGTTAAGGGAATAACTGGTTCCCGTTTACCAGAGAATCTGTTGGAGCCCTTTCAATCCTAGGAGGGACCCATATGGGACCTTTTTCTGAGGGTAGATATGTCAGGGTTCAAGTTGATATCAAAGAACTTGCACAGGGCTTCCCTGGTGGCGCAGTGGTTGAGAGTCCGCCTGTCGATGCAGGGGACACGGGTTCATGCCCCGGCCCAGGAAGATCCCACATGCCGCGGAGCGGCTGGGCCCGTGAGCCATGGCCGCTGGGTCTCCGCATCCAGAGCCTGTGCTCCACAACGGGAGAGGCCACAACAGTGAGAGGCCCGCGTACCACAAAAAAAAAAAAAAAAAAAAAAAAAGAACTTGCACAAAACCTTCAAGGACAATATTTTTTCCAGTGTTGCAGCTGATTGCAAATGAGACATCAATTTCTGGACTAGTGTTTAATGATGAACCCCTAAGAGGGTGCAAGAAAGTGTTCTTTTAGGTTTCTGGCCTTGGAATTGTTCCAGTTGAAAGACCACTAAGTTGGTAGACTTTTATTTACTGTCTTGGGGTATTTTCATAGTCGAGAGGTGATTTAGTTAGAGGATTACTAGAATAAGTACTCTGGTAAAGGAGGATAGAGAGGAGTAGGAGTCATGTCAGTCTTATAGTCTTTTGTTTTTGGTACCATTTGTGTCTTAATTTTTCTTTTTTTTTTTAAACTGCTTTTTTATATTGGAGTATAGGTGATTAACAATGTTGTGTTATTTTCAGGTATACAGCAAAGTGATTCTGTTATACATATACATGTATCTGTTCTTTTTCAAATTATTTTCCCATTTAGGTTGTTATATAATATTGAGCAGAGTTCCCTGTGCTATATAGTAGGTCCTTTTTGGTTATCCATTTTAAATATAGCAGTGTGTACATGTCAATCTTAAACTCCCTAACTATCCTTCCTTCCACCCTTCCCCCTGGTAACCATAAATTTGGTCGCTAAGTCTGTGAGTCTGTTTCTGTTTTGTAAATAAGTTCATTTGTATTATTTTTTATTTTAGACTCTGCATATAAGTGATATCATATATTTGTCTTTCTCTGTTGGACTTAACTTTACTCAGTATGACAATGTCTAGGTCCATCTATGTTGCTGCAAAAGGTATTATTTCATTCTTTTTAATAGCTGAGTAATATTCCATTGTACATATGTATAACATCTTCTTTATGCATTCATCTGTTGAGGGAATTTTATGTTTCTTCCTCATCTTGTCTATTGTAAACAGTGCTGCAATGAACATTGAGGTGCATGTATCCTTTCAGACCATGTATTTCTCTGGATATATGCCCAGGAGGGGGATTGCAAGATCATATGCTAGCTCTATTTTTAGATTTTTAAGGAACCTCCATACTGTTCTCCACAGTGTCTGTACCAATTTACATTCCCACCAACAGTGTAGGATGGTACCCTTCTCTCCACACCCTCTCCAACATTCATTGTTTGTGGATTTTTGATGATAACCATTGTAACTGGTGTGAGGTAATATCTCATTGTAATTTTGATTTGCATTTCTCTAATAAGTAACAATGTTGAACTTTTTTTTTTTTTTTGCCTCTTGGCCATCTATATGTCTTCTTTGGAGAAATATCTATTTAGGTCTTCTGTCCATTTTGGGGGTTGTTTGTTTTGATGATATTAAGCCACATGAGCTATTTAAATTTTGAAGACTAATCCCTTATCAGTTGGATAGTTTGCAAATATTTTATCCCATTCTGTGGATTGACTTTTCATTTTGTTTATGGTTTCTTTTGCTGTGCAAAAGTTTTGAGTTTAATTAGATCCCATTTGTTTATTTTCATTTTTATTTCCATTACTCTGAGAGAGAGATCAAAAATGATATTGATGCAATTTATACCGGAGAGTGTCCTGCCTGTGTTTCCTCTAAGAGTTTTATAGTGTCTGGTCCCACATCTAGGTCTTTAGTCCATTTTGAGTTTATGTTTGTGTATGGTGTTAAAGAGTGTTCTAACTTCATTTTTTTACATGTAGCTTTCCAGTTTCCCCAGCACCATTTATTGAAGAAACTGTCTTTCCTCCCTTGTATAGTCTTGCCTCCTTTATCATAGATTAATTGACCATTGGTGTGTGGGTTTATTTCTGGGCTTTCTATCCTGTTCCACTGATCTATATTTATACTTTTGTGCCAGTACTATACTGTTTTGATAACTATAGATTTGTAGTATAGTCTGAAGTCAGGAAACATGATTCCTCCAGTTCCTTTTTTCTTTTTCAAGATTGTTTTGGCTATTTGGGGTCTTATGTGTCTCTGTACAGATTTAAGGAATTTTTGTTCTAATTCTGTGAAAAATGTCATTGGTAATTCAACAGGGACTGCATGGAATCTGTAGATTTCCTTGGGTAGCATAGTCATTTTGACAATATTGATTTTTCAATCCAAGAACATGGTATATCTTTCTATCTGTTTCTGCTGTCTTCTATTTCTTTCATCAGAGTCTTATAGTTTCTGGGGAACAGGTCTTTGGTATCCTAAGGTAGGCTTATTCCTAGGTATTTTATTCATTTTGATGCAATGGTAAATGGGCTTGCTTCTTTAATTTCTCTTTCTGATTTTTGTTCTCAGTGTATAGAAATCCAATAGATTTATGTCTGTTGATTTTATCACCTGCAACTTTACCAAATTCATTGATGAGTTCTGCTAGTCCACTGGTAGTGTCTTCAGGGTTTTCTACATATAGTATCATGTCATCTTCAAACAGTGACAGTTTAACTTCTTTTCCAATTTTGATCCCTTTTATTTCTTTTTCTTCTCTGATTGCCATAGCTAGGACTTCCAAAGCTATGTAGAAAAAAGTGGTGAGAGTGGACATCCTTGCCTTGTTCCTGGTCTTAGAGGAAATGCTTTCAGTTTTTCACCATTGAGTATGATGTTAGCTGTAGGTTTGTCATATATGACCTTTATTATGTTGAGGTATGTTCCCCCATGCCCACTTTATGGAGACATTTTATCATAAATGGGTGTTGAATTTTGTCAAAAGCATTTTCCTGCATCTGTTGAGATGATCATATGGGTTTTATTCTTCAATTTGTTGATGTGGTATATCACACTGTTTGATTTGTAGATATTGAAAAATCCTTGCATTCCTGGGATAAATCCCACTTGATCATGGTGTATGATCTTTTAAATGTATTGTTAGGTTCAGATTGCTAATATTCTGTTGAGGATTTTGGCATCTATGTTCATCAGTAATATTGACCTGTAGTTTTCTTTTTTTGTGGTATCTTTGTCAGGTTTTGGTATCAGGGTGCAGGTGGCCTCATAAAATGAGTAGTGGAGTTTTCCTTCCTCTGCAAGTTTTTAAAACACTTTCAGAAAGATAATGTTAACTCTTTTCTAAATGTTGTATAGAATTGGCCTGTGAAACCCTCTGGTCCTGGGCTTTTTATTTTTGGAGTTTTTAAATCACAATTTCAACTTCAGTACTTGTGATTGGTCTGTTCATTTTTTTCCATTTCTTCCTGGTTCAGTCTTGGGAGATTGTAGCTTTCTAAGAATTTCTCCCAAGTTGTCTGTTTTATTGGCATACAGTTGCTTGTAGTAGTCTCTTATGATCCTTTGTATTTCTCTGGTTTCCATTGTAACTTCTTTTTCATTTCTGATTTTATCAATTTTAGTCCTCTCCCTTTTTTTCCTGATAAGTCTGGCTAAAGGTTTATCAGTTTTATTTTTCTTTTCAAAGAACCATTGATCTTTGCTATTGTTTGCTTCATCTCTATTTCATTTCTTACTGCTCTGATATTTATGATTTCTTTCCTTCTACTAACTTTAGGTTTTGTTTGTTCTGTCTGTAGTTGCTTTAGGTGTAAGTTAGGTTGTTTATTTGAGATTTTTTCTTGTTTCTTGAGGTAAGATTGTATTGCTATAAACTCCCCTTTTAGAACTGCTTTTGCTGCATCCCATATGTTTTGGATTGTTGTGCTTTCATTTTCACTTGTCTCTAGGTATTTTTTGATTTCCACTGATTTCTTCAGTGACCTCTTGGTTATTTAATAGTGTATTGTTTAGTCTCCATATGTTTGTGTTTTTTATATTTTTTTCCTGTAATTTATTTCTTATCTCATAATATTGTGGTAGGAAAAGATGCTTGATATTATTTCAGTTTTATTAAACTTACCAAGGCTCACTTTGTGGCCCAGCATGTGTTCAATACTGCAGAATGTTCCACACGCACATGAGAAGAATGTGTATTTTGCTGCTTTTGGATGGAATGCTCTGTAAATTTCAATTAAGTCTATCTGGTTTAAAGTGTCATTTAGGCCTCTGTTTCCTTATTGATTTTTGTTCTGGATGATCCGTCCATTGATGAAAGTGGGGTGTTATAGTCCCCCACTACTGTCAATTTCTCCATTTATAGGTATTAGCATTTGCCTTATATATTGAGGTGTTCCTATGTTGGGTGCATATGTATTTACAAACATCTTCTTCTTGGATTGATCCCTTGATCATTATGTAGTGTCTTATTTTGTCTTTTATAACAGTCTTTATTTTAAAGTCTATTTTGTCTGATATGAGTATTGCTACTCCAGCTTTCTTTTGATTTCCATTTGTGTGGAATACTATTTTCCATCCCCTTACTTTCAGTCTGTATGTGTACCGAGGTCTGAAGTGAGTTTCTTGTAGATAGCATATATACAGGTCTTGTCTTTGTATCCATTCAGCCAGTCTATGTCTTTTGGTTGGAGCATTTAATGCATTTACATTTAAGGTAATTATTAATAGGTATGTTCTTATTGCCATTTTCTTAATTGTTTTGGGTTTGTTTTTGTAGGTCTTTTTGCTTCCCTTCCTCATTTGTTCTCTTCTCTTATGGTTTGATCACTATCTTTAGTGTTGTGTTTGGGTTTTTTTTTTCTTTTTTTTGTGTGTTACCTATTGTAGTTTTTAGGTTTGCTGTTTCCATGAGGTTTTGACATAGTAGTCTGCATATATTCAAGGTTGTTTTAAGTTGCTTTTCTCTTTCCCACCTAAAGAAGTTCCTTTAGCATTTGTTCAAAGCTGACCTGGTGGTGTTGAATTCTCTTAGTTTTAGCTTGTTGGAAAACTTTTTATTTCTCCATCAAATCTGACTGAGAGCCTATCTGGTTAGAGTATTCTTGGTTGCAGTTTCTTCTCTTTCACCACTTTACATGTATCATGCCACTCCCTTCTGGCCTACAGGGTTTGTACTGAAAAAATCAGCTAATGGCCTTATGGGAGTTCCTTTATGTATTATTTGTTGGTTTTCCCTTGTTGCTTTTATTTATATATTTATTTATTTATTTATTTATTTATTTGTGGTACGTGGGCTTCTCACTGTTGTGGCCTCTTCCGTTGTGGAGCACAGGCTCCATACGTGCAGGCTCAGCGACCATGGCTCACGGGCCTAGCCGCTCCGCAGCATGTGGGATCTTCGCAGTCCGGGGCACGAACCCATGTGCCCTGCAATGGCAGGCGGACTCTCCACCACTGCGTCACCAGGGAAGCCCTTCCCTTGTTGCTTTTACTATTTTTTAGTTGTCTTTAGTTTTTGTCAATTAGATGACTGCATTTCTCAGCATGTTTTTCTTTGGGTTTATCCTGCCTGAAACTCTCTGCACTTCCTGGATTGGAAGACTCTTTCCTTTACCATGTTAGAGAAATTTTCAGCTATTATTTCTTCAGATATTTTCTCGGGTCCTTTCTCTCCCTCTTCTCCTTCTAGGATGGCTATTATGTGAATGTTAATGCATTTACTATTGTCTGAGGGGTCACTTAGACTGTCTTCACTTCTTTTCTTTTCTTTTTTTTTTCTTTATTCTGTTCTGTGGCAGAGATTTCTACCATTCTGTCTTCCAGCTCACTTATCTGTTTTTCTCTCTCACTTATTCTGCTATTAATTTATTCTAGTGTATTTCTCACTTTAGTTATTGTATTGTTCATCTCTCTGTTTGTTCTTTAGTTCTTCTAGGTTTTCTTCTTTTTTTTTTTTTTTTTTTTGTGGTATGCGGGCGTCTCACTGTTGTGGCCTCTCCTGTTGCGGAGCACAGGTTCCGGACACACAGGCTCAGTGGCCATGGCTCATGGGCCTAGCCACTCTGTGGCATGTGGGATCTTCCTGGACCGGGGCATGAACCCATGTCCCCTGCATCAGCAGGCGGACTCTCAACAACTGCACCACCAGGGAAGCCCCTTTTCTAGGTTGTTGATAAATATTTATTGTATCTTCTCAATGTTTGCCTCCATTCTTTTTCCAAGATCTTGGATGATCTTCACTATCATTATTCTAAATTTTTTCCAGGAGCTTGGCTATTTCCACTTCATTTAGTTGTTCTTTTGGGGTTTCATTTTGTTGCTTCATCTGGGACATATTCCTCTGCTTTCTCATTTTGATTAACTTTCTGTGTTTGTGGTTTGCATTTCACAGGCTGCAGGATTGTAGTTCTTGCTTCTTCTGCCTGCCCTCTGGTAGATAAGACTGTCTAAGAGGGTTGTGCAAGCCTCTTGATGGGAGAGGCTAGTTGCTGCCCAGTGGTGGGTGGGGCTGGTTCTTGTCCTTCTGGTAGGCAGTGCCATGCTCAGGGATATTTTAAGCCACTAGTCTGCTGATAGGTGTGGCTTTGTTCCTACCCTGTTGGGTTTTTGACCTGAGGTGACCCAGCACTAGAGCCTACAAATTGTTTGCTGGGGCTAATGGCAGCCTCTGGGAGGGCTCATGCCAGTGAGTACTTCCTAGAGCTGGTGCTGCCATTGTGTTTTTCCCTGCAGTGAGCCACATCCACCACCCCACCTCTGCAGGAGACCCTCCAATACTAGCAGGTAGGTCTGGCCCAGGCTCTTATGGAGTCACTGCTTTTCTCCCATGCATCCTGGTGCCCACAAGATTTTGTATGTGCCCTCCAAGAATGGAGTTTCTGTTTCCCCCAGTCCTGTGGAAGTCCTGCTATCAAACCCCAATGGCTTTCAAACACAGATTGTCTGGGGACTCCTCTTCCCATTGCCAGATGCCTGGCTAGGAAGCCTCACATGTGGCTCAGAACTTCCCATCCTGTGGGATAACTTCTGTGGTACAACTGTTCTGCAATTGGTGGGTTACCCACCTGGTGGGTATGGAGTTTTATTTTATCACTATTGTGTCCCTCCTACAATCTTGTGGCTTCTTCTTTGTCTTTGGGTATAAGGTATCTTCTTTGGTAGGTTCCAGCATTTTTTTGTTGATGCTTATTCCTCAGTTAGTTGTGATTTTGGTGTTTTTGTAAGAAGGAAGTGAGGTTAAATCCTTCTACTCGATCATCTTGAGCTGTTCCTGTCATCTCAAAATTTCATTAGCCTTTTCCAATAAACCTGTCAGTGAAATTATTTTGGAAACTTGAAGTTTTTTGGAGGCTTCTGCCTGCTAATTACAATAGAGATATCATTCTGTTTGCTTGAGTTGGGAAACTTGCTTTCAAGTGCTTTCCTTAAATGGATGATCTTATCAATTTGGAACACTCCCCATAATGGCTATTTTAATTTTAGTTTGTCTTAGTAAGATTTTGCCACTTTGGTGTATATCTACAGAGACCACTGTTTTTCAACATAAAATAAGCAGGTGTGCCAAAATGTGGCATGCTTAATTCTTTGACACTTGAGGGTCCTATTTCTTTAGCTATGCCTTGGATCTCTTCTAGCCAAATTAATACTTAAGAGGGATGTGTAACTGGGTTGGGGATTTTGTGTTGTTTTACAGTGCACCTTGCTCCATGGAAATTTTCTTGAAGTTGGTGTGTGACTTACTGTAGATCTAATTCATCCTATGATCAACTTATCCTAGCAAGGGAGTCTCAGAATTAGGTCATGAGCACTCTAACAGCTTTTAATTGCTCAATCCCATACCCATCAATTTTGCAGCTTTGGCTTCCCAAGTTCCCATTAACAATAGATCTATTACTCTTTTCACAAGGATATATCTTTATAGTGACAATGCCCTAAGGGCTAATAGTCCAACTTTTGTGTATACTTAGATTTTGATGTACCATTTGTTAAAACAGTCTGAATTTCTTGTCTTAATTTATTTCCCCAAGTCCTCCCTAGGTTTATGCTTTGGACTTACCTTGAAGCTTTGTGGGTCTCCTAAAGGCTGCCTCCTATTGCCAACTTGCAGTATAACTACCCTGGAAACTCTCCAGGGTCTCAAAACGTTTCAGGGAACTTTAACAAGCCCCAGAACATTTTCAGGTTTTTTTAATTTTTTGAAAAAAAATATTTGTTTGGATTGGAGAGCTGCACACAAGGGAGAGAGCTCAAATGTCAGTGAGTTACCCTAACATCCCTTGGTAATAGCAACCAGAAACAGTGAACTCAAAGTGTTCAGTGGTCCCCTTGCCTGTGAATTCATTGTCCTGCAGGTTGTTAGCAGTCAGCTTCACAATCCATTCCTTCTTACCAAAAACTATTAAAAATGATTGAAGAAGACAATCTAGGTGATACAAACAAACTTTATTTAGCACTAAATGAAGTGGACAGTCTCCATTTAGAGAACTGAAAAATGGGGGGTGGATGGAAAAAAGCCTTCATAAGATAAACAATAAAGAATAAGGAAGTATAAAGCTCAGAGTTGACTTGGCATTTTGGGATTGGCTGGCTGGATAAATTGTGTTTCTGGTCAAGAATAGCAATTACAGATGCATGAAAGTTATCTAAGTGTGCTGACATGGCACCCCAGGCAGGAGCAGCTCCATCTTGGGCATAGACATTTATTTCAACACTTTTTCAATATAATTTTTCTTTGACAGTGGCAGCAGTACCTTCCTGACATCCTGAAGCACAGTTACAGTGATCACCTATCTGAAATTTTACTCCTACATCCTATCAGATAACTTTGTAAATAGCTAATTCCCTATGTTAAACCTATTCATTTTTGAAATAGCTAGAATACCGTATTGTGTTTGAAGCCAAATTGAATCAAGAACCAAAAGGAGTACAAGACCTTTCCGGATAGTACTATAGAACTTTATGGAAAGATTTGAACAAAAATAAATGCTCAATATTATTATCAGTAATCAGTAAAATGCATAAAAACATCCACTTAATTGGTAAAGAGTAAAATTCTGAATAGTAAAACATCTGGAAATCTACACTCTGTGTGAGAGTATAAACTGGTATTATTTTAGAAAATTCTTTACTATAACCTATTATGATTGCAAATACTCATTTTTCTAATGCTTCAGCTGCTGGACATTTATAATAGAGAAAAATTGTAGACATGCACCCAAAGAGACAAGTGATAAATATTCAAAGTGACTTTTCCATAAGAGCTGAATATGGAAATAATATAAATTACCATCAGTAGTACAGGGGTAAATAGATTGTGAGAGTTTCATGTCATTTGTTCACAACTGGTGATTATGCTTTTTTTTTTCCTATAACAACAATTGTTAGGTCAAAACTCAATGAAGTGGGCTGAAACAGTCAAAAAGGAGTTCACAATTAAGTAAGATGAAACTTGTAATTTGAAGGACATGATGGGTGGGATTAGAGAAGACAGATAAAATAGGAGTAAGGAGGAGACATCCTTTCAAGGAAGTTAGAGCAGAATATGATTATTTTACAGCTATTGTATCAAGATGCTTATGAAACAATAACAATATGTTAAACTATGCATAGTTATATAATAAATATTACAAAAGTTATGCACATATTTTATAGAAGTTGTTTATTTGTCTAAACTCCAGCCAAACAGACTATTATAAGTGTTTGAGGTCAGAGGCCAGTGTACATATACCTTGTACTATAAAAATCTGTGACTTATCCATGATTAACAAAGAAATATATGCTTAGTTTAAGCAAAAAGGAAGAAGTCTATATTTTCCAAAGAGGAGAAAACTTAGAAGTTTTGAATAAAAACTTTGATTTTGATTAATTTTATACAACAATTATTTTATCCATACTAGGGAAAATGTGTGGAGACTACCATGAGCAATAATGAATATAATAGAAAGCTCTTGAGTTGGTGAAGCACTGAGAGACTGAATGAGATATTTCCTACTTTCATTTTTACATGTCCCAGTAAAAATCAGCATAACCCCAAATTTTAAAATTTGGGTTTTAATTTGGGTTTTAACCCAACAGTTGGGTTGAGGACATAACAGATATTAAACTGATAAGAACAGATACTACACTTGATGTCACAGAAAAAGGCCAATATCACTGATGAACATAGATTCAAATATCCTCAACAAAATACTAGCAAACAGAATCCAACAGCACATTAAAAGGATCATACACCATGATCAAGTGAGGTTTATCTCAGGAAGGTAAGGATTCTTCAAAAGTCACAAATCAATCAATGTGAGACACCATATTAAAAAATGGGAGAATAAAAACCATATCATAATCTAAATAGATGCAGAAAAAGCTTTTGAAAAAATTCAACATCCATTTATGATAAAAACTCTCCAGAAAGTAGGCATAGAGGGAACTTTCCTCAACATAATAAAGACCATGTATGACAAACTCACAGGTCACATTGTTCTCAGTGGTGAAAAACTGAAACCATTTCCTCTAAGATCAGAAACAAGACAAAGTTGTCCACTCTCACCATTATTATTCAACATAGTTTTGGAAGTTTTAGCCATGACAATCAAAGAAGAAAAAGAGATAAAAGGAATCCAAATTTGAAAAGAAGATGTAAAACTGTCACTGTTTGCAGATGACATGATACTATACATAGAGAATCCTAAAGATGCTACCAGAAAACTACTAGAACTAATCAATGAATTTGGTAAATTAGCAGGATACAAAATTAATGCACAGAAATCTCTTGCATTCCTTTACATGAATGATGAAGAATCTGAAAGAGAAATTAAGGAAACACTGCCATTTACCACTTCAACAAAAAGAAAAAAATACCTAGGAATAAACCTACTTAAGTAGGTAAAAGACCTGTATGCAGAAAACTATAACATGGATGAAAGAAATTAAAGATGATGCAAACAGATGGAGAGATATACCATGTTCTCGGATTAGAAGAATCAACATTGTGTCGGCTTCCCTGGTAGTGCAGTGGTTGGGAGTCCGCCTGCTGATGCAGGGGATATGGGTTCATGCCCCAGTCTGGGAAGATCCCACATGCCGCAGAGTGGCTAGGCCTGTGAGCCATGACCACTGAGCCTGCGTGTCTGGAACCTGTGGTCTGCAACAGGAGAGGCCACAACAGTGAGGCCCATGTACTGCAAAAAAAAAAAAAAAATCAACATTGTGAAAATGACTATACTACACAAAGCAATCTACAGATTCAATGCAATCCCTATCAAGCCACCAATGGTATTTCTAAGAGAACTAGAATAAAAAGTTTTACAATTTGTATGGAAACACAAAAGACCAAAATTAGCCACAGCAACCTTGAGAAAGAAAAATGGAGCTGGAGGAATCAGGCTCCCTGACTTCAGACTATAGTACAAAGCTACAATAATCAAGACAGTATGATACTGGCACAAACACAGAAATATAGATTAATGGAACAGGATAGAAAGCCCAGAGATCAACCCACACATACATAGTCACCTTATCTTTGAAAGAGGGGACAAGAATATACACTGGAGAAAAGACAGCCTCTTCAATAAGTTGTGCTAGGAAACTGGACAGCTACATATAAAAGAATGAAATTAGAACACTTCCTAACACCATACACAAAAATAAGCTCAAAATGGTTTAAAGACCTAAATGTAAGGCCAGACACTATAAAACTCGGAGGAAAACATAGGCAGAACACTCTATGACATAAATCACAGCAAGATCCTTTTTGACCTACCTCCTAGAGAAATGGAAATAAAAACAAACAAAAAACAAATGGGACCTAATGAAACTTAAAAGCTTTTGCACAACAAAGGAAACTATAAACAAGATGAAGAGACAACCCTCAGAATGGGAGAAAATATTTGCAAACTAAGGAATTTCCAAAGATTAATCTCCAAAATACACAAGAAGCTCATGCAGCTCAATAACAAAGGAACAACCCAATCCAAAAATGGGTGGAAGACCTAAATAGACATTTCCCCAAAGATATACAGATTGCCAACAAACACATGAAAGGATGTTCAACATCACTAATCATTAGAGAAATGCAAATCAATACCACAATGAGGTATCACCTCACACCAGTCAGAATGGCCATCATCAAAAAATCTACAAACGATAAATGCTGGAGAGGATGTGGAGGAAAAGGAACCCTCTTGCACTGTTGGTGGGAATGTAAATTGATACAGCGACTATGGAGAACAGTATGGACGTTCCTTAAAAAACTAAAAATAGAACTACCATATGACCCAGCAATCCTACTACTGGGGATATACCCAGAGAAAACAATAATTCAAAAAGAGACCGGTACCACAATGTTCATTGCAGCACTATTTACAATAGCCAGGACATGGAAGCAACCTAAGTGTCCATTGATAGATGATTGGATAAGGAAGATGTGGCACATATATACAATTTAATATTACTCAGCTATAAAAAGAAATGAAATTGAGTTAATTGCAGTTAGGTGGATGGACCTAGAGTCTGTCATACAGAGTGAAGTAAGTTGGAAAGAGAAAAACAAATACAGTATGCTAACACATATATATGGAATGTGCAAAAAAAAAAAAGAAGAAGTTTCTGATGAACTTAGTGGCAGGACGGGAATAAAGACACAGCCATAGACAATGGACTTGAGGACACAGGGAGGGGGAAGGATAAGCTGGGACAAAGTGATAGAGTAGCATTGACATATTTACACTACTAAATGTAAAATAAATAGCTAGTGGCAAGCAGCTGCATAGCTCAGGGAGATCAGCCCGGTGTTTTGTGACCACCAAAAGGGGTGGGATAGAGAGTGTTAGAGGGAGGCTCAAGAGGGAGGAGATAAGGAGATAGATGTATACATATAGCTGATTCACTTTGTTATAAGCAGAAACTAACTCAACATTGTAAAGCAATTATACTCCAATAAAGATGTTAAAAAAAAATAAATCAGTTGGGTAAAGCCAGTCACTCTTCAGTATTCCAAAGCATAGTAACCTCAGTATTTTAGTCTTTTTCTCAGTCAAAGGGATACGGATAAAGATATTTGTATTGTGAAAGAAGAATGCAATTCAACAGAAAATTCCTGGTAAGAAAGGATGAGAGTTATCTCTCTTACTTAAAATATAAGTTTTCTATTAAATTTACTTTCTTTACTTTTTATGTTAACATCTAAGGGATTATTTCACAATTTTTTTCTGTCATACTAGGTATTTAAGGAATATTTTGTTTTCCTGTGAATGAAATGTTTAGTTTACCCATTTTCTCTCAATAAAACACTATTTCATCATTAGAAAGGGTTCAATAAACTTACAAAATAAATCAAGACACATATGACCAGTAGTCAATTGTAATATTACTATTCTAAAAAATATATAGTCAAAAGTAGAAATTTTACCTTCTTTATCCTGATTTAACATATTCTCAAGTTTGTTTTGGACCTAAAATAAATAACTCACAGTCTTTCCTACATAGAGTATTTATTTACACAATTGAAATGGCTGCTCTCTTTTCTTTTTTCTTTAAATATGTTATTAAATGCAAATCTCCATAAGCAAACACCAAGCAAACCTTTATTCAATAAGCAGGTGTTTATTAATACCTGCATGTGCATGCCATCTTACTAATTCTTTTGCCAGATGCATGAAAATGTAAAACTAAATAGGAATACTGGTTTTATGTCCATTTACTTTTGAGCCCGGCCATGTAGAAAGCAATCAAGGATTGTTAAAAGGGGATTATATGGGATAAACAGAAGCCAAAACAATGTAAAGAATAAATTTTAAGAAGAATAATCAGTTTTATTTTAGCACAACATATTGATATTTAAAATAGTGAGGGAGAGGTGGATGAGGTCGAGTTGGATTGGGAGTTTGGGACTAGTAGATGCAAACTATTATATATAGAATGGATAGACAACAAGATCCTATCATATAGCACAGGGAACTCTATTCAATATCCTGTAATAAACCATAATGAAAAAAATTGGTATAGATATAGATATAACTGAATTCCTTTCCTGTACACAAGAAACTAACACAACATTGTAAATCAACTATACTTCAATAAAAAACAAACAAAAATTAGTGAGGGATATGTTAAAAAATGAGTTTTATATTGATAAAGAGCCTGAATGAAAACTTGTTGACAAATAAAATCAAAGCAATTAATGAGTATGTATTGTGTGTCAGACACTCTGCCAGATACTTTTGATTAGAGATGGGGAAAAAAATGTCTCATCTCACAGAACTGCATTCTAATGAAAGGGAGACTATCATAAAAACTATAATACAAAGTGGTACCCATCATAACAGAATATTTATAATTAAGAATACAATTCAAACTTGGTTTCAAAAATGACATAAGAAGGTACCATTTAAACTGAGTTTTAGGTATAAACAGAATAATAAAAGGAAGTTAAAATATGATGGAAAGCTGGGGAAATGGAAGGTGGTGACTTTTTTTTGATATGTAGTAAAGAAAATTAAAAAATATTTAATACATCTGCAGCAGTGGTAATTGAGACAAGAGCAATATAATATGCATGATTATCCTATGTATATTAGTATAGTTGTGTGATTTAATTCTAAAACTCTTGTCATCCTTGGTGTATTTAGAGGTAATATTTTTGTAATCTTTATTTTATTTATGTAATCAAGTTATATTAATTCCTTCTCTATGCTTTACCAAGAACCAAACATATGCAGAATCCATTGGCTTCCTAGTCAATACTTAGTGCCTCCATTCTTGTGTAAAAACTATAACTATCCTGGTTTGAGGGAAAGGATAAAATTTTCAGCAGAATTTCAAATAAGGAAAGATATTTAGCTTGGCTGATAGATAAACGAGGTCTTTTTCATTTAGCAGGAAATACTTTGCAGTTTAAGACAAAATAAATGGTGAGAGGCAAAGGGCAGACATGGAATGTTTTATGCAGACACAATCCAACTAATCACAGAAATAGAAAAAAAAATGTAAGGACTAGTTGAGAAATGTACTTCCTCATAGCAATAAGGACACGTACATACCCATGACCTCTATTTTCACAGTCAATCTTCAGTGAAATTACAAAACAAATTTACCTTTGGAATTTTTATGTTTCATTTCTCCTATTCCTTGAGATAGAAAATTTTCCATTTCCAAATATTTTCCATTCCCGTATGATTCTTCCATTGAATATCTTTTTTATTATTCTTCATTATCCAAATTTTTCTCTCTTTTACATATTCCTCAGATCACTAAGTAAACAGCTACCCTTTCAATTAGAGCTAAGTCTGGATCTGCTTGTCTCCTTAGACTATATCGAAGTCTTCAATCTGTCATAAAATTGGCTAGAATATTTTTGGTTTTAATGGAAAAATTCTTTGAAGTGAGGCACGATAAATATTTTTGACACCCGCGTGGGAAAATGAGCTGGTTTTCTGTATCAGTAACTTTCATTAAATTGAATTGGCACTGTATTGCATTTGTTCTCTTTCCCGCTGTTATAACATGAGAGTTCTTAATAAGATCATTTTGTACTGTATTAGACAAATTTAATATTCATGCAATATGAAGAAACATTGCTAATATGATAGAAAACTGCTAGGAGGAGCAAATGATTTCATTAAAACTTAAATAAAGCTCACTTTGCATTTTTCCCCTCCTTGAATACCTGTCTATACTAATCAGATGGTAGAAAAGGCAGATTGGGCCCTAGAGACTAGGCAATACATAATCCATACTCTCATCACAATCTGATGTCACCTTTTAGGCTCAAAATATTTCTACTAGATTGTAGTTAGAAGTTTTTAGTACAGAAATATTTAGAATGTTTTAATTTAAGATTATCATGACTTGTTCTACTTTATCCTGGCCTTGCTAATTTGAGTCTATTATAGCTTCAGAAAGAAGACATTCATGAGCTGTACAATAGCTAGCTGCATCTTCATGAGCTCTGAGTCAATAAAATGATGACACAAATTTCACATTCTCTTAATGCAACATCTGCTTCATCACTTGAAAGAATTACAACTCTTGCTCTGAAGGAGTCTTAATGACACAGACCAAATCTTAATAGATAAGTAACTAAGATGAACACACTCTTCCCTTCCATGCATAAAAAGAACACTATTTTAATTGGAACTGAATTAGAGTGTATGGTGGATTTTGTGTATACTCAAATATTTAATTTGGGTTTAATAAGACCATTCATAGTTCTGAAAATGAAAAAAAAATTAGGTCAAATTATTGGAAAACCAAGATGTGTAAGTGCATGAATTTGTTCCAGAGTTTACTGTGGAATATTGAAGATTAAATTATCTTTCTATCCTTATTTTGAAGGTTATTTAACTGTGTGATTCAGCTACTGAACTGTCAAGATACAGGAAAATATATCATAAATAATTTCTAGTGTCTACTTATCACACAGACAGATATTAAGCCAAAAGAACAGTTGAGAATACACCCAAAGGGCAATTGGTCATTTGTCTTTTGGAGTATACAAATCGTTTGGTAGAGAATAAATTAGGAAATAGTAGAGGTGTGCCAATTCTTGGAACAGTTCTTAGTAGATAGACTTTGTGGAAAATTGCTTTTTAATCTGTGTGTATTTTATAAAATCATCCAAGCATATTGTTTTACCAAAAGTTAGAGCTATTCAAATGTATGTCTCAACTACGATTCTGTATAAACATATATCCACACTGCTGAAGTTACCAATCAGTAGAGAATAGAGGAAAAGCTAAGCTAACTATGTTACATTCACAATGGTCCTTACCATTATTAGGTCCTTGGGAACACATTCAAGATGGGCCTTACATCTCTTAAGATTCAGGATTTCAAAATCTTTTGCCTAAAGAAAAAATAAGGAAAGCACATTATTAACACAACATAAAGCTCAGAAGTACCAATGCAAAAGAAAAACATTGCCTATCAAATATTGTTGCCAAATCTTCATCAATTACATGTGTAAAACATACTCACACTTGTTTGTATGTTGATGGCCAAACACTCAAATGAAAAAATAAATTTACTGATATTGAAAATTAAAAAAAATAATAACCCACAGACACTTTTATTACCGTCCTATTGCTACTTGGACTTTTCTTCAATGTATGGTGTTTAAGCTATTCATGCATTCTAGCCAAGGGTAAAGTTAATCTGATTACAATGAGAAACATAGTATTATTACATAATTACATTTTTTAAAAGCTCTCATATAATATCTGAACCTTTTAGATTTCACAAGTTATTGTTTCAAAAGATTCTCTTGGATTTAAACCAATCAGATATTATCTACACCCTAAATATTCTCTCACACTGTGTTTTTCTCACACACATTGAACTAACTCATTGTTGATTCATGATATCCAAACTGCTTATTGTCTTACTCTCCATGCCCTTATGCTTCAAAAGAAACTGACAAGGTTATGTAAGTCAAAGAATGCATAGAAACATAAATTTTAAGCTCTAGAAGAATTTATCAAACAAATTATAAAATTTATTTTATTTATCTGATGCAATGTACAGCTCAAGAAGATAAAATCTGATTAAAATTTAGGAGCATATCAAAACAAAAAAGAAATGTTGTAGAAGTAGAAGATAATACCACAAAGAGGAATATGTCTAACATCTATTCAAAATAGAAACATGACAAACAATTAAATTATCATGAAGTCAAATTATAAATTAGTCAACCAACAATAATAAAAGATGATTGCTACACCTCCAGATGTTTTGTAATATCATTTTGGCATAAATTTTGAAGTAAGTTATACAGTTTGGAAAAATAATGAGGTCAGGAGTAGAATTCACTTTATCTCCCTATTTCTTAAAGAATAAATGTGATAGGCATCATCTTATTGATTTAGGTAATAATCTTGTAATTCCTTTTCAATCCAACCTTTAAAACATGCATACAGTTTATGCATATATTGTTATTTTGATTATTTATTTATGGTAAGCTGCTCCAATTATAGCAAACTATAGCATCTGTGGTCTCATTTATGGTGCTGAAGGAAAGTGATTACTCTATTACAAGGCAGCCAGACTCTAGAGTATAACAAAACATGAAATACAGCTAGGTTGAGCAAGTTCTTATTTTCCAGAAATGTGGTTTTCTCTGAGGAGTCACATCTTGTATTTACCAGATGTTCCACAATAACTGTAACTCTGGAGTTGCTTAGTTGTTATAACAAGATGATTTTACTACATAGGAAAAGATTGGCATTTTCTCTGCTGGAAGAAAATGAAATTAGCAATTTGAAAGGCAGTTTTAACTGAGCTATGTGGTTTACATTGATTAATCTATCTCATTAGAATATTAGCCAGCCAATCAGAACCTCTTCCTATCTATTTTCTAATTTCTGCCGTATGTCTAGGTCATAAAAAATGCATTTTCTTCAATTCTGGCTACTATGGAATCTGCATTAGAAAACAAGATGACCTTTTCTCTTAGCCACCAAAAGTTTGAAAGATGAATTTTGTTATATTAAGAAATGTTTTTGTTGTGATTTGAAGTACTTAAGAAGACAAGAATAAAGAAAAATTTGGAAAATCATTTGATTTTTCCATCTTGCTTCCACTATCACCGTTTTTTATTCCTTGGTGGCAGTTTGAAATGACATAATTTGTTCATCAATATCTATGGTCTGTCTTACATATACTCATCATAGAAATTTGAATGAATGTCACATCCAGAACTATGGATAAAGGAAACTCCAAATAAATTTATCTAGAGAAAAAATATATTATGGGATTTATATAGTGGACAAATATCATAGACACAAAAAGGAAGAGTTTCCATATTTCATTCCTGTAAATACAGTTTCTTTTAATGACATTTTAGTAGTAAAACACTAGATATCTTATTACCTTGGGACAAAATAGACTAGAAAAGGTCAGGAAAGAGTTTTCTTAAAGATGTTCAGAGAAGGTTCTTCTGCTAGTAGATTTATGTCAAGCCCCAGCTATTTTTATAAAGGACACAGGCAATATCTATTTAAACCACAAATATATGTATAGGTTGATCCATCAAAAACCTCTGTGTATAGATAGCATAAAAATAAATAAAAGCATAAATACCTATAGTTCATTAAAAATATGTTTGATACACCATTTTTTCTTATTCACAAAAATGGAAAGTAAGTGCCTTCCAGTAGGGAAATTAATGACATTTTTACATCCCATATAATATTATACATTCATTAAAATGAATAGGTTAGAATTATGACATTTAAGCTAGAGAGATTTTTCCAAGGTATTTTAAAACGAGTCTGATAACTGAAAATAATATCATAATCCTTTTTAAAAGCTATGACATATGTATGTGTGTGTGTGTGTGTGTATGTATGTGTGTGTCTACTTTTGGATATAGTAAAAACACCGAGAAAAATATGAAAAGTTCTACTAGGTCATGAATGATGTGTGTATGATGACCAAAGTGAAGTCAAGTATTGGAGGGAAGCAGGAAGAAACAAACAAAAACTAAAAACAATGTTGAAAGACTAGTTAAATGTTAAAAAAAAAAACACTTGATATGATCATCTGAAATTGGTACAAAATAACAATAAATGCCAGGCATATGTATATAGGAATAAATGAATGAGGTGAAACATTGCATTAAATAATAATTTTTAAATTGAGTCCATTTATCATCCTATTTAAAATTGTCTTTTCCATTAGTATCTTTCCCAGAATCTGGATCTTTTCCTTTATAGCAGTATTCACAATTTTTATTTATAAGCTTTATTGTTATCTGCCCTTCTCCCTCACTACACTCTGAGATCAAAAAGGCCAGTGACAATTTTCTTTAGTTCAGCATCTGGTGCAGTTATAAATACTTCTTTCATGAATACTCTATGAATGAATGAAGGGAAATGTAGCCATTATATGTTATGAATGGTATATAAATAGTTTATAATATTAAAGTATGTCATGAGGAAACTCAAAAATTGGAGCCCAAGAAAAAGACAAGGTGCTGACAGGCCTTAGGAGGAAACCCAGAAAAGTGTGCTGTAATAAAAGCTTAGACGGCAGACAGCCTCAAGACAGAGTCGTTAGCCACTTGAAACAAACACTGATGAAAGGGTAAGCTAGAGGGGGAAAGAAAATGCCCGATAAATTTGGCATCATGGACACAGCTGGTGACATAGATTTAAGCCAGAATAATATTCCATAAAATAAATGACCAGATTAACAATATTTAGCAATCAATCAGAATAGACAGTGTTCTAGTCCCAGAACAGGGTCATGGAGACCCTCGATTATGCTAAGAATTAACCCTTTAAGTGCTAGACTTAGAAGCAGCTTGGGATGTTGAGAGAGGGGCTGGGACAACCCACACAGTGGGAAGGGACTCAGGAGCTCATGGCAGCAAATATTTCCCAGTATAGCAGTCTTTTTTAATACGTTAACAAACTCTAGGGACATAGTTGTACACAGCTGCTGAATAACAGTCTGAAATTAAGCAACATAGCAAAATGAAGGAGGCAGAAACCATACTGAAATCAGTTATAAACATGGAGCTTCCTTTTCTGACAATACAGCAGATTAATGGCATAAAGAGTTAATATGAAAATGAACAGCATGGAAACATCTCCCTGATTAAGAAATAAAACCTTGCTGATAGTTTTGAAACTATCTGCTTGGCCACAAACACCTCATATTCCTTTCTCTTTCCACTGCTCTTTCTTGATTTTTGTGTTTCTTTGTCCTTTTTGTTTTTTTAAAGATCTGCTTAATTTGTAGGTATCATTAAATAATAGTTTGTCTGGGGGTGGAAGGAGTAGGGGTTTAAAAACTTAATACAAACCGAATCATAATATGTGATTATTTTTAAAATATATTATTCAAAATAACTCTCATTCTTTCTTTCTCAGGAAGGTTCTGGATTTATTGCACTGTAATAGAGTTGATAATTCATTTTCAATGGAACAAAATCATTCCCAAGTGGGTGAAAATTAGTTTCTGGGGAAGAAATAAACATTACTCATTTATAATTAAAACACACTATATCTGTAGTATTAAAATTCCATGTGTTGGGGGAGATTGGGGGAAAATGTTTAAAACATGCTTCTTAGGTGGACAATAATGAAAACAAAGTTAAAAGACACTTAAGTGGATTATAACAGTGGGTAAATTGAGAACAAAAAAGAAACAACTTCTCTTGTTCTTTTGTCTCTTCAAAGAAAAAGACAAAGAAAATAGGAAGACCAGGGAATAACAGCCTTGCAGCAGACCTTCAGGCCAGCTAGTTCAGACTAGAGTAAGGTGAGCCTCAGGATACCCACTGCCAAGATAAATACCACCCGTTGCCAAGAAAATAAAAGCAAATGACTATTTGATGGAAGAACATACTGAGAGAAAAGAGTTGGGAAAAAATATGTATATAAAAAAATATACACATTAAAATATGATGCCAAATGAAGACAAATTGAAGAAGATAAAATTGAGGAATTATAGCATCGAGGAAACTTTCTTGGAAGAAAACAAAATAAAACACAACACAGCTCAATGACATTGTCAAGGAAACTTTCTTGGAAGAAACAAAATAAAGCACAACACAGCTCAATGACATTGTCCAGACAAGAAGGTAATAATCAAAATGAAGACTTGTATAATATATCCACACTGTCAAAAGGATCTTTGCATTTATTTAAATATACAACTGAATTATAAACAGAATTATAGACAAAAAAACAGAATGTGTATGTTATAAAGCTCAAAAAGATACACAAAGTCATTATTAACACAAATACAATGTTGGTAGGAATTAACACAACATTATAAATCAACTATACTTCAACAATTATTTTTAATTTTTAAAAACTCCAATGTTGGAAAAACTATATGTCAAGAAGTGTATCCTTACTTATTTCCTAAATTGCCAATCAACAAGACAATTGATATAATTTTTAAAAATTATATATTTACAGTAAAAAAGTAAAATCTTTCTTTATCTCTCCACCTCTCTAACTACCCATATTGCAAGTTGTGGTAGAAGGTCTGTGCCTCGACATGTCAAATCTGGAGGGTGTCAGGTGGCCTCAATGCAAGTTCCTTTTCCCACTGATCCTCATAGATAAATACCCCCTCGCCAAATCACCCTCCTTATAGTAGGGAACAGCATGGTGCCTGTTTATTGCTGAACACCAGGCTTCATTTCCCTACCAGCCTGCTGAATTATTCAAAGAAGTCAACCACATCTTCCCACTGGAACCAGGAGTCATCCTACTTCTTGTTATTATAAGGCATGTTTCCACAGCTCCCGCTTGTTCAGTCTGTTCCAGAACACAACTCCCATGTGGCCCTGCTTGTTATATGGTGTTGTCCACCCAGAGCTGTGGGTACATGTGACTATGACCAGCTGTCCATCTCATCTGGCTGGTGCTGGGTGTCATATGTTTGGTCATCCCCTAACCCTAGGGCAGAAACCCCTCCTTTATCAACAGGGTGAAGAGGAGGTTATCAAGGTGTAACCAGCCAAAACATCATGTTCAGTCTATGCACTTGAGAGAAACACCTGTATTCTTTATTTGTAATACTTAAAGCATATAACTTTTTTTCCCAAAAGTTGGGATATTGATTTCTCCATGAGGAAAAAAGAAACTTTTACTTTCTTTCCACCTAAGCACTAAATATGAATAGCTGAGTAACTAAAAATATGATCTCATAATAGCTATGAAGGACTTTTAAAACTTGGAGCTTTGAGAATACTAAGAAGTTCTTCATTTACTTTTTTTATTTAATTATATTTTAATACAGGTACTAACTAGATAAATAATTCCATAAATTATTTTAGATGTTGGCCTATATAAATTGAGTGCATATACAAAATATTAATTTCCCATTTTCTGTATTTTTAAATTATCCTAAAATTATTTTTTTCTCAAATTATGGAAATAATTAATACTTTTGATTTGAAATGGAAGGAAGAGAAATCGTGTGCTAATAACTGTAATAATATATTTTTCATTTTATTGAAAGAGGAAAATAGATATCTCATATCATCCTTTAGAGAGAGAGAAAAGGGGGGAAGAGAGAGGAGGAGGCAAGGGGGAGAGGGGAGGAGATACCGAGAGAGACGGGGGACAGAGCAAAGAAGATCTCATCCCTTGCAATTTTATTAGTAAATTTCCAAAGAAAAAATCAAAACTAATTAAAAAGTCACAGTGACTTCTTTTTTGTAATAAGACTTTCTGTTTGTGAGAGTCACTGGAAAATATGTTTTCAATCTTAAGTAATGACACTTTACAAAGACTAGAGAACTGATTTACAATTTCTCATTGATCTTGCTGTCAGCCAGTCCTTCCACTAAATACAGAAGAAACAGGCTTTATGAGATGGGCCAGTAACAATGAAATTGATAATTAAAGAGTGGTTGTACAAATATGACGTGAAAATATAAGCAGAGTCAGCAAGAGAACAATAGACGGTGATTTATATGGTTTGTATTAGCATGCAATTTGGAAGTAGGAGATTTGAATAGGGCATGCCCACAAGGATAATAATAGGCTGATGTTAAAAAAAAGACAAAAATCTCAACAGAGCATAAGTACTAAAGAATTAAGATGAAGGACAAATTCATGATATTGATATAGAAACCACACTTTACAGGAAAAACTCAAATATTGTGGAAATCTAATCTGAACGTATCAGACAACTGACATTACACTTCATATCTAAAGCCACAGAAATCCCTTGACTACAATCAGTTAGCAAGTCAGGATTTGTCAAAGAGCCACTTATTCTGAGATATATCCATGCATTTACCATAAGCTTTAGGGAAAACAAGCATTTGTTTTGCCTTTATGGTAATAAGAGTGACATCCAAATCACATAACATAGTAAGTTGGGACATCTCAGCATGCATAACACCCTGTATAAGAAAATTTGAAGACTGTCAAGAGAGCAGATACTGCTAATTCTAGAAACATTCCAATTATTTGTATTTAGGTAGCCATACAGAACAAAAGAAGACTTTACTCTTTTATCAACTCACTTTTTACCACTTTGCTTATCACTTTGTAGATAGTTTTCTCTTGGGTGAAGCATGCTGCCTCCAGAAGCCAAAGAGGTTGTCCAGGTTTGTGCTAAATTCTTACCAGTTGGAGGGAGAGGTACAATTTGGGGTTCTTTTTTACTAAAATAAAAATATTTTAGATGATTAATTCTACTTTTTTGGTTATATGTCTATAAATTTTAATATTTGTGTGGTAAACATCAAAGTCAAGATACAGAGCAATTCCATCACGTGCCCTAAATTCCTTTACTAAACTCTCTCCTGATCCATAATACCTAGCAATCACTGATCTGTTCTCCAACACCATAATTTTGTCTTTTTGAGAATGTCATATAAATGTAATCATATAGCATGTAACCTTTTGAGATTGACTTCTTCCATTCAGGATAATGCCTTTGAGATTAATCCAAGTTGTCACATTTATCAATAGTTCATTCCATTTAATTTTCAAGAAAAGATTCACTGTATGGATACATTACAGTTTGTTTATTCATTCACCAACTGAAGGACATTTGGGTCATTTCCAGTGCATTTGTTACAGTTATGAATAGAACTGCTATAAATATTTGTGTACAGGTTTTTGTATGAATATATGTTTTCATTTCTCTAGAGTAAATACTCAGGAGCGGAATTTCAAGGTCAAGCAGTAAGTACGTTTATAAGAAACTTTAACCATTCTTCAGGGTGTTTGTACCAAGTCACATTCCCACCAGCAATGTATAGTATTCCTAGTTCTACAATCTTACCAATAGTGAATGCCTTACGTGACCTAAATTACTAACCTCTAAAAACTTCACTAATAAGACATTATCCTGAAGCTTTTATATTTTTATTTTCCATCCTATAGAGTACATGTTCTTCAACAAGGCTTCCAAGGCTACTTTTTACTTTTGCTCATTGCCAATTGACATGATGCCAGCAGAATATGCAGATGGTTCACATCCATTTGGATGATAATTTACAGAAGATGAGAAATAACATAGCCCTTGGGCAAGACTATCAATATATACTACAGTCTATCTTTCGTTAATGAAAACTCATTCTTGTCCTCCTTCCTTATGGAATATTATAGAACATATTTTTTGATAAAAGGCCTCTTACCTGTACCTGAGGCCATGTTTTTCTGTTCTAATAAAGATAATATATTCATCATTGCAACTGCAATTAGTGTTACAACTTGGTTGAGTTTCCAGAAGTCCACTGTCATCTTCCAGTATCTATCTTGTTTTTCTGGAGGGATTAAATGTGGTCATGATTGGAAACATGAACCTTGCATCTTACAGGTATTCAAAGATGGCAATTATCACTTTCATTCATCTTGGGGTACTGTTTTTGATTCAATATCTTGACCAGGGTGAGAGAAGTATCATAAGCTTCTGTGTTGCCTTCTCTATCACAAGAATCCTTACTCCATAGGCCAAGTAATCAGTGTGGGAATTCTGCCAACCCCTAAGTATTTCCATTATATTTATACATTTGGTGACCAGGGAAATGAATACTGAGTGGGTCTGTGACCAAGAAAAAAAAAAAAAAACATGAGCTATACCTCAGCCATGTTATGCCCTCATTCTAACACAGAGATTTAACATCATAAAATTAAACAGTGAGGGCAACAGAGTAGGTGCTTAACACATGTGTATTATGTCAGTGATATTTGTCACAAGGTATCCCATATGTATCTCAAATTCTTATTAAAGAGCTACATGACAGCTTGAAAACAAAGATGACTCCAGATGTGTATAAAATCATTTATCGCTGCACAATCTAAATAAGTTGATAAATACTTCCAGTTGTAGTCTTCCATTTACTTTTAGTCACTGTTGCTATTCCATACTTAAATTTTAGGTTTATGTTTCAGTTAGTTGTTTTTACTCTCTATATTTTCTATTTTGTTTCATTTTATATTCTTTACTTTCATTTTAACATATTTCAAAACCCTGAGTAATCAAAATTTAAAGGATGTCACTGCTAGTAGTATAATTATGAGAGTACACAGATGGCTTATTAAGAGAGGGAACATAAAAGTCTGAGTGAAATTGCAAAATACTAACTTTCAACATGAGAATCTTTCATCCTATAACATAAATTCACTGCCAGAAAGTTTTGTATACAGAAACCACACTAACAGCTCTAAAGTAGCATCAGAGGATTTTAATGGGACTGATATCCAAAATGTATTGATCCTCAGCTATAGTTGTATATCTCTTTTCCACTGAGATAATTTCAAAGTTTTCATTTGGCTTTAAATTATATTTTGTAGAAATAAATGTACTAAACAGCAAGAACCAAACCAAACAGTCCTGATATTAGCAGATGTTCTTAAGAAATATTTGGGAAAATATAGCATAAAAGTATTTCATTCTTATTCTGAAATAAGGCTGAGAGTGACTGTGAATGCAATGTCATGCTGATTATTAAATGTACTTAATTCTTAAAAAGGTTTTAGTCAGTCTTCAATATTTTTTTACTGTCTACATAGGCAGTTATGGGACTTAAGTTCACTTATGTTTTGTGTTTTTAATCAAACTTGACTGAGCTTATAAAAGTCAGTCAAATTGACCTGCATGTGTCTTCTTTTCCAATAACACAATCATGCACAAAAACAATGATCTTTGCAGGGGTAAATGTTATTTCAAAGAATAAATAATTACTCTTTAAAATTTAAGCGACTATCTTTTTCTCTTTGGCATTATTAATTAAATAAAAAGAAGAAAGGAGATGTGTTCAACAGATATGCAAGGCAAGAAATTTTGACATATTTGGGAGTAAGAGAATAAATATAAATAAGAATATGATTGTTGAGCATATTTTATAGAACTGTAACTGATAAAACACTTTAATAAAATGTTTTTATTAGTTTTACTTACACATGCCCTAAATAGATATTTAATTCTCTGGGTTCTCACTTTAAGGATAATCCAAATATATACATAATCATGTATGGAATTCACTAGATGGCTGCATCATAGCTGGAGAGTACCATGAAATTTCACCATCCACATCTATATTTCTATTTATCATGGCTTGGCTTCATAAATACTACCTTAATTATATAGGTGATTATAAGGAAAATAAAAACATTCTAAACAAGTTATTCACAAATAGCATAATAATACTTTTTCCATGCTTTTGTCCATGATATTGCCACAAGTGCGATGATCTTTTGATAAAGCAATATATGTCACAGTTGAACAACTGAGGTTTCAGGACAGATTCAAGAAAGAAAGTTCTTCTTCTTCTTCTTCTTCTTCTTCTTCTTCTTCTTCTTCTTCTTCTTCTTCTTCTTCTTCTTCTTCTTCTTCTTCTTCTTCTTCTTCTTCTTCTTCTTCTTCTTCTTCTTCTTCTTCTTCTTCTTCTTCTTCTTCTTCTTCTTCTTCTTCTTCTTCTTCTTCTTCTTCTTCTTCTTCTTCTTCTTCTTCTTCTTCTTCTTCTTCTTCTTCTTCTTCTTCTTCTTCTTCTTCTTCTTCTTCTTCTTCTTCTTCTTCTTCTTCTTCTTCTTCTTCTTCTTCTTCTTCTTCTTCTTCTTCTTCTTCTTCTTCTTCTTCTTCTTCTTCTTCTTCTTCTTCTTCTTCTTCTTCTTCTTCTTCTTCTTCTTCTTCTTCTTCTTCTTCTTCTTCTTCTTCTTCTTCTTCTTCTTCTTCTTCTTCTTCTTCTTCTTCTTCTTCTTCTTCTTCTTCTTCTTCTTCTTCTTTCTGTTAACTTGGTCATGATTTCTGGTAGCTGCCATTAAGTATTTGTAGGCTTCATTAGAGTAGGATCAACCAAATTCCAAATTCTCATACAGTTTTCAACTTTTAGGAAAAAAAAAAGCACACTCTTCTATCCCCATATAGTTTTTTGAATGTGGAGAAAAATATCAAGCCTATCAAACCCAGCAAACTAAGTTTTAAAGAAGAATGGTTATCTTCTGTTTTTTCACATGCTGTTAGAAGTGTCCATGAAGATTCAGAAAACAAAAAGATTTGGTTCATGTTTCTTAAAGGGCCAAACAAACTTTCCTTGACAAGTCAAATGACCTATAATGAATGACTTCAACATAAATGGCATGTTTTTTCGGTAAGAAATCCATTTTAAATCTCATGAATTCTTTTAAAAGTAAACTTCTGAAACTTAAGTGTAGTCACTTAGAAAATCAACCAAATAAAGATAACGATCTATAAGGAGCTAATACTTACCATACAACTTCAAGGGTAAATTGGAATCCACATGTTTGAAGAGTCTTAACAATCTTCATAAGTCCTTCATAACTCCTTTATATGCAATCTTTATTTTAAAATATATTGGCCAACAATTTTTTTATAAATTTATACAATCTTTATTTTTATAGTACATATTATTTTCAATACAGTCTTCTCAGTGTTCTATTATCACTCATAACTGTATTCACACTGAATATTAAAACCTTTAGTTTTTACTCAATTATCACCATAGTTCATCTCACACCCTCTAGCATTTCTCATTTCTTTCCACGATTTGTAATTTTGTTTAATCATGATACTACAAATATCTCACTACTCTAGCTCTGTTATTATTCCTCACCTTTCTTTAAGCTAATATCACACATTCTTTCCAATTGTAGTATTTCATATAATAGCCCTTCCATTTTTCCCCACCTTAGTCCCTGGCATATTTTTCTTTGCAATTATTCATTTGCTATGCCAGCTACTATCTCCATGAAAAGATTTAGGTTGTGGTATCCTACATTTTTAGAAAGCTTTTTCCAACAGTCAGTTCTTCTGATAATTAGCATGAAACCCTTACCAGCAACTTTCTTTGCCTCTTTGAGTCCTGAAAATTAATTATTTATGCAGCACATGTAGGATGACTTTGGTTTTCATCTATTCTTTTGTCAACCAGAGTTACTATTCAGATACTGTATTAAATACCTAGTTCAAAATTTACCACATAATTGAAAGGAGAAATGGAATTTCAGAGGAAAAAAGGAATTTTTCCCAAGAATATAGCATGTTTTAGTAGAATTAAAGAAGGCAAAAATTATAGATATAGAAAAGTTAATTTCATACATTTCAAAGGACATTACCATTCTTTATTTTTAAAGGGGATGTCTGTCCTCTACCATTGTTACTGAGAATTTGTTTTCTAAACTAATTATGCCTCTGAATAAATATTAATATATATGATATTCTGTATCTGATGTTATACCTATTTTTATTTTTTTTTCAAAATATCCCCTTTCTTTTAAAAGTCAGTTTTCAAATCCCAGGGGAATATTCCTGCAAAAACTTCTCCTCAGAAGAACTAAGAATGATATGCTAGTGGCACAATAACAACTAGAAATGGAAGAACAGAAATGTGGGACAAAGGGAGAGTGTAAATAAACTAACTTCACCACTGCTGCCCTGTGCATATATACACTACTACTGCTACTACCACTACTACTATTAGCAAACACTCATTCGATATATTGAATTATGAAACTGAGTTGAGCCATAATTATCTCAGCACTTAAGTAATAATATAATAATGAACACTTGAGTTTTAATTATATATTTTGCAGGCAAATAAATGCCAGGAAAGTCAGAACAAAGTATCTAAAAAAGCAAGAGACAAAAAACGAAATAATTGATAGAGCAAGAGAGGAGAGAAATTTCTCACAGAGCTCATTTCTTCACACCTGGAACTTCTATTTGACTTTTTATCACTTAGCTCCTAATTTTATAAATTGATTAAATGTATATTATCATATTCATACATAATTTTGAAAAATATATATGAGAGTGGCATATATTTTTAAAATAATCATACATATATTAAAATGGACCATTTAAAACACAACAAATAAACAGATGACATCTAGCAGGCGAACACAAGAAAGTAGAAATAATTGCAAACAGCTGTTTAGAATAATAGACGTATGGAGTTTCTAACCAACTGAAACTGTTGGTTGAAATGTTTTCGAGTCCTGAGTCACTTACTGACTTTATTTTGTATATATTACATCATTTTAAGTAAACATTAGTAACTTCATATTTAAAATGTGATTAAAAAGTATCACCCAACTCATACTCCTGTTATGAACATGATGCTTTTGTCATAATAAATGAAAAATGTTTAGCCTAGTGTCTAACACCTGATAAGAACTGAATAAAAACAAAATTATTTTATTATTAATAATGTCTCTAGGACCTTTTCTAAACTGTCAGTCAAAACTCTAATCACTATGCTCTAACTCTAATCATGAAAATTGGAATAGAACACTTAGAGTTCTTTCAAAGAAAGAAGGTTTAAAGATAAAGCATGTTATATTGTAAGGTCTTTCACCCCAGGGTAGTGCCTTTGACTTTTCCCGCAGCTGGTTGAATCTAACACAATGCCTTACATGCAATAAGTACTAAATCATTTCTTGTAAGATGAATGAACTCTTTCATATGAAAGGCAACCCAAGTTACAAAGAATTATGCTTTGAATAATAGATTATCTAAAAGAAAACAATACAGTAAAACAATGCATATTTTTAGGAAGATAATTTTATTGAAAATTGTGGATTAAGAGAGTAGTGAACTAATATTAATGGAAAAATACACAGTTTAACTCAGATTTTATCCTCTGTTAAAAATATTAGACTGAAAACAAAGTTTTCTCTATGTTTTTAAATTGTGGATATAAAATCAAACAACCTGACTGATAATCTTTGTAAAGTGCATAACGTATCCTTTTTATTCAAATAACAATTTACAACCAGAATCATATTGACAGATATTCATAACTCTAAATATAATACATAGTAAGGGCTTCCCTGGTGACACAGTGGTTGAGAGTCCGCCTGCCAATGCAGGGGACACGGGTTCGTGCCCCGGTCCGGGAGGGTCCCACATGCCGCAGAGCAGCTAGGCCTGTGAGCCATGGCCGCTGAGCTTGCGGGTCTGGAGCCTGTGCTCCACAATGCGAGAGGCCACAGAAGTGAGAGGCCTGCGTACCGTAAAAAAAAAAAAAAAAAAAAAAAAACATAGTAACTAGAAAATAAAAGATAAAGATTCCTTGCAACCCTTTCCATGGAGACTGTTTGTCTTTTATATCTTAAGTATCTCATAGCCAACAGTTGAGGTAGTTGTTCACCTTGGTATCAATTATTACACACATAAAATTTCTCCACCTTCATCCTGTAAAACTGTGTGCTTTAAAGGTCATCCTTTAAAGCTCAGTTTCCTCTCCCTCTCTCCAGTACTGTAATACACAGATCTACTGATACCCTTGTAATCTTTGCATGAAAGATTTTACATGAAAGTCTGTTTTAAACTTTTAGGCTTAAAAAAACTACTTCTAAATAAGATAAAGGTTCTTGTCACCAATTCCAATCTGGGCTGGTGAAGGAAGGGTTTCATCAAACCATCAAGCAATTCTCCATCACTAGTTGAGTGCTCAGTAATTCAACTCTGTTCTGATACTATCTATCTCAAGATAGTGTCAGGTCCCACAGTTAAGGGCTCAGTCTCACAAAGCAGCTGTCCTCTTCTACACTTCAGATGACAGTCACAAATCCAAGTTCTCACCTTTGCTTCTGACAGATGGTTATAGATCAGAAGTTCCCATGGTCTTCTTCTTGGCTTCAATTGATTTGCTAGAAAACTTCACAGAACTCAGAGAAACATTTTACCTACTGGATTTCCAGCTTCCTATAAAAGAGTATAACTAAGGACCTGATGAAAGTGATGCATGATGGAAGAGATGCTTGGGGCAAGGGATGAGGAAAAGGTGCAGTGCTTCCATGCTCTCTCTGAGAGTGTTATTCTCTCATCTCAACATACACTCACCAACCCAGAGGCTCTTCAAACCCAGTCCTGTTGGATTTTTATGGAGGCTTCTTTACATAAGCACATTTTGATTAAATAATTCGCCATTGGTAATTGATTCAAACTCCAGCTCCTCTCCCCTCCTTAGAGGTCATAGGGGGTGGGACTCAAAGTTCCTATCCTCTAATCATGTGGTTTGTTCTCCTAACAGCCAGCTCCCATACTTAGGTGCTTTCCAAAGCTCACCTCATTAACCTAAACCCAGTTGTGGTGGAAAGCAGCTGATTTTGAATAACAAACCACCCATTCCACCTCTTTGGCTTTGAAGCAATTTCAGGAACTGACAACAAGATATGGAATTTTATAACAAAAGATGCTCCCATTGCTCTTACTGCTCAGAAAATCCCAAGGTTTTGGAAGCTGTAAGCCAGAAACCTTGGTTAGAGATCACATATTATAATACGACCACATTCTTACTATAAATCACCATATTACAAAGAGTATATAGATCAGAGGGAGAAGATAGAAGGTGGGTGGTTTTGAGGTTTGAGAATAGTTACCCAGGGTTGTGCCCTTGAGGATAGAATTTAAAAAGGCAAAATGGACTAAAGGGAATGTTGATGTACACAAGGGAGTGAATACAATGACTGATTGTGAGATTTAAGCTGGGTAGGAATGAAAGATGATTTTAGTGGGTGAGTGTCGGTGAAAACGGTGGTAGGATTAATAGCTTCTGCAGATTGTTAAGAGTGAGCAATCATGGTACTACAGGGATGTGATAGACAGAGAAAAGAGGATGACATTCAGGTTTTTGTTGCTTGTAGTTATCAGTAATAAACTTGAAATTCAATGCTGGGAAGTTGGAGGATGGAAGGAAGAAGAATGTTCTAGAAGTAACAAAGGAGGAGCCAGTAGGCTACTTATACTCTTTGTGTGGCCAGAAGTAGAGAAAACAGGCACCTCTTTAGAAAATTGAAGGGAAATAATCAGAGGTCTCAGGGCAAAGCAAGGTTTCTGTGTGACAAAGAAGGTGATGGAACTGTTCAGAGAAGATTCTAGGGACATGTGGGAATATTTATGACCTACTGTGATTGCATAATTGAAAAGAGATGGAAACATGCAGATATAAAAGGAGACACTCCAATCTGTATGGGAATTAGTTTGAGGGAGATTGTGGATCCCTGTGAGTCTTTTTTTTTTTTTTTTGATAATTAGACAAAATATGACTAATAGTGGTATATAGGAAATTGTATGTTTCTAAGACTTGCAAATGGAGACAGCATCCTGAAAAGTTGCCACCTTACCTGTAAACAAGCAGGATTTCCTCTTGACCCATTTTAATGTGGAGATGGAAGGACTTAGTCCCATGAGTGTTAATGCTTCAATCCCTCTAAGGTGTGTGATTTGGAAACTTTCTCATTTTAAGTATGTGGAGCTCTCTTAAATCCTGGTTTTGAGGTCAAAGAAGTCAAGGCTGACAAATGTACTCATAAATCCATCTTTGTTCATGAGGAAATCTTTTGCATTGAAATTTAAAGTGTCTTCCTTGAAAATTCAGTAATTCCAACTATCAGCAGGTGTTCAAGAGCCATAGGGTACTTGCAACATTGAGTGGCAACCAGATTTATCAGTAAAACATGAAATTAGAATTTTAATTTGTAGATACCAGAGTTTAACAGTCATAATTTCCTATGGAAAATATAACCTTTCAATAAAATAAACAGAGAAATAAAAACAATAAAAAAGTGCATGATTTTCAATTCGTTCCTACCAAAGAGGAACTGTAAATTATTTGGCAGTCTTTCATTTATTAATATTTACTTATTATCAAACATTTCTGTATTGTCCATTCTGTGTGAAGTATCAGGCATGGAATTATATAATATATGCAGTTTCTTTTCTCGCAGTTAGTTACCAAAAAAAGAAAAACACAATACAAATAATATAGTACATTGAAAGCAATATTGCATTAAGCATTTCTTAAGGGTTCTAAGACATTTAATATACTCCTGAAACTTAGATTATTATAATTGAGTCATTTTATGCATGGGAACATTCTTATTTTTCTGAAAATTAAAATATTTTATTCAAGACACCATTATTTCTAAGATTCTTAAATTAATGTATTTTATTTTTCTTCTCCTTCTACAAAGTAAGCAAATAAAAGGAACAACTGCACACTCTGACCCATTATAATTATTCAAATAAGCTAATCACTAACATTTGCCTTTTCAAGTTTTGAATCTCAGAAATTCTGACAGATAAAAATGAAGTAATTAGACCTGGTTTCCATAACCCCTATTTATGAAATATATATTATAGGCTACTTAGCTAGCTGCTTTTTTCTTTCCCCTTTATTATTTAATTATTGGCTTGAACTAACAATATTGTGATTACAAATAAAAACAAGATAAAATAGTAAAAGACAAAGATAAGGTAAAGAAAACAAAGAAGAGGAAACTCAGTTTTAGAGATTAATGAGGTTCTCAAGGTAGCTTAGAAAAGTGCACGTGATGGTTAAAGTTATGTGTCAATTTGACTGAGCCATCATGCCCAGATACATGATTCTAAATATTATTACAAATATTATTCTAAATGTTTCTGCAAGGATGGTTTCGGGTAATAGTAACATTTAAATTTCTGGACTGTGAATAAATCAGATTGCCCTCCATAATTTGGGTGGGCCTCATCCAATCAGCTGAAGGCCTGAATAGAACAAAGCCTGATCTCCTTTAAGCCAGTGGGAATTCTAGCCCTCAGACATGGACTGGAACATTGACACTTCCCCGAATTTCCAGTTTGCCAGCCTACCCTGAAGATTTTGGACTTGTTAGACCCCATAATCATGTGAGTTAATTCCTTAAAATAAACTTCGCTATATATAAATACCCATCCTGTTAATTCTGTTTCTCTGGAGAACCCTGATTAGTACAGAGTGAATCAAAGATTATAACTCATAACTACCTGATCCCAAATCCTCTACTCTTTCTAATATGCAATGTACTTTCTTGCAAAATATAAACCTCAAAGAAAGATTCAGTCAGTTTTTAGAGTGTAGCATCACTTAACTGGATGTTTAGTTGATTGGGCAGAGATCAGAGTGAAGGATTAAAGTTCTAAATTAATATAAAGGAGGAATAGCATCACAGTACAGTAGTTAAGAGCACAGAATTGAGAACAAGATGCCAGGAGTTCTAACTCTAGCTCCACTGTCTACTCGAGAGAACTTGGGAAATGTATCTAATCTCCCTGCAATGAAGACTGTAATATCTCTTCCATACCCTCTTGCATATAGATCCCTTTGACTGTTTATGTTCATTCCATCCTCAACTATGTATTATTTGCTTCAAATTGCTGCCCCAGGGGTTCTATTCAGAGGACTCCTATTTACAACTAAAGCCATTTTGAATACATGTAGAGACTAGGAGTGTCTCGAAGCTTACAACTGCCTTGGGTATTGTACTCCAATGAGTACAATAAAGGAGGGTGAAAATTCAGCTCATTTGCCTTCAGGACAAAATATAGGTCTAATTTATACTCTAGAGCTTCCCTCTGGGATAAGGGCACACCTAGCTAGGAATTACACCTTGCTTTGTTTCTTTATCTTTCTCAACCTGCTTTTACCACTTCCTACTGGTTTCCTCTGGGAGCTTTTTGGAAAATTGAATAAAGGTACCCAGTTTCTCATCTCTAAAATTGGAATGTAGTGGCTAAGTCAAAGGCTGTTGTGAAGGTTAAGTAAGTGACTGCATGTAAAACACTTATAACAATAACAAGCACATATCATATGGCAAATGTGTATTAGTATATTAAATATAAAATAGTGAAAAGAATGTGCCAATCAACAAAACAAATAACTTGTGAATGTTTACACATAGTAAACACATTCTATGCACTAAAAAACAAGAAATCAATTTTCCCACATTTACTTTCCATAGAGAGAAACAGACAATTTAGCCAATATTAAAAATGCAATCTAGTCAATACTGTGGCAGTAGGACACTCTGAGTGTTAATGTCTTTTTAAAAGTAATATAAAAGAGGCATCTTAGGCACTAAACTCAGCCCAGTAGTTAAGGAAAGGATTTGTCAGAAAGGCTAAATAGGAATTATACAATTTGAAAAGTGGGGAGGATGATGGGAGAGTGAAATAGACAGAGGTAATAATATGTTTTATCTGTTGAAAGATTTAGAAGAATTTTACAATTATCATTAATATTTGATTTGAGTGCAGATGTATATGTGTGTTTGTGAATGTATATTAAAGTATGTGGTGGCATGTGTGTGTGTGTGTGTGTGTGTGTGTGTAATTCTATGTGCAGGTCTCTGTGTTGAAGTGCATTTGGGGGAGTAGGATTGGCAGTGAGGCTGAAGAGATAGGCAGAGACCATTTTAGCATTCCATGATATATTCAAGAGTTTGTATTTCAACTTAAAGGCAATGTCAAGTTAAGGAAGGATTTTAGTAGGGGAATGGAATGTTAGAAAGACAAGTCTGACAACTGTGTTGAAAATGAAATTGAGGGTAGGGATGGTAAATAGTTTTTCAACTCACATGCCAACTCTGATCAATTGGTAGTGGCTGCCTAGAGCACTTGTTGAGAAAGATTTTGAGGCCTTTTCCAGGCATAGTAGGAAAGAGCACCATGACTGGTAATCAATGCCTTCCATTTATTTCTCATGTCTTAACACTTTCTTTACTGAATCTATCTTCTGCAGTGCCTATCTGCTTAGATATCAGATGTTGATCAACTGATATCAACATAAAAATGTGGATGGAAAACTTGTATTCTCTGAATGTTCCTAACCTTGAAAATGCAATGATATTTTTACTTGTCTTAGAAGGAAGTATATGGGTTAGCACAGACATTAGCATGTAGATATATTAAAATTATTAATTTAATTATTTCAGCTAATTTTTAAACACTATTTGGAAACAAAGCTCTGATACCTATACCTTGTAGTATCAGAATTAAAAAAAAACACATAAATAAGAAGGAAACTTTGATACTAGTTAAAATTATGAGAAAATATTGTGTTTGTAAATAAACAAATTTGGCCAAAACTTTCATCTTCTTCCACTTCAGTTACACTAAATACCCCTCTTGTTACATTTTTTGATAATTGCCCTACTGATTTAGATTTAATTGATTAAGTGTTATAAAAGATTCCAAAGACAACTTTAAATAATAAATAGTCCCTGGTAGTTCAAAGAATAAAACATTTGGAGCCACACAAGCCTACATTATAATCCTGACTGTGTCGGATTATAGACCAACAGTCAGATCTGAGGCAAGTTTTCCTTGGTGTGTCTCTTCTCTAAACATGTGGTATTAATTTAATAAAGTTTTTATGAGGCTCAAACAGAATAATATGTATGCATATAAAATGCAGTTGATAAAATAGTTTAATGACATCTGACAAGCTTTGAAAGTGTAGCTCCTAGGTCACATAACATTAATTGTTTTTTTTAAAAAAACTTGAATTAACTTCAGAATAAGTCACATACTAAGAAATGTTTAAACATAACAAAATATCATACAATACCCATTTATTTTTAGTCCATTGTATACTGAAATGTTAGATATTGGGACTACTTTTAAAAATTCATGGTTCACTAATAAGCTAATAGTACAAAAAGAGTTGTATGTGTGCCTTATTTTCCATTAAGCAAATAATGATTTGAGTCAGATTTCCTAAGGATTTCTCAAGAGAAAATCATATAGTAAATATTAAATGTAAATTTAACTGTATATCAGTTTTTACAAAACCACTCTGAGTTGCTTTTATAGTACATGGCTATCAGTGTATGAATTCTGAGTTGAAACCTGGCTTCAAATACTATTGCCTTCCTGAAAATGTCCACACAGGAGATCAGATGTGAGAGTAAATAGATCTTGTCATTTTTTAATGACTAATAATCACCCTTCCAAATGACACCTTCATTGATGGTACTCTTTTAATTGCAATTTCTTGATTCTATAAAATAAGATAATGTTGGAAATAGAACTAATGATTTTACTTAAGGTAATGATTTTCATTGTGCTTCATGTACCTTAAGAGAACTCTGAACTAAACTGTAGTTGATCTGACATGTATTGAGTTCCTTTCTATTCCAGCAGGTGTTGCATTAACATGACCTTAGGGTCTGGTGTTTTAAAACCTGGAAAATAGAGCAAAACCTGTCAAAAAAAATGACCCCTAGAGCCATCAAAGATTTACAAAAATATCATTCTAAAAGTTAGCGTCCTTGGTCCAGCAATAAATATATAGTAATTTTGATAGAAACAAGCAAAATATGAAACCATTCTTCTAATACTGACACATATAGTGTAGAAAATTCAATTTTTCAGAAGTGTTTATTTTAATTTTCAAGAATATCATGTTCAATGGATCACCATTTAATATGCTTAGTGCATCACTGTTTAATTATACAAAGACAAAAATACTAGAGAAATGAGCCATTTTATATATCCTTACTATATTTAGAATTAAAATCTGTCTGTTTTGTGATCTCTAGAAATTTTATATCACACATTATCATCTTCTTTTTATTTAGTAGAAACATGGGGAAAGAAAATGTACTATCCAGTCACGGTTGAGTTTCTTTATGTTTCACTTCAGTTTTCTGCACATTACTACTAGCTTTTATTTCACAGTTGTTTCTTGTTTAAGTCTCACACAAGATGACAACAACATGGGGCAAATCATTTTTGGCTTAATTTGAAATGTTGTTTTCAGGGTATTTTAACAGCAACAATTCTCATATGAGCAAGTAACGATCATAAATGTTATCTGTAGCTCCCCAGATAAACCACAGATAGAAAAACAAACACGCAACAGAATTTGTAAAGTGATAAAGGAAATTTTAGTATTGTCTAGGCCATGCCTTTAGAGTTAGACCTTGGGAAATATATGTGTATATATATATATATATATATATATATATATATATATATGTAATTTGGCATACTCTTAAGAGGAACAATGTAAAACATAAGGAAAATAAAAATGCTTACAAATCAAACAAACTCTACAACTGAAATTCAATCTAAATTTATTCTATCCAGGTGAAATACATGCCAAGTATCAAAATTTAACAATTATGAACTCATTGCTTTGTGTTTATGTGTGTGTGTGTGTGTGTGTGTGTGTGTGTGTGTGTTGGGAAGAGGTATTAAAAACAAAAACAAAGATGAAAAACAATAAAAGACTTCTTACCAAAAAAGTGCATTGAAATTACTTCAACAGAAATGGATTGATGTAAACTTGGGAGCAGGAACTATGTCTTGCAGATCCTTGGATGTTCTACCTCAAGCAAATGACCCTCTAACTGTTGGTTAAAAGAAAAAAAATAACAGATGGGATGACCAATCCACTCACATTTAAACACAGTCTATCACTAAGATTATTTCCATCTAATATTGTTTTATATCTTAGAAAACATTTATGTTGGGCAGAACTCATTTTTTTCTACTATCATTTGAAATAATAATAAATCTCCAGTGGTGATGTTTCAAATGCAAATCTTCATTAATTCATTCATTTCATCAGTGTTTATAAATTTGGAGGAACTCTTACATTCTGGTCATCATCTTTAGACCTGTCTACATTTATCAATATCTGATTTAGAGTATGCATATCACAAAGAGAATTGTTTTTGTCTCCTAATCATCTCAAATTAACATTGTAATGAACTCTTTGCATGGAGAACCATACCATCCAGTTATATAGTGAAGTTATTTTCTTCTTAGACCTATATTATATTCTTGTATAACTTAAGCTTAAGATTACATCTGCTTTTTAAAAAATGACATTGAATTATGCTTATGATCACATTGTTTATTTTAAATAAAACCCAAATATTTTTCACATGAAGAAATCAGGTCAAATTTTCTTTTCTACGTATATGTAGTTGATATTTCTGAAATTCATTGTAAAAAATGTGTACTTAAGTCAAATGAAAATTAAAATTTTGGTTGGAAATGTGATGAGCCAAGACAAATACATGTACTTAAAATGTATTTATTTATAAATATGAGGGATATGATTTCATACTTTATATATTTTAATTTTAGTTATTCTGCTGAGACTGAGGTAAATGAATTTGGGAAAGATGCAATACTTTCAGAGATATTGTCTGAGAGTCATACCCACGTAAAAGTGATGGGCAAAAAAAAAATCTGTAGTATGACAGCTTCTATTAATTATTACTAAATTGTCTTATTTTGTTTTGTTGTTGCGTTCATAAACAAGTCTCTTACCTATCACCTTCCCTAACTCACACTAGTTACTCCTATATGTACTATACATACCCCCAAGCAAAAGTAGGACTGAATTTTACCCATGTCAGTTTGGTAACTAAGTGAGCAAATATAAGTTCACATGAGTTTGATTTGATATCAATGAATTTACAATCATAATGATATAGTGGATATTTGCAGTCAAAACCAGCTATTTCTAATAATTAAATAAAGTATACATACCCCAGTAAAAGTAAGTTTCAAAAGCAGTAACCTTTCAGAGGGAGATGTGGAAGAAGAAATAGACTGTTCAATTAACCATGTGAAAAAAATCTAGTCCAGAAAGTTTGGTTGTGTGTGGGAGGCATAAGGTAGATATGCTTAAAATGGACAGTTTTTTTTTGTGATGTATTTTATTTTCTCCTTATGAACATTGTCCATAGTTTATATTTATTTTTTAATTAATTTTTTATTGAAGTATAGTTGATTTACAATATTGTGCCATAGCTTATATTTCTAAAGATATTGATAGATTTACTTGTTGAAACTTATTGTGAAGAGATGCTTTCTGAAAGAAGAATTTGTATCCTGTACTCTCCTACTTTTTGTAGGACCAGCAATGAGTTTTACCTTAAGTTAGATCTAATCAACATTGCTATTCTGCCTCCAATGATTTCTCATTTGAACTTATTTTTTTTCTCACCAAGATTCACAGATACTTTTTTTGTTTGTTTTTCCACATCTCATATAACTTTTCTAATATTTATCTTTCTATTTTTATTATTGAGTTCTCAGCTTAGTTTGTCAACCCCTTTAAATCTATTAATATATTTCTATATTATTTCTTTAATAACTATGTTTCTGAGAACAATGTTTGTTTCTGAAATCTATCTTACCCATTAGTAGATGTCTTGTTGTGTTTAAATACATATTAAAAAGCAGATATATATGTCTAGGAGAATAAAAGATGCCTGTTTAGGGTGGTATTCCAAATTCAAATTCTAAGTTCAATTCTTTTACTTATTACAAATGAAAACAATAAACTGTCTAAAAGATAATTAAATAATATAACCAAATACAAATGTAAATTAAAGCTTAGTTTATATACTATATCTTATCTATAAGATTGGCAAGCATTCAAAAGTTTGCAAACATACTTTGTTGCCAAGGTTAAAAGGAAGAAAGAACTCATACATTTTTTTGTTGGGAAAGCAAAACTGTACAACCATATGAGAAGGAATTTGGCAAATTACATATGCATTTCCCTTTTTACACTGATATCTCATTTCGAGAAATCTATCCTAAAATACACTGGCAAAAATCCAAAATACATATGCACAAGTATATCTGTTGCAGTAGTGTTTGCAATTTTAAACAGTGCATACTGGATACAAGTTAGTATTCATCAATAGATTGAATAAATTATATAGCTCCACCCTGCAATGGAGACTTGGTATCTGCTAAGAGTAATAATGTATATGTGTATATACTTTTATGATGTAATATTTGGGATTTATTATTTAAAAAATAAGAAGTAGAGAAAAGTGTGTACAGTATGTGGGCAAGGTATCAATTTACTGTCTCTCAGCTCCTAATCTACACTTCTTTTTCCTGTTTTGTGATACTGAAGCAATATGCTTTAAAAACTTCTTCTTCACAGCTAGCAAAAATGTTCAGCTTTGTAAGGAGAAAGGACTAGAGTGACATTGTAAGGAGGAAGAGGTAACACATCATTTCTTTTCCCAGTTCTGGTCCTGCTTCCATTTTTCCATTTTTCTTTTTACCTTTGATGGTCACATTGTAAGAGAAAACACAAATTGACAATAAGAGGCTTAATTCTCCCTGTTGAAAATAAGGGTGGAGACGACCCCCAACCTGCCTTTTCTTAGAGCATTTACTTTAGAAAACTTGTAAGTATTTTCTTTGCTTCTTTGAAATGTATGTGTTTTATCTTTTAAAACAGTAAATGAGTAAGCCAGGAGCCTAGGAACCTAGTCAAGGCCTGGGAGCCATCTCTTTGAACTGTAATCATCAAGCAAAATATCAGCTCTATAACCCAGTATCCTGGGAGTATGGGAGCTTCAGCTGGCTCCTGGCTCCAAATTGTTAGCCTAACCTTCCTCCCATTATAAAATACAAGAAATTATTTTTTTTCTCTTAAAAGTATTTAGCAAAACAAGGGGCTACTCCAATTACCAAGTGAATTAGGATGAACTATATGTAACAAATGGTGCTATTGAGTCTTCTTACTCAAGGATTAGTTATAGTTTACTTTGAAAAAAATGTATACAATGTTCACTTGGCTACATACAAGGGTAAGATTTCTTGCTGTCTTTGCAATCTCTTTAGGGATTGCCTGTAATGCACATCACATTCTGGTTTAATGCTTTTTCAATAATAAAACTTTTGATTTCTCTTCTACTTTCATGGAGAGGTTTTTGGGGGTGGCAGGAGATTTGTTTTCAATTATTTATTTCTCCAACAGTGGTAGCAGGTCTCACAGACTCCCAACCCAGAGTATGCTTTTATACAAGCTTATACACTCAAGCTCTCAGGCCATTGTCTCCCTGCCTCTAAAAGCCTATGTAGAAGTCATCTCTGTCTACAACATCAGCCCACACTCTCCTGGTCAGTGGTCTATTTCTATGAATAAGTTGCTACCACCACTCAGACAAACACTTCCCTACTTAACAAGGGCTACCATAGACCCTCTCTGGCTGTGTGCCCTGAGTTACCTGTTTCCCTACCAAGCAGCCACTTCCACAGCAGCTCTGGCTGTACCCTTCATCAACCCTTCCCAACTCAGTGGTCACTTCTATAAATCTGGTGTGTCCTGCCCCATACCTCGTGGCAACCCTGGGTGACTTCTACAGCATAGCTCCAGTCTACGCTTTCAAGCAACTTGCTTTGATACTAGTAGGGTTTTTTTTGTTTTTGTGTTTGTCAGATCCTTTTCAAAGAGATTTTGAATCTTAGTCCTTGGATAAAGGTCTTTCTTTATCACTCTCCCTTATTATATAGAGAGTAGATTCATGTTTGCCAGAATAGCTGGGTCTGGGAATCAAGGGGTAGACGTGTGTGGCTCCTCTACTATTCCAAATATCACGATCACAAAGGTTTTGCTTCCTATACCAATTGTTTTTACCTCTGATAGTTTGGAGGTCTTAGTTCTCACTTGGGTAATGATCTCACTAATGTATACAACAATGGTTCCATTGAATTGGAAGATGAGATCAATGTCTAGTCATTTTGGAATCCATAATCCACTAAATCAACATGTCAAAAAAGGGCTTACTCTATTTGGGTGGAATGAATGATTTTGCTTATTCAGATAAATTGGATTGTGCTATACAATGAAGACAAGAAAAAAATGTGTCTTCAGGCCAGGAGATTCTTTGAGGACATCTTTTAGTACCTCTATTCCTAAATTGTTAAGATTAATGGGAATCTACATCATCCAAAAAAGGCAGTAATTTTGAAAGCCAGACCATTCAAAAGTGAAGATTTATGTAACTCTACAAGATAAGGAATTCAAACTATTTGAAGATTTTACTAAGATTGAGGAATTGTGGAGTGGGTGGTAGAAGAAAGATGTCATGGCCATCAACTATGGCCTCACAGTGATGGCCTTAGTAGCTTTGCATATTTATTCTTTGCTTGTTAGCTGTATCTGTGTACATATATACAATTTTATTCTTCTCTGTTTTTCTTCCCAATTTTATTTTATTTACAATGTGTTAGACGTTAACTTCACTATTTAGTCTTTTTAATTATTCTTAAATTTCTGTCAAAGTACTACTGGACATTTAGTTATCTTTGTTCAGTTATACTTTGACAGAAATTGAGTAATTAACTGGAGATGGATAACATTACTACTGAGACTCTTTGCGTCCCTTTTTTGGAGAGAAGGTGAAACTATTCTTGAAAGAAGGTGAAGCATTTCTTGAATAGCTGCATCTTGCTAGGTTCAAAGAATGGTATATATAAAAGGTGAGTAGCAAAAGGGTGGACCATGACAGTTATTGATTTAGTTTCTATTTGCTTCAAATCCATCATATTGCCAAGCTTTGTGATATTGACACTCAACCCATAAACAATTTTTCTTTGCCAGGCTTTGTTAATAGAGTGTTGGAATGAATGCCACTGTAAGTCAAAAGCCTTGTTTACCGGTAAGGAACCACTCTTCTCTGCACCTCTGACCTCTTCCTCTTTCTCTACCCTGATCTAATCTACTTCAAGGAGAACGATGATTAGGGGTAGTTCAAAGACATACTGTCCAAAATGAAGACTCAAACCCGTAAACACTTCTCTGTGTATTCTGAGTAACTTTGGGAAGCAGGGTAAATAAAACTTTTATGTCTCTCTTAGATGTGGACACCAAAGTTACAATTTCTGTCTTATAACAAGGGGGAGGGGTTACCAAATTCAATGCATGGGGTTTGGGGAAATTTCATAGTGGGAAAGGAATATGAACATGCCCTTGTTGTGAGATCCTTTAGGTCAAACCAATAAACTATTGTTGCTTCTACATCTGAGTGCATAATAGAAATTGAGTTACACGCTTGATCTTCACTGTACCATGATCACCAGAGTATACTGTCTTGATAACAAAGAGCTTCATGTAGAGAAGTGTTAGGCAGACAAACTCCCTTTGAATTTCTTTCCAAGTGGGTTGATCAGGATTTAGCCTAAGTAACTCTGTATCTGCTATCCTAAGATCTGCATAGATGATGTCCTGTTAGTTGGCAAGTCCGAAGCTTCAGTTGCACCAGCCCTGATTGCATTGTTAATCAAACATCTACCAGCAGAGGTACGTGACAATCCCTGACAAAATACAGAGAGCTGCTCACCAAAAAAACTTTTTGGAGCTCTGTGAGCATATTCATAATGTTCAATCCTTTGAGCAGTCAAGTCAAAACTGTCATATTCTAAGCACTATTTTCCTTAACTTTGGAAGCCATCTATCAAAAACAAAAAAGGGATGGTCCCAGATCCTGCACCTTCCACATACAGTGCCTGTCAACACCTTAGGATGTATTTTTCACTCCCATCCTCTTGACTCTTTCTCAGAATGCCTTTTGGCTGTTGGTGTGGGAAAGTTGGGCAGGTTGAAATAACTGCCCTCAGGTAATCCCTCCAAAACCAAGAACTAGACTCAATTATTCAATTGAATTGGGAGCCCCAGTACCTATCAGTCATCTAGGAGACCATTCGACTTGCACCTCTTAGCAGATGTCAGTACAACTTGCAGGGTCCCAACAATTGTAACCAATGTTTTGGGCTTCTGGAACTGTGCTTTATATCTGAAATCAACCCTAGTAATTTTTTTTTCTCTTAAACCCATGATGACATGCACTTTAGGGCTGGTCACAGAAGATTTGCAAATGTTTAAGGAAACATTACTAGTAGATCGTGTAGCCTTCAGATGACTAGGATGGTTTCTCCAAAATGAGCCAAACTTGGTTTTAGTGGATATCTAAAACCTGATATATTCACCCTGAGAATCCACAGAGTATTGCCTCCATGAAGTTTTCATTTTTCCATTCGCATTTCTGTTTTTATCCAGGAAAAAAATTAAAGTCATTGTCCAGGTTGGTAGAACTGGGAACTTAGCTGAAGGAAAAACCTATTTTGCTCTCAATAGACCTCTTCTCAATAGAGTCTATTTTACACTGTGACAAAAAACTTCATGAGACATTGAAAAATTATTGTAAGAACAAGAAAGAAAAGAATTTTTCAATTATGGTTGAATATTTACTATATTTGATAACAATATAAATTCTTTTTGCAAATAATTCAATCAAAATTACATATACATAAAAATATTTGTTATTCAGAGGGGTGTTCACATTAATTTTTAATTCCACAGTACTGACAAATGTGTGAACATTAACTAAGTTTGATTAAGGGAAAAAGTTGATTTCTTTGTTGTTTATGATTGACCTGTTTTTGTTATGAATGGAATGTTACTCATACTCTATGAGTATCCAAGCTTAAAATCACGTCTCCCATTGGATAGAAACATAGACATCATGATATGTAACTCTATTCAGTGTCACTCCTTTGCCCATCAGCTCTCTCTACTAAAAAGTTTATGAATATGTTTACAAAAAAATACCAAACTCACCATAAAATGCATTATTTAAGGCAGTAGCATTTTAATTCATTACTTGTTATGGAAAATAAAAACAAATAATAAAAGCCTATTTTTTCATTTTTATAAGATTTTCTGATCAAATTAAAACAGTATTATTGTACTTTTAATTATTTTTCACTGTTTACATAACTAATTAACTCTCTGAAGTAGAGGGCAACACACCTGCAAAGTCTTCACTAGGTTAAGGTCAGATAATCAATTTCATATCCCAAAAGACAAAACTAATACAGTACAGAGGATTATCACTAAATACTAGCAGCTGCTTTTGTAAGACTGGAGCTTTTCTGGGGAATCCTGCAATAATGGAGTAGGTAGGAAACAATTTTATATATTTCTATCTTTGGATTCTGTGAAAGCCACATAGGTTTTTTTTTTTTTTCGATACGCAGGCCTCTTACTGTTGTGGCCTCTCACATTGTGGAGCACAGGCTCCGGACGCGCAGGCTCAGCGGCCATGGCTCAAGGGCCCAGCCGTTCCACGGCATGTGGGATCACCCCGGACCAGGGCATGAACCCGTGTCCCCTGCATCAGCAAGCGGACTCTCAACCACTGCACCACCAGGGAAAGCCCCACTTAGGTATTTTTTAACTACAGATGAAACAAGGATTAATTTTGCTTTGATTTAAGTAATTGTTACTAAAAAATGCATTTGAAGAAAAACATGGAATTGTTATGAAGAAAATATTTCCCTTTGTTCTCAATGTCATTCGAGATTTAATCCTTAATAAATTTAACTCCAATTCTTATGCATGTGAGAATTTTAGTTTACCTACTATAAACTATTTAATGCAAGTATTAACTTCATACTTACTACCTCTAAATATTATTATCAAAAGATAATAGAGGGCTTCCCTGGTGGCGCAGTGGTTGAGAGTCCGCCTGCCGATGCAGGGGACACGGGTTCGTGCCTCGGTCCGGGAAGAACCCACATGCCTCGGAGCGGCTGGGCCCGTGAGCCGTGTCCGCTGAGCCTGCGCGTCTGGAGCCTGTGCTCCGCAACGGGAGAGGCCACAACAGTGAGAGGCCCGCCTACCGCAAAAAAAAAAAAAAAAGATAATAGACTTTTATACCCTACTTCTTTTAATAGAATTGACAACAGCCTTATGCATTACTTTCTCTTCATAAGTTCAACAATGTTGCAATGTTCTGCAAAGACTGATTAAATATAAACAATTTCTAAATTTAATTAATGCTATAGATCAATTTCATAAGAAAATACATATGCAATTTTATTCTTCTCTAAGGGTTTTATCTTAAAATCTATTAATTCAATGTAACTCATTAATATTTCAAATCCTCCTTAGTTTTAATTCTAGGCAGGATACTTGCAGGCAAATTATATGTCTTTGCCTGGAATGTAAACAAAAGAATCAGTAATCTTAATATTAAAATTATTTCTTTGCTTAGTTAGCTAATTAGTCAGATATCTTAGCAAAATTCAACACAATTGAGCAAATGTTTCTTTTGTAATATTCTCTTTTCTTAATCTCCATCAGATTACTAGTTTCTTTTCTCAGTTTTCTTTCATAGCTGTTTAACCTGATATGTTATTACTGGAATTCCTCATCTGTTTTAGGCTCTCTTGTTTCCTCCTGTCCACTCTATCTCTAAGTTAATTACTTTATTTACAAGTTTTTAAAAGCATCTGGTATTATCTCTTAAATTATAGTTTTTAATCTATAAAAGTCCAGATCCATATGTTCAACTATATTCTTTTTTTTTTTTTTTTTTTTTTTGTGGTACGCGGGCCTCTCACTGTTGTGGCCTCTTCCATTGCGGAGCACAGGCTCCGGACGCGCAGGCTCAGAGGCCATGGCTCACGGGCCCAGCCACTCCACAGCATGTGGGATCTTCCCGGACGGGGGCACGAACCCGTGTCCCCTGCATCAGCAGGCTGACTCTCAACAACTGCGCCACCAGGGAAGCCACAACTATATTCTTAATAACTCCAGTTGTAGATATATTTCTTAGCCACTTTTAAATTCATATGTCCAGAACTGAATGCCTGATTCCTTTACATCCTACAGCTTTTCCATCTCCACTCTGTACCCAACCCTCCACCAATTTAGTGAAGCAATTTAGTCTACCTGTGTTCGCCATTTTAATAAGTTTTATTTCATCTAAAAGGTTGATTCTTCCTAAAAGCTAGGGATTATCTTTGACATAATGTTATTGGTCAATTTTCTACCTACTTTGGTCTTTAAAATAGCATCAATTTGTAGATATCTAACATCTAAAATACATATATTCACTCTTCTCCATAACACCTGCCATCATTCTAGCACAACCACCATCATCTTGCATTACTTCAAGTCTCAAATATGTTTCTCCTCTTGCACTCCTTAGGTCCAAAACCCACTTCCAATTTATTCTCCATAGAGTAGAGTGGTTTTTAAATAAGCATAATACTCCAACCTTGGGCTTCCCTGGTGGCGCAGTGGTTGAGAGTCCACCTGCCGATGCAGGGGACATGGGTTCGTGCCCCGATCCCGGAAGATCCCACATGCCGCGGAGCGGCTGGGCCCGCGAGCCATGGCCGCAGAGCCTGTGTGTCCGGAGCCTGTGCTCCGCAACGGGAGAGGCCACAGCAGTGAGAGGCCCGCCTACAGCAAAAAATAAATAAATAAATAAATAAATAAATAAATAAATAAATAAGCATAATACTCCAACCTTTCTATGATTCAAATAACTCAATCATTCTCCATAGTAATTAAGCTAATTCACAAGCCTACATGTTTGTTCCCTGTTTCTGTGCCATTTTCTATTCATGCTTTACTCACTACTCCTGTCTTTCTTGCTGTCACTTTCTACTTTATGTACCAGTTCTACTTACTGTGGACTTTCTTCTAGTTTCTTGTACACAGTGTAGTCATTAAACCAAAGCAAATATTCTTCCCATCCCAAGGAATGACCTGCCCCTGCTCTTTAATTGATTACTTCCTATAGCGTTTTGTTTTTCAAATAGACCTAATCTGACTCTCAAATCCCAGATAAGTATTGCTGTTGTACTCACTTAAATTTATCTTTAGTTTTTCTCTATATTAATTAATCTTTTAAACTACATATCTATCCATAATTCTCTCTCTCTCTTTCTCCATCCATTCACTTAGGTACCTTTGATCTATCTGTAGTCATTTATTTAAATTTTTATTAAATTTACATATCATTACAGGGTGTTTATTACATATTATTTGCTTTGTTTATCATTGTGTTTCTAGAGTCTTCCAATGTTAATAAATAGTATATATCAAGTATTTGTTGAATGGGTAAAAAAATTGAGTAAAATATTATGAATGAACAAATGAGCAAATTTGTTATTTATACATATATGAATTGCTTAATTTCCTAATTTTAACACATGTACATTTACTAATAATTATGTTTATTACATTTTCAAAAATTGAGTCAAAAGCAAAATTTAATACAGTCACATCAACTTTATATTTGATGCCAAGATGATTGCAAAGATTATTAAAGTACAAAATAAAGTAAATATTACACATAAAAGCATAATATTATCTTACCTTACAAACGTTTGGTTGACTTTAAATTTAACCAAACATTTGGCTCAATTTAAATTTAAATTACTGTAACATTGTAGTCTCATATACTGCTAATAAAAACTATAATACTCAGCCAACTTTGCATTATTTCCTGACAAATTATTATTATCTAATTGAAATAATTGGAATATTTCAAACTGTCTTTGGGACTGAAACTTTCAGCTTTTGTCCTCACCTAACTATTGGGTACACATTTGGCCATATAACAGAATAAGAGGCAACATATACACAAATGAATGTTTTTGCACAATAGTCTAGAGATTTAAAATATTTTTAATACTTGTCATGCTTTTGTATTTAACAAAATTTGTTGTAGAACTAAATGATGACATATACTTTAGTCACTGAAAATAACAATGATCCTACACTCTTAGGGTAAGATGCTATTATACTATTATAGCATAGGTTTATCCATATTTTAAGAAATGTTTACTGATTTAATCATTATTAACAACAAATAACTTCTAAGTACCCACTAACCTATTCAAAAGTATTTTCAGTGGTGAGTCAGCAGGAGACTTTGAAGATGTTTTGTCTTTCTCCTTGGAGCAGCCACTTCTGCAAAAGTTTATAGCAGAGAAGTATCAAATATGCTTTATAATACATCAGGAATGTAAATAGGACCACTCAAGTACACTGTTTATGACATAGATCCCTAAAAAAAAAAAGAAACATATTGTAACATTTATAATAAAGTATGATTTACCATTGCTATGATTTTATCATACTTTTCTTAATATAAATATTTACATTAATTCAAATTCAACAAAGAACTGATGAAAACCTCCTTAGCTTGGTACCATAGTTCACGAAATTATATAATGTGATCTCTGGCTTCAAGGAGCTTAAAACCAGAAATGAGCCACTGAGTTACATAGAGGTACCAGCATACCTTGGAGCTAATGAGGGTTCAGTTATAGACCACCACAATAAAGTGAATACTGCAGTAGAGTGAGTCACATAAGGTTTTTTGATTTCCCAAGACATACACAAGTTATGTCTACTATCCTGCAATCTATTACGTTGCAATAGCATTATGTCTAAAAAACAATGTACATGTCTCAGTTAAATAATACTTTGTTGCTAAAAAATGTTAACCATCATCTGAGCCTTCAGTGAGTCATAATCTTTTTTTTTTTTTTTTGATGAAGGGCCTTACCTCCATGTTGATGGCTGTTGTTGTTTAGCGTAGCCTCCTTCATTCATTTTCTAAGCTAGATCTTCTGGATAACTTGCTGCAGCTTCCACAGCAGCACTTGCTCTTTCACCTTGCACTTCTATGTTACGAAGATGGCTTCTTTCCTTAAACTTCGTGAACCATACTCTGCTAGCTTCAAACTTTTCTTTTTCAGCTTCCTCACCACTCTCAGCCTTCATAGAATTAAAAAGAATTACAGTCTTTTTCTGGATCAGGTTTTGGCTTAAAGGAATATTGTGGCTGGTTTGATCTTCTATCCAGACCACTAAAACTTATCAGCGAAAAGGCTGTTTTGCTATCTTACATTCATGTGTTCACTGGAATAGTACTTTTAATTCCCTTCAAGAACTTTTCCTTTGCATTCACAACTTGGCTGTTTGGCATAAGGGACCTAAATTTAAGCCTATCTCAGCTTTCAATATGCCTTCCTTACTAAGTTTAATCATTTCTAACTTTTTATTTAAAGTGAGAGACTTGCAAGTCTTTCTTTCACTTGAACCTTAAAGGCCATTGTAGGGTTATTAATTGGCCTAATTTCAATATTGTTGTGCCTCAGGGAATAAGGAAGCCTGATGAGAGAGAGAGAAAGAGGGTGTGGCACTGAAGAATAACTGGTGGGTAAAGCAGTCAGAACACAGAACATTTATCAATTAAGTTTGCAGTCTTATATGGGCATGGTTTTTGGCACCTCAAAATATTAAAATGGTAACATTATAGGTCAATGATTAGAGATCACCATAACAAATATAATAATAGAGAAAAAGTTTGAAATATTGTGAGAATTACCAAAATGTGACACAGACAAGAAGTGAGCAAATACTGCTGGAAACACTGTGCAGGTAGACTTCTTAGGAGCAAGGTTGTTGTAAACCATCAATTAGTAAAAAATGCAGTATATGTGGAGAGCAATAAAGTGAAATGCAATAAAATGAGGTCTGCCTGTGCAGTATATTTATATTGACTGTTCTCAGAGAGATTTTGACAGACAAAAACAAGAGAGGGAAGGGAAACAAAAAGTTTAATTGCCCTCAGGTCCTAGCAAATTTAGAAGTTAGTCTTTGAGCTGAATTTTAATAATGAGTGTTGGATAAATAAAAATGGTAAATTAACTATCTTCAGAAATATAGACAAAAGTTGGAAAAAGTAAGTGACAAGTGGTCTAATCTAGTTTTAATTTGATAATCTAGAAATTCTTAGTAAAGAATAAAAATGAAAAAAAAAATTAAAGCCTGATCTTAAATGTGTGTTTTATATTATAGGTTTTGACCTTTATTTTGGAGGAAATGAGAAACTATTGAGTGCTTGTAAAACAGGAATGTTATAATCAGATCTGTGTTTTAAAGAGGTAACTTTATCCAAACATGATTACTACCTAAGAAAATAGGTTCATTCCCATACAAATTCACTGGCCTTATGATTATCCATCATTCAGAAGCGACTGGCACTAACAAAATGGCCAAAAAAATTAATTTAAGGAAACCAAGCAACCAAGTTGCTGTCCCACATGATAGAATATATTTCTTAAACAAAAGATCTCTGTATGTGGACATCTCTTCCATAGACAGAATGTATAGAAACCAAGGAAAGGAGATGGGAGTAGCTCATTACACTATTAAAACTGTCAACTGACTGAAGGAAATTTGCTTTTGTCCCTACAGTCTTGATCAGCTGGGAAGTCCTAGTGACCAAAAGCTGAATGCTTATCTGAGAGAAGTAAGTCACAGTTCTGATAAAATGGAAGCTGAGACTGTCATTTTGGGGTCCTCATCCATTGAGTCTACAGCAGAGGAGAAGGTTGTTTATCAACTGTACTTAGAAAAAATTGCCTTACTGTTTCCCAATAGAGACAGTGAAGTTTCTTTTTCTAACCATTATGACTCACTGTGGTACTTTTTAATTCTTCCTGAATAAGAGTCCCAATAAGATCAACTCAATAAAGATAAGGTCCCAAAAATCCCAGATGATATGGAGTGAAGATTTGGGATTCTTCACTAAGTGAAAGATCCTGTCCAGCTAAAGTTAAAGAGAACATGGAAGGGGAGGAAGGTGGATATTATTATAATATTAGGCCTCATGACTAAACATAAAGAGAAGACTAAAGCAATATGCTTTATCCAAAAACATTATTTCATTTTACCAACCCCCTCCCACTACTTCATATAAAGAACCCTGAAAAGCTAATATCTTAAGCTTCAGGTTGGTAGTAACAGTATGAGTATACAAGAGAGGATTTAAAACTGTTTGAGGGAATACAATATTTCACTTAAGTAAAGAAAAGAAGGAGATTCTGATGGTAAAATGTGTTGAAGATGAGAGATATCATTCACTTGTCTTCCCAGATCCACTCCCCATCCTGCTATATATTGCTCAGTGCCCCAGGATAGGGGCTGGTTCAGTGTACCTAATTTAGCTCTATAACCTCCTTGCTTCCAATTGGTTTCAGGCAACATATTACACTGGAAGTCTAGCAGGAGACAAGAGGGAGAGATGAATGGGAGGTTGCGTTATGATTTTCTCCAGTTTCCTTTCACTTTGTACCAGCAGAACCCCTCAGCTGAAGGCCACAGCTACTGCCAGATGACCTTTCACAGTTTCCTCTCTTTTTAGGTTTCATCAACCACACCTTCTCCTTGCCGTTTTTTACCAAGACTGTTGCCCCAGAATCATACCTCTGCCCCTCCCTTGAAGAGAAACAAATTACTCTTATCTGGGCTTCAGGAAGCTTGCAAGGAGATAAAAGCAAGAACTGATTGAAACCAAGCAGGCCTAAGATAACAGAATATTTGACTTCCAGTAGACCTTGAGCTCATTATAATTCATTAGCATGCTACATGACACCCACCAGCACCATGACAGTTGAAAATATTCATGACAATAACTGGAAAAGCCCATAAAAGGACTAAAAAGAGAGTTGCATCAGTTCCAGGTCCAAACCACACACCTGTTCCCAATCTACATGTCCCCACACTGTTACAGCTTTTTTTATGATTTTCCTATACTTGTTGCAAACTTTGTATGCTCCGTGAGTTTGTCTAAGGCATTAATCTTTCTGGATTTTGGTTTGTTTCTCTAGAAAATGATAAAATTTATTATTGTGATCTCTAAATTGACATATAGGTTAATTAGGTATTGCTTTGTCTATTATTGTGTTGCCAGCAGTTAATTAAGGGGTTGATAATCCGTAGGACTTCAATATATATCAAATGGATTTTTTTTTAAAGTCATACAATTCTATAGCATCCTTTTTTAGTAATTCAATGTGTGATAGATGCATCTGTGAGTTTTATACTATTATACACTAATCAGTATGAAAAAGTGTAGTTCATTTTCATAGACAAATTATTTTTACCACAATGCTGCTGCGTTAAAACTGATAAGTTTTAACACAAATTTTATAGACAATTTTTTCATGATTTGTCAGTATTTAAAAGTGGAAACCATTGTTATTAACTTGTTGAAGTTCTATATTGAGTTATTCATTGTATTTGTGCTTTCATTTTTGCTTTCAAGTTATACTATATTTATATACCAGACCTTATTGACCTTATTTCATCAGACTATTTAAAGAAAATCTTTAAAGCAAAAACAAAATAGAAGTAGATGTAATAACTTATAGAATCAATAAACATTATTTTTAAATAAAGCCTATCTAATAACAAAATATTTAGTTATAAATATATATAATATATATATCATATATATTACTTATAATATATATAAATACATGTATTATTTATATTTGGGTTGTCAAACTCAATCGATTAATTACTTTATTAGCATGTGAGTTAACTGAGTATATATATAAAGAGAAACAGAGAGACAAAGACATGCCAATACATGCTGAAAAAATATTTTAAAATATATATTTGTTTTTCCTTTAGTTTAAAGTGAGATTTTTGTGGAACAGTAAGCTCCACAATAACAATTTCTCTTTTTTAATCTTAGATTTATTTCAACATTATTTCTTACAAGTTTAAGGTTTAATTTAAAAATAGTTATCAGTGTATATTATTGTAATATTTTATATATTTATAAATAGTCTAAATTTAAATACATATAAAGTATTCAATTTTAATGCAGTGTCTATAATTTCTCATAAATGAGTGTTTATATACACACACTCTGACAAGTTTGTTCTTTTTCATCTGTGCCAAATTTCATGACATCCTTTAATATCTATAACTAAATATATTTTGTAGGATAGAAATGAATATATAGTCAAAAAATCCACCTGTTCCCTCTGAGAAATACATGGAAGAAACAATCTACTTGAGTTCCTATTAGCTAGGACTATCACAAACTTATAAATACTAATTTTTCACTTTTCCCTGTTATTTCCCCAATGTGTAGTGTATGAAATGTCCTGATCTCACATGAGAAATAGAAAAATCTGGACTGATATAATAACGACATCTGGTGAAAATATAAATTATTTTATTATTAAGTAGGGATACAAAATATACATAAAAAACATTTTATTATTTGATTTGAAAATAACTTTTTTATATTTTGTATTTCTTTATCATCTCAAAGGGATTTACTTAAAAACAAATTCCAAGAATGACATTCTGGCAAATGCAACTTTTAAAACTAATTTCCACAGCAACAGACTAGCAAGATCCTTCTCAGAAATATCTCTGAATAAAAGCAACTTGATGGATGTATACTTTCCATGCATCAAAATCAATGGGTTTGTCACGAAGAATTGGCAGAACATGGTTATAGTCATTTTTTCTGTTTATATTATTCTATATTGGTAAATTTCCTTCTCTTTCTTGAATGTCAGCTTCTTAGCAAATTATATTTATAATCGGTTCTCTTGTTTCCTCATTATGCACATTATATGAAAGTAGGGTTAGGCAGCCTTATTTTGCACTTTTAAATTTTCAGCCACTTCATTTCGTTTTTAATTTCTGCTATATGGGCCATATTTTAAAGTTTGTACCTGTTTGCTAGTTGAATTAGCACTGTACCCTTGCAGTATCAGCAGGATCTAGCATATAGTAGACCAATAATACATTTAATGAACAAATAAATGGCATAGTTATGTATAAAGCTAATTGTCTAATTATTTATATTACAAACCGACTTTTATCTCCCATGAAAAGTCTTGAAGTCTTAATCTCAATACTCTGATATTCTAGGAACATAAAATCATGCTATCATAAAAAATGTTTTTATGCACCCAAGACCACTTTTAACATTTAGTTAACCAGTATAGCTATTCTGAATTTCTTAAAAGTTTACATATTCTACTAGCTTTAATACATTCTGTTCTGAATGAGGGAGATAGTTTTTAAAAAATCACAATAATTTTATGGTGTTTTATGCATCAAATTAGCAATCTGCACCTTTTATTAACTTTGAAATGTTATTTTATTTTAAAATAATGCTAGCAAGACATTACCTAATCAAGAAAAAATTTCTTAATTGTGAATATAATATTGATTCCAAATATGGAATGCAACATTAAGTTATTAATTTCAAACCCCTTTTCCTATGTCTTATATGACTTACCCAAGTTTGGGTCTAATTTTGAAATCAATAGAAAATACATAAGGATGGAATTGAGGCATGAATAAAAATATTATTGGTGCACAGTAAATGTGACCTTTCATTCTCTAAGGCTGAAAAATGAAAACAAAGATAATAGACAAAGTGATAATGGCTTTCTACTAGAATTCAACTTCATAGTGATCTAAATTCATAGGTTTAGAATTAGAACGCTCTTCAAAATAAAAGGTATTATGAACAAAACACAAAAAACTTTGTAGAATTTTTGTCTTCAAAAGCATGTTACACTTTCATAGAAAAACAATGAAGCCCGAAAATAGACCTTTAACACATGTACAAACAAGCAAAATAGAATTCAGGTTTATGTTGATTGCAAAGCACAGCAGCATTACCACCGAGTGTGAAGAGCAGCCACAAAGTCTCCATTTCCTAAATGCTTTCCTCAGTTGCTAACAAAAAAAGTATTTCTTACCCTATCACTTTCACATGTACATCTTACAGTCACAGTTCTGCCTCTGGCGCTTTGTGGTGTCAGAGGCTACCATCTGGAAGGTGGTTTTGTATAGTAAATGAGTTTTAACAGAACTAGTTGGGTTGGTTTCCTCCAGAGGAAAAAGCCCCTAACTGCAAAATTCTTAATACAGCATTGAATTTTGCAGGAGAGTCTGCCCTACCTATTTGCTATATACACACTTGCCACCAGCTGTTTTATGCACTCTTGGCTCCCCAGCTGAGGCAATTAAGGGAATAGGATTTGGCATTCTGTATAAATATGAGATAAGACTCTGGAGCTGTTTCCAGGTTGGCAGAGCATGGGGTAAAAACAAGGCTTTGCTCAGAGTAGAGTTTTTAATCTTATAGACAATGATCGAGGAATGAAAAAGGCAGATGCTAAGAGGATAATGTGGGGAAATATGGAATCTTGGCCATCAGCAAAATATTGTAAATTAAATTAAGTACAGAAAAGTAGCTGCATCCTGCAAAACAGGCATGAGCTAAAATGCTAAGGTTTGGGTAAGTGTAGCAGACTGGGATATTTTGCTCTATATGATGCTTCTCCTATACACTGCATCTAGGTATACAGTAACCATTATAGCTACATTCACTTCTGTTTCTATCATCTATTGTGCTGTTGAGTCCGAAGTCCTATAAAGAAAATAGCACTGATGACAGGGATTTTGTAAAAGATGAATGGGGTAAGGATGTGCTCTTTACTAGAACTATTGTTCTAGTAAATAGAACTATTATTAAAGAAAAAATAACTTCCTAATTAAACAAAAATTGTTTGGTGATATTTTAGCTTTAGCCAGTGAACATTCTCACATTTATAACTTTTTTTAACATAGGCAATCTAAAAATAGATACAGGTACACTAAAATCTTAATTGTTTTGTTAATTTGTGTTGGCACTATTGCTTTTATTCTTTGCTTTAAAATGTCTCATGGTCAATATACTATTTTTAAATGAAAATTTAAAAAAATATTTTTTTCTTCCTTATGCATATAAAACCAGTGATTGAAACTATTTTAAGTAGATATATAATTGTTTCTAGGGAAAACTATCTGTGAATGCAGAGATGATTTTAAAAGCTATGTTTCCTACCATGATATCTAGTCCAGGCACTAGACTTATTTCAATAATTATTTACTTGATGCTTCAACAAAACAAACATCTCAAAACTAAAAAAGGCAAAATAAAAATCTTGACTCTGCCATCACTTAAATTGCATGTCCCTCACTCTTTCAAATTTGTGAAAGGAAACACTAGCATCCAGTTGTCAAACGTAAAATAATTGTGTTCCCTTTGATACTTCTCCTTCCCAACTACACTCTCCACACTGATTCCATCAGAAAATTCCACTTATGCTGCCTCTAAACATATATGGACTTTGCCTATGTTCTTACATATACATTACTACCACCCTAACAAATGCCACTGTCAACTCTCTCTGAGATTACTGTAATAAGGGAAAAATGAAGGAAGGAAGGAAGGAAGGAAGGAAAGAAGGAAGGAAGGCAACTACATTGGGAAGGGGGGAAAGATTGAAACTCCTTCCCCTAACTTATGAAAGCCTTAGGTGGTCTGGCCCTAGCCATATAGCTCATTACTCTTCATCTTACCTACTGTGTTAAACTCACACTACAGTTTTAGTTTTTCAAATATGAAAAGCTCTTAACCACTTAAGAATCTTTGAGATAGGTGTTCTGATTTCCTGGAATATTCTTCCTTCTCCTCTTTCTATGGTGAATTCCTTGACCTTCAAATTTCTTCTTAAATATCATCCTTTTGCCCATCCAATCTAAGGAAATAAAAAAGTCACTATCACATTACTTACTTTAATTCCCTACACAACACTTAGCACTATCTCACATATGTCTCACACACACACAGAAAGTTTATATGTATCACCCTATTAACATAGAACCTCTTTAAGATCAGAGATTTTAATAGAATTGAGTACCACAGCACTCTGGTCATTTGGAACAGTGACTGACAAATAATGTTCACTCCATAAATATTTGTTAAATAAGTGAATGGGTGGAAACGTTAGTTATTCTAACACCTTAAATTTTTATATAATTTTGATAACCAGGCTAATGACATTGTATTTCATTCTAAGTTTCAACTCAAGCTAGCCATATCTGGAATATGTTTTATTCAAGTAGAAAATTAAAAAGATGTACTCATTTTAACAAAATATTATATAATGTGAATATGGATGGATTACTCTTTAAACATATTTTGTTGCATTAACCTAAAGTAAGGTAACCAAATTATATGCTCATACTGTAAATATAGTGTATCAAAATATTTTAATATTTTCTTGAATATCCATATTATTAGCTTCTTAAAACCTTAATTGGTTTCAAAATCACTATTGATTTACTAATTTTCTTAGCTAATATTGATCAAGTGTTCTTAAAAAAATTACAGTAGTGCATACTTTACATTTATCAGAATTCTGTACTCTCTCCTCAATAGATTTTCTGGGCTGGAAACTGTGATAAATCATAAAGTAACATGCAGCTATTGTAAAGTAATATGAAGAGTGGCAATCTCAAGCAGAATAGATAAATATAAAAATTGATAGAGAAATGAAAACTACTAGGAAATGTCTGAATAACCTAAGATATCCAAACAGAAATTGATCAAAATATTTTCTTTTAGAAAATATTTGGTAAACAATAGGTATTATTTTCCTATGGCTTATTTATTTTCTTGTGGGTGGCTTCATTTTTATTTTATTTATTTATTTTTTTTAACATCTTTATTGGAGTATAATTGCTTTACAATGGTGTGTTAGTTTCTGCTTTATAACAAAATGAATCAGTTATACATATACATATATCACCATATCTCCTCCATCTTGTGTCTCCCTCCCACCTGCTCTATCCCACCCCTCTAGGTGGTCAAAAAGCACGGAGCTGATCTCCCTGTGCTATGTTGCTGCTTCCCACTAGCTATCTATTTTACATTTGGTAGTGTATGTATGTCCATGTCAATCTCTCACTTCGTCCCACCTTACCCTTCCCCCTCCTCGTGTCTTCAAGTCAGTTCTCTATGTCTGCATCTTTATTCCTGTGCTGCCCCTAGGTTCTTCAAAACTTTTTTTTTTTTTTTTAGATTCCATATATATGTGTTACCATATGGTATTTTTTTTTCTCTTTCTGACTTACTTCATTCTGTATGACAGACTCTAGGTCCATCCACCTGACTACAAATAACTCAATTTCATTTCTTTTTATGGCTGGGTAATATTCCATTGTATATATGTGCCACGTCTCCTTTATCCATTCATCTGTCAATGGACACATAGGTTGCTTCCACGTCCTGGCTATTGTAAATAGAGCTGCAATGAACATTGTGGTACATGACTCTTTTTGAATTATGGTTTTCTCAGGATATATGCCCAGTAGTGGGATTGCTGGATCATATGGAAGTTTTATTTTTAGTTTTCTAAGGAAGATCCATACTGTTCTCCATAGTCGCTGTATCATTTTACATTCCCACCAACAGTGCAAGAGGGTTCCCTTTATTCCACAGATTCTCCAGCATTTATTGTTTGTAGATTTTTTGATCATGGCCATTCTAACTGGTGTGAAGTTTTGATTTGCATTTCTCTAATGATTAATGATATTGAGCATTCTTTCATGTGTTTGCTGGCAATCTGCATATCTTCTTTGGAGAAATGTCTATTTAAGTCTTCTGCCCATTTTTGGATTGGGTTGTTTGTTTCTTTGATATTTAGCTGCATGAGCTGCTTATAAAATTTGGAGATTAATCCTTTGTTAGTTGCTTCATTTGCAAATATTTTCTCCCATTCTGAAGGTTGTATTTTCGTCTTTTTTATGGTTTCCTTTGCTGTGCAATAGCTTTCAAGTTTCATTAGGTCCCATTTGTTTTTTGTTTTTTCTTTTTTTTTTTTCCATTTATCTTGCAGGTGGGTTAAAAATGATCTTGCTGTGATTTATGTCATAGAGTGTTCTGCTTATGTTTTCCTATAAGAGTTTTATAGTGTCTGGCCTTAAATATAGGTCTTTAATCGATTTTGAGTTGATTTTTGTGTATGGTGTTATGGAGTGTTCTAATTTCATTCTTTCACATGTAGCTGTCCAGTTTTCCCAGCACCACTTACTGAAGAGGCTGTCTTTTCTCCACTGTATATTCTTCCCTCCTTTATCAAAGATAAGGTGACCATATGTGCATGGGTTTATCTCTGGGTTTTCTATCCTGTTCCATTGATCTATATTTCTGTTTTTGTGCCAGTCCCATACTGTCTTGATTACTGTAGCTTTGTAGTATAGTCTGAAGTCTGGGAGCCTGATTTCTGCAGCTCCATTTTTCTTTCTCAAGATTGCATTGTTTATTCAGGGTCTTTTTTGTTCCCATACATATTGCAAAAAAATTTGTTCTAGTTCTGTGAAAAATGCCATTGGTAGTTTGATAGGGATTGCATGGAATCTGTAGATTGCTTTGGGTAGTGTAGTCATTTTCACAATGTTGATTCCTTCAGTCCAAGAACATGGTATAGCTCTCCATCTATTTGTATCATCTTTAATTTCTTTCATCAGTGTCTTAGAGCTTTCTGCATACAGGTCTTTTTTCTCCTTAGATAGCTTTATTCCTAGGTATTTTATTCTTTTTTTCAGTGGTGAATGGGAGTGTTTCCTTAATTTCTCTTTCAGATTTTTCAGCATTAGTGTATAGGAATGCAAGAAATTTTTTTGCTTTAATTTTTTTATCCTGCTACTTTATCAAATTCATTGATTAGATCTAGTAGTTTCTGGTAGAGTCTTTAAGATTCTTAATGTATAGTGTCATGTCATCTGCAAACGGTGACTGCTTTACTTCTTATCTGATTTGGATTCCTTTTTACTTCTTTTACTTCTCTGATTGTTGTTGCTAAAACTTACAAAATTATGTTGAATAATCATGCTGAGAGGAGGCAACCTTGTCTTGTACCTGATCCTAGTGGAAATGGTTTCAGTTTTTCCCCATTGAGAATGATGTTGGCTGTTGGTTTGCCATATATTTCCTTTATTATGATGAGTTATGTTCCCTCTATTCCTACCTTCTGGAAGGTTTTTATCATAAATGGGTGTTGAAATTTGTCAAAAGATTTTATGCTTCTATTGAGATGATCATAAGGTTTTTATCCTTCAATTAGTTAATATGGTGTATTGCATGGATTGATTTGCATGTATTGAAGAATCCTTGCATTCCTGGGGTAAACCCCATTTGATCATGGTGTATAATCCTCTTAATGTGTTGTTTGATTCTGTTTGCTAGTATTTTGTTGAGGATTTTTGCATCTATGTTCATCAGTGATATTGGCCTGTAGTTTTCTCTCTTTGTGACATCTTTTTCTGGTTTTGGTATCAGGGTGATGGTGACCTTGTAGAATGAGTTTGGGAGTGTTCCTCTCTCTGTTGTATTTTGGAAGAGTTTGAGAAGGATAGATGTTAGTTCTTCTCTAAATACTTGATAGAATTCACCTGTGAAGCCATCTGGTCCTGGGCTTTTGCTTGTTGGAAGATTTTTAATCACAGTCTCAATGTCAGTGCTTGTGATTGGTCTGTTTATATTTTCTGTTTCTTCCAGGTTCAATCTGAGAAGTTTGTGCTTTTCTAAGAATTTGTCCATTTCTTCCAGGTTGTCCATTTTATTGGCATGGAGTTGCTTGTAGTAAACTCTCATGAAACTTTGTATTTCTTCACAGTGTCAGTTGTTATTTCTCCTTTTTCATTTCTAATTCTACTGATTTGAGTCTTCTCCCTTTTTTTCTTGATGAGTCTGGCTAATGGTTTATCAATTTTTTTTATCATCTCTAAGAACCAGGTTTTAGTTTTATTGATCTTTGCTACTGTTTCCTTCATTTCTTTTTCACTTATTTCTGCTCTGACCTTTATGATTTCTTTCCTTCTGCTAACTTTGGCTTTTTTTGTTCTTCTTTCTCTGACTGCTCTAAGTGTAAAGTTAGGTTGTTTACGTGAGATGTTTCTTGTTTCTTTAGGTAGTACTGTTTTGCTATAAACTTCCCTCTTAGCACTCTTTTTGCTGCATCCCACAGATTTTGGGTCGTCATGTTTTCATTGTCATTTATTTCTAGTTATTTTTTGATTTCCTCTTTGATTTCTTCAGTAATCTCTTGGTCATAAAGTTGTGTATTGTTTAACCTCCATATGTTTGTATTTTTTACAGATTTTTTTTCCTATAATTGCTATCTAGTTTCATAGTGCTTTGGTCAGAAAAGATACTTGATATGATTTCAGTTTTCTTAAATTTACCAAGGCTTGATTTGTGACTGAAGATATGATCTATTGTGGAGAATGTTCCATGAGCACTTGAGAAGAACGTGTATTCTGTTATTTTTGAATGGAATGTCCTATAAATTTCAGTTAAGTCCATCTTGTATAATTTATCATTTAAAGCTTGTGTTTCCTTATTTATTTTCATTTTGGAGGATCTGTGCATTGGTGAAAGTAGGGTGTTAAAGTCCCCGACTACAATTTTCTTACTGTTGATTTCCCCTTTTATGGCTGTTAGCATTTGCCTTATGTACTGAGGTGCTCCTATGTTTTGTGCATAAATATTTTCATTTGTTATATCTTATTCTTGGATTGATCCCTTGATCATTATGTAGTGTCCTTCTTTGTCTCTTGTAATAGTCTTTATTTTAAAGTCTATATTGTCTGATATGAGACTTGCTACTCCAGCTCTCTTTATATTTCCATTTGCATGGAATATATTTTTCCATACCCTCACTTTCAGTCTGTATGTGTCCCTAGTTCTGAAGTGGGCCTCTTGTAGACAGCATTTATATGGTTCTTGTTTTTGTATCCATTCAGCCAGTCTATGTGTTTTGGTGGAAGGATTTAATCCATTTACATTTAAGGTTATTATCGATATGTATGTTCTTATTACCATTTCCTTAACTGTTTCTGGTTTGTTTTTGTAGGTCTTTTCCTCTCTTGTGTTTCCTGCCTAGAGAAGTTCCTTTAGCAGTTGTTGTAAAGCTCATTGGGTGGTCCTGAATTTTCTTAACTTTTGCTTGTCTGTAAATGTTTTAATTTCTTGGTCGAATCTGAATGAGATCCTTGCTGGGTAGAGTAATCTTGGTTGTATGTTTTTCTCCTTCATCACTTTAAATATGTCCTGTCACTCCCTTCTGGCTTGCAGTTTCTGTTGAAAGATCAGCTGTTTACCTTATGGGGATTCCCTTGTATGTCATTTGTTGTTTTTCCCTTGCTGCTTTTAATATTTTTTCTTTGTATGTAATTTTTTATAGTTTGATTAACATGTGTCTTGGCAAGTTTCTCCTTGGATTTATCCTGTATGTGACTCTCTGCACTTCCTAGACTTGATTAACTGTTTCCTCTCTCATATTAGTGAAATTTTCAACTATAATCTCTTCAAATATTTTGTCAGTCTCTTTCTTTTTCTCTTCCTCGACCCCTGTAATTCATATGTTGGTGTGTTTATTATTGTCACAGAGGTCTCTGAAACCATCCTCAATTCTTTTCATTCTTTTTTCTTTATTCTGCTCTGTGTTAGTTATTTCCACTATTTTATCTTCCAGGTCACTTATCCGTTCTTTTACCTCAGTTATTCTGCTATTGATTCCTTCTAGAAAATTTTCAATTTCATTTTTTGCATTGTTCATCATTGTTTGCTTTCTCTTTAGTTCTTCTTTGTCCTTTTTAAAAGTTTCTTTTATTTTCTCCATTCTATTTCCAAGATTTTGGGTCATCTTTACTATCATTACTCTGAATTATTTTTTAGGTAGACTGCCTATTTCCTCTTCATTTGTTTTGTCTCATGCATTTTCACCTGGCCCTTTTCTGCTGTGTTTCTGTCTTCTCACTTTCCTTTCCTACTGTATTGTGGGTATCCTTTTTGCAGGCTGCAAGTTTGTACTTCCTGTTGTTTTTGTTGTCTGCCCCAGTAGCTAAGGTTGGTTCAGTGGGTTGTGTAGGCCTCCTGGTGGAGGGGACTAGTGCCTGTGTTCTGGTGGATGAAGCTGGATCTTTTCTTTCTGGTGGGCAGTGGTGCGTTTTTGGGTGTCTGTGACCTTATTATGATTTTAGGTAGCCTCTCTACTAATGAGTAGGGTTGTGTTCCTGGCTTGCTAGCATAGGGTGTCTGGCAATGTAGCTTGCTGGTCATTGAGTAGAGTTGGGTCTTAGCATTCAGATTGAGATCTCTAGGAGAGCTTGTGCCCTTTTATAGTACATGGAGCTGGGAGGTCTCTGGTGGACCAGTGCCCTGAACTTGGCTCTCCCATCCCAGAGGTAAAGGCCTGCCACCCAGTTGGAGCACCAATACCCTGTTAGCCACACACAAAAGGGAGAAAAAAAGAAAGAAATATAGAAAAAAATAAAATAAATTTATAAAACTAAAAATAATTACTAAAAACTAAAAATAATTTTTAAAAAAGTAAGAAAGAAGGAGAGCAACAAAACCAAAAAAAACAAATCCACCAATGACAACAAGCACTAAAAACGTTATTAAAAAAAAAAAGACAGGCAGAACCCTAGGACAAATGGTAAAAGCAAAACTATTCAGACAAACTCACACAAAGAAGCATACACATACATACACACTCACAAAAAGAGAAAAATGAAAAAAAATATATATATACATATCATTGCTCCCAAAGTCCCACTCAATTTTGGGATGATTTGTTGTCTATTCAGGTATTCCACAGATGCAGGGTACCTCAAGTTGATTGTGCAGATTTAATCCACTGCTCCTGAGGCTGCTGGGAGAGATTTCCCTTTCTCTTCTTTGTTTGCACAGCTCCTTGGGTTCAGCTTTGGATTTGCCCCCGCTTCTGTGTGTAGGTCACCTGAGGGTGTCTGTTCTTTGCTCAGACAGTACGGGGTTAAAGGAGCAGCTGATTAGGGAGCTCTGCCTCACTAAAGCTCCGTGAGGGAGGGAGGGGTACAGAATGCAGTGTGAGCCTGTGGCAGCAGAGGCCTGCATAATATTGCAGTAGCCTGAGACACGCTGTGTGTTCTCCTGGAGAAGTTGTGCCTGGATCACAGGACCCTGGCAGTGACATGCTGCACCGGCTCCTGGAAGGGGAGGTGTGGGTTTTGACCTGTGCTTGCACACAGGCTTCTTGGTGGGTGCAGCAGCAGCTTTAGCATTTCATGCCCGTCTCTGGTGTCCTTGCTGATAGCTGCAGCTCACACCCATCTCTGGAGCTTCTTTACGTGGTCTGTATCCCCTCTCCTTGCACACCCCGAAACAATGGTCTCTTGCCTCTTAGGCCGGTCCAGACTTTTTCCTGGACTCCCTCCTGGTTAGCTGTGGTGCATTAGCCCCCTTCAGGCTGTGTTCACACAACCAACCCCAGTCCTCTCCCTGGGATCTGACCTCTGAAGCCCGAGCCTCAGCTCCCAACCTCCATCCGTCCTGGTTGGCGGGTGAGCAGACAAGCCTCTTGGGCTGGTGAGTGCTGGTCAGCACCCATCCTCTGTGTGGGAACCTCTCCACTTTGCCCTCTGCAACCCAGTTGCTGTGCTCTCCTCCATGGTTCCAAAGCTTCCCCCCTGCCCACCCACCGTCTCTGCCAGTGAAGGGGCTTCCTAGTGTGTGGAAACTTTTCCTCTTTCACAGCTTCCTCCCAGTGTTGCAGGTCCCATCCCTATTTTTTTTGTCTCTGTTTTTTCTTTTTACTTTTGCCCTACCCAGGTACATGGGGAGTTTCTTGCCTTTTCAGAAGTCTGAGATATTCTGCCAGCATTCAGTAGGTGTTCTATAGGAGTTGTTCCACATATAGATGTATTTCTGTTGTATTTGTGGGGAAGAAGGTGATCTCCACATCTTACTCTTCTGCCATCTTGAATGTCTCTTTATTTTCCTATGATTAACTGTGTTTATCTACTAAGTATAGGTTAACATATTGAATTTTACTTCCTTATTCTCTCTACATGTGACTTACTGCTTTCTATCAGGACAATGGTAATAACTTGCACTTCATGATAAAAAGACAGTGAGCATTAATACATTATTTTTATAAAGTGCTCTCAATCTTAATTTTTAAACAATACATTCATTTTAAAGATTATCAGCAACTGAAGGGCAATTAAGTGAAATGTTCCCACTGTTTTAAGTGAAGCATTTCTGGCAATTAGCACAAAGAAAATGGTTTCTGAAGATGTGGTGACAACATTGAAAGACAAATCCCTTAAGGCTATGAGAAAATAGTGTGCATATAGTAATTTTTTAAAAAAACATTAATAATATTAGTCATTTTGATCTATCTTCATAGACCTTCATAGCTATACGTATCTAAAATTATTATCCAGTTATAAAAGTAATTGTATTGGTGTGAATTGTGCTAAAAGTAAGCTAGATGGTGCTAAAGAACACCATTCTATTTGCTATGTGCTCATATTTACAACATAATTGTTATTGGTAAGAATGAATGATAAGTTAGGGACCTAACACATTGACCTGCAATTTGGTATGGCACTATGAATTAACCAAAAAAGTTTATGAAAATGCTATACTCAATAATATGGTAAGATTAATATACTCATAAACTTGTATTGAAGTGTAAGATACCACAATCACAAAAGACTAATCCTTGCTATATAACAAGCCTATATTTTCATTATTTTGGGGTAACTTTTTTATTTTCTTGCACATAATTCAAAAATTTAATTTCAATTAAATTATTTAAATTTAAATTAAATTTTAAAACCTCAATATTTCTATTAACCCCACTTAAGTCTGAAGGAAAACTTATGTTCCAATTAAAATTAACTATTTTTTTCCCTCAAATTAAAGATATCCTTTTGGATTAAGTCAGCCTCCCTGAGGCTGCCCTGATCAGAAGAACTACTTGCTCGTCTGAGTGACTCTGCTCCAGTTTGAGAAGGTTCTGAAGGGCAGGTGCCTACTTGGGCTTTGACTTTAGCTTTCTGGGGCACAGAGTCTTTAAGCCCAAAAAGATGAGTGTGAGATAACACTTAAAAATATATAGCCATTTGATAGGTATACAGTGATATCTCATTGTGGTTTTAATTTTCATTTCCATAATGGCTAGAGATAAACACATTTTCATTAAATATATATTTTTTTAATCCAGACACTAGCATGGTACCTTGCACATTGATGTGTTACATGCATATATATTAAGTGAATCATAAATTTTCCAATCCATAAAGAAAGTATATTATTTTATACTCACAAGATCCTCCATGGTGATTTTATACACACATCTGAATATGTCTCTGGTTCAGAAGAAACCAGGAATCTTTTTAATGGATGCCATAAAAGTAACAGTTGATCATAATTATCAGGAATTATGAGACTATGCACTGTTTTTCCAGTTAGTGAGAAAGTATTAAGTGCTTTTTTGTAAGAATATAGGTTGATAGTGTGTGTCATATTCTCAAAGGAACCAGCAACTAGATTTGGGAGGGAGTGACTGATACAGGGAATTGAGGAAATAAAATATTTCTCTTAAAATAGGCTATGTGGACCCCCTATTCTCTTGTGATTTCTGTGGTGAAGACTATTAGAAATTAAATTCAAACTCCGATTACTTAAGTTTACTCTTGCTTAAAATTGCATAAAACATTTTGGCAACAGGTATACAACAATAGTGTATAGTACTTGAAAAACAAGAGGTAAAGAATAAATGTTAGAACAAGAAGATTGTTGAGCTATGCTGAAATTTTTACATAATAAACTCTTATTAACATGTGGTGGGGTCATTAAATCCCCTCACCCCACAAAAAATAGCACACTGCTTTATGTTTATTTTTATTTTGTTTCATTCAATACAATTGTGGAAAGTTTTCAGAAATAGAAACCTCTACATGAAAGAACAGATGAATAAACTGACTATATTTCTTATGGTGTTTGAAAGGTAACCAAAGCTTTTTGCACAAGCCAGAATGTGAATGAAACACACACATACACATATAGAAGTGAATTGTAAAGTGCAAGAAGTTGAGAGCAAATGGATCAGTTCTGCTAGTAAGACCATAACAAAATCATCTTCTCAGTGTTGAGGCTGTTGTTTTTTCATTCAAAGCATGCATCTCAGACCATCCCAGAAGTTTAAAATGAAATATACAGATTAAGCTGGGTGAAATGTTAATTGTGTAAAGCAAAACTGAAGGATTTAAGTTTCACACAGCAGTATGTACCATATTCATGTTAAATATTGAAAGATAAAATTTAATCTAGCTAACTGAAAAATAGGTATTGAATAAATTTAACATTAAGGAATATATAATTACAATGATATCCCCAAATATTTGATTTACTTAATGAAAAGCTGTTTAGCAAGATGAACTCTTACAATGGAGTGAATATTATTAAAGATCAGTTCAATATCATAATTTTTCTTTTATGTGTTCCACCTATCAAGACATTAAAAAAATGACAGCAGAATTGATTTACAGTAATCTTCCTAAAGTCAAAAATTTACAGTCCTCCTATAAATAGTTTAATTAATATAAGACCTTCTAAGACACTGAATACTTTAACAAGAAACAGAACCATGTTCTAAAGTGCCATCAAACAGGTCCAAGTACACTTAAGTAATGAAAACTTAATTTGGTAGCAACAATAAGGTGGAAGACTATGGACCACATTAGTTACTTGCTATTTAGTTCAGGAACAAGTAGTGAAAAGCAGAAATGATAGAGCTCCCTATGTATTATTAAATAGGCTGAGGCTAGTAAGTGTGCTTCATGTAATATGGAAGTTAATTCAGGGTTCTCTTTCACATTTCGGGCATTTCCTTACTGGACAATGGAAAATAATTTGGTAACATTATAAATCAGAGCTCATCTAATTGTATTTAATTCCAACTGCATTCAATAAACACCTTCTTCCTCATGTAGAAGCTTTAAAAATCCTTAGCAAATTGTCAACATATTGAAACATGTGAGAAAGCAGTGTTTGATTAAATTTTGTTCCACCTCCCTAAACCTACAGTTCACTTTGCCTACTAGAGGATTGCATATCATCTTCATATGAAAAATACTACATGCTTAACTGACTACTACATTCTAGAAACACAGAGTGTATCATTCATAAAATAAACACTTTGGTTGCACACTTACTTTCCTGAAACAATTATGTTAATCATATTGTTTAATACTTTCTTTCAAATTTACATGGTAGGCAGAATTCTAAGATGACTGCAAGATTTCTGCCCCCCCTAGTGGACATTCTCTGTAATTTCCTCCTATTAAGTGTAGGTGGATCCTGTGAATACAATGGCATGTTTCCCTTGCTTAAATTACACTAGATGGCAAAAGTAAATGGATTTTGCAGATGTAATTATAATCTCTCATCATCTGACTTTGAGGTAATCAGTAGAGAAATTATCCCTGGCTGTGTTTGTGACATAATCAGCTAAGCCCTATAAAAGAGGCATTAGAAGTAAATATCAGGAAGCAGCAGTAGACACTCTTCTGGACCTTGAAACAACAACTGCCATGTTGTGGAGAGGGCCATGTGGCAGGGAATAATAGGTGATCTCCACAAGCTCAGGGCCTCAGTCCTAAACTTTAAGGAGCTGACAATAACCAGTGAACTTGGAAGAGAACTCTGAGCTTCAGATGAGTTTGCAGCCCTGACTGCCACCTTGATTTCCTGAAGCCTTGTGAAGACCCTGAGCAGATCATCCATCCCAACAATGGCCAAGCCTCTGCCCTAAAGAATCTGAATCTTACTTTAAGCCACAAACTTGGTAATAATTTATTACATAACAAAGATAACTAATACAACTCTTTCATCAAAAACAAGAAGATATTAATAGAGCAAATCATTCATGTCTCAGGGACTTCAGTAGGACATTACAGCAATAGATCATTATTGATGAAAATATAAATACTTTAGACTTTTGAGAACTCTGAATAAAATAGAAATAGAGGTTTACAAGTAATTTTTCCTGTCATTTAAACTGAATTTTCACTGATACTCATGAAATAATGGTCAGAATTCCAGAACATAAATGAACATGATTTTTCAGTTTGGTGGTCTGTACAGGTGTACCCTAAATTTCTTCTAGAGTGTGTGAAAATCCCTAAATATAAACCAAAAATATGTCTTTTGAGTATATACACAAAGCATGAAATACATAGAAGCAAACTGTACTCTCAGAAGCAGAAAAGGGAAAGCATTCAGCCTCTCATGCATTTGCAAATCACTTTTAAATACTTACATATTTGACTGAATAAGGGCAATAAGGAATTTAAAAGTCAGTAGAAAGAAACTTACAATTTAAAAACAGTGAATTATTGCTTGGCAAAGCAGTGCTTTCTAATCAGTTGAAGAGTTGTTTTTATTTTAGTTTCACATTCCACTTCCTATCCTTTCCACTTACCTCAAGAATTAATGTATTCAACCTCACTGAAGAAATATTACCAGATAATATTTGATTTTATGTGATTCAAATAGCATGAGCACATTCTTCTAATTTATGTTTAAGAGAAAAAACAAAATTTTGTTTTGTTGGTGGTTGCTACGTATTATCAGATCTGAATTTGAGCCTGGTTATTTACCAGGTCCAGAAGAGAAAGGGTCTTTCTTAAAGAAAGAGAGAAAAGAGAAAATAATTTACTTAAAACAAATATATATACATATATGTATAGGTATAGCTATAGGTATATTTATATATCTGTATCTATATCTGTCTATATCTATATCTATCTATATTTATGTTCTTTTATTGCACTTACTTTCTTGCCAGTAAAAAAATGATACAATCTCAGAGGAAAATTTCAAGAACAAACTGAAGGCACAGGAGAGTCAGGAGAAGCAGGCAGATATTGGAGGAGATTCCACCTTTGCATGAAGAGAAGTGTGCTAGATGCTATATCAATCTAGTTGGCTTTGTCCAATGGCAAGGTGACTAGAACAACAGCAGAGGAGGGCAGCCTTACTGGGCTGAGGAAACAGAGTTTAACATGACTGTATCAGAACAGAATATTTCCCTCCCTACTTAGAACAGGTGAAGGGTTTCTTCTTTTCTTACTGATCCAAGGTGAAAACAAAGTCATCTGACCCTGGACTAATTCTGATGATTCACAAAGGTCCTCTTCCTCTAGCTCCAGCCCCACTGGCCTCTTTTTGTGTTTCCTAAGGGGTACTTTTTGCACCTCAAAGTTTGTTTGCATGCTGAACTTTCCACCTAATTAATTCCTAATTTTCAAATCTAGGCTAGCCATCCATTTCTTTGGGGAAGTTTTGCCTGACAACTCCAATGAGTACCAGTCCACCTGTTTCATACTATTATGTAACCCTCATTAATAAACTTATAATTTGTAATTTAAATTCATTTGGTGATCATTTTGATGACTGTTTGTGTCTCCTTCTATCCTGTAATTCTTATATGATCTTGCATAGGTATAAGTGCTAAATTATTATTTCTTATATGTTTCTGTACCATTTTATCTTCTCCAACAAACATGTATTACTTCTGTACTTGTAAGAAAAATTAAGAATATTTTAAAAATCACCATAAGAGGTGGAAATATATATATTACTTCTGGATCTTAATAAAAAAGACTTTGAAATAGATGGTTAAGAATTTAAAATAGAAACTACAGGGTTTATGGCGTTTTTCTATTGTTGCTCAGCTGCTTTGATGATAACATGGAGAAAAGCAGACATGTAAATTTATGGGAAATAGGGTTTCTCCAACAGATGCACCAAAAAAAGTAAAAAGGCCTGGGGTTTATATTGTTGTCTCTCTCTCAAAGTATTCTTAAAATAATCACACTGCAATATTACCTCAATTTTCTATATTTTCCTACTCATACTAAATCATAATCATAAAAATATATTTAGTTTTATAATTAATCTGTAAAGCAAAAATTAAAAAAGTTTGCCATCTCTGCCCTATAGGTATAGTTTAAATAGGTTTGTTTTCACCACGCATATGTATTGTGTGGTGCTTCTATGTGCAAATTTTGAAGTCATAGTTTTCCCAAGAATATAATTTTGAGGATGCTAACTAACCTAAATGTTAATTAGTTCTACACAATTGGTATTGATGAATATAAGAATAATTCATATAACCAAAAAACATAGTTCATAGTAAATTACAAACTATCCATAAAACAAGAAAACCTCTTCAACCAACACATTCCCTCTTCGTATTTCTGAGCCACCTCATCCTAACCTTTTTAAGGCACATCCACAGATGCCAGAGTGTATTCTGCAAGATTGTAAACTACCAGTCATTGGAATTTTTAACTGTTTAAGAAGTTTATCAAATGTCCTGAAATCTTTTCATCAGTTTTAGGGAATTCAATATGATCTACTTTATTCATTAGTTCCAAAAATCAATGAAAAACTCTTTGGGTCTGCTTCATGGTTAATGTAAACCTACAATTGCTAGAGAAATGAGTGTACTTCTTAGTTACACTGTCAGAGTGCAGTACTAATGATGCCAGGAATATCTGGTAATTGGAATGACTTGTGTGAAATCTCAAAATAACTTAATGCTCAATCAGATGGGTAAATGTTGTTTGAAAGGATTATTTTAATTGCCGAAATTTCGAAATGAAAGTATGTATGTTTCTTAATTTTTTATTTTATTATTTTTTTTTAATTTTCTGGCAGCAACACGCAGCATGCAGGATCTTATTTCCCTGACCTGGGATAGAACCTGTGCTCCCTGCAAGTGGACTTAGAGAGTCCTAGCCACTGGACCACCAGGGAATTCCTGAAAATATGTATTTTAAACATAAGCATTTTAACCATCCCTTAGAAAATGTTAAGAAGTGCAAAGTTTATGAGCATTATTAAATTTTTTTCAACAGAAGATATAAATGGCTAATATTAGGAATCCTTAACCAAGATCTTCAAAGCAAAACACAAACACATTCTATTTAGTTCATTGCATGGCCTCCACTTACTTAAAAAAGAAGCAATTCAAAATATTTTTCTATTCAATTGTATTTTTTTAACATCTTTATTGGAGTAAAATTGCTTTACAATGGTGTGTTCGTTTCTGCTTTATAACAAAGTGAATCAGCTATACATATACATATATCCCTATACCTCCTCCCACCTGCCCTTTTCCAACCCTCTAGGAGGTCACAAAGCACGGAGCTGATCTCCCTGTGCTATGCGGTTGCTTCCCACTAACTATCTATTTTACATTTGGTAGCGTATATATGTCCATAACACTCACTCACTCTGTCCCAGCTTACCCTTCCCTCTCCCTGTGTCCTCAAATCCATCTTCTACATCTGCGTCTTTATTCCTGTCCTACCCTAGGAGCTTCAGAATCTTTATTTTTTTTTTTAGATTCCATATATATGTGTTAGCATACGGTATTTGTCTTTCTCTTTCTGACTTACTTCACTCTGTATGACAGACTTTAGGTCCATCCACCTCACTACAAATAACTCAATTTCATTTCTTTTTATGGCTGAGTAATATTCCATTGTATATATGTGCCACATCTTATTTATCCATTCATCTGTTAATGGACACTAAGGTTGCTTCTATGTCTTGACTATTGTAAATAGAGCTGCAATGAACATTGTGGTACATGACTCTTTTTGAATTATGGTTTTCTCAGGGTATATGCCCAGTAGTGGGATTGCTGGGTCATATGGTAGTTCTATTTTTACTTTTTTAGGAACCTCCATACTGTCCTCCACAGTGGCTGTATCAAATTACATCCCTACCAACCATGCAAGAGGGTTCCCTTTTTTCCACACCTTCTCCAGCATTTATTGTTTGTAGATATTTTGATGATGGCCATTCTGACTGGTGTGAGGTGATAACTCATTGTAGTTTTGATCTGCATTTCTCTAATGATTAGTGATGTTCAACATCATTTCATGTGTTTGTTCGCAATCTGTGTATCTTCTTTGGAGAAATGTCTATTTAGGTCTTCTGCCCATTTTTGGATTGGGTTGTTTATTTTTTTGATATTGAGCTGCATGAGCGGCTTGTAAATTTTGGAGATGAATCCTTTGTTAGTTGCTTCATTCACAAATATTTTCTCCCATTCTGAGGGTTGTCTTTTTGTCTTGTTGATAGTTTCCTTTACTGTGCAAAAGCTTTGAAGTTTCATTAAGGCCCATTTGTTTATTTTTGTTTTTATTTCCATTTCTGTAGCAGGTGGGTCAAAAATCATCTAGCTGCAATTTATGTCATAGAGTGTTGTGCCTAAGGTTTCCTCTAAGAATTTTATAGTGTCTGGCCTTACATTTAGGTATTTAATCCACTTTGAGTTTATTTTTGCATATGGTGTTAGGGAGTGTTCTAATTTCATTCTTTTACATGTCCCTGTCCAGTTTTCCCAGCACCACTAATTGAAGAGGCTGTTTTTTCTCCATTGAACATTATTGCCTCCTTTATCAAACATAAGGTGACAATATGTGCGTGAGTATATCTCTGGGCTTTCCATCCTTTTCCATTTATCTATATTTCTGTTTTTGTGCCAGTTCCATACTGCCTTGATTACTGTAGCTTTGTAGTATAGTCTGAAACCCAGGAGCCTGATTTCCCCAGCTCCATTTTTCTTTCTGAAGATTGTTTTGGTTATTAGGTATTTTTTGTGTTTCCATACAAATACACTATTAAATAACCAAGAGGTCACCAAAGAAATCAAAAATGACGTTTAAAAATACCTAGAAACAAATGACAATGAAAACATGACAACCCAAAACCTATGGGATGCAGCAAAATCAGTTCTAAGAGGGAAGTTTGGAGCAATGTAATCCTACCTCAAGAAACAGGAAACATCTCAAATAAACAACCTAACCTTACACCTAGAGCAATTAGAGAAAGAAGAAAAAAAAACCAAAATTAGCAGAAGGAAATAAATCATAAAGATCAGATCAGAAATAAATGAATGAGAAATGAAGGAAACAATAGCAAAAATCAATAAAATTAAAAGCTGTTTTTTGAGAAGATAAAAAAAATCGATAAACCATTAGCCAGACTTATCAAGAAAAAAAAGGGAGAAGATGCAAATTTGTAAAATTAGAAATGAAAAAGGAGAAGTAACAACTGACATTGCAGAAATACCAAGGATCATAAGAGATTACTACAAGCAACTATATGTCAATAAAATGGACAACCTGGAAGAAATTGACAAATTCTTTGAAAAGCACAACATCCATGACTGAACAAGGCAGAAATAGAAAATATGAACAGACCAATCACAAGCACTGAAATTGAGACTGTGATTAAAAATCTTCCAACAAACAAAAGCCCAGAACCAGACGGCTTCACAGGCGAATTCTACAAAACATTTAGAAAAGAGCTAACACCTATCCTTCTCAACCTATTCCAAAATATAGCATAGGGAGGAACACTCCCAAACTCATTTTACGATGCCACCATCACCTTGATGCCAAAACCAGTCAAAGATGTCACAAAGAAGAGAATTACAGGCCAATATCACAGAAAAATATAATTGGAAAAATACTCAACAAAATGCTAGCAAATGGGGGCCTCCCTGGTGGCGCAGTGGTTAAGAGTCCGCCTGCCGATGCAGGGGATACGGGTTCGTGCCCCGGTCTGGGAGGATCCCATATGCCGCGGAGCGGCTGGGCCCGTGAGCCATGGCCGCTGGGCCTGCGCATCCGGAGCCTGTGCTCCGCAACGGGAGAGGCCACAACAGTGAGAGGCCCGCATACCGCAAAAAAAAAAAAAAAAAAAAAAAAAAAAAAAAAAAAATGCTAGCAAATGGAATCCAAGAGCACATTAAAAGGATCATACACCATGATCAAAGGGGTTTTACCCCAGGAATGCAAGGACTGTTCAATATGTACAAATTGATCCATGTGATACACCATATTAACTTATTGTAGGAGACAAATCATATGATCATCTCAATAGATGCAGAAAAATCTTTCGACAAAATTCAGCACAGATTTTTGGAAAAAAATCCTCCAGAAAGTAAGCATAGAGGGAAGTTACCTCAACATAATAAAGGCCATACATGACAAACCCACAGCCAACATCATTCTCATGGTGAAAAACTGAAACCATTTCCACTAAGATAAGGAACAAGGCAAGGTTGTCCACTCTCGCCACTATTACTCAACAAAGTCTGGGAAGTTTTCTCCACAGCAATCAGAGAAAAAGAAGAAGTAAAAGGAATCCAAATCAGAAAAGAAGAAGTAAAGCTGTCACTGTTTGCAGATGACATGATACTATACACAGAGAATCCTAATGATGCTACCAGAAATCTACTAGAGCTAATCAATGAATTTGGTAAAGTAGCAGGATACAAAATTAATGCATAGAAATTTCTTGCATTCCTATACACCAATGATGAAACTCTGAAAGAGAAGTTAAGGAAACACTCCCGTTTACCACTGCAAGAAAGAGAATAAAATACCTAGGAATAAAACTACCTAAGGAGACAGAAAACCTGTATTCAGAAAACTGTAAGACACTGATGAAAGAAATTAATGATGAAACAAACAGATGCAGAGATATACCATATTCTTGGATTGGAAGAATCAACGTTGTGAAAATGATTACACTACCCAAAGCAATCTATAGATTCATTGCAATCCCTATCAAACTACCAATGGCATTTTTCACAGAACTAGAACAAAATATTTTAATTTATTAAAAAGTACTTAACCTGATTACCATAACTAACAGATGCCGGTGATGAGAACATATGGTTCATTCACAATACCTAAAACTAACCTTTAAAACCCTACTGTTTGTCTTAAATATTTTTTCTATGAACAACTCCTTTCTAGCTTTTATATCTCAAGTTTACACTGTTATATTTCATTGTCTGCTTAGAGAAAGGATCCCTTCAATGTCTTCATCAGTCCTACATTGAACAATCAGAGGAAAATGGTTGACTTGTAGTTATTAGAAAACAACTAGAAATTATCCCAAATTAGCTATAATTTGACTTTTTGTTGGTTGAAAAGAAAAATTCCTTTGTATGTTTAAATCTCTTAATTTAACACACTACAATTGCATTTTAAATATATATATATTTAATAGACATACTCAGGCATATTGTTTTTTTTTTTTTATTTTACAAATTTAATCAGTTATACATATACATATGTTCCCATATCCCCTCCCTTTTGCGTCTCCCTCCCACCCTCCCTATCCCACCCCTCCAGGCGGTCACAAAGAACCGAGCTGATCTCCCTGTGCTATGCGGCTGCTTCCCACTAGCTATCTACCTTACGTTTGGTAGTGTATATATGTCCATGCCGCTCTTTCACTTTGTCACAGCTTACCCTTCCCCCTCCCCATATCCTCAAGTCCATGCTCTAGTAGGTCTGTGTCTTTATTCCTGTCTTACCCCTATGTTCTTGATGACATTTTTTTCTTAAATTCCATATATATGTGTCAGCATACAGTATTTGTCTTTCTCTTTCTGACTTACTTCACTCTGTATGACAGACTCTAGGTCCATCCACCTCATTACAAATAGCTCAATTTCATTTCTTTTTATGGCTGAGTAATATTCCATTGTATATATGTGCCACATCTTCTTTATCCATTCATCCGATGATGGACACTTAGGTTGTTTCCATCTCCGGGCTATTGTAAATAGGGCTGCTATGAACATTTTGGTACATGTCTCTTTTTGAATTATGGTTTTCTCAGGGTATATGCCCAGTAGTGGGATTGCTGGGTCATATGGTAGTTCTATTTGTAGTTTTTTAAGGAACCTCCATACCGTTCTCCATAGTGGCTGTACCAATTCACATTCCCACCAGCAGTGCAAGAGTTTCCCTTTTTTCCACACCCTCTCCAGCATTTACTGTTTCTATATTTTTTGATGATGGCCATTCTGACTGGTGTGAGATGATATCTCATTGTAGTTTTGATTTGCATTTCTCTAATGAGTAAAGATGTTGAGCATCCTTTCATGTGTTTGTTGGCTGTCTGTATATCTTCTGTGGAGAAATGTCTATTTAGGTCTTCTGCCCATTTTTGGATTGGGTTGTTTGTTTTTTTGCTATTGAGCTGCATGAGCTGCTTATAAATTTTGGAGATTAATCCTTTGTCAGTTGCTTCATTTGCAAATATTTTCTCCCATTCTGAGGGTTGTCTTTTCGTCTTGTTTATGGTTTCCTTTGCTGTGCAAAAGCTTTGAAGTTTCATTAGGTCCCATGTGTTTATTTTTGTCTTTATTTCCATTTCTCTAGGAGGTGGGTCAAAAAGGATCTTGTTGTGATTTATGTCATAGAGTGTTCTGCCTATGTTTTCCTCTAGGAGTTTGATAGTGTCTGGCCTTACATTTAGGTCTTTAATCCATTTTGAGCTAATTTTTGTGTATGGTGTTAGGGAGTGATCTAATCTCATGCTTTTACATGTCCCTGTCCAGTTTTCCCAGCACCACTTATTGAAGAGACTGTCCTTTCTCCACTGTACATTCCTGCCTCCTTTATCAAAGATAAGGTGACCATATGTCCGTGGGTTTATCTCTGGGCTTTCTATCCTGTTCCATTGATCTATCTTTCTGTTTTTGTGCCAGTACCATAAGGTCTTGATTACTGTAGCTTTGTAGTATAGTCTGAAGTCAGGGAGCCTGATTCCTCCAGCTCCGTTTTTCGTTCTCAAGATTGCTTTGGCTATTCGGGGTCTTTTGTGTTTCCATACAAATTGTGAAATTTTTTGTTCTAGTTCTGTGAAATATGCCAGTGGTAGTTTGATAGGGATTTCATTGAATCTGTAGATTGCTTTGGGGAGTAGAGTCATTTTCACAATGTTGATTCTTCCAATCCAAGAACATGGTAAATCTCTCCATCTATTTGTATCATCTTTAATTTCTTTCATCAGTGTCTTATAATTTTCTGCATACAGGTCTTTTGTCTCCTTAGGTAGGTTTATTCCTAGATATTTTATTCTTTTTGTTGCAATGGTAAATGGGAGTGTTTCCTTGATTTCACTTTCAGATTTTTCATCATTAGTATATAGGAATGCCAGAGATTTCTGTGCATTAATTTTGTATCCTGCAACTTTACCAAATTCATTGATTAGCTCTAGTAGTTTTCTGGTAGCATCTTTAGGATTCTCTATGTATAGTATCATGTCATCTGCAAACAGTGACAGCTTTACTTCTTCTTTTCCCATTTGGATTCCTTTTATTTCCTTTTCTTCTCTGATTGCTGTGGCTAAAACTTCCAAAACTATGTTGAATAAGAGTGGTGAGAGTGGGCAATCTTGTTTTGTTCCTGATCTTAGTGGAAATGGTTTCAGTTTTTCACCATTGAGGATGATGCTGGCTGTGGGTTTGTCATATATGGCCTTTATTATGTTGAGGAAAGTTCCCTCTATGCCTACTTTCTGCAGGGTTTTTATCATAAATGGGTGTTGAATTTTGTCAAAAGCTTTCTCTGCATCTATTGAGATGATCATATGGTTTTTCTCCTTCAGTTTGTTAATATGGTGTATCACATTGATTGATTTGCGTATATTGAAGAATCCTTGCATTCCTGGAATAAACCCCACTTGATCATGGTGTATGATCCTTTTAATGTGCTGTTGGATTCTGTTTGCTAGTATTTTGTTGAGGATTTTTGCATCTATGTTCATCAGTGATATTGGCCTGTAGTTTTCTTTCTTTGTGACATCCTTGTCTGGTTTTGGTATCAAGGTGATGGTGACCTCGTAGAATGAGTTTGGGAGTGTTCCTCCCTCTGCTATATTTTGGAAGAGTTTGAGAAGGATAGGTGTTAGCTCTTCTCTAAATGCTGGATAGAATTCTCCTGTGAAGCCATCTGGTCCTGGGCTTTTGTTTGTTGGAAGATTTTTAATCACAGTTTCAATTTCAGTGCTTGTGATTGGTCTGTTCATATTTTCTATTTCTTCCTGATTCAGTCTTGGCAGGTTGTGCATTTCTAAGAATTTGTCCATTTCTTCCAGGTTGTCCATTTTATTGGCATAGAGTTGCTTATAGTAATCTCTCATGATCTTTTGTATTTCTGCAGTGTCAGTTGTTACTTCTCCTTTTTCATTTCTAATTCTATTGATTTGAGTCTTCTCCCTTTTTTTCTTGATGAGTCTGGCTAATGGTTTATCAATTTTGTTTATCTTCTCAAAGAACCAGCTTTTAGTTTTATTGATCTTTGCTATCGTTTCCTTCGTTTCTTTTTCATTTATTTCTGATCTGATTTTTATGATTTCTTTCCTTCTGCTAACTTTGGGATGTTTTTGTTCTTCTTTCTCTAATTGCTTTAGGTGCAAGGTTAGGTTGTTTATTCGAGATATTTCCTGTTTCTTAAGGTGGGATTGTATTGCCATAAACTTCCCTCTTAGAACTGCTTTTGCTGCATCCCATAGGTTTTGGGTCGTCGTGTCTCCATTGTCATTTGTTTCTAGGTATTTTTTAATTTCCTCTTTGATTTCTTCAGTGATCACTTCGTTATTAAGTAGTGTATTGTTTAGCCTCCATGTGTTTGTATGTTTTACAGCTCTTTTCCTGTAATTGATATCTAGTCTCATAGCATTGTGGTTGGAAAAGATACTTGATACAATTTCAATTTTCTTAAATTTACCAAGGCTTGATTTGTGACCCAAGATATGATCTATCCTGGAGAATGTTCCATGAGCACTTGAGAAAAATGTGTATTCTGTTGTTTTTGGATGGAATGTCCTATAAATATCAATTAAGTCCATCTTGTTTAATGTATCATTTAAAGCTTGTGTTTCCTTATTTAGTTTCATTTTGGATGACCTGTCCATTGGTGAAAGTGGGGTGTTAAAGTCCCCTACTATGATTGTGTTACTGTCGATTTCTCCTTTTATGGCTGTTAATATTTCCCTTATGTATTGAGGTGCTCCTATGTTTGGTGCATAAATATTTACAATTGTTATATCTTCTTCTTGGATTGATCCCTTGATCATTATGTAGTGTCCTTCTTTGTCTCTTCTAGTAGTCTTTATTTTAAAGTCTATTTTGTCTGATATGAGAATTGCTACTCCAGCTTTCTTTTGGTTTCCATTTGCATGGAATATCTTTTTCCATCCCCTTACTTTCAGTCTGTATGTGTCTCTAGGTCTGAAGTGGGTCTCTTGTAGACAGCATATATATGGGTCTTGTTTTTGTATCCATTCAGCCAGTCTGTGTCTTTTGGTGGGAGCATTTAGTCCATTTACATTTAAGGTAATTATTGATATGTATGTTCCTATTCCCATTTTCTTAATTGTTTTGGGTTCGTTATTGTAGGTCTTTTCCTTCTGTTGTGTTTCTTGCCTAGAGAAGTTCCTTTAGCATTTGTTGTAAAGCTGATTTGGTGGTGCTGAACTCTCTCAGCTTTTGCTTGTCTGTAAAGGTTTTAATTTCTCCATCAAATCTGAATGAGATCCTTGCTGGGTAGAGTAATCTTGGTTGCAGGTTTTTCTCCTTCATCACTTTAATTATGTCCTGCCACTCCCTTCTGGCTTGTAGAGTTTCTGCTGAGAGATCAGCTGTTATCCTGATGGGGATTCCCTTGTGTGTTATTTGTTGTTTTTCCCTTGGTGCTTTTAATATGATTTCTTTGTGTTTAATTTTTGACAGTTTGATTAATATGTGTTTTGGTGTATTTCTCCTTGGATTTATTCTGTATGGGACTCTCTGTGCCTCCTGGACTTGATTAACTATTTCCTTTCCTATATTAGGGAAGTTTTCAACTATAATCTCTTCAAATATTTTCTCAGTCCCTTTCTTTTTCTCTTCTTCTTCTGGAACCCCTATAATTCGAATGTTGGTGTGTTTAATGTTGTCCCAGAGGTCTCTGAGACTGTCCTCTGTTCTTTTCATTCTTTTTTCTTTATTTTGCTGTGCAGCAGTTATTTCCACTATTTTATCTTCCGCCTCTTTATCCGTTCTTCTGCCTCAGTTATTCTGCTATTGATCCCATCTAGAGTATTTTTTATTTCATTTATTGTGTTTTTAATCGATGCTTGATTCGTCTTTAGTTCTTCTAGGTCCTTGTTAACTGTTTCTTGCATTTTGTCTATTCTATTTCCAAGATTTTGGATCATCTTTACCATCATTATTCTGAATTCTTTTTCAGATAGACTGCCTATTACCTCTTCATTTGTTAGGTCTGGTGGGTTTTTATCTTGCTCCTTCTCCTGCTGTGTGTTTTTCTGTCTTCTCATTTTGCTTATGTTACTGTGTTTTGGGTCTCCTTTTTGCAGGCTGCAGGTTTGTAGTTCCCATTGTTTTTGGTGTCTGTCCCCAGTGGCTAAGGTTGGTTTAGTGGGTTGTGTAGGCTTCTTGGTGGAGGGGACTACTGCCTGTGTTCTGGTGGATGAGGCTGGGTCTTGTCTTTCTGGTGGGCAGGTCCACGTCTGGTGGTGTGTTTTGGGGTGTTTGCGGACTTTTTATGATTTGAGGCAGCCTCTCTGCTAATGGGTGGCGTTGTGTTCCTGTCTTGCTAGTTGTTTGTCATAGGGTGTCCAGCACTGTAGCTTGATGGTCGTTGAGTGAAGCTGGGTGCTGGTGTTGAGATGGAGATCTCTGGAAGATTTTCGCCGTTTGATATTATGTGGAGCTGGGAGGTCTCTTGTGGTCCAGTGTCCTGAAGTTCGCTCTCCCACCTCAGAGGCACAGCACTGACTCCTGGCTCCTCAATTTGGGATGATTTGTTGTCTATTCATGTATTCCACAGATGCAGGGTACATGGAGTTGATTGTGGAGCTTTAATCCACTGCTTCTGAGGCTGCTGGGAGAGGTTTCCCTTTCTCTTCTTTGTTCTCACAGCTCCTGGGTCTCAGCTTTGGATTTGGCCCCGCCTCTGCGTGTAGGTCGCCGGAGGGCGTCTGTTCTTCACTCAGACAGGACAGGGTTAAAGGAGCAGCCTCTTCGGGGACTCTGGCTCACTCAGGCCGGGCGGGAGGGAGGGGCACGGAGTGCGGGGCGAGCCTGCAGCGGCAGAGGTCGGCGTGACGTTGCACCAGCCCGAGGTGCGCCGTGCGTTCTCCCAGGGAAGCCGCCCCTGGATCCCGGGACCCCGGCAGTGGCAGGCTGCACAGGCTCCCGGAAGGGCGGTGTGGACAGTGACCTGAGCTCGCACACAGGCTTCTTGGCGGCGGCAGCAGCAGCCCCAGCGTCCCACGACCGTCTCTGGGCTCCGTGCTTTCAGCCGCGACTTGCGCCCATCTCTGGAGCTCCTTTATGCGGTGCTCTTAATCCCCTCTCCTCGCGCACCAGGAAACCAAGAGGGAAGAAAAAGTCTCCTGCCTCTTCGGCAGCTCCAGAGTTTTCCCGGACTCCCTCCCGGCTAGCTGTGGCACATTAGCCCCCTTCAGGTTGAGTTCTCGCCGCCAGCCCCAGTCCTCTCCCTGCGCTCTGACCGAAGCCCGAGCCTCAGCTCCAGCGCCGCCCGCCCCGGCGGGGGAGCAGACAAGCCTCTCGGGCTGGTGAGTGCCGCTCGGCACTACTCCTCTGTGCGGGAATCTCTCTGCTTTGCCCTAACCAGGTATGTGGGGAGTTTCTTGCCTTTTGGGAGGTCTGGGGTCTTCTGCCAGCGTTCAGTAGGTGTTCTGTAGGAGTTGTTCCACGTGTAGCTGTATTTCTGGTGTATCTGTGGGGAGGAAGGTGATCTCCGCGTCTTACTCTTCCGCCATTCAATCAGGCATATTGTTTTAATTTGTATTTAAAACAATCAAAGAGATTGGTTTTATTGGTAATTACATTTACTAGGGAAAAATAAAATAACTGGAGATTATGGACTGACTTTTAATTTAGTTTATTGAATGATATTTAAATGGAATCATAGATTAGGAAGTGATTTAAAGAATTCATTTTGTGTATTATCTTCTCTCCAGTTATGAAAATAGTTAAATATGCCTTCAACATAATTATTATGCTGAATTATAGACAATAAGTAATGCTTTAACAATTTACTTTATATGTAATATTATCAATTTAAAATATGCTAATAGTATAAATGTTGTTTTTATAAATTTACAAATAATATTTTACATTTATAGATAATACTATTGGCAAGGTATACTAATCTTAATTTTTTTATATGTTCCACTTGGAATATGCACATAAAGATTTGGTAGAGCATCCAGGTACTTTCTTTGTGAGACCATGGTGTAAGTGTTTGAAAGAAAGGAAGGAAGAAAGGAAGGAAGAAAGAAAGAAATAAAAGATGTAGGATGGAAGTGATGTCTTTAATTTTAAAATATTTTATATTAGTACTGCCTATCAATATTTTATTTTGTCATACTTGCCTAATTTAATATTTTATATTAATTTTAATACATATTATAAGCCACTGCTGCTTTCCTAAGGATAGACTTCCAGCATGTCTTCCATATGTAACATTCTTCTCATCACAAAAAACCCATAAAACATCAACTTGGGAAATTAAATAAATATTTATTGAATATATCATACACCAATCTGTAAGCTAGGGCTTCCCTGGTGGCACAGTGGTTGCGCGTCCGCCTGCCGATGCAGGGGACATGGGTTCGTGCCCCGGTCCGGGAAGATCCCACATGCTGTGGAGCTGCTAGGCCCGTGAGCCATGGCCACTGAGCCTGCGTGTCTGGAGCCTGTGCTCCTCAACGGGAGAGGCCACAACAGTGAGAGGCCCGTGTACCGCAAAAAAAAAAAAAAAATCTGTAAGCTAAAGATCACATGTAAAAGGAGTTACAAAATGTAGATGATAAAAGGGAAATATCATAGAACAAAAATTATTTCATATAAAGACAAATACACAAACACAAGCACTCACATACACAAAAAAATGCTATTTGAACTGAATTGTGTAGAGATGAAAGAGAAAAAGTCACTTTTTTTCACATTTTTGTCTGTTTTTAAAATAAACTTTATTTTCTAGAGTAGTTTTAGGTTCATAGTGAAATCGTGCAGAATGTACAGAGGTTTACCATATTCACATGCATAGCCTCCCCCATTATCAACATCCTTTATCAGAGTAGTGCATTTGTATATTTGATATACCTACATTGATGCATATTTATCACCCAAGCTCCACAGTTTTCATTAGGGTACACCCTTAGTACAGTCTATGGGTTTTGACAAGTGTATACTGACATGCATCCACAATTATAGTATTATACAGAGTAGTTTCACTGCTCTAAAAATAGTCTGCTCTGTGAATTCGTTCTTCCCTGTCCCCTAAACCCTGAAAACCACTGACCTTTCAACTGCCCCCATAGTTTTGATTTTTCCAGAGTTGGAATGCCTTGTCACAGTTGGGATCATAAAGTATGTAGATTTGTCAAATTGGCTTCTTCAACTTAGTAATAAGCATTTAAAGTTCTACCATTTCTTGTCATTACTTGATAGCTCATTTTTCTTTTTTTGTAGTGTTGAATAGTATTTCATTGTCTGGATGTACCACAACTTATTTATCCAAAAGCTGGATGTTCATGCTTTGACAATTATGAAGAAATGTCTTATGAATAGCCATGTGAAGTTTCTTGTGTGGACATAGATTTTCAATTCTGTTGTGGAAAACCAAGGAGTACAATTGCTGGATTGTATGGTAAGAGAATATTTAGTTTTGTAACAAATTGTCAAACTGTCTTCCAAATTGGGCATTTTGCATTTCCACCAGCAATGAATGAGTTTCTGCTACTACATATCTCCACCAGCATTTGGTACTGTCAGTGATCTGAATACGGATTCTTCTAGTATATATGTACTGGTGTCTCATTTTTGGTTTAATTTCCACTTCCCTGATGAAATATGATATGGAGGATTTTTTCATATGCTTATTTGCAATCTGTATATATATATATACTTTGGTGAGGTGTCTGTTAAAGTTTTGGGCACATTTTTTTCTTGTGTTGTTTCTTTTCTCATTACAGAGATTTAAGAGGTTTTTTTTTAATGTTTTGGATACCAATTCGTTATCAGATATATATCATGCAAATATTTTCTCCCAATGTGGTTTACCTGCTCATTCTCTTAAGAGTATATTTTGCAGAGCTAAAATTTTTAATTTTAATGAAGTCAGGCTTGTCAAGTCTTTTTTTCATGGATCATGGAGGTTATATACAAAAAGTCATCACCAAACTCAAGGTCACTTAGATTTTCTCCTATCTTATCTTCCATGATTTTTATATTTCTATGTTTTGCATTTAATTCTGAAATATTTTTGAGTTAGTTTTTTATGAAGGGTGCAAGGGCTCTATCTGGTTCATTTCTTTTGCATGTGGGTGTCAGTTGTCCCTGCACCACTTGTTGGAAAGGCTGTCTTTTGTCCATTGTATTGCCTTTGCTCCTGTGTAAAAGATCAGTTGATATATTTGTGTGGATCAATTTCTTGTCTCTTTATTCTGTTCCACTGATCTCTTTATTCATTATTTTGGCAATATCACAAAGTCTTGATTATTGTAACTTTATAGTAAGTATTGTAATTGGGTAGCATCATTCTTCTAACTTTATTATTCTCCTTTAATAGTGTGTCAGCTTTTCTGAGTCTTTCACCTCTCCAAATAAGCTTGAGAAAATGTTTGTCAATATTGACAAAATAACTTGCTGGAAATTCAAATAAGATTTCATTGAATCTATAGATCAAGGTGGGAAAACTGATATGTTGAGTCTTCCTATATATGAACATGGAATATCTCTCTATTTATTTAGTTCTTCTTCGATTTCTTCATCAGAGATTTGTAGTTTTTCTCATATTGATTTTGTACATTTTTTTAGAAATGCACCTAAGTATGTCATTTTGGGGGTACTAATGTAATTGTTATTATTGTGCTCTCAACTTCAAATTTCACTTGTTTATTGCTGGTATGTAGGTAAGTGATTGCATTTTTTATATGAACCTTCTATCCTGCAACTATGCTATGGTTTATTGGTCTCAGGAATTTTTAAATTTATTCTCTTGGATTTTCTACACAATCATTTCATCTATGAACAAAAAATGTTAAAATGAAAGTTTTAATTCTTCCTTCACATTCAATACACATTTTATTTTCTTATCTTGTCTTATTATGTTAGCTAGGAATTCCAGTATGATGTTGATTAAAAATGGTAAGAAGCAATGTCCTTGTCTTGTTCCTGATCTTAGTGGGAAAACTTTTATTTTCTCACCATTAAGCATGATATTAGCTTCAGATTTTGTAGCTATTCTTTAACTAATTGAGGAAGCTTCCTTAGCTTACCAATAATTTTATCATTAATGAGTGTTGGATTTTGTCAAATAGTTTTTCTGCATCTATCGGTATGATCATGTGAATTTTATGCTTTTATCTGTTTATGTGATGGATTACATTTGTTGATTTTTTGAATGTAGAGTTCATCTTGTATACCTGGGAAAAATTCAAATTGGTGAGGATGAATAATTATTATGCCTTTGAAATTAAGAGATCAACAATTTACAACAATTAAGGATATATATATATATATATATATATATATATATATATATATATACTGCAAACCAAAAATCTATAATAGATGTACATACAAAAAAGAAAAAGGAATCCAAGTATATCACTACAATAGTTAACAAATCACAAGAGAGAACAGCAAAAGAGGAAAGAAAAACAAAGCACTTACAAAAACAAATATAAAACAATTAACAAAATGGCAGTAAGAACGTACATATCAACAATTACTTTAAATGTAAACATATTAAATGATCCAACCAAAAGACATAGACTGGCTGAATAGACACAAAAACAAGACTCTTATATATGTTGTCTACAAGAGAGCCACTTCAGATCCAGAGACAAATACAGACTGAAAATGAGGGGATGGAAAAAATTATTCCATGCAAATGGAAATCAAAAGAAAGCTGGAGTGGCAATACTCATTTCAGAAAAGATAGATTTTAAAATAAAAACTGTTGCAAGAGACAAAGAAGGATGCTACATAATGATCAGGGATAAATCCAAGAAGATGATATAACAATTGTAAATATGCATGCACCCAACATAGGAGCACCTAAATATAAAGCAAATGTTAACAGCCAAAAAAGGAGACATCAACAGTAACATGAAAATAGTAGGGAACTTTAACACCCCACTTACATCAATGGAGAGGTCATCGAGAGAGAAAATCAAAAGGAAACACAGGCCTTAAATGACACATTAGACCAATAGAATGTAATTGATATTTATAGAGCATTCCATCTGAAAGCTGCAGAATACACATTCTTTACAAGTGTACATGGAACATTCTCCAGGATAGATCACATGCTGGGCCATAAAGCAAGCCTCAGTAACTTTAAGAAAATTGAAATCATATCAAGCATCTTTTCTGATCACAATGCTATGAGATTAGAAATCAACTACAAGGAAAAAACTGAAAGAACACAAACACGTGGAGGCTAAACAATATGCTACTAAATAATCAATGGATCGATGAAAAAATCAAAGAGGAAATAAAAAATACCTAGAGACAAATGTAAACAAAACCATGACAATAGAAAAGTTACAGAATACATCAAAAGCTGTTCTAAGAGGGCAGTTTATAATGATACAAGTTTACCTCAGGAATCAAGAAAAATCTCAATTGAAAAACCTAACTTTATACCTCAAGCAACTAGAGAAAGAAGAACAAACAAAATTCAAAATTAGTAGAAGGAAATAAATCATAAAGAACAGAGCAGAAATAAATGAAGTAGAGACTAAAAACAACAAAAGAGAATATCAATGAAAATAAAAGCTGTTTTTTAAAGGATAAAAAAATTCATAAACCTCAAGACAGACTCCAAGAAAAAAGGGGAAAGGGGCCAAATCAATAAAATCAGAAATGAAAAAGGACACTTTACAACCTACACCACAGAAATATAAAGGTTTGTATTTTCTACAAACAACTATATGCTAATAAAATGGGCCACCTAGAAAAAATAGACAAATTCTTAAAGAGTTATAACCTCACAAGACTGAACTTGGAACAAATAGAAAATATAAACAGACCAATTGCTGGTAATGAAATTGAATCAGTAATTTTAAAACTCCCAACAAATAAAGTCCCAGGCCAGGTGGCTTCACAGGTGAATTCTACCAATCATTTAGAGAAGAGTTAACACCTATCCTTCTCAAACTATTCCAAAAAATTGCAGAGGAAGGAATACCTTCTGAACTCATCCTATGAGGCCAACATCACCCTGATACTGAAACCAGATGAAGATATTACAAGAAAAGAAAACTAGAGGCCAATAACACTGATGAACATGTATGCAAAAATCCCCAATAAGATACCAGCAAAGTGACTCCAAAAATATATTAAAAGGATCATTCACCTTTTCAAGTGGGATTTATCCCAGCAATGCAAGGATTTTTCACTATCTGTGAGTCAATCAATGTGATGTACACAGTAACAAATTGAAGAATAAAAACCATGTGATCATCTCAATAGATGCAGAAAAAGCTTTTGATAAAATTAAATATCCATTTATAACTCCCTAGAAAGTGAGAATAGAGGAAAAATACCTCAACATCATAAAGGCTATATATGACAAACCTACAGCTAACATCATACTAAACAGTGAAAAGCTGAAAGCATTTTCTCTAAGATCAGGAACAAGACAAGTATACCTTCTCTCACCACTTTATTCAGTCTAGTTTTGCAAGTCCCAGCCACAGCAATCAGAGAAGAAAAAGAAATAAAAGGAACCCAAATTGGAAAAGAAGAATTAAGACTGTCTCTGTTTGCAGATGACATGATACTATACATAGAAAACCCTAAAGCTGCTACCAGAAAACTACTAGTGCTTATCAATGAATTTGGTAAAGTTGCAGGATACAAAATTAATACACAGAAATCTGTTGCATTTGTATACACTGACAATAAAAGTTCAGAAAAAGAAATTAGAGAAACAACACCATTTACCATCACATCAAAAATATTAAAATACCTAGGAATAAACCTACTTAAGGAGGCAAAACACCTGTACTCTGAAAACTATAAGATGTTGTTGAAAGAAATCAAAGATGACACAAACAGATGGAAAGATATACCATGTTCTTGGATCTGAAGTAGCAACATTGTTAAAATGACCATACTTCCCAAGGCTATCTATAAATTCAATGCAATCCATATCAAATTACCCATGGCATTTTTCACAGAACCAGAACAAAATTTTTTTCACATTTACATGGAAACACAAAAGACCCCAAATAGCCCAATCAATCTTGAGAAAGAAAAACAGAGCTGGAGGAATCAGGCTCACTGACTTCAGAATACTACAAAGCTACAGTAATCAAAACTGTATGGTACTGGCACAAAAACAAAAATATAGATCACTGGAACAGGACAGAAATAAACCCATGCACCTGTAGTTAATTAAACTATTACAAAGGAAGCAAGAATGGAGAAAAGACCATCTTTTCAATAAATGGTGCTGGGAAACTGGACAGCTACATTTAAAAGGATGAAATCAGAACATTCTTTAACACAATATACAAAAATAAACTCAAAATGGATTAAAGATGTAAATATAAGATGAGATACTATAAAACTCCTAGAGCAAAACATAGGCACCCTTTAAGTTAAATTGCATCAATATTTTCTGGATCCATTTCCTAGAGTTATGGAAATAAAGACAAAATAAACAAATGAGACCTAATTAAACTTAAAAGCTTTGCAAAGCAAAGGGTACTACAAACAAATAGAAAAGCTGATGTATGGAAAGGGAAAAAAATATTTGCAAAGTTGCTACTGACAAGTGAGTAGTTACCAAAATATATGAACAGCTCATACAGCTCAATATCAAAAAAATAAACAACCTAATCAAAAAAATGAGCAGAAGATCTAAAGGGACAGTTCTCTAAAGAATTCATACAGATAGCCAATAGGCACATGAAAAACTGCCCAACATCTCAAGTTATTAGAGAAATAAATATCAAAAGTGCAATGAGGTCCAACCTCACACTGGTCAGAATTGCCATCATTAAAACATCTACAAATAATAAATGTTGCAGAGGGTGTGGGAAAAAAAGAACCCTCCTATACTGTTGGTGGAATGTAAATTGGTGAAGGCATTCTAGATGCTCCTTAAAATACTAAAAAATAGAATACCATAAGGTATTGTATCCAGTAATCCCACTCTTGGTCATATATCCAGAGAAAACTGTAATTTGAAAAGAAATATGCACCACAAAGTTCATTGCCACATTATTTACATTAGCCAAGACATGGAAGCAATCTAAATGTCCATTGACAGATGAATAGATAAAGATGTTAAAAAAAAGAAGAAAAGTAAATTTTAATTTAAAATAAAGTAAAAAAAAATAGATGTGGCATACATATATTCAATGGAATATTTCTCAGCCATAAAAATGAATGAAATAATGTCTTTTGCAGAAACATGAATGGACCTAGAGATTATCATACTAAGTGAAGTAAGTCAGAGAAAGACAAATATATGTTATTGTTAATATGTGGAATCTAAAAAAAATGACACAAATGAACTTATTTCCAAAAGAGAAATAAACTCACAGACATAGAAAACAAACTTATGGTTACCAAAAGGGAAAGGGGTGGGTAGGTAAATTAGGAGTTTGGAATTAACCTAATTTATTACAGAGTAATAAATATAAAATAGATAACCAACAAGGACCAACTGTATAGCACACAGAAGCATACTCAACATGTTGTAATAATCTATAAGGGAAAAGAATCTAAAAAAAGTATGTATATATATGTATATATACATATATATTTACATATATGTATATATAACTGAATCACTTTTCACTGAAATGAACACAACATTGTAAATCTAATATACTTCAATTAAAAAATAAATAGAAGTCCAATGTGCTATATATTGCGCTACAGAGGCACCCAACATAGGAGCACCACAATACATAAGGCAAATACTAACAGCCATAAAAGGGGAAATTGACAGTAACATTCATAGAAGGGGACTTTAACACCCCACTTTCACCAATGGACAGATCATCCAAAACGAAAATAAATAAGGAAACACAAGCTTTAAATGATACATTAAACAAGATGGACTTAACTGATATGTATAGGACATTGAATCCAAAAACTAAAGAATACACATTTTTCTCAAGTGCTCATGGAACATTCTCCAGGATAGATCATATCTTGGGTCACAACTCAAGCCTTGGTAAATTTAAGAAAATTGAAATTGTATCAAGTATCTTTTCTGACCACAATGCTATGAGACTAGACATCAATTACAGGAAAAGATCTGTAAAAAATACAAACACATGGAGGCTAAACAATACACTACTTAATAACGAAGTGATCACTGAAGAAATCAGAGAGGAAATAAAAAATTACCTAGAAACAAATGACAATGGAGACACGACAACTCAAAACCTATGGAATGCAGCAAAAGCAGTTCTAACAGGGAAGTTTATAGCAGTACAATCCCACCTTAAGAAACAGGAAACATCTCAAATAAACAACCAGACCTTGCACCTAAAGCAATTAGAGAAAGAAGAAGAAGAAGAAGAAGAAGAAGAACAACAACAAAAAACCCAAAGGTAGCAGAAGGAAATAAATAATAAATATCAGATCAGAAATAAATGAAAAAGAAATGAAGGAAATGATAGCAAAGATCAATAAAATTAAAAGCTGGTTCTTTGAGAAGATAAACAAAATTGATAAACCATTAGCCAGACTCATCATGAAAAAAAGGGGGAAGATTCAAATCAATAAAATTAGAACTGAAAAAGGAGAAGTAACAACTGACACTGCAGAAATACAAAAGATCATGAGAGATTACTACAAGCAACTCTATGCCTATAAAATGGACAACAAGGAAGAAATGCACAACTTCTTAGAAAAGCACAACCTGCCAAGACTGAATCAGGAAGAAATAGAATATATGAATAGACCAATCACAAGCACTGAAATGGAAACTGTGATTAAAAATCTTCCAACAAACAAAAGCCCAGGACCAGATGGCTTCACAGGCAAATTCTATCAAACATTTAGAGAAGAGCTAACACCCATCCTTCTCAAACTCTTCCAAAATATAGCAGACGGAGAAACAGTCCCAACCTCATTCTACGAGGTCACCATCACCTTGATACCAAAACCAGACAAGGATGTCACAAAGGAAGAAAACTACAGGCCAATATCACTGATGAACATAGATGCAAAAATCCTCAACAAAATATTAGCAAACAGAATATGACAGCACATTAAAAGGATCATACATCATGATCAAGTGGGGTTTATTCCAGGAATGCAAGCATTCTTCAATATATGCAAATCAATCAACGTGATACACCATATTAACAAATTGAAGGAGAAAAACCATATGATCATCTCAATAGATGCAGAGAAAGCTTTCAACAAAATTCAACACCAATTTATGATAAAAACCCTGCAGAAAGTAGGCATAGAGGGAACTATCCTCAACATAATAAAGATCATGTATGACAAACCCAAAGCGAACATTGTCCTCAATGGTGAATAAATATTTCCACTAAGATGAGGAACAAGACAAGGTTCCCCACTCTCACCACTCTTATTCAACATACTTTTGGAAGTTTTAGCCACAGCAATCAGCGAAGAAAAGGAAATAAAAGGAATCCAAATTGGAAAAGAAGAAGTAAAGCTGTCACTGTTTGCAGATGACATGATATTATACATAGCAAATCCTAAAGATGCTACCAGAAAACTACTAGAGCTAATCAATGAATTTGGTAAAGTAGCAGGATACAAAATTAATGCACAGAAATCTCTGGCATTCCTATATACTAGTGATGAAAAATCTGAAAGTGAATTCAAGAAAACACTCCCATTTACCATTGCAAAAAAAAGAATAAAATATCTAGGAATAAACCAGACTAAGGAGACAAAACACCTGTATGCAGAAAATTATAAGACACTGATGAAAGATTTAAACATGATAAAATAGATGGAGAGATATACCATGTTCTTGGATTGAAAGAATCAACATTGTGAAAATGACTCTACTACCCAAAGCAATCTACAGATTCAATGAAATCCCTATCAAACTACCACTGGCATTTTTCACAGAACTAGAACAAAAAATTTCACAATTTGTATGGAAACACAAAAGACCCCGAATAGCCAAAAGCTTTTTGAGAACAAAAAACGGAGCTGGAGGTATCAGGCTCCCTGAGTTCAGACTATACTACAAAGTTACAGTAATCAAGACAGTATGGTAGGGCCTCCCTGGTGGCGCAAGTGGTTAAGAGTCCGCCTGCCAATGCAGGGGATACGGGTTCGTGCCCCGGTCTGGGAGGATCCCATATGCCGCGGAGCGGCTGGGCCCGTGAGCCATGGCCGCTGGGCCTGTGCATCCGGAGCCTGTGCTCCGCAACGGGAGAGGCCACAACAGTGAGAGGCCCACATACCGCAAAAAAAAAAAAAAAAAAAAAAAAAGACAGTATGGTAGTGGCAAAAAAACAGAAAGATTGATCAATGGAACAGGATAGAAAGCCCAGAGATAACCCCACACACATATGGTCACCTTATCTATTCTTTTCTTTTTTTTTGCAGTATGCGGGCCTCTCACTGTTGTGGCCTCTCCCATTGCAGAGCACAGGCTCCGGACACGCAGGCTCAGCGACCATGGCTCACGGGCCCAGCCGCTCTGTGGCATGTGGGACCTTCCTGTACCGGAGCACGAACCTGTGTCCCCTGCATCGGCAGGTGGATTCTCAACCACTGTGCCAGGGAAGCTCTGGTCACCTTATCTTTGATAAAGGAGACAGGAATGTACAGTGGAGAAAGGACAGCCTCTTCAATAAGTGGTGCTGGGAAAACTGGACAGGGACATGTAAAAGTATGAGATTAGATCATTCCTTAACACCATACACAAAAGTAAGCTAAAAATGAATTAAAGACCTAAATGTAAGGCCAGAAACTATCAAACTCTTAGAGGAAAACATAGGCAGAACACTCCATGACATAAATCACAGCAAGATCCTTCTTGACCCACCTCCTAGAAAAATGGAAATAAAAACAAAAATAAACAAATAGGACCTAATGAAACTTCAAAGCTTTTCAAAACTTCAAAGGAAACCATAAACAATAACAAAAGACAACCCTCAGAATGGGAGAAAATATTTTGCAAATGAAGCAACTGACAAAGGATTAATCTCCAAAATTTATACGCAGCTCATGCAGCTCAGGACAAAAAAAAAAAAAAAAATGTAATCCAAAAATGGGCAGAAGACCCAAATAGACATTTCTCCAAAGAAGATATACTGACTGCCAACAAACACATAAAATAATGCTCAACATCATTAATCTTTAGAGAAATGCAAATCAAAACTACAATGAGATATCATCTCACACCAGTAAGAATGGCCAACATCAAAAATTTAGAAGTAATAAATGTTGGAGAGGGTGTGGAGAAAAGGGAATACTCTTGCACTGCTGGTGAGAATGTGAATTGGTACAGCCACTAGGGAGAACAGTATGGAGGTTCCTAAAAAAGTAAAATTAGGACTACCATATGACCCAGCAATCCCACTACTGGGCATATACCCTGAGAAAACCATAATTCAAAAAGAGTCATGTACCAAAATGTTCATTACAGCTCTACTTACAATAGCCCAGAGATGGAAACAACCTAAGTGTCCATCATTGGATGAATGGATAAAGAAGATGCAGCACATATATACAATGGAATATTACTCAGCCATAAAACGTAACGAAATTCGGCTATTTGTAATGAAGTGGACAGACCTAGAGTCTGTCATACAGAGTGAAGTAAGTTAGAAAGAGAAAGACAAATACCGTATGCTAACACATATATATGGAATTTAAGAAAAAAAAATGTCATGAAGAACCTAGGGGTAAAACAAGAATAAAGACACAGACATACTTGAGAACGGACTTGAGAATATGGGGAGGGGGAAGGGTAAACTGTGACAAAACAAGAGAGAGGCATGAACATATAAACTACCAAACTTAAAGTAGATAGCTAGTGGGAAGCAGCTGCATAGCACAGGGAGATCAGATTGGTGCTTTGTGACTGCATGGTGGGATGGGATTGGGAGGGTGGGTGGGAGGGAGACACAAGAGAGAAGGAATATGGGAACATATGCATATGTATAACTGATTCACTTTGTTATAAAGCAGAAACTAACACACCATTGTGAAGCAATTATGCTCCAATATTTTTGTAAAAAAAAAATAAATAAATAAATAAAAATAAAATTTGCAAAGAAAAATAAATAAATAAATGTGGGCAAAATAAACAAATTTCTAAGAAAATGTAAATGTTGAAATCTGAGGTAAAAAGTAGAAAATTAAAATATTCCTATATAGTTAAAAAAATTGAATCAATAAGTTAAATGCATTTTCAAATATAACTGCCAACAACACTGCTTAATGATGAGTTCTTTTAAGTATATAGTGAAGATTCACTTCAAATTTTACAGAAACTCAGAAAATAATTGGAAAGTATAGACAAGATTTAAATAAAACTATACATTAAATATTCATGTTTAACAGAAATCATAAATGTCAGTTATTAAAACTTACCTCTCATCTTCCTAAGATAATTATACCTAAATGGACTTAATGTAGAGTATTTTATATTGAAATATTTGACAAACACTCACTACATATATCCACACATATATATGACATCAACGATCTGGTGGAAGTATAGTGATGCCAATGATGTCTTTTCTGTATGTGCTTTTCAATACTCTGTGTAGGGTAGATGTGTCACTCCCATCCCTCTTCAAGGAAGGACTTGTTAACCTAATTGCTTAGAGCACTGTTAGCAGATATTTTGTAGCCATCAGCCCCTTGAGGAATTGCCTCCACTGCAGAAGCCACTGTGCTCAAGGCCACATCACATCCTTTTAAGGTTTTCCCCTGTCAAAAGTCTGAGGGACCATTTTACTTTCACAAGTTTATGTGAGGTCAGTAGAAACTGTTCCAGCTGCATTGCTGCTCAGTTTCTCCCTCTGCCCAATCCTGCTTCCTCTCCTCCTTTCCATAGGCTTAATGAGTATTTGTACATTAAACTTTTGTCATAGAATATGCTTCCTCAAAATCCAAACATCAACATTATGTTTGAATAAGTGAGCATAAGATATGCATGAATATATCCATATATAAAAACTGCAGTAAAATTAGGAATAGATTCTTTGAACTTCCCTTACCTTCAGAATTTAAAAGAGCCATCCAAGGAATGTATGTATTTGAGACAGACATCAAATCTAAAGTACTCTCTGTTATGAATAAGGGCTTTGATGAAGGGATACTCTTGTTAGAAATTGTATTAGAGGGCCTCCCTGGTGGCGCAAGTGGTTGAGAGTCCGCCTGCCGATGCAGGGGATACGGGTTCGTGCCCCGGTCTGGGAGGATCCCATATGCCGCGGAGCGGCTGGGCCCGTGAGCCATGGCCGCTGAGCCTGCGCGTCCGGAGCCTGTGCTCCGCAGTGGGGGAGGCCACAACAGTGAGAGGCCCGCATACCGCAAAAAAAAAAAAAAAAAAAAAAAAAGAAATTGTATTAGAGAAATGATGGTAGCATGGGAAAGAGACTCCTCAATTTCAAGATACTTGATTTATAAGATTTCATCTGGAAAAAAGAACTGATTTTCTTATAGAAGGAGTAAAATGTTAAGTAGTAAGGATATTTTCAAACATCATCCCTTTTGTTATATACAAAAAAAAAAAAACTCCAACTAGTGTCAGACAGAAAAAAAAACTCTAGGAATTGATCCTTATTTTTTGTTTTAATTACACTTTTGAGATTAAATGTTCAGTCATCACAAACTTTTATTCCATACCATGATTTCCAATACATTTCTTGATCTAAAGTAAATTTATGTTGAACATACCATATATTTTACTAATATACATTTAACATGAAATTTACATTTTAATTTAAAATATAATTATTTTGAAATGTATAATATTGGCTCTTACAAAAAGAAATATATGTTTGTAAAGGCAGTTGATTAAAAATTTAACTACCTGATACCTTCTAAATTTGGCTTCTGGGAATAAATGCTTCAAGGGAAAGTAAGCAGTCAGGAAAGAAAAGCAATTTTTAAAATAAATACACTGAGTTAGAGTAGTGTAATATGCACTATAATCTTCTATACTACCTAAATTCCTATGTCAAAAATATTAAGCTAGTTTTACACAAAATTTCAGAGGCCAGATGATTTATGCAAAAATTATGACATGCAAAAAAAGTACCTATTCTAATATTTGAAATTGGATTCTCTTACTTCAGTGTAGTACTCTTGACTTTATCCCATGTGTGAAAAAATAGTAAGTGGCTTGGGGATAAGTACAGTGAAAAGCTGAGAAAACTGGGATTCTCCATCAAATATTGAGGAATGCTTTAAGATGAAGGCATTGCCATGAAGATTGACATTTTTTAAAAAGTATATCTCTTTTTTTCCTCGTGGATAATTTCAGTATCTATTGTATTCCCACAAAGTCTCTAAATTATTTTTGCCTATTTACTTAACTTTTCCTATAGGCTATTTTAGTAAATTGTTTGATCAACTTAAACATGTTCTCAGATATTTCCAGGAGCCAGCAATATATAAATGTAATAGATGGGTGGCATAATTACCACACATTTTGTCCTTTAGATTACTGCAGTCCTTTTAAATGTGTGCACCAATTTTAAGGGTTTTCTCATTCAGTTTTACTTAAATGATTTTTCACAGATTGGCAATAAATCATAATTCTTTTTTATTCTTTGTGGTGTCAACAAAATAATGCAGCTATTTATATCAATACAAAATATGTAGAAATGTAATTAGAAAGTGGTTTTAATTAGTGTCTTGCTTGCTAATAACAATAAAGTCAGTTGATGACATAATGTATCCCAATACAATTCTTCTAATAATTATTAATAGAATACAGCTGCAATTAATCATTACAAATATGACTTTACAGGTAGATCCCACTTTTGATACACAAAATACTCTTTCTCAGAGATTTCCTTTATAAAAGAAAAATTTGGAATAAATGTAACATATGGAGTACAAAAGTAGAAACTTCACTTCCTGGTGATCATTATTTTAATTGGTAAAATACCATTTTTAGTTATAATATTTACCATCAAGAGAAAAATAAGGGGCAGATGAAATTTAGCATACATAAAATTTCTTTACTTGCCAACTGATGTGTACCTCAACTCAAACATCTGTTTGTGCTTTTTTATTTTTTTGATGCTTGTTCATGTGTGTAAATATGTAATTTAAATTAATTGATAAAATGTTTTTAAGAAAAAGCGTAACTATTTCAAATGAATTGAGGCTTTAGAGAAATTGTGTGATATTTTAAATGAGTGTTGTATATTAGGGAAGATCTCAGAAAAAATTTTTAAATGTTTATATGTCTTGGAGATGATAAGAGTGTGTTAAATATATGTATGGCCCACTGTTGTCTGGAGAGTATTAGTAGTATTTGTGTGGAGTTATGATTTCAGTTTGATAAGAAATTTTAATATTTTTCAATAGTTGTTTGTCATGAAATCATCCTAAAGAAGATAATGTTAAAATAAACTTATACTTCATTTGAAGCTTGAGTAATAGTGTTTTTTTTAATCATTTTGTTAAAATAAAGAAAATTTACTTTTAAAAATCAGCTGTTTTTTTTTTTTTTTTTTTTTTTTTTTTTTTCCCGTACGCGGGCTTCTCACTGTTGTGGCCTCTCCCGTTGCGGAGCACAGGCTCCGGATGCGCAGGCTCAGCGGCCATGGCTCACGGGCCCAGCCGCTCCGCGGCATATGGGATCCTCCCAGACCGGGGCACGAACCCGTATCCCCTGCATCGGCAGGCGGACTCTCAACCACTGCGCCACCAGGGAAGCCCAAATCAGCTGTTTTTAGAAAGAATATATTCAAGCTATATCCTGTGATTAATGAACTTCAAAATTTTAATAAGTTAGCATCAACAATATCATTCAATGAAAAATATTACTTTGAATGATATTTCTTTAAAATTTTATGATTCTGAAATACTCAAAAACAATTATTAAATTCATCAAAACATTATTCCAGGTAGACATTATGGAAGTTTCCTCATTTACTGTCTCTCACCTCTGCAGCCTCCCTCCCCCAGCCATGACAGATACCTTCAAAGTATGAGTTTGTTGATGGTTCCAAGGTAGAGGTTATTAATAAACAATTTTGGATTCTTCTGGAATTTATTTCTGAATCAAGATTGCTTTATTAATTATTCTGAAACTTTTAGCTTATTGTCCTGGCTATTTAGTGAATAATTGATTCTCTTTTTAAGTGGTGAGTGCCCTTAACGAGTTATCCACTCCTCCCTGGGCACACAAGAAGAAGACTCTAGCATTTATGAAGAACACATGACTTAGGATTTTATCTTTTCCCCATTTTGAGGGTCTCCTAAAGATACAACTTAACAATGTCAATTTGTCTTACAATATTTCAATTTCTTATCTCCCCATCACTCCTCACAGCCTCATTCTCGACAACTACCATTCCATGTAAGGATCCTTGAAGGAACTGCTGGCACAAGTTTGTGGTCCAGGTCATTGTTAGTGTCCAGCTGGAGAGAAAACTTCAACTGAGTTCCTGGAATACTTTATTTCCTTGGCCTTCATACCAGCCTAGATGATTTTGCCTTATCTATTTTCTCATTTAACTTCCTTTCTGCTAAATTCCTGAAGGAGATAATTATCTCTGGGTGATTATGATAATTTTGTCTTCACTCTCCAATAGGCACACACACACAAAAATGCTTAGCAAACTGTTTTTTTTTTTTTTTTACACAAGCTTTATGAGTAGCTTCTGTTATTAGGATATTTTAGATTTGTGTATCTATTCCCAGAATTTCTGCTTAACCTAACCATCTGCTTCTCTCCAAATTAGGAGTAAAAGAAATGTCAAGATTACCATTTGCTTATTTTTTTTCTCTCTTGTATCTCATTTTCACAAAGCTTTTTGTTTGGTCTATGTGAGGGGAGAATGGGTGAGATTAAGAGCTAAGAGATTTCTCTTTGCCTTTCCTTGCTTCTCAAATCCACTTGGGAAAGTAGGCAATCATCTTCATTTACATCTGTTTTTGCTTGGATTATTGTGTTATATAGATATACATAATAGATACAGACAGAAATATAGCTATAGATGTAGATGAAGAGATACAGAGATACAGGTTGTAATCAGTTAAATTGAATTTTTCTTTTTCACTTTTTTGTTTTCAATTTTTAGCAATGTTGAGTAGCCTTTATTTTGTCTGGCATTACTCTGCCACACAAGCCATAAAATTTAGTGGTGAATTTGGACTTACAGAACTTTTATTTATGTAGACTCAAATCTCTTAATTTCTTTCTTATGTGAATTATGCTTTTAATTCTGTGCATCAATACAGTTTACATGTACCTAAAGAACACCCAAACAATATGTCTATAAAGCAAAAGTGAGGGCTTCCCTGGTGGCGCAGTGGTTGAGAGTCAGCCTGACAATGCAGTGGACATGGGTTCGTACCCTGGTCGGGAAGATCCCACATGCCACGGAGTAGCTAGGCCCGTGAGCCATGGCCACTGAGCCTGCACATCCTGAGCCTGTGATCCACAACGGGAGAGGCCACAACAGTGAGAGGCCCACGTACCACAGGGAAAAAACAAAAAAACAAAAAAAAACAAAGCTCAGTTTGATCTTATTGCCACCTTGACAGAGTCCTAGTAACACCTCAAAGCAGGAAAGGCAAAGTCACAATAATTTTGAAGTTTTGAGTCTTGTTTAAATTATGTCTCTCAACGCATGGACTTGGTTAAATTTGGGTGAAAACCATGATATGATAGTTGAGCATTAGTGGATTTAACAAAGTAAAGATTTTGATCTGAGTATTTCAAAAAGTCTTGAGGAGTCACTTGATGCTCTCTTTTGAAAACAGAAAAGTTTAATGTTTATTCAATGGGTTTTTCAGAACAATGATATTATTTGCAACTTGTATCTCCCTTGACAAGTGTTCCTTTAAGTAGTAGTATAATGTCGTATTGATGCAGATAGTGCAATAAGAAATTTGTGTTGGTAGAAACTGAGAGCTCTGTGGCTGCAGATGGTTTTGATGATCATAATACACTGATTTAAAGAAAGCCATATGATGCTTAATTCTCACATTTTTAGTAACTAAATTAATGTTATTACCTTAGTATATCCTGTGTAATGGAGCCTTTAATGAAAATAATAGAATTATAAAATACAAGTTACAATTAAAAGGGAATTTTGCAATCTTCCTTCCAATTCAGGAAAATGTTCTGCCAAATTCTTGACATGTGATTGTCCAGTGCTGGCAAAATAAAATAATCTTACCAACAAAGTTCCCTTCATGTGAATATTGAAGAGAGATGGAAAACAATTTAACATTAAATAAACATTATCAATGTGCATGCATGTAAGTTAGCACAAAAATGACTACAAATCTGTATGGAATTTCACACAAATTAAATAGTAAAGTGGAAGAAAGAAAAATTCAAACTCCTCTTATCTCCTTAAGAAACAAATAGATGTACCTAGTGATTGTCTCCTCTGTTGATTATGAGAAGATTAATTTCAACGTTATATATACATGGTACCAAGAGTCAGAAAGGCTACAACTCTTCATTGTAAAATCAAGTCTTTGGTCCTCTTATGTGGTCTATTCTGCTTTCAAGGAGACACCCTACAGAAGGATGAATAGGGATTCAGCTGCTGCCTCACTCCTCAAAGAAAACGTTTTCATTTTACCCTTATACAATCCTCCACTTCAGTGCTTCCTTCCTTCTTTCCTTTATTAATATATGACTTCCTCTCACTTATTTTGCTATAAGATTTTGTATACACACAAGTTATCATTTTTAATCTTGAATTATGATTTATTTATTTTTGTCTCTCTCTTTTAACTAGACTGCAAGTTCATAAAAGAGGAAGTCTATTTTATTCTTGGTTTACTAGCCAACTTCTAGTGTGTACATGAAAGATATTTGAATTCTTATTTTGATATAAGTAAAATTTTATTAATATTCCTATTAAAATATCATGTCCAGAACAGAAAAGATTGCTCCAGTGCAAAGTATTAGCCTTAGTTTTTGAACTTCACACACTTTACTAAAATTTCCAGGCTTTTGGAAACATTGATTTTTCTACTGCCAGGAGCATCATGAATGATTCCGCTCTTACAGCTGAGCATTCTTCTTACCCCATCTTTTTAACTTCTATTTGCTTGTATTAGCATGGACTAATACATTTTTCATTAGAAACTGCATCTAATGCTCATTTCATACTTATTTTTGCTCTCTTAATGGCTTTTCTGTTTTGAGACCCAAGCAATCCAAGGATGTGGTAATTGTATAAATGGAAGATCATCAGTGTGATGCACAAATTATTTTTGATCCAATGTTATAAATGTTTAATTTCCATGATTTCTGACAAGACTTCTCCACTAACACAGCTTAATTGCATTTTTAAGGGCAGCACCATATATTAAGTGGAGTAGAAGTACTGTCTTTTAAATTAGAAATCTCCCTCCACATAATAAGAAAGATTTAGAAGCTGCAAATATCTTTAAACCATTTTTTAGTTTGAAACTGCACAGATTTTTTGCTTTGATTGAAATGAGTATTTATAGCATGGTTTGATCAGCTATTCTGCTGGGTTTGTATAGCAGAAAAAGACTAAAATGTGTGGAGACATGGCTTTCAGTTGGAGCAACTGAAGAGTAACAAGAACAATTGGAAAGAAAATGAGACACAGTCAAAACAAGTTACAGTGTCTTAAAGCATTAGAGAAAATACAACTTTGAGACAATTTTCATTTGAAAACAAACTACAGTATTGTGCAATTTTCTCATATTCACTTGTGTATATTTTTAAACCTTGAAATAACACAGACTTCTGAACTATTAATGAAATCTGATATGTTTTCTAATTTCTGAATAAAATTTGAGTAAAATATATAGAGGGTAACTTGCTGAAAAGAGGAGTATACTAATATTAAATAAAATTGTACAGGATATTACATTAGAAATGGTCATACTGTAAGTAAACAGGCGCTATGAATAAAGCACAGAAAATGTGTATTAAAACTTTTTTTTTTCTAAGAACAATAAAAGATTATTGCAATGTGAAATATATACTGTGACTTATATGAGATTTTAGAGGGAGGTGCTTTTGGATCTCATTGTGTTATTAAATTTCACCAGTCCATTTTAGAGAAAGTACACCATTAATCCAACTCACTGCAATTTTTAATTTTAAAATGATTACTTATATCTGTTTCAAATATATGGATAGGTTAAAATAGCCTTTTTCACATTCTGCTTAATTACAACGTGTGTACTGATACTATGCTTTATGTTAGTCTTCATTGTTAAAGTAAAATACATTCAGCACATTTTATATATGTTCTAAAGTGTTTTATCTGATTCTGTGTTCAACCAATTAAAAGTTATTGAGAACTAAAAGTGCATGATGTTTTACTAGAAACTGTAAAGAAAGCATGGAAAGAATTTGGATAGACCTAGAGAATGGATTAAAAACATCTTGTGCAGTTTTCACATGCATACACAGTAAATACCTAGGGGCAAAGATCCAGAACTGGATTATGTGGCAGGTATATTCACAAATTTTTAGATTTCTCTTAATTGTTTTGATATATTTTATTGTGACATCTTCTAATTAACATTAAAAGAAATTTTCTCCACAATGTGTTTTTATTTAACATTATCTTTCAATCTCTCTCTCTACTTCAGCCAATAAACTTATTATTCATAAGACAAAAAATTTGAAACAAAATGGAAAATCAAATTAGAGCAAGTTATTTAATTCATAAACAAGATCGATTAGGTCTTTTCAAATTCTACTTTTGTTTATCAGTATACTAAATAATGAAGACATATCCATCAAAAAACTGTAATGCACATATGTACACAACTTTAGATCCTATAAGAAGTTAATGAAATATCCATTTCAATTGTAGTAGCCAGGTGAGTAGAAGTGGTACAGTTAAATTTGGAATCAAGTGTTAAGTGGGCTTCTTTACTATAAAGAATAGGAATCTAGACAAAAAAGAAAAATCATTACAATTGGATTAGCTGGGAATGGTTTCTTCATGATCTGAAACTCAAAGGAAGGGTGAAATATGATTATATGAGGATAATATTTCAGATTTAAGTTTGGGATAATCAAAGAAATGGATGCTCTGCTTTATTAAAATGAAATTTGTAGATCACTAGGTATCATGGACACATATATACACAACCATACTTCATATTCACTATGTTTCATATATATTTGAATTCATATACATATGAATACATATATTACAAACCATTTGTTTTGAAGTGATACCTTACAAGTGAAATGGTTGTTGAGTATAATACTTAAGTTTTGAATCAAAGTGTTTTCAGACAACATTTCAGAATATATTTTCCTTTTTAAAAATGTTCCAGAGATTATGCAACAGTGGGCACCAGTACCCTAGTATTGATAGGGAGTAGTAAGAATAGACGAGGTGTTGTTTTAGGGGATGGGAGCAAAGACATTTTGATGATGAGGGGTGGATTATCAGTGAACTTTAAAGCCAGCTGAGGGGTACAGACATGAAATTATAGATAACCAGAGATCAATATAGATTCCTGATTATAGTTGGGGAATGAAGAAAAAAAGAAAAAAAAACTTTAAGAATATAAGATTAGAAGTGGCATTTGAGGAAAGATTTGGTGAGTAAATGTCAAGAGCCAGGGATACCTAAGAAGAATAGTTTCAGTAAAGTCAAAACTTCCCCTATATTTGGCCATTATGCATTTAGAGTGAACTAGGACAACCACATAGAAGTGTATTGTAAGTAGCTAGAAAAATGGAATGAGACCTTCAGTGAATTTCATGGTAAAAATAGCCAAAACAGTGAAATAAAGTTCTAACACTGCCTCCACCCCACCAAAAAAAAAAAAAAAAAAAAAAAAACAAACAAACTAAAAACACTGACAAAGTGTGAGAACTGACTATTTCTGTGATTAGGTTAAAACAGAATTATTGTAGCACAGTATGTATAAGGGTCTCATACAATCATCTCCAGGTATACTTCTTAACAGAAAGAGATGCATTTCAAAGAACTTTGAGTAAATATTAGATTCTATTTATTGCCAATATTGGCATATCTCAGTTCCTTTTACTTATCTACCAAATAAGTTAAACACATATCACATGTACAATTTTCCATTACACTTTACAAAACACTGGTTTATTTTAAGTGAAAATTTATGATTAATAAAGCATCAAGCACAATTCCCAGTGCTGTAGAACTTGATTAAAAGCAGATCCATTATTTTAGGCAATTCAAAAAGCAAAATCAATTAAAGATCACATTAATTTTCATGTGAGTCAATATAATTTAATAGATAAACACAGGGTTTTTGATTCAGACAAATATTGTTTCAATGTCTGCTGTGTCACTTGCTAGTGTTCACTTACTAGATATGTGTTGTGAATCAATTATTATGAGATACCAATGCTTTACATCTTAAATATTCTTTAAATATTAGTTATTATTGTCAATAACATTTTAAAATTGACTGTGTAAATAGTGGTGCTAAACCTCAAATGTGAAGTATATATGAAATAAGTTAGATACTCAAAAATTAGACTTTTGTTTTGTTTCTTAAAAAATATCAAGATGCATAATGCCATCTACTGTCAAGGATTAGTCAGGGATGAGAGAAAAAGAAACATTTGAATATATTAAAACCTTTTATAAAAAAGTTGGATAATTATAAAAAAACAAGATGAATTATCAAAAAATCTACTCAGGAAGGGCATCCTAAGGGGAAAATAAATTTCATCTTTCAGTAGATTGAGGAGAAAACAGAAAAAAAATATAGAAAATTGTTTATGTAAAGCAAGACACACAAGTAATTAAAATCATGAGATGAGCTGCAATGAATAAAAATAGTGGACATATATAGTAACTTGACTCACAAATCTCAGAGAATACTATCTCACAAATGAAACTCCAAATCCAAATGGCTTCATGGGTAAACTCATTCAAGAATTTAAGAAAAAAATATATACTAATATTACATAAAATACTTCAAAGGATAGAAGAGGGTGCATTTCCCAACCAATTTTATGAGGACAGTACAGTCCCAATATCAAAACATGGAAAGGATATTACAAGAAAAGAAAATAATGAGTCAATATCTTTTATGACTATAAATATAAATATCTTAAGCACAATCTAGCAAATTGAATTTAGTAACACATAAAGAATAGTACTTCATGGGAATTCCCTGCTGAGCCAGTGGATAGGACTACATGCTTTCACTGACAAGGGCCCAGGTTCAATCCCTGGTAGGGGAACTAAGTTCCTGCAAGCCATGAGGCCAAAAACGAAACTGAAAACAAAACTTAAAAAGAATAGTACTTCATGTTCAAAACAAGTTTATTTCAGAAATGGAAGGTTGAATTAAGTTTTGAAAAATTAACCATACTAATTTACCTATGTTATACAGCTTTTGTTTTGTTTTGTTTTGAAATGATGTCTTGATTCAGTTTTGAGGCCCAAGTATAGTCTAGTCACCTCCATGTTTAAGCAGCTGATTAAGTTTACACCCCAGTTCCCTTATCAGCATCTGATAATCAATTGTCTTTATGCATCCTCCCAAATCATCTCTCTCACCAGAGACCTGACAACTAGGAATAGCTTTCATGCCTTAGAGGAGGGGGAAATTATTCAAATGCATCAACTGACAGTAATACTGCAAAATCCAGATAATCTCACCTTGCCTGTCATACATAAGCTGCTTCCTGTCGTCTTAGCTTGCTGCTACCCTGTCCCCAGGTGCATCTCCTTGTGTTGCTCTACCAGGTGGCCTTATCTACATGTAAAGAGTTCTACTTTTCATCTATATTAAGTGTCAGTGTGTTGTGTAATGGTATCAAAAGAGTCTTTAAATATTATAAAGCCCCACATTGGTATTGTCAGTTCAATGTTTAGTAGAGCCACTGAAAATACACATCTTTGTTTTGCTTCTAAATTTAGGACAGAAACACTTAATTTTAACATTTCAGTCATATGTTTATTGAAGAATTTTTATAAACATTGTGTCTGTGTTTAAGTGACATCTCTTCACAGTTTGTGAAAGTTTTTATCATAAATGAGTGTTTTAACTCATTTAACTCATGATCAAACTTTCACAAACTGTGAAGAGATGTCACTTAAACACAGCAGAAACTTAACACACAATGGTAAAGCAATTATACTCCAATAAATATGTTAAATAAATAAATAAATAAATAAATAAAAAAAACGAGTGTTAAATGTTTCCAAATAGTTTTTTGCACCTAACACAATGGTCATGTATTTTCATTCTTCTTCATTTTGTTAATGTGGTTAATTTGTATGGAATGTAAATAAACTAAAAGAGTAAGATACTATGTTATTAAAGAAGAAATACTACAACTAAAACAATTTACAAAAACATAATTGGCAAAAAGAATGGATTCACACAGTATAAATTGCTGGTGGCAGTATAAATTGGCATAATGATTTTGTAAAACTATTTGACAGGATCTATTAAAGTTAATCATATGCCTATCTTTTATCCCTGGGTATATATGTACCTAGGTATAAATTCCCAATGAACTGAGAACATTTGGCAACAAAATGATTTGTACACAATATTTATAGTAGCATAAATGCCAAACATGGTAAATCTATATGTTAATTAGTGATAAATACATTTTGGTATATTCATATAATGGAATATTGCACAGCAAGAAAAAATGTTTTACATAATAACGTATATGAATCTTACTATCACTATGTTGAGTGAAAAGTGTCAGGTGCCATAGGGTACATAGTATATGATTCTATTTATATGAAATTCAAGAACAGACAAACAGTACAGCTTTCAGAGCTAGTGACTCATTCACTATGCTGACATCCTTCTCTGAAATATTGCACCTTCTTCAGTAATAGCACCTTTTTGTCTATGAACATTTTCTGAACACATCACATCCTGTATTTCAGATGTGTCAATTTGAGCTCTGTCTAGAAGAAATTTCCCAGTCTTATTACCATCCCACTACTCCTTGCTTGGTTACATTATTTTAGTCCTAAAAACATTGATTTAAAGTTAGTTCATTTGGCAAAATTTATAGGGTAATATCCTCCTCCTATATGTCCTCTAGCAAAAAATTGTGAGATCTTGTTCTAAGCACTTTATATATATTATCTCAATTGGCCATCACACACACACAAACACACACACACACCTACTGTCTAGTTATTATTGTCATTACCAGTTTACATATAGGAAAACTAAAGCATAGAATAATAAATAACATGCAAAACAACATATATTTTTAAAATGATGAATGCTTTGTTATTATTTCTTTTAACATTTCCTGTATTTCTCCAACCCTCTCTCTCACTCACTCTTATATTCAGTCTCTCCCTCTAATTCTGCAAATATACTATAAGATATTATGTATTAGAGATTTTCCTAATGCTTCATTGTACCGGCACTTGCTATCTTCAAGTGTCTCATGTGTATTAAGTCTGCATTAGCTATTTAAATTTCAGTGAATATGTTCAGTGAATAAAAGTCAAATGACTATCTTAATGGATAGTAATATATGAAATTGTTTACCTACTTCCAAGAATTCACACTAAATGCATGAGTTCCTGGTTTGTATGTCTTTCTTGTGATCTTATTTGAGATTAATCTATTTAGCTTCTATAGTCTTTACTTTAGTAATAGATTACCAATATATTTCTGTCAGAGATACTTGGTAAAAGAAGAGAGTACTTACGAAGTGATATCCAAGGACCAAAGATATAATGGTTAATGTGAAAGATAATTATAATTACATTATATTATACTATTGGTTAGAGTGCTTCTCTGAATTAAAAGTATCATCATTCATTGGAGCTTATCATTACAGAAATATATTAGATAACTCTCTAGAACAAAGTGATTTTATTTTATTTATTTATTTATTTTTGCAGTACACAGGCCTCTCACTGCTGTGGCCTCTCCTGCTGTGGAACACAGGCTCTGGACGCGCAGGCCCAGTGGCCATGGCCCACAAGCCCAGCCGCTCGGCGGCATGTGGGATCCTCCCAGACCGGGGCACGAACGCGTGTCCCCTGCATCGGCAGGCGGACTCTCAACCACTGTGCCACCAGGGAAGCCCAAACAAAGTGATTTTAAAGAAAAGGTCAAACTTACTGGTAGCTAAAATTACATACATATAAAGGAAATTATAAAGATTTTTATATACATATCTACATAAATATTTATTCAATAATTTGTTTTGCATACCCTTTAAGTATGTTATTCAAAATATTAGTTAAGACCTAATTAATTGTATATTAACTAACTTACATTTTTAAAAATCTTCACTTTTCTTAACATAGTATTGACTAATTTACTCAGAAATTTTCCTTTACTGACTTAGTGTTATAATTCCAAATTAAAGTATGCTCAAGGCCTTCCTGTTTTTAGGTAATCTAATATTTCTCAGTATTTTGTTTACAAGTGCTAGTATTATTTTATCTCCAAGCTATTGCTGTCATTTTCCATTAAAGGCTTACTTGCAAGCGAAATAAGAAGAGAGAATGACTTTATTCTGATATTTGGTGAAAATTTTTAAGAAAAATTTAATTTTGTAATTTTATAGAATGTTTCATTAATATTAAAACACTGGAAATATCAGATTTAAAAATATCTTCTTAAGCTTTAAATTGACATGTGTATGTATGTGTATTTCATTAATAAATGACATATTAAGCATCAGAGAGAACAGCAACATTCTTAATTAAATGAATGCAGAAGGATGCTGATAGCGTAAGCCATTGAAACATAAAATGTTACTTCAAAACTGCTAAGCATTTCACAAATTGATGGGCATTGCTGAAGCAATGTTCCTTTTGTGAAATTATTCTATATACTTAGTCTTATCACACTGTTGTGAATAACGAAATACATCTTTATAAAGAGTATCAGTTTAATATTTGAATAACCCACATACTTTTCTCTGGTTATTACCTTTAAGTACTGTGTGAACATGTTTGGGGAATTATCTCTCCCATATAAATCAATTCTAAGTTTATTTATTTTAATAAATATAAGTTGCTTTTTCTTTGGGAGAATTGAATGCACCTAATCATAGGTATGTCTGATTCTCATTTTATGTGGCTAGTGAGAATACTATTGAAAAAAGAAAAAAATGCCAGACACTGCAATTAATTATATTAATGTTTACCAACTGTAAATAAGAGCAACCATGACAGCTGAGTTAGTATTGTGATTTCCATAAGTATGGGTTTGGTACCAATATTTAAATGAATCTTACCTTTTTGGTAAAGTAGCTAATATGCTGTCAATGCCAAATTGTAAGTACATAGATGATTCATTTTGAGCATATTAAACAATGAATTAGAATTACTATATCTGGTGTCTTGTCCTTTTTATTACAACAGGGTTTTCCACCAAATTTAATCAAATCAAATGATCAAATTAACATTACTGCTTTGCAACATATATTGGTATTGGTTCAATTTAATACAACTGAACTTAATTGATACTCATTAAGAACCTATGTGTAATTGTACAATAAAACATATGGAGATACACACAAAATAACCTGTGCCTTATATTTCTTATTCAAATCTTGCACTGATTTCTTTTTTTTTTTTTTTTTTTTTTTTTTGCGGTACGCAGGCCTCTCACTGTTGTGGCCTCTCTTGTTGTGGAGCACAGGCTCCAGACATGCAGGCTCCGCGGCCATGGCTCACAGTCCTAGCCACTCGGCAGCATGTGGGATCTTCCCAGATTGGGGCACGAACACATGTCCCCTGCATTGGCAGGCAGGCTCTCAACCACTGCGCCACCAGGGAAGCCCTGATTTCATTTTTTAATAACAAAAATTAATTGGACATCTCTGATGTAATACATACCGGGCAGAATTATTACATTTTATTTGATCACTATGAACACAAGTTCCCAGAATGTCTTTTGAATAATAGTCAATGTGTAAAATGGTTCCATTCTTAATTAGAAAATAAAGACATAGGCATCTTGTATCAGGTACCTTTCTAGGAAGAGTAAGGCATCTCAAAGGACCTGTGCTTTTCTTAACTAGACCTTACTCAATCATAGGTAAATATGAATGGATCCTCCTGTGGGCAAAAATAAAGAACAACTTGGAGATCTGGAACACTCTTGAATAAGAAAGATACTTCAAAAATAAATTGTTTTATATTTTCTAATAAATATCAAAAAAGAAATGGACCAGTAGACATTATTCCTAACCTAAGTATTTTGAACAAGGCAAAAGTCTCTACAGCTTTGATTAAAAAAACCCCAAGATCAGAAAAAAAAATTCTCTGGGTAGCATATGTTAAATGCACTAAAGTGAATATCTCACAAATATCTGAGAAATAAAAGGTATCCTACATTGATTGTATCTTGGTAATGGCCAAGGATCTGTTCAGAACCTAGCATTTACCATCACATTTATAATTTTTGTTTTGCATCAAGAAATAGCTAAGTCTTCTGAGGTTTAATTTATAAACACAATGGCAGTTTTGGACAAGATGTCACATTAACCAAGACTCTGGATTAATTCTAGAACCAAACCATAGAGAGAGAAGAGAAGGAAGAGGTTGAGAGCATTTTTTTATGAAGCAACAATAACAACAACGTTAATTGATAATGACCTTCAATAAAAACAGCAGAAACAACAACAAAGAAATAAATTGATGATAAACATGTGGGAGATAGAACGTGAGTAATTCTTAATTGGGAAAGTTGGGGAGTGGGGTGTTTAAACAGAGAATAGGGGTGGTCAGGAAAACTCATGTTGTGGGACGTTTATGAAGAAGAAAGATAATTGAAAGATAAATTGTTAGAGGGTGCAAAATAATGAGAAACAATGTTTAAGTCCCTGGAGTTAAACATTCTAGTGAAAGAAGGAATAGAGGATAATTTTATTATGCTGATAAGATTTATTTATCAAAAAAATAATAGCACAGTGCAATACAAAAAGTAATAATATTATAAACATTGCTTAATGTTTGGAATAAAATAAGAATGTTCATTACCATTACTACATTCAGAAATGTATACTACATATTTAGAAATTTATAAGTACTAAACAAACAATGGATCACTGAAAATCAAAGAGGAAATTAAAAAATACCTAGAAACAAAAGAAACAAAAACACGACAGTCCAAAACCTATGGGATAGAACAAGAGCATTTCTAAGAGGAAGGATTATAGCAATAAAGGTTTACCCCAGGAAACAAGAAAAATCTCAAATAAACAACTTAAACTTATATCTAAAGGAACTTCAGAAAGAACAAACAAAAGCCAAAGTTAGTAGAAGGAAAGAAATCATAAAGATAAGAGCAGAAATAAATATAATAGAGATGAAGAAAACAATAGCAAAGATCAATGAAACGTAAGCCAGTTCTTTGAAAAGATAAACAAAATTGGTAGACCTTTAGCCAGACTTATGAAGAAAAAAAGGGAGAGGGCCCAATTAATAAAATCAAAACTTTAAAAGAAGAAGTGGGCCTCCCTGGTGGCACAGTGGTTGAGAGTCCGCCTGCCGATGCAGGGGATACGGGTTCGTGCCCCGGTCTGGGGGGATCCCATGTGCCGCGGAGCAGCTGGGCCCGTGGGCCATGGCCACTGGGCCTGCGCGTCCGGAGCCTGTGCTCCGCAGCGGGAGAGGCCACAACAGTGAGAGGCCCGCGTACCGCAAAAAAATAAAAATAAAAATAAAAATAAATAAAAGAAGAAGTTACAACCAACAGAAATACAATGGATCATAAGAAACTACTATGAACAACTATATGCCAATAAAATAGACAACCTAGAAGAAATGGACAAATTCTTAGAAAGATACAATCTCCCAAGGGTGAACAAGTAGAAATAGAAAATATGAACAAACCAATTATCAGTAATGAAATTGAATCAGTAATTTTAAAACTCCCAACAAACAAAAGTTCAGGACCAGATGGCTTCACAAGCGAATTCTACTAAACATTTATAGAAGAATTAACACCTATCTTTCTCAAACTATTTGAAAAAATTGCAGAGGAAGGAACACCTCCAAAAACATTCTATGAGGAAGAGCATTACCCTGATACCCAAACCAGACAAAGATATCACACACAAAAATAGACAATTACAGGCCAATATCACTGATAAACACAGATGCAAAAATCCCCAACAAAATACTAGTAAACTGAAACCAACAGTACATTAAAGGGATGATGCACCATGAGTTATTCCAGGGATGCAAGGAATTTTCAAAATCTACAAATCAATCAGTGTGATACACCACATTAAAAAATTGAAGAATGAAAACTATATGATCATCTCAATAGATACAGAAAAAGCTTTTGATAAAATCCAACATGCATTTTTGATAAGAACTCTCCAGAAAGTGGGCATAAAGGGAAATTAACTCAACAAAATAAAGGCCATATATGACACACCCACAACTAATATTATACTCAATGGTGAAAAGCTGAAAGCATTTCCTCTAAGATCAGGAACAAGACAAGGATGCACACTCTCACCACTTTTTTTCAGCATAGTTTTGGAAGTCCTAACCTTAGCAATCAGAGAAGAAAAAGAAATAAAAGAATCCAAAGTGGAAAGGAAGAAGTTAAACTGTCACTGTTTACACATGACATGATACTATACACAGAATATCCTAAAGATCCCACCAGAAAACTACCAGATCTCATCAATAAATTTCATAAAGGTGCAGGATACAAAATTAATATAAAGAAATCTGATGCATTTCTATACATTGGCAACAAAATATCAGAAAGAGAAATTAAGAAAACAATCCCATTTACCATCTCATTGAAAATAATAAAATACCTAGGAATTAACCTTAGGAGACAAAAGACCTGTACTCCAAAAACTGAAAGACATTGATGAAAGAAATTGAAGACAACACAAACAGATGGAAAGATATACTATGTTCTTTGATTTGAAGAATCAATATTGTTAAAATGGCCATACTATACAATGGAATATTACTCAGCCAAAAAAAGGAATGGATTTGTGTCATTTGCAGAGACATGGATGGGCCTAGAGATTGTCATACAGAGTGAAGTAAGTCAGAAAGAGAAAAACAGATATCATATATTAATGCATATATGAGGAATCTAGAAAAATGGTATAGATGATCTTATTTGCAAATCAGAAATAGAGACACAGATGTAGAGAACAAATATATGGATACCAAGGGGGAAAAGGGAGGTTGAGATGAATTGGGAGATTGGGATTGACATATACACTACTATGTATAAAATAGATAACTAATGAGAACCTACTGTATAGCACAAGGAACTCTACTCAGTGCTCTGTGGTGGCCTAAATGGGAAGGAAATCCAAAATAGAAGAGATATATGTATATACATTGCTGCTTTGCTATACAGCAGAACCTGACAGAGCAGTGTAAAACAACTATACTCCAATTAAAAAAAAAATGACTTTGCTACCCAAGGCAATCTACAGATTCAATGCAGTCCCTATCAAAATGCCAATGGCATTTTTCACAGAACAGGAACAAATAATTTTAAAATTTGTAGGTAAACTCGAAAGACCATGAATAGCCAAAACAATCTTGAGAAAGAAGACCAGAGCTGGAGAAATTACACTCCCTGACTCCAGACTATACTACAAAGCTACAATTGGCAAAAGAGTATGGTACCAGCACAAAAACTGACACATAGATCAATAGAACAGAATAGGGAGCCCAGAAGTAAACTCACAAACCTATGGTCAATTAATTTATGACAAAGGAGGCCAATAATATACAATGGAGAAACAACAGTCTTTTTAATAAATGATGCTGGGAAAACTGGACAGCTACATGTAAAGGAATAAAATTAGAACATTCCCTAATACCATATACAAAAATAAACTCAAAATGGATTAAAGACCTAAATGTAAGACCAGATACTATAAAACTCCTAGAGGAAAACATAGGCAGAACACTCTTCAACATAAATCACAGTAATAATTTTTTGGATCTGTCTCCTGAAGTAAAGGAAATAAAAGTAAAAATAAACAAATGGGACCTAATTAAACTTAAAAGCTTTTGTACTTTTAAAGGGAACAATTGACAAAACAAAGAGACAACTTACATAATGGGAGAGAATATTTGAAAATGATATGACTGATAAAGGATTAATACATGACATATAAACAGCTTATACAACTCAATATCAAGAAAACAAACAACCCAATTAAAAAATGGGCAGAAGAACTGACTAGACATTTTTCCAAAAACGAAATGCAGATGGCCAACAGTCACATGAAAAGATGCTCAACATCACTAATCATCAGGGAAATGCAAATCAAAACCTTAATGAGATATCACCTCATATCCATTAGAATGGCTATCAGCAAAACGATGACAAATAATAAATGTTGGCAAGGATGTGGAGAAAAGAGAAAGCTCATACATTGTTGGTGGGAATATAAATTGATGCAGCCTCTGTGGAAAACAGTATGAAGGTTTCTCAAAAAACCAAAAATAGAACTACCATATGGCCCAGCAATTCTACTCCTCAGTATGTATCCAAAAAATCTAAAACACTATTTCAAAAAGATACATGCACCACAATTGTCATAGAAGCATTACCTACAATAGCTAAGATCTGGAAGCAACATTAGTGTCAATCAACAAATTAATGGTAAAGAAGATGTGGTACATATATACATATATATATATATATATATATATATATATATATATATACACACACACACAGACACACACACACACAATGGAATACTACTCTGCCATAAAAATAATGAAATTTTGCCATTTACAGCAACATGGACTTGGAGGCCATTATGCTAATGAAATAAGTCAGACAGAGAAAGACAAATACAGTATGATATCACTTATATGTGGAACCTAAAAAATACAACAAATTAGTGAATATAACAAAAAAAGAAGCAGACTCAGATATACAGAGAACAAACTAGTTGTTACCAGTGAGGAGGAGGGAAGGGCAATTTAGGTGTGGGGGAATGGGAGGCACAAACTATTGGGGATAAGATAGGCTCAAGGATGTATTGTACAACATGGGGAATATAGTCAATATTTTGTAATAACTGTAAATAGAAACATACCTTTTAAAATTGTATACATTTTTTAAAAAGACATACATGAAAAAAATAAAGGAGAGAAAAATAAATATAGTAATTATGTATCTAAAATAACAAAACATGCAAGTAGTATAATACCTGGAAGTGAAATGTTAAAATTTTATTATTTGGAGACATTATAATGTTTTAAATAGAAAACTCAAGAGAATCAATGGACCAAACAGTAGACCAATAATAGAGTTTAGCAATTTTGACTGATAAAAGGTTCATAGAAAAAAGACAAGAGTGTTTATATCAAAAATAACAACCTGGGAGAAGTAAAACATATACCCAGAATATTTGCCACAATGACAACTTTAAAATGCATATAAATACTAAAATTGGATCTTTAAACAGAATTTTTTTTAAACTCCATTATTGTGTATAAGAATATTTTATTACAAGACAGACCTACAATGTTATAGGATGATTAAATATTGTAAATATGTCAGTTTCCTAAACCAATAAATAAAGGTAATTAATTCAATGCCAGATTTTTAGATAAGCCAGACAAGTTTATTCTAAAATTCATATCAAGTAATAAAGGTTAATAAAAAGCTAATACTAATATTGAAATATAATAGCAAATGGCAAAAGATTCAGCTTGTCATATATGGAGACATATTAACAGTCATTTAGTATGGCTCAATATTAGTTGAATAAGTAAATATATAGTTCAAAGTTATAAATACATATATGCTTGGGAGCTTCATATGTAATCAATATGGCATTACAAAATCATAAGTGTTCAGAGAATTTTGAATTAAAGTAGCATCAAGGCAATGCTGTACAACAATTAGATTAGCAAAAAGTAGAATGTGGGGCCTCCCTGGTGGCGCAGTGGTTAAGAGTCCGCCTGCCGATGCAGGGGATACGGGTTCGTGCCCCGGTCTGGGAGGATCCCATATGCCGCGGAGCGGCTGGGCCCATGAGCCATGGCCGCTGGGTCTGCGCATCCGGAGCCTGTGCTCCGCAACGGGAGAGGCCACAACAGTGAGAGGCCCGCATACCGCAAAAAGAAAAAAAAAAAAAAAAAGTAGAATGTGGTATAAGATTAAGAATTGGAGATAGTGTATAGTAATTACTTCAGAAATGTAAGCAGTTGATACAATTTAAAAGAGTATTGCAACCCCATTTAGTAAAATTATGAATCTGAATACCCTATATACCAGCAATTCTATTTTTAGTTTTCAGAAACTGGCTTATATTTTCAAGATGACTCATTGCAACATTGTCTCTGAGGACAAAATGTTGGACATAACATAGGTTTTCATCAATAAATGATAGGCACACTGCATATCTGTGTATGATGGATATAATGCAGTAGATAGAAGGACTGAGTTACAACAACACAGAGTACCATTCACTGATATCAACAATAAAACTTTGAAAGCCCAGTTTATAATGCAATATAATTTATGCAAATTAAAAAAACACATATACAGCAAAACAAACTAGTTTTTAAGGATATACATGAGATATCTATGCACACTTTAATTGATACATACATGCAGATCTTGATCTCTGATGTATATATTAATATAGATATATGTATATGTATATGTGTATATGTATACTTGATAATATATATAGCTATATAAGCTTGATTAGAATACAATTATGCATTTACTTTCTGTAAAGTGAAAATAGAATTGATTAGTCTCTGACAGTGATATATAACAATCCAAATTATGATTGAACAAACACTTCCCCAAATTAAGCATCCCCTCTGCCTTTCAAATTTAGTAACTAATTCAGTATTTATTCAAAAACTCTCATATGTGAAAAAAGTTTTCACACATGAATATGCTTTCCACTTGAGTCAAACAAACTGAAATATTTATTAAAATTATTCCAGGTCCCAGTTTTAGACATAGTGAATCACAGTGTCTAAATTGGGGCCCAGGAGCCTATCTAGTTTAAAGCTTCCCAGGTGACTGGTAAGTAGCCAAGTTTGGACAACAAGTGTTTACAAGTGTTTCCACTAAAAGTTCCAAACTGTGACAAAAAATATAGAAATAATATTTCCATTATGAAAATATTGTCATTTGTTTTTATTATAACTGTTAATTTGTATTGCAATTAAGTATATATTGAATAAAAATATTAGAAAAGTTAGTAATATTTGAACATGTATTTAACATCACTCATATCTAGTATATCTATTACATTTTCATTTGAATTATATAGCTTTTTTATTATCTAAGAATAAAACATTTTTCTTTGTGGAGAGTTATGTTTAAGGAAAAGATACATTGGCAGTTTTATTAAGCAAAGTTGAAATAGCCTCAGGGAAAAAAAGATTTCTCCTGAAGTTAGGCACTTTAGTTTTTTTGTGTGTCAAATTTTCAAGAATGAATAATTGCCAATTATTTTTCTCTAGTCTTCAACCAGCTTCATGTTTAAAACACACACACACAGCACACATATACATTTCTTGTTTCAGAGGAGAGAAAAGTTCAAGGTCAAATGGTAATTTTGTCTCTAAAAAATGTACACATGTGTTTTTAAACCTGATCTAATATGGGTTGTTAATACAAATAAATGTTGGCCACAGATGAAAAGCTTATATAACAAAAATAATAAATAATTAGTCAAAATTTGAGAGTTTGCTTGAATAAGTATACATTGTTAAAGATATGTTATTTTGCAATAATTTTGACTTTTTAATAATAGAAAAGTTTAATGAGAGGCATACAAATGTATTAAAAATACAAAGACTGGCAAAAGAAGACTGCATATGATTTATGGGTATTTTATAAGTAAAATATGAAAAATTCTAATACACAGAAATGAATTTTTTGCTCAAGGAATTCAAGGAATTAAGTAAACATCTTAATGTTACTACCCTAGTAAAAGAATATATGATCTTGGGTAGGCCCTTAAAAAGTTTCACTGGGAAAAAAAGTAGAGAAAGTGTAAGTTGTTTTGATCATTCATTCCTTCTACTGATATATGCTGAGTATTTACTAGCTTCCATGACTGTATGAGATGAGCAACTACAAAGAGGAAGGAATAGAAATCCTGCCAACAAGGGCCTCACAGACGAATGTGGAAGAGTTACTGATAAGGAAGTCATACATAATAATGATTGTATTAATTAATACTTGTAATAAAAAGAATAATTACACATTGTGCAAAGAGTGATTACAGAGGCATAAACATGGGAAATACACATATCAAACGGCACTTGACTCTGGGTTGTAGATGATGGTAGGGAAGGATTTCTAGACAAGGTACTATTTGATTCATGCTATTGAAACTAAATAGAGTTTTGTCACAAGACCAAAGAACAAAACATATTTAAGATTAAAAGGAACATATATAAACAAAAGTAAGTGAGAAATGCCATGGGAAATTTGAGGAACTACATGAAGTCCATTACAGATACAAGCAAAGTACTCATTGCCAGGAAGGATGTCTTATTTTCTACCTGCAGCACTTAGTAGTGTTGCCAAAATATGTCCTTGGTAATGGGAAAGTAAGTTAAAGCATACCAAGGAAGACTACAGTGTGCAGATGTATTGAAAAAGTAGAGACTATGAGGAAGTAAATGCTAAAATTCTGCTCTGCTATAGATTAATCCTACAAAAGTAATGGAAAATCAGTAAGCACTCCCCCTCAAAGAAAAGAAAGAAAATCAATAAGCCCCATCTATTGATAGCATGAGAAACAAACACAGACAGAGCTTCATCTGACCCTGAATAAGCACAGGTTCCTAAACCATGGTCTCATTTCCCTTGAGCCCTACATGGGCAGTCCTCTTCGTGTTTTCTTTGTCCACGAAGAAAGTCCTTTTCTTTGTGTTTATGTGTATTTTTAACACTAACTCCTGTTTTTGAGATAACCTCAATAAATCTGTTTCTTACTGCCATGAAATGTAAATAAAATAGGAGGTATGGTTCAGAGGATGAGTGAAATTTTTCAAACCAGACAAACATGAAATTGTATGTCAACTCTTACAAATATTGATTTTTGGCTTTGGCCATGCTATCTTTCACAGCCCTAGTTTTATACTTTGTAAACTGGGGAGAGGGACTTCCCTGGTGGGGCAATGGTTAAGAATCAGCCTGCCTATGCAGGGGAAACTGATTCGATTCCTGGTCTAGGAAGATCCCACAGGCCACAGAGCAACTAAGCCTGTATGCCCCAACTACTGAGCCTGTGTGTTCTCTAGAGCCTGTGAGCCACAAATACTGAGCCTGTGTGCCACAGCTACTGAAGCCTGTGTGCCCTACAGTCAGTGTTCCACAACAAGAGAAACCACCGCAATGAGGAGCCCATGCACCACAACAAAGAGTAACCCCCGCTTGCCACAGCTAAAGAAAGCCTGCGTGCAACAACAACAAAAAAGGGGATAATAATATGCATTTTCATAAATTTCTTATCATCAGTAATTATATTAGTCTTGATAGCAAGCATACAATAAGCTAGTAATAAATGTTATTCAGTAATGTTCAATTAACAGTAATTATTATTGAAGGAATAAATGAGCTGGGATAGAGAAGATATCTATATTCAAGCCCCAGAGAAAAATCACTAATCTTATCTTTTTATTCAATGTATTTGTCAATGTCTTAGTAGAGATTTAGATGACATGCTTATCAAATTTGCCAATCACATAAAGCTAGTCACACCAGTTAATACTGCAGAATAAAGAAGTTTTTCAGAAAGATCTTGAAGCAGCCTAACAATGGAAAATTAAAGTCACATGTTTGGAATTTTTTTCTTAAAGTAAAGGAAAGTTTTCAGTACTGACAAAAATTTTAAAACTCTTTAAACAAGTTATTTGCTAGAAAACTATCTTACAAAAATAACACAGGCATGCAAGAATATATGTACATAGATGCTTACTACAGTGCTATTTAAAACCATGGAAAAGCTAGAGAAAAGCTAAAAGTCCATTAACTAGGAAAGTCTTAAATTCATTATGATGCACCTATATTATGTAATGGTAGATAGCTGTTAAAAGGATGAGGGTGACCTTTCTGTAGAAAGGAAGCATTGTGCAATATTGAACAACAAATTTCTCTGGAGCTAGATTACCTGGGATAGAATCTCAGCTAGTGATCATGTGCTAGTTACTTAAGCTTTCTGTGCTTCCATTTTCTCATCTGTAAAATGGGAATAACAGACTTACCTCATAAGGTTGTTGTGATATTTATATGAGTTAATATATATAAAACTTTTAGCACAATACCTGTAATATTGTAAATTATATATGTCCATTCTCATTTATTAATAGTGTTAGTATGGAAAATATTCACAATATAAAGTTAAAAACAAATGCTGAAAGCTATTTATAAGCTGACTTCCTTTGTGTTTAAAATAAAAATTAAGTAATTTCACTTATATATAGAAATAAGTAAAAATATAGAATTAGATAAGACTGGAAATGGAGAGTTAAATGTAAATAAAATATAGATACAGATATGAAATTACAATTAGAGGGAGAGAGTGAGAGAAAGAAGAAGAGACAGAGGAGGAGGAGCAGGAGGAAAAGGGTGAGTGGTGGATGGGAGATGGGAAGAGTAGAAGAAAGAGGAGAGATTAATGACCAGAAGTCATTACAACTTCCATAACCAAAATTTTTAAAAAACTCATTCTGCATATTAAAGTCCTCTGGAATTCTTTCGAACTAGAGTAAAAATATGTGTAATGTTAGGATGACTTTATATTTTTTGGATAAAAGATAAAGGTGAAAACATTTGGTGACACTTAAGCAAACAGGAAAGTACAAGGAAACAAGAAGCATTACGTGAGTGTTATAGTTTTCATAGGGAAACCAATACATACAAGCAAAATTATCTTATATTTTTTACAAAAAAGTATCTTTAAAATGTTTTCTGTCAAGAATGCAGGGTAGCTGGGAACATGCAATTACATTACTCATAAATATGAGTTATTTATTTTAAAGAAATATTTATGAAAAATCTAGTTTTATTTTTCCCTTTTTCTTTACTTTTTATTAGCACATATTCTAAAATTAAAATAAGCTTGGCAAAACATATACATTTTCACAAAGAACGTTTAATGTTCCCTAATTCATTTCATAATGAAGTGAAACATGGTTAATGTGTTCTGGTTCTTTCTACTAATATGTTCCTTTGTGTAGGTGATCCTCAGACTTAATATGAAAGGTGACTATGTCAAAATGCTGAAGAAAAACAGTTAAATGATCATTACAGGTCACTTAGAGTATAATTAGCATTAATGCCACTCACAGATTAGAGACCTCCGGCAGCTACCTATATCTGATCAAAATCTATTTTGTCACTTTGACATTGGAGAAATAAAAAAAAAAATCTGCTAAAAGTTTAGCCACAGAGAGGAAACCCATTTTTACTTGGTCAATGCATATCACTGGACTCAGTGGGGTTTGAGAAATAGCAGTGACACCCACCATAATCAGCTATTTGTGTACTCAGCCAGATGTCCTGTGTGTAACTGATGACATGCATTTCAGCTTTTCAGTTAGGAGAACTATTTATTCTGCTGGGTAAATCAGACAAGTCAAATATGGTATGGCACAAGAGCAAATTGTGGTTCATATTCTATCTCCATAGGAATTATTGAAAGGGAAAATTCATTTTCCTTTTGGTAAAAAGTAAATTTGATTGTACCGTAACTGCAAAATAATAAGATGCATGAAATGATTATGCACCAACACAAATTAAGCAACAGGGGGCCAATGAAAGGCTGTGTATGCTATAGAGGAGGTTAAACACTAAACTTACAGATGAAAACATTAAATTTGTAAGCATATGTAAAAGTTGTCATTATTCCTACTTGCAAGTATATCATCTTCTAGGTGGAATATACTGAATTAATAAAAATGTAAATTCCAACTTGGTTTTCCATAACAATATAAGAAATTAATAGCATAATCTGGTAAAATATTACAAATTTAAGAATCTAAAGATGTTCTATGAAAAATAGCACATTCTATTTTAAAAGCACTAATTATAGGTTGCCAGTTAAGTCATTTAATATTCTGAGATTACAAGGGTCTTTAACTGATTAATGTGAAATACTGCCCATGATCACGGTTGAAGTGCACTAGTACATAAAAAAGTGTACCAGAATAGAGAAATAACTGTATATTGTATTTTCACTCATTTTCAAACTATCAATGGGTAATATTTTTCATTTAACTTCCCAGTCTTTGCTGTGGATGTTTCCCCATAAAAAGTTATCTTTGGAATTTCTAATAAATATGTGTAATGAAATGAAGTCCTGCTTATTCTTCAATATAAATACTTCCATAATATCTCTGCAGGTAAGGTAAATCTTCCTTCTAATTTTCTATTTTTTTTTCTTGCAATGTAGGTAAAATGTCTGATACTTTATAAGGAATAGTTACTCACATAAAGCTAAAAATTCAATAACAGAACCCAGGACATTTTCTGATACATTTTTCTGAATAGAAGACAGGATTTAAATTATAAAATCTTCATTACTAGAATTTCAGAAGGGGCAAATTTTTATATTGATTTTTGGACCTGGAAACAGATAATTTATTTATGCTTATATATTTCATTTCATTTATAAGTTTCACACAGTCCATTGTAGTTTCAGATAGAGCATAGGAAAATGCAACTTTTCAGAATGCTACAATGAAATAAACTCAAACTCATCCAGAGCTCTCAATTTATTTATTTTATTTTTTCATTTAAAAATTAGTTTATTTTTTATTTTTTTATTTTTTATTTTATTTTAGCAAACACTTAGAAGTCCTTAGTACAAGCCAAAGTGTAGGTTTGCATCTGGGCAAACAAAACCCAGTCATGACTCTATCTTACAGCAATATTTAGTCTGGATCCACAGTCCTCCATCATAGGAAAAGAGCATTCAACCTACATATACACATTTATTCATGCAACCATTCTTCATTTTTATATTTGGAAAGTAAAAAATAATGATCCTTATTAACTTATGTGTTGCTCTCTATGTGTCAGGTTCTGTGCTAAGGATTTCACAAATAAATTATTTTAATTTTGCAACTCTATTGTCCTAACTATATATATATATATATATATATACATATATATATATATATATATATATATATATATATATATGTATATATATATAAAAGAGCCTCAGAAAATTTAAATCATTTACCCAGGAATACATAGTTAATGGATACAAGGAGAAGTTGTACATATTTTACTTAAGAAATTCTATAGACTGAAGAGTACAGTAGAATTTTCCAAGTCTAGTCACAAGAAACATAGACCCTGGTTCCTAGAAAAATTCCATGGGGGAAAAATGTGTTAATCCCCAAATAATTTCTGGAAATACACATAATTCCCTCTTCATACACAATTTATGTTAGTATTCATAAAGCTGTGGGAATATTGCACTGAAAAAGACTGCTTGAATTATTTTCAAATCCACTATAAAACCCATTTTTTTAATGTCAAGTACACATTAATATTCCCTGACACTTGTAATACACAGAAAACACTTAGGTAAACATTAATCTAAAGGAATAGTTAAGATTGTGAGCTCTCATTATTAAAAATGAGAACAGGGGCCTCCCTGGTGGCGTAACTGGTTGAGAGTCCGCCTGCCGATGCAGGGGATATGGGTTCGTGCCCCGGTCTGGGAGGATCCCATATGCCGCGGAACGGCTGGGCCCATGAGCCATGGCCGCTGAGCCTGCGCGTCCGGAGCCTGCGCGTCCGGAGCCTGTGCTCCACAACGGGGGAGGCCACAACAGTGAGAGGCCCGCATACCACAAAAAAAAAAAAAAAAAAAAAAAAAAAAAAATGAGAACAGAACAAAGAAAACCAGCTATATTCACTACATAAGTCTAAAAATAAGAAACCTATAACTTCATTGGATAATGAATATTTTCCTGAGCCTTCCAGTTTAAAATGCCTTGATAAAATTTTGTGAGAGTTAAAAACAAGCAAACCAACCAACCAACAAACAAAATTTTATCCCTATTTGCTGTGATCTATTTAACTGTGCTTGGTTATATAACCTTACACCCTCTTTCGATACCAAGGACGTTGTCTTGTGGTAGTCAGATTTTAATTACTAGGGTTAATAAGGGAAAGTGTGCAGTTGGCTAATTAGCAGTCTATCACAACTACCAAATAAAATTTAAGTACCTCATACCTCAAATAGAGATCAAAAGATCTGTCATCTTTGTATAAAAGAAACTGAGGCTGTTTGTGTTACTTTACTTCATTATCATACCCAAGATTATTGATCTGATGGTACTCAGAAACTTCTATATGTCCATCTGTTACTTTAACATTTTATCAGGTAGTAAGTAAGGATCAAACACAGGATGACACTGAAGAGTCTTGTGAAATAATGACAAAGAAAGTGAACTCATCCCCATTTCAAAAGGTAAGATTTAATCATTTATCAGATCTAAAATGATAGTACCCACTAAAAAAAAAAATCTATCCTAACTAACTCACTGTCTTTAGGCTCAATAACTCCATGAGTTTAGTAGAATTAGTGTCATTCTTTATTCCTTCAAGAGCAAGTTAACCAAGTTTATTTTTCATTACTCTTTTCTGAAGAGGCCTAATAACAGCACATTTCTTCCTGAATTTTTGTAGATTGTTGTGTTTCTATTTCTCCATCACACTCTCTCTTTCCCATAAGCTCAAATGTATGGTTTTCCAATTTCTTGCTCTTGTGCAATCATTTCCCTCTAGTCTACACTAAAATGAAACAGAAGCAATGCCTGAAAAAATATTCTTCATTGTCTCAAATTTCCTTGCTTTAAAATTTAAGAGAGGAGGAGGCATGGAAACTGAATGTACAGCAAGGGCAAAGGCTGATTCATAGGGCTCCCCCATGCCTTGAGCACTCCTGGCCCTACAATGACCATGCCCTGCCTGATTTCAGATACCCAGACTCCTCATTTACTTTCACCTACATTGGCGGTCCCAAAAGATGGGCATGTCTAAAATATATTGAGGGGACCTTCAAGACAGCAGAGGCATAAGACGTGGACATCAACTACCTCCCCACAAAAATATCAAAACTACGTTGACATGTAGAACAACTCCTACAGAACCCCCACTGAATGCTGGCAGAAGACCTCAGACTTCCCAAAAGCCATATGGCTGAAAGGGTCTTGGTTCTACAGCCGCTGTCAGGCCTGAGCATCTGAGGTAGGAGATCTGAGTTCAGGACATTGGACCACTACAGAGCTCCTGGCCCCACGTAATATCAATCAGGAAGAGCTCCTCCAGAGATCTCCATCTCAAGGCTAAGACCCAGCTCCACTCATCGACAAGCAATCTCCATTGCTGTACACCCCATGCCAGATAACTAGGAAGACAGGAACACAGCACCACCCATTAACAGAGAGGCTGATTAAAAACATACTAAGTTCACAGACACCCCAAAACACACCACCAGAAGCGGCCCTGCCCATGAGGAAGACAAGATCCAGGCTCATCTACAAGAACACAGGCACCAGTCCTCTCCACCAGGAAGCCTACACAACCCACTGAACCAACCTTAACTACTGGGGGCAGACAATAAAAACAATGAGAACTATGAACCTGTAGCCTGCAAAAAAGGGCCCCCACACAGTAAGGTAAGCAAAATGAGAAGAAATAGAAATATGCAGCAGATGAAGAAGCAAAGTAAAAACCCACCAAACCAAACAAATTAAGAGGAAATAGGTAGTTTACCTAAAAAAGAATTCAGAGTAGTGATAGTAAAGATGATCCAAAATCTTGGAAATAGAATAGAGAAAATATGCGAAACGATTAACAGGGATCTAGAACAACTATAGAGCAAACAAACAATAATGAGCAACAACATAAATTAAATTAAATTAAAAATTCTCTAGAAGGAATCAATAGCAGAATAACTGAGGCAAAAGAATGGATAAGTGACATGGAAGATAAAATAGTGGAAATAACTACCACAGAGCAGAATAAAGAAAAAAGAATAAAAAGACTTGAGGACAGTCTCAGAGACCTGTGGGACAACCTTAAACATATCAACATTTGAATTATAGGGGGCCCAGAAGAACAAGAGAAAAACAAATGGATTGGGAAAATATTTGAAGAGATTATAGTTGAAAACGTCCCTAACATAGGAAAGAAAATGTTTAATCAAGTCCAGGAATTGCAGAGAGTCCCATACAGGATAAATCCAAGGAGAAACATGCCAAGACACATATTAATCAAACAATCAAAAATTAATTAAAGAAAAATTACTAAAAGCAGCAAGGGAGAGGGTAGACAGCAGAAGGAAGAAGAACTACAATCCTGCAGCCTGTGGAACAAAAACCACATTCACAGAAAGATAGACAAGATGAAAACACAGAGGGCTATGCACCAGATGAAGGAACAGACAAAACCCCAGAAAAACAACTAAATGAAGTGGAGATAGGCAACATTCCAGAAAAAAAAATTCAGAATAACATTAGTGAAGATGATCCAGAACCTTGGACAAAAAATGGAGGCAAAGATGGAGAAGAGGCAAGAAATGATTAACAAAGAACTAGAAGAATTAAAGAACAAACAAACAGAGATGAACATTACAATAACTGAAAAGAAAACTACACTAGTAGGAATCAATAGCAGAATAAATGATTCAGAAGAATGGATAAGTGACCTGGAAGACAGAGTAGGGGAATTCACTGCTGCTGAACAGAATAAAGAAAAAAGAATGAAAAGAAATGAAGACAGCCAAAGAGACCTCTGGGAAAACATTAAATGCAACAACATTCGCATTGTAGGGGTCTCAGAAGGAGAAGAGAGAAAGGACCAGAGAAAATATTTGAAGAGATTATAGTCAAAAACTTCCCTAACATGGGAAAGAAATAGCCACCCAAATCCAGGGAGCTCAGAGAGTCCCATACAGTATAAACCCAAGGAGAAACATGCTGAGACACATAATAATCAAATTGGCAAAAATTAAAGATAAAGAAAAATTATTGAAAAGAGCAAGGGAAAAATGACAAATAATATACAAGGGAACTGCCATAAGGTTAACAGCTGATTAACAGCAGAAACTCTACAAGCCAGAAGGGAGTGGCATGATATACTTAAAGGGATGAAAGGGAAAACCTACAACCAAGATTACTCTATCCGGCAAGGATCTCATTCAGATTCAATGGAGAAATCAAAAGCTTTACAGACAAGCAGAAGTTAAGAGAATCCAGCACCACCAAACCAGCTCTACAACAAATGCTAAAGGAACTTCTCTAAGTAGAAAACACAAGAGAAGAAAAGAACTTACAAAAACAAAGCCAAAACAATTAAGAAAATGGTCATAGGAAAATACATATAGATAACTACCTTAAACGTGATTGGATTAAATGCTCCAACCAAAAGACACAGGTTTGCTGAATGGATATAAAAACAAGACCCATATATATGCTGTCTACAAGACACCCACTTCAGACTAGGGACACATACATGCTGAAAGTGAGGGGATAGAAAAAGATTCCATGCAAATGGAAATCAAAAGAAAGCTGGAGTAGCAATGTTCATATCAGATAAATAGACATTAAAATAAATAATGTTACAAGAGACAAGGAAGGCCACTACATAATGATCAAGGGATCAATCCAAGAAGAAGATATAACAATTATAAATATATATGCACCCAAAATAGGAGTACCTCAATATATAAGGCAACTGCTAACATCTATAAAAGAGGAAATTGACAGTAACACAATAATAGTGGGGGACTTTAACACCCCACATTCCCCAAAGGACAGGTCATCCAAAATGAAAATAAATAAGGAAACAGAAGTTTTAAATAACACAATAGAACCGATAGATTTAAATGATATTTATAGGACATTCCATCCAAAAGCAGCAGATTACACTTTCTTCTCAAGTGCGCATGGAACATTCTCCAGGATAGATCACATCTTGGGTAACAAATCAAGCCTCAGTAAATTTAAGAAAATTGAAATCATAAAAAGCCTCTTTTCTGATGACAATGCTATGAGATTAGAAATGAATTACAGGGGAAAAAAATGTAAAAAACACAAACACATGGAGCCTAAAAAATATGTTACCCAGAGATCATTTGTTGTAGAGCTGGTTTGGTGGTGCTGGATTCTCTTAACTTCTGCTTGTCTGTAAAGCTTTTGATTTCTCCATTGAATTTGAATGAGATCCTTGCCGGATAGAGTAATCTTGGTTGTAGGTTTTCCCTTTCATCCCTTTAAGTATGGGATCTCACCAAGAGATCACTGAAGAAATCAAAGAGAAAATAAAATACCTAGAGACAAATGACAATGAAAATATCATGATCCAAAACCTACGGGATGCAACAGAAGCAGTTCTAAGAAGGAAGTTTATAGCTATACTAGACTACCTCAAGAAACAAGAAAAATCTCAAGTAAACAAGCTAACAAACAAAACCCAAATTTAGCAGAAGGAAAGAAATTATAAAGATCAGAGCAGAAATAAATGAAATAGAAACAAAGAAAGCAATAGCAAATATCAATAAAAATAAAGGCTGGTTCTTTGAGAAGATAAACAAAATTGAAAAACCATTAATCAGACTCATCATGAAAAAGAGAGAGAGGACTAAAATCAATAAAATTAAAAATGAAAAAGGAGAACTTACAACAGAAACCGCAGAAATACAAAGTATCCAAACAGACTACTACAAGCAACTCTAGGCCAATAAAGTGGACAACCTGAAAGAAATGGACAAAACCTTAGAAAGGTATAACCTTCCAAGACTGAACCATGAAGAAATAGAAAATATGAACAGACCAATCACAAGTAATGAAATTGAAACTGTGATTAAAAATCTTCCAACAGACAAAAGTCCAGGACCTTGTGGCTTCACAGGTGAATTCTATCAAACATTTAGAGAAGAGCTAACACCCATCCTTCTCAAACTCTTCCAAAAAATTGCAGAGGAAGGAACACTCCCAAACTCATTCTATGAGGCCACCATCACCCTGATACCAAAACCAGACAAAGATAGAACAAAAAAAGAAAATTACAGACCAATAACACTGATGAATATAGATGCAAAAATCCTCAACAAAATACTAGCAAACAGAATCCAACAACAAAATAAAAGGATGATACACCATGATCAAGTGAGATTAATCCCAGGGATGCAAGGATTCTTCAATATATGCAAATCAATCAATGTGATACACCATATTAACAAATTGAAGAAGAAAAACTATATGATTATCTCGATAGATGCAGAAAAAGCTTTTGACAAAATTCAACACCCATTTTTGATAAAAACTCTCCAGAAAGTGGACATAGAGGGAAACTACCTCAACATAATAAAGGCCATATACAACAAACCTACAGCAAACATCATTTTCAATGGTGGAAAAACTGAAAGTATTTCCTCTAAGATAAGGAACAATACAAGGATGGCCACACTCACCACTGTTATTCAACATAGTTTTGGAAGTCCTAGCCACGGCAATCAGAGAAGAAAAAGAAATAAAAGGAATACAAATTGGAAAAGAAGAAGTAAAACTGTCACCGCTTGCAGATGGCATGATACTATACATGGAGAATCCTAAAGAGGTCACCAGAAAACTACTAGAGTTAATCAATGAATATGGTAAAGTTGCAGGATACAAAATTAATGCACAGAAATCTCTTGCATTCCTATATACTAATGATGAAATATTTGAAAGAGAAATTAAGGAAACACTCTCATTTACCATTGCAACAAAAGAAAAAATTACCTAGGAATAAACCTGCCTAAGGAGAGCAAAGAACTGTACGTACAAAACTATAAGAAACTGAAGAAATAAATTAAAGAGGATACCATCAAAAAGAGAGATATACCATGTTCTTGGATTGGAAGAATAAACATTGTGAAAATGATTATATTACCCAAAGCAATCTCCAGATTCAAAGCAATCCCCATCAAACTACCAATGGCATTTTTTACAGAACTAGAACAAAAACTCTTAAAATTTGCATGGAGACACAAAAGACCCCGGATAGCCAAAACAGTCTTAAGGGAAAAAAGTTGGAGTTGGAGGAATCAGACTCCCTTACTTCAGTCTGTACTACAAAGCTACAACAATCAAGACAATATGGTACTGGCACAAAAACAGAAATATAGATAAATGAGACAAGAGAGAAAGCCCAGAGATAAACCCATGCACCTATGGTCAGCTAATCCATAACAAAGGAAGCGAGGATGTACAAAGGAGAAAAGACAGTCTCTTCAATAAGTGATGCTGGGAAAACTGGACAGCTACATGTAAAAGAATGAAATTAGAACACTCTCTAACACCACACACAAAAACATATTCAAAATGGATTAGAGACCTAAATGTAAGACTGGACACTATAAAACTCTTAGAGGAAAACATAGGAGGAACACTCTTTGACATAAATCACAGCAAGATTTTTTTTTTGATTCACCTCCTAGAGTAGAAATATAAACAAAAATAAACAAATGGGACCTAATGAAATTTCAAAGCTTTTGCACAGCAAAGACAGTAAACAAGATGGAAAGACAACCCTCAGAATGGGAGAAAATATTTGCAAACAAATCAGCGGACAAAAGATTAATCTCCAAAATATATAAGTAGCTCATGCAGCTCAATATGCAAAAAGCAAACAACCCAATCCAAAAATGGGCAGAAGACCTAAATAGACATTTCTCTAAAGAAGACATACAGATGGCCAAGAAGCACATGAAAAGCTGCTCAACATCACTAATTATTAGAGAAATTCAAATCAAAACTACAATGAGGTACCACCTCACACCAGTTAGAATAGGCATCATCAGACAATCTACAAACAACAAATACTGAAGGGGGTGTGGAGAGAAGGGAACCCTCTTGCACCATTGGTGGGAATATAAATTGATACAGCCACTATGGAGAACAGTATGGAGGTTCATTAAAAAAGTAAAAATGGAATAATCATATGATCCAGCAATCCCACTACTGGGTATATACCCAGAGAAAACCATAATTCAAAATGATACATGTAACACAATGTTCATTGCAGCCCTTTTTACAATAGCCAGGTCAGGGAAACACCCTAAATGCCCATCAACAGATAAATGGATAAAGAAGATGAGGTACATATATACAATGGAATATTACTCGGCCATAATAAGGACCGAGTTTGGGTCATTTGTTGAGACATGGATGGATCTAGAGACTGTCATACATCATGAAGTAAGTCAGAAAGAGAAAAGTAAATATCATATATTAACGTATATATATGGAATCTTGAAAAGTGGTACAGATGAACTGGTTTGCAGGGCAGAAATTGAGACAGAGATATAGAGAACAAACATATGGACATCAAGGGGGGAAAGCGGCAGGGGATGGAGGTGGTGGTGTGATGAATTGGGTGATTGGGATTGACATGTATACACTGAGCGTATAAAATTGATGACTAATAAGAACCTGCTGTATAAAAAAATAAATAAAATAAAATTCAAAAAAAGAACTTTTCCTCTTTATCATGTATGCCAATGGTAATTATTGAAATATAACAAATATAACATATATTTATTATTAAAAAAGAAGCAGCAAGGGAAAAGCAACAAATAACATACAGGTGAATCCCCATAAGGTTAATAGCTGATCTTTCAGGAGAAACTCTGCAAGTCAGAAGGGAGTGGCAGTACAAATTTTCAGTGATGAAAGGGAAAAACCTACAACCAAGATGACTCTACCCAGGAAGAATATCATTCAGATTCGGTGGAGAAATTAAAATATTTACAGGCAAACAAAAGCTAAGAGAATTCAGCACCACCAAACCAGCTTTACAGTAAATCCTAAAGGAACATCTCTAGGCAGGAAACACAAGAGAAGGAAAAGACCTACAATAACAAACCCAAAACATTTAAGAAAATGATAGTAGGACATACATATTGAAAATTACCTTAAATATAAATGGATTAAATGCTCCGAGCAAAATACATAGCCTCGCTGAATGGATAAAAAAACAAGACATGGATATATGCTGCCTACAAGAGACTCACTTCAGACCTAGGGACATATACAGACTGAAAGTGAAGGGATGGAAAAGATATTCCATGCAAATGGAAATCAAAAGAAAGCTGGAATAGTAATTCTCATATCACACAAAACAAACTTTAAAATAAAGACTATTACAAGAGACAAAGAAGGACACTATATAATGATCAAGGGAACAATCCAAGAAGAAGATATAACAAGTGTAAATATTTATGCACCCAACATAAGAGCACTTCAATACATAAGGCAAATGCTAACAATCATAGTAGGGGACTTTAACACCCCACTTTCCCCAATGGACAGATCATCCAAAATGAAAATAAATAAGGAAACACAAGATTTAAATGACATATTAAAAAAGATGGACTTGATAACTATAGGAAATTCCATCTTAAAACAACATAATACACTTTCTTCTCAAGTGCTCATAGAACATTCTCCAGGGTAGATCATATCTTGTGTCAAAAATCAAGCCTCTGTAAATTTAAGAAAATTGAAATCATATCAAGTATCTTTTCCAGCAACAATGCTATGAGACTAGATAGCAATTAGAGTAAAAAAAACTGTAAAAAATACAAACACAGGGAGGTTAAACAATACTAAATAATCAAGAGATTACTGAAGAAATCAAAGAGTAAATCAAAAAATACCTAGAAATAAATGACAATGTAAACATGATGAACAAAAACATAGAAAATTAAAATCAAGAGGCCAAACAATACTAAATAATCAAGAGATCACTGAAGAAATCAAAGATGAAATAAAAAAATACCTAGAAACAAATGACAATGAAAACATGAAGAATGAAAACCTATAGGATGTAGCAAAAGCAGTTCTAAGATGGAAGTTCATAGCAAAATAATCGTACCTTAGGAAATAAGAAAAATCTCAAAAAAAAAAAAAACACACAACCTAATCTTGCACCTAAAGCCATTAGAGAGAGAAGAGCAAAATAACCCTCATAATTAGCAGAGGGAAGGAAACCATAAAAACCATGTCAGAAATAAATGAATAAGAAATGAAGGAAATGGTAACAAAGGTGAATAAAACTAAAAGCTGGTTCTTTGCAAAGATAAACAAAATTGATAAACCATTAGCCAGAGTCATCAAAAAAAAAGGGAAATGACTCAAATCAACAGAATTAGAAATGAAAAAGGAGAAGTAACCACTGACACTGCAGAAATAAAAGGATCATGAGAGATTACTACAAGCAACTCTATGTCAATAAAATGGACAACCTGAAAGAAATGGATATTCTTAGAAAAGCACAACCTTCTGAGACTGAAGCAGGAAGAAATAGAAAATATGAACAGACCAATCCCAAGCATGGAAATTGAAACTGTGATTAAACATCTTCCATCAAACAAAAGCCCAGGACCAGATGGTTTCACAGGCAAATCCTTTCAAACATTTAGACAAAAGCTAACACCTATCCTTCTCAATCTCATCCAAATATAACAGAGGGAGGAACACTCCCAAACTCATTCTACGAGGCCACCATCACACTGATACCAAAACCAGACAAAAATGTCACAAGGAAAGAAAACTACAGACCAATAACACTGATGAACATAGATGCAAAAATACTCAACAAAATACTAGCAAACAGAATCCAACAGCACATTAAAAGCATCACACACCATGATCAAGTGGGATTTATCCCAGGAATGCAAGGACTCTTCAATATATGCAAATCAATCAATGTGATACACCATATTAACCAATTAAATGATGAAAAAAAAATGATCATTTCAAAAGATGCAGAGAAATCTTTTGACAAAACTCTACACCCATTTATGATGAAAACCCTCCAGAAAGTAGGCATAGAGGGAACTTACCTCAACCTAAGAAAGGCCATATATGACAGACCCACAGCCAACATCATTCTCAATGGTGAAAAACTGAAACCATTTCCACTAAGATCATGAACAAGACAAGGTTGCCCACTCTCAGCACTGTTATTTAACATTATTTTGGAAGTTTTAGCCACAGGAATCAGAGAAGAAGAAGAAATCAAATGAATCCAAATTGGAAAAGAAGTAAAACTCAGTGTATGCAGATGACATTAAACTATACACAGAAAATCCTAAAGACACTACCCAGAAAGCCACTAAATCTAATCAATGAATTTGGTAAAGTAGCAGGATACAAATTTAATACACAGAAATCTCTTGCATTCCTTTGCACTAATGATGAAAAATCTGAAAGAGAAATTAAGGAAACACTCTTATGTACCAGTGGAACAAAATGAATAAAATACCTAATAATAAACCTACCTATGGAGACAAAAGACCTGTATACAGAAAACTAAAAGACACTGATGAAAGAAATTAAAGATGATATGAACAGATGGAGAAATATGCCATGTTCTTGGATTGGAAGAATCAACATTGTGAAAATGACTATACTACCCAAAGCAATCTCCAGATTCATTGCAATCCCTATCAAACTACAAATGGCAGTTTTTCACAGAACTACAACAAAAATGTTCACAATTTGTATGGAAACACAAAAGACCCTGAATAGCCAAGGCAATCTCAAATGAAAAAAAATGGAGCTGGAGGAATCAGGCTCCTGTACTTCAGACGATACTACAAAGGTACAATAATCAAGACAGTATGGCATGGGCACAAAAACAGAGATATACATCAATGGAACAGTATAGAAAGCCCAGAGAAAAAAACATGCACAGTGGTCACCTTATCGTTGAAAAAGGAGGCAAGGATATACAATGGAAAAAAGACAGCCTCTTCAATAAGTGGTGCTGGGAAAACTGGACAGCTACATGTAAAAGAATTAAATTAGAACACTCAGTAATACCAAATGCAAAAACAAACTCAAAATGGATCAAAGACCTGAATGTAAGATCAGACACTATGAATCTCTTAGAGGGAAACATAGGCAGAACACTCTATGATATAAATCATAGCAACAACCTTTTTGACCCACCTCCTAGAGGAATGGAAATAAAAACAAAAATAAACAAATGAGACTTAATGAAAATTAAAAGCTTTTGCACAGAAAAGGAAATCATAAAGATGAAAGATAACCCTCAGAATGGGAGAAAATATTTGCAAATGAAGCAACTGACAAAGGATTAATCTCCAAAGTATAGAAGAAGCTCATGCAGCTTGATATCAAAAAAAAAAAGAAACAACCCAATCCAAAAATGGGCAGAAGACCTGAATAGACATTTCTCCAAAGAAGATATACAGATTGGCAACAAACACATGAAGGGATGCTCACTTCACTAATCATTAGAGAAATGCAAATTAAAACTACAATGAGGTACCACCTCACCCCAGTCAGAATGGCCATCATCAAAAAATCTACAAAGAATAAATGCTGGAGAGGGTGTGGAAAAAAGGGAGCCCTTTGCACTGTTGGTGGGAATGTAAATCGATACAACCACTGTGGAGAACATTATGGAGTTTACTTAAAAAACTAAAAAGAGAAATACCATATGACCCAGCAATCCCACTACTGGCCATATACCCTGAGAAAAACATAATTCAAAAATAGCTATGTAACCCAATGTTCATTTCAGCATTATTTACAATAGTCATGACATGGAAGTAACCTAAGTGTCCATCAATAGATGAGTGCATAAAGAAGATGTGACATATATATACAATGGAATATTACTCAGCCATAAAAAGAAATGAAATTGAGTTATTTGTAGTGAGGTGGACAGACATAGAGTTTGTCATACAGAGTGAAGTCAGAAATAGAAAAACAAATATTTTATGCTAACACATGTATATGGAAACTAAAAAAAAGAAAAAGGTTCTGAAGAACCTAGAGATAGGACAGGAATAAAGGCACAGACATAGAGAATGGGCTTGAAGACATGGGCAGGGGGAAGGGTAAGCTGGGATGAAGTGAGAGAGTGGAAATTACATATATACACTACAAAATGTAAAATAGGTAAGTAGTGGAAGCAGCTGCATAGCACAGGGAGATCAGCTCTGTGATTTGTGACCACTTAGAGAAGTGGGATAGAGAGGTTTGGAGGTAGATACAAGAGGGAGGGAATATGGGGGTACATGTATACATAAAGCTGATTCGCTTTGTTATACAACAGAAACTAACACAACATTATGAAGCAATTATACTCCAATAAAGATGATAAAAAAATAAAATATAAAAAAAATAATAAGAGAGGGCTATAATGAGGTTCCCATTGTCCTGAAAGATAGGTGAATCTGTAATTTCATGACACATTCAAGAATTATTTTCCCTTTTGGTGGACTAAAAGAAGTGTTTCTTATTTCTGGAAACCAAGGGAGTATTTGCTGGCATCTAACAAAATGTGTTATGAGTAAATTTATCTCGATGAGCTAAAGCAAAAGGGTGTAAGTAAGTCATGCTGATAGATGAAATGGAATAGAGTCCTTTGTATTACATTAGGAGGCACTCTTCTTTTTACCCATTACTTGCATTTTCTCTCACTATTTTCAGAAAAACCTAAATAATGAATGTTAGAGGCTTTCAGTAAAGAACTGATGTTTGAAAGATGAAAGGAATTCAGAAGGAAAAGTGGTGGAGTTTTGTATTAGCTTGAGGAGTGGGGGATATTGTACTAACTAGGAAATTAACCAGATTAATTAATCCTCCTACATTATTGAGAACTTTGAAGAATATTTTATGAAAATTCTATTACATGTCTGTTTTAGTCTGCTCTAACAAACTACCATAGCCTGAGGGTCTTATAAATAGCAGAAATTTATTTCTCATATTTATGGACGCTGGAAGTTCAAGATCAGGGTGCCAGTGTGGTAAGGTTCTGTTGGGAACAGTTTTCTGGACTGCAGACTGACAACTTGTCATCCTGTCCTCCCATGGCAGGAGGGGCAAGAAGGCCATCTGAGGTCTCTTTTATAATGGCACTGGTTCCATTCATAATGGCTCCACCCTCGTGACCTAATTACCCTCAAAGGCCCTACCTCCAAATACCATCACATTGGGGCTTAGGTTTCAACATACACATTTTGGAGAGAGACAAGTATTCAGTCTCTAGCAATGCATTTCCAGAGATAAGCTCCTCATATAAATAATACAAATGTATCAAAATATTGCTTTTTCACATTGCCAATTAGCATTGCTCTTTATTTACATCATAGAAAATGGTTTAACATTTGCTATCCTTCATTATATCAACATATTATCAAATTTTCCTGTACTAAGTGACTAAAAACTTCTAAATAGTGTTTCTTCAAGCTATTAACATGCAATATTTTCAATTACAAATACATGAAGGTGAGAGATGGGAGAAAGATAAAACATAGCCACTAAATAGAAGTATTTTAATGTATTGGTAATTTATAAGATGAAAAAGTTCTGAGTATTTTAGATTTTACTTTATTAATCTCTATAATAAGTCTGAAACAACAGCAAAGAATTTCCATGAAACATACAGAAAAGTATAAAAATATATCTTATTTGTTTTAAAGTAGTTTTTTACTTCCAGATGTGATATTTAATACTTGTGGAAAGCACCCAAAAAAGTTCAATTTTTCTAAAATTAACAACCTACAATGTTCCTTTTGCCAAACTAATCATAGCTAAAATTTCCTCTATACACTAAGTGAGAATTTGAATTAAAGATCCTTTGTGTATCATAAAATAGCCATATTTGATTTCTTAAAACATTAAATGATGTTTATTCTATTCTTTTATCATTGTATTCTACAACTGTCTTTTCACTTCCCTTTTCTCTTCTAATTCCTAAAATGTCAAACAACATTCTATGTATCTATAAAATATCTCTGGACCTGAGGATGATGCCTTAATTTTCTAGCATTTGAAGGAATTAAGATCAGGTAAAATTCCCAAGGACTTGAAGTCAACACATATTTTGATCTAAGACTTCTTCTTTTTTTTTTTTTTTTTTGGTTTCATAGGGAGAAGTGTCTGATAGATTAATGTTTTACTGGATTAAAAAGGCATCTTTCTCCTCTTCAATTGCCAACAAACACTGAATAGCAAAATAATTGTTTGTATTATCTTTAAGATTGGAAGATCCTATGGGAAAGTATTTCCTTCACAAATTATTTGGGGAATTAAAAAAATATTTGCACCAATGTTTTAGAAGGGCCTCTGGACTAACCTCTTAATTATAGAGGGGAAATGACATTGATGTTGAAGGCAGTTTAACTTTTTTTTCTACTAAGTACCCAATGATGCTTCAACCCAGTACTTTATTTCATCAATTAGTATTCTAATTTTATAAACCAGAATAGTGTACCATATACTAACTCTACTCACATTCCCTCCGTGATTTTGGTCTTTGAGTTTCTTATTTGTAAAATGGGTATTTTAACTTAATTGTTATTAATTTCCTCCACTTCTTATACATGATGTTTCTATGGGGCTAAATAAATATGATTTTAAATAAATATCAGGATGGCTGGTGAATTGAAGAAAATAAATGTTGAGATAGAATGAAACTTTTGGATATTTGTATTTCCCCCCAGAATCTGAATTAAGTTAACACATATTACATTTTATTTTTCTGCCAGCTAGCATTACTCTAATTAGGGAAGACTATCAGGAGTTAGAAACCTACAATTCAGGTATTCATTTATGCCCACTTTTAGGACCTACTCATGGATATTTTTGAGGATTTTAATTGAAGATATTATAAATGGTCAACACCCTAAAACCTCAAAGGATGGTGTGAGTTTAATCAAATGAATCCAACAATTACTCAAATTTAGGCTCTTGCACTTTTAAATCAAATTCAGAAAATGCATTCTCTTCTCATCTTTAAGGTGATTGGAATAGGGCTACTTTTTTTTCTCACTTTCTTTTCCTAATTCATCTTCCTAGACTCCCTTCTCAGACTTATCTATGAACGAATATATGGACTTAAAAAACAAAGTTATTTAGCAAAGAACTGTGGAAAAAAATATTTAGATATTCATATTATGTTAAAGAGTCCAAGCAAGATAATTACTTATGAGTAACTAAAGATATTACTAGGCATATACTATGTTCCAAAAGGTAACTCTGTAATCTTAATATGATAAAAGAAAAACATTAGGGATACCCTTGGACATGAATAAAAATAATTCTGTTTCTGTACTGATGAGCCTGAGATGGTAAGCCATTCAATGATTTTAAAATATAAACTGAACACAAAAATCAGGACTGCATATGTAGTAACACTATAAGCTATAATCTATATGCAAAACAGTGATATAAAAATTGTGAGAAAGTTTAAGATTTTTGAATTGACAAAAACAGAGAAAGAATACAAACATTTGAAGGAGAAAGTTACATTAATAGCTCTTATTTAATAGTTATCTTTCTTATGAAGTACTACTCTTTTGTCTCTTATATTTTGGTTTTCTGTATTATGAGAAAACAGAGTCAATTTTTGAGCCTGTTTACATTTTCAATTTCAGGTAAAAACAAGAAGAAATGAAGGACAAAGGAATGAAGCAGAAAAAAAAAATCCCTTCAGGCAAATCTTGAACTCACCTTGTTATGTTATTAATGCGGTAACCTCAAAGGAATCAATAGTCCTTTGAGGTTAACACATTAGGAAATCTAATCTCCTTTTTTATTTGAAGCTGTTTTAGAAATACTAGTTATATGAACTACGGTTTTGGAATTTTAATTCTCTTGTATTTATTTGCATAGCAATTTATAGTTAATAAAATACCTTAATATGCATCATTTAATTTTTATTTGTATCTATACAAGCACTGTGAGAGGAAGGCAAGACAGGCATTAATATCAGATTTTATAGAACAGAAGGGTGAAACTGATAGATTGGGAATTTCTTGCTCAAGTCTATGAAGCAAGGAAGTGAACCCAGTTTCCATGAATTTAAGCCCACCATATCGCATGACTTCCTCTAACAGTTCATTGATTATAGACACTTTGTAAACTTATTCTAGCCCCAAAGTCCATTTCCCATGTGTTCATTCAGTTTTTTCCATGAAAACCTGTTGTAAAAGAAGAGTGAAAATTTCCATAGTTTGGAAAGACAAGAACAGAAGATATTGGCTGCCTTGCAAAAAAAATATTTTTTCACAATACTTGATAATACAACTTAAATTTTTTCCATAGGTATTTACAATATGTTAAGCCTGAACTAATTAAAACTCAGAACAGTGATGTGCATATTTTTAATATTAAATAAAATTTAATATTAATCCACAATAATGTTGCCTTTCTTTAAAGAAATCTTAGAAGTAGAAAAAATGAGAAGGGCTATGTCTTATTCAGTCTCATACCCAGTGTAAGAAGCTTCATGAATATTGGTAAACTGACCTTGTTTAATTGTTTTTCAATAAGTTAATAAACCTAACTCCCATCTTCCAAACTGAAGTACATTGAAAAATGCCCCATATTTGATATCATTTATTGATATGTTTGAAAATGATTTATATTGAACATTTATATTACAGATTGAATAAAATTATAAAATGTATAAATTCAATATAGTATATTAAATAGTAAATTTGATATAGTATATTTCAGTACCTTCAATTGGACTTAAATTTATTATTTTATTATTATACTTTGGTTATAGTATTTTTCAGTTATAGATATAATAAAAATTTCTTGAAGTTTTCAAAACTTGGGGCAGAGAATGAGTTTGTCAAAAGTATTGAAATGATACATGCTGAAGAATTATGTGACAAAGAAGAATTCAGAACCCACATATCCATAATTTACACAGAAACTTCTACACAGAATATCTCCAGCTCTAGAAGATGTGAAGCCCTGAGCTGAATTATGGCTAATTAATCATCCAAGTGCCATCATGCAGCCAGGCAGTAGTGGTCTCAGTAGTGGTTCTCTATAGTATTTTTGAGACACTGTATATAATTTTTAAACCTTTCAGTGTGCAAGGTAGGGAATATAACTTTGCACAAAACACACTTATTAAAGTTCAGTAAGACTAAAAGTCTCAGATGGATATAAGATAATTTCTCTCTCTCTGTTTATACACATAATTTCTCTCTCTGTTTATGTGTATGAGAGTTTATGTATAAATTTCTCAAAATAAAGATGGGTAAACATCAGTAAATTAATCCAAATTTAATACTCAGTGGAAAAATATTCCCCTTGACCTGGATTAAATAGAATCTCATAGTTTATTGTACCATAGTTTGTTAAAAATAGATATTTAATGAAAAAAAATCCACATTAATATGTATATAAATATGCATTTTCATTTAAAATATATACTCATATACACATTTCCAAAAGAAATACACATAATATTTAACTAAATTCTATGATAAAAATAAATTATTGGATAAAATTATAAAGTAAAAGTTTGGCAGATCATCTAGAAATTTGAGCATTTAATGTCACTAGACTTTATGTTATTAAATTTTGTTAGAATTAATAGTTAGAATTTTAATAATGTGGCATCTCATTATTTTTTTAATTCTTATGATTTTTTGTTCAAATTAATTTTTGAATAGTATACTTCTACCATCATTGAACTTATTAGTCTCTTAAGGCTAACTGTACACTGTATAAGTGTATTTTTGTAAGTTCATAAAATATTGTGAAAAGACTACTCATAAAGCCAAGATACAAATGTTACTTTTTATTGTTTTCTTAGCAATGAAAACTTATCCAAAGCAAACAAGCTAAAACATAGAGCAACTGGGTAAATAGATAATGCTTGGAAAATTGATACAAAAAAACGCTTATTTATTATTTGACTTCAAATTCGCATTTTGTTTAGTTGACCAGTGGACTACATTGCCATTAGCATAACCAATCAACCAAGAAATAATCGTTAAACACCTACTATGTGTCAGATAATATTTTAAAAGTTTGGTTCTAGGAAAGAAAAAATGATGAAAATCTTTGCTATTTTAGAGTTTGTATCTAGTAGGAGAAGGCAGACAATAAACAAAACATATACTTTCAAATGATGGTGAGTGCTTTAGAGAAAATTAAGTGAAGGGCCTAGGATATCCCAGCTGTTTGTGTGCTTGTGGATGGAGCATGGTTTGGACTTTTATGTAGAATGATCACAAAAGCCAAAGAGAAAATGTCATTTGAGCAGAGACCTGAAGAAGCTGATGGAGCAAGCTAAAGAAAAGAACGTTTTAACACAATGGAAACAGGAAGCGCTAAACTGTAAGATTGGGGTTTGTCTGCTATACTCAAAAAGGAGTAAAGAGGTGAGTAGTAGAAATCAGATCACATGGAGAACCCTAGGACATTGTAAGTCCTTGTCATTTACTCTGAGTGACACTGAAGGGGTTGAGCGGAGGAGTGCCTTGATCTAAGTTAATTTTGTAAAAGACCAGAGTAGAGCTGTTGAAACAAGAGAGAATTCTGAACACATTTTGATTTTGAACTCATTTGATTAGGCATAAGGCAAACAATGAATTTTTAACCCATATAACTGCTAAATCCACCTGTGTGGTGTGAAAACATGCAATAGAAATATATTCAGTTTGTTTCATTGCTATATATGCAGGAAACCATTCATTCTGTAAGTTGTGAATTGATTTGTATAGTATTATATTACAAAATATTTATGCACAGCTAAATTTTTAAGAGGAGTTAAAATTATTTTAATTAAAGATTTCTTACATTTAAACTTTGTTATTTTCATTTTTTTGTACCAATCATTGATAAAAGTTAACATGACTAGAGAAAATAGAGGCACTAGTCCTATTCAACATAAGTACACAATATTTACTGATAAGTTTGTACCTATCAAAAAGGAAAATGTTCAGTGAGTTATTTACATGATATGTGAATACCGTGTATTTTCCTAAAGATGTTAAAAATATCATATAATAAAAAGATGGGAAAAAGTTGATTCAGAGTGCCCTTTCATGTTGCCAGAGCTCTATACTGAACTGTCCTTAGGTATTCTAAAATCTGTACGTTGTACCAAACAGCAGGCCTCATGAGAATGTTTGTGAGCTTTGATTAGGAACTAGTATATGGCCACTTTCATCTAATGCATCCTTATAGCAGAAAGCCTAAAATGAACGCACACTGTTATCTGCTCTGAAAACAACATACCATAATAACCAGAGGTCATCTTCCAGACAAGTCTATCAGCAGGATCGTTAGGGTACAATGAAAATCCGACAGAGAAGCAGTCAATGCATGCAAGCTGCAAGCTGTGACCTTCTTCAGTTAAATGTACTATAGTAGATTTCACCTTGCCTCTGGGTTCCAAAAAATTCATACTTTACATGAGCTATTTTATGTTAACCACAGACTCAGTGATTCTCACTGTTTGGTTTTTGGGTCTTAATGTTTGTCTGCAGCATATTTCCTTTAAAAGACATGATTATACAACAGTAGAAATCATTAAGAATATACACAAAAATGGATACCTGGGATGCAGTATTCTTTTCACAGTTATAGTTTCCCTTAACTTTCAAATTTCATGTGAATTTAAGCTCCCTCTTGCTCTACTGCTGTGTGATTTTAGACAAATGAATTTTATCATAGCATAAATAATGGGTCACTGTGTAGAAATCAAAGTAAATAATTACTTATTTTGGTTTTGTGAAATATTACCCATATGACCTTGGAAAATCTCTTTGACCTACAATTTCTTAATTTAAAAAAAGAGGACAATAATATCTGTTTTGTTTATCTCACAGAGATATGATCAAATGTTTTTAATTGTCAAATGCTAACATGTGTAAGATGTTTTAAGTAAAGGATTTTTTTGTCTGTTTTTCAGTATGCATGTCATTGATGTTTGTAAAGATAGTCCTTGATTGAGTAATAAAGTGTGACATTTTTGGAACATAAAGTGTTTCAGATATTATCCAATGTAACCTAGATGAATGTCTTCTACAAACATTGGGTTTGGATTCCTATATTGACTGCAACATTAAATACTAATATTTACCCTAATACTAATAGTTACCCTATTACTAAGTATTTAAAAAAATAATTTCTTGCATAAATTAATAAATGTAAATGAATTAAGAAAATAGTGACTTATTTCTTCAGTACTTATGTATTTACCTATCTCTACACAAAATTGTGGATAGACACTTGAATTCAAATATCAATAAAGCAATTTATAAATATCTATTTTACTTGAAAATTTGAGGTCTACCCATTGTTTATTTTTTCAGAAATAAGGGTCTCAATTTTGATTCTAAATACTTTCTGCAAACCCTTGGGCAGGTTTTCATCTTATTGAACACATTATATGACTGTCTGATTTCCTGTCCCAAAAGAGTTTAAAAGGTTGTATGTGCTTCCTCGAGTTTTCATGTGCTATATCAGTCCAAATAACTTATAGTCACTAAAAAACAACTAAAATCATCTTTTAAAAAAGGAGAATCATTGGTAAAATTTTGAGATAATTAGGAAATATAGAATGACGATAGTGTTTTATACAGAAAGTTGAGTGATTCCTTTAAATGATAAATATTTTATTTTCTGTCTTTCTGGTTAGCTTATTTAATAGTACATATCCATGAAACTGTCTGTTAATTGATGACTAATTAAAATTTGCTGATCAAAAGATGCCATTGGGAATAAATAAATCTCAACAAGTAGTATGGGGAAAGAGTACTATTATCCTATGTCACAGGATTTATGTGAATGTGGTTAAAATAGGACGTAAACAATATTTGTCAGAGATGACATTTCTGTTTGACACAGAACAGAAGAACCCACCAATCACCAAAAGAGGTCAGTTTTAGCCTAGGAACACTGGTCCTGATTGAATGTGTAATTCCATTTTAAATATACATAAAATGTAATGTTTAAATGTAACAGTAAAATCATCTCATGTTTTACAATGCTTTACAGTATTTCCAAATTTTCCCAGTTAGATGAGTAAATTTGTCTCTAGTTTTCATTAATTAAAGCGGTAACCACTAACCAAATCCTGTGGAAATATGATTTGATACATCATTGAGACCAACCGATACCTGGCAAAATATGTGTCATTTCCATATTTATAAAGGTCTTAACATTACTATCCAGGAACTTTCATATAGAAAATTTTGTGTGTATGTACGTGTGTAAGTATATTTATTCACACACTTGCACACACATGTACATGATTTTTCTAGAAACATCTGTTTGCTCCCTTGAGTGTAATTATGAAACATGCCACATGTCACCCTCAGAGATTGAGTCCCAACAGTATTGAAAATTAAGAAAACTGGAAGATATCCATATGTTTGCTGAAAGAGTGGAAGAGATATTTGAGCAGTAATAAATAAGTTGTCTAATCCTATTCAGTTATGAGGACAGCTGGTTCAGACACTAAGCTAATCTCTGAATTCGTTTTGGTGTGCTTAGATAAATTATCTTGAAAACAGCAGAAATAGGTGCCAAAATGATATCACTTAAGTCCCTTTATAGCATATTTGATCCTCTACTACTTGCTCCTCTCCACAGGTATTGACACCAATGCCTGAAAAAAAATCTATTTGTACTTTCCAGTTCTAAAAAGCATAAGGAATTCAGTTTTTCTTATTCATTACTTATTACATTATTTTATATTGTTAGCTCTCAATAAACAATCATTACCTTGGGTAGAAAAGTTAGATAATTTCTAAAATTATTAAAAAGCATTATTCTTAATAAAAATAATTTTATTTAATTATTTTAACAATTATTCTTAATTATTTTTAGTTAAACTGAAAACTGCAAACAATTTTTTTTTTTTGTGGTACATGGGCCTCTCACTGTTGTGGCCTCTCCCTTTGTGGAGCACAGGCTCTGGACGTGCAGGCTCAGCGGCCATGGCTCAGGGGCCCAGCCACTCCACAGCATGTGGGATTCTCCTGGACCAAGGCACAAACCCGTGTCCCCTGCATCAGCAGGCGGACTCTCAACCACTGCGCCACCAGGGAAGCCCCAACAAAAAATATTTTTAAGTGAAATTCAAGTTTGTGTGATGAAAATGAAGTGAAAAGCAGATGAAGTAAAAATACATATGAATATATGATATGTAAAAATTTTATGATATTCAGCAATACAATAGCAATTTACTTTATAAGTCTGTTTATGTGAGTGCAGAAAAAAACAATCTAATTAATTTTTTTTCTGTACTTTATTGAAGTATAGTTGATTTACAGTGTTGGGATTAACATAAACACACTACTATATATAAAATAGATAACCAACAAGGACCTACTGTATAGTACAGGGAACTATACTCAATATTTTGTAATAACCTATAAGGGAAAATAATCTGAAAAAGAATATATATATATATATATATATATATATATATATATATATATATATATATATACACATAAATAACTGAATCTCTTTGCTGTACACCTGAAACGAACACAACATTGTAAATCAACTATACTTTAATAGAACCTATTTTTTTTTACTGAACCCAGTATATTAAACACACATAGATATGCATATTATTGTGAAATATTTTTTTATGAAAATATGAACACTTCAGTTATGTGTGTGTATCTACCCTTCAGGGCCTGAATAGAGAAAAAGGTAGAGAAATGTTGCTTTCACTCTCTGCCTGACTGTGTGAGCTGGGACTTCGAACTTTTCCTGACCTAGGCACTCCTGGTTCTCAGGCTTTTAGACATGAACTAGAATCTATACCAACAGCTCTCTGGCTTTCAGGTCTTCCAACTACAACACCAGCTTTCCTGGGTCTCCAATTCGCAGATTGCAGATTGTGGGACTTCTCAGCCTCCATAATCTCATGAGCCAATTCCTTATGAGAAATCTCATAAAAGAGGGAGAAAGGGAGAGAGAGAAATGAGAGAGAGAGGGAGAAAGGGAGGGTCATTTTGATTCCATTTCTCTGGAGAACCCTGATACAGTCTAAAAAATATCAAAGCATAGATATTGCTATAATAGGAATTTCTGATTACCTTTAAATTATACTGAATGTTTCCACTATTTTTCATATTATCATATTCACCACATAAATATAAATAACACTTCTGCTGAGACAAAAAAATGAATGCACATATATAATACAGTTGTTTGTGTGGGAATGTAGAAGCAAAACATTTAAGATATTATAATGATTACATGATTATTAAACTTAAAATGTTTAGTTCCTTATATATAAGAAATTCTATATTATACAGTAATAGGGATGAGCAACCTTCATGGAAAATTCATTATCCCCAAGATGCTCTCAATATCTCTGCAAATATGTTCATGCTTATGATTACTCTTATGCTTATGATCCTTGTTTTATATTTAAGAATACTTAGGCTTATAGTTCACAGTAACTTTCCCCAAGTTTGTAACTAGTAGATGAAATCTAAGCAGTCTTGTTCTAAAGTCTGAATTGTATACTACCATGAAGCTTCAATACATTAAGTCCTTTGAAATATAATAAACAGTCTAAAATGTGAAAATTTCTAAACATTTTTGGAAATTTATACAATATATAAGTCATAAAAATAATGAGTGGCAAGTTATTTGTTAAATAACACTATTTTTTTAAACTTAAAAAAAAAAGTCTGTCCAGACTTCTAAAGAATTTGATTCTGGATATAATTGTTGACCTCTGTTACAAAAATATGTAAGTTTCAACAGCATTTTCCTAGCTATGTTGACAAAAATGTTTGGCAGCAGAAGGCACTTTCTTTTCACATGATTTAGCTCCAAAATCTTCTAATATGATATGAACCATAACAGCTTCCTCTTTGTAAACTAACTGAGGTTGTTGATCTTTAACATAATGTTTAATTTAGCTATTATATTTATCATGGAAATAAGTTTTTAATTGCTTTTTAAGAGAAACTTTTAAATATTATCAATGAAAACAATCTCAAAGTGTTGTCTTTATCTATACTATCCTCAAAATAAAATACATTGTTAACATTCATTGTAAAATGTAATCCTTGTATGTAGAAAAAAGTTTTGCTTATCTTGATAAGATGATAAAAATAGCTTGATTATTGGGGGCTATTATGTTAAAAGTGAATGGGGGCTTCCCTGGTGACACAGTGGTTGAGAATCTGCCTGCTGATGCAGGGGACACGGGTTCATGCCCCAGTCCAGGAAGATCCCACATGCCATGGAGTGGCTGGGCCCATGAGCCATGGCCACTGAGCATGCGTGTCCGGAGCCTGTGCTCCACAATGAGAGAGGCCACAAGAGTGACAGGCCCATGTACCACATAAATAAATAAATAAATAAATAAATAAATAAATAAGTGAATGGAAGTTATTATGTAAGAAATTTTGTTTTCTTTTTTTGTTTTTTTGATAAGCAAAATAACACCTCAGTAACAGCATATAAATGCTTTTAATTAAATTTAATTAAATATAATCTTCAACTAACTTATTTCCAAACACACACACATATGTAATTTCCTTTTAACCTGTTTTGCAATAGCTTAAAGTTATTTTTGATGGTACAAAAATATTTAAAAATTGTCCATAAATTTCAATAAAAATATCAAATTTACAAAACAATTTGTATAAAGGAAATATGACTTGTAGCAAATATGTAACTCCATTCAATTTGCAGAATTTTTTTCTGCATAATTTTTCTTAAAACACCTTGTGGCAATGGCTGTCATTTTGCATTTTGACTTTGTAGTGTGAAGCACTCAAAAATTGTTTTCTTGGGCTTCCCTGGTGGCACAGTGGTTGAGAGTCCACCTGCCGATGCAGGGGACGCGGGTTTGTGCCCCAGTCCGGGAGGATCCCACATGCCGTGGAGTGGCTGGGCCCGTGGGTCATGGCCACTGGGCTTGTGCGTCTGGAGCCTGTGCCCCACAATGGGAGAGGCCAGAACAGTGAGAGGCCCACATACCGCAAAAAAATAATAAAATTGTTTTCTTCATAGATCCTCTCTAGAAATGAGGTAGTTGTTAGTAATTTCAACAGATTATTCAAGTCATAGGTCCCTATTTTTTCATAAGATTTTGTCATGAATGAATACCTTTTAAACAAAGATAAAACCTTGTTTAATATAACTGGGTATTATAATAAAACAAATCTTTACACACTTTAGATAATTTTTTTGTCACTAACTTTTTTATCGTAGTTTAATTTAACCTCTTCCTTAATCCTTAGTGGTGTAGTTATTGCAGTATTACAGTATAGCCTCTCTTAATGTCAAAAATTTATGAGGATTGGTACAAGTTTCTGGAATTTCAGCTTATTTTCACTACTATATGTGGGCACTCTATCTTAGGAGACATTCCTAGGGATGTCATTATTCATGGTATGCTACAGAGATTTTGCTTCAAAACATGGACCCTACAGAAAATGGTTTCAAATACTAGCTCTGACTCTAATTACACATGATTTAATTTTTTCTGAGTTTCATGAATTATAAATGTAAAATGAAAATGATAATTCTTACCTCACATAAAGATAATATTTCTCCAGCACCTGACAGAAAATTACATTTAGTTTACCTTCACTTTCCTCCTCAAATCTTGTTCTAATTTATTTTTTAAGTACATAATTGTTTTTTCCCTTAATATATAAATGAAATTTATTAAATTATGCAATAGGACAAGCATCACATTGGCCCTTAGAGAGGCAAGCAGCCTGTGTTTCTGGTTCATAAATTTCAGGGGACATCAGCCTGATACTATCAGGGAAAAGATTAAAAAAAAAAGAATACCTTCAGATTAATAAGGCTGCATTTACTAAGGTGATATATACCCCAACAGTTTAGGTTTAGAAAGTGAAGACAACAAACAAAATATAGGTAGAAAACAACTGATTGTGTGTTATAATAATTGTGGTAGTAGAAAAATATGGTTAAGCCATTAAAAGTCTAGAAATAAATGAGTCAAATAGATTGAGTACTTTCACTAGGTAGACATTTCATATTGTTTAGTACTTGTCTTTGTGTAGTATATCTTGGTGATTCAGAAATATTGTTTGGATTCTTATACAGGTGGCTCTCAACTGCTTATTGGTGGAAGTAAGGGGGTATTAAGCATGAGAGCATAGTCACCAGTCATAAATCTTGGAGAAAATAACAGGAAGGGAGCACTAGTATAATAAGATAATAAGGAGAACAAGTTCAGAATGGTGATATGAAGAACTCGGTGCATCTTTTCCTGACAAAGCAAGTTTAACTGATGAAAATTATTAAAAACAAACAAATCCACAACCATTTAAAGTCTTTGGGAATTGTTCTAAAGGCAGGGAGTAAATTAAGAAGTATTTATTCAAGAAAATGTAAATCTCACTAAGAATAGCAATACTCTGTGATGTTTGAGCTATAACCCACTCACTTCCCCCATCAGTTCATTGAAATGGAATCTGTAATCCTGGTAAGAACGTTCAAGAGCTTGGTGCTCCCTCTTCTCCTACATACCAGACAAGAGAGAATTTATCTCTGCAGAATGGGGAAGCTATCAAGTTTTCCCAGTCCTACAGCTCTATTTTTTGGAAATTCTATCCCAGGCAAGATAATCTGAGCCACCTGGGACTCCTTTCTCCACCCAAACCACATTTATAGGGCAGAAACTGAGAATAATGGAGTCCCAATCATCCTTGTTGTGCCTTACCCATAGTACATTGGTTCCACCTAGGGAGAGTAAATCTGAGAAGACTGGAGGCTAATGTTCTGGACCAGCAAATAAATAGACAAATATCTGCACACCCAGATCCAGAGCAGCAGCAAAGACGTTTTGACCAAAGGGAGAGGCAGGCTATAAGAACAGAGAGAGACTTTGGAAGTTCTTCTCAATAAAATTGACTTCATTTGAAAGAGTGAATGGGGATGTCAAAAACAATAGAGATTTTCGTGGAAGCTAATTATGAGTAGGCTGGACACTCTATGAGAGCTAAACATTAGACCATCTGGAAGTTTAACAGAGAGAACTAAAGGGAGGAACCCTCCAGAAGTTGGAATGAACCTCAAAGACTGTAGTTTTAAAACTGGTTTAAAATTTCCCTTGTAAAGTACTAAATTGGAAGGGATCAAAATTTGGAGCAATTTATGCCTTCAGGTAACTGTCAAAACAATAGAGCATGCAATCTGCAATTAATGAAGACAAACAGCTGGGTGTGATACAAATAGAGACAGACTGCTTAACAGAAATATTTTAAGGGACAGCCAAAGAGAACACAGCTACTCCTAAGTGTTATCTCTGGGGACAGAGTGCAGAGCAGGGTTAATGATTTGAAGGAGCAACATTAAGAAACTGATCTTGTAAGAAGAAATAAGCTACATTAAATAGTATATCCAAGGAGTAAGTGACTGAGCAAACAAAGAGCAACAACAAGCCATAATGGGGAGAGGGGGGGAGTATTGATTTTGGTACAATAAATTATCTAAAATGTCCAGTTTATAAAACCACTTCTTTGCAAAAACCAGGGAAGTGTGATGTATACTCAGTTAAAAAAAAATAGAGACAACAGAAAGAGCCTTTGAAAGGGACACAAAATCAGATTTAGTAAGCAGAGATTTCAAAGCAGCTATTGTAAATATTTACAAATATTTTCATTGAAGGAAAAAATGCTTAAGAAGTAAAGGAAGATATGTTGGCAATGTCTTATCAATAAGAGAACATAAGTCAAGAGATAGAAATAATAAAAAGAAAAAATCAAATGGAAATTCTGGGATTGAAAATACAATAACTAAAACTTTTTTTAAAAAGTCATTAGTAGTGCCAAACAGTATGTTTAGATTGGCAGAAGAAAGGACAACAAAATTGAAAATAGTTTAACAAAGCTTATGCAATCAGAAGACTAGAAAGAAGAAGGAATAAAGAAAAATAAACAGAACCTCATTATTATGGGATAACTTTAAGTGCACTAACATATGTATAAAAGGAGTATGCGAAAAAGAAGAGGGAGGAAAAGAAACAAAAATTAATATTTGAGGAGTAAGGCTGAACACTTCCCAAATGTGATGAAATTATTAATCTACATATTTAAATGAAATCTAATTGGATAAACATAAAAACATTCACCATCAGACATATCATAGAAAGAATGATGAAAATCAAACACTGAAAAAGTAAGCCTTGAAATGAGCAAGAGAAAAATAACTTGTCATATACAATGAAACCTCAACAAGATCGACAGCAGACTTCTCATAAAAATCAATTGAGGCCCCCCAGAGGAAGATGGCGGAAGAGTAAGACACGGAGATCACCTTCCTCCCCACAGATACATCAGAAATTCATCTACACGTGGAACAACTCCTACAGAACACCTACTGAACACTGACAGAAGACCTCAGACCCCCCAAAAGGCAAGAAACTCCCCACATACCTGGGTAGGGCAAAAGAAAAAAAAGAATAAACAGAGACAATAGGATAGGGACGGGATCTGCACCAGTGGGAGGGAGCTGTGAAGGAGGGAAGGTTTCTACACACTACAAGCCCCTTCGCGGGCGGAGACTGCAGGTGGCGGAGGGTGAAAGCTTCGGAGTAGCGGAGGAGAGCACAGCAACAGGGGTGCGGAGGGCACAGTGGAGAGATTCTGGCACAGAGGACTGGTGCCCTCAGGCACACACCAGCCCGAGAGGCTTGTCTGCTCCGCTGCAGGGGTGGGCGGGGCTGGGAGCTGAGGCTCGGGTATCGGCTTTCAGTTGGAGCACAGAGAGAGGACTGGGGCTGGCGGCAGGAAGAGAGCCTGAAGGGGTTAGTGTACCACGGCTAGCCCGGAGGGAGTCCGGGGAAAGGGTCTGGAGTTGCTAAAGAGGCAAGAGACTTAACAGACATCTATAAATCATTCTACCCACCCCCCCAAGCAGTGGAGTATATCTTCTTCTCAAGTGCATATTGAACAGAGAACAGTCTCCAGTATAGACCACACACTAGAACACAAAACATTCCTGAATAAATTTGAAAGAAATAAAGTCACACCAAATATGTTATCTGACTACAATGCAGCAAGATTAAAAATAAGTATAATAGGATATTTAGAGAATACACAATAAGTGAAACCTAAAGAAAACACACTGCTAATCAGTGAGTTAAGGAAATCAAAAGAAAAAATAGAATGTACTTTGAGATGAATGAAAATTAAAACACTATATACCAGAAATTGTGTGATGTATATAAAGCAGTGATTAGTATTAAATTTATGTATGTTAATGACTTTATTCAAAAACAAAAAAATCTGAAATCTATAAGCTAACGTTTCACCTAAAGATACTGATAGAAGAGCAAACTAAGTCTAAAGCAAGCAGAATAAATAATGGAGCAGAATTTGGTAAAAGAGAGAATAGAAAATTAAATGAAAACAAAAGTTAGTTCTATGATAAGATCAACAAAAATTGACAAAGCTTTAGCTAAACTAAACAAGACAGAAAGAAAGAGGAGACTCAACTGATTAAATCAGGAATGAAAGAGAAAGAATCAGTATTGACCGTATACATATGAAAGGCATATTAAGAGAATAATGTGAGAAAATATATGACAACAAAACAGAATTTGACTGAAGAAACAGACTAAAGAAGATACAGAAAGTATGAATATGTGTAAAACAAGTAAAGATATTGAAATGGTCATTAAACATTTCACACAAGGAAAACAAAAGGGTTAGATAGATTCACTTGTGAATTCTAACACAAATTTAAAGAATTATTATTAATTCTTTAGAAAGTTTTCCAAAAAGTAAAACAGGAGTGAACAAAAATAAATGTCTACACACAAATTTTACACAAGCCTTCATAGCATCATTAATCATAAAAGCCAAGAAGTAGAAACAACCCAAGTGTCCATTAACTGATCAATAGATACAAAAAATGCAGTATATACATGCAATGGAATATACTCAGCAATAAAAGAATGAAGTACTGATACATGATTCAGTATGAATGAAACTTGAAAACATGCTAAGTGACAGAGCCAGCTATAAAAGGTCACATTTTTTATTCCATTTATATAAAATGTGCAGAATAGACAAACCTGCTGAGAGAAAGTAGATTAGTGGCTCTCTGGGGCTCAGGGCTCAAGAGATATTGTGAAATGGGAAGTCACTGCTAATAGTCATGGGTTTCTTTTTGGGTTGATTGAGAATGTTCTAAACTTAGATTGTGTTGATGGTTGCCTGACTGTTTAAATATAAAAAAATGAATTGTACATTTTAAGTGAGTGAATTGTACAGCTCCTGAAATATGTTTTAATGAGAGGAGTGTGGGGAAAGGGAAGCAGAGAGAGAATAACAGAACAGCAAGGGACATTTAGAAAAAGTAGACCTTATAACAGATCTATCTATTATTGTGTGATATTTTACGAAACCATTTTATTTCTCTAATGGTTTAAGTTTCCTCAAGCACTCATTAATTGAAAGAAAATTCATAACCTCTTTATAGAGAAGAATAATAAGAGAATATTAACAGATGAGGGGTTAACTATAGTGGTTGACATTTAACAACCATTCTTTGAATATGAAATTAATTATATAGCCAAACAAATTAATAAACTGGTGCTTGAATTTGTGAATGTATGACCCACATGGTCCTCTCTCCTTTCCTACTCTCATGCTTTAAGGAAAAGATTTTTTTTTTCTTCTTTCTTTTCATTTTTTTTTGCAGAGGAGGATAGTGTGGAAGCATGTGGTTTACAACTGAGGGTAATTCAAGGTGAGATACAGGTGAAGGGGACACTAAGCAGATAAATACCTTGAAGAAGCTGATTGCTGATCGATTTTAAAAATGAAATTAACACTAGAGAAAATTGTAGGTAGGTATTGACAAATTTCAGTCAGCATGAATTAATCATGCTATTGGGATCTTAGGGGACCATCACCCCTCCAAATCAAAGAAAATTACTTCTTGGTGTTCCAACTACTGACTCCAAGTGCTGGTAATGACAAGAGAACACTGCTTCATTATCTTTCTCTCCAATCACTCATTAAGACTAAAAGTAAAACTCCATATATTAATATTCATCCTTCTTACTTTACAAGGACATAAACTTAAATTTAAGAATGTTCCAAGGTATGGGACTTCCCTGGTGGTCCAGTGGGTAAGACTCTACACTACCAATTCAGGGGGCCTGGGTTCAATCCCTGGTCTGGGAACTAGATCCCACATGCATGCCACAACTATGAGTTTGCATGCTGCAACTAAGAAGTCCACATGCCACAACTAAACATGCCACAGTGAAAATCCCACGTGCCACAACTAAGACCTGGGACAGCCAAACTATATATATATATATATATATATATATATATATATATATATATATATATATATATATAAAGGATCTCCCAAGATACTATAATTGCTGACTACATTGTTGGCATATGTGTATAGGACATTAAAAAATTCACTCCTTCAGCAATTTTTGGTTATTTCCCTGAAGTGCTTCCTTCTTTCTTGTAATATAAAGCTTGTCTACTCAGGAAAAACAAACAAACAAACAAACAAACAAACAATGTATCAGGCATGTAACCCAAGAAATGACTAGTAAAAATAGCAATCCTGATTACCCTGAAATAACCATTCTAATATCTTCTTCAAATCTCAACAGATGTTACAACAACATCTTGTCCCCTCCCCAGGGATAAGATTGATATTTGCATCAAACCTCTTCCATTACTCATTTCTTTCAGTAATGTTTCAGCATGAACAACAGCAACAACACCTCTGTCACATTTCTCTCAGCATAGGTAGCCAATTGGTAATTTACCTTCTGGTCACAATTGTAGTATTTAAAAATATTTTTATGTAAAATTCATTATTTTGTATAAAAGTCCTGTTTTTTTTTCTCCTAGAAAAATATCTCTGAAAATAGTTTTAATGTATTTAAACTTATTCACTAAAGCGTACTCTTTAGAAAATCCCATAGTGTTAGGCTATTTTACATACAGGATAAATTAAAAGAAAAAAGTAAAGATTCATCATGACACCTTGTAAGAAGATTAGCCTTCTTTTTATGTTAAGAATGAGTAGCCATTAGTGTCTGGCCTTAAATTTAGGTCTTTAATATAGAGTTTATTTTTGTGTGTGGTGTTAGGGAGTGTTCTAATTTCATTCTTTTACATGTAGCTGTCCAGTTTTCCCAGCAACACTTAGTGAAGAGACTGTCTCTTCTCCATTGTATATTCTTGCCTCCTTTGTCATAGATTAGGTGACCATAGGTATGTGGGTTTATCTCTGGGCTTTCTATCTGTTCCCTTGATCTATATTTCTGTTTTTGTGCCAGTACCATACTGTCTTGATTATTGTAGCTTTGTAGTATAGTCTGAAGTCCTGGAGCCTTATTCCTCTAGCTCCATTTTTATTTCTCAAGATTGTTTTGTCAATTCGGGACTTTTGTGTTTCCATACAAATTGTAAATTTTTTTGTTCTAAACCTGTGAAAAATGTCATGGGTAATTTGATAGGGATTGCATTGAATCTGTAGATTGCTTTGGGTAGTATAGTCATTTTCACAATATTGATACTTCCAATCCAAGAACATGGTATATCTCTCCATCTGTTTGTATTATCTTTGATTTCTTTCATCAATATCCTCTAGTTTTCTGAGTACAGGTCTTTTGTCTCCTTAGGTAGGTAAACATAGGCAGAACACACTTTGACATAAATTACAGCAAGATCTTTTTTGGCCCACCTCCTAGAGTAATGAAAATAGAAACAAAAATAAACAAATGGGACCTAATTAAACTTAAAAGCTTTTGAAAAGCAAAGGAAACCAAAAACAAAATGGAAAGACAACTCTCAGAATGGGATAAAATATTTGCAAATGAAGCAACTGACAAGGGGTTAATCTCCAAAATATACAAACAGCTCATGGAGCTCAATATCAAAAAAATAAAAAACCGAATCAAAAAAAAATGGGCAGAAGACTAAATAGACATTTCTCCATAGAAGACACACAGATGACCAACAAACACATGAAAAGCTGCTGGACATCACTAATTATTAGAGAAATGTAAATCAAAACTACAATAAGGTGTCACCTCATACCAGTCAGGATGGCCATTATCAAAAAATCTACAAACAATAAATGCTGGAGAGGATGTGGAGAAAAGGGAACCCTCTTCCACTGTTGGTTGGAATGTAAATTGGTACAGCCAATGCAGAAAACAGTATGGAGGTTCCACAAAAAGCTAAAAATAGAACTACCATAGGACCCAGCAATCACACTCCTGGGCATATACCTAGAGAAAACCATAATTCCAAAAGACACATGCACCCCAATGTTCATTGCAGCACCATTTACAATAGCCAGGACATGGAAGCAATCTAAATGTCCATCAACAGAGGAATGGATAAAGAAGATCGATACATATATACAATGGAATATTACTCAACCATATAAAGGAATGAAATAGTGCCATTTGCCGAGATGTGGATAGACCTAGAGACTATTATACAGAGTGAAATAAGTCAGAAAGAGAAAAATAAATAACATTTAATATTGTTTATATGTCATATCTAGAAAAATGGTACAGATGAACTTATTTGCAAAGCAGAAATAGAGACACAGACACAGAGAACACACCTATGGATACCAGGGGGGGAAGGAGGAGTGGGATGAATTAGGAGAACAGGATTGACATATATACACTTCTGTATATAAAATAGATAACTAATGATAACCTACAGTACAGCACAGGGAATTCTCCTCAGTGCTCTGTTGTGACCTAAATGGGAAGGAAATCCAAAAAGAGGGGATATATGTATACGTATAGCTGATTGATTTTGCTGTACAGCAGAAACTAACACAATATTGTGAAACAACTATACTCCAGTAAACATTAATTTAAAAAAATGAATGAGTAGTCATTAAAGGTTTTAAAACACAAAAGGGATATGACCATTATGTGCTTTCAAGAAGTCACTCTTTCTACATTTTGAGAAATGGATTAGTCATATCAGAAAATTGATTAAAGATTATGTTAGTAACTCAAATGGCAATGATTTGGCTTAGGTGAAGATGTGTAAGTGAAGAGGAAAAAAATAAATGTATTAAAGGTGTAATTGAAAGAAGTTATTATGGTTATGAGTGAATCAGAGAGGGAGATTCAGAGAATAACACGAGGTGTCTGGATTATGCAATTCAGAAATGATGATTCATCCACTGAGATGATGATCCACCCTGAATTGTAGTTCCAAGGTGGAGATAGAGAAAGTGTGAATCATGAGATCACTTTTGGACAAGTTGAATGTGTCTTTGAGACATGTATCTGAGGATATGAAAGAAATTTTGAACCTCAGAGAAGAGTTATATGGTAGATATAAAATTGGAAGTTAATAGCATGTAGGTTATGACTAAAGTCTGGCAAAGATGTAACGTGTACACTACAGAGTTAAGTGCCTTGAGAAAGAACCCTCCTCACCTTGTGAAATGTTAATTTTTAATGGAAATACTAAGTGCTTCAGTATCATGCTGACTAATGAGGAAATGTTCATGAAGGGGTGGGCAGCTAAAACAGAAGACCCGTAAGAAAAGAAGCTCTTTTAATAAACAAGACATTTCAAAATAAATGTAAATTTACTTAAAATTTATAAAGATATTAGTGTTCCCATATACCCCAAACCCAGTTTCTCCTATAATTAACTACATTAGTATGGATCATTTGTCACTCTTAATAAACCAATGTTGGTGTATTATTAACTAAAGTCCATATTTTATTCAGATTCCCTTTGGTTTTATCTAATGTCATTTTTAAGCACCAAGATCTCATCTAGGATACCACATTTGATTTAACTGTAACTTCTTAGAGTTCTTTCCACTGTGTAAGTTTCTCAGACCTTCCTTGTTTTTGATGACCTTGACAATTTTGAGAAGTATTAATCTGTTATGTTTTTGAATATCTGTCAATGGGATTTTATGATGTTTTTTCTTGGATTAGGAGGAAGACCACAAGAGGTAAAAAGCTATTTTAATCAAATTATCTCAATGGTCCATATTATTAACATGACTTCTCCATGTTGATGTTAAATTTGATCACCTGACAGTGGTAGTATTTGTAGGGTTTCTCTGATGTAAAGTTACTTTTTCTCCCTCTTAACATACTATACTATTGTCAGGTATGTCACTATACGAGCACAGACTAAACAAGTGAGGAGTCATGCTTTACCTTCTGGAGGGTGGGGTATCTACATAAATTATTCAGAATATTTTGCATGAAAATATAGTCATATGGATATTTATTTAAAATTCAATATTATTGATACGATCATATGATTTTGTTTCTGTAGTCTGTTGACATAATAGATTAAACTACATAATTGATTTTCACATATTCAGCCAGACTTACATACCTGGTACACATCCCACTTGGTGTATAATTTTTTATACAGTATTGGATTCAATTTGTTAGTAATTTGTTGAGGATTTTGGTATCTATGTTCATGAAGTATATTAGTCTGTGGTTTTCTTTCCTTGTTTTATATGTGATTTTGATATTAGGGTAATGGTGGACTCATAGAATAAGTGGGAAGTATTCCCTCTTCTTCTATCTTCTGGAAAGGTAGAAATTCACCCTTAATTTTTCAGTAAAATTCACTAGTGAACTCAGCTAGATCTGGTTCTTTATGATTTGAAATGTTATTTGTTATTGATTCAGTTTCTTTTATAGATATGGGCTTATTCAAATTATTTCTTCCTTTGTGAATTTTGGCACATTGTGTCTTTCAAGGAATTAGTCCATTTCATCTCAGTAATCAAATTTGTGGACATAGAGTAGTTCAAAATATTTTTTATTATATTTTTAAGTCCAGGAGGTCTGTAGTGATGTCTTCTTTTTCATCTCTAATATTAGTAATTTGTGTCTTCTTTTTTATCTTAGTTAGCTTGGCTAGAGGCTTATAGATTTTATTGGTCTTTTTGAAGAACCAGATTTTAGTTTGGTTGAATTTTCTCTATTTTCCATGAAATTCAATACCATTGATTTATGTTCTACTTTTTACTACTTTTCTTCTCTCTGTTCAGTTTGGATTTAATTTTCTCTTTTCTTCTAGTTTCAAAGGTGGAATCTTAGATTATTGATTTTAGGCCTTTTTTCCTTTCTAATATATGCTTTTCAATGTTATCAATTTCCCTCTAAGCACTGCTTTCACTGAATCCCACAAATTTTGATATTGTATTTTTTATTGTCATTTAGCTCAAAATGGTTTAACATTTATCATGAGATTTATTTTTTAAATCATGTATTATTTAGAAGTATGTTTATAATCTCTAAGATTTGGGGGGCTTTCTTTTATTGACTTCTAGTTTATTTCTATTGTAATCTAAGATCAAACATTGTACAATTTCTATTCTTTAAATTTTATATGCTTTTTTTTTTTTTTTTTGTGGTATGCGGGCCTCTCACTGTTGTGGCCTCTCCCGTTGTGGAGCACAGGCTTCAGACGCGCAGGCTCAGCGGCCATTGCTCACAGGCCCAGCCGCTCCGCGGCATGTGGGATCTTCCCGGACCGGGGCACGAACCCGTGTCCCCTGCATCAGCAGGCAGATTCTCAACCACTGCGCCACCAGGGAAGCCCATAAATTTTATATGTTTTATGACCCAGAATGTGGTCTATCTTGGTAAATATTTCATGTGAACCTGAGAAGAATGTGTAATTTTCTTTTATTGAATAAAGTAGTCTATAGATGTCAATTTTATCCAGTTAAATGATGGTGTTGCTGAGTTCAACTGTGTTCTTACTGATTTCTGCATGCTGGGTCTGACCATTTCTACTAGAGGGACATGAAAGTCTCCATCTATAATAACAGATTTATTAATTTCTCTTTGCAGTTCTATCAGTTTTTGCTTCATGTATTTTGATGTTCTCTTATTAGATACATACACAATAAGGATTATGTTTTCTAGAAGAATTGACCCATTTTTCTATAATGTCCCTCTATATCCCTGATAACTTTCAGAGTTCTGAAGTCTATTCTGTTTGAAATTAACATATCTAACCCCTCTTTCATTTGATTAGAATTTGCATGGTATGTCTTTCTCCATCCCTTAACTTTATCCATGTGTGTCTTTATATTTAAAGTGATTTCTTTTGACAATATATAGTTGAATCTTATTTTTTGCTCCATTCTGACAATTTCTGTCTTTAATTAGTGCATTTAGATCATTGATATTTAAAATTATTGTTCATACATTTGGGTTAATATCTACCACATGTGTTACTGTTTTATATTTGTTTCCCTTTTCTTTGCTCTTATTTTTGTCTTCCACTGTTTTTCTGCCTTTTTTAATTTTAATTGAGATCTAATTCCATTTTGTCTCCTTTTCAGCCTATCAATTATGCTTTTTAAAAACATTTTTCTAGTGTCTATTCTGGAGTTTGCAGTATACATTTACATTTAATACACATCCACTTTAAAATAACATTAAGTGCTTTATGGGTAGTGTAAGTGCCCTATAATAACAAATATTTCTCACTTGTCCTTTGTAAGATTGTTGTCATTCATTTCAATTATGCATATTCAAACATAAATATTTATGTATGTATGTATGTATATCTAGATATAAATACATCATTTTGAACAAGGACTTATCTGATCAATTAAGAATAAAAAATAAAATTTTTTATTTTATCTTCACTTATTAATTTTCATATGTTCTTCCTTTATTTAAGTAGATACTATTTTCTGATTTATATCATTTTCTTTTTTACTGAAGAACTACTTTTAACATTTATTGCAAGACAGATCTACTGATAACAAATTTGCTCAATTTTTGTTTTCCCAAGACTTTTAATTTGACTTCAGTTTTAAAGGATAATTTCACTGGGTACAGAATTCTAGGTTGGTGGATTTATTCTCTTGCAACACTTTATACTTCACTGCACTTTCTTCTTGCTTGCATTGTGAAGAGAAGTCAGATGTAGTTCTTAACCTTACTTCTCTATAGGTAAGGTGTTCTTTTTCCTCTGGCTTCTTTCAAGATTTTTTCTTTGTCTCTGTTTTTCCATAGTTTAAATATGATATGACTAGTTTTGTGTTCGCTGAGTTTGGTGTTCTCTGAGCTACCTGGATCTGTGGTTTGGTGTCTGACATTAATTTGGGGAAAATTCTCTGTCATTATTGCTTCAAATTTCTGTTTTCTTCTTTTTCTTTTTTCTCCTTCTAGCATTCCCATTATGACTATGTGACCCCTTTTATAGTTGTACTACAGTTCTTAGACATTCTGGATATTTTTTTCAGTATTTTTCTGGTTTGCTTTTCAGGTTTGGAACTTTCTATTTTCATATTCTCACTCTAAGATATTCTTTACTCAGCCATATCCAGTCTACTGATGATATTATCAATGACATTTCTGATACAGTGCTTACTACAACATTACAGTAATAAAGACAATGTATTACTGGTGAAAGAATAGACAAATAACTAAATGGAACAGAATAGAGAACCCATAAATAGTCCCACACAAATATTTTAAACTGGTCTTTGACAAAGGATTATAGGCTATATGATGGAACAAAGATAGTCACTTCAACAAGTGGTTCTGGAACAAGTGGACATCCACAAGTATAAAAACAAAATCTAGCCACAGACTTTACATCTTTCACAAAATTAAATCAAAATGGCCTAGTCCTAAATGTAAAATGCAAAATTATATAACTTTTAGAAGATAACATAAAACAGATTCTCTTTATATATATATATGTATGTATAGGTGATTCACTTTGTTATAAAGCAGAAACTAACACACCACTGTAAAACAATTATACTCCAATAAAGATGTTTAAAACAAAAAAAGTCTTGATTGTGGGGGTGTTAGGTGAAGGCGGGGATTAGCCAGAGGTGGTAATTAAGTGGGCGTGGGGCCTATGCTTAGGACCAACACTGATGGAAAATGTCCTGGGTGTTTGGAGAGCAGGGCTTAGGCTCAGTGTGGCTGGAGAGACCCTGGAGTGCCTCTGGCCTCAGAGTGTGGATGATCAGGCCCGGGACCTCAGCTGCTTCTCGGGGCCCAAATGGGTGGGGGAAAACACTAGCCATGCTTACCCCCGCAATCCTCTGATCCCAGTGGTCCCTCCCCATTACCTCTCCTCTAATTCACCCCTCCCTCCTTCCTATGCCCCTAGGGCCCACACAGGTGGAGGGTACTCTGGAAAGCTGGAGACAATGCCCAGGAGCCCAGCAGGCTCCCAGAGGCCTGCATGGGTGTGAGACATGCTAGCTGTCTTTCCCCCAATCCTCCAAACTCCTGAGGATCCCTCTAGGCATTGGAACACCTCCCCTGCCCCAGCCACCTCTCAGGGGTGCCTGTCTCATCTGGCCTCCACCTCTCTTCCCCTCTCACTCCCCCCACCATATCCTACTCACTTGCTCAGGGGCTCCTCCCATAGCCCTGGGTGGAGGTCCCCCACCAGTGCCTGGTAGGTGCCCTAGTTGTGGCAAGATGTGAACTCCGCATCTTCCCACTTTGCCATTTTGATTCTGCCCCTAATTGTTTTCTTTGGTGTACTGAGTTTTTAAGTTTGCTCTACTCCCATTTGTCTATTTTTGGTTTGTTGACTGTGCCATTGATGTCACATCCAAGAATCATCATCAAATACAATGTCCTGAAGATTTTCTGCTCTGTTTTTTCAAGGGTTTTTCCATTTTAGATCTTATATTTAGGCCATTAAAATAGTTTGAGTTGATTTTTATATGTAGAATAAGGGAAGGATCCAAATTTATTCTTTTGTTTGTGTATATCCAGTTTTCCCAATATTATATTTTAAAAACTTTCATTTACCATTGTGTAGTATTGGCAACTTTGTTGAAGATAATTTGACTGTATACACAAGAATTTGTTTCCGGGCTCTCTATTCTGTTCCATTCCTCTATATGCCTGGATTTATGCTAGTATTACACCATTGTGATGACAGCTGTTTTGTTTTATATTTTGAAATCAGGTATGTGAGTCTTCCAACTTTGTTGGAAGATTGTTTTAGCTATTTGGGTCCCTTGACTTTTTATATGAATTTTAGGATGGATTTTTCCATATTTGTAAAAAATGCTCTGGGGTTTACATAGAGATTGCATTGAATCTGTAAACCATTTTGGGCAGTATGGACATTTTAAAAATATTAATTCTTCCAGTCCATGAATGTGGAATGTTTTTTCATTTATTTATATCTTCCTTGATTTCTTTGAGCAATGTTTTCCATTTTCAGTGTAAAAGTCTTTTGCCTCTTTTTTTTAAAAAAAAATTCATATTAGATTATAGTTTATTAGCAATGTTGTGTCAGTTTCAGGTGTACAGCAAAGTGATTCAGTATACATGTATCTGTTCTTTTTCAAATTATTTTCCTATTTAGGTTATTACAGAATATTGAGCAGAGTTCCCTGTGCTATACAGTAGATCCTTGTTGGTTATTTTAAACATAATAGTGTGCATATGTTAATCCCAACTCCCAATTTATTCCTCTCCCTCTCTCACCACCATATTTGCCCTTTGGTATCCATAAGTTTGTTTTTGAAGGCTGTGAGTCTGTTTCTGTTTTGTAAATAAGGACATTAAGGATGTTTGTATCATGTTTTTCTAAGATCCCACATATAAGTGTTATCATATGATATTTGTCTTTCTTTGTCTGGCTTACTCCACTTAGTATGATAATCTCCAGGTCCATCCATGTTGCTGCAAATGGTAATATTCCATTGTCTATATGTACCACATGTTCTTTATCCATTCATCTGTCGATAGACATTTAGGTTGCTTTCATGTCTTGGCTATTGTAAACAGTGTTACAATGATAATAGGGGGGCATGCATCCTTTCAAACCATGTTTTTCTCCAGATATATGCCCAGGAGTGGGATTGCTGGATTATATGGTAGCTCTATTTTTAGTTTTTTTGATGAACCTGCATACTGTTCTCCATAGTGGCTATACCAATTACATTCCCAACAGTGTAGGAAGGTGCCCTTATCTCTACACCCTCTCCAGCATTTATTTTTTGTAGACTTTTTGATGGTGGTTATTATGACAAATATGACATGATATCTCATTGTAGTTTTGATTTGCATTTCTCTAGTAATTAGCAATGTTGAGCATCTTTTCATGTGCCTCTTGCCCATCTGTATGTCTTCTTTGGAGAAACGTCTATTTAGGTCAATCCATTTTTTGAATGATTTGTTTTTTGATATTGAGCTGCTTAAGCTGTTTATAAATTTTAGAGATTAATCTCTTGTGGGTCACATTGTTTGCAAATATTTTCTCCCATTCTGTGGGTTGCCTTTTTATTTTGTTCTCTTGCCTCCTTTGTTAAGTTTATTCCTACGTATTTTTATTCTTGTCCATGATATAGTAAATGGTTTTTAAAAAATTTATTTTCCAGATTGGTTACTGTTATGTATAAAAACACAACTAATTTGTATTAGTTGCTGATTTGTATCCTCAAACTGCAAAAATCACTTATTAGGTTTAATAGTTCATGAGTGTCTGTGTGGGATCTGTAGGGTTTTGTATGTACAAGATCATGTCATCTGCCAAGAGAGATAATTTTACTTCTTTCTTTCTAGTTTGGATATTTTTTTTTCTTGTCAAATATTTCTGGCTAGGATTCCTAATACTATATTGATTAGGAATGGTACAAATGGGAATCCTTGTTTTCTTCCCAATCTTAGAAAAAAGCTTTTAGTCTTTCATCATTGGATATGATGTTAGCTGAGGGTTTCTCATATATAAGCATTTATATACTGAATTTCCTTCTATTACCAGTTTTTTGAATTTTTATCATAAAGTGTGCTGAATTTTGTCAAAAGTTTTTTCAAAATCAATTGAGATAATTATGTGGTTTCTTACCCTAGATTCTGTTAATGTGACATATTACATTAATTGATTTTCCTATATTGAGCCATGCTTGCATGGTATAAATCCAATCCAGGTATAAATCTAATTTGATTATAGTGTATAATGATGTTAATGTGCTGTTATTTTGTTTTGCTAGTATTTTTTGAAAATTTTTACATCAATATTTATCAGGGATATTGGTCTGTAATTTTTTTCCCTGTTGTTTCTTTGTCTAGCTTTGATATTAGGGTAAAGCTGACCTCATAGAATGAGTTGGGGTGTGTTATTTTGTCTTATATTCTTTGGAAAAGTTTGAGGAGAATTGACGTTAATTCTTCTTTAAATGTTTGGTAGAACTCTCCATTAAAATGATCAGTCTCTGAACTCTTAGTTGGGAGTTTTTTAAAATTACTGTTTCAATCTCTTACTCTTCATAGGTCTGTTCATATTTCTTTTATTTCTTTAGAATTCAGTGGGTAATTTCCTATATTTCTATCTTGCTTGCATCATTCCTCCTTGAAGTGTTTCTTTTTCAATCCAATGTATTAAAGGTAGATTTGTGTGACCTAATCCAATAATATATTTCCATGTTATCCATCCCAAAACTAATAAAGTTCCATTAATGTGAGTAATGTTATTCCAAACAATAGGAAATGAAAGAATATGGGTAATATTTTTGATAGGAACAATATCATGTGGTGTAAAATAAATGCTACAATTTCAACCTTTGAGTTTAGGCTATAGTCATTACTTATAAAAGATTTTTCTTTTATTAAATTTCTACTTTGTAATGCAAAAGGCATCTATTTGATCTGGACAATTAATAGTTTTTAGTGAGAGCAGGGGATGAAAATTTACAGAGGGTTGATAATATAACATTTATAATTTGAGTGTATTTTTCTTTGAACTTATTGTGCCCTTGGTAAGAAGACATATAATGATAGAAGTTGAGGAATATAATTTAATACATATTATAAATTTAGGCTCTGGAATCAGATAATTATAAGTGAAAATACTCCTACTTCACTTCAGAACTGGGTGATATTGCACAAGTTATTTAACCTTTCTGAATCTCACATTCTCTTACATAAAATATTATAAGAATAATACATATTTTACAGGATTGTTCTGAGGATTAAATAGTATAACAGTAATATTAGTGGTAGTGGTAGTAACAGTAGGAACAGCAGCTAACATAGGTTGACTGCTTACCGTGTGTAAGACACAGTGTTAATAGATTTACTTGTATTAACTGATAGCACACTTTGTGGAACATAATATTCACATTCAGTAAATGTTAACTCATTGCCATTATTACTGCCACAATTCATGAAAACATCAAGTTGGATTTGATTACAAAAGTACATGACAGGCCACTATAAAAAGCCTATGTTGAAGGTTATAATAGACAATTATAATTTTGGAGGACAAATACTGTTATTTGTAATGAAAAATTCTTTATATTTCTTACTTGGGAATGAGAATTTGTTTTAAGTAAAATTTGGGATGGACAAAAATTTCTTTACCTATGTCTGTCCCCTCCAAATTTTTTAGTAGATACTTCCTTTCCATCATTGATATTCTTTATTTTCCCATTCTGAAGCTTCTTCTGTCCACCTGAAATCACACATTTTATGTTTTCATGAATCAATTTTAATTTTTTCACCCATACATAATCAAAATTTGTCAGAACTTATTACATTATATGTCTCAACTCTTTGAAGTGTCTGTGGAAATAAATAGACTGACATGTTTTAAGTATCTATATGTATCTATATGACTATATATCAGACATCCTCATTAAGGACTCCTTAATACACACACACACACACACACACACACACACACACATCTATCTACCTATCTATCTATCATATATCTAGCTGGTAAATTTACATTTCTATCTACATAACAAATGCATTATAAAATAGATCTTAAACTATATGTTTCTGGTGCTCTAACAAAAAAGTTGAAAATATGTTTTGGTCTAGTTGGGTTTTAGTGGCCCCTTGAATTCACCACACTTGTTTGTTCTGTACTGCCCACAGTATTCCTGAGGCCATCTTTATCCAAGAAAGTTGTGGGATCCAGATTATTAGCAAATATGCTCTGTGTTTTCCATCCCCTAAAACATCACTTGACTCCAGTCATCCTTACAGCATTTTGAAAATACTGACATCTGTATTTTTCCTCAAACTATATTTCACCAGTTTATTCTGAGTGGGACCTGCTTATTCTATTTGTAAATAAGGAAGTCCAAAATTTATTTTGAGTGATAAAACAGGGTTGAGAACACTGACTTAGGATTTAAATGTAGACAATAAGTCTTGTTCTCATTTAGAGTTCCCTATACTAACATTGGAACTCAATAAATGCTGTGTCTTTGGGGCACAAAAGCATAAGCAAGAAAAGTGCTAAACTATGTCAGGGAGAAAATATCCATGATAGTCAGTAAAAAAATTTCTTTACATCAGTACTTGTCAGATTTTAGGCCTCTTTCTCAGAAAGACTGGAGGCATATCAGTCTGCTACCTGAGCAGTGCTCAGGTAGGAAATGACAGTCTGCCAAGAACTTTCTGTCTTAGACTTTTATAGTCACAAGGAACCCAGGAAATCAAGCCCCTTGGCCTCTAGAGCAAGGCAATCAAGGGGCATCCCCTGGGTGGCAGCTGCCAAAAACAGGTCATTAAATGTGAAAACCAGGGCACCAGACATGTATAGAAGCTACTCTCTGGGAGGTACTGGTGTTCTGGAATGTGGCAGAGGGGAATGCAATGATGGCACCCACTAAAAAAAGGGGAAAAAAAGAAAATGAAAAGAAAAAAAGGAAAGGAAAGAAAAAAAGAAAACAAGAAAAAGGGAAAACAAAAGCTGATACATGCCAGCTTTCACAGGGCAGAAAGAGCAAAGAAGAAAATGCCCACTGGCTGGAACATAAAGATGGCACCCTTGAGAAAGGAAAAAAACAACAACAAAAAAGATGACACCTGCTGGCTTTAGGAAGGCAGAGAGAGAGCAGGATATGATACCCACCAGACTCCACCTCAGCAGATCCCTCCCCCTCAGATCAATGTTTTAAAATTAGGAAATGATTCTCTTTCCCATAAAGTGTAAGCAATTTTCAAAAGGCTGCTTCTACTCTGAGCCCTGAGGCAGGTGTCTATATTGAGTTATTCAGTTCACCATAGCCCATTAGGTCTCCTGGGCAGGAACCCATTGGTGTTCAAAGCCAGATGTTTGGGAGACTCATCTCTCAGTTGTTGGTTTTAAAAGTTGGTGTGCCTGTGTGGGGTATGAACACTTCACTCCTCAGGAAAAAATCTCCAGGTTTTGAGCTGCCTCCTGACTGTGGGTCACCATGCTACAGTGGAGTTTATAGTGAGATTTCCTGCCTACTTTGATGTGGTTTCCCTTTGCCCAGTGTGAAAGGGTTACTCTGCCAGATTTCAGGGTTTTTTCCAGAGGAAATTGTTCCACATACAGCTGTAGATTTGTGTGTCTACAGGAGAAGGTAAGTTCAGGATCTTCCTACCTCAAATTCTTCAACCAGAATGGCTTCTCATATTTTAATGTACCTAGGAATCACATGGGAATCTTGTAAAAATGCAGATTCTGATCCACTAGGTCTAAAATGTGATTCTCATTTCTAACCAGTTCCCAGGGGAGCTGCTGCCAAACACATATCCTGAGAAATAATTTAAACTCAAGAAAATTGTTACAATGTCATTTTAAAAGTATTCAGCAAAAATAAAAGGGATCTCAAAATCTTGTTTTAAATAATATAAAATTTATTATCATGTAAATCAAACGCCTAAGTCAGACAACTGAACATTCATTAATGTAGTGTGTAATTTAAGATGACAAAAATGCATTCTTACTGGAGATATGTGTGAAATCTATTAGGTAGGTATGATGTACATCAACATTTCTTTTAGGGTTTCCCTGGTGCCACAGTGGTTAAGAATTTGCCTGCCAATGCAGGGGACATGGGTTCAAGCACTGGTCTGGGATGCTCCCACATACCGTGGAGCAACTACGCCCATGTGCCACAACTACTGAGCCTGCACTCTAGAGCCCGTGAGCCACAACTACTGAAACCGGTGCACCTAGAGCCCATGTTCTGCAACAAAAGGAGTCACCACAATGAGAAGCCCATGCACGTCAATGAAGAGTAACCCCTGCTCACTGCAACTAGAGAAAGCCCACATGAAGCAAGAAAGATCCAACACAGCCAAAAATAAATAAATACAATAAATAAATTTATTTTAAAAAATTTCTTTTATTTCTTGAGTTTAGGTGTCTATTGCATGATATTTCATATAGTGCATTTTGCACTATGCTGAAGTGATAACAATGGTGACTTGATCATTTGTTAGGGATATTTCCAAATATTTCCTGCAATTGTATCATCAAAAGACATCTTCGGCTGCCTCCATCTTGAGTTGGGAAGATGTGGAGCCACTTTGCACTAGAAACTCTGGTCTGAAGGTGCTGGGTTTGAGGCCTCTGCCCACCGCACCATATAAGCCAGTGAAACTAGACTATGTGCAGAAGAAAAGAAAAGAAGAAAAGTGGCCTGGAACCAAACCAGCAATGTCTTCGAGGTCTGACTCTATACAATTTGATGAATTTGGACATATGCAAACACTCATGAAACCATCACCATGATCAAGCTGAAAGGGTCATTACTGTGATATGTGGGAAGATTGTGCACATGAGCCAGTATTTCTTTTTCCTCTCGTCAGACTTGGAGGGGCAGCCACACTTCAGGACTTCTTGGGGGGAAGAAAGTTGGCAGAGAGAAAGTCCACAGGAGCTGTGAGAACAAAGAAGAGAAAGGGAAATCCCCCCCCAGCAGCCTAAGAAGCAGCGGATTAAAGCTCCACAATCAACTTGATGTACCTTGAATCTGTGGAATACATGAATAGACAATGAATCATCCCAAATTGAGGAGGTAGACTTTGAGAGCAAGATTTATGATTTTTCCCCTTTTCCTCTTTTTGAGAGTGTGTATGTGTATGCTTCTGTGTGAGATTTTGCCTGTATAGCTTTGCTTACACCATTTGTCCTAGGGTTCTATCCATCCATATTTTTTCTTTGTTTTTTGTTTTGTTTTGTTTTTTCCTTAAAAAAAGTTTTTTCTTAGTAATTATTTTTTATTTTAATAACTTTTATTTTATCTAACTTTATTTTATTTTATCTTTTCTTTTCTTTCTTTCTTTCTTTCTTCTTTCTTTCTTTCTTTCTTTCTTTCTTTCATTCTTGCTTTATTTCTTTGTTTCTACATTTCCCCCCGTTTATTCTGAGCTGTGTGGATGAAAGGCTCTTGGAGCTGCAGCCAGGAGTCAGTGCTGTGCCTCTGAGGTGGGAGAGCCAAATTCATTACACTGGTCCACAAGAGAATTCCCAGCTCCTCATAATATCAAATGGTGAAAATATCCCAGAGATCTCCATCTCAACACCAGCACCCAGCTTCACTCAATGACCAGCAAACTACAGTGCAGGACACCCTATGCCAAACAATTAGCAAGACAGGAACACAACCCCACCCATTAGCAGAAAGCGTGCCTAAAATCATAATAAGTCCACAGACACCCCAAAACACACCACCAGACGTGCACCAGCACACCAGAAAGAAAAGATCCAGCTTCATCTACCAGAACACAGGCACTAGTCCCCACCACCAGGAAGCCTACACAACCCACTGAACCAACTTTAGCCACTGGGGACAGACACCAAAAACAATTGGAAATACGAACCTGCAGCCTGCAAAAAGGAGACCCCAAACACAGTAAGATAAGCAAAATGAGAAGACAGAAAAACACAGATCAGATAAAGGAGCAAGATAAAAACCCACAAGACCTAACAAATGAAGAGGAAATAGGCAGTCTACCTGAACAATAATTCAGAATAATGATAGTAAAGATGATCCAAAATCTTGGAAATAGAATAGAGAAAATGCAAGAAACATTTAACAAGGACCTAGAACAACTAAAGATGAAACAAGCAATGATGAACAACACAATAAATTAAAAATACTCTAGATGGGATCAATAGCAGAATAACAGAGGCAGAAGAATGGATAAGTGCCTAAAGATAAAATAGTGGAAATAATTACTGCAGAGCAGAATAAGTAAAAAAGAATGAAAGGAACTGAGGACAGTTTCAGAGACATCTGGGACAACACTAAATGCAACAACATTCTAATTATAGGGGTTCCAGAGAAGAAGAGAAAAAGAAAGGGACAGAGAAAATATGTGAAGAGATTATAATTGAAAACATCTCTAGTATGAGAAAGGAAATAGTTAATCAAGTCCAGGAAACACAGAGAGTCCCATACAGGATAAATCCAAGGAGTAATATGCCAAGACATAAATTAATCAAACTATCAAATAATAAATACAAAGAAAACATATTAAAATCAGCAAGTGAATAACAACAAATAACACACAAGTGAATCCCCATAAGGTTAACAGCTGAACTATTAGCAGAAACTCTGCAAGCCAGAAGGGACTGGCAGGACATATTTAAAGTGATGAAGGAGAAAAACCAGCAAACAAGATTACTGTACCCAGCAAGGATCTCATTCATATTTGGTGGAGAAATTAAAATGTTTACAGACAAGCAAAAGCTGAGAGAGTTCAGCACCACTAAACCAGCTTTACAACAAATGCTAAAGGAACTTTTCTAGGCAAGAAACACAAGAGAAGGAAAAGATCTACAATAACGAACCCAAAACAATTAAGAAAATAGGAATAGGAACATACATATTGATAATTACCTTATAGGTAAATGGACTAAATTCTCCCACCAAAAGGCACAGATTGGCTGAATGGATACATAATCAAGACCCATATATATGCTGTCTAAAAGAGGCTCACTTTAGACCTAGAGACACAAACAGACTGAAAGTAAGGGGATGGAAAAAGATATTCCATGCAAATGGAAGCCAAAAGAACTCTGTAGTACTAATTCTCATATCAGACAAAATAGACTTAAAAAAAAAAGGCTATTAGAAGAGACAAAGAAGGACACTACATAATGATCAAGCGATCAATCCAAGAAGATATAACATTTGTAAATATTTATGCACCCAACATAGGAGCACCTCAATACATAAGGCAAATACTAACAGCCATAAAAGGGGAAATTGACAGAGGGAAGTTTATAGCAATACAATCCTACCTTAAGAAACAGAAAACATCTCGAATAAACAACCTAACCTTGCATCTAAAGAAATAAGAGAAAGACGAACAAAATAATCCAAAGTTAGCAGAAGGAAAGAAATCATAAAATTTGGAACAGATATAAATGAAAAAGAAATGAAGGAAACGAGAGCAAAGATCAATAAAACTAAAAGCTGGTTTTTGAGAAGATAAGCAAAATTGATAAACCATTAGCCAGACTCATCAAGAAAAAAGAGAGAAGATTCAAATCAATAGAAATAGAAATGAAAAAGGAGAAGTAACAACTGACACTGCAGAAATACAAAAGGGCATGAGAGATTACGACAAGCAACTCTATGCCTATAAAATGGACAACCTGGAAAAAATGGACAAATTCTTAGAAAAGCACAACCTGCCAAGATTGAATCAGGGAGAAATAGTAAATATGAACAGACCAATCACAAGAACTGAAATTGAAACTATGATAAAAAATCTTCCACCAAACAAAAACCCAGGACCAGATGGCTTCACAGGCGAATTCTACCAAATATTTAGAGAAAAGCTAACAGCTATCCTTCTCAAACTCTTCCAAAATATAGAAGAGGGAGGAACACTCCCAAACTCATTCTACGAGGACACCATCAACTTGATATCAAAACCATACAAGGATGTCACAAAGAAAGAAAACTACAGGTCAATATCACTCATGAACATAGATGCAAAAATCCTCAACAAAATACTAGCAAACAGAATCTAACAGCACATTAAAAGGATTATACACCACGATAAAGTGGGGTTTATTCCAGGAATGCAAGGATTCTTCAATATATACAAATCAATCAACGTGATATACCATATTAACAAATTGAAGGAGAAAAACAATGATCATCTCAATAGATGCAGAGAAAGCTTTTGACAAAATTCAAAACCCATTTATGATAAAAAACCCTCCAGAAAGTATGCATAGATGGAACTTTCCTCAACATAATAAAGGCCATATATGACAAACCCACAGCCAACATCGTACACAATGGTGAAAAACTGAAACCATTTCCACTAAAATGAGGAGCAAGACAAGGTTGCCCACTCTCACCACTTTTATTCAACATAGTTTTGGAAGTTTCACCCACAGCAATCAGAGAAAAGGAAATAAAAAGAATCCATATCAGAAAAGAAGAAGTAAAGCTGTCACTATTTGCAGATGTCATGATACTATACATAGAGAATCCTAAAGATGGTATCGGAAAACTACTAGGGCTAATCAATGAATTTGGTAAAGTAGCAGGATACAAAATTAATGTACAGAAGTCTCTGCCATTTCTATACACTAATGCTGAAAAATCTGAAAGTGAAATCAAGAAAACACTCCAATTTACCAATGCAACAAAAAGAATAAAATATCTAGGAATAAACTTACCTAAGGAGACAAAAGACCTGTATGCAGAATATTATAAGACACTGATGAAAGAAATTAAAGATGATACAAATAGATGGAGACATATACCATGTTCTTGGATTGGAAGAATCAACATTGTGAAAATGACTCTACTACCCAAAGCAATCTACAGATTCAATGCAATCCCTATCAAACTAACACTGGCATTTTTCTCAGAAGAAGAACAAAAATTTTCACAATTTTTATGGAAACACAAATGACCCCATATAGCCAAAGCGATCTTGAGGATGAAAAATGGAGCTGGAGGCATCAGGCGCCCTGACTTCAGACTATACTACAAAGCTACAGTAATCAAGACAGTATGGTACTGGCACAAAAACTGAAAGATAGATCAATGGAATAGGAGAGAAAGCCCAGAGATAAGCCCACATACATATGGTCACCTTATCTTTGATAAAGGAGGCAGGAATGTACACTGGAGAAAGGGCAGCCTCTTCAATAAGTGGTGCTGGGAAAACTGGACAGGGACATGTAAAAGTTTGAGATTAGATCATTCCCTAACACCATACACAAAAATAAGCTCAAAATGAATTAAAGACCTAAATGTAAGGCCAAAACCTATCAAACTCTTAGAGGAAAATATAGGCAGAACACTCTATGACATAAATCACAGCAAGATCCTTTTTCACCCACCTGCTAGAGAAATGAAAATAAAAACAAAAATAAACAAATGGAACCTAATGAAACTTCAAACCTTTTGAACAGCAAAGGAAACCATAAACAAGACCAAAAGACAACCCTCAGAATGGGAGAAAATATTTGCAAATGAAGCAACTGACAAAGGATTAATCTCCAAAATTTAGAAGCACGTCATGCTGCTAAATAACAAAAAAGCAAACAACCCAATCCAAAAATGGGCAGAAGACATAAATAACCATTTCGCCAAAGAAGATATACAGACTGCCAGCAAACACATGAAAGAATGCTCAACATCATTAATCATTAGAGAAATGCAAATCAAAACTATAATGAGATATCATTTCTCACCAGTCAGAATGGCCATCATCAGAAAATCTAGAAACAATAAATGCTGGAGAGGGTGTTGAGAAAAGGGAACACTCTTTCACTACTGGTGGGAATGTGAATTGGTATAGCCACTATGGAGAACAGTATGGAGGTTCTTTAAAAAACTACAAATAGATCTACCCTATGACCCAGCAAACCCACTACTGGGCATATACCCTGAGAAAACCATAATTCAAAAAGTGTAATGTACCAAAATGTTCATTTCAGCTCTATTTACAATATCCCAGAGATGGAAACAACCCAAGTGTCCATCATCAGATGAATGGATAAAGAAGATGTGGCACATATATACAATGGAATATTACTCAGCCATAAAAAGAAATGAAATTGAGCTATTTGTAATGAGGTGGATGGACCTAGATTCTGTCATACAGAGTGAAGTAAGTCAGAAAGAGAAAGACAAATACTCTATGCTAACACATATATATGGAATTTAAGAAAAAAAAGTCATGAAGCACCTAGCGGTAAGAGAGGAATAAAGACACAGACCCACTAGAGAATGGACTTGAGGATATTGGGTGGGGGAAGGGTAAACTGTGACAAAGCGAGAGAGTGGCATGGACATATATACACTACCAAATGTAAGGTTGACAGGTAGTGGGAGGCATCTGCATAGCACAGGGAGATCAGATCGGTGCTTTGTGACCACCTGGAGCGGTGGGATAGGGAGGGTAGCAGGGAGGGAGATGCAAGAGGGAAGGGATATGGGAACAGATGTGTATGTATAACTGATTCACTTTGTTATAGAGCAGAAACTAACACACCGTTGTAAAGCAATTATACTCCAATAAAGTTGTAAAAAAATAAAATAAAATAAAAAGAGATCTTCATTAGGATAATCAGGATTATCCTTATCTTTCATTAGGATAAGTTCCTAAAATTTATTTTGAACTATTTCAAAGTAATGTGATCAGCATATGTTGTATTACATAAATAAACACTTTATTTATATATCAGTTAAATTGAATTTGCTAAAATATTTGGGATTAACAAGGTGGTTATTTGTATAATATTAAGTTATGGCATATGCTTGAAATTAATTATTTTTTAAAAGTCATTAATTTATTTAAAAGATGCATGAGGAAGTAAATTAATGTCTTAGGTACTTGAGAAACTTATGCCTAGTATTTTTATACTTCTCTATTATCTACATTATAAGCCCTTGACAAGCACAGTAAGATGATCTTTTAAAGCACTCATTATACATGATATTCTATTATCTTACAACCATTATAAGTTGTTAGAAACTTTTAATAATGCATGACTACTCAAGGCAATTCCCCATAATAGATACAGATATTTAAATATTACTCCATCTATATTTTATGAAGCATAGTGGCAACTGAGCAAGTAATTTTGTCAAAAATGAAGGGTTACTAAGCAGTTTCAAAATTATCCAAAATATTAAATATGACAGCAAAAAATAGCAAATCAAATTCATTTTTTAAAAAAATTTATTTCCCAGGAAAGAAAGAAGAGTTATTTGAAGCTTTCTTATGATCTTAAAAACTCAATTAAAAGGTAAGATACTCATCTAGATTTGATAAATTTCCAATATATGTATGATATTATCTCTATCAGAATGTTATAATTTAATTATATTTGTATTAAAACATTTATTTTTGGGATAATATTATCTATTTTCTTCTCTGATTAGTATAAAGAATAAAATGTAATCAGACTCATTAAATTATAGCATATCTTATGGAAATAAAACATCTACTATTTGAATTTGTTTTCAATTGGAAAAGAGGAAGAATTTCAATTTTAATTTAGTCTGCTGATATAAAATCATTCCATTTTGGAGACATTTGTAGGGCTATTTTCCAAAAATAAGTAATATGAACTGTACAGAAGAAAAAAAAATGTTCTAGGACACGATTAAGCAGCTTTTGTAAGAAATATTAAAATCAACAATGTTAGATCTGAGTAATGTAGTAAATTATTTTTAGTAAAGGTAATACAAGAGTTTACTTACTATTTATAAAATGGTGATTTTACATTACATATTTCATAAAGAAGGGTTACATGGAATAGGAAATGTTACCTGTGACAATTTTCAATGTTTATGAAATTGACAAAAGAGTAAGTAGATAAATAGTAAGACTGGAATACTGTTAATAACTTTATGAAAAGCAGAAACAAAGTGAATTATCTCTAGATTAAGAATTTCTATGGTCATGTAGAAGATGCTACAACTTTCTTGATAATCCACTCTTACATTTACTTTTCTAGTCAATAAATATACTTCACATATTAAATATGTTCTGGTACCTTTTCAGTTAGCCTCAGTAATAAGTAATCACCTAATTCAAACTTCCATGAAATTACCAATGTCATCTTCAGATCAAATAAACACCAAGGCAGTTTACCAGATATCATACACCTGGAATTTATGAAATTAAGTATTTTTACATTTACAGCTCAAACTTGAAATTATTTTAATAGGTTATATTTTTTATTATAATGGCAACTTAATGTCTTGCCACATGCATCCTACAAAGCCTACCTCCTAAATGGACATTTTGCAGACATATATATAGAATATATCTTAGTGTTCAGTATAGTGGCACCAACATTCTTTAATGCTAGAACAATAAAGGGGATTTCCAACAATTGTATGATAGGTGTTCTTAATATGTGTTATTCTAGCAAATAAATTATTTTAAAATATAATTTTGCTAATTAGGCCATTTTTGTAACACTTTTCTGTAGTTTCTTAAAATATTTTAATCCATCATAAATCGTTGCTACTCCTTCCAGCATCCTATTTTGTCTGACCATTTTGAATATATTTTTCTTTTTCAATTTTAAGTTTACATGAATTATGTTATATAGACTTCTTTTGATTACTTTCTCACCTGACATTCCAGATGAAAAAAATTGAAGTCTTGTTCAATGGGAACAAAAAGAAGTCTCACAAAAAGAAATATATATTTTTAACTGAAAATACAGAGTAAAATCCATTTAATGCTGCTGTCTGGTAATAAGGATAATACTTGTATTACACACATTGTATGTTTATTGTAAGACAGACAAATGATTCAGATCCAGGATCTGTAATTTAATATGTGACATAACCGAATATGATGCTTGGTGAGGCAATTTATCTTTAGGTTTTATTTTATGTTTACATAAAATTTAAAGTATTATAATCTAATGTCCATCTTGAGTACAAAATGTAATCATTGATCCTAGGTACCGATTAGTTTAATCCAGAGACTTGAATTTGATTCTACACAGGCAACTGAAGAGTTCTGTCATGTTCACTTTCCCAAGAACTGGATTAAAGTGCTTTAAAAATTTATCCTATGAAAAATATAGTAAACAACTTCATAAAACAATAAGCAGTCAATACAGCATTATTCATAATTCTATATTACTCTCTTTGTATTTCAATTTAATTAAATAATTAAGCTGTCAAGAAAAATATTAAAAGAAAAGGTATGCAGTTCATTTAATTATTTACATCCTAAGCCATTACAAAGTTTGCCTAGACTTAGAAAGATATATTGTGGAAGTCTTGGTTTAATATAGGTTTTTAAAGCTGTTTCACTTTTTTATTAGAAAAAAGGGAACTAATACAACTTATAAATATTAATAAAGCTATACACTAAAAGTGGAGCTAAGAAAAGTCAGTCAGTATTTTTCTGCAATTCTTTAAACACATAGTTTAAATATATGAGAATAGAATTCTTGGCTCCTTTTTTCCTTTCTTTGCCTTACCCTGAGATTAAATTTGCAGATTTTCCACGTTAGCAGTACTAGAAAAATATGTGTAATGTTCAATAAAATTGTACTACATTTGTTTATTTTTGTTTTAATTTCCATTTCTCTAAGAGGTGGGTCAAAAAGGATCTTGTTGTGATTTATGTCATAGAGTGTTCTATCTATGTTTTCCTCTAATAGTTGTATAGTGTCTGGCCTTACATTTAGGTCTTTAATTAATTTTGTGTTTATTTTTGTGTATGGTGTTAAGAAGTGTTCTAAATCCATTCTTTTACATGTAGCTGTCCAGAATACTACTCAGCCATAAAAAGATATGAAAATGTGTTATTTGTAGTGAGGTGGATGGACCTAGAGTCTGTCATACAGAGTGAAATAAGTCAGAAAGAAGAAAACAAATACCGTATGCTACCATATATATATATATAATATACCATATATATATAATATATATATATATACCATATATATATATATATATATATATAAAATCTAAAAAAAAAATGGTTCTGATTAACCTAGGGGCAGGACAGGAATAAAGACAGACAGACATAGAGAATGGACTTGAGGACACAGGGAGGGAGAAGAGTAAGCTGGGATGAAGTGAGAGAGTAATATTTACATATTTACACTACCAAATGTAAAATAAATAGCTAGAAGGAAGCAGTTGCATAATACAAGGAGAGTAGCTCAGTGCTTTGTGACCACCTAGAGGGATGAGATAAGGAGGGTGGGAAGGAGGCACAAGAGGGAGGGGATATGGTGATATATGGATACATACAGCTGATTCACTTTGTTATACAGCAGAAACTAACACAATATTGTAAAGCAATTATACTCCAATAAAGATGTTAAAAAAATAGAAAACATATTAAGCATATAGTTGCTATAGATTGAAAAAAACATATACTACATTAGTGACTGTGAACAGTATTCAAAAAATGGTTTTAATATTAAGCATGTTTAGCAAATATACATACAATTATATTAAAACTGAATTATTCACAGAGGACTAGTTTTCTAAATTTTAATAAGATTCATTAAGACACCAGTTTTGACACATGCCTTCATTATCCCTTTCCCTTACCTCACAACTGGCTATTTTAAAATCAAGTAGGGGGACTGTGTGCATTGCTTTATTAATTGAAGGAAAGTGAGCAATAAGAAATCCATTAAGACTATAATTTGGGAAACAATACAAATGTATGTGCATATATCTAATATAGACATGCATATGTTAGAAATATATATCTCTATATATTAGTGACAGCCTTGTGTAGTGTCATGATTTAAATATCCTCTTAATTAGTAATGGGATATTTTCTACCAAAAACCGTTAAACAAAACTCTAGCTATCTTCAATATTAGTAAATGTTTTTACTCTATAAATTATTGGAATAATAAACAATCAATAAGAACTGAAAGTGCTTGCTATATATCCAACATGATGCTAAGTTATGCTTGGTACCTACAGTTTCTTATTTATTTAGTTTGAAATTATCCACTAAAATTAATATAATTGTTTGCAAGTGTATCTGTATGCAAAAAAAATCTGTTCGTATAATCTTCATAGGGTTTTGAGTTAAATAATGTAAGTGAAACGCTGTATTGTAGTATGGACATATAAGTGGGCTTCAAAAGAATTATTAACTGAATTATGTTTGTATTCTCCCTAACCACATTGCACCTCCTGCAAATAAAGTTATTTTTACTGACTTATGTTTAGTTGATATTCTACCAGCCAATATTTAGAAAAATAGTTTAAAAGTCCTCTCAAAGTTACACTGTATTGAGGAGGATTTTGTTATATTACACAGTTTTCTTATTAAGTGGTGTCTTGTATAACATTTTCTTGTACTTAGAAATAGTTGCATTTCTGAAAAGTGTATTTGCTTTATTCTTAATGTACTGGTGAATTCAAAACTAATTATGTTTAAGATTTTCTTTTGACTTCTAGAAAAAAAGTTAAATGTTTATCAAAATTATTCTCTGATTTCCTCATTTTTAATTTAATTATTTTCTTTTATTACTTTTGCTCAGAAGTTATTAAGGCATCATATCAGGATTCAAAAATTAGATCAAGATGATATAATTAACAACAGAAAGATTTTTTAATGTAGTAGTGTTATTAAAGTTGAATATGTAGCCATGATGGCAAATGATTCTACAAAGTTATATTAGACTTCTAGAGCAGCCAGCTTCCAGTGTTACATAACTCATGATAGGTATATATTTAAAACCAGATAATTTCTTAGTCATAGTGCTACCATATTTGGTCCATAAACAATTAAAAATATTATCCTAAAATATTAAAAAAGGAGAGAACAGTCTATTCTGTATTCAACAGTATCCTTATTGAGAATATAGTGACAGATTTCTTAAGAATATAGTGACAGGTTCCTTAAGACTCATTTCTTGGAGAGTTTGTCACCATAGCTTAATGACATATAATAAAAAACATGATTAAATTCATGGGTATTAATTACAAGAACAATATGATATGCCACTTTGAAGGTCTGGGGAAACCTACAGGTATATTTCATAGAAACCAGAGGAACACATGAATTGTTACATCCTTCAGGCAATCCTTCACCCATATCATTTCTCTGAACTAAACTTTTGATAAACATTTAATGGTTGTAAGCTTGAAATTATCCCCCTTGGGTAATGCCTGGAGTGTAACTCTGTTATTTGTGGGTTAAAATCTGTCTCATGTGCCTGACCAGTTATCTTGGTTCTAGAAAGTTAAGCATCTTTCATGAAAACTGAGGAAGCTAACAAAGGCTTAGGACAAAATAGCATGTATATTATCACTACAATATATCCATTCAGATTTGAGTCAGAGAGTGTCTGAATATATAAAAAAAAAGGATTTTCTTTAAAAAATAATCTTTACCCATAACACATTACTAAAGTTTTTAAGGTTCCATATTATTTAACTATATGAAATATAAACAAAATTATCTTGGCATACTTTTGTTTCAGGCAGTAGTAATAAAAAAGTCCCAATTATCTAACAAAGTCAAATCTGAATACAATATTAACATAACTAGTTTGGAAGAATAATGGATTAGTGAGTATAGATATAGTTGTCAAGAAAAACAGAAACAGGAAAGGACTGCAGTAGGAAATTGATTATCTATATACCAGAGGTAAAAGGGGTAGTTTGGGGATCCACATTGCCTATGTTCAAATCCAAACTTATGTAATCATGGGAAATTTACTTACTCTTATTAAGTCCTTCATCCAAATATCAAAACTATAATTAATTTGAAGCTTATATAAGATAGTATCTGAAACGTATTTTACATGGTCTCTGGAATGTTTACAAACTTTTGGAGTTTAGAGGCAGGAGGTACTAAAAACGGGCATGAGAAAACATGCAATTATAAAACATCTTAAGTTAACATTTACTCTAAATCAGGTTAAAATAATGATCACTAAATAACTTGAATGGATATCCTGGGGGTGAGGGACAAATATTGGTAGAAAGTTTCCCTAAAGTAAAACCTTCTAAAATTTGGAAAGCCTCTCAGCTTACCTCATAGGAAAAGCCTCTTTTATCACTCTAACTTAGAAGCCCGTCCAGTAATTGACATGCTTCAGGTATATACAGACTTCAGTCATCTTTCCATTCTGTTAAAATGATGACTTCAGAAAAGATTAACTTATACAACAGAGAAGTCAAACTGAACCTTCATCAAATATAAGAAAGGACCATGTAAGATTAATATGCATATAAAGAAAACTCATGAAATTAAAATAAATTTTAAAACATTGAAATAAATTATAAAATGAACCCCAGAGGACAAAAACATGAAATACTTCAGAGACTCAAGAGCAAATTGCTATCTATTTAATTGACAGGAGCCAACAGAGAAAAGAAAATGCCCTTGAGAATTTTTTTTTTAAGTTTTAGAAATAACATTTCAATCATTACATTAGAGATTAAACTTGACAATATTTCACAGAATACAGAACAAAAGTTCAAAGAGTTGGAAAATGTAAAATAAGATGAAAAACATAAGAACTATTCAGAATGTATAACAGCCTATTAATGTGAGTGCAATAAAGAAACAAAGAAACTGGAGGAGGAAAATTATCAACCATAATAAAAAAATGTTTCCAAAGATGAAAAAGTCCCTGCATCTTAAGAATGAAAGTATTCTTTGAAAACAAAATAAGATAAATAAAGAGAGAATTAAAATTAGTCTTGAAAATTTAGGGTGAGAGTGAGTGGTTAACAATGCAAAATAAAAAAATCAAAATAAGTGAGAGACAGGCTTCAAATCTCTAGATGATAGATAAAAAAGAAGAAAAAAAAACATAAGTTAAAAGTTCTGAGGGAAAATATTTTTATATTTTTACAGGCCAAATGATCGACTAAAGGCAAGGGAAAATAAATACATTCTTATACACTTATGAAAGCACAAATTAACATATATACGGATTTTTTGCATTACAAAATTGAAACAAGTATATATACACACATATATATATAGTTAACATCTATACCCATATACACATCTGTATCTATCTTTTCTGAAGAAACTAGTTGAGAACATACCCCAATAAAATTAGAGTGAATACCTATATGGAACTTAATTCAGAAAGTAGTTGATCTGGCTCAAGGTTAAGTTAAAAGAAATTCAAGAAAAATTTCTACCTCTAAGTAGGAGGTCATAACAGATCAAAATTTGCATTAACAGCAACTAGAAAGAGGAGTACATTTTTAAAATATCATAATTTTAAAGCATTAGGTTTCTGTGGAAGTAACAAGGAGAAAAAGAGGAATATTCTAGGGAAAGAATATTTACAAGTGAGCTTCTATCAGGTAGCTTCCCCTCTCTTCTGGGACAATTAGTCTGATCTAAGATGGGAGATCAAGATATGGGCAAGGAAGACTACAGCAGGTAGGAAAGAATCCAGGAAGGGGCACAGGATGAAGCTTCAAATCTCTAGATATTAATGCAAAGTTAGAAACATTTACAACAGTCCTCAAAATGTTTATGTATTCCCCTTTCTCCAGTGTAGTTTTCTGAGTAAATGGAAGATAGTTTCTGTGTAGAACTGGATATATTGGGCTGGCCAAAAAGTTCATTCAGCTTTTCCTTAAGATGTTATGGAAAAACCCAAAGGAAATTTTTTGGCCAACCCAATATTATTATCATGTACATTTTCCATGGTGTTGCAGGGTTATTGCTACTGAAGGTCCAAACTCTCTTTCAGTCATTGTGTCCTTTGAAGAAACCTGGCTCAGGCCCAGTCATTTGGTTTGGCTGCCCCTCAGGCTGTCATTCATTCATTTGCCAAAGATTGTTGGATAATCTCTATTGCTTATCATATTGCAATAATAATTTTTTAGCATGCTGTAATTTTAATGACATCATTCATCATTGTATTTTCTCCCACCTTGCTTTTGACCATTAAACTTTGATAGTTGGGCCTCTATTATTTCATGATTCTTTAACTCTTTTGATATACTGAGCCTAATGCTGTAATAGCACCTTCTGCCACCACTGGAATCACCTTTATAGAGAGCTGTTACCACTGCATGTCTCAGTGATGCTTTTTCCCCTCTCACTAGTCCATTTCTTATTACTCTAGTGAATGGATTGACATCAAGGCCTTCCAGTAGAATGTAGTTATCTGGTGAGTATCCCTACTTTACTAACCCAATTCCTGGAGCATTTTTAATTGCTACTACCACAACCTGACATGGTAATTCTAGCATTCTTCACTTTATAAGGGGCTTTGCTTTCTCATGGTGTGTTAGCACTGACTCTTTCCAAGAAATTAATCCTATATCATGAGAAACTTCTCTCATAATGATAAAATATCACCCTTCTGTTTGGCATGGTTGATTGAGCATCTTCAGATCCAGTATTAGATATATTCCCTGGATTTCTGCTCTTACGTATTGGTGAGATCCTGAACTTCTTCCAGGACACAGTTACTTCTCTGTTTTACTAGATGTAGAGTGGTTCTGGTTATGTCAAGTAATCTGACCTGAATAGTTATGTGACTTCACAGTAATTATTAGTTTGGTGGCCAGGGAAACACGTGTCTTTTACCTTGAAGAAAACACATGTTTTCTTGTAAGCAGAGACTTTTGCATAATTTTCAGGCTTAGAGATAGTGTAAAACTTCAGAGAGGGCAGTAGGCCTCTTCCATAGGTACCACATGCACATGAATTCTGATGATTTAATATATTCATGTGTACAAATCCAACTGCCCACATATACAAACTCAGAATCTCAATCCTTTCTAATCAGCGCTCAGGGTTTGGTGTAGGGGACTTGACAAAACTGAAAACTCAAACTTTCTTTATATCTCTGTTAATTATGTAAATCCTGGGCTTGAACATTGTTTTATTTTTGTTTTTGTTTTGCCCTCCAGCTATAGGAAATAATAATATTTTATGGTACCAAGAAAGCCTCCTCAAAGTCACTCTTAACCTTTAATTGGTGATTAATCACCTTTAACCTTTTGTTATCATTTTCAGTGAATCAATTTTCTCAGGTAAATACCACTTAATCCCATAATCTTTATAATTAGAGCTTTTCACTGTAGTCCTTATATGCCGGATTCCTTACATTCATCAATGAATTCCCATTAACTGCTACCATTCCAGTGCACCAGAGATGAATGGTTTAAGAATTGGATTATCACCACAAGCCAAGGATTATTATTTCTCCACCTACTATTAGTACTTGGTCTTTATTACCAGCTAACCAGTACATGATCTGACTCCAATTCCCATTTCACAGTTGCTTCTTTAGCCCACTCTTGTTTTGACTCTTTTAGATTTTGTTCCTTAGTAAATAAACACAGAGAGATACAAGAAGTTTGTGGGGAAATGCTCTCAGAGTCAACATATGTTCTCACATATGAATGTAGGAGGATTGGGCAGAGGAAGAAATTGAACTACAGCAGAGTTGAAACAAAGGCTTCAGCTAATCCCACAGGTATTTTATTAAGGTCCTTCAGATATACCCCAAATTGAGGTAAGAAGACCAAACCTTTATACCTTTGTATCAATATGTATTAGATGTGGACTACCATCAGGCAGGATGCATGACTTTGGGTGAGGTGTCTCTTTTCAGTAGAAGATAATTTCTGAAGAGAGATTCAGTTGAGAGCTATTAGCCAACTGGGAATATGAAAAGAGAATCTTTAGTCTTGAAAGGAGAATCTGGGTGGCCCACCATCACCTGATCTACATATGTTTATACATACATATTTATAAATGTATATAAATGCCTAGAAACATGAAAGCTATAATGACAACAAGTGTTTACTTCTAGGGAGGAAATCAGAAACTGTGGCAACCAGGGATTAAGAATATATGGTTTTCTCTATCTGCTTAGCTAAATTTTTCATAATAAGAATGTATTGGCATAGTCTTCTTATGATAAAAAAATCCATGAAGTAAAAAAACTGTTTATTTTCAATTGGTAAAAATTTCAAAAGAAATGTTTTCTAAATATAGTGGGACTTGGATGCAAGTCAATAAAATAAATGATTAAAACCAGAAAGATCTTACAGATATTGTTAAAGTATATCTTTATTTTTTCAAATTGAATAAAGCATGCAATAACAAATAAGGAAAATCAAACAAAGAAAACACAACCCCAAGTTTTGTACAAGAAGTTGTTACTCAAATATGATACAAATGAATTTGAACAACTGATACTATTAAGAAAAACAATTATCTTCCTTTAAGAGATTTCTCCTTTAATTGACATAGGATTTTCCCCCCATTGGATTATAGAGGAATATATGCAGGTATATCTCATTTTATTTCATTTTGCTTTCCTGTGCTTCACAGGTATTGCTTTTTTCACAAATTGAAGGTTTGTGATAACTCTTCAACAATTATACGCACTAGGAAACCAAAAAAAACTTGTGCAACTTGTTTTATTGCAATATATTATTGCAATGGTCTGGAATCGAACCCACAATATCTCCAAGGTATTCCTGTTTATGATCTTCGCATCTTTATTGTCTTTAACAGAAACTGTATTCAACTAATGTACCGTTATATGTTGGCTTTTAATTAGATATCCACAATGCAGCAAAGGCAAAGTCTGAAGATTTAAAGGAGGTTAACAAGAAGATTAAAAACTCTTGGTATGATTATATGTCAAAATGTTATTGCATATTACTATTGGCATTAATTATTATGATACTATTTCATTATTCTTATTACTTTATTACAGTTTATTATATTAGTAGTATATTTTTTGTTTTGGCCATGCAAAAGTGAATGTAATATGAGTAACACATTTTTAGTGGAAACAATTTGGTTTAACCTCATTGTATGGAGATAAGACATACTACAGAAACCTGAGAGAGTAAGAAATATAGTTTTAAATGTAATTCAAATTTAAAATAATCATTCAGAGAAGAACTTTTAATTATTTAAAAAAAACAATAAAGGTTGAGGAAAATTGAAGTAGTGTGATTGAGCTGGATATTCATCTTACATGGAATATATGCATTGGAGAATATGCAGGTTGATGGATCAAAAGATAGAGACTTAATCATATTATTTAAATTTATAAGAGATCACAAGAAAGAATCCCTCCCCACCGAAAAAAAAAAAAGGGGTTAAAATTCTTTATGGGTAATGAGGCTGGGGGGAGAGAAAGTTAGGGTGAATGACTATTGATTCTTATTGAAAGTCCTTGTATCTATTTGATATTGTTTACATTGTGCATACACTGCTTCTACTAAAATTAAAAATTGGCAAAAATGGAGGCTTATCCTACAAAATAACAAGTTTTACTCCTATGGTAGTGGTAAAATTCAGGTTTCGCTATCTCTGAATTTTTTGTAAACATCTCAAGATTTTAGGGTATGCATTGAATGTGCTTATTTTCTTCCTGGCTTCATTTTAAATCCTCATCCATCCTTGATTCCCCTTACTTCATTGTCTAATTTAGTTCTTTTTCCAAGTTATCACTCCATATTTTATGAATGTCTGCAAGATGACTTAACCACTCTCTGGATTAAGGCATTGTAAAATAAATATTTTTAACTTTGTTTAGCCAGATTTCTCCTTTAATATCATACTGTGTACTGTGGTATAACTGCTCCATTTGACAATATAGTGGGTAATCCTCTCTCTCCTCTCTTTCTCTCTCCATGAATAATCATTAAAGTAAATAGGCAAGATCACAATTTATTGAATAAATTGGGAAACATACACATTCTGAACATTCTAAATGTAGTAGAAATTGCTGTTATTATTCTCATTTAAAATTTACAAAATATATTAAGAACATTGCACTGCCATTTCAGATTTAAAAAACAAATAGATGATTTCTTTTGAGAAAATATTTGTTTTGTATATAGTTGAAAGCCTGCATTAAAACTGACACTTTATGGAGGAAAAGGTTCAAGAATTAGTCCTCTTCCATTAAATCACCACAGTCATCTCTGAAACTTAATTCTTTGTAAAAAAAAAAAGAAAGAAGAAAAGAAAGTAATTAAACTTCGGTATGCTTGTTCAAGTGAGGTTAACACTTGGTACTTTTTGTTTTTTTTAAAATTTTTGTTGCAGTATAATTAATTTACAATGTTGTGTTAGTTTCAGGTGTATAGCAAAGTGAGCCAGTAATACATATACATATATCCACTCTTTTTAAAATTCTATTCCCATATAGGCCATTACAGAGTATTAAATAGAGTTCCCTGTGCTTTACAGCAGGTTCTTATTAGTTATTTATTTTATATACGTGTGTGTGTATATGTCAGTCCCAATCTCCCAATTTATCCCACCCCCCCATAAGCTAGTAACCATAGGTTTGTTTTCTACATCTGTGACTCTACTTCTGTTTTGTAAACAAGTTCATTTTGACCCTTTTTTTAAGTTTTCAAATATGAAAATATCATATGATGTTTGTCTTTCTGTGTCTGATTTACTCCACTCAGTATGACAAAAACAGAAATATAGATCAATGGAACAGGATAGAAAGCCCAGAGATAAACCTATGCACCTATGATCACCTAAAATATGACAGAGGAAGCAAGAATATACAATGGAGAAAAGACAGTCTTTTCAATAAGGTGTGCTGGGAAAACTGGACAGCTACATGGAAAAGAATGAAATTAGAACACCCCCAACATCATACACAAAAATAAACTCAAAATGGATTAAAGACCTTTATGTAAGGTCAGATACTATAAAACTCTTAGAGGAAAACATAGGCAGAACACTCTTTGATGTAAATAGCAGCAAGATCTTTTTAAATCCACCTCCTAGAATAATGAAAATAAAAACAAAAATAAATAAACAGCACCTAATTAAACTTAAAACCTTTTGCACAGCAAAGGAAACCATAAACAAAACAAAAAGACAACCATCAGAATGGGATAAAATATTTGCAAATGAAGCAACTGATGGGTTAAATCTCCAAAATATACAAATGGTTCATCCAGGTCAATATCAAAAAAACCTACAAATAACCCAATCAAAAAATGAGTGGAAGATCTAAATAGATATTTCTCCAAAGAAGACATACAGATAGCCATAAAGCACATGAAAATATGCTCAACATCACTAATTATTAGAGAAATGTAAATGAAAACTACAATGAGGTATCACCTCACACCAGTCAGAATAGCCATCATCAAAACATCTATAAACAATAAATGCTGGAGAGGATGTGGAGAAAAGGGAACCCTCCTACACTCTTGGTGGGAATATAAATTGGCAAAGACACTATGGGGAATAGTATGGAGTTTCCTTAAAAATCTAAAAATAGAAATACCATATGACCCAGCAATCCCACTCCTAGGCATATACATGCAGAAAACCATAATTCAAAAAGATATATGCATCCCAATGTTCACTGCAGCACTATTTACCATAGCCAGGACATGTAAGCAACCTGAATGTCCATCAACAGAGGAATGGATAAAGAAAATGTGGTACTTATATACAATGGAATACTATTCAGCCATAAAAAAAGAACAAAAACACTCAGTACTTCTTATTCTGACTTTTGTTAGCATCTAAGCCATCCTACGTGGCTGTGTGAACATTGCCGCAGAAAAGGACTGTAATAAGAAATTAGTGGAGAGAGTATAATGACATAATTTCAACAAATTGCTTGAGATTGTATTTGTTCTGAAAAATATTTTGATCATAGATTTATGGATTATTATTAAATTTTTCCTTTATAGATAAACACACATAACCTTTCCATCTTTTATGCAAGTTGTTTTGCCAGCATTTCCATACAAAGACTTTCATTTATGCACTGATGTACTAAAGTAAGTAGTCAATCTAAACCTCCTTTTGCACAGAATTCTTATAAAGCCAGTATTGTTTCTTTAATATTGTTTTGCTAATCATATAAATCTACCTGTCTAAAGAAAGCCTGCTAAAACACTTCAAACAATAGTTTCACTAAACCTGATTCTCCTCCACTAATTGTGCTTTAATGATAGTTTTCCATTTTGTGGATGACAATGTTTTAATATTCATAGAACAGATTATTAAATTTTTTGCTGAATGACTCATACAGGAACATTAATTAGAACAGGAAAAACAGAATTGCAACTTTCCAAAATAGTAACTGTGCCAGGTGAACTCAAGAAATTCTTCTGCTAACTGAAACTTTTAAATAGAAACTGGCAAATAATACATGTAATAATGATTAATGGTTTTGCTCTGGATATTTATAAATGAATTGCTTCCAACAAGTCAGGACTGCTGGTTCTTATTCTAAGTTCTGTCACTCACAGTTTACTGATTGACCTTTAGTAAGTATTCTATTTTTGTCTTAATTCTTTTCTCAAAATATAATCTGGGGATTATAATTAAAAACAAACAATTAAATACATTTGATAAAGTGACAAAATGAAAAATATCCTCCAGTTAAGAGGTTCTGACTTAAATTTTGTTCATTTTCCATATTTAATGTTAATGAGATCTAATTGCATCAACCACTATAAAAATTGTCTTGCCATCAAAGTACTTACACTAAATAGAAAACAACCTTAGGCCATTTTTTCTTTAGATATTTTCCTCTTTTAAGAGAATATCTAATTAAAATATGTCATGAGTTCCAAAGTTCTAAATTAACGTCAGAAGTTTTAATAACAGAGCATAAATGCCTCTACTTGCTAAAGTATATAGTAGGAAAAATATTACTTTTTACAAATCTGAAACAGAAATAATGATACAGATACACTTTTCTGATTATTTCAAGTTAATACTTCAAAATTAATACCTAAAAGGACTAAGGCCACTATATAGTTTATCTTAAATTTTATTTCATGACAGTAAATGAAAATTTTTTTTCTGTCATGACACATAATACCATAACAAATCATTTAAATTCAAATAATATCATAGCACTAATTTAAACTCATCATTTTTCTGTTAATAATTAAGCAGCCCTCTTCCACTCTCAGTTGCAACTTTTTGTGCCTTTTCCAATGTGCAGTGCCACCATGCCTGGTAATTGTTTGTGCTCTTGGCATGTCCAAACAAACACTTTCAAAGATCATTTCTCTCAACACAAACATCTTTAGAAGGATAGGAGGTTTACTTAAGATCAGATGGCCCCTTGTTCAATCTTTGCTAATGCTGCAGCATTTGGAAGTCTCCCTGAAAATAAATTGTCTGATGTTTTTCTGTAGTATGCAGAAAGTACTGTACCTGAAAGATTGTACCAGTCAACTCAGCACATAAAATTCCTTTTCTGGCACCAAACTAAGTTCCAAGGAAATAAAATGATCTGCCCTCTCTACAGTGCTTTGCACATATAGATGCTCATTAACTATTTGGTTCTGGAAAAACTTTTATTCCCTATCCGTATTGCAGTAGTAAAGCCTCTGCCACTGACTATTTTTTTTCATCTAATTTTTCACTATAACTCTCAGGGTCATTAAAAATACCACCTGCTATGTCACAATGCATCTGTAGATTTACAATAAATTCAGCATTCTCACGTCACTTGTTAGCAGATGCTGAACTATTCTGGAATGAACTGATTCTTTTTGGTATCCTATAGGAATTAAATTTGTTGTGGGGTTTTGAAGTGTTGAAAGATCTAAAGTTTATTTACATAATTATTTGTTCTACGTAGAATTCAAAATCAAATGCTGTACAAATAAATGTAAGGAAATTTTTTAAAAAATTAGGTAAATCAGCAACTCTGTATTGGGAAGAAACCCAGTTATAACTATTTATAGTCAATCGTAAATTTGCAGAAATTCAAATGACAAGAATTTTCTGAGTTTAATTTAAACTTTACTAACAGCTTATATTTTCACATATTTATTTTAAGTGGAGAAAAATAAGGACCAGTGAAAGGAAAGATGCATGTCTGAATCACAGAAATGAAACAAAATGGCTTTTTAACATCAAAACAAATTGCCCTCTTCAAGCTTATGATCTTGTTTTCTTTTGTTTTTGTTAATACTTCTTCTGACCATTGTTTTTTTCATTTAGGATTGTAATAGAACTCAGGTTTGGCTGCTCACTGCTCAAAAGCCAATAGTTGAGGGGCAAGTGTTGGTAGACAGGAAAGCAGCTTTATTCAGAAAAGCTGGCAATCTGGGATGAAGGTGGACTCATATCCTGAGACCAACTCCAAAGATTCTGCTCAGCCATGACAACTTTTAAAGGGAAAAAGGGGAAACAATCTCAGTTAATTATTAAGGTAGGAGGTCAGATTTTTTGTCACTTTCCCATTGCATGTAGACCTGCTGACTTCTCCTGATCTTGCTTTGGATGCTATCTTGCCTGTGTGGTCTGCCTGCAAATTTGCTAAGAGGGAAACTAGGTGTAGAGAGCCAGTCATTCTTCAACTACTTAATTCTTCATTCCTACTCCTTTTAATCCAGGAAATGTATCAATAGATTAGGTAAGGCATTGTGCACATTCAGTAGAGCAGAAGTCAAAAATTAGGTTAAATGTTATGTAGTAATTCCATTTATATAATTAAGGTGTGAGGGGAACAGAAACAGACACACAGGAAAGGGGCAAAAGAGCTGCTTACAAATCCCCACTTATCTCATTTCTATGGGATTAGGGGCAAAACCTGTCTTCTGTAACTTCTTCATACTGACATAGGGTGCCATATTTTCAGAGTGGAAGATGTTGACATGGGTATGTATCATCTCTTTGCTGACAATTTTATTTGCCCACTTACATATAGGGGCAGAGCAAGCTACATCAACATCAAATATGTTGATGTCCACAAAGATATAGATTATTATGAACAATAGTGTTAATCCCATTCTCTTGAGGCCAGTCCTTGAAATTGTGCTAGCCATAGATTCAGTACTGCTCAAGATAGAACAGCTTATGTCATGGTTACAGTCTGGTCATCACACAGTTAGCTTTTTCCTTCTGGTGTCAGTATCTGTAAAACAACTCAAGAATGTGTATCGGACACTGAGTCTGTGACTCTATTTTCCTAATCATTAACTGCTCAAGCCTGCTCTTTTGTAATTCAGGGAGGCCTGGGAGACTTCAGTTTTTCTATAAACAAGAGGCAGGGGAAATAGAGGGGTCTTTATACTTGGGGGGCTCTGCAGGGTTCTGCTCAGTTGCAGGATTACACTGCAACACTACAATTCTGGGATTTTGCATCTTCAGAGGGAAAAATGTTACTTACCCAAGCCAGCAGTTTGATGATTTTCTCATCGGGACAAGAGAGTGAGAACATCAAAAACTCATATAAGTTTTACTAAACATACTTCCTTAGTGTGTACATACCCACTTAATTCCTTAGCATGGATGATGAACTCCATTCCCTAGTAGCACATACCCACTCAGTTCCTTGGCATGGATATACCTACTCAATTCTTCAGCATGGACATTCACACTCAGTCTCTTAGAATGGATGTACAAACTCCATTTCTTAGTATGGTTATACCCACTCAGTGCCTTAGAATGGAAAAACGTACTTCATTCCAAAGAGAATATGTGAAATTCCAAGAATATAATTTGACATTAGGTCAGAATCTTTTCCAACCCTGTTAGTTAACTAAAATCAGTTTAACCTAACAACAGAAATCTTGAGAGTTTCTTCTGTAGGAAAATAAATTGTCCAGGTAAAGTGGGCCTGGCTGGGAAGAAAAAGAGATTGAAAAATGAATAAGTTATAGTAGTTGAATAGGTGAAGAGTAGATGAAAAAAGCAAAGAAAGGAAAGCACCAAAAAAACTATCAGCTTTCTTATTTTGCCAATTAACCCCATCATAATTCTATACAATTCTAGTCAAAAGTATTTCTTGATGTATCCATATAACAAGGTTAGTGACATTCTTGTTATGTGTTGCTGTGTGCATCTTTAAATTAAAAAAAATAATTTATTACAGAAAATTTTAAATGTCTGCAAAGTAAAATAGTATAATGAACTCCCATGTGCCTATCATCCACCTTCAATAATTGTCACCTCTTGGCCTAATTTGTCTCATCTGTAACCAGACCCACTTATCACACTCTCTTACCTTATCCCAGATTATATTGAATCAAATCAGACAGCAGAATTATTTTACCTAAAATTATTTAAATCTATACCTTCAAAATACAAGAAATCATTTATATGTATATCTTAAAGAGTATACCATTATCACATTTAAAAAGAAATTGCCAAGAGTGGTCAAGATGGTGGAATAGGGTGACCTGGCGTTCACTTCTCCCCACATGTACACTAACAATACATCTACAAGTGGAATTATCTACACAGAGCACTTAGTGAACACTAGCAGAGGAACATAGACACCTAAAGGACAAGAAAAGATCCCCACATAACCAGGTAGGACAAAGGAGAAAAGTGGAAGAAAAAGAAAAGAGAAAACGGGATGGGACCCACACACCTCTGGGGGAGCTGAAGGAGAGGAGAAGTTACCACACCCAGGAGGCCCCCTCACCAGAGGCAAGATATACTGAAATAGAGGGGGGTCTTTGGGAGCTAGTGGAAGAAAATGCAATGGCCAGTCTGTGGCAGGCAGGACATAGAGAGACTTGCACAGTCTGTCTGTGTCACAGCCCTGCATGACCCAGCTTGAGGCAGATGTCTGCCAGTGCTGGTGGGGTCTGGGTCCTGAAGCATGGGGTTAGGAGAGTGGACCTGGGAAGAGGACTATTGTTGGCTGCCCAGAGACAGCCTGAAGCGGTGTGAGTGAGGCACTCCACAGCCGAGAATGCTCCTGGAGGAAGCATGAACTGCCTTGGAAGTGAGGAGCCATTGTTGAGTGGCATGCAATGGGCAGGGCTACCATCACAGCCTCTCTCTCCACACTCCAGCCCATGCTTCCATGGGCACTGGGAGGGACTCCCACCAGAGCGAGTGTGCGTGCCCCAGTCTATGACTGCTTCCTGCCAGCCCCGGTGTCTGCAGGCACTGGAGGGGGAAACCATCAGTTCAAGTGTGTTTACTGCAGTCATAGTCAACTTATGCCCCTCCTGCTTGAGCAAGCATGTGTGCACCAATCTGTTGCCACCTCTGGACCATCCCACCTAAGTAAGCAAGCATTACCCCTTCAGTTGTAGTCTTTGCCCCCTCTCACCTGGGTGGGGAGCAAACCCTTGAGGGTGGCCCACATGCAGAGGTGGGGCCAAAACCAAAGCTAAGACACAGGGGATGTGCAACTAAGAAAAAGGAACTGAAACCTCTCTGTGCAACTCTAGAAGCTATGGATTAAGCCCCCAAGATTGGCCTGGTATATCCAATGCCTGCAGAACATCTGAATGGACAGCAAGCATCCCTACAACTGAGAGTGGTCGAGCTTTAGCAGCTGTGGACTTTGGGGGCATGTACAAGTAGGGGTTGGGCCAGGTCATAATCTGAGCTGCCCCCACACTGCTAACAGCAGGTCCAGAGACCTACCTAGAGGTCTTGGTGGGCCTCCTGGGGAGGTGAGGGTATGTGGAGGTTCACTGTGGGGGCAAGGACACTGATGGTAGAGATTCTAGGAAATCTTTTTGTTGTTTTGTTTTGTTGTTGTTGTTTTAATTATATTTTTAATTTTTAACATTTTTTGATTATTATTTTTAATTAAAAAATATATATCTGTCTCTTTTAATATTTTTTGTTTGTTTTTGCTGTCTTTTTTGGTTTTTGTCGGGTTTTGTTTTGTTTTGCTGTCATTTTGTTTGTGTCATTTTATTTTTTATTTTCTTTGCTTTTTTGTTTTGATTTTGCTTTTTGTTTTTGTTAGTTTCCTTTTTATTGTTTGTTTTTGCTTTTGTTTTTTTTGTTTCTTTGATTGTTTTCTTCTTTTCTGGTTTCTTTGTGTTTTTCAAGTTTTTTGTTTGTTTATGTTTTTATTGTATGTCTTGGTTTTTCTTTTTCTGTCTGTTTGCTTTCTTCCCACCCCCCCATTTTATTTGGCCACACCATGTGGCTTGTGGGGTTATGGTTCCCAGGCCAGGAGTCAAGCCTGGGAGTGCCAAGTCCTGGCCACTGGACCACCAGAGAATTTCTGGCCCCAGGGAATATTGATCAGTGTGAGCTCTCCCCAAGGTCCCCATTTCAGCACCAAGACCCAGCTCACTCCCAACAGCCTGCAAGTTCCAGTGCTGCTGGATGTCTCAGGCCAAACAACCAGCATGACAGGAATACAAAACTACCCATCAGCAGACAGGCTGCCTAAAGTTGTACTAAGTTCACAGACACACCAAAACACACCTCTTGACATGACCCGGCAAACCAGAGACACAAGAGCCAGCTCCACCCACCAGAGCACAGGTGCTAGCCCTTACCACCAGGAAGCCTACGCAAGCCCTTGAACAAACTTCACCCAACAGGGGGCAAACAGCAGAAGCAAGAGGAACTATGACACTGCAGCCTGTCGAAAGGAGACCACAAAAACAGTAAGTTAGACAAAATGAGACAACAAAGAAATATGTTGCAGACAAAGGAGCAAGGTAAAAACCTAAAAGACCAAATAAATGAAGAGGAGATAGGCAATCTACTTGGAAAAGAATTCAAATAAAGATAGTAAAGATGACCCAATATCTTGGAAACAGAATGGAGGCACAGATGAAGAAGATATAAGAAATGTTTTACAAGGACATAGAAGAACAAATAAACACTTATGAACAATGCAATAAATGAAATGAAAAATACAGCAGAAAGAATCAATAGCAGAATAACAGATAAGTGAGCTGAAATACAGAATGGTGGAAATCACTGCCATGGAACAAAATAAAGAAAACAAGAATGAAAAGAAAGGAGGACAGTCTCAGAGACATCTGGGACAACATTAAATGAAACAATATTCAAATTATAGGGGTCCCAGAAGAAGAATAGAAAGAGAAAGGGTCTGAGAAAATATTTGAAGAAATTATAGTCAAAAACTTCCCTAACATGAGAAAGGAAATAGTCACTGAAGTCCAGGCAGTGCAGAGAGTCCCATAGAGGATAAACCCAAGGAGAAACATGCCAAAACACATATAATCAAACTAACAAAAATTAAATGCAAACAAAAAATATTAAAAGCCACAAGGAAAGGCAACAAATAACATACAAGGGAATCCCCATAGGGTTATCAGCTGAGATTTTAGCAGAAATTCTGCAGGATAGAAGGGAGTAACATTATATCTTTAAAGTGATGAAAGGGAAAATCCTACAGCCAAGAATACTATACCCAGCAAGGTTCTCATTCATATTCAATGGAAAAATAAAAAGCTTACAGACAAGCAAAAGCTAAGAGAATTCAGCACCACCAAACCAGCTCTACAACAAATGCTGAAGGAACTTCTCTAAGCAGAAAACACAAGAGAAGAAAAGGACCTTGAAAAACAAACCAAAATCAATTAAGAAAATGGTAATAGGAACATACATATCGATAATTACCCTAAATGTGAATGGATTAAATGCTCAACCCAAAGGACACTGGCTCACTGAATGGATACAAAAACAAGACCCATATATATGCTGTCTACAAGAGACCCACTTTACACTTAGGGAAACATACAGACTGAAAGTGAGGGGATAGAAAAAGATAGTCCATGAAAATAGAAATCAAATGAAAGCTGGAGTAGCAATACACATATCAGATAAAATAAACATGAAAATAAAGACTGTTACAAGAGATAAGGAAGGACACTACATAATGATCAAGGGATCAATCCAAGAAGAAGTTATAACAATTATAAATATTTATGCACCCAACATAGGAGCACTTCAATACATAAGGCAAATGTTAACAGCTATAAAAGAGGAAATCGACAGTAACACAGTAAGAGTAGGGAACTTTAACACCTTACTTACACCAATGAACAGATAATCCAGACAGATAATTAATAAGGAAAAACAAGTTTTAAAAGACATGAAAGACCAAAAAGATTTAATTGATATTTGTAGGACATTCCATCTGAAAACAGAAGATTACACTTTCCTCTCAAGTGCACACAGAACGTTCTCCAGGATAGATCACATCTTGTGCCACAAATCAAGCCTCAGTAAATTTAAGAAAATTGAAATCATATCAAGCCTCTGTTCTGATCACAATGCTATGAGATTAGAATTAAATTACAGTGAAAAAAATGTAAAGAACACAAAAACATGGAGACTAAACAGTATGTTACTAAATAACCAAGAGATCACTGAAAAATCTCAAAGAGGAAATCAAAAAATACCTAGAGAAAAATGACAGTGAAAACACAATAACCCAAAACCTATGAGATGCAGCAATAGCAGTTCTAAGAGAGAAGTTTATAGCAATACAATCCTACCTCAAGAAGCAAGAAAAATCTCAATTAACAAGCTAACCTCACACCTAAAGGAACTAGAGAAATAAGAACAAGCAAAACCCAAAGTTAGTACAAGGAAAGAAATCATAAAAAGCAGAGCAGAAATAAATGAAACAGAAACAAAGAAAACAATAACAAAGATCAATAAAACTAAAACCTAGTTCTTTGAGAAGATAAGCAACATTGATAAACATTTAGCCAGACTCACCAAAGAAAAAAGGGAGAGAACTCAAATCAATAAATTTAGAATTGAAAAAGAAGTTACAATGGACACCACAGAAATACGAAGCATCATAAGAGGCTATTACAAGCAACTCTATGCCAATAAAACAGACAACCTGGAAGAAATGGACAAATTCTTAGAAAGGTATAACCTTCCAAGACTGAACCAGGAATAAATAGAAAATATGAACAGACAAATCACAAGTAATGAAATTGAAACTGTGATTAAAAATCTTGCAACAAACGAAAGTCTAGGACAAGGTGGTTTAACAGGTGTATTCTATTAAACATTTAGAGAAGAGCTAACACCTATCCTTCTCCAACTCTTCCAAAAAATTGCAGAGGAAGGAACACTACCAAATACATTCTACAAGGCCACCATCACCCTGATACCAAAACCAAAGATACTACAAAAAAAGAAAATTACAGACCAATAACACTGATGAATACAGATGCAAAAATCCTCAACAAAATACCAGCAAACAGAATCCAACAATATATTAAAAGGATCATACACCATGATCAAGTGGGATTTATCCCAGGGATGCAAGGTTTCTTCAATATATGCAAAGCAATCAATATGATATATCATATTAAAAAACTGAAGAATAAAAACCATATAATTTTCACAATAGATGCTGGAAAAGCTGTTGACAAATTTCAACCCCCATTTATCATAAAAACTTCCCAAAAAGTGGGCTTAGAGGGAACCTACCTCAACATAATAAAGGTCATGTATGACAGACCTACAGCTTACATCATATTCAATGGTGAAAAGCTGAAAGCATTTCCTCTAAGATGAGGAACAAGACAAGGATGTCCACTCTTGCCACTTTTATTCAAATAGCTTTGGAAGTCCTATCCATGGTTATCAGAGAAGAAAAAGAAATAACAATAATCCAGATTGGAAAAGAAGAAGTAAAACTGTCAGTGTTGGCTAATGACAAGATACTATGCATAGTAAATACTAAACATGCTACCAGAAAAATACTAGCACTCATATATGAATTTAATAAAGTTGCAGGATACAAAATTCATACACAGAAATCTCTTGCTTTCCTGTACATTACCAACAAAAGATCAGAAAAAAACATTAAGGAAACAATCCCATTCACCACTACATCAAAAAGAATAAAATACCTAGGAATAAACTGACATCAGGAGGGAAAAAACCTGTACTCAGAAAACTGTAAGATACTGATGAAAGAAATCAAAGATGACATAAACAGATGGAGATATAAACCCCGTTCTTGGATTGGAAGAATCAATATTGTGAAAATGACTTTACTACCCAAAACAGTCAATTCAATCCTTGTCGAACTACCAATGGCATTTTTCACAGAATTGGAATAAAAAGACTTACAGTTTTTATGGAAACACAAAAGACTCCAAATAGCCAAAGCAATCCTAAGAATAAAAAAAGAAGCTGGAGGAATCAGGCTCCCTGACTCAGACTATACTATAAAGCTACAGTCATCAAAACAATATGGTATTGACACAAAAACAGAAATATAGATCAATGGAACAGGTTAGAAAGCCCAGAGATAAACCTATGCACCTATGATCACCTAAACTATGACAAAGGAAGCAAGAATATACAATGGAGAAAAGACAGTCTTTTCAATAAGGGGTGCTGGGAAAACTGGACAGCTACATGTAAAAGAATGAAATTAGAACACTCCCTAAGAGCATACACAAAAATAAACTCAAAATGGATTAAAGACCTAAATATAAGGCCAGATACTCTTCAAGGAAAACATAGGGAGAACACTCTCTGACATAAATCACAGCAAGATCTTTTTCGATTCACCTCTTAGAATAATGAAAATAAAACCAAAAATAAACAGATGGGACCTAATTAAACTTAAAAAGCTTTTGCACCAGAAAGGAAACCATAAACAAAACAAAAAGAGAATCCTCAGAATCATAGAAAATATTTGTAAACAAGCAACTGACAAGGGATTAATCTCCAAAATATACAAATAGCTCATACAGCTCAATAGGAAAAAAACAAACACCTGAATCAAAAAATGGGCAGAAGATCTAAATAGAGATTTCCCCAAGAAGACATAGAGATAGCCAAAAAGCACAGGAAAAGATTCTCAACATCACTAATTATTAGAGAAATGTTAATCAAAACTACAATGTGGTATCACCTCACATCAGTCATAATGGCCATCACCAAAATATCTACAAACAATAAATGTTGGAGAAGGTGTGGAAAAAAGGAACCCTCCTAAACTGTTGGTGGGAAATCGAACTGATAGAGCCACTATAGAGAACAGTATGGAGGTTCCTTATAAAACTGAATATAGGGTTTCCCTGATGGCACAGTGGTTGAGAGTCCACCTGCTGATACATGGGACACGGGTTTGTGCCCCAGTCCAGGAAGATCCCACATGACGCAGAGCGGCTAGGCCCGTGAGTCATGTCCACTGAGCCTGTGCTTCTGGAGCCTGTGCTCCACAATGGGAGAGGCCACAACAGTGAGAGGCCTGCGTACCACAGAAACAAAACAAAACAAACAAACAAACAAACAAAAAACTGAATATAGAGCTACCATATGGTCCAGCAATCCCACTACTGGGTGAATATCTGGAGAAAACCATAATTCTAAAATATACTTGAACCCCAATTTTCATTACAGTACTATTCACAACAGTGAGGACATGGAAGCTACCTAAATGTCCATCAACAAAGGAATGAATAAAGAAGATGTGGTACATATATACAATGGAATATTGCTCAATCACAAAAAGGAACAAAATAATGCCATTTGCAGCAACATGGATAGACCTAGAGATTTTCATACTGAGTCATACTGAGTGAAGTATGTCAGACAGGGAAAGACACATATCAAATGATATCACTTATATGTGGAATCTAAAAAATGGTTACAAATGAACTTATCTACATCACTGAAATACTTCTACGGATGTAGAAAAAAAACTTATGGTTACTGGGGTGTAAGTGGGGAGGGATAAATTGGAAGACTGGGATTGACAAATACCCACTACTATACATAAAATAGATAACTAATAAGGACCTACTGTATAGCTCAGGGAACTCAATACTCCCTAATGTTCTATATGGGAAAATAATCTAAAATAGAGTGGATATATGAATTTGTATAACATTCACTTTGCTGTAGACCTGAAACTAACATAATATAGTAAATCAATTATACTCCAATAAATTTTTTTAATGAAAAAATAAAAAGAAATTACCAATTTTTTTTCCTGTTCATCTTATGTTTTTTACATTTCCTTATTTGAATTTGTATCAAAATAAAGTCTCTACATTTAGATTAGTTGATATGTCTCATAACTGTATTTTAATATGTAGGTTACTATTCCATCTTTATTTTTTCTTTCTTGCAATTAACTTTTTTGAAAAAATGTGATATTTGTCCTGTAGTATTCTCTGAAGTCTGGATTTTGCTGAATTTTTCCTCATGGCATTTTTAAACATGTTTTTTTGTCCTATGTATTCCCTGAAATTGTTAATTAGGTAGGTAGTAGGGGTTGGCAAATTATAGACTATGACCAAATACAGCCTGCAGCTTATTTTTGTAAAAAAAAAAATATTGGAATATAGCCACAACCATTCATTTATGTATTGTGTATGGTTTTTGTCACTTAAAATGTCAGAGTTGAGTAGTCATAACAGAGACCTCATGGTGAATAAAACCTAAAATATTTACTTTCTGACTCAACAGAAAATATTTTCTGTCCCCTTATTTTGAAGACTGAGGTTTTTTCAAATTGTTTTTGTTTTGTACACTTCATATTTGGATTGTATACCTTTTAGGAAGTAAATAATACCCAATTGACTCCCTTTTTGTTGTGTTAAAAATCATTAATGAGCATTTCCTGGATCTATTAAATTTTTGAAAATGCTTAAGGATATACAAGCTGATTCTTTCAGTTCCATGACCTAAAACTATTTCCTTGAGATCTGATTATTATAAGCGTCCTGCAAATATTGCATTAATATAACTCTTTGCATTATTTTATAGGGTGAAAGTTTACAAAAGTTTTGAAAATATGGACTAATTAAAAAAATATCATATTGAATTGGAATTGAATCATGGCTTCAGAAATGAAAGTTCTTAATATGGTTGAGAATAAATTTTCTAATATGTGAAATAGAAATATATAATTTGTATATATATATATGTACATATATATATATATATATATATATATAATAGGTGTATATATTATATATATATATTATGAAACATTATTTCAAGGGACTGAAATTCCATCCAAATCATGACTAGCATAAAATATTTTACCACCATGATATGCATACTCTAAAATTAACATCAGAAACTCAGTTTTCCAGTTTCTTCTATTAGCCTAAATCAATCATATTATTCTTTCATTTCTCATTCCTCAGTCTTCTAATTTATAAAAATACATTTTAGAATCTTTTTTTTTACAACTTTATTGGAGTATAATTGCTTCACAATGGTGTATTAGTTTCTGCATTATAACAAAGTGAATCAGTTATACATATACATCTGTTCCCATATCCCTTCTCTCTTGCATCTCCCTCCTTCCCACCCTCCCTATCCCACACCTCCAGTTGGTCACAAAGCACAGAGCTGATCTCCCTGTGCTATGCAGCTGCTTCCCACTAGCAATCTACCTTACGTTTGGTAGTGTATATATGTCCATGCCTCTCTCTCGCTTTGTCACAGCTTACCCTTCCACCTCCCCATATCCTCAAGTCTCTTGCACTGCTGGTGGGAATGTGAATTGGTACATTTTAGAATCTTAAACATGTTTTTCATTACAAATTTTGTATAAATTCATTAAAAATTAGAAAAGATAAAACATTCTTCTTAATGCCATGATACAAACTAAATACAATTAAATTTTACATTTTCTTTCAACTTATTTTCTTATTTTCTCTGGAATTAATTATAATTATATAATTATTTGATCTTGCTGATTCTTATACCATAATATCTTTCCATGTTTCCTGTCATTTTAATTATTAAATGTTAAAATTTAATATTAAAATATTTCATTTAGTATTTGGGAACAATTCAATTTACTATTATTCTATGCTGAATACATTTCCCATGTTTTTTGGTTTAAACACCTTGCATTAAACATAGTAACCTCCTAATTTTTTTCTTCTTTTGGATCAAAGTTCTTGTCTTTAACTCCAACTCCAATATGTGTAGCATTAGTGCATCTCTTTCTTTTGACAGATTTTGTTTTTTTTTTTTTTTTAGTTTTATGTCACATTTCATCTTTACATGGCTTGCAATGCTTTACTCTTGCATGTAGAGAACAATAGAGGTGAAGCAGGTTGTGTGTGTGTCTGTGTCTGTGTGTATGTGTTTACATTTGTATTCTCCCACCTCCACCTGAGGGAACATTCTTCCTTCTGTAAGAGACAAGAGCTAGAGGTTGATCAGTCTGACACAGTCAGAAGTGAGCTGTTTAGGAATTTCATTGTAGTTCTAGCCCTTCTAGGGCATTCTTGAAATTTAAACACTAGGCATCAAAGGAGATCATTTTTTATTGTCTACATACCTCCCATCTTATGCCTCCATAAGCACCCTGAGACAAAAATAAAAATACAGTACTACTGGTAGTAATAACAGAAAACACTTAATAAACTTACTATTTTCCAAGCACTATTTTAAAAATTGTATATGTATTAACTTATTTAATACTTACAAAAAATTGGTAAGGTCTATTATTATCATTTTATAGATAAGAAAGTTTATATAATGTGCTAAAATCATACAGGTACAAGTAGCAGAGGAAGAAATATTATAAATATAAATATTATAAATTTGTCTGGGGTACAGATAACAGGGTGTTTTTTTTAATTGTTTTTGGCCAGAACTTAACACAGCACACGGGACTTCCCTGATCAAGGATCCTGACTAAGGGTCAAACCCGCACCCCATGCAGTAGAAGTGCAGAGTCTTAACCACTGGATCACCAGGGAAGTCCTGTTTTGTTTGTTAATAAAATAGAAATTTGATTTTAAGCCATCTGGTAACAAGAGTAATCCTTAATTTATATTCCTTGGGCCTGCAAAGGTGCAGGGAAACAAGGTTTTCAACCTGCGGGCTCAGTAAGGAAACTAAGTTAAAATAATAATCGTCCTAGTAATAATTAACCTTAGCTGAGACCTTGTGGATGTCTGCCAGTTTACTTCCTATTCTGAGCACAGAGTGAAGTAAGTCAGAAAAAGAAAGACAAATACCGTATGCTAACACATATATATGGAATTTAAAAAAAATGTCATGAAGAACCTAGGGGTAAGCAAGGAATAAAGACACAGACCTACTTGAGAATGGACTTGAGGATATGGGGAGAGGGAAGAGTAAGCTGTGACAAAGTGAAAGAGAGGCATGGACATATATACAGTACCAAATATAAGGTAGATAGCTAGTGGGAAGCAGCCGCATAGCACAGGGAGATCAGCTCGGTGCTTTGTGACCGCCTGGAGGGGTGGGATGGGGAGGGTGGGAGGGAAGAAGACGCAGGAGGGAAGGGATGTGGGAACAGATGTATATGTATGACTGATTCACTTTGTTATAAAGCAGAAACTAATTAAAAAAAAAACAGAAATTTGATTTTAAGCCGTCTGGTAACAAGAGTAATCCTTAATTTATATTCCTTGGGCCTGCAAAGGTGCAGGGAAACAAGGTTTTCAACCTGCGGGCTCAGTAAGGAAACTAAGTTAAAATAATAATCGTCCTAGTAATAATTAACCTTAGCTGAGACCTTGTGGATGTCTGCCAGTTTACTTCCCATTCTGAGCACATGGGAAGATTGTATTACTTATTCCCTCAGATTTAATTATGATCATATGATTTACTTTGGCCAATTAAAATTAAGCAAAAACAACGTGTTCCTTTCAGTCAAAGTATTCATGATCCAGAATAAATTCACTGTATACTCTTAGTCTTGCCACAGCATCTTGTATGGATCTCTCTGTTAGGCTCATGAATGATGTTGTATGAAACAGAGATGTCTGCTGCTCTGCAGAGGACATGTTTAGTAAAAGTAAATCTTTATCTTTAAGGTCACTGTTGTTTAAAGTTTATTTGTTACAGTGGAATAACTTAGCTTATCCTTATTAGTGTAGTTGGAATTACTTTTTGTCAACACACATTGAACTTGGATAAGCCTTTGTGATTTGGCCTGGCTCACTTAGGTAGACATAATGTTCAGCACAAAAGACCTCCAAAGAAATTTATATTTCTATGTCATTTCTTTTAGTTAGCTTATTAAAACATATATAGAAACTGTAGATGTTTTTTAAAAATGAAGAAAAACATAAAAAGAATTATCATTATGTGTAGTCCCCAAAAATCTGTTACTATATTTATGTATGTGCTTACATTTTGAATTCCAGTAGTATGTGTGTAAATATGAAAATATTAAAAGTTCAACAGTTTTTACAGAATTTCTTTAAAATATTTCTCTGTCTCATCTTCCATTTTTATCATCTTACATTTACTATGCAGCAGAAACAGTTACCATCACATAGTTTAGGCATTATTTTAGGAATGGTTTAAATCTCTAAATAAGCTAGGGTTGCTATACTTATTTTTAAAATATATATATTCTCTTCCCTCAGTGAAGAATAAGCACTTAATTTGTTTCTGTTTCTAACTACAATACACACTCATCACTTTCCACCCATCACCCCATCCTCTCATTATGATTTGTCATAATTTTGGTTAAACAAATATTTGTATTTATTTCATGATTACTGTATGTATGTAATTCAGATCTAAGTAACAAACTTTAATTTTTGAGTCCCTGCAATCTATAAAAATGTCTATATTAAGGCTTCCCTGGTGAAGCAGTTGTTGAGAGTCCACCTGCTGATGCAGAGGACGCGGGTTTGTGCCCCGGTCTGGGAAGATCCCACATGCCGTGGAGCAGCTAGTCCCATGAGCCATGGTCTCTGAACCTGTGCATCTGGAGCCTGTGCTCCACAGTGGGAGAGGCCACAACAGTGAGAGACCTGTGTACCGCAAAAAAAAAAAAAAAAAAAAAAAAAAAAAAAAGTCTATATTAGACTAACAGTTGAGTGATAGTTTGCCTGATTATGGATCTAGTTTAGTTTTCACTTTTCTTCTGAACTTTTAAGGTATTTTCCACTTCTTTTTAGTTTCTATTGTTTCTCATAAAAAGCCTGAGGACCTACTAATGACTGTGTCTCAGTGTGTAGACTACTTTTTATTTCATCTGGAATAATATAGGATCTTCCCATTTAACCCAATATTCTGAAATTTCACAATGATGTGCCTTTGGCATTAGTCTAGTTTTCTCAACTAGTTATGCACATTTAATGAAGCATTGAAATTTTAAAAAATGCATGCCCTTAATATCTATAAACACTACTCAAATTATTATTTATTGTTTTTCTTTTTAACGTCATGTAGTTTCTTCTTCAAACGCCTATTATTTGGATATTTGAATTAATGGAACGTGTCTCTCATTTTCGTATACTTTTTATCCTCTTCTCCATTCTTATCTTTTTCTTAGTTTTTTATTTTCTCTTCTTTCTGCAAGATTTTCTCTACTTTATCTTTCAACCATAGTATTGAGTTTTTAATTTCCAATTGCAAAACAAAGTCCTTTTGTTTATACATATATACAATACATATACATGTACACACATACATTTATGTGTATACCCACATATATTATATATAATCATTCTGTTTGTTTCATGAATGCAATATCTTCCCTTCTTTTTCTTGAGAATTTGTCTTTTTTTTTCCTAGACTCTAATTTTATTCTATCATTCCCTTTTTTAAATAGACTTCATTTGTTAGCCTAAAGGTTTGTTTTTAAAATGTTATTTTCTCTATAGCTCAGATAATTGCTAATCAACTAGTCATATACTTTTATATATGAAGAGGATAAGATATCTAAAGAACAAAACTTTGTTAAGGACTGAGGAGACCAAAAAGAAAGAAAAGAAAAACATGCTTGACAGAAACAAAGAAAATGAAATTTGGCAAAAATGACTTTAAATAGAGATGGAAAAAGAGACCCTTTTTTCTACCCTCTTCAGAGAATAATTCTCAGGCTTTTTTTTCCACAGTAGAAGATGGCAGATACCGGCTTTCTTTGATAGTGTAGGGGATCAAGAAATGTAAAATATTCTTTGCAGTCTGCTGATTAAATCTCCTTAATTTAGCCTAATTTTTGCCCTCCCACCCCCATTCTCAGTGGTAGGTGAAAGCTCTGGGAATATTTTGAGCTATAAACTCAGTCATTTCTTAGCTTTCCTCACTGCTAACCAAGGATTCAATTTGGGTAGCTTTTCTAAATAGTTTTAGAACAGATCCTTTTTAGTTCCAACATCAATAGTTTGTTGATGATATGTCATTTACTATTCTCCTTTCTGGGTGTTTACTATGCCATAAAGAAATAAACAAATAAATTTACAAATATAAATTATTTTTTTAATCTTTACCATTGCTATAATGGTTTTTGAGGATATAGCAGAGTAGATATATGTATTCAAATTCTTTCTTAATTGGCAGGTATGCTTATTTTTATTTACATTACATTGTCAGGGTTTCTCCAAAACTTTTAATTATTTTAGGAAAATAATTTTAATACTGTGCTGGTATTCTATCATATTGAAATAGTTTATACCTTATTTAACCATTTCCTTTTGTTGCATAATTAGTTTCCCACATCTCGTTAAAAATATTGAAAATCTTTTAATATATTTTGAAAAATGTGAATCCTATAACATTTTTCCAGTCACAAATTCTTCAATTCATAATTATCCATGTTTTCAACTTTATTCTCTTATACTCTAAACTTAATTGTAAAGACAGTTGAATTTATTTTTAAGAGCTTAAATATAAATAACAACAATTTATTTTCAGAACATGAACAAAATGACAGAGTAGGCAGCTCTTGGTTCTTGCTCCCTCCCACCCCCCATGGAAACATCCAAAACAAGCAGAAACTATCAGAACCAACTTTGTTAGAATTCTGGAAGAGTCAAAGGTTTACAGCAACCAAGTAAAAACTGGATTAAGAAAAAGGCAACATAATAATGGTAGGAAAACTGCAACATTTTTATCTGTGCTTGCCCTCCACTTTCCCAGTGCAGTGTGCTCTCAAAGAGGGAAGTCTGAGTTCCCAGTGTGGGACTCTGGTCTGCAGTTTAAGAGAGCATAGAGAGCATAAATTTATTTGAGAAGTTTTGTGCATGTCTTTTCTAATTTGTCTGACTACCTGAAGGATTTGGTGTTTGGCTCTGTTTTGACTATTGTGGTTTTCAAGCTGGAAATGGTGCGTTACTTGAAAACAGTGCAAGCAGAACTAAGGACTCACAGGTAACCTGACATTAAAACATTACAATGGAAACATACAATAGACCACCTGGGAGAAAAATCTGCTGAGAGTGTCTTTGGGAAATTAGGACATGCAAATGTATATAGGAGAATTTAGAAGGCCACAACATGCCCAAGAAAAGACCTGAGGTAAGCTTAAGCTTTCACCTGGAGCTGATTCCTAGGCTCAGTGAAAGCACTGGTGGTCCAGTGGTTAAGACTCTGGGCTCGTAATGCAGGGGCCTGGGTTTGATCTCTGATCAGGGAACTAGATCCCACATGCATGCCACAGCTAAGAGTTTGCATGCTGCAACTAAAGATCCCGCATGCCACAGTGAAGATCCCACATGTGGCAATGAAGATCCTGTGTGCAGTAACTGAGACCTGGTGCAGACAAAATAAATAAATTAAAAAATATTTTTAAAAATATTTAAAAATGTCAAATGAGTGCTCCAGCACAGAGCCTATTTTCAAAAATTGGGAGAGGTGTTTGTTTATTTGTTTTTTTTCTTTTTTCTCCCAAAGAATGTTCAAGAAAGCAACTACAGCAATAAACAAATGCATCAAAACTACAGGGTGTAAAATCAACACATTAAAATCAGTTGTGTTTCTATGTACCAGCAATGAACAATCTAAGAAGGAAAATGAGAAAGCAGTACCACCTATAATATCATGTAACAGAATAAAATAGCTCGGAGTAAATTGTCAAAGAGGTGAAAATCTTGTGAAGAAATATAAAGATATCCTACATTCATGGATAAGAACACGATATTGTTCTACTCAAAGCAACTCACAGATTCAATGCAATCCATATTAAAATTCCAACAGCACTTTTTTGCTGCAATGGTAAAGCCAATCATCAAATTTACATGGAGTTGCAAGCAGCTCAAATAGCCAAAATGATCTTAAAAAATAGGAACAATGATGAAAGACTCACATTTCCTGATTTCAAAACCTAGTACACTGCTACAGTAATCAAAACAGTGTTTCACTGGTATAAGAATAGACATAGGCACTAATGGAATATATTGATAATTGAGATATGTCATTAAAAGCATAAACAACAAAAGAAAAAAACAGGCAAATTGTACTTCATTGAAATTAAAAACTTGTGAGTATAAAAGGACTTCATCAAAAAAAAAGACACACTAAAAAGTTGTAGAAAATATTTGCAAACACTGTATCTGATAATGGTTTAATAGTCAGAATATATAAAGGTCTTCTGCAACTCAACAGAAAGGCAAACAGCTCAATTAAAAAATCAGCAATGAACTTGAATAGACAAAGAATATATACAGGTGGCCAGTAAGCACAAGAAAATATGCTTATAATTATTAGTCATTAGGAAAATGCAAATTCTAACCATGAGATAATATAACTAGTATGGCTATTTTTTTAAAAAAAACAACAAAATGAAAATCAGAAAATAGCAAGTGTTGACAAAGATGTGAATAATTTGGAACACTTGCACATCACTGGAAAACAGTTTAGTGCTCCTCAAAAAACTCATCATGAAATTACCATGTGCCTCAACAATTTCATTTGTAGGTATATACTCCAAGAATTGAAAACAGTGACTCAGCCAGATACTCATACGCCAGTACACATTGCAACATTACTCACAATACCCAAAGATGAAAATTTGTGCATCAAAGATGCAATTTGTGCATCAACAGATGAATGGATAAATAAAATGTGATGTATACATATAGTGGAATATTATTGAGCTATAAAAAGGAATGAAGTTCTGATATATGATACAACATAGATGGACCTTGAAAAAATTATGATAAAGTGAAATAAGCCAGACACATAAAGAAATTATGATATGTTCCCATTCACATGAAATATCTACAGTAGAGGAATAGTGACAAAAAGTAGATTACTGGTTACCAGGAGTTGGGAATAGTGGAGAATATTATTACTTAATGGTAACAGAGTTTCTGTTTGGAGTGATAAAAACTTTTGGAAATCAATAGTGGTGATAGATTACACAGTACTGTGAATGTAATTAATGCTATTGATTTGTACCTTTAAAAGTGGTTGAAATAGAAGAGATATTGTATATATATTGTAACACATTAAAATACTTTTTTTTTAGATTATGTCCAAATTTCTTTAGGTGGATATTATAGAATTAAATTTTAAGCTGCTATGAAATGCATGTTTGTATGTGCTTATGTGATATTTTCTAAAAGGTACAATAGCAGAGAAAGAACAGCTGTCACTTAAGTGTGAGCAGTCAGTCTTGAGGTTTCAAGAGTCAGACTGCTAATGCCATGCAAAATCTTGGAGCTATATCTTGCTAGGTGAACATACTTAGGAAGGTTACTTATATTGCTCTTTTCTCAGTTTCTTCATCTGTAAAATAAGCTTAAAATTTTCCATACAATGTTCTTTTGAGGATATAATGGTCAAACTTATACAAAACACCTAAGGGAGCATACAGTAAGCTCAAAAATGTTAGCAATTATTATACTCCCTGAATTTACACTGGATGGTATTCTTAAAATATGTTCAAAATGTTCAGGATAACAAACCTACACTGACTTTCAATTGAAGAAATTTCTATTGGTATGCCTATACATGACAAGTTAACAAAATAGAAAATTTAATTAACCATCTGAAGAATTTCAGCCCTCTCATTTAATTGATAATATAAAATCATACTGGAACAAAAGAACAACACCCCCACTCTGAATTACATCAATAATCTCATAACCTTCTATCAATTTCACAAGTATAAATAATTTTTCAACTCTATGAAGAATATGGAGCAAAACAAAAATAATGTGTAAAAATAAACAAAAAATAGACTTATGAGTCTATAGTGGGAAGCAGCCGCAGAGCACAGGGAGATCAGCTCGGTGCCAATGAATTTACAACATACTTTGAATAATGCCTAGTAAATTTTAATGTAGGCCTTTATATTTTGAAATACATACCTATTAATGATGATAACATCTCAAGACCGCAGAAATTTGAAAAACAAATACTAGTAGGCTCTTTTTAAAGCAGTTTCATGTAGTTTCTAGCAAGCTACCTCATCTGAACAAATGGCAAATGCTATCTCTGATAGTTGAACAATTTAACAACATGCTGGGTCACAGATGCACAAATCCTAATACATACAGAATATAATCTTGTCAAACACAGAGACTCACTGTTAATTACTTTTTTCTTTCTGTAAGTTATATTTACAATTTTTTGCACGTTCTTAAATGGCTGAAGGTTTACCCACAGGATATTATGTCAATTTATTTTTCATCTACGTGTGATACCAACTCCAAAATCTTTTTTTTGGCTGTGTTATTTCAGTTTTTTTAAATTTAATATTCTTCATGGAAAATCAGTAGTGGGTAGTGAATGATGTAGTTAATATATTGGGGTTCCTTTTGTAGTTTCTAAGAAATGTACAGGTTCTGTGTGGTTATAGCCATAATATTAGCTGATGTACCGCTGATGAAAAGATTTTTAAAAAATCAGTGGTACAGCAGTTTAGTACTTACAGATCACTTTTCACACTCACAAATTATAATAACACTCATTATCAGTAGCACAAAAATGACATCCTATGAAATTTGCTAAAATAACACATGAGATATCACCATTATATAAACATAATTAGTTCTAAATAAAAGACACTTTAAAGTAGTTAAAATATTCACCATAATTTCATAGAAGAATGGTTAAAAAAAGATGTGATTATGATTTTATCTAGAAAATGCATCTCTAAAATAATATAAATATTTAAAACAATTCAATTTATCTTATAAGGTACAATAGGATAAGGTTATTTTAATGACATTAATTATTTGAATACTTCAAGAATGCATTAAGCTAACTTGTGTTTGTGTATTTGTTTGACTTTGTAATTTTGCCAAAATTTAATAGCATATTACACTGTGATTGTTTCAGAGAACAATCACAAAGAAGGCCATTTTGCCAAAATATTTTAGGGCTTCATCAAATTTCCTAAGGACCTCTTTCAATTCTTGGATAGTCAAATCATTCTCTTTTGAAGCACATATTCTATCATCATTCTTGCCAATATTTTTCTTCAATTTTTAACCAGTCTAACTCCGCTACACCCTCATTTGTCAAAGACTTTCTTTACTTGTGACCCAAATAATTGTAACTTTACTTCATCAGGTTCATGAAGTCATGTAGTTCTTATAGGATTGCAATTCCACTTTACATTATACTACATGGGTTTGTCAGATGTATACAGTAACCCAAAATCAAAAGGAAAATGACTGAAAAAGATGTTGCTCAGTGTATTGGTATAAATATTTTTGGGAAGCAGAAGGAACTTAAAAGTGGGAACCAGTTAAATCAGTGTTATTAGTAAATAATGTCATGCTATGATGACTTTTATTTTCTAGCAAAGTTGTACATAATAGCTACTTGGGCACTGAAAAATTCCCATACACCTGGAAATTTGAGTAGAATTTTTGCATCAAAGCTTGATTTATGTTTTTTTTTTTTTTGGTTTTCTAAAACTGAAAAAATCACTAATTATCACTAATTATGTTTAAAAGACTTTCAGCTTCATCTTACAATGGCTAGTGAGTAAGGCACCTTTGCTTATCATGGAAATTTTGATGACATACCTGAAGTCTAATAGTTGAAATGCTAACTGAAATAATGTATTCATTTATACATTTATGTATAATATTTCTGGAAAGAGGTCAATCATCTTTTATTTGAAAAGCAATCCTCAAATGCTGTTTATTACTCCACCACATTAGCCCATTTTACTTTTAACCTTTCTCATTGTCAGAAAATACATCCTAACATTTGTTCTATATTAGAAAGCAGTCTCTCAACACACAGTCTTTTGTTGACTCTAAGAATTCTGCACCTATGAAGAGTAAGGCACATTTCTATTTCATAAAACAATATATATATATATATATATATATATATATATATATGGATTTCAGCTGAATCGTTGTCTAGTCAGAAAATTTCTGACCATCCTGTGAAAAGTAGGCCCTTCACTAGATTTTCATCTTGTTTATGTTTCTTATTTGCTATAATATTTATTACAACTTAAAACAATTTTTACTCTTTCTCTCCCTCTAGAATATACACTCTTTGAAATCATGTACTCTATTTGGTTGTAATATTGGGATTTCTGGGCTTACTGCAGTAACCAGAAGGTTTTTGTAATTACAATTGTCTTACATCTATACTCTTCATATTCTTTGGGAGCATGTTGTTTATCTAATTTTTTTTTTTTTTTTTTTTTTTTTTTGTGGTACACGGGCCTCTCACTGTTGTGGCCTCTCCCGTTGTGGAGCACAGGCTCTGGACGCACAGGCTCAGCAGCCATGGTTCACGGGCCCAGCTGCTCCGTGGCACGTGGGATTTTCCCAGACCAGGGCACGAACCCATGTCCCCTGCATCGGCAGGCAGACTCTCAACAACTGCGACCCCACAGAAGCCTTGTTTATGTAAATTTTTAAATCAAAAGTCATAAAATCTAATAAGTAGGAAGTTAAAATAATGTGTGTATATTATAATTCTTGTTCTTTTCCAGCAAATATATTTAAACCAGAATTGAATTTGTATAAATGGTAGGAAATATGAGAAAAATTGTTATCTACTCATGAATGAAGGAGAATATATAGGGTATATAAAACATATAGAGTTTTAAAATTTTAATCTCATATTAAATTTAGAGGGACTGTAAGCATTATTTTATGACAAGATGTTTTGGAACTTTTTTATAAGTGTGCATGCATAATAGATATGTGTATTGTACTTCAGTATTTTACGGACACAAACTGATTAAAAAGAGACCGTGTGGCAGTAGAGATAAGATACAGTCATTAAAAAAAAGACATTCTGCTTTTCACAAGTAGGATTTGAGGTAAGAGAAATGACATGAGGCATAAGTCACCTTAAGAAAATATTGTAATAGATCACTACTTGTCAGTTTCAGCACAAGCAGGAACTTTAGGAAATAAGAATGTTTTATTCTTTGAGAAAAGCATCACAAAAATAGTCAAAGCCTTTTATACCCTTGAGGGATGTCTCTTAAAGGACTTGATTAGTTTTGGATACCTCATTTTAAGATGGACATCTACAAACAAATTGAATCCAGACATTGTTACAATGGGGCATAAAGATGTCATGTGGAAAGATACAAGAGATTAGAGAAATTTAGCCTGGAAGAGACAACACTTAAAGCAGCATACCAAATTGTAAACTTATATATAAGTGTCCTTAAGAATAAGGTGAGAGACTGAATATGCAAATGGACAATGGCCAGACTATATACGAGAATGAGACTCTCACCCCAAAACTCTGCAGCAAACATTCCAGGAAGCCAAACAATAAATTCTGGGGCCATTTGCCCAGGAATGACCAAGACCTGGTCACCAGCTACCAACTTCCCTATAATTTGCCTGTATTTTTCTTACACAGCCCAAAACAGATGAAACCAAATACGCTTTCCCAACCAATTATGTAAGATGCCCCATTTCTACTTAGTCTTCCTCCAGTTTCCCCATGACAACAACCTCCAATAAGAACACACCTGAAGTCTTAGAGCCTTTGAGTCTCTGCCAAATCAAATGGTAGTGGTTGCCCAGCTTGCTATAATAATCACTGAATGAATAATCTCTGCTTATTCTCAGTTGCATGATTCAAGTTTATTTTCAGAAAGGAAATAGGAAATTTAAAAGACTGACTTGGACAGATGACAGAAGGAAAAGGGAACAGAGACTAGTAAATATATAGATAAGTCAAAATAAACATTTCTAGTAGAACAATAATTCTAATAATTATATTCACTAATGGGGTTTAGAAAAAAGGAAGAACTAAAATACAAGATGGTAATAACATAGATGGCATGATGAGGTAACTCACCCAAATGTCCTCATCTTATCCTGGTAGAGGGGTTATATTTACTATTTGTTATATCAAGTATTTACATGAATAATTTAAGAATAAATATGCAATGACTTATGAAATGAAGAGAAAAAAAGACACAAAAATCAAGAAAACTTTAACAATTCTTTAGATAGCAGAAAAGGTATAGATATAGATTTTACAGAACCCTACATAATACTAGAGAAGGCAAAAAGCTGAGGTTATTGTAAGATTCTTACTATTTTTTCCTATTTTTCTTCCTTTGAAAAATTTGATACGTCTATCTGAACATCTGTCACAGTTGCTGTGAAAGTTAGTACTCTTCTTTTTCAACATCTATGGCCACACCAGTTTCTTCACAGATTGCACCCTTCATTCACAAGTGGATTTCATTTGAGCTTGACATGTGCATGTCAGAGAGAACAAATATTGCTATTCCCACCACATGGATGAGAGTACTAATATATATAGATAGATAGATAGATAGATTATGTAAATCTTGTAAGTAATTTAAGTAACAAAAATGGTAGACTGGCTACTAGTCCTCAGGTGGAACTTAACACAATAGTATTCTTTTCAGCATTCTAGTGGCCTCCAGATTGATTGCCAATGAATCATATGCTTTATTCTCCAGACGAATGATATTGAGAGTAAGATATATTCAGCATATTAGAAACTCAAAGAACAGTCTCTGTGTTGGACACAAAGTGACATTTTAACATTATTATTCAATTAGAAAACTTCCTATTAGAATTATGAAAGTCATTCAAAAATGATGCCAGTGACATATACTAGCATGTTAATCAGATGTTATTTGATTGTCCCAAGCACTCTTTGCCCAGTGAATTTGATCTTTTGCCCAGGTGGAATTTAAAGAAAAGGATGCTGGAGTAAACACTACAAATCTTGCAAAGTGCAAAGTGGATAATTCAATGTAAGACAGTCTCTCAAAATAGTATTTTTTTTCTTTAACATACAGGTGAAGAAAATATTTCCATAGCTAAAGCATGTTTTAAAATGTTCCCTCCTGCAATTTTATTTTCTGAACTTTATATTTTTCTAATGACAACTATGTCTTTTGCTTTGTTTTTAAGAACATTAAAACTATATGTATTTCACTATGTGTAATCTATTTCTACTTATACATATTTTATAGAGAGGCTTATGATACTTAAAATTTATATCTGAAATAAGTTAACTCCAAGTTATTTTTTAAAAATGTTTACTTATTTGCCTTAAAAACTACTTTAAAACTTACACTTCCAAAATCAGTATTAGTCCAGGCTGACAATTTTATTATTATTTCTTAGCTTCTGGACACATTTGAGTATCAGAGTTCTAATCATGAAGACCCTTTTAGCATCACAAAATTAAACCATAACTAGATTATGGCTACCAGCTAATATTTATTTCTATAAACTGACATAGCATGTTATATTACTATTCTGATATTTAATTTACTCCCCATAGATTATTTTTGAATATGTGGCTATCGAAGATAAGAGAATGTTAATAATGTTAAACAATTTAACCTAAAGCATAAACATCTTTAATTCATATATTTGATAAGAAAGTTAACCTAAAGAATCCAAACATATAAGTCCTTTCATTCATTGTATATCTTTGAAAGAAATTCAAATGTACTTACGGTCCAATTAATTTTAGATAATATACACCTTTTCCAAGTAAAATTAAAATTAAACAGAGAAAAATATTTTATTTAACATACTGTTTGTTGTGAAAATAATTATATTGAGACTACTAGTTTGCTTACCTTTGAAATTTCTAAGATATGGGAAAGAGTAACACATAGTTTTCTATTTTATTGATCATTTTTTGAGCTTTTGAGTTCTAGTTTTACTTCTTTCACAATCTCAAACTTTTTTTCATGTATTCATTTACCCTATATGTACTCATTGATTAGCCATTAAATGCCAGAGACATATTAAGCAGTAATGAGGAAGATAGACTGTGCCATCATGTACATATGCCATGGTTTCAAAAATATCTAAAGCATCATCATTTTTCACTACTTTAAAAAGGTTGAAATATAAAATAAAATTCAGCTATCTCACTAAGTGAACATGAGAGAAAAATATATATCCACTTTTTGAACTCTCAGTTTTTACATATTATATATGAAACTATCATTTTGCTAAAATGAATGTAAAGCACATATTTGCTTTCTATCTTTAGAATTGTAATACAGTATCAGATTGATATACAACTATCCAGATACTTGATTCTTCTATATAAATTACTAATGTTATTTCCTTTTTAAGAAACAATGTATGGGGAAACACATGCAATTTTATTAACTACACAGTATTCTTCAATTATGCTACAGCAAAATGATTTTATCCTTGGGTTTCCAAAATATATCAGTTCACAATTAAAAGATCAGAAATATATATGTATCTGCCTTAATTTCTTACTAATAATATAGCATATAATATTAAATTATATTAACATTGAATAATGAATATATGAAATTTTATACATGTTAGATTTCCATTGGTTAATAATCCATCATAACTCCCCAGTTTTATTATGCATTTTACAAAAAAATACTTCAAAGCTCAGAAATGTATAATTAAATTTACAAATTTTGTTTTTTCTAAGACTTTCACCAAATAGGAGTTGGTCAAAAGAAGCAGCAGGCAAGCAAATTACCCCTACCATAATTTAGTTGTGATAAATATGTAGGTTACATTTTATTTTAAAGTGTTGTTTGTCCCACATATGCCTGCAAGCCTATCAAACGAAGATATGTTTATGGGCTTCGATGTAACAGTGGCAACTATTCAGTGCAATCACTGTATGGCCCACACTGCAAATTCATAAAGCAAAGAAACTTTCACTACACATCTTCTTTATATATTAAGAATTAATAAAATAACTATACTCACAATGATCAATGAATATGACTTCACATTGAGCAGGAGCTTTGAAATATGCTATGAGATGATGGGTTATAATTTTTTCTTTGTAAGACTTAACCTTTAGGATATTAGATATATTGATGAGGGTAATGTAAATGACAGCATCTTCCAGAGATTTAAGTGGTCACTTGTTTTTTGTAGAAATGCCTGTTTAGATGAAACAGTGGTAAATTTTTAACTGAAAGAAATTTGGAAGATAAAGAGCTTGTTGAAAAAGCTCTTTCTTTTCCTTTTGAAAGTCTTAATTGGTTCCAGAGGCACCTCTTAAATTTATTAGCCAGTCTTTTTTAAAAAAATAATAATATTTTTTCACTTTGTCTACTGTTTTTCTAATTGTTTACTTTAGATTTCTTCCACAATTAAGAAAAATCTATTTCCCCTACTTAAAAATAAGGGAGGGGGGAGTGATTTTACTAACAGAACATACCTAAGAAACCTCAATTCCTTTCATTTAATACCTATTGCTCTCACATAGATAAACCCCCAAAATTCTTTGTGTTAAAAGTACAAAGACCAATATTCTTGTAACAGTGTGAGTTTACCTGACGTTTACTAGATATGGACATGTTGACATTACTTCCTTCCCTGCGGGTTCTTAAGTCTTCCTAGATTCTGGTAGTTTGCTGGCAAGCTTCAGCGTTCCTTGGCTTGTAGCAGCATAACCCCTCTCTCTTGCTTCCTGGTTACATGGTGTTCTCCTTGTGTGTCTCGGACTTCATATGGTTTTGTTGTTATAAGGCCACTAGTCTTATTGGATTAGGGGTCCATCCTACTCAAGTATGATGTCCTCTTAAGTAATTGCATCTACCTTATTCCAAGTAAAGTCATATTCTGATGTAATGAGGGATAAGACTTCATCATTAATTTCTTGGAAAGACAAAATTCAACCTATAACAGACAGAGCTCACTTAACACAAGTGAAGAATGGATCATGTCAGATAGAAAGAAAAATGTTAATAATAAGTTTAAAAGTTATAATGTTAAGCCTAGTAATCAAACTAGGCCACAATATAAGGAAGAGTCAAGTAGAAAAATTACCTAAATGTAGAGCTACTGGATTCTTCCTGAAGAGAAATGGAATCTGTGGAAAAGCCTGAAAGAGTTGCAACTGTGGTGCTTGAAGTATTTAAAGGCAGGAGGCAGGTAATATAAACATAAAGAGGATAAAAGCACAGATCCAGCTTCACAAGACATAGTGGTGAAGGTTGAAAAAGATACAAGAAAAGAATGCAGCTGATAGTAAAAATAGCAAAATATGATGTGCCACCAGAAATGATCTTAAGGATTAAAAAGGCAAGATAGCATACTCCTTCACTTTGTCTCATTATTTAAGAAATTGGGCATGCTCACTAGAGCCTGGTTATTCAAATCATGGTCAGCGATCAAGCTACAGCAGCATTTCATGGGAGCTTGCTAGAACCCTGATCAACTTTCTAAGAACATCTCCTTGGGAATCCATATGTACATTCAATTTTGAGAAGCACTGCACTACTGGTTTGAATATATAAGAATTCCAATTTCTACACTGTTACAAGCTTTTTATGTTAACTGAAATGTGTGTTTCTGGATTTATAAAAGGATGATTTGAACTGATTCTTTCTGAGATATTCAAACTTTGTGATTCCATATATAATAAGTTTGCCTCTAAGTTTTCAAATTTATGTAAAAAAAAGTTGTCCTGTCCCAAACATATAACAAAATGGACTCCCCCCCAATATGCACTTTTCAATTAACAAGAATAATAACATATTTTCCATGAAAAGAGGGAAATTTTAAAAGGGGAAAATTTAAAATTTGCTCTTTCCTTTGGTATATTGAATTAGAGAAATACAAAACTTTGGATAGTATTTTCACTAAACAGAATAGGTGAGCCTCTGAAAAGATATTTCAGAGTGATTATTTATACTTATTATTATTAATAGTTACCCACTATCCCTTGTTCCCTGGAACAACAGTATTTAAAGATATATAGTCAAATTTAATCACAGAGCAGTTATATAAGAATAGGCTGATGGTTTCATTTAAAGCAGTGTTGTGAATATTCTAGAAGTCAGTAAGAAATGCAAAGTTTAGACTTGAATGCAGAATCAAACTGACATTCAATTATTTAAAAAAAATAAAACCGGATAAGCCTGGCCAGAATACAAAGTATACTGTTCATATAACATGATATAACAGATAAACACACACACATGATAGTTTCTGTCTATTATCTATCTATCTATCTATCTCAGTCTGCTGTTTATCAGCCTAACTGCAAATAAACCAGCTCTTCCTTAGGGTCATCGAAAAGTTCCATGTGCTTCAACATTGTGTTAGGAGAGTAATTCTCCAAGATAATGACATCAACAAACAATGTGTTTATGTCCACATTATACTCACATATTTTGTGCCATGTCTTTGCAAGAGGGCTGCCCAGTTACAATTTTGTAAGGTATACCAATGATTGGACCTGCATAATTTGCATATAAATTAAACACTGAGAGTAATGATTAGGACAGTAAAATTCCTGATACTTATCTTCAGAAACAATGGAAAATTAGAGCTTGATGTGTTTATAAGGACAACAAAAAGACTACCTTAAAATGATTATACATTGATTATGAAATAAATTCCATTTAGTTTAATAAGCTAAGAAATTTTGGCATAACTATATGTAGAGCTGGTTACTTCTTTGTATTAGAGCCAGGAAACAGATTGGAGAAAATACTTAGTTTCATTACAAATTTGTTTGTCATAATCTTAAAGCTACTGAAGCAGTCTGACATATAATACACATATTTCATAAGCACAATTTCTATTATTCAAATTTTCATTTCCTAGTCAATTTCTCACAATTCAGAAACTTCTTTAGACAGAATCTCCCCCATCACTCATGTACTTTGCTGACACATACAGCAAATATACTGCCAAAAATGAATCAGTGGAAGAAGTATTATGAATATTATAGAACTTCAAAAATTCTATGTGAGATAAATCATATATATATACACACACACAGACACACACACACACATATATACACATATATACACTCTATCACTTCAATGCTGGTTCAATTGTTTTCTATCTTACTGAATTTTTTTTCCATCTTACTGATTTTTTTTTGTACTATCTTACTCCAAAGACCTTTTTTCTACAACTGATTTCTGTTTCCTTCAAAAACAGTGTTTCTCAAATTTCAAGTTGCTTACGTATAACCTGGGACCTTGCTGAAATGGAGAATTTGATTCAGCAGACCTGGGGTGAGCCCTGTATTCTGCGTTTCTAACAAACCCCCAGGTGATACTAATGCTACTCATCCACATGCCACATTTTGAGTAGCACGGTTTTAAGAGAGTTTCTCTCCAAAACTTGCAGTTAAAACAAGTATGACTAAAATCTTTCTTCTGGAGACCTTATTGGGGAATAGAGTAAAAAATTTAACCCATATTTTATGGGGGATAAACAGACAAAAGCACGGGATAAAGTGTGATACAGGGAGAAAAAATAACTATTTTTTATCAGACAAATTTGATTATAAGTTTCAGTATTGAATTCATGTAACATTATTTTTTTAATTCCTTTCACTCAAGATTGAGATTATTATTCCATCTAGAAGTTCCTCAAAAAATGAAAAATAGAACAACCATATCATCCAGCAAGCCCACTGTTGGATTTATATCCAAAGGAAATAAAAACAGGATATCAAAGAGATGTTTGCAATTCCATGTTTATAGCAGCATTATTCACAATAGCCAAGATATGGAAACAACTGAAGTTTCTTCAATAGATGAATGATAAAGAAGATGTGGTATTAATATACGACAGAATATTATTCAACCATGAGAAGAAGAAAAGCCAGCCAATTGTGACATGGATAAGGGAATTATGCTAAATAAGACAATTCAGATGAAGAAAATACTGTATAGCATTACTTACATGTGGGAATAAAAAAGGTGAACTTACAGAAACAGAGAGTAGAATGATGGTACCAAGGGGCTGAAGGGTGGGAAATTAGGAGATGTTGGTCAAAGGGTACAAACTTACAATTAGAAAATGGATAAGTCCTGGAGATCTAGTGCCCAGCATTGTAATTATAGTTAATAATATTGTATTATACACTTGAAAGTTGTTGAGAGATTAGATCTTGTGTTCTTATGACAAAATAGAAACTATAATTATGGGCCCTGATAGAGATGTTAGCTAATGCTACAGTGGAGATCATATTTAAATATATAAATGTATCAAGTCAACGCATTGTGCACCATAAACTTACACAATGTTATATGTCAATTATATTTCAATTAAAAATATTCTAAGATTCAAATAGAATGATATACATGCAATTGCTTTTTAAATGATAAAGCACTATATAAGCATATTATATTTTTATTGTATGCATAGGTGTTTTCCACCCCTCCCCTGCTCAACATCAGTGTCACAGTCTGTGCCAATTCCTTTCTTACCTATGAAAACTGCTTAAGACACTGTCATTCAGCAGCTGCAAAGACTGCCAACACTAAAGCAATTTGAAAGAAGTATCCAAGAGGGGAGAGGAATGAAGATTTTCTTTCCTCTGTAGTTCTAGTTATAAAGCCCAGATATAAAAGGAGAGAATTGTTGTGATATGGCATATGAATTTTAAGATGTTTTCATTGAGTTCATTCAAATACTAGAGTGGTGACCTGAAGAGTTTTTGCCTTAGAAAGTAAATATTTATAAATACATATATATGTGTATATATGTATATATTGTCTTTAAAAAAATTAAAGGAGTATGTTATCTTTACAAAGATGGGTTATTATAGTCATTGATCATGTAAGTACATAGATAAGATTCTGGCCTTACTTGTAGCTAGCTACAAACCAATCAACGACTTCATATTTGATATATAGATGAAGTGAAATTGCTTTAAAACTAATGCAGAATTAATTTGTAGTGCACAATTTATTAGTATGCATGAAGATGAATTAGAACCTGCAAGCTATATTAAATTTAATGCATGAGAAAGGGAAGTAATGAATTACTTGAAAATCATGTTAAAGCATTATTGCGAATGCCGCTTTTAAACCACAATAGTACTAACTGCAGAGGCAAATATTATTAAACCTGCCAGAGTCCCCAAACTGTGTTTTACACAATTCTTTAAAGAAAGTAAGCAAAGGCATTTGCCTCCTAGCTTCCTGTATAAATACAGTATGAAAGTATATGCATCAAATCTCAAAAAAAATGGCTCAGTAATTTGATTCCCACGAAAGAATTCTTATTCTAATTGGTTAAAACAAAAGTTTCCTAAATTGTTAGAGGAATGGAACATGAGATTTATTAACTTCATATTTCTGATGGATGAAAGAAAATGTAATAAATAAAGAGATGAGCCTGAAACTGCACTTGAGGGGCTTTATTTAGCTCAGTTAGCTGACTTCACTATCTTGAACTCTAATATTGTACTGGCTAAGACTTTTCGTGTGCACTAAATCCCAGCCACATAAAAGTGAAGCTAAATTGTATTTACAGGTCTTTTTCATACAAAGTACTAACCAGCATTCCATTTATAATCCTATAATAACCCTTTGTAATCTGCATACCATTGCAGTGCAAATAACACATTTACTTTGGAAATGAGCATAATTAGATTATATAGATCCTAGTTGAATTAGACTGAGTGACCTTTTGCTAGCATCCTCTGGTAACTCAAGAAAATTTTATTACTTGGCTGCCTTTTCTCTTTTAATCTAAATGATCAGTTTTTGGCATGAACCTCGAAAATCTTCAGAATCTTTCACAGTTTGGTTTATATGAAGATATTTTTTTTTCCCCAGCAGGAAAAAATGTTGCAGTGTTCAACAGAGAGCTAGAGTGAATGTTATCTTGTAAACACTTGAGATAAGGAGTTGAAACATAAAACACAAAATAAAAGGTGATATAAGAATTATTTATAATTGGGTTTAGTATGATTTTTGTAATTACATTTTTAATTAATGTCTTGGAAGATATGCTTTACTTCTATGCATAATTTAAATCAAATTGGTATTATATATTACATAGTTCAAACCTAGCTTTCCACTTAACAATGCATCAGAAATTTGCATCAGATAATTCAACAGTTTCTAGCCATTTATTAACTAAAATAGTTTTGTGTACCTACTATGGGTCTCATACATTTGGTTAAGTGGTGACAATTGCATGCTTGTTTCAAAGAATTCTCCTCCTGGAACACAAATGATAATCAAAGATAAGGCAGATAGTGTGATAACAGCAATGTAAACCGATTATTCATAAAGTAAATCCCAGCTCTTCTGGTTAAGGAAACGCAAATGTATTAAGAGCTATTTATAACCCTAACACATATCTACTCTTGCTTCTAGGTCCTCCCAATCAACACAAATCCATATAAAGTAGGCATACATTTCTACATACATGTCACTGAAAAGGACTCTTGTACTCTCAAGATAATAGAGGGTTAAACCCACAGCATGCTTCTATCCATCTCTTTATTCTTCCAGCAGGGAAATTTTCAAACTTAGGTAAAATAACACAAAGACAGATTGGGAGACTGTCCTCAAGAATATTTGTTGTTTTTGTTGTATTTCTCTACCTCTCCTGTAAATTCCACAAGGGAAAACTTGTTTCAAGCTCTTCTCTGCTCAGAAAACAACCTCAAGAAAGTAAAAGTGCCTCATATTTTTGGGCTCAGCAGACTACATTTACAGCGTGGTTAAGAAATATCATAAGGTTTTAATAAATATGAACATTTACTTAATTTAGAAAACAGGCAAATACGGGCTTCTTCAGAGTCCTATATCTCAAAGTATGTAATAAATGTGTGTGATTGTATGTGTATCTAAATGTCAAATGTTTTTACATGTATAAAGATACATAATTGTGATTCACTATTTTGTATTTTATATTATGCCTAATAAACGAGCCACAACATTCTCATAGTTAGTTTCTGTCCTTTTCCTCACCCAGACCCTTAAAGATACATTGTGAATTTTTGCTGACATCATTTTAGCCCAAGCTGCCCTGAGAGCCCCTAGAAGCCTCTTCTAACTGATCTCTTGCTTCCATTCTTGTAATGTTCAATTAATTCTCTATACTTCAGCCAGAGTGATGTTTTAAAAAAACGTCATCTTTTTATTTAAACTATTCAGTGTACTCCCATCACCCTCAAATGAAAATGCAGTGTTTAATCACAGCTATTCAGTTGGATGTAATATGGCTGTTTCTCACTTCTGCAAACTCAACCTAAACTATTTTATTTCCTACACACTACTCTTGTCTAGATACACTGGTCTCCTTTGGGTTCTCTAAACACAAACTTTTCCCTTCCTCTAAGCCTTTGCATGATTTACATTCAGTAACTGTAAAGTTACTTCTTCAAAGGCTGGTTTTGGTGTTCTGAAGTAAAAATGTCACCTTATGGAGGCCATTCTGTAGTTCCTCATTTAAAGTGGCCTTTACTAGTTCAGTTTTTATCTCATCATTTGGATTTGTGTTATTCCTTCATAACACTTGTTCCAGTCTCTGAGAGTAGTATTTATTGTTTTACTTGCTTATTTTCTATTTCTTGCAAAAGTATATGCAGAGGATTAGGGTCTTTGATTTCCTAGTTCACCTTTTTATTTTTGTACTTGACATAGTTCCTGACATCTAGTAGACACACAGCTCAATGCTAGGTGAATGTGTTATATATCCTGGTGGCAAGGGGAGGTAAGTACGTTCCCATCCTGGGATGATTATGGAGCTAAGTAGCTTCTGCTTAAGATTATAATTATATATACACAATCATCTACAGAACGTGGTTATTTTATATCTCCTGGCAGTAGTAAAGTTGCAGAAAAGATTTGTGTAGCTCAAGAGTTTTCTAATATTTACATTTTTTTAAATTTACATAAATTATTTTGTCCATAGCATCAGCATCCCTTCATATTTCTAATTCTTTCAATCCTCTTCTGGAACTTTCCCTTTTTCTCAGTTGGTTCTATTGATTCTAACTTGTCTCTTAGTCCTATATCCTTTGTTCTTATGTTTATACCTCGCTAAATAAGTTTACCAATGATCATGACTCCATCTACTACATTTACATTGAAAACCACTTGTCCAATTTTGATCTTTTACATGCAGGACCATAACATAACACCTTGAAATGTGGCATGATTTAGATAATGGACTTTTACTTCAGTCTTGCCAGGTTAAAAACAAATCAATTTTCTTCTTTATATGTCTTTCTTCTTACAGATTTTATGTTTAATTATTGGTATGTCCAAGGCTAGAAATTTTGGCATCATGTTTAAATCAATATTCTTTATTTTTGTCTTTTTTTGCTTTCTTTGCTTTTAGTACTTCTTTCACAGTTCCTCTTGAACTTATCCTTTATATTTCTTTTCCCATGGCCCTCACTCTAATCCCTTAACTCACTCTTGAATAACTATAAGTATTTTCTATCTAGTTCACTGCCTCCAGATTCTTTCTACAATCCACCACCACCAGACTGTATTTGAAAAGATATTTTTCATTATTTTTACCCCCATACAAGAACCCAGAGTGGCTTACAGTGATCTATGTAAAAAGAACACACACATACACATTCCTCCCAAACCAAACTTGTAAAATCTTTTGATAAGATTGGCTCTTTTTAAAATTAACTTACTATTTTATTTATTTTCTTAGCAACAGTGGACCATATTTGTTTTCTCCTCCATATCATTCAGTATGTTAGTACCCAGCTTCAAATAATTTTATTTTTTCTTCCCTTCTCTATACCCATATGAAATACATCATTTAGAGCTAAATTTAAATATATCCGTTAATTCTCCTTCCACCCCTTGTTGAACTATTTCTTCTTTATATGTTTTTTTAAAGATTTTATTGGAGTATAGTCGATTTACAATGTTGTGTTAGTTTCAGGTGTACAGCAAAGTAAACCAGTTATACATATACATATATCCACTCTTTTTTCTTAGATGATTTTCCCACATAGGCCATTACAGAGTATTGAGTAGAGTTCCCTGTGTTATACAACATGTTCTTATTGGTTATCTATTTTACATATAGTAGTGTGTACATGTCAATCCCAGTCTCCCAATTTATTCCTCACCCCATCCCCTGGTAACCATAAGTTTGTTTCCTAATTCATGACTCTAATTCTGTTTTGTAACTAAGTTCACTTGTACCCTTTTTGTAGATTCCACATATAAGTGATATCATATGATATTTGTCTTTATTTCTTCTTTAGATTTCAAACTTCCTTATATCTTGTACCATGAATATTATTGCTTAAATATGTATGTCTTATTTACGTATTTACTTCCTACAGTGTGAGAAGCTACCTTTTATATTCTTAGTCATGCTCATCAAGGAAGTACAATTTAAACTATCTTCAAATATTAAAGTTGTAAAGTGGTTTATAAATCTAAATGTAGGTAGTAAAAGAGTTAAATTTATAAAAAATACTAATTTACAAATAAGTATGTGTACTTACTATATCTGTAACAATTCTTACATACCTGCACTAATATAAATTAATTTAAGTCAAAAGTGATAGAGTTTTTAGTTTTTTTTTTTTTTTTTTTTTTTTTAGCTGCACAGCAAGGCAAGTGGGATCTTGGTTCCCTGACCAGGGATTGAACTGGTACCCTCTGCAGTGGAAGGGTGGAAACATTGGACTGCCAGGGATGTCCCTAAAAGTGATAGAGATATTTTTTAAAGCACCTTGAGAAAATATTACTCCTTTTACATGAGGTGATACTTAAAATTCCCCAATGTGCCCAAAGAGGATATAATGAATAAATACATTTTAAAATGTCCTTACACTTTGGAATCCATCATCTTTAAAAATATTTAAAGCCTAAAGTCCCAAATGTTTTATACTTTTTCTTAGGAATGTAATATAATAATATTAATAAATTGGTATTGGTGGGAAAATGAAGAACATCAATAAATCCTATATTTCTACACTAAATTTATCTTACACCTAAGACTAAGTCTTTGACTCTACAATAAAATTTTGAAATATTTCACTTTGTAAAGCTGCTCAAGACAGCAGAGACAAATAGTATATAATATGTTAATAGTTAGGAATGCTGCTTTCTCTTCATTTTGACACATCTGGGGCATGCAATTATTCACAAAGGTCACTTTCTAAAGAAGAAAAATAACAATGACTAAAGGCAGCATTTAGGTTTCAAATAGACTATGACAATTTAATCAATGACAAACTCCCAATGTCAAGAACAATCTTATTTCTAGGTAGACAGAGACTGACATTTCATCAGAGCTAAAGTACAATTGCCCACATTAAAAACTAACCAAAAGGAAAAAAAAAAAATTAGTGTGGACTCACAGAGTAAGATTTAGAGAAAAAAGAGAGGGAGAGAGATACAAAGTTACTTTAACTTTAAAAGTGAATACAACTTTACTTTCTTGACTGGCATTTTCAAAAATGTCTTATTATGCATTAAGTAATCTTAAAGATACATGAAATTCAAAGCTTGGATGAGAGAATATAACTTACCACCTCCCCCTCCCCCACCCCATTAAACACTTTTCAAATTTGTACTGCAATTTATTGACTGAGAAATATAACATGTTAAGATTTCCCTTTCAGCTGATTTTTTTTTCCAAAATCAAAGTGATGTCCTAAATCATGTAGATAACACATATTAAGTTGTTTTGAAATGTAGCTTAAAAATATCTTTCTTGAAGTATTCTGGAATGATAACTTTTATATTTGTTTTTAAAATAATATTCCTCAGTGTTTTCAGTCAGCATCGATAACACTTCAATCTAGGTATATATAGGCTATAACTGTTATTATTATTTACCTGGGAGAGTACTATTTTTAATGATATTTCAACTCTGATACTCAGTTTCTATTAGTTAAATTAAATGTAGCAGTACTTTAATACACATGAGGCTTTGAGATGATTCAGCAACACAGTATATATAAGCCTTAACAATGTTTTAGACCTATATTTTTCAATAATTTTTTAATGTATTAATGATTTTATGCTTACTTCATATTCTTCAAAAGTACATATATTTTTCTATTTTACTCTGGGCTCTTTTGTGAAATACTCTAAAACAGAAAGGCATTGTGATAAGATATTCACATAACTTTTGTTCAAACACTTGCAGAACAATATTTTAGGAGAGAAGGAGAATAAGACTATCAACCTGATTTCCAATGGAAATAGCTAATCCAACCATGATGTGATGAGATAGCAGATGTGTGCTAGAGTTAAGGATCATGAGATTCCTGAAACAGGTAGAATAGTATTAGAAAATGGAATGTGTCAAATAAAAAGTGTTATACTTTAGTATGTTTCTGCAAGCTGAAATGCCTGGATCAATTTTACTAAATCATAAAATTTTAATTTCATATTAAGAAAAAGTATATGTTATAGGTAATTGTATTTGGGAAAACAGCAGGCTCTTTTTTTCTCAAACTACCACTACTAGATATGCATAAATATTAAAGACTATATAATTAAGAGAGGAGGATAAATTAAGTGTGAAACTTATGGATTATATAGCTAAACTAGTTTTACCTTCAAACATTTACAAGAATATCCAAGAGAGAGAAAAATTGCAATTAAGAGAGAAAATTCTAAATTTTCTATAAATAGAAGAATTGCTATTTGTTAACTAGAGAAGAAAAAGAATGAGAATAGTTGGAAAAATAGATTAAGCATTGTAATAGTCAATCTTCAAATTACAGTTTTTCAAGAGTCTGTTACACTGTCAATTTTTATATTTTACTTTGTTTTCACATTCTTCAACCCTAAATGGCCAAAATCTTTCCATTTCACCCACCCACCTGATCACCTTAAATCTTTCCTGTTGATTGTCATTTCCCACACTCCATCTTGTTTTATTTGAAAGTATCTGAGATTGCTGAGTATGAAATTGATAGTGATTACTTTGCATTTTAGAAAAGGCTCTCAATAAGCTAATTTCTCCCAAATAAACTTCAAACTGTAAAATATCTACAAATGTTTACAATAGAGTTTTGATTCTGTGGGTGGATATTATGTGATAAAATCCATGAATCTTATCTAAAGCACCTTAGAATTGATGAGATAAGTTTATTTATAAATCCTTGACTATAAAGTGACTATGACTAAATTTTTCTTCAATTTCTCTTTTTTTCAATTTTATAACAAGAATTGCAAGATAGTTTATAAAATTTCAAATTATCATCATTGGAATCTGAAATAAATATTCTAATCTACTTAAAGTAAATCCCTTGTAGATTTTACAAAGTATAACCAACAGCAGTGACATATTTTTCATCTCTCTAACTCATCATGTGTACGCGTAAAATCATGTTATATTTAGATACTATAAAAAGGATTGAAAATGTTTATTGGCACATTTGCAGAATCCCTACAATAGATCTGGAGTTTCTAAATCATGCATACATAAAAGACAAAATCTTCCATTGTGTACAACTACTTTACACCATTAAAATAAAAGATTGCTGCAGTTTTTTTTTCTTAATAGTAACAGAACAAGCTAAAGAATATCATTAAAGTTCAATATCCTAGGTCACTTTTATGCACAGAATAGATAAACATTTAGTGTTAGTTAAGAAAAAATCCAAAGGAGGTTTTATTTTTGAGGTTAATTCTTTTATCCCTAGGCTTTGATCCCTATTAAAATTCAAAGATCCCCTTGGGAGTAGAGACACTTTATCAACTATAAGACATTAAGTGTGAATAAAAGGTCTGAAATCTAAATGGCAATGGAGACAGGAGAATATGGTATTGGTAAAATTTTTTTTTAATTTTAAAATTTTAAAAGAATTTTTAAAAATCAGTAGAAAGAATTCCCTTTCTCATAGGAAGCATGAGAAAACATTTTTTTCATTTATTTTTTTCTTCAACTCTTCAGAAGATATAAAGCAATGTACATACTGACCTTTGAAACCAAGATAATTATTGTGGTCTTCAAAATTTTTGCCATTGTGTTAAATTATGTACAACTGAACCATTTCAACATCTCCTGGTGTATGAAGGGTGGTGATACTATAACATTTTCTAATGCTTCTTTCCTAAGGTTCCTCTTTTCATCTTTGCCAATATTAGACCAGAAGATGGAAGATAGTGAAAATGGAGAAGCAAGGAATGAGATTCATATATATATATATATATATATATATATATATATATATATATATATATATATATTTGTAGAATACATAATATGGCTTAGAATATCCACCCAAGAACATTAATTTGAGCACTGACTATAAGTTAAGTTCACTGCTAGACTTTAAGGATACAAAATTGATTAATCCTTGATTACAATCACAGTTCAGATTCTAATGTTAATATGAATACCAAAGTCTGTTCATTTTGGCCTAACCTGAAGGAGTCTTTCATTTGCCCTTTTTTCAAATTGAAGTATAGTTGATTTATAATATTGTATTTGTTTCAGGTGTACAAACAATAATTCAATATTTTTATAGAATATACTCCACACAGAGTTATTGTAAATTATTGACTATATTCCCTGTACTTATTTATTTTATACCTAGTAGTTTGCATCTTTTAATTCCTTTCACTTATTTTGCCCCACCCCTTCCCCTCTCCCCACTGGGAACAACTAGTTTGTTTTCTATATCTGTAAGTCTGTTTCTGTTCTGTTATACACATTTGTTTGTTTATTTTTTAGAATCTCCATGTAAGTGATAAGATAGAGTATTTGTATTTCTATGTCTCACTTATTTTGCTAAGCTCAACACTCTTTAGGTTTATCCACTTTCTGCAAATCACAGAATTTCTTTTTAATGGTTGAGTAATATTCCATTGTATGTATAAATATCATATCTTCTTTGTCCATTCATCTGTTGATGGACACTTAGGTTTCTTCCATATCTTAGCTATTGTGAATAATGTTGCTATAAACATTAAGGTGTATGTATTATTTCAAATTAGTGTTTTTGTTTCCTTCTGATATATACCCAAGAGAAGAATTCCTGAATCATATGGTAATTCTATTTTCAGTTTTCTGAGGAACCTCCACCTTGTTTTTCAGAGTGGCTGCACCAATTTACATTCCCACTAACCAGTGTATGAGTGCTCCCTTTTATCTACATCCACACAAACATTATTGACTTGTCATTTTGATGATAGCCATTATAACAGGTATGAGGTGATACCTCATTGTAGTTTTGATTTGCATTTCTCTGACCATTAGCTATATTAAGCATCTTTTCATGTATCTGTTGGTCATCTGTATGCCTTCTTTGGAAAAATGTCTATTCATGTCTTCTGCTCATTTTCTAATCCAGGTTTTTTTTTTTTGACATTGAGTTGTATGAGATGTTTATATATTTTGGATATTAACCCCTTATCAGTCATGTCATTTTCAAATATTTTCGCCCATTCAGTAGGTTATCTTTTAATTTTGTTGATGGTTTCCTTTGTAGTGCAAAAGGTTTTAAGTTTAATTATGTCCCATTTGTTTATTTTTGCTTCTGTTTCTTTTGCCTTATGAGACAGATCCAAAAATACATTGACCTGAATTATGTCAAAGATTGTTCTGCCTATGGTCTCTTCTGTGAGTTTTATGGTTTCAGGACTCACATTAATGTCTTTAATCCATTTTGAGTTTATTTTTGTGTATGGTGTTAGGGAGTATTCTAATCTCATTCTTTTACATGTAGCTGTCCAGTTTTCCCAGCACCAGTTATTGAAGGACTGTTTATTCCCCATTGTATTGCCTTGCCTCCTTTATCTTAGATTAATGGGCCACTTGTGTGTGGGTTTAATTCTGGGCTTTCTATTCTGTTCCACTGATCTATATGTCTGTATTTGTGCCAGTACAATATTGCTTTGATTACTGTAGCTTTGAAGTATAGTCTGAAATCAGGGAGTGTGCTACCTCCAGCTTTGTTCATTTTTCTCAAGATTGCATTGAAAATTTGGGGTCTTTTTGTGTTCAATATAAATATTAGGATTATTTGTTCCAGTTCTGTGTAAAATGTCATGGGTATTTTAATAGGGATTATATTAAATGTGTAGATTTCTTTTGGTAGTATGAACATCCTAACAATAGTAATTCTTCCATCAAAGAACACTGAATATCTTTCCATTTCTTTGTATCATCTTCAATTTCCTTCATCAGTGTTTTACAATTTTCAGAGAATAACTCTTTCACCTCCTTGGTTAATTTAATTCCTGGGTATTTGATTCTTTTTGACACATTTAAACAGGTTTATTTTCTTGCTTTCCTTTTCAAATAGTCCATTATTAGTGTATAGAAAAGCAACAGATTTCTGTATATTCATCTTGAATTGTGCAACTTTACTGAATTCATTTATTCTAACAATTTTTTGGTGGAGACTTTAATGACACCATATATATTTATATTTATATTTATATTTATATTTATATAGTGTCATGCCATCTGTAAATAGTGACAGTTTTACTTCTTCCCTTCCAATTCTGGTGACTTTTATTTCTTTTTCTGTCTGGTTGCTGTGACTAGGACTTTTAATACTATGTTAAATATAAGTCATAAGAGTGTGCATCTTTGTCTTCTTCCTGATTTTAGAGGAAAGGCTTTCAGCTTTTCATCATTGGATATAATATTAGCTGTGGGTTTGTCATGCCTTTATTATGTTTCCTCTATACTCATGTTGATGTGAGTTTTTATCATAAATGTATTTTGAATTTTGTCAAATGATTTTCTGCTTCTATTGAGTGATTGTGTGATTTTGTACTTCCTTTTGTTAATGTGGTGTATCACATTGATTGATTTGTGAATATTGAACCATCCTTGTTTCCCTGGAATAAATCTCACTTGATCATGGTATATGATCCTTTTTACATATTTTTGAATTTGGTTTGCTAATATTTTGTTGAGGATTTTTACATCTATATTTATTGGAGATATTGGCCTGTAATTTTCCTTTTTTTTTGTAGTGTCTTCATCTGGTTTTAATGTCGGGGTAATGGTGGCCTTGAATGAATTTGGGAATGTTCCATCTTCAATTTTTTTGGAATAGCTTGAGAAGGATCGGTATAAGTTCTTCTTTATATGTTTGATAGAATTGCCCTATGGAAGCTGTCAGGTCCCAGACTTTTGTTTGCTGTGATTTATTATTATTATTATTTCAAATTCAATTTCATTAATAGTGATAGGTTTGTTCAGTTTGTTTGTCCTTTCCTGATTCAGACTTCAAAGTTTGTATATTTCCAAAAATGTATCCATTTCTTCTAGGTTGTCCAATTTTTTGGCATATAACTCTTCATAGTATTCTCTTACGATTTTTTGTGTCTCTGTGGTATTGGTTATAATTTCTACTCTTTCATTTATTATTTTGTTTACTTGAGTCCTCTCTCTTTTCTTTTCAATGAGCCTACCTATAAGTTTATCAATTTTGTTTATTTTTTCAGAAAACTAACTCTTGGTTTCATTAATTCTTTTTATTGTTTGTTTGTTTGTTTTGTCTCTAATTTATTTCCTCTCTGATCTTTATTATTTCTATCCTTCTGCTAACTTTGGGCTTTGTTTTTGTTTTTCTAATTCTTTAGATGGTAGGTTAAGTTGTTTATTTGAGATTTTTCTTGTTTCTTCAGGTAGACTATATCAGTATAAATTTGCATCTTAGAAATGCTTTTGATGCATTCCATAGATTTTGGATAATCATGTTTCCATTTTCATTTTTCTTCTGGTATTTTCTGATTTCTTGTTTAATTATGTCCTGGACATATTGTTTTTTTTTTAGTAGTATGTGGTTTAGTCTTCATATGTTTGTCCTTTCCTCATTTTCTTTCTGTAATTGATTTCTAGTTTTATACCATTGTGGTTGGAAAAAATGCTTGATATAATTTCTCTCTTCTTAAATTTGTTGATACTTGTTTTTTGGCCTAGAATGTGATCCATTTTGTTTGTTTGTTTTTGGCCATGTAGCACAGTTTGTGGGATCTCAGTTGCCCAACCAGGGCCTGAACCTGGGCCACAGCAGCAAAAGCCTGAGATCCTAACCTCTAGGCCACCTGGAAATTCCCAAATGTGATCTATTTTTGAGAATTCACTTGAATTCTGAAAAATTCACTCTTTTCACTTTAAAAGAGTGTATATTCTGCTGTTTTCTAATGTAATGTGAAGTAGATATCTATTAAATCCAACTCGTCTATTGTGTCACTGTTGCCTTATTGATTTTTCTGTCTGGATGATCTGTCCATTGATGGAAGTGGTGTTAAAGTCCCTTACTATTATTGTATTATTGTCAATCTCTCCCTTTATGTCTGTTAATATTTGATTTTATAGTTAGGCATGCCTGTTTTGGGTGCATATATGTTAACGAGGGTAATATCCTCTTCTTTTATTGGTCCCTTTATTGTTTTATAACATCCTTCTTTGTCCTGTTTTATAGGTTTGTTTAAAATATTATTTTGTCTAATGAGTATTGTTACCCCTGCTTCCCTGTCATTTCCATTTGCATGAAATATCTCTTTCCATCTCCTAATTTTCAGTCTGTGTGTGTCTTTAGCTCTGAAATAAGTCACTTGAAAGTGGCATATAGTTGGATCTTGTTTTTTAATCCAATCAGCCATCCTATGCCTTTTGATCGGAGCATTTAGTCCATTGACATTTAAAGTAATTATTGATAAGTGTGTACTTAATGCCATTTTATTACTTGTTTTCAAGTTGTTTTTGTAGTTCTTCTCTGTTCTTTCTTCTCTTTGCTTCTTCTCTTGTGATTTGATGATTTTCTTTAGTTTTTGCTTGTGTTCTTTTCTCTCTAGTTTTTGTGTATCTATTTTAGGTTTTCTATTTGTGGCTACCATGTGGTTCATATATGTTAACCTATAACTATATCTACTTGTTTTAAATAGGTAGTCCTTTAAGTTCAAACACATTCTACTGTATCTACATTTTTTATTCCCCTCCTTCACTTTTTGTGTTTTGGATGTCATATTTAACATCTTCATGTTTATCCTTTTACTGATTATTATTGTTACAGTTGATTTTATAATTTTTTTGTATTTTAATCTTCATACTAGCTTATTTAAGTGGTTGATCTTCAGCCTTCACTATAATTTGCCTTTATTAGCTGGATTTTTCCTTTCCTATAGATTCTTTCTTCTTCTTATAGCATTTTTTCTCACTTAGAGGAGACCCCTTAACATTTCTTTGATGGTAGATTTATTATTGATGAGCTCTTTTAGTATATGCTTGTCTGAGAAATTCTTTATCTTTCCTTCAATTCTAAATGATAATCCTGCTGGGTAGATTACCCTAGGTTACAGGTTTTTCTCTTTCAACACTTTGAATGTATCACTCCACTCCTCTCTGGCCTGCAAAATTTCTGCAGAAAAATCAGCTGGTAGCCTTGTGGGGATCCCCTTGTATGTGATTCTTTGTTTTTCTCTTGCTGTCTTTAGAATTATCTCTTTATCTTTACCTTTTGCCATTTAAATTATGATATATCTTTGTGTGGGTCTCTTGGGTTCATCGTGTTTGTGTCCCTCTGTACTTCTTGTACCTGGATATCTGTTTCCTTTTTCAGGTTTAGGAAGTTTCAGCCATCATTTCATCATATGCATTTTTGACCCTCTTCCCTCTTTCTTCTCCTCTGGGGACCCTTATAATGTGAATGTTGGTAAACTTAATGTTACCCCAAGATAATTTAAACCGTTCACATTTTTAAAATGTGTTTTCTGTCTTGCTGTTCTCACTAGGTGATTTCCATTATTATTCTTCTTGATCATATAGGCATTCTTCTGTATCACCTACATTGCCATTCATTTCTTCTTGTGTGTTTTTCATTTCAGTTATTTTAGTCTTAAGGTCTGACTCATTCTATTATATAGTTTCTAGTTCTTTGTTAGAGTTCTAACTATGTTCATCTATTATTTTCCCTAATCCAATTACTATTATTACTACTAATGCTTTGAATTCTTTATCTGATAAATTGTCTGTTTCTGTTTCATTAGTTGTTTTTCCAGGGGTTTTCTCTTGCTCTTTCAATTGAGATGAATTCCTTCCTCTTCTCATTTTGCTTAACTTGTCCTGTCTCTGTGAAATTATGTGATACAGTTACCTATTGCATTCTTGAAGAGATTTACTTGTGTGTGATTGTCCCTATATAGTTGGTGTGCCCAGTGACTTTGTGGGAGAGCCAGATTGATGTGAACACGAGTCACATATTTTCTCAGGTTTCTTTGGCATCTCTCACCTTGGTGGAAGGTGGGGCTGAAGATGAGATGTCTAGAGCCAGAGCTAAGTGTGATCTGAGGTTTCCCCTTTTCTCAGTGGCCATCACTGTCCTATCAGGGTGGAGGTCTGGTCTCAAGTTGCTGGAGCAGAAGGCCTGAGGGTCAGGTCTGAGCTGGCTTTTTTTCCCTGTAAACGTGTTCTCTCACCTCCCAGCACTGGCAATCTCACCCCCAAGGGGAGCAGTGCTGAAGCAAGCTGTGTTGGCATGGTGGGGCTCGTGTTGGCATTCAGCATGTGTCAGAACACAAGCTGTGGTGGTTTGCCTGAGGTTCAAGACCCAGACTGTTTCTGATGCTGTGTTTTAGGGCCTGTAAGGGCTGCCCATACCCTGCTCAGATGTCATGTAGGTCTGAAGATGTCACCTCTTTGTCTTATGGCTGGGTCTGAGTTGATTTCATGTCTCACAGCCAAGCTCTGCTTCTGTGCCTCACAGCCAAGTCCTCTTCCCAATGCAGAGCTGTGTCACAAATCAAGTGGTGTTAGAGCAATTGCTGGGGGCTGGAAGGGGCATGTGCTGGTGTGCTCATGGAAGACTGACCAGCAACTGGTGCAATTTTTAATCCACCTTCACCTCCCTGATTCAGGAGCAAGCATGTGTGCACATGTTCCTCAAAAGGAGAGTCCAGACTTCCCACAGACTTCCTGTTAGTTCTACTGGCCTTCCAACCAGCTAAGGTGGCTTTTCTTCTTTGTGGCAGACCACAGGCCTGGGGCATCCAGTATATAGCTTGAATCCCTCACTCCCCAGGGATGATCTCTGCCCATGTAATCTCCCTTTTCCTCTGAGTCCCCTCCCAGGGACACAGGTCCCAACCTAATCACTTTTCTTCCCTTCTTACCTAATTCTGTGTGGATTTTCCTTATAATCTTTGTTGTATGGGAGTCTTTCTGCCTGTCTCCAGTTAGTTTTCAGTGATAATTACTACCTGTGTAGATGTATTTTTGATATGTTTACAGGGAAGGTGAGTTTCACATCCTCCTACTCCAATATCTTGGTCTCCCCCTGCATTAACCATTTTAATCATGTTTTTTCCATGAGTAGATAGAAATACATATTATTACTAATTATTAGATTATCTGCTTCAAAGCATATGTGTTGAGTTCCAATTTTATAAAATGTTGATTGTGATACAAGGAAAATAATGCACTAAAGATCGATTCAATCATTTCAAAATGTCTAATGAACCACATCCTTTAAGGGCAACACAGTTTTTCCTAATTTCTGCATTCCAAAATTTCAACTACATCCACAAATCAAGTTCCTATGATTATACAAGAATGTGAAAAGAGACATAGAAACAACATCCTGCACTTTTTAAATATGTGTAAAATAATATATGCAACAAAATCAATAAAATAACTGATATTTTGCTTTTTACTTATAGTAACATTGGGATTCAATACATTGAGATATCTTTACTGTTAACTAAAATTACATAAGCTAATTTAAAAATGTTCATCAAGGATATCAATGTCTGATTTTAAAATGTTTTGAAGTTTTTGAAAAAAACTTTTCTATACTTTATTGTTCTATTTTATTCTTACAAGAAATAAGTTAGTGTTTATAACAAGTTATTTCTATATTTTAAGTGATGAAACAAAAATTCAATTATAAATAAAACCTGGATACTTATTGCTAAAGTCAGAACAAGAAATTGGAATTTGTTTCCATGTACTGCTTCTTAATTGCCACTCCAATATTGATAATCCATGTCACCTCTATTCACTGTATACAATGTCAAAACTTTTATCAGTGGAGTTGAGACTAATAGAGGAGACAGAGATCTGTGTTCGTATACCAAATGTATTTGATGATGAAGCTTTGCAACACGGGATAATTTAAAATTATAGGAGGTAAAAAGGAGGAGGTTCACCTGTGCAAGGACAGGACAAGGTCATTATTTTTAAAAGAGGAGGTTAAAATAGTACATTTAATTTATACCTTTCAGTAAATTTACAAGTGCCAAAACAGAACCCAAATCCTGTAATCCCACTGCTACCCTTTCTAGGGAAAATGAGGGCTACAAGAAGAAATAATATTTTGTTAAGAGACAAAATGGATTTTGACTTTTTTACAGAGGGTTTTCTTATGAAAAGACATTCTAAAATTCCTCAAGCAGGAATTGTTTCAGAAAAGCTTTATGAATAGTGTGAGTAGTGATGATTCTTCTCCTTATCTTTCCTCCATTAATTGGTGTCTGAACTTTTACACATAATAATAAATATTTCAACATACAATAAGATAAATTATTTTTATTATTTATTTATTTATTTATTTATTTTGTGTGCGGTATGCGGGCCTCTCACTGTCGTGGCCTCTCCTGTTGCAGAGCACAGGCTCCGGACGTGCAGGCTCAGCGACCATGGCTCACGGGCCCAGTCGCTCCGCGGTATGTGGGATCATCCCAGACTGGGGCACGAACCCGTGTCCCCTGCATCAGAAGGCGGACTCTCAACCACTGCGCCACCAGGGAAGCCCGATAAATTATTTTTAAATGAATATTTCTGCTTGGAAAAATTTACAGTCTGACTGAAATCAATACACAAAACTATAAATATGAACCTTTGAAAACTTTGAAAGAATATGAAAAAGAGGGACCTCTAATTGTGAAAGTAAAACATTGGAAGTATATAATTTCCTTCACATTTGGAAGACATTTAGAAAGCAAAAGAGGTATTGATAACTGAAGGAGAAAGATACAAAATAAAACAAAACTGTAACTAAAACTGAATATTATGAAAAAGATATTAATGTCATCATATTCAAATAGTACAGCAGTTCTTACTTTTAAAGTTTACCTGACTTATGTATATCATCATCATCATCTCCATTGATCAATTTTTTATTTGGTGTGATACTGAATTAGATAATTTCCTCAATGTTTATCTATTTTTCTCCCTTTTTATGGAGAGTAATATATATAATAAAATAAAATGCATAGAAATTAAGTATTTACTTCCCATATACTATAAGATTTCTAAGTACTGGCTTATCTGTATGTTACAAATTTTGATGTTTTTATTATCATTAATTCATATGTTTAAATTTTTTTTTCTTATTTCTTGAATCATGGACTATTTAGAACTATATTATTTTATTTCCAAATATTTAGAGTTTTTTAAGATGTAGTACTGTTATTTATTTCTAATTTAATATCACTTTGATCAAAGAGCACATTCTGTATTATTTCAATCATCTAAAATGTATTAATACTTTTTTAATGGACGTTTTATGTGCAAGTGGAAATAAAGATGCATTCAGTGGTTGCTACAATGTTCTGCAATTGTCATTTAGGTCAAATTGTTTAATAGTGTTGTTCAAATCTTTTATTTTCTAACATTTTTTATTAGCCTCGTTGTTCTATCTAACACCAAGAGAAGATTCTCTAAATCACATAATATTACTGTGACTTTTTCCTGTAGTCCTGTCAGTTTTATTGTTCTAAAGTAGTTTTGTTATTAAGTGTGTACACATTTAAGATTATTATAACTTGATGAATTGACTCTTTTATACTGTGAAATATCCCTCTTTAACTTGGCCATAATATGTATTTCTATATTAATGTAGCTACATCAACTTTCTAATACTCAATGTGTTTGCAATGATACATGTTTCTCCCCTTTTATTTCTAGCTGTTCTCTTCTCAATATTTAAAATATGTTTTTAAACAACATATGATTCAATATTTTTAAATCTCTGCCTTTTAATTAGTGTGTTTAGTCCATTTACTTTTATGGTGATTATTGATACGGTTGGGTTAAAATTTATCTTCTTGTTATTTGCTTCTGTTGATCTGTGATTCTTTGTTTCTCGTTACCATATTTCTTTCAAGTGAATCAAATATTTGTTAGTATCTTACTTTATCTGGCTTATTGATTTTTTAGATCTATTTATGTGTTATATGTTAGTTGTTGTTCTAGATAGTAGAGCAAGTATCTTTAAGTCATCAGGTTATTCCAGAAATAATCTACATACTGAACAATGTAAGAATTTTACTTCAGTTTAATTCCATTTACTACCTTTCTACTTTTTGTGTTCTTGTTCTCATATATTTTATTCCTACAATGCAACAATCCCTTAGCAATGTTTTAACAATGTAAACATATCTATTTATGAATAACAATTTTATGAAAAGTCTTATATATTTACCCACATATTTACCTCTTACTATTGTCTTTTTATGCTTTTCATTTATATGCACAAATTTTCATAAAAACAGTCCAAAGGCCACCACACTGTAAAACTCCAGGGAAACAAATTATTATTGTAATGTTTATGAATAGCAGCTTTTAGAGATGTGCCTTGAACATCTTGTATAGCCTTATATGGTATGACTGTAGTCTACAAACATTATCTAAAACAAGCCCTTTAAAATTACTTCTTTGACTATTTCCAAAGTCATTACTTTAAACTTATTTTTCTCAACATGTCTCTCATTTTATGTTGTCAATGCCAATATACCTTTGGACTTCAGAGTACTTCTACAGTATGTACGTAGAAACATAAAATTTAAATTAATATCTAAAGACAGGGCTTCCCTAGTGGCCCAGTGGTTGAGAGTCTGCCTGCCGATGCAGGGGATATGGGTTCGTGCCCCGGTCTGGGAAGATCCCACATGCCGCAGAGTGGCTGGGCCCGTGAGCCATGGCCATTGAGCCTGCGCGTCCAGAGCCTGTGCTCCTCAATGGGAGAGGCCACAACAGTGAGAAGCCCACATATCACAAAAAATAAAAAGAAAAAAAATATCTAAAGACATTATTTTTCCAAGACATATTTTTATCTGTAAGTGATTGTATGTAATTAAGGATAAATGATAAAAGACCTATCAGATAAAGAAAGTGTCATATATAAAATAATTAAAAGTGAATAAATTAGCAGTGTTATAACCTTACTGGATACAGTTGTAAATAATTTCAGGGGTGAGAGCAAAGTTGAAGAAATTTCAAAGTTACAGCTTTAAAAGAAGTATATCTGGAAGATAACTTATTTCAGGAGATAAAATGGTGAATGTGATACATAAATAGCCTTCAATGGTAAACAATTTGGAAAAATTCATACATGCATAGTTTATAATCACCTTTCAGTCTATGTAAATTGAAATTTGTCACTATGTATTCTTCGTGGGTTTTACCTTACAGGCAATTCATCTGTTGGTTAAGAAAAACAAAAAAACAAAAAAAAAACAAGAAGAAAGAAAATTATACCCTACAGCATACACCCATAATGTTGGAGTCATAGGTTAATCTGAAGGTTAAATCTAAACCTATGTTGAAGGCAAGACACTCAGTAGCTATAGCAACAGCTACAGTCACGTAAGAAATGGGGGAATTTGCTATTCACATCCCTGCCTGCTTTGTAGCTATTTTAATCCTTTATTTTTTATAAAATGTAAATATAAAGTCAAACAAATTCATGAGTGTATTAAAGTTTACTGAAAAGTTAAATAATTACTTTCTTTCATCCACATAAGTAAATTTTGTTGTACTACATTACAGTTGAAACAAAGTTTAAAATGAATTAAACATTTCTTTTTAAAAAATGCCTTTCCTTAACTTTATTTTATTTCTTGTCAGGTTTTAAAAATCTTTTCTATTAACTTAGAAAAAATGTAGACTATTAAATAAATGAAGAAAGTGGTATTATATTTAAAAGTATTAACAATAGAAGTCATTATTCAAAGACAAAATTTACTTCAAAAATTATTTAAAATAACTAAAATTTGTTTATACACATATTTAAAATAAAATTTTAATTATCCTTTCTTTGGATCATTCACATTCAATATGTATAAGTAGCTTGAAAATATGAACAAATTCCTTGAATATAGAAATAATGGGCAAGTATTCAATCATATACATAGTCATTTATAACTCCTAATGATATTTACTAAGATCTTTTTAAAATTTGACAACATGTCCTATTGAAAAAGAATAATTAATGGTATTCAATGTTAATATTAATATAACAAATATAGATTGCTAAATTGGATATACTAATTGAATTAGTGTATTATTATCTATAATCTATTTGAATTGTATGCTGGTTGAGATTATTGATATTCATTCTCCTAGTATCTGAATTTTGAAAAAGAAAGCTACATATTTGGCATAAAAACCTCTCTTCAAACTACTGTTTCTATTTAATTAGAGGAAAAAAGACTGTTAATTTTTCATATTCAAGCAATCTTTTAGGTACAGTATTAGTCATTTAAACATCGTGTACTGATAATCAATGTTCATTTCCTTTTTTAATATTTGCATTCTATATTTTGTGATTACTTTTAGTCTGAAAATTACTAAGCTAACATTTTAGTCAATGGATTACCCAGATAGGACCTATCAATACACTGGTACTGTATTTTAGTCTGTGTCTTCCCTTCAAATTTTCTTTGACCTAAGGTACTTTATCTTAAATAGAATTTAAACTCTCCAGTTTTATTTCTTCTTGCTTGTGTGTGTTGGTGGGAGAGGAGCATGGGTGTGTGTGTATGTGTGTCTATATGTTTGTGTGCATGCACACGTGTATAAAGCTTAAGGACTTAGCTACTGATGTTATTTGCTAACTTGGCCTGAAAACTAAGTGTCTAATACTACCTCCAATATTTTCCTGTTAGAAAAAGTTTAGAGTTATTTTACCAATAAGTACAACATTATATACTAAATCACACATAATGTTGCTCTTCCAAGGTGGATTAAAAATGCTGGTTGTAGTTAACATCCACACTGAATTGTAAAAGAAATGGCAAAGTAGGGTGTAAAAACAAAATGATCTACCAGTCACATATGAAAATGTGTGATTTACCAATATGAATGCATTTGCTTAGATTATTAAGAACTTTTGAAATTAATGTTGCCTCAAGTTAGCAACAGTTCTCTGTATCAATGAGTTACTTCAGTGGAGTTATTTACCTATTGCTATGCCAAAACACTTAAGGCCTCTTGGAATCATTACCACCATTTCCTTTATTTTTTCTTTCTAGAGTGAAGCCTTTTTAAAGCAAAACAATCTGAATAACTGTATACTCCAGCTGTTTTTCTCTATCTGCTTCCTTGATCCTTTCTTTATGTCAGGAATTAAATGTTAAACACTATTTTCTTATTACTGAAAGTAAAAAAAAAAACAAAAAAACAAAAAACCCAAAAAGAAACATGACTAAGGTAAATTTATTCCCTATCATTATTAATAAGAAATTCAAATAAATGTATCTCAAAATAGTATATATTAGATATGACTCTAGATAATGTCAAAGTTCAAGTAAACTAAGTCTCATAATCATACTATAAATCTACAGTGTATCATATAACTGATGATCATAAATAGCTTTTTACATTTCTGTTTTCTGATGTATATTAACTTACTGACATGAAATAGTTGAAGAAACTTTCCTAATGATATTTGGAAAACTTGCAAAATTTGCACATATTTTAAAGAAAAATTAGGTACTTTTAATATAATGTCCAGTAGTTTAAAGTCAATAATTTCAAGAGCCATAATGGCAATATACATAATTCATAGCCTGTAACTTTTTAAAGATACCTTCTTAAAACACCAAATATATTACATTTTTAACAGATATGTTTATGGCATGCATACAGCATGACATATCGTCAAAGCACTTTATAATTTATACAATATCACAGGGAAACTGCTAATATTATTGTCCCCTTGATCTTGATGAGGCACCTGAAGTATAGAGATTTTGAACGTGTTACAGGCTTATTTTGGAAATCAGCAAAATGCAATAACAGTGTAGTAATCTTTTTCTGAAAATCTCTAAATCATTCGACTAAGGCATGGATTCTTTACTTTCTAAATTAAATATAAATATTATAAATTCTATTTGTTAATAATAATCAAATTTCTTTTTATCTTACTCTTCATAAAATATATGACTTACTCTGAAGAATAGTTTACAGAAGCAAGAATCTGAACTGTTGTATTGTTTCTATTTGTTAATGATACTGTAAAACAGGAACTCAGAACAGGATCTCATTCTAACCTGTATTCAACCACCTTATTTGGAGATGAGCATACTGTTTCAGTTTCATTTTGATATGAAACACTCTCTCAAAGCAAGAATTCTTGACAAGGCCATTATGTTGTCATTTGAATTAGGACCATACACATATTCCTAAAGGTGGCAGTCCCCGACTAAATAGGGAGAACAACTCTACATATACTATCTACACACTCTTTAGAGACTTAAAAAAGTGGAAACTCTCCTTGGAATGAAATAAGTTGCAGTGTCCCAATACTGCGTTGCAGATTTTCAAAATTCAATCCACATTTACTCCATTATTACAATGAGGTATATTACTGCACTTCTTTTTCCTTTGGGTATTATACATAAAAGTTTTTGAGAATGGAGAAGTACCTCATTGCACTGACTTTCATAGTGTTATTATATCAATATAGTTAACTACTATGTTCATATTACTATTAGATTTTATAACAATCATACAGAATAAAGAATGTTATAATAATATAAAATGTTCAAATTAGGTTCAATAATAATATTAATATAAAATCATAAATTTCATTCATAAAAAGAAAAAAACATTAAGTAAGAAAAAGCATATAACCTGGATGTTTGGTATGTGTGTGCATGTATTTTTGTCTGACACTAACATATAATTAGCAAAGTGTGTCCAAGGTCTAAAGTGAGAATCTGATATATTGAATATAATAGAGCTGGTATTTTAGATCAGTGTTGAAAGAATATAATATTTAAAAGTATGTTTTCATCTCTATATATACCATGTGTCAAAACAATTGCTAGTGTTATCTGGGTTTACATTAAAAATTCAACATTTTAGAACTTTTAAAACCTTTAGGAGAAAACATGGGAAAATATTTTTATAAACTTGCAGTGGTAAAGTATTTCATAAGCAAAACAAAAGCCAATCTATGCATAATAAGAATAATGACTTCAAACATACTAAAATTCAAATTATATTCACTAAAATATATCCCAAAAAAGTAACAAATATAAACCTCATACTGGAAGTAAATATTTTCAACACATATACCATAGCAGGATTCATATGAAGAATATAAACAACACCTAAAAATCAGTAACATCAACAACCCAGGAGAACAATGGCTAAATATCATCCACAAAAACTTCCCAATAAATAAAACACAAACAGAAACAGCATGCAATTATATAAAAAAGTGCTCAACTTCACTTCAAGAATCAGGAAAATTCAAGTAAAAGCTACGAAGGATAATTATTTGCTACTGAGATTGTAAGTCAAAGGGGTTTCCCATGCATTGCTAATAGGGTATAAATTGATGTAACAACATTGAAAAACTATTTGCCATGATCATGCATAGACTTTATAACCGGAAATTCTATTCTAGGTTTTGTATACACAAACATACACACAGCTATATCTATATCTATATCTGTATCTATATATCTATACACCTATATAGGCATAGAGATATACAGATATATTGCCTAGCAAATGTCACCAGGAGACATGAACATGAATCTGTATTGTTTATCACAGAAACAATATGGAAATAATCCAAACGTTTATCAGTGGTGGAATGGCTAAAAAACTTAAGGTATTTTTAAAAAATGGAATATTACAGTTGTGAAGATGAATAAAATAATGTAACGCATATCAATATTGAAACATCTGAAAGTAAAAATATGAAGAAAACAAGTCATGAAACAATGTATATAATTAAAATAATTTATATGAAATACAAAATTATGCATATGTCATAAAATCTTTAAAAAAACATTTAAAGTGCAGGATAGTCTTTGCTTCCTGGGGAATGTAGAATAATGTAACTGTGGAGGAGAACACAGGTGGTTTTGAGTTTTTTGGTGATTTTCCATGTTCTAAGGTAGGTAATGAGTAAGTGGATGTTTCTTTATTATTCTTTAGACTGCACAAATCTACTAAATAGACTTTTTACTGTGTAAAATGTATTTATTGTAAAAATGTTAAAGTATAAATAGGATACACTACATTAAAAGCAGTGAGTGTAAATTGGTGGAGGTAAACGTTCTGATTGGTTTGGCTTAGAGAAGAGACTTGTTTACATTCAGATGCTGAGGAAGCAGGAGAAAGAAATTAAGGTTTCAAAATAAAGGAAATGAAGGAGAGCAAGGTCTATGAAGAAGCAAGTGGCAATTAGCACACACATGGATCTAGAAACCTCAACCAAGAAGAGAAACATTTTCCCTATTCTACAGGAGGGAAGGAAAGAAGATAGTGGATATAAATACATTTTTAAGTGGGGCAGGGCATATAGAACAATAAATCTATTATTATCTTGCTCTTTATTTTCCATGGGAAACAGAAATTAATATTGTCAACAGATAGTGAAGGCAGAATATGGAGTTGAGGACACTGGAAACGAGAAATGGAGAAGAAACAGGTTATGGAAACAGAATAATGTGCAGACATTACTGAGGATAAAGATAAGGTTTTTTACAAGTATATTATCACTAATCTATACAACTGGGTGATTTTTTCATTAATGCTCAGAAACGGGGTGCAGAAATGACAAATATATTGATAAATGAGGAACTGTTGTCTTCATATAGAAGATGGAGCAAAGAGTTTCAAGTCACTGAGAAGAAAATGATGAAAGTAAAGTAATCCTGATTTCTAGATGAAGAAGTAAGGATATAAACACAGAAGCCACAGAAAAATTAGAAGAGAATTCAGGGTCAGAAGATGGTTAGACTCATAGTTATACCTGAAACAAGGGAAAGAAAGGCTGTAGTTTGAGCTGGGATATTGAAGAAAGTTATTTCAAGGATTAAGATACAGGTAATGGCAAAGTCCAGGGCAGGACCTTGAGTCCAAGTAAAGAAGAGTATATCACTGGATTGTAGTTGAAAATGTAGCAAAATATATTTTGGTGAATTCCATTGCTTCAGGGATTAGTGACCAAAGGTTAGGAGAGGAAACACCAGGAAAAATTCTTCACCCTGTGACCCAAAGCCCTGAGATGTTTATACATTCACATTTAACCATCTAACATCAGCCTATTATGTCCATTGGCTGCTAGGTAAAAAGACTAGGGTTTGTAGTATTTCTCTTTCCCTTCACAAATCTCTTATGCTGCATTTTGAATTTTGTCCCCCAATTTTTTTTTTACCAATATTTACTTATTTAAAATTATCACTAATATCAATTTTAATGATTTTTGTGTGTGTATGTGTGTGTGTATGTGTGTGTTTTAAATATTGAATCCACATAAAAAGTGCTAAGGGGAAGAAATCCACAATATGACTGGCTACAAGGCTTGGAAGAAATTGTCCATACATTCAGCTATGCAACAAACTTACTGTATGACATGTAAAAAGCCATCTAATCTCTCTAGCCTACACATTCACTCATTAGTTGGCATGGCAGTACTGTCTCTCTTTCCATCATAAACTTGAAAAGAACCAAACAAGATCATGCATCTCAGAGTAAAATGAAAATCAAGGTCTGAAGTTTATGATTCTACAAGTAAACATTAAACTCTGAGGAACTTATCAAGTAAGATTAAGAGAACTAAACAAAAAATGAGATTCTCTACAAAAATGAATTTGAGTTAACATATTAACTTTGATCCATGCTGGATTATTCAGAGATTTGGTTTATATAGAACTGCTATAGTGTTAGTATATTATATCATTGATGTAAGTAATTGGATACATTTAATTTTAAATAATTGGATACATTTATGAGACTATTTTATTTGATAAAATGCTAAAATATCTTTTTAGTGTTACCTATTTTTTCATAAAGTATGTTTTCCTCCCTGACATTGTATATGGTTTCCCATGAAACATAAATTAGCTTCAAATGAAAACAAGTAAAACATAAGGGGAGTTCTTATATGATGGAAGAAACTACATAGGATAATGTTTTATTACACCATACATCATTTCATCATTTCATTTTCAAAAGGAAATTAGTATAGATACATTATAAAAAATAAGTTTTTTTAATGGATTAAAGTTTATAAACCTCCAAAAATTAGAGATTTAAAGATATTACTTTCTAATTACAATATATTTTCTATGGACTGACATTCATCAGAGGTATTAAATACCCAAAGCAGTGTTATTTAAATTGTATGTGTATATTCTAAATTAATATAACTTAGCACATGTAAGTTTTTTATTCTGCCTGTGTTTAAAATTCACAAGTCCATATGAGTTTTAAAACCATAGCACACTGTTCAGTTTCAATAAAATGAATTGCTTCTTAGATGTTCAGTACTTTTGCCTGAAATTTAAAATATTATGTAAATAAAGTTTAGATTATTTCTTTTTAAAAAATTCAGGGGCTTCTCTGGTGGTGCAGTGCTTGAGAGTCCGCCGGCTGATGCAGGGGGCACGGATTCGTGCCCCGGTCTGGGAGGGTCCTGCATGCCACGGAGTGGCTGGGCCCGTGGGCCGTCGCCTCTGGGTCTGCACGTCCGGAGCCTGTGCTCTGCAGTGAGGGGCCCACGTACCTCAAAAAAAAAAAAAAAATCAGTTTATGAAATTTGGCACTTATAAATTAGTTGTGTCACTAAGGTTTTTAAATATTACATAAAATTATAAAGTATGATATATGAGTATTATATATTTTATATATCAATATAATACATTTATATTACTTGAATAATATTTACATAATATGTATTCATACTCTCACATTGTCCAAAATATAGTTTAAGGATTCTGTCATGTCTGTATACCAACCTTTGGCATGTTGAAAATAATCACTGTGATAAGCCTGCAAGAATCACTTCTTTAAGAATATGTTATAGGAGAAAGCCCAAATGTTTCTTTCAGATATACATAAAAGTTTACCTAAAAAAATTGAAAATATAATTATGATATGATCCAAGAATCCCACTTCAGGTTATTTAATCAAAAGAATTAAAGTCTGGATCTTGAAGAGATATATGCATCTCCAGGTATATTGCAGCATTATTCAGAAGAGTCAAAATATGGAAACAACCTAAATGCTTATTGATAGATGAATGGATAAGAAGATGTGGTATATACATAAAAAAGAATATTATTTAACCATAAAGAAGGAGACACTGCCATATACAATATCTTGGCTGAATTTTGAGAGCATTATGCTAAGTGAAAAAAGCCAGACACAGAAAGAAAAATACTGCATGATTCCACTTATATGAGTTATCTAAAATAGTCAAACTCATAGAAGCAGAAAGTAGAAGGGTGATTGATTACCAGGGCTCTGGGGAGGGGGAATGAGGAGTTGCTGCTTAATGGATAAAAAGTTTCAGTTGTACAAGATGAATAAATTCTAGAGATCTACTGTACAACATTGTGACTATAGTTAAGGATACTATATTGTGTATTTAAAATGCATTGGGAGGGTAGATCTCACATTATCTGTTCTTATCAAAATTTTAAAAAATGGCAAAATTTTTAAAAAGTTTACCTTATAAAATGTGTATAATATTGCCTTGGTCAGGAAGATGGAGTGTAAGACTTGTGTATCCTAGTGCTAAATCTATTTCCTCAAAGGATAATGAGTATCTCAATTTGATTGTCTTTATTTTAAAATCATTTACCTGTCACCTGCTGCAGAGAGCACATGGTCACGTGCAAGAAGATAATTACAGCTATGGCAACATTCTTTGGACAGTGTGAAAGATCCTTTGCTATTTATCTGCATTGTTCCATAACGGTAGCAGGATAAATTTAAATACAGTTAGAGCTGCAATTATTTATTGTTATCTTTTGCATTATTTTTTACCTGGGTAACACAAAAGAAAAAACATAATCAGTTCCAGCTGGAAACACTTCTACACCATGTCAAGGACAATAAGTTCACAAATTGACTTTACCTGCTATTCATGTGGTACACAAAAAGAACTAGGCAAAGGGGAATTTAATTAGTGTGTCTCATAGTACGAATAAATAGAAAAAAGATAGATTACTGATTGCATTGAAAACGAGTAGCATGCTTAGCTGTAAACAATTGAGCAGAGGTGGTTTGCTAGCATTTCTTTGGTCACAGAAATTTTGATTTTATTAGATTATCTCATGTGGAATCTAACTGGTACATGATTTTATGTATAAATGGAAAAATGAAATTTTATTATACTTATAAATATAGAAATTCCTTATCAAAAATGATACAATGAAAAGAATTTACACTGAAAAACTGAAAGATTATAATATTTACTGAAGACTTTATAGATGCAAAGAAGCAAGCAGAGAAAGAAATAATACCAAAGAATATGCATTTTTTAAAATCTAGGCTCCCCCTCTTTAAAACTAGAATAACAAAGCAATAGGTATCTCTGATTCAATGAAGCACACTATCAAAGATATTTTTATCACATATCTGTTATTATCATTTACTCTCATAAAAAATGGGAAAGAATTTGAAAAAGTAAAAATCAGGAACTTTATTAAGTACCAATTGTATGCTGGTAATTACTAGAGGTAAACTATGTAAAGGACATATATAATATTGCTATTTTCATTGTGGAAAAATGAACCTGTACATTGACTTAGCATTCACATAAAAAAAGAGCAAACACACATACACATTAATAGTTTTTTTTTTAATGGTGGAGTAATTTGTATCATTTGACATCACATTATATCCTTATATTTAAGATCTAATTTAACCTCCTTATTCACTTATGTCCCTTATCTCTTGTCTTTGAACTAGCAGACAGCCTAGTTGTTGAGTCACGCAAAAATAGCTCTTAGTTTTCTGCTTGCTTTGTGCTGTATGAGGAAACCAAATAAAATGGGTGCATGCATTTATACATTTATACATTTTTTATAAAACTTGAGTACCTATTATATGCAATATTATTAAGAAAAGTATCTTTACCTAAAAGAAACAAAACAAAACAAAACAAATGGACAAACATGACAAAACAGAAACCGTCATTGATACAGAGAACAAACAAGTAGTTGACAGAGGGGAGGCAGGTTGGGGGATGAAAGAAATAGGTGAGGGAGACTGAGTTACAAACTTCCAGTTGAAAAATAAATGAGTCATGGATATAAACGTACGGTATGGGGAATATAGTCAATAATTATGTAATATATGTGTATGGTGGAAGATGGTGACTAGACTTATCATGGTGATCATTTTATAATGTATAGAAGTATCGAATCACCATGTTGTGTACCAGGAACTAACATAATGTTGTAGTTTAATTATACATCACAAACAAGAAAAGAAACTCATAGAAAAAAAGAGATGGGATATGTGGTTACTGGAGCCAGAGATTGGAGGGAGAGGGAATTGGATGAAGGCTGACAAAAGGTACAAATTTCCAGTTATAAGATAAGTACTAGGGCTGTAATGTACAACATGATAAACATAATTAACACTGCTTTATGCTACATATGAAAGTTAAGGGTGTAAATCCTAAGAGTTCTCATCAGAAGGATTTTTTTTCTATTTATTTAATTTTGTATCTATATAAGATAATGGATATTTACTAAATTTATTGTGGTAATCATTTCATGATGTATGTAAGTCAAATCAGTATGCTGTTCTACCTAAATTTATACAATGCTGTATGCCAATTATGTCTCAATAAAACTGGAAAAAAAAAACCTAAAAGTGATGTCAACAAGGATGCTCCTGAAATTCCCTCCTCCCATGAAGGCATACAGCTACCCATAGATCAATCCTCTCTGAGAGAATTCCAGAAACTACACATCGAGCAACAGAAAATACCCACATTGAAACGGATAGGAGAGGCTGAGACACTCTCAACCGTAAACTTCTCCATGGACATAGCCACAGAACGTTGCAGTGAGGAGGGAACTTCCAACTCCCAGCTTCTCCCTGAGGAGTGAAGGATTTGGACTTAGCATTTAGCACCCCAACTTTTAAAGCTGCTAGCTGAAGAAAAGGCCCCCAAATCATCTAGCTCTGAGAGCCAACAGGGCTTGTATTAATGAATCCCACAAGACTACAGAAGACAAAGAGGGAGTTATCAAGTTGGTGTGTGAGCACTCTCGTGGCTACACTCTCCAGGCTCAGTCTGGATGGAGAAGACAAAAACACCCATCTCTCAGATTTTCCCTGGAAGATATTTAACTTTATGATTTCTCAGATGCTGCCTGAGGTTCTGGCTCCTAATTAGCCCACATCTAGGTGCTGAATGGGATCCACTCTGGAACCTGAAAGAGCCAGTGGGTTTTTCCTCTACCTTCTCCCCCTGGATAGCTCCAACAACAAAACCAAGTCTACAGCTTCTCCCTGGAAGCAACTTGCCAAAACAGCCCCAAATTTTTCAGCTGCTACCTGAAAGATAGACCCTCAAATCACCTAGCTGTGATAACCAACAGGGCTTTGCATTCACAAGTCCCACAGGAACATATCAAACAACAACAACAAAAACATGTTTCAAATGGGCACACAAGCACTTCCAACAGCTCCTTCCCAGGATTCAACAAAGATGGAGCAGGCAAAAATACCGACCTCCTAGTTTCTCCCTGAAAGGGATTTTACTGCATCATTCCCAGGTGATGCTTGACGTTCCAGCTTTCAACCTTTCTGCTGCATGTAGGAGATGACCAGGATCCTACAGAATCTGGCAGAGATGGTGACACGTCCCCCATGTCTCCCCCCAACTGCCTCCAACAGTCACACAAAGCCTCCAGCTTCTCCCTGGAAAGAGCTTGTCCACACATCAAGCACTTGAACTGCTATGGCTGCCACTTAAGGGACTGGCTCCCAATCAACTAGCTCTGACAGAGAACTGGCAGAGATTGACGTCCATGACTTCCCCCTGTACCACACAACAAAGAGGTGGTTCTATCATAGGCACTCCTAATAGCTATTCCTCTGGCTCAGCACAGAGTGAGTATAAGCAAAAACATCCAGCCCCCAGTTTCTCCCTGATAGGGGTTAGACTGCATATCTAATATCTTGGTTTTCTCAACTGCTGCCTGAAGGTGGGGCTTCCAATTAACCTGCAGTGGGTAACTGAAGTGGCAGGCAATTTGCAGTCCTTTGGGGCCTGAACACACTAATGGGAATTTCCCAAGTTTTGGGGACAGTGATAGGTCTTGGCACACCCTCAACTATGAATAGCCACTAAGAACAAAGTTGGATGCTTGGACAATCACAAAGGTTTGAAAGGCAAACAGGAGCTTGGGACTGGCTGATTGACAACGTTCCTTTCCTATATGAGGCCAATCTGTCAAGACAAGAAGAGGTGGCTATTTTATCTACTATGCAGAAACCAACACAGAGAGTCAAGAAAAAGGAAAAAAAATAAGATAATATGTTTTAAATGAAAAAACAACATAAATCTTTAGAAACCAATGTAATGAAACAGGGATAAGTGATTTACCTGATAGAGAATACAAAATAATAGTGCTCATTGAGGTCAGGAGAGCAAAGAATGAATAAAGTGAGAATTTCAACAAAAAGAAAAGAGTAAAAAAGTACCAAAGACAAATCACAGAGAATACAATAACTAAACTGAAAAATTCAATAGAGGGGTTTAAATCAATCTAGATCAAGCAAAAGGAAGGATCAGCAAACTTGAAGACAGAGCAGTGGGGGACATCCCTTGTGGTCCAGTGGCTAAGACTCCACACTTCCACTTCAGGGGGCCCGGGTTTGATCCCTGGCTGGGGAACTAGAATCCTCCATGCTGTGCAGCACAGCCAAACAAACAAGCAAACAAACAAGAAGACAGAGCAGTGAAAATTAACCAATCAGAAGAAAAAAAAAAAGGAAAAGAATGAAAAGACCCAACAGACTTATGGAATAAAATAGGGGTCCCAGAAGGAGAAGAAAGAGAGAAAGGACCAGAAAACTAGAAATAGAAGAAATCATGGCTGAAAACTTCTTCCATCAGCAGTGCTACCTACTATCTTTGTCTAAACCACCATTATTTTATGTTTGGATATGTGTCTCTTTTATTAATAGAGAAGACAGAGTGATAGTTTTAAAACATGAATTGTCACATTTTAAAAAAGGCTTATAATGGTTCCATTTTTCTTTAATAGTAAAAGCTAACAATAGCCTTTGATGACCTACAGGTTCTGACCTTCTATTATTTATCTATTCTTCTACTAATATCCCATATTATTGTCACAATGACCTTTTTGTTGTTCTTTAATTATACTAGGAATATTCCTGCAATACCATCTTTGCATTAGCTGTTTCCTATACCTGGAATGTTCAACCTCCACACTGCAGACATATGTATGAGTTGCTTTCCCATCTTTTTGTTTTTATTCAAATGTCAAATTCTCGATAAGGTTTACTGCAACATCCTGACACCCACACACTCCTTACATAGCCTGATTTTTTTTCCCCAAAAGTAATTACTATTTTTTAACATACAATACCCTCTAACTGTATCTATTTCACTCCCACATATTGGAATATTATTTTCATAAAGACTGATTATGTTCTATTGAATTCCCAGGTGTCCTTATTGCCTTAAATGTCACCTGTTGCATCTAAATAGTATTTGTTGAAGTAACATTAAACCAAGGCATCTTTGTGAAGTTCTCTAGCAGACCACTGAAAACTGAAGATTAGAACTCAGGAAATCAGTGAGGGTTGGAGATGAATATTTAGGAGTAATTTATGGTCAATATGGATCTTAAACAAAGTCACTAAGAACACGGTAGAACCTTTAAAATGGCTAGAATTAAAGAAGTGGAGGAAGTTTAAGTGGAAGCTGAGAATAAGCACTAAGGAAATAAGACTTCTATTATTAAATTCATTTTAAAGAATTTAACAATTATTATTTCTTATTTTAAAAAGAATTACTAAAAATTTATGAAAAATATTTTTTGGAGGATGTATTTCTTTCTATGTCTTCGTCCCCACCCCTACCCCCAGATTTTTTATAGCTGGTCAGCAAATGCTGAAAGGATTTAGAGCATAATGATTAACTAATTCCAATATTAGGAGAGGAAAACTAATTACTTAGCATGGATGTAGAACTAAAAATTTTGGTTACGTAATGTAGTTACTGTTATTAAAATTTTTACATTTTCTTTTCCTGATGGAAACATTTTTTTAAAGTCACTTATCTACTGTTTTAAAAAATCTAAGAATTATCTAATATACATTAAATAAAGTTCCTTGAATATGTGTATCCTAGGGTATAGATTAATGTAATTTGATTACCAATTATGTACAACCTGTGCTTTTTAGTAGCCTTTCAAAATGACTGTGAACCTTCATCCTAGTAACTCTGTTTAACCATCCTTTCTAGCTCACTGCCAAAGGTGCACTGGGAATCAAAATTGCTTAGAAGAGATATTAAGAACCTGTTTCTAGGTACTTTTATTTTGTGATAAAAAGTTGTTACTGATATTAAGAATATAATGCCAAAAGGTTATACAATATTTCAAAGAGAGCAATTTAGTCAATTATTCAGACAAATGCTATATCTAAATGCATAAGGTAAAAATGAAAAGGATATATAGATTGATAAATGAAGGAGTAATCCTGAATTGTACTGTGGGGTGGTACATCTTTTCTAGTTAAATAGTTGGAAATCAGAATTATAAGATATCTCCCTACATGGTATAATGCTTTGTTTTGCTTCACAGGAAAGTAGTGAAGCTCTATGGGGTGATCTCTACAAATGCTTAGCTCTTTGAAAGACAAAACTACTGTGAATTTTGAATGGATACATCATAGAAACAATAAAACAACATTGATTTTTCACTTTAAAAAATCAGGAAAATAATTTAGAAATAAAATATGATAGGTAATTAAAGTTTCTGGTGACATTCTGGTGACATTAATGTTTCTGGCAAAGATGAGGAAGAAATATTAACAACAGGTGCCACTATTAAAACTACCCATGCTGGACTGAAATTGAAGAAAGTTATATTTATCTTACGTATTTGAAAAACTTTTTGACAGTAAGGTCAATCAAACTGTAGAAAAGTTTTACTAATGAAGTAGATATGGTAAAGACGTAAAGATATGTCTGTAGAAAGTTTTACTAATGAGGAAGATATGGCAAAGACACTAAATGTCTTTAAATAATTTAGCCATATTAATGGAAACAGTAGGAGAGCTCTTGTTTGGACCATACATTTCTTCCAATCATTGCATTTGCTTACAACCTTATCACCTAAATTTTTCTGTGTGCTACCAGTCTCCAGTTAACTGGCATTTTCAGTGACAGTTTTTAATCTTTCTGTCTACCTCAGGGCATCCAAAGACCCTATTAAGAACAGTGGGATCCTTGAAGCCAAAGATTAAAAATCTTGGTTTGCAACAAGCACAAAACGTAACATGGGAAATTAGGCACAAAAAACAAACCAATGTAAAATTTAAGGTAAATTATTTAATCTCCACGACTGAATTTCTAAGAGTTTCTAAATATCTCGTAGAAGTATTATACAACATATAAATGCAACTCAAAACATATCTTTTTTAAAAAATTGCTTTTTGGCAGAGAGAGATTATTATTTGACATATGTTAGGATCAAGATAAATTTCTACTTTACTTATGAAAAATAGCAGGAAATTGCCATAGATTATTGCTTTACCAATGTGGAAAATTGTAAAGCACATATTATATAATCTGCAAACCATACATTTGGAAAAAATGATTAGAAAGTTTAATAAGGCAAATAGAGAGTAATTAAAATAAAGAAAATTTAATCAGATCAAAGATGGATCGTTTAAGGATATGAAGATGCTCACTAAAAGAGATAGATAATTTAAAATATATATATATATATTGTGGTCCTGTCTTTCACAAAGTAAAGGAACAAATAAGAATTATTCAATTATTTTAAGTTTTATTGTGCTTTAGATATATAATTCAGAAAAGGAAGCCCAATTTCATTCAATTGTCAGGGGACCAAATAATGTTATTTTTTTAACAGCACATCTTCTGATATTTGAAGACAAGAAGACATAATCTCTTGCAAAGATTTATTAAAATTAAATAATATATATTAGATTAGTAACTAAATCATGTCCTAGAGGTTGATTTATGTGCAAACACATTCATTCCAACTACAACTATTTACTTACTAAATAATTTTCCCAGGCACTGTGCTGGGCACCAGATATACAAAGATGAAAAATACAAGATCCTCCTAGAATTCAGTCACAAGTCAGTTTCAAACATAATTCATAAGGAAATTTTATTCACTTTCATTTAAACATGCCTTCAGAAACCATTTTTTACTTTACCACTTTCAGTTTCTTCTCACATAAAAAATGTACAGTAATATTGGCTGGAAAACACACCTCATTCTGCATGGATTCTACACATCTTTCAGGCACCAACACTGTGAATGGGAACTACTGAATTCTTATTGGTTTATATAGACCATTAAGAAAAAAAAATTATATGTCTGCTGGTAATAACATGTGGTCAGGCAAAGTGCTGAACACTTTCTGTGCATTTTATTCCCAATAGCCCTCTGAGTGCCCTTTTATACAGATACAGTAACTGAAGCTAAGAGAAGTTCACAACTTGCCCAGGGCGAAAATTGGGTAAATTGTCAGGTATATGATTTCAGCTCTCACATGGCTTGACTCCTGAGACTGATCTTAGCTACTTCACTATATCCTACCAGTCACAGTTTAACTGACCTTCCAGGAAAGTTCCCAAAGCAAAAATCTCCCTGTATGTGAAAATTCCTTAACACAATTATACAGTAATTATTGGACTGCTGTATGATTGGACACCTGCAAACACGTATCTAAATATGCTATATGTTTTGTTTACATATAGTACTAGTCTTTATGCAACAACGTCTGGAAACTAGACATCATTGTACATAATTGGTAAGATAGCTTTGACAGGAATTTTCTTCATGAGAATATAATATTTTGTTTATTGGTAATACTACTAAAATATTTGGTAAGAAATCAGCCATGATACTCAAAGAATACTGGTGGCCAGAGTTCTTTGGAGGAGTGACTGCTCTTTGCAAAAGCTGCTGCAATCTGAAGCACTGCTTCTTCACCTGGCTGCACACCACCTTTGCCACTCTGGTTTCTCCACACTGGGTTGGTCTTTCCACTGATATTATTTCCTAGTATTCTGCAACCATGCTTCATTACTCGAAATTGTTCTTCCTTGTGTCTGGATCATGTTCCTTCAGTTTGCCTTATTTGATATCTCCCCACTTCAGCTCACCATACAAGAGCTGGCCAGGTATCATGCTGCCATCCATTTTTTACACTTCTGCAGTCCAGTGGAACTGCATTGTAACAAATATAACCTCACTGCTGTTGGGTTGGCTGTATTCCAGGATTGTGTGTTGGTGAATATGTCCCTACATGTGATGCTAATGTTAAACATAGAGACCAATATTCTGTTCACTTTTAAATTATAGTGTGTTAGTAAACATCTCCATACCTTTCCACTCTAAATAATTTTTTTCATTAACCAAAATATTCATTTATTTAGTTGATAACATAATCTTTTTAGAATGACTTAAATACATTATTAATACATTAGAAATTTGAAAAAGTGATGCAGTTACCTTGACCTTACAGGCTGTATTTTAGTTTATATATTAATCAATATCTGGTGAATTATTCAGAAATTTTGTAATGGGTAATTGTGCAAAAAAAAATATAATCATCAGCAGTCTCTAGGAAATATTAAGGTTGCACCAGAAAAAATACCTGTAGAACCACAAACATTGTCATAAACTTCCCATAAGATATGGAAAAATATTCAGAACATCAGCATAAATTTTGGAAAGCTATTTTTTATAAATATCAGTAAGAAACCTGATATTTATTTTAAAAAATATGATCTAGTCACTAATAAGTTTAAGATATTGGTCTGTATTATTTTGAGCTTCAAACATAGCAAAATATCGAAAAATTGTTACTCTTTGAGCTACCTTGATGCATAAATGATTCCATAGCTGACTTGATATTCAGTTTTCACACAGTTCTACATAACATATTCTTAAATTATAGTTAACATGAATAGCCAAATACATAAAAGTGAGATCATTAGTGAGATCATTATCATAAATGATAGTGTCAGATCATCTCTTAGCTTTCAGTGGCTCTTTTTCTCTTTGTTAAAGCAAATTGTCCAAGGACACTAAGGCACACTATAGAGAACGTTTTCAATCACCTATACAATGATAAAACAAGAATCCCAGTCTGTTGTTTTGTGCATTGCACCACAGCATCACTCTTTATTCTGCTAGAGCCCTTTCCCTACTTCTTTCTATGCCACCTAACCATGTCACATCACCATGGTATAATTCCAATATGATGTATGCCAATATTTGATGTATATATCGCAAATGATTAAAAAATTATAACACGTAGTTAAAAATGAATAGTGTTAACTGGAGTACAGATCTTCCTTGACATACGATAGCATTGCCTCTCGATAAACCCATAGAAAATTGAAAATTTCCTAAGTTGAGATTACATTTAATACACTTCATCTACCAAACATCAGAGCTTAGCTTAACCCACTTTAAACGTGCTCAGAACACTTACATTAGCCTAGAGTTGGGCAAAACCACCTAACACAAAACCTATTTTATAACAAAGTGTTGACTACTCCTGTAGTTTATTGAATACTGTACTGACATTGAAAAACAGAATGGCACTATGGGAACAGAATGGTTGTGAGAGTAAAGATTGTTTACCCTTGTGATCGCTTCAATGAGTGTAATCTGCAGCTCGCTGCTGCAGCCCAGCATCACGAGAGCAGCATACCACAAATTGCTAACCTGGGAAAAGATCAAAATTAAAAATTTGAAGTACAGTTTCTACTAAAAGGGTATGCTTTTGCACCATCATCAAGTCTCAAAGTTGAAAACTTGTAAGTAAAACCATCTTAAGTCAGGGACTGTTTATATAGGTTACACATATGTAACTGGTAAGCATCTTATTCCATAAATTCAATTGTACAAAACATTTATTGCCACCTTTTAAGCATGCAAAGGGTTTTGTTTTATGAATTTCTGTTCCGCACACAGAAGATATTGCTTTTCACTCAATTCAGCTTCTTCCCATCTCTTCTGTTCCCACTTGCTTAAGTTTCCTGTTGTTGAATCAGAGTTACAAGGGCCTGAGACATTAGAAGACTATTGTATGTTGAGAGGTATTAACATCTAATTTCACTGATTTACACAGACACCTACTTTTGTAACTGATCTTTAGAGGTCCGTGTATTTCACGGCTGTTTCCACCTCATCCAGACTGCAAAACCCATCAAGTTTATTGGTTCTTGGCACTGTGTTCATGGTACTCTTAGGTACATGGAAAGCACACTGGAGTCAGAAAAATCTTTGCAGGCTGCCTCAGACACACTTGTGTAGAGAGATCATGAAGACATTTCTACTCATCTCTTACCGCATTAGTGCAGGGACACTTGGAGGCTTGGGTGCTGGAGGGCTCAGGCAAAGGACCCTACTCTCAATTGCCCAAATTATCTGGATATTCTAACAACATTCTTTCTTAGAGTCAAGTAGTAATAAGCTTCTTAGCATCTCGTTCAATCATTTACTTTTTCTCAATCTAGGGCATCCTTATCTAGCTCATTTTATTCTTGACTCAGTCAACTCTTCTTAATCTTTGTTTATAAAATTAATATTTCTTAAATCCAACTTTCTAGCCTTGGCTTTTGAAACTAACTATTTTGAGGGAGGTCAAGGGGTACATTGTAATGTATGAAAGATGACCTAGTTTAATATCTCAATGTAATATTCTACCAGGTATATTTTTGAAAGAAGGAAAATTATTAGCCATTCAACTTTGCTTTTAGTTATTCTAATGTGTACTTATATCAGTTTAATAAGAAATACACTGACATGTACAATTTTAAGATATAAATTGGGTTTCAATATAATAAAATATCATCGTATTTTGAAGTGTGATATTTTTGACCTGACAATTTCCAATTGTTAGAATCCTCATCAGTTTTATTATTACCTGTGGAAAATATATATATATATATATATATATATATATATATATATATATATATATATGTAATTTAAAAAACAGTAAGATATTTCTTACATTATATTCTGCAGAAGTAATTATTCTATACAATGACAATGTTTCCCATTTATTGAAATAAGAATCAGAAAATACAAGAAATTTTTATTTTGAACTCTTCTTCTAAGTTATAAATAACCAGACTTTATGTTCAGAACCACAGGGAAATGATTTAAATTAAGTTTTCCTTGGGTTGCTGTCTTGTGTGCAAAATCATGGGGTGATTTTTTATTTTTCCCCAAATTGTAAATCCTTAAGAGGATAACAAACTTTTAATGGGATCACTGCTGGAACTGAAACTTCTTTAGAGTTTACCAGGTAATGACCATTTAAGAGACCCACATAAATGTGTTGCTGTTGTAGACTGCTAAGTGTAGCATCCCAGAAATGAGATTTTGTCCAGATTTCCATAAGGAGTCCAAAGATGTGATGCAGTTCTAAGTAGGTCTTATGACTCTTCAAACTTAAGTTCTTTTTTGTGTCACTGGGATATTCTGAGAAAACTACTATTCTGGATGATAGATGATCTGTATAATAAAGTGAATAAATGTGCTCCACTGAGTACCTCAAAAAGACCTAAGATGATCTCTTCTTCACCTTGGAAACTTTGAAGTCTCAGTTGGCTTTAAACTTTGAGGATTTTTGTTTAATAAAACTACATTGCTGGGGCTTCCCTGGTGGCACAGTGTTTGAGAGTCTGACTGCCAATGCAGGGGACACGGGTTCGTGCCCTGGTCCGGGAGGATCCCACATGCTGCAGAGCGGCTGGGCCCGTGAGCCATGGCCACTGAGTCTGCACGTCCAGAGCTTGTGCTCTGCAACGGGAGAGGCCACAACAGTGAGAGGCCCACGTACCACAAAAAACAAACAAACAAAAAACACTACATTGCTAAGATGATAAATCTAAAAATTTCTATTTAAATAGAAATATCTAAATAGATTTTAAATAGGAGTGGACATTTTCCAAAGAAATAACTTTTAAGCATATACATCAGTCATAACAAAAGAAATTTAACATCTAAGAAACCCAAATTTAGAAGGTTATTCTTAGCAACCCACAAAATTAACATTTAAACTTCTACTGACTTTGATTTTAAAACTTGAAGAAAATAATAGATTTTTTTTATTCCATTCGATGACAGATAAAGGTAAGGGGCTATTTTAATGTACTTTATTCCAAGTGTCCTGAACTTTGTCCAATTGAGTGTAGAATTTAGCTTGCTTTGGCAGCATATGAAATAGATTTGGAATCAGTAGCACCCTGAAAGGGCCAGATTGACTCCTTTTCACATGGTTGAAAGTTATCCTTACCAAATATTTGCTTGCTAAACAGACGCTGACTTCATGGGCTAACATTCAGTTTAGAACTGTTTTATTCATGTCTGTGAAATATGAAGAAATCCAGTTTGATTCATTAAGCATGAATGTCCAAAAATATTTTTCTGATTTTGAGTTTTTTAAGGAAAAATTCAAATTTTAAACCTTTGTAGGACAATTTTGCCACATCCACGTAATTAAATTCAACAGATATTTATTAAGTGCAACTCATTCCCTTGGTCAGGGCCTATCCTAAGCAGCTTAGAGCAAAGAAAAGACAAATTCTTAGTTTTATATTTTTACTAGTATTCACTGGTTCCTTTAAACATCCAAAGAAAAAGTGACAGGTCTTCTTTATTTGGGTCTCACCATATCCATTTACACCCTTTTTAAGAGAAATCACTTATGATAAGTTTTTAAGAAATGTCACTATTTCTTCCATGAGGTTAAAAATGGTTTCTCCATATAATGAAGACAATTAAAATTTAAAAAAAAAATTAAAAATTCTAAGATCAATAGCAAAATAACCAGTGTAGAAGAAATAAGTAAAAGCCCGGAAACTGAGTTGGCATATCTAAATGGATAGAAAGAATGTGAATTGTAATGTGATCACCAAGTACAAGAATCACACAGATCACATATGTATATTTATCTTTGAGAATCTGAAGGAATTAGAAAAAATAATCCCCTTCAACTAAATGTTCTCCTCCTCTGCTCTTATTATTATTGTTGTCCCTTCTAACAGTCTTCAGTGCTGAAGGCTTACTCTATTACAACCTTCCTCTCTACCATCTTACTTCAGTCAGGGCTTTATTCTCCTGCTCTAAATCTATTTCTCCAGTCTCTGCTGAATGGTAGCTCACCCACCCACTAAGAAGAAATAACAACAACAACAACAACAATAATAATAATAATGCCTATTCTTAAACAATCAGGGCTTTGTACATATGTTATATCAGTTGATGCGCTCAGTAGTCCTGGAGGTAGATAAGTCAAGCGTTCTTGTCTTCATTTGAAACATTAGTAAATAAACTCTAGCATCACTGTGAATCTGCAGCTGCTAGTTTATTTCCAGCTTCTCAGGCTTATCATGCCTTTCCCCATGAAACACACAGAGAAACTTCTACAAATGCAGAAACTTCAACCAGGTTCTGAGCCAACTGCATTCAATGAGAACAGCAGCTATTCTCATATTCTCAGCACTTTCTCACCCCCATTTCAGAATACAGGAAACTTTTGCTTTGCTTTAGTCTATTATGTATCATCTATTTTACATATCTGAAACTGTGATTCAGCATGTCTGGTTCAATATCTGAACACCCTCATAGACCCTCCCTTATTAAAGTAATTACCTATCCACTTTTTTCTCCTTTGTAAACCAGTAATCCCACTGGACAACTCCATCCCACTACACCCCAATCCACCACCACCTTGTTCACGCACTTGCTCACACACATGTCATATTTAGTCATCCCCTTGTGTCTCCCATTCACAGGACTAACCACCACTTCATCATTCCTGCCTCATTTCCTTGCCTTTGGACAGTTTCTCCTGTGGTGAGTAGGAGATTTACTCAAACCACTCTCACTCCCAACGCCACTAATACTTCTCTGAGTCCTAGCCTTATTTTGCTGCCCATTCTTTATCTTAGGGTTTGGACCCTCTTATTGTTTATCTATCAGCTAATGGCTCCAATCATTTTTCTTCCTTTCTTTACTTTTTTTTTTTTTTACTTCAGCCTACATCAAATAATGTATAACCTAATGAGGTAATACACAGATTCACACAAACACAAACACACTTAAATGCATGTATTAAATAATACTAACCCTTTACAAGTGAATTGGCAAGTGTCAGCATTCTGAATCTTCTACTTTTTCCTATTTTATTCTATCATAGTCTACTTTTTATTCTAGTCTTCTCTCTCATTTAATCTAAATAAATGATCAATGATAAAATGATCAAAATAAAATAAAGTGAGTTTATAATTTGCTAAATGGTTCATGGCCCACAATTTGATAAGGCAATGCTGTACCTTGCTAGTAGTATTCATCCCTGGAAAATATTTACCCAAAGGATAATATCTGCTGCTCACCAAGCTGACAAATTCTTTGACCTCAAATTTAGGAACTGCTGACCAAGTTTCAAATACATATACATGCCTTCCAACAGAGGTTAAGAACACATGAACTAATACCATTTGGTCACCAGTTCATATGACAGTTATTATTAATAAATCTTCTAGCTGTTGCTTTTTTCTAAAATCTATTTGTAAGATACATGAGAGCAGATAATTTTTTTTTATTAATTGATGTAGCTCTTGTGTCTAGACAGACACTGGCACATAACAGGCACTCAAATACTTGTTCAATGAGTCAATCAGTGAATCAGTGAATGTTTGAAAGAGGTTTAGTAGACCTTTACTCATTCATGTAGTCTCTCACTCAGTAACCATCTGATGAATAACCATATGTTAGTCACTGCCTGTTCCTGTTACATTATAACATTTATTCAAACCAAGTCCATAATTTTGAGAATCTCCTGAACTAGTGGAATATTAAGTAATAGATTAATACCTATCCCTTTCTGTATATGGAGCTCTTATGTGACATGCATATTAATTTGTTCCTTGTCCATCAGTCAATAACTATTTAAAGAGAATGTGGAATGTGTTGCATTGTTCTAGGCCTGGGAGATGGAATGACAAACAAGAAAAATCCCATAATTTCAAGGAGTTCACAGTTCAGTGGAGCAGAATAGAAACACAATATAAACAAATAGACAGACGGCCAGAGGAAGATGGCAGAAGAGTAAGTCGTGGAGATCACCTTCCTCCCCACAGATACATCAGAAATTCATCTACACGTGGAACAACTCCTACAGAACACCTACAGAACGCTGACAGAAGACCTCAGACCCCCCAAAAGGCAAGAAACTCCCCACATACCTGGGTAGGGCAAAAGAAAAAAGAATAAACAGAGACAAAAGAATAGGGACGGGACCTGCACCAGTGGGAGGGAGCCGTGAAGGAGGAAAGGTTTCCACACACTAGAAGCCCCTTCGTGGGTGGAGACTGCAGGAGGCGGAGGGGTAAAGCTTCAGAGTAGCAGAGGAGAGCACAGCAACAGGGGTGTGGAGGGCAAAGAGGAGAGATTCCAGCACAGAGGATCGGTGCCCTGAGGCACACACCAGCCCGAGAGGCTTGTCTGCTCAGCCGCCAGGGCGGGCGGGGCTGGGAGCTGAGTCTCAGGTATCGGGTTTCAGTGGGAGTGGAGGGAGAGGACTGGGGCTGGCGGCAGGAAGAGAGCCTGAAGGGGTTAGTGCACCACGGCTAGCCCGGAAGTAGTCCGGGAAAAAGACTGGAGCTGCCGAAGAGGCAAGAGACTTTTTCTTCCCTTTTGTTCCCTGGTGCATGAGGAGAGGGCATTAAGAGCCCTGTTTAAAGGATCTCCAGAGACGGGCGCGAGCCGCGGCTAAAGGCGCGGCCCCCGGAGACAGGCATGGGATGCTGGGGCTGCTTCTGCCACCGCCACAAGGCCTGTGTGCGAGCGCAGGTCACTGTCCACCCCCCCTTCCGGGGAGCCTGTGCCGACCGCCACTGCCAGAGTCCTGGGACCCAGGGATGGCTTCCCCGGGAAAGCGCACGGAGCACCTCGGGCTGGTGCAACGTCATGCTGGCCTCTGCCACTGCAGGCCCGCCCCGCACTGCGTGACCCTCCCTCCCTTCAGCCTGAGTGAGCCAGAGCCCCCAAATCAGTGGCTCCTTTAAACCCGTCCTGTCTGAGCGAAGAACGGATGCCCTCCAGTGACCTACGCACAGAGGTAGGGCCAGGTCCAAGGCTGAGACCCGGGAGCTGTGAGATCAGAGAAGAGACAGGGAAATCTCTCTGTGCAGCCTCGAAGGCAGCGGATTAAAGCTCCACGGTCCACTTGATGTGCCCTGAGTCTGTGGAGTGCATGAATGGACAGTGAATCATCCCAAATTGAGGAGGTGGACATTGAGGACAAGATTTAAGATTTTTTCCCCTTTTCCACTTTTTACAACGAATTATCCTAAATTGAGGAGGTGGACTTTGAGAGCAAGATTTTCGATTTTTTTCCCCCTGTTCGCTTTTTGTGAATGTGTATGTGTATGCTTCTGTGTGAGATTATCTCTGTATAGCTTTGATTCCACCATATGTCCCAGGGTTCTATCTGTCCTTTTTTTTTTCCTCAATAATTACGTTTTTATTTTAATAATGCTACTATATTTTATACTTTATTCTATTTTACTTTATCTTCGCTCTTTCTTTTTTTCCTACCTTCCCTTCCTCCCTCCTTCCTCCACCCCACCTTTCTTTCTTTCTCTCTTTCTTTCCTTCCTCCCTCCCTTCCTCCTTCCTGTCTTTCTTTCCTTCTTTCTTTCTTTCATTTTTTCTTTCTTCCTTTCTTTCTAACTTTCCTTCTTCCCTCCCCCTTTCCGTTCTTACTTTCACTCTTTCTTTTTCTTTCCTTCCTCCCTCCCTCCTATCTTTCTTTCCATCTTTCCTCCCTCCCTCCTTAATTTCTTTCTTTCTTCTTTCCTTCTTCCTTTCTTTATCTCTCTCTTTCTTTCTTCTACTAATTCTTTCTTTCTACTTTTACTCCCTTTTATTCTGAGCCCGGTAGATGAAAGGATATTGGTGCAGCAGCAAGGAGTCAGTGCTGTGCCTCTGAAGTGGGAGAACCAACTTCAGGACATGGGTCCACAAGAGACCCCCCAGCTCCACATAATATCAAGTGGTGAAAATTTCCAGAGATCTCCATCGCAACACTAGCACCCAGCTTCAGTCAACGACCAGCAAGCTACAGTGCTGGTCACCCTAGGCCAAGCAACTAGCAAGGCAGGAACAAAACCCCACACATTAGCAGAGAGGCTGCCTAAAAACATAATAAGGCCACAGGCACCCCAAAACACACCACCAGACGTGGACATGTCCACCAGAAAGACAAGACCGAGCCTCAACCACCAGAAAACAGGAAATAGTCCCCACCAACCAGGAAACCTATACAACCTACTGAAACAACATTAGCCACTGGGGACAGACACCAAAAACAACGGGAACTACGAATCTGCAGCCTACAAAAAGGAGACCTCAAACACAGTAACATAAGCAAAATGAGAAGACAGAAAAACACACAGCAGGTGAAGGAGCAAGGTAAAAACCTACCAGACCTAACAAATGAAGAAGTAATAGGCAGTCTACCTGAAAAAGAATTTAGAATAATGATAGTAAAGCTGATCCAAGATTCTATTTCCAAGATCCATAATCTTGGAAATAGAATAGACAAAATGCAAGAAACAGTTAACAAGGACCTAGAAGAACTAAAGATGAATCAAGCATCGATTAAAAACACAATAAATGAAATGAAAAATACTCTAGATGGGATCAATAGCAGAATAACTGAGGCAGAAGAACGGATAAGTGAGGTGGAAGATAAAATAGTGGAAATAACTAATGCAGAGCAAAATAAAGAAAAAAGAATGAAAAGAAGAGAGGACAGTCTCAGAGACCTCTGGGAAAACATTAAACGCACCAATATTCGAATTATAGGGGTTCCAGAAGAAGAAGAGAAAAAGAAAGGGACTGAGAAAATATTTGAAGAGATTATAGTTGAAAACTTCCCTAATATGGGAAAAGAAATAGTTAATCAAGTCCAGGAGGCACAGAGAGTCCTATACAGAATAAATCCAAGGAGAAATACGCCAAGACACATATTAATCAAACTGTCAAAAATTAAACACAAAGAAATCATATTAAAAGCAGCAAGGGAAAAACAACAAATAACACACAAGGGAATCCCCATCAGGTTAACAGCTGAGCTCTCAACAGAAACTCTACAAGCCAGAAGGGAGTGGCAGGACATAATTAAAGTGATGAAGGAGAGAAACCCGCAACCAAGATTACTCTACCCAGCAAGGATCTCATTCAGATTTGACGGAGAAATTAAAACCTTTACAGACAAGCAAAAGCTGAGAGAGTTCAGCACCACCAAAGCAGCTTTACAACAAATGCTAAAGGAACTTCTCTAGGCAAGAAACACAACAGAAGGAAAAGACCTACAAAAACAAACCCAAAACAATTAAGGAAATGGAATAGGAACATACATATCAATAATTACCTTAAATGTAAATGGACTAAATGCTCCCACCAAAAGACACAGAGTGGCTGAATGGATACAAAAACAAGACCCATATATATGCTGTCTCCAAGAGACCCACTTCAGACCTAGAGACACATACAGATTGAAAGTAAGGGGATGGAAAATGATATTCCATGCAAATGGAAATCAAAAGAAAGCTGGAGTAGCAATTCTTATATCAGAAAAAATAGACTTTGAAATAAAGACTATTAGAAGAGACAAAGAAGGACACTATATAATGATCAAGGGATTGATCCAAGAAGAAGATATAACAATTGTAAATATTTATGCACCCAACATAGGAGCACCTCAATACATAAGGCAAATACTAACAGCCATAAAAGGAGAAATCGACAGTAACAGAATCATAGGAGGGGACTTTAACACCCCACTTTCACCAATGGACAGATCATCCAAAATGAAAATAACTAAGGAATCACAAGCTTTAAATGATACATTAAACAAGATGGACTTAATTGATATTTTTAGGACATTCCATCCAAAAACAACAGAATACACATTTTTCTCAAGTGCTCATGGAACATTCTCCAGGATAGATCATATCTTGGGTCACAAATCAAGCCTTGGTAAATTTAAGAAAATTGAAATTGTACCAAGTATCTTTTCCGACCACAATGCTATGATACAGGACATCAATTACAGGAAAAATATCTGTAAAAAATACAAACACATGGAGGCTAAACAATACACGACTCAATAACGAAGTGATCACTGAAGAAATCAGAGAGGAAATTAAAAAATACCTAGAAACAAATGACAATGGAGACACGATGACCCAAAACCTATGGGACGCAGCAAAAGCAGTTCTAAGGGGGAAGTTTATAGCAATACAATCCCACCTTAAGAAATAGGAAACATCTCGATTAAACAACCTGACCCTGCACCTAAAGCAATTAGAGAAAGAAGAAAAAAACCACCCCAAAGTTAGCAGAAGGAAAGAAATCATAAAGATCAGATCAGAAATAAATGAAAAAGAAATGAGGGAAATGATAGCAAAGATCAATAAAACTAAAAGCTGGTTCTTTGAGAAGATAAACAAAATTGACAAACCAATAGGCAGACTCATCAAGAAAAAAAGGGAGAAGACAAATAAATAGAACTGGAAATGAAAAAAGAGAAGTAACAACTGACACTGCAGAAATACAAAAGATCATGAGAGATTACTACAAGAGACTCTATGCCAATAAAATGGACAACCTGGAAGAAATGGACAAATTCTTAGAAATGCACAACCTGCCAAGACTGACTCAGGAAGAAATAGAAAATATGAATAGACCAATCACAAGCACTGAAATTGAAACTGTGATTAAAAATCTTCCAACAAACAAAAGCCCAGGAACAGATGGCTTCACAGGCAAATTCTATCAAACTTTTAGGGAAGAGCTAACACGTATTCTTCTCAAACTCTTCCAAAATATAGCAGAGGGAGGAGTACTCCCAAACTCATTCAATGAGGCCACCATCACCTTGATACCAAAACCAGGCAAGGATGTGACAAAGAAAGAAAACTAAAGGCCAATATCACTGATGAACACAGATACAAAAATTCTCAACAAAATACTAGCAAACAGAATCCAACAGCACATTAAAAGGATCATACACCATGATCAAGTGGGGTTTATTCCAGGAATTCAAGGATACTTCAATATACGCAAATCAATCAATGTGATACACCATTTTAACAAATTGAAGGAGAAAAACCATATGATCATCTCAATAGATGCACAGAAAGCTTTTGACAAAATTCAACACGCATTATGATAAAAACCCTGCAGGAAGTAGGCAAAGAGGGAAATTTCCTCAACATAATAAAGGCCATATATGACAAACCCACAGCCAACATCGTCCTCAATGGTGAAAATCTGAAACCATTTCCACAAAGATCAGGAACAAGACAAGGCTGCCCACTCTTATCACTCTTATTCAACATAGTTTTGGAAGTTTTAGCCACAGCAATCAGAGAAGAAAAGGAAATAAAAGGAATCTAAATTGGAAAAGAAGAAATAAAGCTGTCACTGTTTGCAGATGACATGATACTATACATACAGAGTCCTGAAGATGCTACCAGCTAATCAATGAATTTGGTAAAGTAGCCAGATACAAAATTAATGCACAGAAATCTCTGGCATTCCTATACACTAATGATGAAAAATCTGAAAGTGAAATCAAGAAAACACTCCCATTTACCATTGCAACAAAAAGAATAAAATATCTAGGAATAAACCTCCTTAAGGAGACAAAAGATCTGTATGCAGAAAATTATAAGACACTGATGAAAAAAATTAAAGATGATACAAATAGATGGAGAGATATACCATGCTCCTGCATTGGAAGAATTAATATTGTGAAAACGACTCTATTACCCAAAGCAATCTACAGATTCAATGCAATCCCTATCAAACTACCACTGGCATTTTTCACAGAACTAGAACAAAAAATTTCAAAATTTGTTTGGAAAAACAAAAGACACTGAATAGCCAAAGCCATCTTGAGAACGAAAAATGGAGCTGGAGGAATCAGGCTCCCTGACTTCAGACTATACTACAAAGCTACAGTAATCAAGACAGTGTGGTACTGGCATAAAAACAGAAAGAAAGATCAATGGAACAGGATAGAAAGCCCAGAGATCAACCCACGCACATATGGTCAACTTATCTTTGATAAAGGAGGCAGGAATGTACAGTGGAGAAAGGACAGCCTCTTCAATAAGTGGTGCTGGGAAAACTGGACAGGGACATGTAAATGTATGAGATTAGATCATTCCCTAAGACCATACACAATAATAAGCTCAAAATGGATTAAAGACCTAAATGTAAGGCAGAAACTATCAAACTCTTAGTGGAAAACATAGCCAGAACACTCTATGAGATAAATCACAGCAAGATCCTTTTGGACCCACCTCCTAGAGAAATGGAAATAAAAACAAAGATAAACAAATGGGACCTAATGAAACTTCAAAGTTTTTGCACAGCAAAGGAAACCATAAACAAGACCAAAATACAACTGTCAGAATGGGAGAAAATATTTGCAAATGAAGGAACTGACAAAGGATTAATCTCCAAAATTTATAAGCAGCTCATGCAGCTCAATAGCAAAAAAAAACCAAACAACCCAATCCAAAAATGGGCAGAAGATTTAAATAGGCATTTCTCCAAAGAAGATATACAGACTGCCAACAAACACATGAAAGGATGCTCAACATCTTTACTCATTAGAGAAATTCAAATCAAAACTACAATGAGATATCATCTCACACCAGTCAGAATGGCCATCATCAAGAAATCTAGAAACAATAAATGCTGGAGAGGGTGTGGAGAAAAGGGAACACTCTTGCACTGCTGGTGGGAATGTGAATTGGTACAGCCACTATGGAGAACAGTATGGAGGTTCCTTAAAAATCTACAAATAGAACTACCATATGACCCAGCAATCCCACTACTAGGCATATACCCTGAGAAAACCATAATTCAAAAAGAGACATGTACCAAAATGTTCATTGCAGCTCTATTCACAATAGCCCGGAGCTGGAAACAACCTAAGTGTCCATCATCGGATGGATGGATAAAGAAGATGTGGCACATATATACAATGGAATATTACTCAGCCATAAAAAGAAACGAAAATGAGCTATTTGTAATGAGGTGGATAGACCTAGAGTCTGTCATACAGAGTGAAGTAAGTCAGAAAGAGAAAGACAAATACTAACACATATATATGGAATTTAAGAAAAAATATGTCATGAACAACCTAAGGGTAAAACAGTAATAAAGACACAGACCTACTTGAGAATGGACTTGAGGATATGGGGAGGGGGATGAGTAAGCTGTGACAAAGCGAAAGAGCGTATGAACATATATACAGTACCAAACATAAGGTAGATAGCTAGTGGGAAGCAGCCGCAGAGCACAGGGAGATCAGCTCCATTCTTTGTGACCGCCTGGAGGGGTGGGATAGGGGGGGTGGGAGGGAAGGAGACGCAAGAGGGAAGGGATGTGGGAAGAGATGTATATGTATGACTGATTCACTTTTTTATATAGCACAAACTAATTTAAAGAATTAAAAAATAAAAACAAAACAAAAAAACACACAAATAGACAAATAAGAAATAGTAACTAGCATTAGATACTATGAAGAAATAAAACATGGTGAAGAGAGAATGATATGGGAGGAGGGGGAAGGTTAGAAGAAAGAGACAGTTCTACTTTTAAAAACTACTAGAAGGTAATGGGAAACTGCGATATCAAAGGAACTGGAAAAAATGTGAAAAGCTACCCTTTTCTTTCTCAATTCAGAAGGACACAATGTTTTCACTGTTCAAAGTTTGAAGAAGAAAAAGGCTTTCATGATTGCTGGTCATTCATCCTCCATGAATTAAAAGTGCAAAAAAAAATTAAAACGGGCTTCCCTGGTGGCGCAGTGGTTGAGAATCCGCCTGCCGATGCAGGGGACATGGGTTCGTGCTCCGGTCTGGGAAGATCCCACATGGCGCGGAGCAGCTGGGCCCGTGAGCCATGGCCGCTGAGCCTGCGCGTCCGGAGCCTGTGCTCCGTAATGGGAGAGGCCACAACAGTGAGAGGCCCGCGTACCACAAAAAAAAAAAAAAAAAAAAAAAAAAAAATTAAAACAAGAAAGAAAAGAAACAGAGCCTTCCATTTTTAAACAACCAAGGTTAATACAGAGTATTTTGCTGGAAAGGAAGACAGGTTTTAAACTGAACCCATGTTTAAGGGGAAACGATTGCTATGACATGCATTTCTCATATCAGAGCAATTTAGATAGGAAATAACCAGTAAGTAGATATTTTGTATTATAAATGAAAAAATACTGAAAGGGTTATTGTTGTCTTTTTCACTGAACAATTCAGCAGGAAAAATTATTCAGCCTCGGGCAGAGGAAACAAACATCATCAAGTACAACAGTGTTGTTTGGATACTTCTCCTATCCTCAAGGACTCTCATGTTTCCAATACTCATTTCTTTGTATGTCGCCTTTCAATACACATCCTTATGTCTTGTACACACTCAATCTGTTCATTTTTGATTGCTGTCATTGTGTACTTCTAGAATCTTAAGCATACCGAGGACAACTGCTTTCCCTGAAATAATATTATGATGATAAACTAAAAATAAATACAATTTGAACAAACCTGTAGTAAATTTATGTAAGTAGACTGTTTTAAATCTTTACATTTAAAAACTAGATTTCATTTTATTGGAAGTCAGAACTAGACAATATTTAGTATACTTTGGATGATGTTATAGTAATCTCTCAGTATAAACAAACTAAATAGAAAAAAAAAGGTAGTAAAGCAATTCTATTACTCTGAAAAGAAAAACAGAAATATTCTCTCTTAAGATCAGTTCCTCGCTATTTGCTTTCTCTGTTTATATGATAATATTCCTGAACTTCGAGGGGTTCATTTCCTGAGCTCTCAAGGCAGCAGCCATCTGACTCTGTTCAATGGGAGGTCCTGGTAGGAGACAGGGGAATGGGAGGCAGGAAGAAGCCAAAGGATTTCTTCCCCTTTGCCAAAATTTTTATTACACTGACAGTGATAACTCCAGCAATGTCTATATCTCCTCTGGGTCTCTAACTCCCACTAAACTGGACTGCCTGAATCCAGCTGTTGCAGATAATCCTTTCCCCTGAGCACGAGTAACATGGCCTCTTTCCTTTGTACCTCTAGCCAAAAAGTACTATTTGTTCCCCATTGTTGCCGATATCTGCAGCATATCATTGTCCCCATTTTCTTACTCAGTTTTTCCATTGCCAGTGCAACCAATTTTCTTTATTAAGTTCTCTCTGCTTTAAATTTGTTGGTTTCATTTTCTTAGTTAAAACTTGAAGAATACAGCAATATTTGATCTATTCTATACATATATGCAATATTAAAATGCTTTGATGGCTACATTGAAATATAGTCTCATAAATCTTTTCATAATTACATATTTCTATATTCTTTTCCATTTCCAATTTTTAAATTAAATTTATTTGGCTGCATTGGGTCTTCGTTGCAGCATGTGGAATCCTCGTTGTGGTGAGCAGGCTCTTTGTTGCAGTGTGTGGGCTTCTCTCTAGCTGTGGCATGTGGGCTCCAGAGCTCGTGGGTTCAGTAGTTGCATCATGCAGGCTCTCTAGCTGTGGTGCACCAGCTTAGTTGCTCCACGGCATGGAGGATCTTAGTTCTCTCAACAGGGACTGAACCCATGCCCCCTGCATTGGAAGGCTGCTTCCCAACCACAGGACTGCCAGAGAATCCCTCCATTTCCAGATTTTAAGTTGGACATTTATATATATGTTCTAGAAAACAAGGCTTTCTTATTCCAGTGTGGTTAATACTTGATAAATTGTAATAAATCGTTCCTCTTTCCAGAACACTTCCTCATTTTATGAAAGCAAAACACCTTTCTCGGTATTTTTCTCCTACTTACCTTGTCCATACTGTTCTCACAGGAGTTGCTTGTTTTTCCCACAAATTCAATCGCCCATATTTGATTGGTTCAAGCAGGCGAAGAAGAAGAAGAAGAAGAAGAAGAAGAAGAAGAAGAAGAAGAAGAAGAAGAAGAAGAAGAAGAAGGAGGAGGAGGAGGAGGAGGAGGAGGAGGAGGAGGAGGAGGAGGAGGAGGAGGAGGAGGAGGAGGAGGAGGAGGAGGAGGAGGAGGAGGAGGAGGAGGAGGAGGAGGAGGAGAAGGGGAAGGGGGAGGGGAATGGGAAGGGGAAGGGGAAGGAGAAGGAGAAGAAGGGAAAGAGAAAGGAGAAGAGGAGGAAGAGGAGGAGGGGTTAGGGGGGAGAATGGGGGGAGGAAGAAGAAGAAGAAGAAGAAACAGGAGGAGGAGAAGAGAAAAATAAACAATTACTTCTTTTAGGAGTTTCGGATAGGACTGTGTTATTGTTGGTTGACTCTGGTTTCTGCCTAATGAAAATAATCTGCAGTGGAGTTATGAACCTATATCCAAAGAGAAACAGAAACAAGAAAGGTAGATTTGCAGTTCTTTTGAAGTCAGCCTTCATTCCTGTCCTTCCATCTATGTTTTTTTAAAGTATAAATATAAGTATAAATATATAAGTACATATACATATTAATTTAAGTAATTGGAGGGTGTACTCTAAGCCAATATAATCTTTTGATTAAGCTAGGTTGAGTTCATTTTCCATCACTTGCAACCTGAGATGCCTTAAGTAATACAAACAGCATTTTACTGTATTACTGTGTCATACTGGTAAATCTGTTCCTTGGAATAAGGACATTCCCTGTGTTATGGTAATGATGTCTCACAGAGAAGTTAAATTATTCTTGTTGTCTAGAATCCATTTTTAAAGGCTTGAATCACAGATTCCAACTAAAATTGAGAACAAAAGCCACAAGTGGGCTGCAGGTGCAAGGCTCTTCTAGGTCTTGACATGAACAAATCAAAATATCTACCCATGTTGGGGGTGAATTTTAAAATGGAATAAAAACATATAGCAAGCTAGAAAGAGGAAGAAATAATAAAGTATAACAAGGAAGTAGAACCAGCTCTTTAAGATGCAGTATATATATTGCAAAGCAATGGGTGGAATACAATTAATAATAAATATCTAAATAAGTTAGCTGACAAGAACACAAAAATTTGCAAAGTGAAATTATACTTTTTTGTTTTATTTAATGTATTCATTTATCTCCTTTTCCTCCTTAAATAAATGAAAGAGAAGACTCCAAGGGCAAAATGATATTCTATTGATGGAGACAGCATGGCAGGTCAGAGTTGGCAGGCACCTTTGAAATGTGTTTTATTTTCCTATATATTTATAAAGGATACTTTAACATCTAGGTATTCAGAGCACAATTTGGAGAATTATTCTAATTGAGGTCCCTCTAGTATGTATTACCACTTTAAAAAATGCTATATCACATTTTTTTTGAGAATGGGACAGTTGTATTTAAAAACATAAAAATTCTTAAGAGAAGTACTTCCCTAGGATTACAGGGAAGAACGTTTATTCAAAGTCTCCCACCCTATGCTTTATCTCAACACACATTTTTGACACTTCCTTAGTGTCAAACGTGAACACATGCTCACTCACACACAAAAATATTTTTTTAACTAAGGCAAGGATGTCTAAAAATGAGCCTTTGGCAAAATAATTAAGTGGGTAAATTTGCCTCGTTATGCTTTGCTTCCCCCATTTCTTTTTTGTCTCAGAACCTTCGGAATATATGTGCTGAGACAAAGTTGGGCACGTGCTCAAATAATTCACTGAGGTAAATACTTCACTAAATTATTAGTCAAATATTGCAAAAGTATGATTAAGGATTATAAAATCTCCTATTAGACTCTTGAATTCATTGTCCATAAACAAGTTAATTTATCTATCACTTATTTATTGCAAGTTTTTTCCTTATTAGCTAATATTTTATTTAGGGATCTTAGGACTTAGGGTCAATTTTTAAATGTTCTGTTTAAATTTAAGTTCCTTTTCAATGACATACAAAATGAATCAATGTACTGTCTCCTTCATAGAATAATGACTAGATATATGTCCAGATCATATATGGGTTTTTTTGGGGGGAGGGGTTTAAATTTAATTCAATTAAGCTCTGTCATGAGAACAATGATAAAATTCCTTGATAGGATTTTTAGAAACTTTTTTTTAATTGAGTCAATTTAATCAACTTAAAAATATTTCAGTGAAAGAATGTATCTAATAATGATAAATACCAGGTTTGACCTGAGTATAAAAGAGTTATGGTGGAATGGGCATCTAGCAGAGGTTAGATTTTCAAATCTCGAACTTCATATCATTTCATATTACTAATAGTATTTCTTTCTAGAATTGTCCATTCTCTAAACTTATGCAGGATTTACATTTTCAAAAGTGTGAAGGGAACCATTATTGATTGTTTTGTTTAATGAAAAATTCCTGTGACCAAGTTCCATTTATCTCTGGAATGTTATTGCCTACTCCACCACCTGATGGTAAATTACTCAACCATAAATTCTGTGTCTCAAAGATTTTCTTTGCAGATTCTCACTGTCCGCCTGCTTTAGTTAAAATAACCCTATAGCTAGGACCATACAAGTCAGCTGGATTTTACATACTTTAAAAAATTCATTTAATATAATTTTTAAATTATTTGCAAGGTTGTTCATATAAATGATTTCACAAGTTAAAAATGATCCTCTGGTAGACTTCTGGTAATGAGTTTATTTTGCTAAACATGGCCTCCATAATTCCAGTAAGGGTTTCTATCCTTATTAAAATACTTCTCAGCTGCTGTTACAATTTTACTGCTGTCAATTTTACATTGCTTTCTCTTGGTTCCTGTACAACCATGTGTAGCATTACCTTAAACACTGTATCTATTGTTGTCCTGTTCCCATAATTCTTAGTATAACATATTTTTTGTAGCTGTCACTTGTTCAAATGGAGCTTCATGTGCCTTGTCATTGTAGCATATCATTGCTCTCATTGGTCTTTATCTCCCACCACTGTCATCTTCAAAGGAAGGTGATCCTGTCTCTGACTCTACAAGTTGTACTGTTACAGTCAAGACTGGCTCCACACTGACCATTAAATCTTTCCATTCTAACAGATCACATAAGTCATTCTGGTTTAGTACTAAATGCAGTGTGATGTTAAGCTGTAAGCCACTGAGTTATAGATGCTAACACTTTGATTTATTCACTTTTACCTTCTATGTGCATTCTGAGTATTGGGATAAAAGAGATATTTTCCAGGAAGAATGTCACTAGAAGGCCTTTTAGCATCTGTTCTGTACCTGATAATATCCTCAGAATGATACACACAATATTTCTGAAAGCAGAACAGGTAAATTTGGTTAAAATATAAATGTTCAAAAATATGCAAAAATAAAAATACATGGAAAATAGTTATGTTATAATAAAGGTTAAAAGTGAGATTTATATCAAATACAAAACAAGGTTTAATATGCCATTCTGTGGGATAAAGCTACATGTAATCACAAGAGTGACATCCAAGAAAGAAAGTAAAATTTCAAGAGAATAAAACAGTTTTTTAAGATGAAAGAGAATGATACATTTAAGAAGCAGAAATAAATCAGTATGAAATATTATACATTAATAAAATATGGATAGTCAAACCATTTACCAAATAAAGTTAAAAATTATAAGAATGTAATTAAATTCTAAATTTTGTTTTTTATTCTTTTAAAGGGACCTAACAAAGTTGCAAATGTCAAGGTACAAATTAAGTATGAGTAGACATATTAACAAACCTATGTATAAAAAATACATAGGTTAATTTTCTTTGTATTCTGAATCCTTGATTCTAGGAACACTATTAAACACTTGTACAAGATACAGTGTTCAGTGATTTGAGAGATAAAAAATGGAATAGAATATGCTGCTGACATAGGAGTTGAGAGGTGCTTATGTATGGTTATGGAAGACTTTATGGTTAGAAGATGCTTTTTCAAATATGCAAGAAAGAGGAAGAGCTATAAAATCTGAAGAAACATCATGGAACAAGGTGCAGAGGCTTGGAAATGTCCATTAAATGTAGAAACTGATGAGGAATATATCACCTTCAACTTCCCTTTCAAGTCTAATGATTATCATATGAAAGAGGCAGAACCATCTTTGATAGAGGATAATACAAGTCCAAAATACATTAGGAGATAACAGGTGAGCACCTTGGTACTCCAGGGAATTTTGGGTGTCCTGAGTCTGACATATTATTTTCTGAGGTACAGTAAGATCTGCACTGATATCACTGAACTACAGTTAATGATCTCTGAGGAACTGTGTTGAAAATAACACAGAAGTTGTCAGGCTGGCTAATTTGTAGAAAATGACAGACGCAGCTTAAGAAGGTTTTATCAAGTAGATGCCTCTGAGAACTTAGAAAGGCAAGAAGGGAAGAGGTCACTGTTAACAGAATAAAACCACAAAGAACAAACAAAGATCAAGTCTCAACAAGCATACCTCCTTTCCTTTTTTCTTCCCTCCTTCCTCCCCTTTTTCTTTCCTTCCTTCCATCTTCTCTCTCTTTCTTTCTCTTTCTCTCTCTTTCCCCCATCCTTCCTTCCTTTGTTCTTTCATTCTTTCCTTCTTTATTTGTATGCACTTGCCATAGCTAATTGAAGAAATGATATAGATTAGGTTTCTCAATGTTGACTTTGTATTGTCCTTATCCTGAGTCTGACAATTTTTTGTTGGAGGAGGGAGGTTGTCATCTAGGATGTTTAGCAGTGTTCCTGGCTTCAACCACTAGATGCTAGAAGGATCTTTCCTTCCTTCTCAACTTCCTGGTGTTGTAACAAACTGTCTCTTCCCTGGTGGGCAAAATTTCACATGGTGGAGAACAATTGTTATAGATATAATGTATCTGAAAATTTTCCAAGAATTTGACAGAGTCATCCATGATGTTATTTGGGATAAAATGAACATATATAAATGGATGGTTTCTAATAATTAAGCGTATTCTTATCTGGCTTATTTACTTATTCACAAATATTTATTGAAAATCTACTTATAATCAGGCAGTGTCTGGTGTTGGGATCAAAAACAATGTTAGTTAATATATCAATATGAATTTTCAAGAAGTTTTTCATGCCTCTATCTTTAGTCCTGTAAGGTTCAATATTTGACTGATGGTCTGGCTGTAGACAAAATGTTATTGGTTCCTAAGCACATCTGGGAGCGTTGATTAAGTGGATTTTCAAAGATTGGTAAACATTTGTTATGAAGTTGGAGAACGTTTTAGGATGAAGAAATAACACGTCTGAAAGCCCTTATGTGGAAATCACAAGGCCTACTAGATCTTAAAAAAAAACCCTTTCAGTCTGGAGACAAAGAGTGAAGGAAAAATGTGGGAGAGCATGAGTATATAAAGGTAGTGGAATAGCAATGCCATGATGAGCTTTGTAAACAATTCTTAGAGTGTTTTATTTTACATAGAGCAATGAGTGAGAAAATATCCAAGTGTATTAAGAAAGAAGTATCTGATAGGAAGAGATTTTTTGTTGGTAACATTAACTCACTATGCAATGTAAATAGGCTGAAAACAATGAAAAGCCATGGCAATAACCTTGATGTAGCCTTGATTAGAATAGTGGCAGTAGACTGGAACGAAGTAGAGGGATTTGAAAAAAAATTAGGAAGTAGTGAAAGAAGATGCTGTTGTACAAGATCCAGACCCAGCCCCACCTCTTTCAGAAATGAAGCAATCCCACAACTTCTAGAGATTGTCAGTTGGAAGCTGTCAGTTCTCAACTGATTGCCTACCTGGAAATTGCCTTCCAGAAGAGAGCCACCTCACCTAAAGTTATGACTTGTTCTGTGGTCATCCTGCATCCAATGAATGGTCAATGCAGAATTGTTCAATCTTGGATACCTGTTGCACATAAATAGTAGCTAGAACGTGCCCATTGTTTCAGAATATCTTGTAAGCTACGTATGACTAATGTGATTAAAAGAGTACTCCTAGATAAAATATCTGCATCTCTCATGGACACTCTATTAAATGAGTAATAATGTTGTATGAAAATTGCTCTGAGAAGTGGTGGCTCTCACAGTAGTGAAATGTGGTGAGGTGATGACTTTCTTGACTAGGCTTAAGGTATTTCCTAATTAACTTTTACTGTTTAGAAGTTTCAAAAATTCTATTTATTCTGCTGCAATGTCAAAATTGTATTGATAGCCAAAATACACATAAGATATCACAAGTTCCACTTGGAAACATTTTATGTGATAGGCTAAGTGACAGCCAAAGTTAGGAATACACCTACCATCCCAAAAGAAGAAAATAATATAGTAGCAAGGAAAAAAAATTACTCAAACACTGTTACTATGAAGCACTCAAATAGTTCTCAGAATATACTTGTTTCCTATTTTCTCCTCAATATCACAGCTTTGCTAAATCTTTCACTCTAAATTTTAGAAGGCTGAACTACCTACCTGCCCTACAGTTGCATTAAAATAAAAACAAATCTCCACCAATGAATATTGACTCAATGTGGCTTGTTCCTGTCCACCTTTACATTGCCCAAGAATATTTGCTCTGTGGTTATTAGAATGACGGAGGTAATTGACACATGTGTGCTGATCCTTTTGGCTGCAAGGAAAGACTCTCCAGGAGTTTCATCCCTATTCTTCTTTAGTACCTTTTTTCTGAAATGAGTCAGGAATGGTGTGCCTTCTGAGATGAGTCACAGTTCAAATAGTCTTTATTTTTAAGTTTTTCAATAACTTCTCTTTCTGGAGACATTTATTTGAGTGTTCTTGATTATTATTAAACCTGGCTGATTCATCCTGAGTGCCTGCAGTGCACCAGCTCCTTTTGGAAAGCTGGAAGCAGGAGAGAGTGACTGCTGTATAGAGAATAACATCCGTCTGAAATAGCACTGAGCTTTGACCTTGGCAGTTTCTCTGTAGCTGCTTCGAGTATTTATTCAGAATGGGCAGTGACTCATTGACTCTGTCACTACCTCAGTCATGTTATATTAATTCTAAAGACTTCATGCTGCAGACCCTCCATTTTTAATATTTATTTGTTCACCATAGTGTTCAGACTTGAATACACTTAACCTTCAAAATAAACTTACTTTGGGCTTTCTTGGTGGCAGAGTGGTTGAAAGTCTGCCTGCCGATGCAGGGGACACGTGTTCGTGCCCCAGTCTGGGAGGATCCCACATGCTGCAGAGTGGCTGGGCCCGTGAGCCATGGCCACTGAGCCTGCACATCTGGAGCCTGTGTTCCGCAACAGGAGAGGCCACAGCAGTGAGAGGCCCACGTACTGCAAAATAAATAAATAAATAAAATTATTTTATTCTCTTAAACATTCATTTGGAAATAATAAAGTTCTGGTTATGAGACAGTATTTCTAATTGTAGAATAGTGTTAATATAATCACTTGTTGGACTAGGTTATGGATGGCTACTTTATCCTGGCATTTAAAAAGTACTTTACTGACCTTTCTTCCCATGATGAGAAGAAGAAAGTGCTCCTTTTACTTTTCTCTCCAGGTTCATTAGAGTGGGAATTTTATTTACATACCCACATACAAAATTAATATTTTTTATAACTTAACATAAAAAGTTATGACATTTATATATATATATATATATATATATATATATATATATATATATATATATATATTTAAGTCCATCTATACCATTGGAATTATTTAAACTAGTGAAGATTTACAAGATGGTAAATTAATAAAATGCAGAAATTATCTAACATGCTTCCCCTATTCTCATCATGCTATACATACATATATATATATATATATAAACACACACATTTTTCACTATGTATAATTTTATCCACAAACATGAAAGTTTATATATTGTGAAATTTATTTTCATTTGGAAACAGAGTTTTTGAAAAATATGCCATATCCTCCTATCAATATGATCTATATTTGAAAAATAAAACCTGTCCATTTTCATTGAGAAAATAGAGAAATAAGCATTTAGCATTAAAAAATACAGCACTAGAAAAAAAATACAGCCTTACTGTGAGTACAAAATATCACATATACGTAGTTCATACAACATCTATATTTTCTGCAACTATCAAACACAAATTAACTCAGAAGGAAAACTGGACATTTTATGTAATTCACTGTAAAAATTAGACTTTATTCCCCATAGCACAAATTTAAATCTTCTTAAATTATGTCAGAATTGCATATTTCCAAAAGAATTACCCCTCTAATTTCATACTTGAAGTACAATTTTAAAACTCTATCTTAATTAAAGTTATTTTTTTCTATAGTGAATTTACCATCTTATATAAAGTACATCTGATCATTTATTTCTTTTGAATAGTGAGTGGGTAAAATTATACACTTCCTCTCCCACCTTATCCCCTGGTTATATTTTGCAGTACCTCTTTTTTTATTTTTGTTCATCAATTGAATTAATGAACTGTGAAATCAGTTATTATTCTGTGTGTATATAAATTATAATTTCAAAACCAATGCTTCCTTTAACCCATACACATCTGGGAAGCATTTTTCATGAGTCTTTCAAAAAGAATTAAATAAATAACACCAACATAAAAATAACTGCTGGTGAGTTAGGAAGAGTAGGTCACGAGCTATGATTCCAGCTGAGGCATTGTGCTGTGTACAGCAAGCTACATACAAGTATATGGTGTTGAAAGTACTCTGTCAGGATGAATCTGTCCTCTGGGTCTCCACTGAATGTAATTAGTTTCATGTAAAATGACTGGTTTTCAAGTTTATTGTATATGAATTTAATATATCAAATAGAATACAAGAAATAAGTGGAAAACATTTTTGAAGATTTATATTTCTCCAATGAGCACAAAAATAGCCTCTCCTGCATTCTTCTCATTTGTTGCTAGATGTATATTACTCTGGCTTTTCCCACAAGTGAAGTGATTAACTGTTTTGTGAGGGGCTTTCTATTCTTTCATTTTTTTCTTCGAAGGTTAAAAAGAAAAAGCCCATAAAGAGGATACATAACTGAGTTTGTGAAATTAAAGAGCATGTAAAACTTACACCTCCTCTATATAAAATGTTTGAATTATAAGAATCCCTGAATGATAATTTTGGAAAATTTGATAGATGCCTTTCAGTTCAGTTCAGTTTATCTAATTTATTTGTTATTGGTAATATTAATACAACAGGGAAATTAATTTGATAAATTTACTCTGCTTGTGAAAATTGTCCATGATCACATATTTTTGGCAGCTTTTATTTTTATAATACATTAATAGTGACTTCTACAGTATTTTATATTTATTTTGTCTTAGTATTAGACATGTATATTTTCCTTATACAAAAGTCAGGTTTTTCTACAATAGTTTCCTTCTGTTGGAAGCTATACTTAATTAAGCAAAAGTTCTTCCTAGTCAGAAATAGTTCATTGTAAACTATATATTTGATGGATCAGAGAATTTATACATGCTCAGGTGTTATCTCTTTAGAAAGCTCTTCTCTGACCACCTCTTCTAATATATTTCCTCAGTCACTTCCTACGTATTATTCTGTTTCATTCTCTAATATTTACTGTTCTCTGACACATCTTCATTTATTTTTGTCCTGGTATATTTTCCCCAACCGCCATCACTCCCACACATTAAAATATTAGAGTACTTGCAAAACTGGTTAATTTCTGTCCTTAATACCTAGGATTTTGCCATGCACCACTAGGAATCAGGAATATCACTTGAAAAAAATACTTCTAGGTATTGAGGACAAAGGATAAATAAGTAACATATACTATGTATTCTAAGCATCAACCATGATTCTGACAATAAACTACAAACACATATAAGGTGTGTGTGCCTGTGTGCATGTGTGTGTGTGAGTATGTGTGCATACGTTACTGGGTCTTAAAATGAAGTTTTGACTGGGGTATTTTCCAAAATGTGGTGCTAACACCGTGATCCAAGCATTTGCAGTTTACTAGGCAAAAACCATTTAGACTTGGAGTGTGGAGATTGAGAGAAGGAAACAGAGATGAATGGAGAAAACATGTAAACAATGTAGGAAGCATATATTTAGGATTAAAAACTATTTATACCTTTGGCTACCCTGTGCACCTGTCTACTCAACATTCTGTGAGCATGTTCCATACAGTCACAATTCCAAATGCAGCAGTTTATTTCTTCACCCAAATAATTGCTGCCCCAATTTTTCCACCAGAGAGATTATTTAGAGTATTTAAGGCTTAGCTCAGTTACCATGACTTCTCTAAGCATTTTCTAATCCCGCCAGAATATAACCCCAGTGTGCAAGTACCTTATTAGATCTTGGAAGATACTGTGTAATTCATATCTGTTTTCCCCACTAGATTTTACAGCTCTTCATTATAAGCTCATACCTTATTGATCTTAGCAAGCTGGTACAGGATACCTTGTATGTAATTTCCTATAAATAATACAGTGCAGTGTACTGAAGTGGAAAGGGTGTGGGCTAGGAAACCACATGAGAGGACTTGTCTGCCAGAGGGCTTTTCCACGTCCCTCCCAGTCAGTACTTTACACACGACTTCTGCCACTTCTGATAAGACAGCTTTTTTCCCTAATACTCCTTTTACTGCCTATGAATTCAGAACTCTAATGCTTACCTCATAGAGTTTTAATAATAATTACATTATCTAATACATATAAAGAGCAAAGGCATTCCATATATTCCAATTGTTATTGTTAATATTTTAATAATAGCTTTTTTTAATGGAAATCAATTTAGTTAGAATGATGAACAAATACAATCATAGCACCTGTGAGCTGTCTCCTTCTAACCCTGGTTCAGTATGTTCATTTTCTATTATTGTGTAACAAATGCCACAAACTTAGTGAGTTAAAACAACAGCTTTTCACTTCTTACAGTCTGTAGGTCGAGGCTCAACAGGGGTCTTTACTCTGGTTCTTATAAGGCTGCATCAAGTGTCAGCCTGGATCAAAGTCTCATCTGAGGTTTAAGTTCCTTTCCCAAGCTTGCAGGGTTTTGGAAGAATTTACCTCCTTGCAGCTATAAAACTCATGGAAGCTGTATATCCAAGGTCAGCAGGAGAGAGTCTCTCTAATGTTTCACCGTTTTTAAATAAGGCTTAACTGGCTACATCAGGCCCACTCAAGATATAAAGCAGAAACTAATAAAAAAATGGAAAAAAAAAAAAATTCAAAAAAAAAAAAAAAAAGATAGTCATCAACTTCAGGATAAAGACAAACTAATGTTCTACTTTTTAATTAGTGAGGATAGAGGATTCTGGTTTATATAAAATACAGTAAGGAAAAGGCATTCATTTCGGTCAGCAAGTCATTGAATGTTCTTTGGACAACACAAATAGGATAATCAATGAGTGTTTGAAGAGACTGAAAGAGAGAGAAAGAAGGAGGAAAGGGGAGAGAGAGGGAGAAAGAAAGGGAGAAGAGGGGGAGAGAGAGGAAGAAAGAGCCAGAGAAAGAGAGAGAGAGAGAGAGATGAGAATGGAGGAAAAGGAGTACCTCATTCTGTTCCCTTCACCACAATAAGGACAAAAAGAGATGAAAATGAGCATCAAGAAATTGACCTAAAACCAAAACTTCAAAATATATCCAGACAATTACATAGAAAATTAATCAGGAAAATATTCAGAAAGAAATTATATAACTAATTATAATTTATTACTAAATTTTAGGAATCAAACTTTTTTAAACAAAAAAAAAGCTTCGATCATGAAATTATTTCAACATTATTTTTAAACTTCAGAAACATCCACCTTGTGTAACTGCTGCCCACATATTCTAGAAGCAAACAAAAGATTCTTATTAACAAACGGATACATTTGTTTTGCATTTCTTCTGTGGTATACAGGAATGGATTTGAGCCAAATTTTGCATTTTTTGGATATCATTTCTCAGAAGCAAAACTTGAGGAAAGATTTTTTTTTTCTAATTAGCTTCACATTTGCAGTATATTAAATGGGTTCATTTCTTGGACATGTTCCCTGTAAAACTCTGAAGTGATGGTGAAAAGTTTAGTCCATGTAAGCATATACTGGCATAATTCCATACTGAACAGCCAAGTGTGTATGGCATGAAGATTGGGTTCTGCTGGGGGAGGGTAATATAAGATTACAAGGCCTAACAATGAAATGGACATTTTTTGGAATGCTTTTACTTAATAATAGGTAAGGAGGCCTTTTCTGAAAATGTACTTGGGGTTACAGTAATCAAACTAATCCCTTGGAACATTAAAAGTCAAATTCAGAGACTACTGTTGTATACATACCTGATAAAGACCTAATTGTTGGAGAAAGCTATAAACATCTCTTTAGGTTACTTTAGACATCTACTTATCTAAAAAGAAAAAAAATGGAATGGCATTGCTATAGATAAAGGTTAACTTTCTAATGAAGTTTGATGGTTTTTATATCCAGAGATGCAAAAACACTCAAATCTTGCCATAGATAGAGATTTATTCAAAAGGAATATCTGCAGAGTGAATCAAGCTATCACTTTATAAATAGTATTTATACTCCCTACACACCATCAAGTTCAAGAAAAGTCTGCACTGGAACACAGAGTTAGAATCGAAAGCTAAATGAGACCCTAATCATCTCAATGTCCTTCCTCTCTCAGCAGCATTTTGGGACACCTGTTATCAGACTAATGGTGAGAGAGAAATACAGAAATCTGCAGTGATGGACTTGGCTTGATTAAACTCACATAACAGTATGCTTTCAGAATTTCCAAAATAAGAGAAAGAAATTTGACCCTGAAAACTCAGTCAGCTGAAGGAATGAAACTTTTCATAGGTCTACTTACCACATAGGGGCATGTAGCTCAAGAAAAAGAGTGAATTCCTGACTTTAAAACATAAAACCTGTCCTGGTTAGTAAAATATAGCTCAAGGGGCAAAGAGAAGTCTTTGCAAATAGGTCCAAGCTGTTGTGCAAGAGGCCCTGTAGCTTGAGGATCTGACTCAGTGAACACGATGATACTAAAGGCTTCCATGTGAGATGGAGAAGCTGTGTGTGGTCTCTATAAAGCCCTAATTAGAGTATCTTGGCACAGATGCTCGTGTTCTACAGCAAAGCCCTGTCTTCAGCAACAAAGAACTACTTTTTGTGTGAAAAATAGCTCCTATTATATGGATGAATGCCTGACCAAAAAACAGCAAGGGACCCTTTATCAGAGAAGCCCAACATCATCCACATATTGTCAGGTTACCACATCATAAGGTCAGGTAGTTGCAGAAGTAATCAATTGTGTAATGGAAATAGTACATCCTGGAACTGGTCTGAACAGAGCTTAAGGACACAAGAAAGTTTCACAGGCAGGTAACCTGGTCTCTGTTTTACTAGTATGTCTTCCACAACTCCCAACTCTGGTCACAAAAGCACAGTTCACAAATGGGCTGGCTTCAGAACTTGATGCAAGGTGAAAATGTAAAACCACCACAGGACAGACAATAAGGAGTTTATCTGTTTCCTTGGACTGTCATAAACATGCACCCCAGGCTGGGCAGCTTAACACAGCAGAAATGTATTCTCTCACAGTTCTGGAAACTAGAAGGCTGACTCCAAGGCTCCAGGGAAGAATCTTTTCCTGCCTCTTCCTAGTTTTTGTGGTTACCACAAATCTGTTGTTGCTTGTCTTGCAGCTGCACCACCCCAATCTCTGCCTTGATTGCCTCACAACATTTTCTCTGTGTGTGTCTCTGTGTCCAAATCTCCCTCTCCCTTCTCCTATAAAGATGCCCATTATTAGATCGGGGTCACCCTAATTCATTATGATCTCATCTTAACTTTACTACATCTGCCAACTTTCCAAGTAAGGTCACACTCATAGGACTTCAACAGATCTTTGGGAGACACAATTCAAGACAACAAGGAGTGACACTAAAGAGCAATGACAAGGGGACTCTTTGCTGTGAGCGGAACTGGGAGTATACTTGGTCAGTCACTTGTCCTGAAGAAAGATCTGAAGTGAGGTCAGGATACACAAGTGGTCTGGACATTTGATGAGGGGCCTGAGATGTGTGACATTAGAAGTTCAGAGTCAAAGACGTCTGTGAAATAGTGCACAGGTAGACTTACAGGAGTCAAGATTTTTGAATCTCAAATTAATGCCCAATAATGTTGATATGACACAAAGGACACATTCAAAAATCAGTGGACAGGATGAGCCAACCACCAGACATTAGCCAACTTCTGCTCTTTACCACTTATGTTTGTGGAAGAAGTCATGAGTAGACTCCTTGTAGCAGGGATGGAAGCTCTGCATGGGCCCAGTGGTTTGAGCTTCTTCTCAAAAAGCCATATCTACCTTCTACTGATGCTTGGATGTCTGAAATTTTCATTGCAGAAACCAATGCTGATCCCATGAAGAGGTCCTGTCCTTCAAGGAGACTTGTTCAGTCACTTCATGGCAAGCTAATTACATCAGGCCCTTCCAACTTGGAAGGTAGTATTTCATCCCAAACAGAATTTAATCTTATGTTAGTACTGACTTGCCTTCCCTGCCCATAGGTTTTTCCAACATCAACATCTAAGACTTATAGCATGTGGCATCACCTCAGTCTAAAAGGTCGATTTGACAGAGAAGGTAGTGATATGATGGGCACATGACTATGAAACCCTCTGATTCTACCCTATGCAGTATTATCCAGAACCACCTGGCATAACAGAATAACAGAATACCTTACTAAAGATTCAACCAAGTCACATGTTTTTGACAAAACACTTCTCAGGTTTGAGATGTTGTCTGTCTGGATGCAGTGTATGCCTTGAACTGATTTCTTGAAATATGGAGCTTAGTACTCAATATCTAGAACATGCAGTGCAGGGATCAAGTAGGTTTGACATCTGTCACCATCACTGCTTTTCATCTATGAGGAATTTACGCTTCCTTGACCAATACCCTAGCTTCTACTGGATTAGATGTTCTGGTTCTTGGGGGTAGAATGGTGAGGACATTTGTACTCAAGAACATAGTAGAACTAAGTTCTCTGGGGGCAGGGAGTATGTGTGGACATCAGGAGATCTACTTGGGCCTCTCCTGGTGCTTATATACCTAGTACTATGGTGAAAGGACTTTTGCAGCAATCACAGTTAGGGCCAAGGATCTCCAGGCTTAGACTTCTCGGAGATGAAGTTTTGGATGATTCCATCAGACAAACAACCAAGAACAGATGAAATGCTGCTTGAAGGGGAGGCATATCTAGAATTGGTGGTGGAGAAGGGACGTGATAAATATCACTAACAACCTTAAGCTGTTTCAGAAAAGAGGACTGTCGCTTATCCCACTAACCCTGGCATAGTAAGTCATCAGTAGAGACCTTGAAGACTCAGTATCAGAGTGAACTTCACGCAGGGCACTTGTGGATGGAGTGCAGGATGGACTTTTCACCTCTTTATTGCTAATGCTCCAGCCTCACATCCTCTTGGCCTTTCCCAGGGTTTCTGCAGGGTAGAAGTAGGAAGTGCTCACAGTGTGGGCAGGTCAGAAGTACAGGTGTAAACACTCTGAAGTAAGCAACTTTTGATCAACTGACATGAGCAGTGTTGGAAAAATGCTTTAAGTAGTCAATCCTGGAAGGCATTCCCTGTGCTTCCTAGAAGCATCTGTTACATACAGCAGTGGAATTGATAATGTGCCTTTACACTGGTTTTCTTCCCTCTCTGCCTCACTCTTTCTGTTCTTCCCACTTACTTTCTGGCATTGCTTCTCAAACTATCTGCACACAAGTCATTGTCTCAACCTTATTTTGAGGACACCCAAGCTAACACGGGGGACCATTTTTTCTGTTCCTTTTGGTATTTGAATCATCATCACAAAATTGTATTCACTGTAACACCTGATTGTAAAATGTAACAAACTACAGAAGCAGAATGTGTCCCGTAGCACAAACTACTAACACGTAGACTAACATACTTTCATGTTTTTCACAATAAAATATCAATATTGATTAATAAGACATAGAATCATATGTGTTTTCTTTTGAAGTTCTCAAGAAGAAGGGTTGATAAACTGTCCTTTATAATATAATGAGTGGTCATCTGAAAACTGCATACCCATCACTGAAAGAAGTATTTCAAAGCATGTTCTTTGTTGTTTTTCTCATGAAGAGACAGCCAGAAGAATCTGGAAAAGTGGCACTCGGAGGAGGTTTTCTGAGGTAACTTAAGAGAACCGTGAACAATATTCTACTTGTTGCTTACAGAGACCTTTTCAATCATTCTTTTATTCTTTCATTCAGATCATTATTTTTTTTAAGCTCAGCTGTTTTCCAAGTAGTTTTCTAGATGCTTAGAATGCAACAGTTAACAAGATAATCTCTGTTTCATGGAACTCACACTCTATTTGGTAAACAGAATGAAATAATAGATATATAATATATAGTGTTGTAAAGCAGGCTAAGAATAAAATTATTAGGAAAGTAAAGGAATAAAGAGGGATAAGTACTGACATTTAGATATGGGGCTAGAAAAGAACATCCTGAGAAGAAGTCAATTTTAGTGTCTTAAAGGAATTGAGGGAATGGGCCATCAACAATCTGGGGACAAGTTTTCAAGACAGAGGGAATAACGAGGGAAAGGACCTAAGACAGGAGCATGCAGGGCACACAGAGGAAGAGTGCAGAGGCCAGTGCTGGATGCAAAGGGGAAGGAGGTAATCAGGGGGCAGATCATGGAGGGGCTTGTCAGCCACTGCATGACTTTTGAGGCTTTTCCTTGGTGTGATGGAAGGACACTGAGTTGCATTGAGCAGGGACATGGGATCTGAAAAAAAGGTTTGAAATGTCTCCTTTTGACTGCTCTGTGGAAAATACATCTTTATTGAACCAAGTAAAATTGTATTTAAAAAAAATGAAATCCTGCAAAGAAAATGGAAAACTTGAGGATAAATAAAAATGATTAGGGCTTCCCTGGTGGCGCAGTGGTTGAGAGTCCGCCTGCCGATGCAGGGGACACGGGTTCGTGCCCCGATCCCGGAAGATCCCACATGCTGTGGAGCGGCTGGGCCCGCGAGCCATGGCCGCGGAGCCTGTGTGTCCGGAGCCTGTGCTCCGCAACGGGAGAGGCCACAGCAGTGAGAGGCCCGCGTACAGCAAAAAAAAAAAAAAAAAAAAAAAAAAAAAAAAAAGATTATATTACCTTGTTGGAAATGTCCATAGACCTAGGGTCCTTTCATTAGTTTAGACATGTAGATATTTGTTATATATAAAATGATTTAATAAGCTATGGGATATTTCTTCCTCTTGCTCTTTTTCCCCATTCATAGTAACCCTCCACTATGATCTTCTTGCCTTTTAACAGAAGACACCAAGATAATCATCAGGAGTAAAATGTTTCCCTAAAGAAGCTATTTGCTTCTGCTTACAGAAAGGCCCCAAAGATGTTGTCAAACAGCCATAAAAACCAAGAAGGTCCAGGGTGTACAATCAGGTCAGCATCAACAGATTGCCCTGGACATAGCCAGTGTTCCTCAAGAGGGTGTGGTCCTGCAATTAATGATGGGAGAAAGTGAGTTCCACAAAGATGGTGAGTCATGTTTTTATCTATCTGTCTATCTAATTCTATATCTATAGATATAGATATATATATAGTACCTGGCACAATTAAGCACAAAGTTAATGCCTAGTAAATATTGACTGCAACAACAACAAAAAAAAAGTAGAAGAAGCAAGAGAAGAATTTTGGATCTCTGAGCTGCTGTCTTAGAGAAGGAACAGTTTGTGCTATTTATCTTTACTCCAGAAAGACCAGCCCAGCACTTAACAGGTCACTAACAGGCATATGTTCCTAGAAGTCCAAGATGGAGCATAAGCTGTAGTGAGGCTCACAGTTCATTCCAATTTGGAGAGTGAGGGATCACGGAGGGGTGCCCGAATTAGAGGATTTTTTTAAGAAGATCATGCCATTGACTGTTATTTGTAGATAAAAATATTTGGCATTTATCTCCTTTATGCCCAGGGAAACCTTGACACAAAAGGAAGATGAAAAACAGAAGTATGATCTTAACCCCAAGCAGGTAGGTAGTGTCTGAACAATAGAGTCTCAGGGTTCCATTCACCATCAAAGCATACAAAGTTAATTGGAAAATTAAACATTTATAAAACAATTTAAAGCTCACTTTAACTCTGGGGTAACTTGAATTAGGTTTTAGGAAATTCTTCTCTCTTCTTTCTCTCTCCCTCTGAATATCTAAGACTGTTAAAATATGAGTAGCTTTACCATAATCTGTTATGAAACATTTTTGAGAAAAAGTTATGATGGCCTCTGTCTAAGAGTTTCACAGAGAGAATGCAGATGGCAGGGAATAATGTTGCGCTTCAAACCTCAGGGATTACTGTTGGTTAATTGCAAAGTTCTTTTTTCTCTCTCTTTTTATAACGCTGCATCATCTAGGGGCTCCCAGCCCACTGGCATGGGTCCTGTAGCTTAATTCCTCATGTCTACCAAACAGCTGTGAAATGTGGCAGCCTGGTGTGCTGAGACCCCGAGTCACATTTGCAGCACTTGTCCCCACGTTGCCATCATCATTTCACATTTTTAAAGAGTATCAACTGAAAATGAGTGGTCCAATTTCAAAAGCATTACAAAACCAGTTTAGATAGATAGTAGGTAGAAAAACAGGCATAAAATTTAATGTTCATACAAATTTTATTTTCGATAAAAAACAGAAACAGTTCATTAACACCAGAATTATTCATTGATTAAAAAATCCCAAAGTGATTCTATAACATGTACTTTATTTTTGTATATCATTAAGCATTTCAAAGGGAAAACATCACTGCTATTTTCAGGAAACCAGCCTAAGGTTTAGAATGTGTCTTGTATAACTATGTCCTTGGTTTTTTCTTAATTGGGTAGATTTTGAAAATAGGTCTCATGAAATACAATTACCATTTCTTAATGTGCCAGGATTTTCAGAGAATATGATTATAGTAAATCCTCAGAGATTACCCCATTGGCCAATGGAATGTGCTTGCAGGGTAGGAAAATGTCGCCCAATCTGCCCTCAAAAACAACTTGTCTACCAAAGGTGGTCTTTATGGTAAGCCTGTAAGCAATTATATGAACCCCACCCTGTGCCAAGAACCACACTGGTTTTCCAACTCTGCATTTCTGCCATATGAGAGCACAGCCAGGAGAGTGAGAAGAAGCTGGTAAAAAATGAAAAAGGGCACCAGCAGGTGTCTTATCACAGCCTCTGTGTTATAATATATTTGAGTTTCCTAAGCAACTATGCTCCCTAGGAAACTGGTTAAACTGCTTCTATAGAAACTATTAACTGAGCAATTCCTCCTTCAAAACAGCTTTATGGAGATAGTACAGGAAAATGATGGGAGAATATTTTCCACTTCCTCAGTTCTAGAAATTTTCTTGTGGAGTATTTCAGAACAATACTGCATAAATATGAACCTACATTTCCCTAGATTTTCATTAATTTCTGCTTATTTCATTGAGTGTAATATAGAGACTGCAGTGTTGTTTCTTCATTTGAAAGTTTTGGAGGACTAGGAATATTTCCCAGTTTGCTTATGGGATTAATTTGACTTTTTCTCTCCTAAACAATGGCACACAAATTAATATGATTAGCCTTGGGCTCACTAGAACATTGCATTTACCTGTCTCATAATGAATTACATCTTACCATTACTGAACTGCATCACCTTTATGCATTATCATGAGAAACATGAGTGTACTTTTTTAATAAAATGTAAATTCACATGTTTAAGTTCATATATTCCTGTGATTTCCATATTTTATTCACATTTTTATGAAAGTTATTTTTTATTACTACTTTGACCTCTTTAGCCAACTCTTGTTCATTAATTTTAAGACTAGGCAAGATAAGCAGTCCAGGGTAAAAATTATCTAGAGCTGAGATATTTAAGAACAGGAAAAAGGAACAAGAGATACTTATACCAAAAAATCTTAATATATAAAATTCTTGGCCTGTGTTACAGTGCTTGTAAAGTATAAAGTTAAAAAAAAATTAAAAGAATGCACTTATTTTGAGGTGTAATCCAGTAAAATACCAATCCTATGAGGGCATGAATATAGTTTTTGTTCCTAATTCTTTACTCAGAGAAGACAGTCATAAACGTCCATTCAGTAAATCATTAAAAATATACGATAGAATTGTAGACACCAAAAATATCGAGGAAAGCTGAGTCCACTCATTTATTCATGATAAGGTATTTGTTGCTTTTCTTTGCATTATATTAAATTTACAAATATTAGTACATGAAAGGAAATAAATATCATCTAAATTCTCACCTCCTTAAAATAAACTCCATTGAGAGACTATAATTGTATGCATCTCTTTACACAGATATATATGCTGTGCATATATACATACACACATGTACTTTTACTTAAATAAGACAACATAGTGTTATTTTTACCATATACATATTTATTTTTAATGTTTTTCTCTTACTCCACTCCTACTGTAAACTTTTCATTTTTGGTGTTTGTAAAATTAATATATAAGATAATCATTTATTATAAATGTGAGCATTAGAAATAATTTTTAAATTAGTTTTCTTGACTTGGCTTTTGATATATCTTGTGATATTTTGCATATATATGTATGTATATAACCAAATATTTGTATATATTCTTCTATAGCTTTTAGCTTTCCAATATTTTTAAAATCCCTCAGATTGTATATTTTCAAAATTTTGTTGGTTTTATTTTCTGCATTCATGTCACTTATGAAGGTAAAATTTATTTTTGTTCAGTGTAAAATGTCCAAATATATTTTCTTCCACAGTGAGCTGAAAGGAATGTTCCACTATTTCATCATATACATAGAGAACATGCATAGAGAACATAAGACTAATTAGCCATACAGAATCATTTTAATCTTGGAAATAAGCTGTTATTCATCATAGAGTTTCCAGAGAACATCAACACATAAATTACATAATAATATTAGTACTAACTTCAATGTAAATCTTTCTAAAAGACACTTCACATATTCTTGCTTTGTTGAGTAATGCTGACTTGACATAATTTAATGTTTTACTCATGGCCATGATTATCATTACAAGCATCAGCAATTCCATTGCTCATTGATGACCTTAGCCATTTTCTGCCTTCATCTTACTCCTCATAATAGAATTGAATGCTTTTTACCACTCCTGCCTTAATTACTCTCTTCACTTAATGTGGTGGAAATACATGCCTGACTTCCTCCTAACTAATACTCCAGACCTTCCATCAGGACCTTCACCACAAGAAATCTAAGTGCTGAAATTCCTCAAGTGTTCATTGTTAAATTTGTTTCTTCTTTCTCTACACTCTCTTTATAGGTGACAGTTATGGGCTGATTTGTGTTCCACAAAAAGATATGTTGGAGTCCTGATCCCCAATACCTCAGAATGTTACCTCATTTGGAAATAATGTCATCACAGATGTAATTAGTTAAGATGAGATCATACTGGAGTAATCTGGGACTTTCATCAAATATAATCAGTGTCCTTACAAGAAGAAGTGAGAGATATACACAAAAAGCAGACATTATATGAAGACACGGAGCCACAGAGGGAAGATGGCCATATAAATATGGGGACCTAGATAATAGTTATAATGCCACCCAAAGAACACTTAGTCCTTACAGAAGCTGCAAGAAAAAAAGCAAAATGTCTCCCCTTAGACACTTCAGAGGGAGCATGACCCTGCAGACACCTTGATTTATTTATTAAACCTCCAACACCATGAGAACACAATTTTATTGTTTTAAGTCACTCAGTTTGTTGTACTTTGTTACAGCAGTCCTAGAAAACTAATAGAGTGACCTATTCTCTCCTCAAGATTAAATTCCATTCAAATTTACATCATCAATACAAGTGTCGACTGAAAAAATGAACAACCTAAAAGTTGAGACTTATGTTTTATTTGGTGGACAATCTGAGGACTTCAAGTCTGGGAGACACGACTCTCAGATAACTCTAAGGGACTGTTCCCAAGAGGCAAGGGCAGGGGCAGGGGGCATCTGGGTTATATAGAAGTTTTGCAACAAAGACAAGGTAGTAGGAACATCTAAAGATCACTGTTAATTAAAGAAAACCAGGTATTTCAAGTTAAGGCATTTAGTGCTTTTCTATGTACAAGAAGATGAAAGAGTCTGGGCTCACTGAAATCATCCCTTTGATAGGCACTTCAGCTAACTGGGGTCACTATCCTGTGTTTTCTCATCGTGAGTTCCTCAGGAAAAACCATTAAGGGTGGCTACAGCAGCTGAGTTCCCTCAGGGCTCACCATCAGGGCTGCTGTAATATGATGGCTTGATAGCTACAACATCCTTTGTTTATTGATATGGCAGAAAAAAATATATATATATATATTTTGGGGGTGGGCTTTTATTTATTTATTTATTTTCCAAAATGTATTGTTTTTCTCTCTCTTTCTTTCTTTGTTTCCTTCTTTCCTTGTTCCTTCCTTCCTTCCTTCCCCTTCTTCCTTCCTTCCTTTCTTTCTCTCTTTCTTTCTTTCTTTCTTCTTCTTTTTAACATCTTTATTGGAGTATAATTGCTCTACAATGGTGTGCTAGTTTCTGCCCTACAACAAAGTGAACCAGCTATACATACACACATGTCCCCATATCTCCTCCCTCCTCTGTGTCCCTCCCACCCTCCCTATCCTACCCCTCTAGGTAGTCACAAAGCACTGAGCTCATCTCTCTGTGTTATGCTGCTGCCTCCCACTATCTATAGATTGTACACTTCATAATGTATATAAGTCCATGTCATTCTCTCACCTCATCCCACCTTACCCTACCCCCTCCCTGTGTCCTCAAGTCCATTCTCCACATCTACATCTCTATTCCCGTCCTGGCCTAGGTTCTTAATAACTTTTTTTTTCTTTTTTTTTCTTTTTTTTTTAGATTCCATATATATGTTTTAGCATATGGTATTTGTTTTTCTATTTCTGACTTACTTCACTCTCCAAGACAGACTCTAGGTCCATCCACCTCACTACAAATAACTCAATTTCGTTTCCTTTTATGGCTGAGTGATATTCCATTGCAGGTACGTGCCACGTCTCCATTATCCATTCATTTGATGGACACTTAGGTTGCTTTCATGTCCTGGCTATTGTAAATAGAGCTTCAATGAACATTGTGGTACATGTCTCCTTTTGAATTATGGTTTTCTCAGGGTATATGTCCAGTAGAGGCATTGCTGGGTCATATGGTAGTTCTATTTTTAGTTTTTTAAGGAACTTCCATACTGTTCTCCATAGTGGCTGTATCAATTTCCATTCCTACCAATAGTGCAAGAGGGTTCTCTTTTCTCCACACCCACTCCAGCATTTATTGTTTCTAGATTTTTTGGTAATGGCCATTCTTACTGCTGTGAGTTGATACCTCATTGTAGTTTTGCTTTGCATTTCTCTAATGATTAATGATGTTGAGCATTCTTTCATGTGTTTGTTGGCAATCTGTATATCTTCTTTGGAGCAATGTCTATTTAGGTCTTCTGCCCATTTTTGGATTGGTTTCTATATATTTTTTCATATCGAGCTGCATGAGCTGCTTGTAAATATTGGAGATAAATCCTTTGTCGGTTGCTTCATTTGCAAATATTTTCTCCCATTCTGAGGGTTGTCTTTTCATCTTGTATATGGTTTTCTTTTCTGTGGAAAAGCTTTTAAGTTTCATTAGGTCCCATTTGTTTATTTTTGTTTTTATTTCCATTTCTCTAGAAGGTGGGATAAAAAGGATCTTGTTGTGATGTATGTCATAGAGTGTTCTGCCTATGTTTTCCTCTAAGAGTTTTATAGTGTCTGGCCTTATATATAGGTGTTTAATCCATTTGAGTTTATTTTTGTGTATGGTGTTAGGGAGTGTTCTAATTTCATTCTTTTACATGTAGCTATCCAGTTGTGTCAGCACCACTTATTGAAGAGGATGCCTTTTCTCCACTGTATATACTAGCCTCCTTTATCCAAAATAAGTTGGCCATACATGCATGGTTTCTTTCTGGGCTTTCCATCCTGTTCCATTGATCTATCTTTCTGTTTTTGTGCCAGTACCATACTTCATTACTGTAGCATTGTAGTATAGACTTCAGTCTGGGAGCTTGATTCTTCCAGCTCCATTTTTCTTTCTCAAGATTGCTTTGGCTATGCGGGTGTCTTGTGTTTCCATACAAATTGTGAACTTTTTTTGGTTCTAGTTCTGTGAAAAATGACATTGGTAGTTTGATAGGGTTTGTAATGAATCTGTAGATAGCTTTGGATAGTATAGTCATTTTCACAATGTTGATTCTTCCAATCCAAAAGCATGGTATATCTCTCCATCTGTTTGTATCATCTTTAATTTCTTTCATCAGTGTCTTATAGTTTTCTGCATACACATTATTTGTCTCCTTAGGTAGGTTTATTCCTAGGTATTTTATTCATTTTGTTGCAATAGTAAATGGGAGCGTTTCCTTAATTTCTCGTTCAGATTTTTCATCATTAGTGTATAGGAATGCAAGAGATTTCTGTGCATTTATTTCATATCCTACTACTTTACCAAATTCATTGATTAGCTTTATGAGTTTTCTGATAGCATCTTTAGGATTCTCTATGTGTAGTATAATGTCACCTGCAAAGAGTGACAACTTCACATCATCTTTTCCAATTTGGATTCCTTTTATTTCTTTTTCTTCTCTGATTGCTGTAGCTGAAACTTCCAAACCTATTTTGAATAATAGTAGTGAGAGTGGACAACCTTCCCTTGCTCCTTATCTTAGTGGAAATGGTTTCAGTTTTTCACCATTGAGAATGATGTTGGCTGTGGGTTTGTCATATATGACCTACATAAAGTTGAGGTAGGTCCCCTTTTTGCCTACTTTCTGGAGGCTTTTTTTTTTATCGTAAATGGGTGTTGAATATTGTTGAAAGCTTTTTCTGCCTGTATTGAGATGATGATAAGGTTTTGCTCCTCCAAATTGTTAATATGATGTATCATATGGATTGATTTGCATATGTTGAAGAATTCTTGCATTCTGGGGATAAACCTCAATTGATCATGGTGTATGATCCTTTTAGTGCACCGTTGGATTCTGTTTGCTAGTTTTTTATTGAGGAATTTTACATCTATGTTCATCAGTGATATTGGCCTGTAGTTTTCTTTCTTTGTGACTTTTTTGCCTGGTTAATGTATCAGAGTGATGGTGACCTTGTAACATTAATTTGGGAGTGTTCCTCCCTCTGCTATATTTTGGAAGAGTTTGAGAAGGACAGGTGTTAGCTCTTCTCTAAATGTTTGTTAGAATTTGCCTGTGAAGACATCTGGCCCTGTTCTTCTCTTTGTTGGCAGATTTTTAACCCAGTCTCAATATCATTTCTTGTGATTGGTCTGTTTATATTTCCTATTTCTTCCTGGTTCAATCTTGGAAGGTTGTGCTTTTCTAAGAATTTGTCCATTTATTCCAGGTTGTCCATTTTATTGGCATATAGTGGCTTGTAGTAATCTCTCATGATCATTTGTATTTCTGCAGTGTCAGTTGTTACTTCTCCTCTTTCATTTCTAATTCTATTTATTTGAGTCTTCTTCCTCTTTTTCTTGTTGAGTCTGGTTAGTGGTTTATCAATTTTGTTTATCTTCTCAAAGAACCAGCTTTTAGTTTTATTGATCTTTGTTATTGTTTCCTTCATTACTTTTTCATTTATTTCTGATGTGTTGTTTATGATTTCATTCCTTCTGCTAACTTTGGGTTTTTTTGTTCTTCTTTCTCTAATAGCTTTAGGTGTTAGGTTAGGTTGCTTATTGGAGATATTTCTTGTTTGCTGATTGTATTTGTATTTCCACTTCTCTAGAAGGTGGGATAAAAAGGATCTTGTTGTGATTTATGTCATAGAGTGTTCTGCCTATGTTTTCCTCTAAGAGTTTTATATTGTATTTCTATAAACTTCTTTCTTAGAACTGCTTTTGCTGCATCCCATAGATTTTGGATCATCGTGTTTTCATTTTCATTTCTTTCTAGGTATTTTTTGATTTCCTCTTTGATTTCTTCAGTGATCACTTGGTTACTAAGTAGTGTATTGTTTAGTCTCCATGTGTTTGTATTTTTTACAGATCTTTTCCTGTAATTCATATCTAGTCTCATAGTGTGGTCGGAAAAGATACCTGGTATGATTTCAATTTTCTTAAATTTACCAAGGCTTGATTTGTGACCCAAGATATGATCTATCCTGGAGAATGTTCCATGAGCACATGAGAAGAAAGTGTATTCTGTTGTTTTTGGATGGAATGTCCTATAAATATCAATTAAGTCCATCTTGTTTAATGTATCTTTTAAAGCTTTGGTGTCCTTATTTATTTTTATTTTGGATGATATGTCCATTGGTGAAAGTGGGGTGATAAAGTCCTCTGTTATGATTGTGTTACTGTTGATTTCCTCTTTTATAACTGTTAACATTTGCCTTATGTATTGAGGTGCTCCTATGTTGGGTGCATAAATATTTACAATTGTTATACCTTCTTGGATTGATCCCTTGATCATTATGTAGTGTCCTTCTTTGCATCTTGTAACAGTCTTTCTTTTAATGTCTATTTTGTCTGATATGAGAATTACTACTCAAGCTTTCTTTTGATTTCCCTTTGCATGGAATATCTTTTTCCATCCCCTCACATTCAGTCTTTATGTGTCCCTAGGTCTGAAGTGTGTCTCTTGTGGACAACATATATAGGGGTCTTGTTTTTGTATCCATTCAGCCAGTTTATGTCTTTTAATTGGAACATTTAATCCACTTACATTTAAGGTAATTATCATTATTCATGTTCCTATTACCATTTTCTTAATTGTTTTGGTTTTGCTATTATAGGTCTTTTCCTTCTCTTGTGTTTTCTGCCTAGAGACGTTCCTTTAGCATTTGTTGTAAAATGGGTTTGGTGGTGTTGAATTCTCTTAGCTTTTGCTTGTCTCTAAAGATTTTAATTTCTCCATCAAATCTGAATGATATCCTTGCTGGGTAGAGTAGTCTTATTTGTAGATTTTTCCCTTTTATCACTTTAAATATGTCCTGCCACTCCCTTCTGGCTTACAGAGTTTCTGCTGAAAGATCAGTTGTTAACCTTGTGGGGATTCCCTTGTATGTTATTTATTGTTTTTCTCTTGCTGCTTTTAATATTTTTTCTTTGTATTTAATTTTTGATAGTTTGATTTATATGTGTCTTGGCATGTTTCTCCTTGGATTTTTCCTTAATGGGACTCTGCACTTCCTGTGCTTGATTGACTATTTCCTTTCCCGTATTAGAGAAGTTTTCAACTATAATCTCTTCAAATATTTTCTCAGTCCCTTTCCTTCTTTCTTCTCCTGGGACTCCTATAATTCGAATGCTGGTTCATTTAATGTTGTCCCAGTTGTCTCTGAGACTGTTCTCAATTCTTTTCACTCTTTTTTTCTTTATTCTGTTCTGTAGTAGTTATTTCCACTATTTTATCTTCCAGATCACTTTTCCATTCTTTTGACTCAGTTATTCTGCTATTGATTTCTTCTAGAGAATTTTTTATTTCATGTATTGTGTTGTTCATCATTCTTTGTTTGCTCTTTAGTTCTCCTAGTTTCTTGTTAAATGTTTCTTGTATTTTCTCCATTCTATTTCCAAGATTTTGGATCATCTTTATTGTCATTATTCTGAATTCTTTTTTAGGTAGACTGCCTATTTCCTCTTCATTGGTTTGGTCTGGTGGGTTTTTACCTTGCTCCTTCACCTGCTGTGTGTTTCTTCTGTCTTCTCATTCTGCTTAACTTACTGTGTTTGGGGCCTCCTTTTTGCAGGCTGCAGGTTCATAGTTCCCGTTTTTTTTGGTGTCTGCCCCCAGTGGGAAAGATTGCTTCAGTGGGTTGTGTAGGTTTCCTGCTGAAGTGTCTTGTGCCTGTGTTTGGATGGATGAAGCTTGATCTTGTCTTTCTGGTGGCATTACCACGTCCAGTGGTGTGTTTTGGGGTGTCTGTGATCTTATTATGATTTTATGCAGCTCCTTTGCTAATGGGTGGGTTGTGTTCCTGTTTCACTAGTTGTTTGGCATAGGGTGTGCAGCACTGTAGCTTGCTGGTCATTGTGTGGACCTGGGTCTTAGCTTTGAGTTGGAGATCTCTTGGGGATCTTTTACCATTTGATATTACATGGAGCCAGGAGGTATCTGGTGGACCAATGTCCTGAGCTCTGCTCTCACACCTTACAGGCACAGGCCTGACACCTGGGCAGAGCACCAAAACCCTGTCAGCCACAAGGCTCAGAAGAAAAAGGAGAAAAAAAAGAAAGAAAGAAAGAAAAAACAAAAAAATAAATTTATTAAATAATAAATATTAATTAAAAACATTTTAAAAGTAATTAAAAAAAGGAAGAAAGAAGAGAGCAACCAAACCAAAAAATGAATCCACCAATGATAACCAGCTCTAAAATGTATACTAAAAAAAAAAAAAAAAAAAAAAATTGGACAGAGAGAACCCTAGGACAAATGGTAAAAGCAAAACTATTCAGACAAAATCATGCAAAGAATCATATACATACATACTCACAAAAAGAGAAAAAGGAAAAAATATATACATTGTTGCTTCCAAAGTGCACTGCCTCAATTTGGGATGATTTGTTGTCTATACAGGTATTCCACAGATGCAGGTTACAGCAAGTTGATTGTGGAGGTTTAATCCACTGCTCCTGAGGCTGCTGGGAGAGATTTCCCTTTCTCCTCTTTGTTCGCACAGCTCCTGGAGTTCAGCTTTGGACTTGGCCCCGTCTCTGCATGTAGGTTGCCTGAGGGTGTCTGTTCTTTGCTCAGATGGGTCAGGGTTAAAGTAGCCTTTGTTTAGGGGGCTCTGGCTCACTCAGGCCAGGGGAAGGGAGGGTTATGGAATGCAGGGTGAGCGTTTGACAGCAGAGCCCAGAGTGACGTTACACCAGCCTGAGGCATGCCGTGTGTTCTCCTGGGGAAGTTGTCCCTGGATCACGGGACCCTGGCAGTGATGGGGTGCACAGCGTCCTGGAAGGGGAAGTGTGGATAGTGACCTGTGCTTGCACATAGGATTCTCTGTGGCTGCAAAAGCAGCCTTAGCATTCCATGCCCGTCTCTGGTGTCTGTGCTGATAGTCGTGGCTCATGCCTGTCTCTGGAGCTCATTTAGGCGGTGCTCTGAATCCCCTCTCCTCCTTCACCCCAAAACAATGATATCTTGCCTCTTAGCCAGATCCAGACATTTTCCTGAACTTCCTCCTGGCTAGCTGTGGCACACTAACCCCCTTCAGGCTGTGTTCACACAGCTAACCCCAGTCCTCTCCCTGGGATCTGACCTCTGAAGCCCGAGCCTCAGATCCCAGCCCCCACACATCCCTGCTGGCAAGTGAGCAGAAAAGCCTCTCAGGGTGGTGAGTGCTGGTCGGCACCCATTCTCTGTGTGGGAATCTCTCCACTTTGCCCTCCACACCCCTGTGGCTGCATTCTCTTCCGTGGCTCCAAATCTTTCCCACTCCACCACCCGCAGTCTCCGTCCATGAAGGGACTTCCTAGTGTGTGGAAACATTTCCTCTTTCACAGCTCCCTCCCAGTGGTGCAGGTCCCATCCCTATTCTTTTGTCTCTGTTTTTTCTTTTTTCTTTTGCCCTACCCAAGTACATGGGGAGTTTCTTGCCTTTTGGGAAGTCTGAGGTCTTCTGCCAGCATTCAGTAGGTGTTCTGTAGGAGTTGTTCCACATGTAGATGTATTTCTGATGTATTTGTGTGGAGGATGATGATCTTACTCTTACTCTTACATCTTACTCTTCAGCCATCTTGAAGGTCTCTAAACACAGACAATGTTTTTCATTCACACAGTTCTCTCATTTAATGTGTAGAAAAGCAAACAAAATCTACTTTTAAATGTAACATATGAAATAACAAACTGTCACATTTCCCCTCTCCTTCCCTCCCCTAAAACACCAGGCATTCACTTTTCAGTGAATGGTATTACTATTTGTTGAGTCATTTAAGCAGAAAATTAGGGAATAACACTAAATTCTCCTCATTATGTCACAGAGAACTCCATATCATCACTAATTCTGGAAAATTGCCTCAAAAATCAAACTTACATTCTTTCCAGTTTCCTACTTCTCTTTTGCACTAGTCTGCCCCATCACCCCCACTAACCTGGATAAATTTAATAGACCACTAATTTGTCTACCCCTTTCTTGCTTGCTATATTTCTGGACAAATTACAGAGATATTTTGTAAATATACAATTCAGCTTATAATCCCTTCACTTAGCATTTTCAATGTTTCTCCATTGCACTTAGACAAGAATTCAAAGTGCTTAATGTAGATTGTAAAACCTGTCTGATACAGCCTATGCTTATTTCTCTAACTTCAAGGCAAATGACTCTTGCACTTACTCAATAGTATTTGCCCACAAAGTCCATCTTTCACGTGCAGAGTCTAACTGTTTATGCTAGTCTCTTGAGTGAATTATTCTCTCCTTTAAACACATTCTTTTTCAGTGATGTCTCCTCTTCATTGTTCAAATATCGTTAAGTGCTACTTTCTCAGAGAACATTTCTTTAACTATGCTATCTAATGCTGTAGTTATACTCCCTACCACTATTAATTGATTTCAAAATCTTTGGCCATTGGCTTCATCATACTTGTCATAATACACAATATACAAAAGTTCATATTTAAATTTATTTGTATACAATTTTGATAGTTTACTACCTCCCCCTTTGACTCTAAGCTCTATAAAAGGAACTACCACATTATTGCACTGTCCACTGAATCCATATCTTAGCATAAGGCCTAGGAATAAAATAGCAATCATCATTGAAGGAGAGAAGGAAAGAAAGAAGGAAGGGAGGAAGAGTGGTAGGGAGGAAGAGTGGAAGGGAGGAAGGAGGAAGAAAGAAGGACAGAAACAAAAGATATTATCTCAAACCTTAACTGACTTCCATAAACATGCTGAAGAACTGGGTAGAAATAGACTCACCTATTATCAGCTGTTCCTTGTGACTACTGGCATGTATCCAGCAATCAGGATCCACTGCATCATTCTAAATATCCAGAGAATGACTGTAGTTTCCAGATGGTATAAAATTTGGCTAACCTTTGTATTTTTTCTAAATTTTTGTTCAACAGTTTGTTTTTAAATTTAAAGTTGGAGAACATCTTATTCTTGTTCCATGAAGATATTATTATCTCTACCCACAATCCTTAATATATTTAGAGGACATATATTTATAGAACATGCATTATCAGTAGCTAATTGTGACAAGGAAAATACTAAAGTATTATTTTTAATATGTGTCATATATGAAAAAAATTTGTTCATCAAAATAAAGAACTGATTTCTCTGATCAAATTGCAGATTTTGGAAAAGAAAATATTCAATTCTTACTGAATGTGAACAATGCAGGGTAAGAGAAATTATCTGAGTTTTCAGCAATATAATTGACTAGTAAATTTTTGTATAACTTTACAGAATTATGGGTAAATTAAGTATTTCCATATACATATATTAGGGAGGAGAGATAGAATTTTTTCCTTCAATTTTTTTTCTATTCTTCCAGTTTGTTTGCTTCTATTTTTGAGATGTAAAACAGAGAAATCAAGGAAAAGACAGCAGACAAAAACAATACTTTAGAGGTCTACTCACTAGTTAACTAGGCATCATTCATTTCAGAATGTTCACAAAGCATATGACATTCCCTCAGAACATCTCCACAAACTACAGTGATAGAAGGAAACAACATAATGGGTTTCAATGTTTCAGTCATGAATGTCTTACCAGGACATCTTAGATAAACCAAAGTCACTGAGTTTTACAGTCTGAAAGTCATATTTATGAGGCCATGTAAACGCTTCCTCAATAAAATAAAGGAAAACCAAAGAAAATTAGATAGCCATAGATGAATTTAGTGGTCTTTTTGTTTATGGATTTTGACCATGTTAGCAATTAAGAATCATGGACTGTGTAATTTTTTTTTGAAAAGACAGCTTGAGTTGATCTAATAAGTCCTGAAAGCTCATTTATATGTGGATTCAGAATAAGGTTTACATTATATACCTGTCAGCAGAAAAGCAAAAGTCTGAAAAATGGACAAGACTAGGTCTAGACTATTTATCTCTGATTTATTCTTGCCTCATACTATTGAGGATAGAATTTTTCTGCTTATATTTTATATTTTTACTATTTTTCCACAATAAGAAAAAACTAGTTGAAACTATATATTTCATAGCTCTATAATTAATGCATATTTAATGTTCAACCATGTCCATGAATGGGAAAATGCAATCTTTTATTTTTTCTTGCAGTAACTACTAATTTAGTTTATCTCCTAACAAAGTTGGTACTTTCAAAAACTTAAAATACTCAATCCAAAGAATTAAAAACCATCTTGACATACGTATGGTAATGCTAGACTTTCTCTCATAGCCTTGAATTTAAAGCTTATTTTTTTTAATTTTTTTTATGTTTCTTAGCAAATTGGTAGTGTTACTGGCTTAAAAACTTATTAAGTCTCAGAAAAGACCATGTATCTTTTCTTTTAATGTTCATCACATGTATCTTTTCCAGGAAAAGTAGTTAAAATTTGCCTCCTACATTCATATAGGAAGTAAATTGCATTTAGCAATGGCATTTTGCAATTTAGTTCATTCGTCTGTGTTAAGCAATGACTGTTTCCACTGAAAATTTTCAGACTGATAAAAATCAATCCTGTGTTTCACAGTTTATAAGAAGTGACTGTGAGACCTTTTTATCTAGTAACAGTGTGCAAATTTCTTTATTGTATGAAAATTATTTTTCAATTTATGTTTACTGTCACAAAGCCAAGAAGAAGTTCCAGAGATAATTTATCCACCCTGGTGTTTTCATATAAGAAAGTATTTGAATCATTAAGATGACTCATGGTCTATTCTATTTTTAAAGATCTTTGCTTAAAAGCTTGCTGAAAAAGATCACACATATTTTATTTAATAATAAAGTAGTAAGAATTTTAGGACAAAGACTCTGAAGACAAAACACTGAGTCCTACTCATTTTTTAAGTTTATAGTCTTGGACAAATTATTCCAACTATCTGATACTCAGTTTTCTCATTTGTAAAATGACAATAGTAATACACCCTCATATGTTTATGCCAAGAATTAACAACCATGATTCATATTGAGTTCTTAAAATGTATCATGTATATTTATAGTATTGCCATAACTTTTCCAATAAAGATTGCTAAATATTAACTTTCTAAAGATATGAAGTCAATCAATCTTTCATATAGGTAAGCTGGGCATTTATCTATGAGGTGTGATTAAAGGAAAAAGTGGTATGACTTAGAAATATTTCATACTTAAATCATAATTGCCACATCATACTTCAACAGGGCCTATTAATAGTTTGAACCAGATTAAATTCTGAAAGAACATAAGATATTTTCTAATTTGTGAAATAGATTACACTTCCCAAAATATATTATGTAAAGCATCATACCATATGATCATTAATGAATAAGGGATTTCATGGTATTCTGTGTTTAATAAGCTCTGACTATTTCCCACTGGGGATTTGAATAGTGCATTATTATACTGAAGATTGGGAGAAGATGTGCATTAAAGTTGCATGATTAACTTTACTTCAATGGTATTTACTATACTTATTTGACAATAGAATATTTTACCCTTTAGAAGTAACAATTAATATCCTTTGGAATTAACATTTTGTGGAAAACTTTTTACCAAATGCCTAAACGCTCATTTTAGGCAATAACATTGCATATTTTTCTGGCAATGGCTGTTTAAACACTACTTAAATTCCAAGGAGGAAGAAACTATTACTTCTGTAGACACATGATTTTTTAACTATACAGTTATAAATATTAAGAAGTTTATGTTGATATTTAATTGTAATTTACTTCATGTAATTTCTATTCATTTGTGCTGGTTATGACCTTAGATTTTAATCTCTTGATCCCCTGATAGTCATTCTAATATTTGAAGATGTTATCAAGCTTCACTTTCTAGCTTTATTTTTTTTAATGAAATCCTTCTAATTCATTTTTACCTCTCATAATTAGAATTTGTCATTTCCTAATCATATTACTGATTAAATGTAACCTAGTTAGTCTCCTAAATCCTTAAATTAGCAGTTAGGATTTGTTCTTTCCTTTTCTGATCCCCTTCCCTTTCTCAAAGACAAGGTTTAAGTCCCATGCCTTTTGTTTATGTCCTATCCCCCCACAGTTTTAAGCTATAAACCCACCTGGGTTCTTATATTAGCTAATAACAAACATAAAGTATTGTGTATCCTAAAAGTTATTTGTTTTTTAAGGGGAATCTTGATGAGCAAAATCCATTAAAGTAAATAAGTCCTAATGGTGGGGTGACGTTATGTGATGGGATTACATTTTAAAAATTGTTTAAGGCTACATCAAATTGTAATATTGAGAAAGATTCTAACTACCCAAAAAAAGTCATACTCTTTTAAAAATTCATTGAGACAGACTCTCTAGATTTCTCTACATTTCCATAGGGCTTTGCTTTAGCTTCAAAAGACCATGACTAGGGCTTCCCTGGTGGCGCAGTGGTTGAGAGTCCGCCTGCCGATGCAGGGGACACGGGTTCGTGCCCCGATCCCGGAAGATCCCACATGCCGCGGAGCGGCTGGGCCCGCGAGCCATGGCCGCGGAGCCTGTGTGTCCGGAGCCTGTGCTCCGCAACGGGAGAGGCCACAGCAGTGAGAGGCCCGCGTACAGCAAAAAAAAAAAAAAAAAAAAAAAAAAAAGACCATGCCTATTTCAGTTGGAAACTATTAGATGAGTACGAGACCTTTGTGATTATCTACTCTACCCTATGTCTATATCTTACTTAAATCTAGTAAATCTAATCATCCTGCATCTTAGTCTATTTTTGTTGTCTTAGCCCCACAAAACCACTATCAGTTGATGTTTGTGGGGATAGGGTGTTGTTTTAGACAGTAGGAAACTTATTCTGGAGTTAGCATTTTGTATGTAGTTGTTATATATGCTTATGCAGGGAGAGAGGAGTTTTAATTCCTTCATATTTTAGAAGACACATTATTAGAAATGTATATGCCCTGTGGAATAAAATATTTGCTTACTATGACATTAGAATCATCCAAGTTACCTTTGAAATATGTGTTTATCTCTTTTTGAGAGTTAGTTTCTATGTAATCACAAACTTAATTGGAACTTAAAATTAGTAGGCAGGTGTCTGCCTTAGTGAGCCATTCAAATTCAATAGCATCTAATGGCTATTTGATTGGCATCATCAATACAATATGTCTTTTCAAGCAGAAACCTATATCATGCACAGTCATTTTAAAAATTAACACAAATTATGTTTTAAGCCAAAGGTTTATTTATTTTCCCTTCTTTCAGAATAGAACTGAGAATAGTTGTTCAGGCAACTGTGAGATAATGTTGTTTGGTGTCTGGGTTACTGTGATTAAAACAATGGCCTTCAGTTTGCAGTGCCATCAGCCTGGTACATGTCACTAATACTGAATTCATTTTTTAGAGCAGAACCATACACCTATCTTCCATTGCAATTACTGCAGAGGAGGAGAGATTGAGAAGTAAAAATGAAATATTTCAAGGATGAATGGGCACAGAAAATTGGTAAAGTGGCAGGAAAGTCCAAGTTTGAAGAACGAAGAAGTAAATGTATATAGAAAAAGCAGTTTGGAAAACATGAAAAAAATTGATATTTTGCAGAAATATCTGTTTACTGTTGCTGAAAAATTTTAGCATTTAAATGTTCTCATTTGGGCTCTGAAGTTAGCACTTCGCTGAAGTAGTTCACACCTTTGCTATTACTCCTGTTCAGCTACAGATCGTTTTAGGCAATGCTGATTTTAACAAGAAAATCATGTATTAATTTACTCTGTGTGGAGTATTTTAAAAGTGGAAAATTCTAAGCTTTTGGAATCTGAAAATAATAGAAATGCTTATGTAAAGCATAATGCACATAAAATCATATCCTGATTAAGATCATTAGAAAATTCAGTTATAAAAAAACAGCTTCTAAACTAGAAGATTTTCTATGACTCTGCAGTCTCTTTTCACTAGTGAATCAGATATGATCTCAGACATCGTTTAGCAGTACTATTTTACATCTTTCTCTTTCACCTGCTTGCTCTCATTCTCACTTTTCCTTTCCATTCTCTATCTCCTCTCTCTTCAATTCTCATTTCACTCTTTTATTTCCTGTTTTTCTTTTTTATTTTTCTTCTCTCTTTTTCTTTCTGCTGTTCCTCTTCTTTTTTCCTGTTTCTTACCCTTTTTTCTTAAATTTCAAATATTTTAATTGTGTCCCTAATGAAAGAATAAACTTGATAATGAGAGCCTATTCACCTTCTCTGTTATCTCCCTCGTTGAAGTAGTTAATATTTTGGAGGGTTTTTTTTTATGAAATATCTTAATGTTTTAGATGCAATTAAGATAACCAATGGAGCTCCCTGGGCATTGTATATGTATCTTCATCTATGTATTTTTTGGCAAATACCAAACTAACAGGCCAAATCGATGCAAATTTATAGATTCTGTTTCATTGTTTCACTGAATAAAGTCCATTTAATTAAAATCATAAGTATTAAGTTAGGTCCTTTTATTTTAAATGATAAATATTGAAGCTGTAAAGAAACAATCTTCTAATACTTTAGTCTTTCTTATCAAAGTATCATGACAATTCAGTTTCCAAATGGAAAAGAATATAACCAGTATTGGGTACTTTATGGGCTAAATTCATAATATGTAGTAGAGGGGGAAGGTTGTGTTTGTTTTATACATTTGGGACAGACACCAACCTTCAAAGAATAATGGCCCAAGAAAATAACTAAGTGGGATACAGGTTTATTCTTCTTTTGATATTTTTATACAGGCAAATTAAAGTAAGGAAAGGTATTAACATAAGGTAAGAAAATATTAGTAAGGATGTTGAAAATGTTATCTAATGACAACATAAACACACACAGATGGTGGTGGAGACAGAGACAAATACAAATATTGTTGATTATATTGCCATATGACTGCCACTAGTTGCCAGTCAAAATACTTATCCCCTGAGCCACTGTCCAGGCTGAAATGAACAGAGGGCTCAAGGGTCATACTGCATCACATGGTCAACTCATCTTAGAAAATCAAATTAGGAAATATAAGCACTGTTCCCTGGATGTGTGATAGTCTATCATGTTTACAGAAACATTCTTCAAAGTATGTGAATACTTATTAAACATAAATTTAACATATATAAACATAAAATATATGAATATAGAGAGATACAGATAGATAAATATAGATACATAATGAATAAAAGAATGACTTTTCCTTTGTCACATTTGTAGAACTTATACCATATTCAGTTCTTACTTTTCTCAATCTTTTTTTTTTTTTTTTTTTTTTTTTTTTTTGCGGTACACAGGCCTCTCACTGTTGTGGCCTCTCCCGTTGCGAAGCACAGCCTCCGGACACGCAGGCCCAGCGGCCATGGCTCATAGGCCCAGCTGCTCCGCGGCATGTGGGATCTTCCCAGACCGGGGCATGAACCCGTGTCCCCTGCATCGGCAGGTGGACTCTCAACCACTGCACCACCATGGAAGCCCTACCTTTCTCAATCTTAAATAATGTCCCAATACTTAATAGATTTACAAAATGTACTGCATCTCTTACTTGGAGTGAAATTCTGTAAGTAATAAGCATGTTCTACTAAACTGGTAATGTTGTTTTTTGTTGTAAAACAAATATGCCTAAGATATGCCAAAATGGGAAGAATACAAAGCTACAACCTGCTAAGTACAGGAATAGTTTATCGAGGCTCTGGGAACAGAGAAGCAGAGGTAGAGTAATCTATTCTAAAGAAGTCAAAGTGATTATGCTCTTTCCTGACCTCACTTCTTAAAATTACATTGGGTTAGGAATATGTTTTGCACTTAGATTACAAAAGATTGGTCCTGCACTAGTTTTTTATTGGTTTCCTTTTGACTAATCTATCAGTATCATTATTTTCTTATTCATTTGTTTATCTGCTTCTTATTCCTACTTGATCCTTGTTTTTACTTATTTTTTCATCCTTTACCTTTGTCTTTTTCATGCATTGCTCCACTTGCTAAGCAATGCAAATAGTCATACATGCACATATAACCATACTTCCTTCTGTATCTGCATCCAATTTTATTATAAATTTAGTCCAAGGTTATTGAATCCTGACTAATCCAGAGTAATTGTGTATTCACTTATTATATCAGTAATCCACATTCTTTCCTTTACTTATGGGAAAAATATTCAATATCCTTCCTATATGAGAAAACTTCTAAAAGAGGAGTGTTAAATGACTATAATGTAAAACACAGACCCTGGTGAATGAGAATGTACAGGAACCAAAGTCGTACAATGGTTTTTAACACCCCATATGGGTTGATTTTTAAGCTATTTCTCCTCAGCTTCAAAGTAACCCTTTTACTCTTTGTTATGTAACGTTGAGGCTGGAACTCTGGAAAACACATTCAGCTTTCCCAAAAGACCCTTGTTAAACTCTGCCAACAGAGAGCTCTGAAGGAGACCTAGCTACCAGAGGAGGAAGAAGGGGCACTCCACTTCCTATAAAGCTCCACCAGTGGTTCTTCACCCTGACAGTAGCTGTTGGCTCCTCCAGTAGCAGCTGGCTTCAGTTTGTGTTTCCTATATTCTCAGAAGAAGCCCCTTATCTTCCTTCAGAAGAACAAGTTGTAATTTGTTGAGCCCCTTTCTCAGAAATCCAACGACCCTCCTCCCAGTTTGTGAAGTATAATAATTTTTACCTCTTCCCACTCTAGATGTGGTAGATACTTCAAACAGTTGCCATCTTACTGTCCCCTTTTGTCTTTTACTTTCTCCAATACTTGGTTAGCAATTCCTTATATTAAATTCTCTTTGTTAAAATAATGATGTTGTCTCTATTCTCTTGAATGGACCTTGCTTGATATTCTATTTTTAATTTTGGCAATTAGCACCTAGCTACTAGTAGTTGAGTAGAAGATAAAAATTTGAAGTTAATTTACCTCCTTAATTCCCTTGCATGTACAGTTTCCTCTTAGAAAACACTGGATCATAAGACTGATTTATAGTATTTTCCTCTGGCAAAAAAAGCTGTAACCTACAGGTTCCTTACTGGGTTTCATTTACACATATATCATCATTTTTATTAAAAGAAAATCATTTTTATTACAACCTACTTCAAGTAATTGTATTTGAAAAAGGATAGAGTTTATAAAGTTACTATAGTGAGATATATTTAAGTAGGCAAACACAATATAAACCCATGGAATAAGAACACAAAACAAGGTAATGTTTAAATCATTCATTCATTCAAAAATAAACATTGATTATGTGACAAACATAATCCTTCAAGGCATGAAAAAATTGGTTCTTATTTTCAAAGATTTTATATCCCATGAAGAGGAGAGTTTGACAGATCATATGATATTGAAAATATATCAAACATACACTATGCCTTTTTAAAAATTCTAATGCAAGAGGAATGTAGGACATACGGGGGAGGGGGGAAATGAAAGAAATTTGAAGAGTAGTATATAACATCAGTGGAGGCATCAAGGAGGACACAGATCATTCAACAAATAAACAACTTGATGTTTTAATGATGATGGTAATTGTCTGAGAATACAGAATAAACCTCAGAAATAGCCCTCCTTCATAAAGTCCATTACCTAAAAAGGTAGCTTATGTGGAGTTTTATTCTTTTAAGATCATCTAGTGTTTCATAGCAAATAAAACCTATTGGCTTAAAACAACAGCAATCAATTATTTTGCTTCTGAATCTGCAATTTAAATCAGTCATCTCTGTTTTAATCAATTTGAAATGCAGCATCTCCATTTGGGCTAGAGGACAGTTTCTAAGAAGGTAAGTTCACATAGCAAGTAAATTGGTACAGGCAGTCAGTTGGAAGCATAGCTGCAGCTAGTAGTAGAACCTGGGTTCCTCTCTACATAAGCCCCTTTGTATGGGGAAGCTTGAGCTTTCTCACAAGGTGGTGGCTGAGTTCCAAGAATAAGTATTCTAAGAGACAGGAAGTAGAAGCTGCCAGTTCTGTAAGGCATTGGCCCAGAAATGGACACAATCCACTTCTTCTATATTCTTTTTGGTTAATTAATCACAGGACCCTCATAAATTCAAAAGAAGGGACCACAAACCCCATATTTTGGTAGAGGATTGTCCAAGAATATGAAGTCACCTCCAAAGTACTATATATACATTCTGTAATATTTGTACCTATCTCTTACTTATGTTAACATATATTCAGGTAATCAGTTTAAAGATGCCAACATCAAAACATCAGGAATAGCTCACAATTTAAAATTATATCCAGAGACTGCCTAATGCATTTTTTAAAGTACATTAGATATATCTATGGGAAGTGCTTCCTAAAAATAGGCATGAGTATTTTGGGGAGGAAGAAATTTTTCTTTACCCTCCTTGGTTCTTCTGATTCATTTAAGAATCAATTTTTTAAATTAATTTATTTTAATTTTGGCTGCATTGGGACTTTGTTGCTGCATGCAGGCTTTCTCTAGTTGTGGTGAGCAGAAGCTACTTTTCATTGTGGTGTGCAGGCTTCTCACTGCAGTGACTTCTCTTTTTGCGGAGCACAGGCTCTAGGTGCACAAGCTTCAGTGGTTGTGGCTTGCGGGTTCTAGAGCACAGGCCCAGTAGTTTTTGTGTACGGGCTTAGTCACTCCACGGCATGTGGGATCTTCCCAGACCAGGGATCAAACCCATGTCCCCTGCATTGGCAGGCGGATTCTTAACCACTGCACCACAAGGGAAGCCCCCTAAGAATTAAATTGACATGAGACAGATTAACAGGAGAACAATCAAACAAAAGCTTGATAACATTTTTAATACATGGGAGAGACTGGGGTAAAATGAGTAATTCACCAAAATGGCCAAAGTCCTACCATAAATACAATACCATCTTCAGTTAAAGACTAAAGAGGATGTTGGGGGTAGTGGTTTGGGACTTCAAAGGGGTGGAATGTAATTCACATGGAGATGGAAAAACAAATGTTTGGTAAGCAAATGTTTTCTGGGACTCATAGAGACAATGGGACACAGAAAGGAATTTTAACAAGCAGACTTTGCTAGGTTCCTCCCTGTCTATACACCTAGCTCATACTATAGTTATCTGTGGGGATAGCTCCTGTCCTGTAACACTTCCTCTATCTACATTATTTTAAGCAGTTAGGGGGAAGGTCAAAGGTTTTTCCTGAGTCAGACATTTAAAAAGATGAACCTAAATTAATCCTCATGCCAAGGAGACACACTTTGGGGTCGAAAATTTTGCTCCCCTACAGACATTTACTGCTACATCTTGAGCCAGTAACTCTGAACACATCTACTCACAGATGAGTAAGAAGATGGTAATAAACAGGGAGTTGAAAGTTTTCTTTTCCATTTCTCTTGTCTTAGTATTTTAACAAGTCACAGTGTGTTTTTGACATATGGCTTATCATCACTGTTGTTTTCTTATCCATTTCTATCTACCTTTATATAATGTACACTCCAGGATGGCAAGAGTTGTCTTACAATGTATTTTTCAGCTAACAAAAATAGTAAGTTGCTACAGAAATGTTAATAATGAAAATGAGTTATAGTGGATTGGGATGGTGATAATTACTCTCAATTAATTAATTATTCTAAGGAAGGGAAACAGTATATATGTACAAGCTGTATATTATTGTGGAATATATATATATATATATATATATATATATATATATATATATATATATATATATATATATTGGATTGATAGTCTTTGTTGTTTACCATAATGCTAATTCTGCTTAAGGTGTTGATTTAAAGAAATTTTATGATATCTTGGATTTACTTCATATCAATTCAGTGGGAGGAGAAATAGGTTGGAATATAAATGAAAAAGTATTGGTAATGAATTGATAATTGGAGGTTAATTAAACTATTCATCATACATTTTTAAATGTTTTAAATGTTTTAAATGTCTAAAAATTTCCATAATAAATAGTTAAATACAGAAGTTTTACTCATAAAAATATTAAGAAATGTATCAGTAATACTTCTGGGTTTAACTTTTGAAAGAAAGTTTTTAAATATTACTAATCCTAAGAGTTTGAGAATATAAATTTTCAATCTCTGTCAGTTTAATGATGATCTCTAATGATTAGAAGACAACATATATTACATAATCAAAGAGAAGAACCATTAGACATACTAACATATTTCAAATACAACAGTCATTTGTAACCTACAAATCCTAATGATTCAGTTTCTCTTATTCCTCGTAAAAAACCTATGTTTAAACATGAAGTTTTAGTCCCCTTCAGCAGCAAAAGATAGTCTTCACTATGCAAATCGATGCCAGGTTGTCACACAAGGCCTGCAGCCAAACAGACTGAAACAATATGACCAAAGCTGATATTATATTTCACATATTAATGAAGCATTACTTTAGGAATAAAGGAGGAACCTTTAAAATATTAACACTATTAGTCCAGTATATCAAAACAAATACCTTCCTCCATACATATTTAAACTCTGGGAATGAGATAAAGTCTTTCAACACCAGGCTCTATTCTTCCTGAAATAGACAAGGATAACCCATCATAGAAAAGTACTTTCCCTCACTGCAGTTTCACCAGTTGGCTTGAACCATAACATTTAGATGGAAAATTATAATCTTTGTTTGCTTTTCTAGTAAGATAACACATTTTATACTCATGTTAGAGAGAAAAAAATTCTTGTGTTTATGTATGATTCATGCATATGTACTTACATACTAGGTCACTTGGGCAATAAAAACGTGCTGAATTTTGTTAGTAACTATATTACTCTATTATCTGTTTGGGGGTTAAACACTTACTTTATAAATGAAGTAGAAGATATAAGAAAATTTAAGGTAATGGAAAGAAAAACTCTAGACTTTATGAAAACTAACTCTGCTTTCTATTTTGTGGTGTCTCTCTACTTCCTGGAACTTCAGAGTCATGGGAAAAAAATTAGAATTTTGGAATTATATGGCTACTAACTGTAACAGTTTCTGTAGGTCCTGTAATTGTTAGGATAATAATGATCATTCTAAGGGATATACTCTAGTGGAATTTTCCTTCTCACTCACTGAGCAGTCCAATGTGATTTTTCATTAAGAAACTTTCCAGGAAGCAATTCAGGGAGTCAAGTTCCTTCCAAATTTTGTCTGCATCATCAACATGTTTATTCAAAAGTCACTATTTAAGAAGGAAGTAAACATGAGAAAGGTAGGTTCATTTCTTAACAACTTCAGCCCCAAAATGACACAAACATACTGATCTCTTGATGGTGGAATTGCTGAGTCCATTCTAGTGTCCCTACTGGTCCTTTGTGCCTCTCCTGGCACAGGCATAGGTCATGGAGGTGCCACATGTCTGAAGGAGATGAGGACAGAGGAACTGAAGAAAGGGATGAAGAAAGTACCACCAGAACCCAGCCAGCACAGTGTGGGTAGACTGAGTGACTGAAGACCTCCCAGGATGCTTTTCACAGACTGTCATAAACTGGTGCTCCAGCTTCCATCCTCCCCAAAGATTAACATTTAGACATTTATTTTTAGTTTTTTAAGGACCCTCCATACCATTCTCCACAGTGGCTCTATCAATTTACATTCCTACCAACAGTGCAAGAGTGTTCCATTTTCTCCTCACTCGCTCCAGAATTTACTGTTTGTAGATTTTTATGATGGCCATTCTGACTGGTGTGAGGTGATCCCTCATTGTAGTTTTGGTCTGCATTACTCTAATAACCAGTGATTTTGGGTATCCTTTCATGTGCCTCTTGGAGGGAGGTCCAAGAGGGAGGGGTTATATATATACATATAGATGATTCACTCTGTTGTATAGCAGAAACTAACAGAGCATTGTAAAGCAACTATACCCCAATAAACAAAATAAAACAAAACAATTAGACAGCTATACACATAGCTATACCAAAACAACTCTGGGAGAACTCTGGAGTCTACTTCAGAAGCTTCAACAACACAGAGGAAAAAAATTTAAAACTTGAGAATAACCACACAGAAAGAGAAGGAAGAACAACTTTATTTTGGTTGCATTATCCCACCCCAAAAGCTGCCATTTCTCAACAGCATTAGGAAACTCCCCACCTAGGAAGAGTTCTCCTTCCTGGGAAATTAAGAACTGAGTGAGCAAGGTGTTGCCCCAGCATTTTTGCTTACCTCCTGCAGATCTGCTTCAGTTTCACCCCCCACTGAAAGGTCAGCAAAGTGAAGACTCATAGAGATGGCCAATAAAAAGAAAGAAAAGAAGAAGCTACCAATACCAGACACACAGAAGGAGCAAGAGTGTTCCCAGTAACAGGCTCTGTAGATGACTACAATAGTTTTTGCCACTGAAGAAATCAATAGCCAGCACAGCTGTCATAGACCCCTGTAGATTTCATCAGCTCTCCCCTATCTTCTGACACTGGTCTGCACCACTGTGCTCACTCTTCCAGCTGCACACCTGACAACCCTTCCCCAACTCCCATCACCAGCCTCCAATGTTGTCCATCCACAGAGACACCCAGCAGTCATGGCAGTGCACACTGACAACCAGGTCCCCTACAGCTTCTATTGTGCTCAGTTGGTCCCAGCCCTTGCTGCATACCTTAGTTCTCATCTCTACATGTTTTGGTAACTGGACCCTGCTACTACCAAAACACCTGCACCTGGTCCCCACAACTGAGATTGTGCACACCACTGGCTCCAGGCAATACGACTGCTTGTCATGATCTTAGATGCTAGACTAGGAGGCACCATTGAGAACCATAAAATGCCTTGCAGTCTCTGTGGATCACCCCACAGTGTTTGCCAAGGACTATATGATTGTTGATGCTGAGGACTACAATGACCTAAGCCAACGAGTTACCATGCTTTGATACCTGGTCTGAACAGGCTTCAACACTTGGTTTCCTTCACTAAACATAGCAAGCTTCAGCATCCCCCCATCCACAGGTGAAGATCCTCTTATTGGAGACAGTTTATAAATTTTAGAAGAGGTAACAGTGTCTACAAATGCAGAGGTACAAAGTTACAGGGAGTATGAAGAACCAAGGAAATAATTCTTCATGAAAGGAATATGGAACACATTTAGTAACTGGACCCAAAGAAATGGATATCCAGGAATTGAAGACAGATAATTAAAACATTCCATCCAACAGCAGCAGAATACACATTCTCCCAAGTTCACACAGACCCTACTCCAAGAAAGATCATAGGTAGTCACAAAACAAGCCTCAGCATTTTTAAGAAGATTAAAATTATATTAAGTATCTATTCCAAGCACAATGGTATAAAACTATAAATTAACAAGGGAGGAAAACTGGAAAATTAATGAATGTGTGGAAATGAAATAACACACTCCTGAACATCCATTGGGTGAAAAATGAAATCAAAAGAGAAATTTAAAAAGATATTGAAATAAATGAAAATGAAAATACAACACACCAAAATTAAAGGGAGGCAGCAAAGGAGTACTAAAGGGGAGTTTATAGTGATAAATACAGAGCTAGAACAAAAATTTTCACAATTTGTATGGAAACACAAATAACTCCGAATAGCCAAAGCAATCCTGAGAATGAAAAACGGAGCTGGAGGAATCAGGCTCCCTGACTTCAGAGTATACTACAAAGCTACAGTAATCAAGACAATATGGCACTGGCACAAAAACAGAAAGATAGATCAATGGAACAGGATAGAAAGCCCAGAGATAAACCCACACACATATGGTCACCTTATCTTTGATAAAGGAGGCAGAAATGTACAGTGGAGAAAGGACAGCCTCTTCAATAAGTGGTGCTGGGAAAACTGGACAGGGACATGTAAAAGTATGAGATTAGATCACTCCCTAACACCATACACAAAAATAAGCTCAAAATGGATTAAAGACCTAAATGTAAGGCCAGACACTATCAAACTCTTAGAGGAAAACATAGGCAGAACACTCTATGACATAAATCACAGCAAGATCCTTTTTGACCCACCTCCTAGAGAAAAGGAAGTAAAAACAAAAATAAAAAATGGGGCCTAATGAAACTTCAAAGCTTTTGCACAGCAATAGAAACCATAAACAAGATCAAAAGACAACCCTCAGAATGGGAGAAAATATTTGCAAATGAAGCAACTGACAAAGGATTAATCTCCAAAATTTATAAGCATCTCATGCAGCTCAATAAAAAAGAAACAAACAACCCAATCCAAAAATGGGCAAAAGACCTAAATAGACATTTCTCCAAAGAAGATATACAGACTGCCAACAAACACATGAAAGAATGCTCAACATCATTATTCATTAGAGAAATGCAAATCAAAACTACAATGAGATATCATATCACACCAGTCAGAATTGCCATCATTAAAAAATCTAGAAACAATAAATGCTGGAGAGGGTGTGGAGAAAAGGGAACACTCCTGTACTGCTGGTGGGAATGTGAATTGGTACAGCCACTATGGAGAACAGTATGGAGGTTCCTTAAAAAACTACAAATAGAACTACCATATGACCCAGCAGTCCCACTACTGGGCATATACCCTGAGAAAACTATAATTCAAAAAGAGTCATGTACCAAAATGTTCATTGCAGCCCTATTTACAATAGCTTGGAGATGGAAACAATCTAAGTGTACAACAATGGATGAATGGATAAAGAAGATGTGGCACATATATACAATGGAATATTACTCAGCCATGAAAAGAAACGAAATTGAGTTATTTGTAGTGAGGTGGATGGACCTAGTCTGTCATACAGAGTGAAGTCAGTCAGAAACAGAAAAACAAATACTGTATGCTAACACATATATATGGAATCTAAGAGAAAAAAAAATGTCATGAAGAACCTAGGGGTAAAACAGGAATAAAGACAAGACCTAGTTGAGAATGGACTTGAGGATATGGGGAGGGGGAAAGGTAAGCTGTGACAAAGTGCGAGAGAGGCATGGACATATATACATAACCAAACTTAAGTTAGATAGCTAGGGGGAAGCAGCCACATAGCACAGGGAGATCAGATCAGTGCTTTGTGACTGCCTGGAGGGGTGGGATAGGGAGGGTTGGAGGGAGGGAGATGCAAGAGGGAAGGGATATGGGAACAGATGTGTATGTATAACTGATTCACTTTGTTATAAAGCAGAAACTAACACACCTTTGTGAAGCAATTATACTCCAATAAAGTTGTAAAAAAATAAGTAAATACCTACATTAAGAAAAAAAGAAAGATATCAAATAAAGTCTAACTTTGCTCCTCAAGGATCTAGAAAAAAGAAAAGCCCAGAATTATCAGAGGCAAGGAGATAACAAAGATCAAAGCAGAAACACATGAAATAGAGAAGAGAAAAATAATAGAAAAGATCAAAAAAACTAACAGATGGTGTTTTGAAAAGTTAAAACAATTGGCCAACCTTTAGCTAACTTAGCAAGAAAAAGAGAGAGGACTCAAATAGTTAAAATTATAAGTTAAAAAAAATATGTTGCACTTAATTACAACTTTTACCATAGATATTCAAAAGCTCAAAAGAGAATACTGTGAAAAATTATATGCTAACAAATTGGAAAACCTAGAAGAAATAAATACATCTCTAAAACCATATTACCTATCAAGTCTGAATCATGATGAACTAGAAAATCTGAACAGAGCAGTAACAAATAAGGAGATTGAATTAGTAATTAAAAAAAACTCTCGAAAACAAAACAAAAAAAAACTAGCACCAGATCATTTCATGGGTTAATTCTACCAAATATTTAAATGAGAATTGATGTCAATTCTTCTCAAACTCTTCCAAAAAGATGAGGGAAAGCTTACCATTTGATGAGGCCAGCATTACCATGATACCAAATCTAGACAAGATAACTACAAGAAAAGGAAACTATGGGCCAATCTGCCTGATGAATATAGATGCAAAAATTCTCAGTAAAATACTATTAAACTGAATCCAACAGCATACTAAAAGTATCATACACTGTGATCAAATGAGATTTATTCCTGCAATGCAAGGATGATTCAATATATGCATATCAGTAAATATGATACAACATATTAATAGTATGGAAGACAAAAATCATATAATCATCTCAATGGATACCGAAAGAGCATTTGACAATATTTTACACCTTTTCATGATAAAAACTTCCCAAAAATTGAGCATAGAAGGTAACATACCTCAACATAATAAAAACAGTAGATGACAAACTAACAGGTAACATCATACTCCAAGGTGAAAAACTGAAAAGCTTTCCCACTAAGATGAAGAACATGACAAGAATGAATACTCTCACCACTCCTATTCAAGAGGGTGATGGAAGTCCTAGCCAGAGCAATTGGACAAGAAGAGAAATAAAAGTCGTCCAAAGCAGAAAGGGAGAAGTAAAATTCTGTGTTTGAATATGACATGATTTCATATGTAAAGAAAATCCTAAAGACTCCACAAAAACAACTGTTAGAACTGATAAACAATTTCAGTAAAGCTGCAAGATACAAAATCAACTTACAAAATCAGTACCATTTCTATACAGTAACAATGAACTATTTGAAGAAGAAATGAAGAAAACAATCCCATTCACAATAGCAGAAAAACAATAAAATACTTAGAAATAAATTTATCCAAGGAAGTGAAATGTCCATCACAGAAAACTACAAGATATTGATGAAAGAAATTGAAGACACAAATAAATGAAAAGATATCCAATGTTCATGGACTGGAAAAGTTAATATTATTAAAATGTCTATACTACCAAAAGCCATATAGAGCCAATGCAATCACTATCAAAATTTCAGTGGCATTTTTCACAGAAATAGAAAAAAATTAAATTTGCATGAAACCACAAAAAAACACAAACTGCCAAAACAATCTTGAGAAAGAACAAAGCTGGAGAGATAACACTTCCTGATTTCAAACTATATCACAAAGCTTTTACTATCAAAAGAGTATACTATTGACATGAAAACAAAAACATAGACCAGTAGGATAGAATCAAGAGCTCAGAAATAAATCCACACATGTATGGTAAATTAATATTTGAGAAGGTTCCCAGGAAGACTCAATGGAGAAAATAGAGTCTCTCCAGTTAATGGGGTTGGGAAAACTGGAAATCCACATGAAAAAGAATGAAATTGGACCCCTAACTTATAACACTCACAGAAATTAAGGACTTAATATAAGGATTTAAGACTTAAATGCAAGACCTAAAACCATAAAACTCCTAGAAGAAAACACAGGGGAAAAGCTCCTTGACCTTGGTTTTGCAATGATTTTTTTTTGATATGACACCAAAAGCCCAAGCAAAAAAAAGCAAAACCAAACAAAACAAAGTGTGACTACATCAAACTAAAAGCTTCTGAACAACAAAAGAAGCAATGAACAAACTAAAAAGCAGCCTATAGCATGAGAGAAAATATTTGCAAACCATGAATCTGATAAGGGGTTGATATCTAAAATATATAAGGAACTTAGACAATTCAATAGCAAAAAAATTCCAATTAAAAAGTGAGCCAAAAATAACTTCACAAGGTGGACCTGAATAAACTTTTTTCCAAAGTAGATATACAAATGGCCAACAGGTACATGGAAAAGTGCTAAATATCACTAATCATTGCGATAATGCAAATCACAATCACAGTGAGGTATCATTTCACATCCATTAGAATGGTTATCAAAAAGACAAGAGGTAATAAATGCTGGTGAGGATGTAGAGAAAAGGGAAATCCAGTGTACTTTTGGGAGAAATATACACTGGTATGCCCACTATGGAAAACAGTATGGTGGTTCCTCAAAAAATTAAAAATAGAACTACCATATGATCTAGTAATCCTACTTCTGCATAAGTAGCTGAAGAAGATGAAAGCACTATCTCAAAGAGACATCTTCACTTCTGTGTTCATTTCAGCATTATTCACAATAGCCAAGGCATGAAAACATCCTAAAGTTCCAACCATAGATGAAGGGATAAAGTAGGAATTTGGTATCCTCACCAAGTAAGGATTTGGTATCCTTTGGTATAAATGTACAATGGAATATTATTCAGTCAAGTAAGGATTTGGTATCCTTTGGTATAAATGTACAATGGAATATTATTCAGTCATTAAAAAAATAATGAAATCACTCCATTTGTGACAACATGAATGGACTTTGAGGGCATTATGATAAGCAAACTAATCAGACAAAGAAAAATATTGTACGTTTGTGGAATTGGAAAACATTGAACTCATATAAACATAAAGTAGAGTGGTAGTTTCTAGGGCTGAGGGGTGGGGGAAATGGGGAGATGGTGGTAAGGTTACAAACTTCCAATTCGAAGAGGAATAAGTTCCAGGGATCTAATGCACAGTATGGTGATTAGAGTAATAATATTATATTGTATTGAATGCTGCTATGAGGTTAGAGGTTTAATGTTCTTACCATAACTACAACAACAAGAAAATGGTAATTATGTGAGGTAAACAATGTTTTAACTAAACTTATTGTAGTATTTCATAGTATATACACATATCAAATTATCACATTGTATGCATTAAACATATACAATATTATATGTCAATTTTATCACAACAAAGCTGACCAAAAAAAAAAATCAAAGAAAGAAAAAGAAAGAAATGGATGCTCTTTTGTAGGACGATTATCTCCTCTTAATCCTTGAGTTGACAATTTGGGCATGTATTATCTTCTATGGACACATCTGAATTGGACACAGGGGAGAATGGACAGGATCTTAGTCTGTTTCCTATGAAAGTTGTTTTAATGCTTGTCAAACTATTGCAGGCTGTTTTTTTAAGACCATGTAGGTGGTTTCTTTTAGGAAAAATTGTCTCAAAAATTTAGTATAGGCTGATTTCATATTTTTCCCTATTCTTCCTGCTAAAGAAGCATAACAGAAAACCTTGTCCATTATGTATAAACAGTTGTTAAATGACTCAATGTTAAGGAGAAGAAGAAAGAGTAACTGGTGACCTCAGGTCCTGAGAACAACATGATAGTGAATTTTGACACCAAAAATGTAATCTATAAAAAGAAAAATCAATAAATTTTACCTTAACAAAATTGGAAACTTTTGCTCTATGAAAAACTCTGTTAAGAGGATGAAAACTCAAGCTACAGACAGAAAAAAAGATATTTGCAAATCACAAGCACAAATCAAACAAAAGACTAGAATTTAAAATATAATTCTGGCAACTCAAAAGTTAAAAAAATCCAATTAGAAAATGGGCAAAAGACATGAAGAGATATTTCACAAAAGTGTATATGCAGATGGCAAATAAGTACATAAAAAGATGTTCAGCATTACTAACCATTAGGAAAATGCAAATTAAATGCAATGAAATATCACTACACACCTATTAGAATATCTAAAATTAAACAAAAAACACGAAAAAAACATAGTGACATCAAATTTTGGTAAGGGTGGAAACTGGATCACTCATACATTGCATGTCAGAATGTAAAATTGCACAGCCACTCTGGAAAACAGATTGTCAGCTTCTTTAGAAACTAAACATATAACTTTCATTTGGCCCAGTGCTTGCATTGCTGAACATTTATCCCAGAGCAATTACAACTTATGCTCACAGAAAAATCTGTACAGAAAAAATTATAACAGTTTTATTCATAATAGTGAAAATAGATTTTCGAAAATCTGGAAACAACTCAAATGCTCTTCAATGAGCAAATGTTTAGACAAATAAGGTATATCCATACCACAAATGATATTGAGCAATAAAAAGATTAATATACATAACAACATGATACATCTCCAGGAATGTATACTAAGTGAAAAAATCCAATCCTTAAAGGTTACATATTAGAAGATTCTATTTCTATAAAATTCTTGAAATTACAGAATTATAGAGGTGGAAAACACATTAAGGTTTGCCAATGGTTTGTGATGGTGGGGAGTAGGGTGTGAGCCTGACTATAAAGAGATAACATGAGGGAGATCTTTTGGTAATGGAATATAGCTTGTTATCATGATTGAAGTGGTGATTATCCAAATCTACACAAGTGATAAAGTGATATAAAATTATACACAGACATTATACCAATGTCAAAATCCCGGTTTTGATATTGTACTGTAATTATGGAAGAAGTTACCATCGGGAGAAACTGGATGCAGAATACATGGGACCTATTTCACTATATTTGCAACTTCTGGTGCATCTATAATAATTTCAAAATTAAAAATTATAGAAATAGTATGTGATATATGTTTTCAACTCTGTTCCATGTAAAGTAACCATACTCAGAGCCCCTTCCTGTAAATATTTTTTAAGCCCATTTTTTGTTGTTTTTGTTTTTGGCTTCCCTGCATCCATGGTCTCTGTCCCTTTAACTTTTCTGACAGCTACCTTAAGGCAATCCAAAACAAAAGGTTCAGATCTTTAACGTCACAGAAAAGATTAAAGCCTATTGTTACAGATTAGAGCTCTAATGCTAATGATGCTGTCATTTGCTTAAATGAAAAGTCTTACAAGACCTTTGTCACTCAAGGCCTATTTCTTCAGTCTTCAGTCATCTGTATTGGTAGTATAACTGGAGTTACTCTGTAATATAAAAATAAATTGTTGCACTGGCATTAGGGTCAGGCATTGTAAGAAAAGTGATATCAGAGATTGGAAAGCTATAGATCTTTGTCAGGCGATGACAAACTATTTGGTGACTCATCATTATAAATACCTTGGCAGGAAGATCACATGCCTCCTGAGCTTGAAGTTCCATTAAATGGTGATAAAGAGCCAAAGTTTCTGTGACGTGCCGCTCTTGGTTGAATGGTAGTCTCTGCCATAATATCAACTAGCATTGTTTTTCAACTGGCTTTGGTATTTGGAAGACATCATATATTGTTTGTACTATAATAAAAATTGTTTCTAAATGTTAATTGCCAGGAAGCTACAGATTTCCTCAAGTAGTATTAAATACTCTTTAATGCAATGACCATTCATATGATGATGTGGACATACCAAAATTAATATTTATGTCAATTATGTTTTGTTTGCTACAAAAAATAGAATACACTTTTTTTGAGTGTAAAATATTTATTATTCAAACATAATAAATATACTTAGGTTGGAAGTTCCAGACTTTGTTCAGTGACTCCATAATGTCATCAATCTGGGTTACCTTCTCTGTGGAACTCTTGACCATCTCTTTATGGTTACAAGATGGCTTTTAGTATGTCAAAGAAGCATAAAAATGTCCAAAAAGAAGAAAGAAGTATGAGATGAAGGGATGGTGAGACAGCTTGAGTAACATTTCTTTCTATTAAGTATTTTGAAGAAATTCTCTTTACTATAAAACCTCCTCTTATATATTTTTGCCAAACCTGGTTATATAACCATTTCTAAATGAATCATTAGCAAAATGAATGAGTTCATTCTCTAGAGATATCGTCCCATATTTGACAAACTCCAGGACAAACCCCACAGCTATTTTAGCCAGAAAGGAGAGGTAGAACACCAACAGTAGATATCACACCATGAAAAGACAGAACTTAGAGGACAGTTATGAGTCCTAATAAAATCCAGTGCACCGTAATAAATATAACAGAAATTACATGGGGCAAATGTATTAATTTAATTAGTATTGGATGGCTTAAATTCAGATCCCACTACTTAGTGCATAGTTAAGATTAGAATCTCATAAAATATTTATCATTATAATCTACAAGCATACTTTTTCTATTCCATGTCACTATATATAATCCTGAAGTGAGGTGATCCTTTTCCCATCTCACCCTCCCCAATCAATGATGGAAGATTTGAATAAACATAGTACCATGCTTACTAGATTTTCTATGATAATTATAATTTCAAGTACTCCATACCATTAATCCTTAAATATAATAGTAAATTCTAGATCAAATATCTCAAATATACCTTCCATAATCTTCCATAAAATTCTCCACTTTTATTTACACCACCCACATACACATGGTACCATTGACTATGATGATTCTTAAGTTGATGAGAAAGGCAAGGAACTGCAGAGATGGGGAAAATATAAGTCATCTACCCTCTTCAGGCAAGTGGAGAATTATTCGTAATAATTCAAAAGAAATACTGATGGAATAAATGTATTTTGAATATTTAATAAAATAAGACATTAAATAATAAAGATTTATATACTTATTTTTCAAAAAATATGTCATGCAATTATTGTACATAGAATCAACATTTACTATGAGCAAATACCATGTAATGCCATTGGGCAGTACAAAGATTAATCAGACCTGAACATCCTCTTAAAACATTTAGGTTCTAATATAGAAGTTAACTCAATAGCGGTTCAGTTCAGTTCAGTTCCTTTCCAGAATATGTCAATGTCTTATAAATGTTCAAAGAAATAAAAGTTACTCTCCACTTTCTCTCTTTCTCCTACTCCATTGAGGACAGATAGAGCAGAGAAAATACAAAGAAAATTTCAAGAATCAAGGAAATCTCAGTTTTAGAAAAGGCATTTTATCAAAGCTTTGACACTCAGAATTTATATTTGTAAAGACAGAGATAAAAGAATTTCAGGTGGAGAATTCTGTATAAGGAAAGATACATGATAAAATTAGGGGCACATTATGGAGGAGCATAAATGCTAGCCTAATTTATATGGAATTTATATAGTTCAAAATTCAGCATACATAGAATTCAACAGGAGCTAAACTGAAAAATCTGTCAAGTAGGGAGACAAGATGAATAATATGTCAGAAGACTAGAACATGATTTTTATTAAATAGTAATTTTATTTTTTTCTCTCTTTTCAGGGACTCCTTACATTTACCTTTCTGCTTTGGCATGTGTTGTCTCTTATAATGTCCTTTATTTTCTATTTTTTTTCTAAACTCTGTGACAATACTCAACAATATTCAAAGATAGGAGATAAATTACCCGTGTTTAGGAAAGTAAGTTTTTTTAATTAATAAATATATAACTCTTCTTCATTAAAACACTTCATGAATTCATATGCTAATGATGCTTATTTATTGGTATAGTTATAAATAGAAAATATTCAGAATATTTATAACTTCAAATGGCAGAAGCCCAGGCGACTTTTTATGTCCCCCTTAGAAACCATTTTTTTGAACGTTTGAAGGACGCCCCACCCTCTTCACTAAGAAGTGCAGATGCAAAGGGAAAGAGAAACTGGGAGTTGGAGGAGGGCTGCATTCTTCCTCAAAGAAGCTGGACAGGCAGCACATTGCTGGTCTGTGTCACTTCCTCAAAGCACAATGTGACAGGAGTGTACAGCATGGGGGAGCAAGGCAGCTGCTTCCCCACTCTTCAGGGATAGAAGCCTAGAAGTTGGAAGAGAATCCAGTACAGTGAGTTCTTAAGGAAAGTAAGGTGCCACACAGAGCTAAACCCTAATCTACAATAGCCTCCTCAAGGCAAAGATGCAGCTTATACATTTTTAATGCATAGACTAGTTTAACATGAAGTTGAAAGTAATCATGGTTGCACTACAAAGAGTGTTTTCATTGCTCAAAGTAGGAGAAAAAGAAACACAGAGATGTGTCCTCAAAGCAACTATACCATTAAAATAGTTTTGGTTATTAAGAAGAAAATAACATTCTTCATTTGATTGGTTCATATGTTTGTTTAATTGTCTAGAATTATTAATTGTTTTAACATCTTTATTGGAGTATAATTTCTTTACAATGTTCTGTTAGTTGCTGCAGTATAGCAAAGTGAATCAGCTATATGTATACATATATCCCCATAAACCCTCCCTCTTGCATCTCCCTCCCACCCTCCCTATCCCACCTCTCTAGGTGGACACAAAGCACCAAGCTGATCTCCCTGTGCTATGTGGCTGCTTTCTACTAGCTATCTATTTTATATTTGGTAGTGTATATATGTCCATGTCACTCTCTCATTTCATCCCAACTTACCCTTCACCCTCCCCGTGTCCTCAGGTCCATTCTTTATGTCTTAATCTTTATTCCTATCCTGGCCCTAGGTTCATCAGAACCAATTTTTTTCTCTTTTTAGTTTCCATATATATGTGTTAGCATACGGTTTTTGTTTTTCTCTTTCTAACTTACTTCACTCTGTACGACAGACTCTAGGTCCATCCACCTCACTACAAGTAACTCAATTTCATTTCTTTTTATGGCTGAGTAGCATTCTGGACAGCTATAAGTAAAAGAATGAATTTTGAACACTTCTGAACACCATAAACAAAAATAAATTCAAAATGGATTAAAGAACTAAATGTAAGGCCAGACACTATAAAACTCTTAGAGGAAAACATAGGCAGAACACTCTATGACATAAATAAAAACAGTGTATATATGTCCATGCCTCTCTCTCACTTAGTCCCAGCATACCCTTCCCACTCCTTGTGTCCTCAAGTCAATTCTATATGTCTGCATCTTTAATCCTGTCCTGCCCCTAGGTTCTTCAGAGCGATTTTTCTTTCTTTTTTAGATTCCATATATATGTGTTAGCATAAGGTATTTATTTTTCCCTCTCTGACAGATTACACTCTGTATGATAGTCTCTAGGTCCATCCACCTCACTACAAATAACTCAATATCATTTCTTTTTATGGCTGAGTAATATTCCATTGTATATGTGTGCCAAATCTTCTTTATCCATTCATCTGTTGATGGACACTTAGGTGGCTGGTTATGTTAATAGAGCTGAAATTGAAAATTGTGGTACATGACTCTTTTTGAATTACGGTTTTCTCAGGGTATATGTCCAGTAGTAAGATTGCTGGGTTGTATGGTACTTCTATTTCTAGTTTTTTAAGGAACTTCCATACTGTTTTCCATAGTGGCTGTACCAATTTACATTCCCACCAACAGTGCAAGAAGGTTCCCTTTTCTCCACACCCTCTTCAACATTTATTGCTTGTAGATTTTTTGATGATGGCCATTCTCACTGTGTGTGGTGATACCTCTCTGTAGTTTTGATATGCATTTCTCTAATGATTAGTGATGTTGAGTATCCTTTTAGGTGTTTGTTGGTCATCTATATATCTTCTTGGAGAAATGTCTATTTAGGTCTTCTGCCCATTTTTGGATTGGGTTGTTTCATTTTTTGATATTGAGCTGCATGAGCTTCTTGTATATTTTGGAGATTAATCATTTGTCAGTTGCTTCATTTGCAAACATTTTCTCCCATTCTGAGAACTGTCTTTTCTTCTTGCTTAGGGATTCCTTTGCTGTGCAACAGCTTTTATGTTTTATTGGGTCCCATTTGTTTGTTTCTGTTTTTATTTACATTTCTCTAGTAGGTGGGTCAACAAGGATCTTGCTGTGATATATGTCATAGAGTGTTCTGCCTATGTTTTCCTCTAAGAGTTTGATAGTGTATGGCCTTAGATTTAGGTCTTTAATCCATTTTGAGTTTATTTTTGTGTATGGTGTTAGCTAGTGTTCTGATTTCATTCTTTTACATGTAGCTGTCTAGGTTTCCCAGCAACACTTCTTGAAGTGGCTGTCTTTTCTCTATTTTATATTCTTGCCTCCTTTATCAAACATAAGGTGACCATATATACGTGGATTTATCTCGGGGCTTCCTATCCTGTTCCACTGATCTGTATTTCTGTTTTTGTGCCAGTACCATACTGTTTTGATTACAGTAGCTTTGTAGTATAGTCTGAAGTCTGGGAGCATGATACCTCTAGCTCCATTTTTCTTTCTCAAGATTGCTTTGGCTATACGTGATCTTTTGTGTTTCCATACAAATTATGAAATTTTTTGTTCTAGTTCTGTGAAAAATGCTATTGGTAGTTTGGTAGGGATTGCACTGAATCTGTAGATTGCTTTGGATAGTATAGTCATTTTCACAGTGTTGAATCTTCCAATCCAATAACATGGTATATTTCTCCATCTGTTGGTATCATCTTTAATATCTTTCATCAGTGTCTTATAGCTTTCTGCCTACAGGTCTTTTGTGTCCTTAGGTAGGTTTAGTCGTAGACATTTTATTCATTTTGTTGAAGTGGTAAATGGGAGTGTTTCCTTAATTTTTCTTTCAGATTTTTCATCACTAGTGTATAGGGATGCAAGAGATTTCTATGCATTAATATTGTATCTTGCTACATTACCACATTCACTGATTAGTCCTAGTAGTTTTCTGGTAGCATCTATGGGATTCTCTATGTATAGTATCATGTCATCTGCAAACAGTGACAGTTTTACTTCATCTTTTCCAATTTGAATTCCTTTTATTTCTTTTCCTTCTCTGATTGCTGTGGCTAAAACTTCCAAAACTATGTGGAAAAATAGTGGTGAGAGTGGACAACCTTGTCTTGTTCCTGACCTTAGAGGAAATGTTTTCAGTTTTTCACCATTGAGAATGATGCTACTGTGTGTTTGTCATACATGGCCTTTATTATGTTGAGGTAAATTCCCTCTATGCCTACTTTCTGGAGTGTTTTTATCATAAATGGGTGTTGAATTTTGTCAAAAGCTTTTTCTGTATCTATTGAGATGATCATATCATTTTTCTCCTTCAGTTTTTTTTTTTAATATGGTTTATCACATTGATTGAATTCCATATATTGAAGAATCCTTGCAATCCTGAGATAAAACCCAGGTGATCATATTGTATGAACCTTTTAACGTGTTGTGGGATTCTGTTTCCTGGTATTTTGTTGAGGAATTTTGTATCTCTGTTCATTAGTGATATTGCCCTGTAGTTTTCTTTTTTTGTGATATCTTTGTCTGGTTTTGGTATCAGGGTGACAGTGGCCTTGTAGAATGAGTTTTGGAGTGTTCCTCCCTCTGCTATATTTTGGAAGAGTTTGAGAAGTATAAGGTGTTAGCTCTTCACTAAATGTTTGATAGAATTTGCCTGTTAAGCCATCTTGTCCTGGGCTTATGTTTGTTGGAAGAATTTTAATCACAGTCTCAATTTCAGTGCTTGTGATTGGTCTGTTTATATTTTCTGTTTCTTCCTGGTTCAGTCACGGAAGGCTGTTCTTTTATAACAATGTGTCCATTTCTTCCAGTTTGTCCATTATTGGCATAGAGTTGCTTGTAGTAACCTCACATGATCCTTTGTATTTCTGCAGTGTCAATTCTTACTTCTTTTTCATTTTGAATTAGATTGATTTGAGTCTTCTCCTTTTTTTTCTTGATTGGTCTGGCTAATGGTCTATCAATTTTGTTTATCTTTTCAAAGAATCAGCATTTAGTTTCATTGATATTTGCTCTTGTTTCTTTCATTTATTTCTGTTCTGATCTTTATTATTTCTTTCCTTCTGCTAACTTTGGGTTTGTTTTTGTTTTTGTTTTTTCTTCTTTCTCTAATTGCTTTAGGCATAAGGTTAGGTTGTCTATATGAGATTTCTCTTGTTTTTAAGGTAGGATTGCTATAAACTTCCTTCTTAGAACTGCTTTTACTGTATCCCATAGTTTCTGGGCCATTGTTTTTTCATTGTCATTTGTTTCTAGGTATGTTTTGATTTCCCATTTGATTTCTTCAGTGATCTCTTGGTTATTTAGTAGTGTATTGTTTAGCCTCCATATGTTTGTATTTTTTATTTTATTTTTTTCCTGTAATTGATATCCAGTCTCATAGCATTGTGGTCAGAAAAGATACTTGTTATGACTTCAATTTTCTTAAATTTACCAAGGCTTGATTTGTGACCCAAGATATGATCTATCAAGGAGAATATTCCATGAGCACTTGAGAAGAAAATTTATTCTGTTGTATTTGTATGGAATGTCCCATAAACATCAATTAAGTCCATCTTCTATAATATATTATTTAAAGCTTGTGTTTCCTTATTTATTTTCATTTTGGATGTTCTGTCCATTGGTGAAAGTGGGGTGTTAAAATTCCCTACTATTTCTGTGTTACTGTCAATTTACCCTTTTATGGTTTTTAGCATTTGCCTTATGTATTGAGGTGCTTCTACATTAGGTGCATAAAAATTTACAATTGTTATTTCTTGGATTGATTCCTTGATCATTATATAATGCCCTTCTTTTTCTCTTGTAATAGTCTTTATTTTAAGGCCTATTAAGTTTGATATGGGAATTGCTACTCCAGCTTTCTTTTGATTTCCATTGGCATGGGATGTCTTTTTCCATACCCTCACTTTCAATCTGTATGTGCCCCTAGGTCTGAAGTTAGACTCTTGCAGACAGTGTATATATGGATCTTGTTTTCATTTCCATTCAGCCACACTATATCTTTTGGTGGAGCATTTAATACATTTACATTTAAGGTAGTTATCTATATGTATGTTCCTATTACGATTTTCTTAATTGGTTTGGGTTTGTAATTGTACGTCTTTTCCTTCTCTTGTGTTTCCTGCCTAGAGAAGTTCATTTAGCATTTGTTGTAAAGCTGGTATGGTAGTGCTGAATCCTCTTAGCTTTTGCTTGTGTGTAAAGTTTTTAATTTCTCTTTTGAATCTGAATGAGATCTTTGCTAGGAAAGGTAATATTGGTTGTATATTTTTCCCTGTCATCAGTTTAAATATGTCCTGCCACTCCCTTCTGGCTTGCAGAGTTTCTGCTGAAAGATCAGCTGTCAACCTTTTGGGGATTATCTGTATGTTATTTGTTGATTTTCCCTGCTGCTTTTAATAATTTTTCTTTGTATTTAATTTTTTGATAATTTGGTTAATATGTGTCTTGGTGGATTCTCCTTGAATTTAACCTGTATGGGACTCTCTGTGCTTCCTGGACTTGATTGACTATTTCCTTACCCATATTAGGGAAGTTTTCAACTATAATCTCTTGAAATATTTTCTCAGTCCATTTCTTTTTCTCTTCTTATTCCGGGTTCCCTAGAATTCGAAAGTTGGCATGTTTAATGTCCCAGTGGTCTCTGAGACTGTCCTCTGTTCTTTTCATTCTTTTTCCTTATTCTGCTCTGCAGCAGTTATTTCCACTATTTTATCTTCCACGTCATTTATCCATTCTTCTGCCTCAGTTATTCTGCATTGATTCCTTCTAGAGATTTTTAAATTTCTTTTATTGTGTTGTTCATCATCATTTGTTTGCTCTTTAATTCTTCTAAGTCCTTGTTAAATGTTTCTTGTATTTTCTCCATTCTATTTCCAAGATTTTAGATCATCTTTAGTATCATTACTCTGAATTCTTTTTCAGATAGACTGCCTATTTCCTCTTCATTTGTTTGGTCTTGTGTGTTTTTACTTTGCTCCTTCATCTGCTATGCATTTCTCTGTCTTCTCATTTTGCTTAACTTACTGCGTTTGGGGTCTCCTTTTCACTGTCTTCAGGTTTGTAGTTCTCACTGTTTTTGGTTTCTGCTACCAGTGGGTACAGTTGGTTCAGTGAGTTGTGCAGGCTTCCTGGTGGAGGGGAATTGTGTCTGTGTTCTTGTGGATGAGACTGGATCTTGTCTTTCTGGTGAGTAGGAGCACATCTGATGATGTGTTTTCGGGTGTCTTTGAACTTATGATTTTAGGCAGCCTCTCTGCTAATGGATGGTGTTTTGTTCCTGTCTCACTAGTTGTTTGGCATGGGGTGTCCACTACTGGAGCTGGCTGGTCTTTGAGTGGACCTGGGTCTTAACATTGAGATGGAGATCTCTGGGAGAGCTTTCATCATTTGATATTACATGGGGCCAGGAGTTCTCTGGTAGTCCAATGTCCTGAACTCGGCTCCCCCACCTTAGAGGCTGAGGCCTGACACCCGGCCAGAGCAGCAAGACCATGTCAGCCACACGGTTCAGAAAAAAGGGATAAAAAAAGAAAGAAGGAAAGAAAGAAAAATAAAATAAAGTTATTAAAATAAAATTTAAAAATTAAAAGTATAAAAAAAGAAAAGAAAGAAAGAAGAGAGCAACCAAACCAAAAAACAAATGCACCAATGATAACAAGTGCTGAAAACTATACTAAAAATAAAAAATGGACAGACAGAACCCTAGGACAAATTGTAAAAGCAAAACTATACAGACAACATCACACAAAGCAGCATACACATACACACTCATGAAAAGAAAAAAAGGAAAAAAATATATATATATATAATGAAGGAAGAGAGCAACCAAACCAATACACAAATCTACCAATGATAAAAATGTCTAAATACTAAACTAAAATAAGCATAAAACCAGAAACAAATTAGATACAGAGAGCAAACCCCAAGTCCACAGTTGCTCCCAAAGTTCACTGCCTCAGTTCTGGGATGATTTGCTGTCTATTTAGGTATTCCACAGATGCAGTGTACATCAAGTTGATTGTGGAGATTTAATCTGCTGCTTATGAGACTGCTGGGATAAATTTCCCTTTCTCTTCTTTGTTCACACAGCTCCTGGGGTTCAGCTTTGGATTATCCCCAACCCCCACCCTGCATGTAGGTCACCTGAGGGCGTCTGTTCCCTACCCAGACAGGATGGTGTTAAAATAGAAGCTGATTAGGGAGCTCTGGCTCACTCAGGCCTGGGAGAGGGAGGGGAACGGAATGTGGTGTGAGACTGCAGCTTCAGAGACCTGCACGACATTGTAACAGCCTGAGGTGCACCATGTGTTCTCCTGGGGAAGTTGTCCCTGGATCACGGGACCCTGGCAGCGGTGGGCTGCACAGCGTTCTGGGAGGGGAAGTGTGGATAGTGACCTGTGCTTGCGCACAAGATTCCAGGTGGCTGCAGCAGCAGCCTTAGCATTTCATGCCCGTCTCTGTTGTCTGTGCTGATAGCCGCGGCTCGTGCCTGTCTCTGGAGCTTGTTTAGGAGAATCCCCTCTGTTTGAGCACTCTGAAACAATGGTCTCTTGCCTCTTAGGCAGTTCCAGACTATTTTCTGGAATCCCTCCTGGCTAGCCGTGGTGCATTAGCTCTCTTCTGGCTATGTTCACTCAGCCAACCTTAGTCCTCTCCCTGGGATCTGAACTCCAAAGTCGGAGCCTCATCTCCCAACCCCCACTTGCCCCGGCAGATGAGCAGACAAGACTCTCAGGTTGATGGGTGCTTGTCGGCACCGATCCTCTGTGTGGGAATCTCTCTGTTTTGCCCTCTGTCCCAGTTTCTGCACTCTCCTCCATGGCTCTGAAGTTTCCCCCCACCCACCACCTGTCTCCACCAGTAAAGGGGCTTCCTAGTGCATGGAAACTTTTCCTCCTTCACTGCTCCCTCCCCGAGGTGCAGGTCCCATCCCTATTCTTTTATCTCTGTTTTTTCTTTTTTCTTTTGCCCTACCCAGGTACATGGGGAGTTTCTTGCCTTTTGGGAAGTCTGAGGTCTTCTGTCAGTGTTCAGTAGGTGTTCTGTAGGAGTTGTTCCACATGTAGATGTATTTTTGATGTAATTGTGCGGAGGAGGTGATCTCCACATCTTACTCCTCCACCTTCTTGAAGGTCCCCCCTAGAATTATTAATTTTATCCTAATGATTTTATATTATTATATATCATACTGACTACTATCATCATTTTGAAGAAAACTTTCAAAAGTAGCCATTTTTAAAAGGTAAGAAAATACTCCCCAAAGCATGTGTAAATCAGCACATAGCAAACCTGGTTGGTTTGTAAACAACAAAGTGAACCCGGGTGGGGAGTACTTATAATCATAACTATTTCCAGGCAAACATTTCCCAACTGTCATCTGGAGAATAAAAAAGAGATTTTAGTTTGTGTTTGCTTAAAATTAAAGGCTTACTTAAAAATATTTGTTCTGCTGATGAATATATTAAATCACAGACAGTTTCCTGCATCTATGGACCCATGATGACAGATTAACTAGCATGGAAAACAATCCTCATTCTCCTTTGCAATAATGGAAACTGACTCATGAAATCAAGGTGTTTTAGGAAACACTAAATTGTTTTTCTTCAAGTTTCATGAAAATACTGACAGAAAAAAACTAGTTGGAGAAAGAACACAGGAGACAGGTTATCTTCTACCTTGCTTTCCTCATTCTTTCCTTATCTAATGGGAACAGTGTAAGCATTTCTTATTTGCTTCTACCAAATCTTGGATTGTCTGATATTAACATTCAGCTTGACCACTTCTGTGAGTAAATCTTAGGCTAGATAAGCCCTAGCTAATACAGCGTCTCCTGCCTTCTATTGCTTACTCTAAATTTATACCACTAAGTTCAAACATAATCTTTTACAGTCAGTAATACTATAACAGAATGGTCTGAAAAATTTTGATTCCTCCATTTCTGTTTTCTCAGCCACTGACATTCTATGGAGAGGGTGACACATAGATGTCTAAGCAAAGCATAAAAATGGAGACGTTATCTAAGCAGTCACAGTGATCACGACAAATAAAACATACTGCAAAAAATAGATAACGTGTTTATTCTAATAAGAGCTCAGATCCTAATTCCCCAATGACCTTCTCAGTCGAAAAGGATTACCTTTGGAAGTAAATACTCGGAGACAACACTTTCTTATATGTTCAAAAATAAAAATTTAACACTCCATTATATAATGGATTAGATTAAAACCTAGAGGCCTATTAGTAGCTGTATAAAATTAGATTTCTTTAAACTTAAACACTAACTATATTTTCCTATTCTTGTTGAACAGCTTATTATAAAACCATAAGAAGTAAAACACTGCAAATGACTTCCAAACATTTTTGAGATTCATTAAAATGTACAGAGTTCTATAGTGTGTCATTTTATTTTTCAGTTAATAATGTTGCTCATTTAAGGACTGATATATTAAGGTTCTGCTATAATGTATTTCAATTCTTGGTCTGTCATTATTAGCAAAGTTGAAATAATACGTAATTTTCATCAATTACAAAGATGGCCAATCTGCTGACACATAAAATTATGGCAACAATTGTAAAGAAAGCAAAACAGAAACAAACACTAAGCTAGTTGGTAATAAGAATAATTGGCTTGATAAGTCATGGTGAAAGAAAATTTATAAATGAATGTAATTTCTTATATATAAAATGATAGCATATAATTCTTAATAGTTTACTAAAATGATCATAGAGCTCATGACATAGGCTTACTAAGCATTTCCCATGTATATATAAATGATATATCTTCCTTAGGAAGAAATAATTTTATAAATCCTTGAGTTTTCATGAACACAGAAGTCTAACTTAATGAGAAAAGTCCAGTTTTGTATAAAAGGTGAGAGGGGTGAAGAAATTAAAAAAGAGCACAGACCTGTCTCTTCATTATTTCTAAAACAAAAAGTTAGTAGAGAAGTTATAAATCTTCAAACAATTTTGACTAATACTTTGACCTAATCAACACATAGTTACAACATTTGAACACTGGCCACCCACAAACCTGATGAATTTGTCAATCCACAGCAGGAGTTGAGATAGAGTGAGAGAAAGAAGAAATTATGAATAATGAACATAGAAAATAAATCTGGATTTTATATTAGGAGTTGAATGCAAGAAGTGATGTCATTAGGGTGTGAAATTGACACCCTTTTCTTTTCTCTACTCTAACAAAAATTGTTACAACTACAAAAAGTTTGGGGTCTTTTGGAGCATGAATATTTTAAGAGTCCTAACTGAACTTTTGCTATTATCTTAACTGGTTTGTTCAGTCTTCCATTTTCCTTTTTGCCAAAAATGAAGAAAGTATATTATCATGGTTCTTGGTTAGCATCACAAACTTTGAATATCATTAACAATAGCATTTATTTTGACTCTGTATAACTCATACATTAACAATAAAGCCTGTTAGACCATTTATATATGGAACAGGTGTAGCTTTTGCACAGAGGTTGTTGAAGTGATTCAGTGGATTTATAGCAAGAAAATTTTCTGACACTGAGAGGTTATAAACTAATAGAAGGTTTTGGGGAATGAAAGCAGCTCAACTTGTAATCAGGTATAGGGCCTCTAGGATTTTGCTCAAACATACCCCTGCATGGCATATGACTAACATGGACTGGATAATTTTCCAGGGTTTCCTGAATGGCTCTCTCCTGTAGGAATAAATGTTAAACTGCACTTCTGCATCAAACCCAGGACTGTGATAATACAGACACCTTTGATATTTTGATACCCTTTTTTTCTATTTACTTTTACATACTTTTCTAATAACTACTCCATTTTTAAAATAAAAGCTCTCAGATATCATTCTAAAATATTAGTGGTTTGGTTTTTCAGTAGAAATGTATTGTTAAAGAGATTTTAGAGTAGATATCAAGTTCAAAATCACTGCAATTTTATAGTCTTTCTACATTGGTTGCCAGAAATATTAGGAAATGGAAACAGACAGCTATTAAATAAAACATCATTGTGTTATAGTCTTACCTTTTAAAAGTATTCATATTCATTGTAAAAGAAACTATTTTGGTTAAAAATGAGAATAGAGAAAAGCAAGATCTGGCTATCATTACAAGTGTTTTGTTTTAGGCTTTTTTTATTTAAAGGGAAAATGAATATTAGAATAGAACAGCAAAATATATATTACTAAAATGATTTTCAATACTCAGAAATCATGGCTATTATTTTACACAGCTGACAAAGGAAAGGGACAAAATAGCCATGAATTCACCATGATTCATAAGTTATAGCATACCTAGAGAGACAATCCTTGTTAATAGAGAATTCTATACATTGTGCTTTTAAATGTATTTGTTTATTTTGTTGCTGGAATCCTCATTATAACTGTAATGTAGAATTCTCCAAAACAAAGTTCAAAATCATATCTGAAAAATTCTAAAACACTTTGATGTCAAAGAGCTTACAAATAATGTCTAAATGCTTTCTTAAACTGAGAACTGTATGCATTTTCTACAAATTCATTTACAACTAACTATAAAGCTTATTTAATGACTTCTGTTATAAAATTCCACTTCCTCCGCACTAAAACATCTGTCAGAACCTCTCTCCTGGTGGTTAACAAAGTAATAGACTATGTTCTGATATTAATTAAATTCTGAGAAACTAACAGTGTTCTTGTCTATTTTGCTTTTTGTATCAAGATTATATAAAATAGAGACTTCCAGGGAAGATGGCGAAAGAGTAAGAAACGGAGATCACCTTCCTCCCCACAGATACACCAGAAATAAAGCTACACGTGGAACAAATCCTACAGAACACATACTGAAAACTGGCAGAAGACCTCAGACCTCCCAAAAGGCAAGGAACTCCCCCACGTACCTGGGAAGGGCAAAGCGGAGAGATTCCCGCACAGAGGATTGGTGCCGACCAGCCCGAGAGGCTTGTCTGCTTGCCTGCTGGGGCGGGCGGCACTGGAAGCTGAGGCTCGGGCTTCAGTCAGAGCACAGGGAGAGGACTGGGGCTGGTGGCGAGAACTCAGCCTGAAGGGAGTTAATGCACCACAGCTAGCCGGGAGGGAGTCCGGGAAAATTCTGGAGCTGCCGAGGAGGCAAGAGACTATTTCTTCCCTCTTGGTTTCCTGGTGCGCGAGGAGAGCGGATTAAGAGCGCTGCTTAAAGGAGCCCCACAGACGGGCGCAAGCTGCGGCTGAAAGCATGGAGCCCAGAGACGGGCGTGGGATGCTGGGGCTACTGCTGCCACTGCCAAGAGGCCTGTGTGCGAGCGCAGGTCACTGTCCACGCTGCCCTTCCGGGAGCCTGTACAGCCTGTCACTGCCGGAGTCCCGGGATCCAGAGACAGCTTCCCTGGGAGAAAGCACGGCACACCTCGGGCTGGTGCAACGTCACGCCGGCCTCTGCCGCTGCAGGCTCGTCCCGCACTCCGTGCCCTTCCCTCCCGCCCGGTCTGAGTGAGCCAGAGTCCCCGAAGTGACTGCTCCTTTAACCCTGTCCTGTCTGAGTGAAGAACAGACGCCCTCCGGCGACCGACACGCAGAGGTGGGGCCAAATCCAAAGCTGAGACTGGGGAGCTCTGGAAACAAAGAAGAGAAAGGGAAATCTCTCCCAGCAGCCTCAGAAACAGCGGATTAAATCTCCACAATCAACCTGATGTACCCTGCATCTGTGGAACACATGAATAGACAACAAATCATCGTAAATTGAGGAGCCAGGAGTCAGTGCTGTGCCTCTGAGGTGGGAGAGCCAACTTCAGGACACTGGTCCACAGGAGACCTCCCAGCTCCACATAATATCAAACAGGGAAAATCTTCCAGAGATCTCCATCTCAACACCAGCACCCAGCTTCATTCAACGACGAGCAAGCTACAGTGCTGGACACCCTATGCCAAACAACTAGCAAGACAGGAACACAACGCCACCCATTAGCAGAGAGGTGGCTTAAAATCATAAAGAGTCCACAGACATGCCAAAACACACCAACAGACGTGGACCTGCCCACCAGAAAGACAAGACCCAGCCTCATCCACCAGAACACAGGCACCAGTCCTCTCCACCAGGAAGCCTACACAACCCACTAAACCAACCTTAGCCACTGGGGACAGACACCAAAAACAATGGGAACTACGAACCTGAAGCCTGCAAAAAGGAGAGCCCAAACACAGTAACATAAGCAAAATGAGAAGACAGAAAAACCCACAGCAGGAGAAGGAGCAAGAAAAAAACCCACCAGACCTAACAAATGAAGAGGTAATAGGCAGTCTACCTGAAAAAGAATTCAGAATAATGATAGTAAAGATGATCCAAGATTCTATTTCCATGATCCAAAATCTTGGAAATAGAATAGACAAAATGCAAGAAACAGTTAACAAGGACCTAGAAGAACTAAAGATGAATCAAGCATCGATTAAAAACACAATAAATGAAATGAAAAATACTCTAGATGGGATCAATAGCAGAATAACTGAGGCAGAAGAACAGATAAGTCAGGTGGAAGATAAAATAGTGGAAATAACTGATGCAGAGCAAAATAAAGAAAAAAGAATGAAAAGAAGAGAGGACAGTCTCAGGGACCTCGGGGACAACATTAAACGCACCAACATTCGAATTATAGGGGTTCCAGAAGAAGAAGAGAAAAAGAAAGGGACTGAGAAAATATTTGAAGAGATTATAGTTGAAAACTTCCCCAATATGGGAAAGGAAATAGTTAATCAAGTCCAGGAGGCACAGAGAGTCCCATACAGAATATATCCAAGGAGAAATATGCCAAGACACATATTAATCAAACTGTCAAAAATTAAACACAAAGAAAACATATTAAAAGCAGCAAGGGAAAAACAACAAATAACACACAAGGGAATCCCCATCAGGATAACAGCTGATCTCTCAGCAGAAACTCTACAAGCCAGAAGGGAGTGGCAGGACATAATTAAAGTGATGAAGGAGAAAAACCTGCAACCAAGATTACTCTACCCAGCAAGAATCTCATTCAGATTTGATAGAGAAATTAAAACAGTTACAGACAAGCAAAAACTGAAAGAGTTCAGCACCACCAAACCAGCTTTACAACAAATGCTAAAGGAACTTCTCTAGGCAAGAAACACAATGAAGGAAAAGACCTACAATAGTGAACTCAAAACAATTAAGGAAATGGGAATAGGAACATACATATCGATAATCACCTTAAATGTAAATGGACTAGATGCTCCCACCAAAAGACACAGATTGGCTGAATGGATACAAAAACAAGACCCACATATATGCTGTCTACAAGAGACCCACTTCAGACCTAGAGACACATACAGACTGAAAGTAAGGGGATGGAAAAAGGTATTCCATGCAAATGGAAACCAAAAGAAAGCTGGAGTAGCAAATCTCATATCAGACAAAATAGACTTTAAAATAAAGACTACTAGAAGAGACAAAGAAGGACACTACATAATGATCAAGGGATCGATCCAAGAAGAAGATATAACAATTGTAAATATTTATGTGCTCAACATAGGAGCACCTCAATACATAAGGCTAATAATAACAGCCATAAAAGGAGAAATCGACAGTAAGACAATCATAGTAGGGGACTTTAACACCCCACTTTCACCAATGGACAGATCATCCAAAATGAAAATAAATAAGGAAACACAAGCTTTAAATGATACATTAAACATGATGGATTTAATTGATATTTATAGGACATTCCATCCAATAACAACAGAATACACATTCTTCTCAAGTGCTTATGGAACATTCTCCAGGATAGATCATATCTTGGGTCACAAATCAAGCCTTGGTAAATTTAAGAAAATTGAAATTGTATCAAGTATCTTTTCCGACCACAATGCTATGAGACTAGATATCAATTACAGGAAAAGAGCTGTAAAAAATACAAACACATGGAGGCTAAACAATACACTACTTAATAACGAAGTGATCACTGATGAAATCAAAAAGGAAATTAAAAAATACCTAGAAACAAATGACAATGGAGACACGACGACCCAAAACCTATGGGATGCAGCAAAAGCAGTTCTAAGAGGGAAGTTTATAGCAATACAATCCTACCTTAAGAAACAGGAAACATCTCGAATAAACAACCTAACCTTGCACCTAAAGCAATTAGAGAAAGAAGAACAACAACATCCCAAAGTTAGCAGAAGGAAAGAAATCATAAAAATCAGATCAGAAATAAATGAAAAAGAAATGAAGGAAATGATAGCAAAGATCAATAAAACTAAAAGCTGGTTCTTTGAGAAGATAAACAAAATTGACAAACCATTAGCCAGACTCATCAAGAAAAAAAGGGAGAAGACTCAAATCAATAGAATTATAAATGAAAAAGGAGAAGTAACAACTAACACTGCAGAAATACAAAAGGTTATGAGAGATTATTACAAGCAACTCTATGCCAATAAAATGGACAACCTGGAAGAAATGGACAAATTCTTAGAAATGCACAACCTGCCAAGACTGAATCAGGAAGAAATAGAAAATATGAATAGACCAATCACAAGCACTGAAATTGAAACTGTGATTAAAAATTTTCCAACAAACAAAAGCCCAGGACCAGATGGCTTCATACGCGAATTCTATCAAGCATTTAGAGAAGAGCTAACACCTATCCTTCTCAAACTCTTCCAAAATATAGAAGAGGGAGGAGCACTCCCAAACTCATTCTACGATGTCACCATCACCTTGATACCAAAACCAGACAAGGATGTCACAAAGAAAGAAAACTACAGACCAATAACACTGATGAACATAGATGCAAAAATCCTCAACAAAATACTAGCAAACAGAATCCAACAGCACATTAAAAGGATCATACACCATGATCAAGTGGGGTTTATTCCAGGAATGCAAGGATTCTTCAATATACACAAATCAATCAACGTGATACACCATATTAACAAATTGAAGGAGAAAAACCATATGATCATCTCAATAGATGCAGAGAAAGTTTTTGACAAAATTCAACACCCATTTATGATAAAAACCCTGCAGAAAGTAGGCATAGAGGGAACTTTCCTCAACCTAATAAAGGCCATATATGACAAACCCACAGCCAGCATCGTCCTCAATGGTGAAAACCTGAAACCATTTCCACTAAGATCAGTAACAAGACAAGGTTGCCCACTCTCACCACTCTTATTCAACATAGTTTTGGAAGTTTTAGCCACAGCAATCAGAGAAGAAAAGGAAATAAAAGGAATCCAAATTGGAAAAGAAGAAGTAAAGCTGTCACTGTTTGCAGATGACATGATACTATACATAGAGAATCCTAAAGATGCTACCAGAAAACTACTAGAGCAAATCAATGAATTTGGTAAAGTAGCAGGATACAAAATTAAGGCACAGAAATCTGCTGCATTCCTATATACTAATGATGAAAAATCTGAAAGTGAAATCAAGGAAACACTCCCATTTACCATTACAACAAAAAGAATAAAATATCTAGGAATATACCTACCTAAGGAGACAAAAGACCTTTATGTTGAAAATTATGACACTGATGAAAGAAATTAAAGATGATAAAAATAGATGGAGAGATGTACCATGTTCTTGTATTGGAAGAATCAGCATTGTGAAAATGGCTCTACTACCCAAAGCAATCTACAGATTCAATGCAATCCATATCAAACTACCACTGGCATTTTTCACAGAACTAGAACCAAAAATTTCACAATTTGTATGGAAACACAAAAAAACCCCGAATAGCCAAAGTAATCTTGAGAACGAAAAATGGAGCTGGAGGAATCAGGCTCCCTGACTTCAGACTATACTACAAAGCTACAGTAATCAAGACAGTGTGGTACTGGCACAAAAACAGAAAGATAGATCAATGGAACAGGATAGAAAGCCCAGAGATAAACCCACACACATATGGTCACCTTATCTTTGATAAAGGAGGCAGGAATGTACAGTGGAGAAAGGATAGTCTCTTCAATAAGTGGTGCTGTGAAAACTGTATAGGGACATGTAAAAGTATGAGATTAGATCTCTCCCTAACACCATACCAAAAATAAGCTCAAAATGGATTAAAGACCTAAATGTAAGGCCAGACACTATCAAACTCTTAGAGGAAAACATAGGCAGAACACTCTATGACATAAATCACAGCAAGATCCTTTTGGACCCACCTCCTAGAGTAATGGAAATAAAGACAAAAATAAACACATGGGACCTAATTAAACTTAAAAGCTTTTGCACAGCAAAGGAAACCATAAACAAGACCAAAAGACAACCCACAGAATAGGAGAAAATATTTGCAAATGAAGCAACTGACAAAGGATTAATCTCCAAAATTTATAAGCAGCTCATGCAGCTCAATAACAAAAAAACAAACAACCCAATCCAAAAATGGGCAGAAGACCTAAATAGACATTTCTCCACAGAAGATATACAGACTGCCAACAAATACATGAAAAGCTGCTCAACATCTTTACTCATTAGAGAAATGCAAATCAAAACTACATTGAGATATCATCTCACACCAGTCAGAATGGCCATCATCAAGAAATCTAGAAACAATAAATGCTGGAGAGGGTGTGGAAAAAAGGGAACACTCTTGCACTGCTGGTGGGAATGTGAATTGGTACAGCCACTATGGAGAATGGTATGGAGGTTCCTTAAAAAACTACAAATAGTAGTACCATATGACACAGCAATCCCACTACTGGGCATATACCCTGAGAAAACCATAATTCAAAAAGAGTCATGTACCAAAATGTTCATAGCAGCCCTATTTACAGTAACCCGGAGATGGAAACAACCTATGTGTCCATCATCGGATGAATGGATAAAGAAGATGTGGCACATATATACAATGGAATATTACTCAGCCATAAAAAGAAACGAAATTGAGCTATTTGTAATGAGGTGGATGGACCTAGAGTCTGTCATACACAGTGAAGTAAGTCAGAAAGAGAAAGACAAATACTGTATGCTGACACATATATATGGAATTTAAGGGAAAAAATGTCATGAAGAACATAGGCGTAAGACATGAATAAAGACACAGATCTACTAGAGAATGGACTTGAGGATATGGGGAGGGGGAAGGGTAAGCTGTGACAAAGCAAATGAGAGGCATGGACATATATACACTACCCAACGTAAGGTAGATAGCTAGTGGGAAGCAGCCGCATAGCACAGGGAGATCAGCTCGGTGCTTTGTGACTACCTGGAGGGGTGGGATAGGGAGGGTGGGAGGGAGACGCAAAAGGGAGGGGATATGGGAACATATGTATATGTATAACTGATTATATTTGTTAATTAAAAAAAACGAAACTTCATGGATGCCTAGAAACTCAAAAAACAAATGAATTATATAAAATACCCATTATTTTATGTACTTTGTTTTTCCACTAACTTGTTTTTTAAAAATAAAATTTGTAAGTACTGTCTTATTCAAATGAATTCTATGGAAATCTTTTTTTTTTCCTCCTAGAATATTTTTAAACTTCTAGTGGATACAGCTCTGAATGTTGGACTACTCATGTTTAATAATATGGGAATAATATGAGAATACCGATTAAGGTAGGATCACCATACAGCGTCTCTTATGATGCCTCATTTTTTCTTTTTTTTTCCTTTTTTTTTCTTTTTTCTTAACCAGTAAGACATGTTTCATTACACTATAAATCTCTTAGTTTTGCCCTCATAGTTGCATATGTAATCTTTTTTATTTTTTTGCATACGTAATCTTGATGTAAGTATTCTTGTGTCTCAGATGTTTTTCTTTGATAAAACATGCAGTTTGAAAAAGAAAAATACTAAGGTACAAGGCTTCCAAGTAAATTATAATCTAATAGAGACTTTTAAATCTAGTGTAATGCTCCTCACACTGAAGTCTATGCATCAGTGTTACCTGAGAGTTAGAAATGCAGGCCTCCAAACATACTGGATAAACATTTTTGGAAGTTGAGTTCAGGAATCTGCATTTTTAAAAGATCCCCTGAAAACTTGTGTGCCCATCAATATTTCAGTATTGACCTAATGGATGAGTAATTAATTTTAAATTAAGTTATTAAATAAAGTTCCCATAATAGCTGTATAATAAAAAATATTTTATGATCTTCAATTGTTCTACTATGTGTGTCACAACATAGGATACATGAATATATGCATTCATACTTAATATGTAAAATGTATTGTACACACACTGTGTATAACATATATACTACCAATGCTCAAAATACATATTTTACTAACAAAAATCTAACTTGCTGATATCCTAGAGGAGAAGTTCAATAGTTTAACTCTGTTAATCTAAAATGTACAAATCTAAACTTTCCAACTGTTCTTCAGGTGAATTAACAATAATATTTCAGTTGAAATATCAATGGAAAAATTCAAATACATCTTGTCCAAGTAAGTAGTCAATGGTTTGTTACATTTATGTGCTATTGGCCAACATGGAAGTAAAAGATAAAATATTTTTTATCATAACAAATGCAATTTATGTTAGCTGAATGTGACTTGAAAACATTCCACATTCCATATTGACTGCAATTCAAAAGTTAAATCATGGGGCTTCCCTGGTGGTGCAGTATTTGAGACTCCATCTGCCGATGCAGGGGACACGGGTTCGTGCCCCAGTCTGGGATGATCCCGCATGCCGTGGAGCAGCTGGGCCTGTGAACTATGGCTGCTGAGCCTGTGGGTCCGGAGCCTGTGCTGCTTTGCAACGGGAAAGGCCAAAACAGTGAGAGGCCTGTGTACCGCAAAAAAAAAAAAAAAAAAAAAAAAGTTAAATCATGATAAGAGTTAATGGCTAATAAATATCCTTTTTCATATCTAAGAACTCATTTAATATTTTCTAGTCTTTCAATTTCTTTTATTTTAGACTTTGTAATTAAAATGGAAGATTCTTGAAGGAGAAGAATTTCCCAGATTATAAATTTCATAAGAACAGTGATCATATTATTCCCAATAGGAAATGCAGGGCCTAATGCATAGAATGTTCTAAACAGGTGTTGACTGTATGGTTATAACCAAATTTGTGTCTGTGTAGAGTTAGATGTTTAAAGAGTGCCTTGTGTATTTGAAGACCATTTTGCAAAATAGTAGTTGTTGAATAAATATCTCTTGATCCTAATTGAGTTTAATTTATATTATCATATTAGAGAGGAAATGAATCAATTGTAAAATTTTTGAATAGTTTAGTACTTCCATAATACAGATTCATACATTAGAGACAGTCCATAAATTTAAGACTTTTTGCATATATTATTTCAAGAGGTAAACATTATTACATTGACTAATTTTCAATTGTGCTTATTACATAAATATGAATTTATGCATTCATGCCAATTTGTGTGAAATACACATATCCACGTGGAATGCAAGATACATGTCCAGTGGAATGCATGAAGACACACTTTCATTTTTTTTAAACATCTTTATTGGAGTATAAGTGCTTTAAAATGGTGTGTTACTTTCTGCTTTATAACAAAGTGAACCAGCTATACATATACATATATCCCCATATGTCCTCCCTGCTGTGCCTCCCTCCTACCCTCCCTATCCCACCCCTCTAGGTGGTCACAAAGCATCTAGCTGATCTCCCTCTGCTATGTGGCTGCTTCCTACTAGCTATCTATTTTACATTTGGTAATGTATATATGTCCATGCCCACTCTTGAACTTCATCCCAGCTTCCCCTTCCCCTTCCCTGTGTCCTCAAGTCCATTCTCTACATCAGTGTCTTAATTCCTGTCCTGCCCCTAGGTTCCTCAGAAACATATATATATGTTTTTAGATTCCATATGTATGTGTTAGTATACGGTATTTGTTTTTCTCTTTCTAAATTATTTCACTCTGTATGAGATCTCTAGGTCCATCCACCTCACTATAAATCAATTTCATTTCTTTTTATGACTGAGTAATATCCATTGTAAATATGTGCCACATCTTCTTTATCCATTCTCCTGTCGATGGACACTGAGGTTGCTTCCATGTCCTAGCTATTGTAAATAGAGCTGCAATGAACATTGTGGTACATGACTCTTTTTGAATTATGGTTTCCTCAGGGTATAAGCCCAGTAGTGGGATTGCTGGGTCATATGGTAGTTCTATTTTTAGAATTTTAAGGAACTTCCATCTGTTCTCCATAGTGGCTGTACCAATTTACATTCCCAACAACAGTGCAACAGGGTTCCCTTTTCTCCACAACCTCTCCAGCATTTATTGTTTGTAGATTTTTTGATGATGGCCATCCTGACCGGTGTGAGGTGATACCTCATTGTAGTTTTGATCTGCATTTTTCTAATGATTAATGATGTTGAACATCCTTTCTTCTGTTTGTTGCCAATCTGTATATTTTCTTGGAAGAAATGTCTATTTAGGTCTTCTGCTCATTTTTGGATTGGGTTGTTTTTGTTTTTGATATTGAGCTGCATGAGCTGATGGTAAATTTTGGAGTTGAACCCTTGTCACTTGCTTCTTTTGCAAATATTTTCTCCCATTCTGAGAATTGCCTTTCTGTCTTATTTATGGTTTCCTTTGCTGTGCAAAAGCTTTTAACTTTCATTAGGTCCTATTTGTTTATTTTTGTTTTTAATTCCATTTATCTAGGAGGTGGGTTGAAAATGATCTTGGTGTGATTTATGTCATAGAGTGTTCAGCCTATATTTTCTGCTAGGAGATTTATAGTGTCTGGCCTTACATTTAGGTCTTTAATCCATTTTGAGGGGTTTATTTTGTGTGTATGTTTTAGGAAGTGTTCTGATTTCATTCTTTTACATGTAGCTGTCCAGTTTTCCCAGCACCAATTCTTGAAGAGGCTGTCTTTTCTATTGTATATTCTTGCCTCCTTTATCAAAGATAAGGTGACCATATGTGTGTGAGTTTATCTTTGGGGTTTCTATCCTGTTCCATTGATCTATATTTATGTTTTTGTGCCAGTACCATACTGTCTTGATTACTGTAGCTTTGTAGTACAGTCTGAAGTCTGGGAGCCTGATTCCTCCAGCTCCATTTTTCTTTCTCAAGATTGCTTTGGCTGTTTGGAGTCTTTTGTGTTTCCATACAAATTGCGAATTTTTTTTGTTCTAGTTCTGTGAAAAATGCCATTGGTAGCTTTATAGGGATTACATTGAATCTGTAGGTTGCTTTGGGTAGTATAGTCATTTTCACAATGTTAAGTCTTCCAATCCAAGAACATGATATGTCTCTCCACCTGTTTGTATAATCTTTAATTTCTTTCATCAGTATCTTATAGTTTTCTGCATACAGATCTTTTGTTTCCTTAGGTAGGTTTATTCTTAGATATTTTATTCATTTTGTTGTGATGGTAAATGGGAATGTTCCATTAATTTCTCTTTCAGATTTTTCATCATTAGTGTATAGAAATGCAAGAGATTTCTGTGCATTAATTTTGTATCCTGCTACTTTACCAAATTCATTGATTAGCTCTAGTAGTTTTCTGGTAGCATCTTTAGGATTCTCTGTGTATTGTATCATGTCATCTGCAAACAGTGATAGTTTTACTTCTTCTTTTCCAATTTGTATTCCTTTTATTTCTTTTCCTTCTCTGATTGCTGTGGCTAAAAATTCCAAAACTATGTAGAAAAATAGTGGTGAGAGTGGACAACCTTGTCTTGTTCCTGATCTTAGAGAAAATATTTTCAGTTTTTCACCATTGAGATGAAATTGGCTGTGGGTTTGTCATATATGGCCTTTATTATGTTGCAGTAAGTTCCCTCTATGCTTACTTTCTGGAGAATTTTTATCATAAATGGGTGTTGAAATTTGTTGAAGGCTTTCTCTGCATCTATTGAGATGATCATATGGTTTTACTTCTTCAATTTGTTAATATGGTTTCTCACGTTGATTGATTTGTGTACATTGAAGAATCCTTTCATTCCTGGCATAAACCCCACTTGATCATGGTGTATGATCCTTTGAATGTTCTACTGTATTCTGTTTGCTAGTATTTGGTTGAGGATTTTTGCATCTCTCTTCATCAGTGATATTGGCCTGGAGTTTTCTTTTTTGTGTGACATTTCTGTCTTGTTTTGGTATGAGGGTGATAGTGACCTAGTAGAATAAGTTTGAGAGTGTTCGTTCCTCTGCTATATTTTGGAAGAGTTTAAGAAGTGTAGGTGTTAGCTCTTCTCTAAATGTTTGATAGAATTCATGTGTGAAGCCATCTGTTCCTTGGCTTTTGTTTGTTGCAAGATTTTCAATCACTTTCTCAATTTCAGTGCTTGTGATTGGTCTGTTTATATTTTCTATTTCTTCCTGGTTCAGTCTCGGATGGTTGTGCTTTTCTAAGAATTTGTCCATTTCTTCCAGGTTGTCCATTTTATTGGCATGTAGTTGCTTGTAGTAATCTCTCATGATCCTGTGTATTTCTGCAGTGTCAGTTGTTACTTCTCCTTTTTCATTTCTACTTCTCTTGATTTGAGTCATCTCCCTTTTTTTCTTGGTGAGTCTGGCTAGTGGTTTATCAATTTTGTTTATCTTCTCAAAGAAACAGCTTTTAGTTTTATTGATCTTTGCTATTGTTTCCTTTCTTTCTTTTTCATTTATTTCTGATCTGGTCTTTGTGATTTCTTTCTTTCTGCTAAATTTGGGTTTTTTTGTTCTTTTTTCTCTAATTGCTTTAGGTGTAAGGTTAGGTTGTTTATTTGAGATGTTTCTTGTTTCTTGATGTAGGATTTTAATTGCTTTTCCAAACCCAAATATATTACATGAAATAAGCCAGACTAAGGTAAGAGTAAACTGCTTTCCTATAACAAATGTTTTGAGAATTTCATTCTTATATGGTATTTTGAATGACATTGTCTGAAAATATACTTGATTTAGTTAATACATTTTGGTTTTTCAAATTACTGAGGCTTATGATTTGTACTGTTTGAGAGCACTACTAAAATTAAATAAAATTCAATATGTGACTTAAAAGGCAGTTCCAAAATAGAATCACCTTTAAGTTAGTTTTCTGTATTTTCTTCTTATAGAGCAAATACATAAATAAACTGGAGTAGAAAATCAGTCTCATTAAATTTACTACCATCAGAAAAACCAAGGTAAGTGGAAAAAAAGTACCTTTAGGTCTCTTATGCAGGTAAATTTCACAGGTTAAGAGAGGCTAGTAAAAATTATTGCCAGTTCTAGTAAAATCTGTCACTCCAATAGGAGCTTAAGGATAGTTTATATATCTGTAGAAATGTACATAAATGTTACATTTATTCTCTGATATCAAAAAATTAAAAACCTTGCAAAGTTAGTATCTATTCTATTCCAATTAATTACTTTTGTTTACATTACAAGATTTATCTGCCATTTAATTGTTACAGAACATGGCATAATTCAAGTTCTTTCAATTTTCTAGTTCCTTCTAATTTATACATTACTAAGCACCAATATATATTTCAGAGGCCATATTGTTTCATTTTATTCAGGAAACCCATCTTGCTGTGTGTAGAAAGGTAATGTTTAACTACTAGTAGTGATTAAAATTAGGAAATCATAGTAAACATTGGCTGTAGAACCCTACAACTATCAAGAAGCATATATCTACAATAGTACAACTGGAAAGAAATTTGAAAACATTGATATGAGGGACTCCAAAAAAGCCTTTGATGAATATGACTTTCCTAACCTAAAACTCTCTAATAATAAAGAAAAGTGCAAACTAGTTCCAAGAGTCAATCTATCATTAATTTAATCTTTATTTATACACATATCCAATAATACTGTTCATTGTACCTTTGTGCAAAGTTAGTTTACCATCCTTCTAGTAGAATTGCAGAACTTAGGTTAAAAGTTTCTAAAAGGTAGTGTGTAAAGCATATTTGGTTGAATTTTGTTTTTCCGTCAACTTTTAAGAATAAATACATACTGATTTGGGTGGATATTGAATTCAAATGATCTAATGTTGATATGGCATACAAATGTTATTCAACTCTATATGATACTTCTTAGAAAACCATCATCCTCTAATTTTAAGAAGAAAATAGGGCTAGAAGTAGTTACCAATTTTTTCATACTAATTATCTGTATTCAGTATTTCCCCTAAATGATCCTGGTATTAGTTGTCTCAATGTAAAAAATGAAGATTAGATTAAAGTGCCTTTAAAGAGACTAACAGTTCTATAAAACAGTGAATACATATTATTCTACATCTCGTCTTTTGTAGGTAAAATGATCCAATACCCAATCTCTCTGCTAGACCTCTTGAGGAAAGAATGTTGCATAATTTTCATAAAATGTGTATACACAAATCATAAAAATATTCAGGAATATAAAATGTGAGATTGAGGATGATATCTGTTATATTCTCAGCCCCAATAAACTAGCAATAAAAGAACAGTTGAGGCTAGTGGTCAGCCTATAGGGCCCAAATCTAAAAACATCCAGTTTGTGAAAACATGTTCTCTTTAAAAATACTTAAGCATTAAGGAATTAGGACAAATGAATTTACTAAGAATTGGTATGTATGAACTTAATCCAAGATTAATGATTTATAAGAAGAAATATTCTTGAGACTGAAATGATATGACATCTCTCAAGTTATCTGGAATAATTTTCTAATAGTCTTCCAGAGAGGAAGAAGCATAGTAAGTCAAAGGTCTAGTGAAAGATTTGAATCTTATGTAAGAATAAGAGAACATAAGGCCAAAGTTGGTGTTCAACACTGGCTAAATAATGTCTCATCTTCCACTTGTCTGGGGCAACCACTGGAGCAGAGAAGGGGCTTCAGCATGCCAGCATAGATTAGATGGAAGGAGAAGAGACAAGAACACAATAGTAGAAAAGTCTGTAGCCAGGAGAAGGTACAGAAACTTAATATCTGGGAAAACTTCAGTGAGTCTCTTTGGGGAAAATGAAAATAGATCCACTAGGTAGAAGAAATTCAGGGAGTCCCTGGTGGTGCAGTGGTTGAGAGTCCACCTGCCGATGCAGGGGACACGGGTTCGTGTCCCGGTCTGGGAAGATCCCACATGCCGTGGAGCGGCTAGGCCCATGAGACATGGCTGCTGAGCCTGTGCGTCTGGAGCCTGTGCTCCACAATGGGAGAGGCCACAACAGTGAAAGGCCTGCGTACCACAAAAAAAAAAAAAAAAAAAAAAAAAAAAAAACGAAAGAAAAAAAAAGAAATTCAAGAGGACTTTTGAAATATTGCACAATCTTGAGTACTAAAAAGGAAGAATTTAGGAGCATTATTTCCTTTCATTCTAATAATCCAGGGAGAGTAAGAGGCACTACATCACTGAAGACATTCTCTAGACTGGAGTCAGACAAACCTGCATTCTAATCCTGACTCCACTAGCTACTCCCTGTGTGAATTCAGAATGTTTTTAATTGCAAAATGTGGATAATGGGAGCTACCTCATAACAATTTTGTAAAGCTTAAATTTGATAATATAAGGAGAAATAGATGTTCAATTATTGCTGCTGCTGTAAATATCATTGATGTCATTTCTTTCAGTAAAATGAGAAGTAAAATAATCAACATTCTCCAAGCAAGAAAATCCTAAACAAGAAAATCATATTTCAGAGGACATCCAGATTGTTTAAATGTCATGTGTTTTCTCCAAGGTCTATTCAGTAAGACTCATTTCAAGGCATTTTCTCCCACCCTAGTAACATTTATCTGAAGTTTTCAGATCAGTAAAAATATTAGCTAGATACACATACATTTTCTAGGATGGTTGACATAATTACTTCACAGATTTCTTTATTACCCTCTAAATTAATGAGGATTAAAAGTATTATCTTGGCTAACAAAAATAAAAGCCACACTTATCTTGAAATTTTAAAGCAAAATTATACAACCACAGTAAAATGATGTTTTCAGAAGTGAGAAAGTAGATGTGGAAAACAAAAGGTCATATTCTAGTGTGTTTTTTTGCCCATGGTCTGGGCTCTCAGTTCTCAGATAAATGCCTCCTTTACTCTATTCCAAACCTTGCAAAGTAGAAGTTTCACTACAACTTTACACCTGAGGAAATTCAGGCTGAGAGTAACTTAGTTCATAAGTGGCTGAAGTAGTATCTCAACTCAAGATCACCAGACCTCAAAGCTGATGCTCTTTCCACTATTCATGATGCCTCTATGTTCAAAGAGCAAGAACTATTATATTTTCACAATCCGAGGTGGGGAATATATTATTTTTTAAAAAGTTTTAGTGTTTCAAGGATACACCTACTTGCAAAGTTCATTCTTGTGATCTAAGCTTTAGTCTCCCAGAAATACACACATTAAGCATGAGAAATGTTCCTTTTTGGTTTTGAGTTATATCCCCAAAGCCCAAAGTGCTCCTGCCCTTCCTTTGGCCTCCTTTTCAGCCATAAAGATTCTTTTTCACCTTTCAAACAGGGATTTAATATTGCCTCTTCTATGAATCCTTATTTATTCAATCCCTATCTCTTCCCAACTCACACAAAATATTGGATGCTTCCTCTGTAGTGCCAAAATGAAGGACATTTCTACATGACAGCATACCCTAATACATTGTACTTCTTTCTTCCTCTACTAGGCTGTGACCTCTACAAGGGCAGGCATGCTGGTTTATTCATGTCTCTTTGTCTTTAGTGACTAACAATATGAGCAGTACAAGAGTGCCTAACAAATGCCTGCTAATGACTAAATGAATTTTTCTTGTTACACGTTCTGTTGCATAAAAGAAAATATTTAACTAATTCACTTGCACAGAGATAGAAGCCAAAAATGAATTTGAAGTTTCTGGTGTGGTGTTTCTTTCTCCTTTCTAGCTCCCACAAATAGAATGCACCTAGGGAAATTTTACACTGAAGCTGAGTAAAAATAATTTCAATTCTGAGTAATCACTCTCCGGACGTGGATACTTCATTCTCTTTTTCTCCCCCTAGTATTTCGAAAAAGAATGGAGAGCACCAACTTATTAAGAATATCTAATTACTTTTATTTTTCAGACACTGAAAATGCATGGATACCATATAGATAGTTTCATTATCTTCTTTTTAGAGGAACTCTGAGGGTGAATTGCATCTGAGTCAGTCTATCTTTCCAGGAATGGAATTAGTTTTCTCCATACTCTCAGGGAAGGTGATGCATAACACAGGTTACATGTCAAGAGTGTTCCCCAGAGATGACAACTTTGATTCAGCATCCTACGGTTTCAAAAATACAGACATATAATTATACTATACTTTTGTGCCTATATACTGGGAGCAATTATCATTTTGAAATGGATCAGATTAAAATTCCTTTGTTAGAAGTCAAAATCAGGCACAGAAATTTGTTCTTACAACATAAATAGTCTTACTTCCACTTTTATGTATTAGACTTATTAAACTGGATCTTTCCTGATAAAACTGCCTCACAGTAAGTACAAAGGATACAAATAAATACATGAATAAATAAATAAATAAATAAATAAATAAATAAATAGAACTTCACTGGACCCTTCAAAAGTGATGTTCTTGTCAGTGATTGCTGTTTGTATGTGTGGGTGAAGTGGAAGAGACCAGTCTGTAACCTCCAGTCCCTTCCACACTGTGCACACATGGATGTTGCTCTTTGATTTGCAGCTGCTACTTGCAGAGCTTGTCAGGGTTTGCAACTCTGCTTCTTGTGCTCACCTTAGGCCCAAATCCTCAACTCTAAAAACTCCACAGCTTCTGATTGAAGCAAGCCTGCCTGCTCTGCCTGCAATTTTCTCAGTGTTGACTCATGACAAAGTGGTGGAAACTCTTTTCACTGTTTATTTGTGTGCTGCCTACTTCCATCTACCTCCACATCACCATTCACCGTTGTTGGAACAAGTTGTTCTCAATAATTTTTACACTCAACTATGGACATATTTTTCTTTCAAGGAGCAGTCTTTCCATGTTGGTGTCCTTATTGCTTTGTGATGAGAAAAATCACCTCTGTTTTGATATCAAAAACAAGACACTATATATGAAAACCCTGCCCTGGCTTTTTTTTTTTTTTTTTTCTGTACGCAGGCCTCTCACTGTTGTGACCTCTCCCATTGCGGAGCACAGGCTCCGGATGTGCAGGCTCAGCGGCCATGGCTCACGGGCCCAGCCGCTCTGTGGCATGTGGGATCTTCCCGGACTGGGGCACGAACCCGTGTCCCCTGCATCATCAGGCGGACTCTCAACCACTGTGCCACCAGGGAAGCCATTTTTTTTTTAATCAGAAATCATCAGGGGACTCAGATGAAGTTGATCAAAAAAAAATGAGCATAATATGAATTGTATATCCAGATTTCACTTATTCAATAAGCATTAATGGGGTTTTAATTAATTAATTAATAAGTATTAATTAATAGGGTTTCTACTAGCTTTAAGTCACTCTGATAGATCTGAGACTATGAAAACGTGTAAGACTTAGGCTCTTTCCTATATTTATCAACATAGTAGTAGGAAGACATATACCTAATTACAAAAATGATCAAGACAATGCTGTACATACTATAATAGTAGAGATTATAACCTAACATGGAAGAATCCAAAAGACTTTAAAAGGGTAATTAAAGACATCAACGAACAATGGATACATGTCATTATACAAATGTTAAAATCCATAGAAAGTACAACACCCAGAGTGAACCCTAATGGCAATTCTGGACTTTGAGTGACGTGTCAATGAGTTTCATCGATTGTAACATATGTCTCAGTATGGTGAGACATGTTGATAGCGGCACAAGCCCAAACCTGGAAAGGAGCAGGGGGTGTATGGAAACTCTCTGTACTTTCTGTTCAATTTTGTTGTGAACCTTCCACAAGCCTTTTGTATCCACAACATAGAGGAGGAGAGGCTGTTGCAGTATATGGTGTAATTGCATGCACTGACCTGCACGGAAGACTTGTGGAAGGAAAGATATAACACTAAGTATTACTTATACTCCTTCACTCCATGTTCAAGTGTGTAATGTCAATATAGAAGCCTAGAATAAAGCCATCAAAATAGAGAGAGAAAAGGGATAGAGAAAAAAATTAAAGTCCATATAAAATGAGGAAAATCCATTTTGTATATGGAATGCCACGATATGGTATGGAATAAAAAGTAATTTTAAAACGTTATTGAGACATGTGATGAGACAGCTACTGCCCCACAGTTATTAATTTTCAATGGATGCCAATTGTTCAGGATTGGTTAACATGCTATTTGATTTATGAAATATTGTAATCAATAATCTATATAAGGCAAGCTTCTGTGTACTTATTTATGTACTGCTGTATTTTAATTGTATAATAAACGACCTTACACATCATCCAAAATAAAATCTAGTACCTTGAAAATAAATTCCATCTAACCAAATGGCCTCTTGCTCTTCTTTTACCACTTCCTCCCTCGACTATTCTTAATTTTCAGCTACATGTATTTCTAAAAAGTATATTTTTCATTTTCTTTCACTAAAAAAGGGTTATCAGCAACCTTTGAAACTTAATTTTTCACTTGGTAAGATATTGTTGAGATTCATTCATAGTCTTGGATTCATTTTAAACTGTCATATAATATACAATTTTCTAAATACACCATCACAATTTATTCCTTGAATGTAAGGTCATTGATGGACATTTGAGTTGCTTCCAATCTTGTTGTTATTGTGAACATCAGTTACACAGTATTTCTGAACCTGTCATTGGTGCACAGATGCAAGAGAATCTCATGTGTAAATGCCTAGAAATGGGTTTTCTGGGTCAGAGGACATGGGGATAATCAATGTAAGAAAATAATTCAAACTGCTTCAGTTGTACATCAATTAACTCTCCAACCAGAAGTGTATAAGGAATCCTGTCCATCATCATAGTATCTAACACTGGTATTGCCAGATTTACATTTTGCCAATGTAATAGAAATAAGACAGAACATCATAAAGATGTTGATGTGTATTTTGCCAGTCACATCATCTTGTTCTGTTTATTGGCCTTATGTAAAATGCCTATTCATGTCTTTTGTCCATTTTTTTCAGTTCTTGTGTGTGTGTACTTTTCACTGACTTGTAGGTTTTCTTTATATTTTTTGATAGAAAGCAATTATAGATATATTCTATATACTGGTATAGCATGCCTTTTCATTTTCTTTTAACATGTCTTTCTCAATTTTAATAGAATCAAATTTGTTAAGCTTTTATAGAAAAAAAGCTTTTTTGATATCTTATTCAGTAAGTTTTTTCCTACACAATATCCAAAAGATATTTACATATTTTTACTGACAACTTTACAGTTTTGTATTTTGACATTTAGTCTTTAACCTATCTAAGACATACATGGTCTGAGGCAGGGATCCAATTTCATTTTTTTCTACCTGAATAACCTGTTTGATATTTCAATTTATGAAAAAGCCTTTTAAGATTTGATGAAGGATTTTCAAGTATTTATGGGTACTGTAACATTTCAAAATCCTTTGAATATAAGACAATGGTTTCTTTATTATCCCAAAGGAGATAATATCTCAGAAAATGGAAAATGACACCCAAGAAAAAGAAAGTCATAATTGAAGAAGTAGAATATAACCAGGATCATAGTTGTGAATTATAATTGTTCATGAAATACACTTAGGACCTATTTAGTTACAAAGATCTGTTGCAAAAGTGTTTTATCATTTGGTTAAAGTGACATGGTGGTTCAGCATGAGAACTTAAAATACTGAACATTTATCTAAACTTTCAATTTAATAAATATCCAACATTAATTTTCTTACAGATATTAAACCAACACGTGCTGTATACTCTGAACATAATTAGTGTTCCTTAATTGTCTGAAGAAAACAGTATTGAAGGGATATTAGATACACCACATATAATCATTTTGTCAGATCATAAGCAAAATTTGCTTGCTTTGAAAGTTACATGCCAGGTTAGAACAATAACCATTTTTTTGCCCACATAAAAATTCTTGGAATACAGTTTTAAGAAAATCTTGATTAGCAGATAAAATAGTTAAAAAATATTTTGCTGCCATAAGTTTGTTATTAACCTTGCTCAAATGATTACTTAACTTCTGTTTTAACAACAAACAAGATAGTAATTTTCTATAAAATTTACAACCTGAAATCACAGGGTATAAATCTATTTTTGTACTAATAGTATTGTATAGAGAAAGCACCTTTTCACGTTGAAAATGTGTGTATTGTGAGAATAGTATATGCTGTATCATCAAGAGATATTAACTTGTGTACCGAAAAAGAAAGTGTTAAAATATATAGCTTTACATTTCTATGAAGATACACCTTTATTCTCAAGAGCCAGAAAATGTTATAGCCGTTTATATAAAGGAGAGTCAAATAAGGATCTAATGTCTATTTTTTCCTATGTTTGTGACACAATCTATTACTTCATAACACAGCAATATATATGGTTTATCTTTGAAATTTAGTGCTAACTACCCTAACAGTTCCCAGGTGCCCATGGAAATTACTTTCTGCTTTAAAAATATCAACATATGGATGAATATATCTATTTCCTCCATTTCGCTTTCAGTTATACAAAATAAAGTGTCATAGGTCAACCATATGTTCTAGTTTTAAAAATGACTATATCCACGCTTCATGTTTAGAAAAAAATGAAATGATTTGTCTATAATCAAATGAATTAAATATAATGAAAAGTATTTTCAATATCTAAACAGATATATTTCACCATTTAAAACATACCTTTTGGCCAGGTGAGTAATTTGGTGACACTCTCCTATTATTTGCAAAGCATATGTTAGACTTCAGGAATAAACAGTCATTCAATGTTCAAATTTTATATAGGACAGTGTTTAATTGTTGAGAAACAAGAATACAAATTGACCTTACAGCTTAGTTATAAAAATGAGTTCTAACAAATTAGAATCAAGAGAATAAAAAGCCAATGCAATAACACTGTAATCAAACATTCCTGTCACAAAAATATCGGTTCTATGCTTAAAGTCTTATATTAATGCCCTAGATTTGCTGTTGAGGCTGCCCTAACATTACATTTTAGAGTATTGTTTTCCAATTAATATGATGTTATGAACAGCCTTAGTTTAGTTACAAAGACAGAAGCCTTAGCTTTACCCCAGACAACTAAATAAAGATCAATATCCAGGTAAAGGACTTGGGATTCTATAATTTAACACATTCCTCGACTAATTCTTCTTATCATGTAAGTTTGGTAATTGCTGTACTAATGTAATTATTCTCACCCCTGATTGGGTATCAGCTTCAAATTCAAAAGAAGCTATACCAGTGAAACATTTTTACCTCCCTCATATTTTTTTGGCCCTAGTGAGAATATGTGGGTTTGGTTTAAAAACAGTAATAATTTCAGATAATTTTGGGGGAAAATATACACATATATTTAGTTTTCAAAATGTTAAATAAAAGAAGGCTGAAATGTACAAAGGATAATATATTTACCCACATTTTTATTGATAGGTACAGATCTAATATATTTATTTTAACTAAAGCATACTACTCCAGTGTATTAATATGCCATAAATTATTTACAGATTCCCAAATGATATATAAACACATTGTTATACAATAAAATCATTGTTCATGTCTATTTTTCCACAAGTGGACCTTCACTAGGATATATATTTACTGTGTTATTCATTGTTCTATAGACTCTTGAGTGGTACTGTAGTCTGAGATACTGCAAGTAGGGAATGCAAACCTATATTCATAGTACTTGTTAGTTTCAGTAAAGATAAAATCATGGACCTTCTAATGAGCAAAGGAACCTATGTAATCCATCTGCTGGTCAATCTCACTAAGTAATGATGTCAGATCAAAGCCCAGCCACATTCTATGCTACTGCTGTTCAGATCCATCAGTAGGAGTAAATAGAAGATTCTTAGTGAAGTTAATTCCATGTATCTGAGCCGATGCATAATACCTATCTCTGCCCTTATGCTTCTGTATTGATGTACCTATTGCACTAGCACAGGTGTGACTAAGGAGAAAGACTGGTTGTCATTCCCAGGACAAGTCTGTGTCAATCGATCAGTGATTTGGAGCAGGTCTTCCAAAAGATAAATGCTGACACTGAAATCTAAAGAGGTCCATAAAAAAGACCAAAACCGAGGAGGATTCTTTTAGTGGTACAAGGTTTGATTCAAATAACTTTCCTTTACTCTAGAGGATAAGTTTCCTTTACTCTAGATCTTGTCTCAGCAACATCTGTACTATTGGATTTTACTTATTTAGCAGATTCCTGAATCATTGAAAGGTTTATTTCACAGCTTCAAACATGTGTGTTTGTTACTAAGGCACCTAGATTATTTACTACATCCTGCTTGGCAGGTCCAATTAGTATTACATCAAAAAATATTCTGTGTCGGGCTTCCCTGGTAGCACACTGGTTAAGAATCCACCTGCTGATGCAGGGGACACAGGTTCAAGCCCTGATCTGGGAAGATCCCACATGCTGCAGAGCAACTAAGCCCGTGCACCACAACTACAGAGCCTATGCTCTAGAGCCCGCAAGCCACAACTGCTGAGCCTGCATGCCACAACTACTGAAGCCCAAGTGCCTAGAGCCCATGCTCCACAACAAGAGAAGCCACTGCAATGAGAAGCCCATGCACCGCAACAAAGAGTAACCCACGCTCGCCGCAACTAGAGAAAGCCTGTGAGCATCAACAAAGACCCAACACAGCCAAAAATAAATAAATTTATTTTAAAAAATATTCTGGGTCAGTTGATGCTTTACTGAATACTAATACAATTAAAGTATCTGCAGGAGATCAGGAGAGTTAACTTGACCCCCAGGCAAAACAATGCATGTATGTTTCTGTCCTTGCCATATGAGAACAAAACAGATTTTCATCCTGCGTATTAGTGAAATTCAAAAGAACACATATACCAAATCAACAGTTTCATGACAATTGACATAGACTGTGTTGATTTAATCAAAAAAAGGGTGGTGTTCTCCTCATCAGCATATTTCTTATTGTCTTAGAGATAGAAATGTCTTATGGGCCCTTCAGTAGAATATAGGCAAATGATGGAGTCTCAGGTCGTATATATTGATCTATTTTGATACAACCACCTCGCTTAGCCTTCTGCCTCTTCCTAATAAAATGTCAAAGAAGTTTCAGCAACTCCACCATATTGATATAAAGTCATCATTATTTATATGCCCTAATTAAAGAATACAGACAAATTATTAGAACCAGCTTCAAGCACTTTATTATTTATTATTAGAACAGTGAATCTGGGGTAAAGAATGACCTCTATATCTTTAATTTTTCCTTATACTGTAACCTACAATTCACTCCCACACATGTTCTCATGGTTTTCAACCATACTTATCCAGAATCTGCAATTTGGGGGGCATATGCTATTTTCCCCTAGCCAGGTTTCCCTACTCATACAGCTGAGACATTACTATAGTAACATGCAGAGTCAATTAGAAGTGGCAAAGGCAGGTATTAAAAAAAAAAAACTAACATCATTTTGAGGTAACTATTTTGAGTGAGTTTTTGCATGGGCTCAGGGCAAACTGGGGGTTCATGATTCTGAAACTTATGCACTTAAATGCCATCATCTCAGATCTCAAAGACACAATCATTCCCTATTATATCCCAGATTTCCAGGACTGAGAAGAACTACACTATTGAATAGGACTTATTTTTTTCAACATACTAGACCTTGAAAAGTCTTTAGAATATCAATGAATTTCCAAGAAAATTAAGCCAGTGTAGCTTGACAGGAGGTTTGGATGTCAAAACTACTCTAGAATATATGTAGTTTGCACTTCATCAGGACCTGATGATGAAGAGTGTTTCCTTCATCTTTTAGGAATATTAATACTAAAATAAGTTCCTTTAATTTTACTTTTATTGTATGTATTCATGTAGGAGATTTTTTGGACCTATAGTATGTCAGACTTTTGTTCTCTCAAGAAAAATCTTATTATTTTAATTATGAACTTCACACACAAGAGCTCTCTGCATATATGATTAAGGACCACCCCAAAATGTAATGTTGAGAAAAGGAAAACATTTATACTAGAAACAATTTTTTTCTTTTTTACAGAATATTGATTCACAGTGAGAAATTTAAATTATGTACAGTCAACACATGTTAATTGAAGCAGGGGTGGATGCCTCTATCATGTTAAGTACTAGAATGAAAACATATCAGTATATTTCAAAAAAGTATGCTGTCATTTTGAAACCCTCAACATGCCTGAAGAAACTATGTATATATATATATATATATATATATATATATATATATATATATATATATATATATATATTTATTTATTTATTTATTATTATAATTATCATTATTTTTGTAGTACACGGGCCTCTCATTGTTGTGGCCTCTCCCATTGTGGAGCACAGGCTCTGGACCCGCAGACTCAGCAGCCATGGCTCATGGGCTCAGCCGCTACGTGGCATGTGGGATCTTCCTGGACCGGGGCATGAACCCATGTCCTCTGCATTGGCAGGCGGACTCTCAACCACTGCACCACTAGGGAAGCCCAAGAAACAATTTTTAAAAGTGAAGTAGCCTCAAAAATTAGGACACAAACTGTATTCAATCTATGACTCAAGTTCCTAGGAGTAGTTTTGCTCTATTTCAGTTGATTTTTGTTTGTTTGCTGGTTTTGTTTCATGGTATAAAAGAATAAAAGTGTCATTGCAGGCAAAGACACTATGTGGGCTGATAGGGAAAAAAAGTAAAAAAAGAGAAAAAAATAGGGCTTTCTTCAAAAATAGAGTGTTTTCTGTCAAGAAACAACTCTGTTCTAACCCCGATCCTGTGAAATACTACTGCATGCAATACAAATGGATCTCAAACTGTGGGACTGAACCACAGTCCCCTGGGCTTATTTAACAGAAAGCACTCTCTTTACCTTTTCCCTTCCCACTTCTTGGGGGTTGCCTTTCACTGCGCTGAAGAAAGAGCTCTACAAGCTCTCTGTGGAACTTCCTTTACTCTGCTGTTAACTCATGTGACCTCTGCTTTTTCTCTTGCCACTCTTGGTTGTAGTTTGCAGACTCTGCTGTGGTTTCACGGCAAGAGAATGGAGTTACTATGGGTTTCACTAAAAGAGCAGAAACAAATTGTTATATAATATTACCTGGAAAAAATAAAATAAAAGGTAAAGGATTTTAAAATCTTTTTTCCCCACTGCAGTACTGTGGTTCAGAAACATTTCTTGAATATATGAGGTATTCAATAAATATATATTAAGGGAAAAGATACATGCCCATGGTTCTTCTACATTCTAATCACTAAAAGATAGATGACAAATGATTGTCACTCTAAGCCTGATATTGTTTTAACATCAAATGCTCTAATGTTCTTTTCATAGCAAAAAATATGTTAAAAACTAAATAAAAAATCAACAAAAACATAATATTTTTATATATAAGACATAATTCCATATTATTTGATGCACTTAACTTATAATTATGAAATCCCACTGCGACAGGGACTACAAAAGATTAGTTCAACTTCTCTTAATCAAAACTGGATTCATTCTCCCAGATCACCTCACCTACTAAGTAGAGACTCCATTTCTTCTATTTCATCTTAGATTCTTAACGATTAAGCCAGCTTAATGCCTCTGTAACAGTCCAATTATCATAGTTGTCAGTGTAATTCCTTTAAAGAACCCCTTCTTTGTAAGTAAATCTGGGACCACTATCTTCTCTTACAACCCAGAAGAGAAGTCTAAGGATGTTGTAATTATTTCAAATTATCAGGTAAGGTAGCAGGAAGGTAACATGTGTGTTATTATCTTTGTAATGTTAAACTCCTTCTCTTAGCTAGTATGGTATAGAAAAAATGGTTTACATATAGCCAAACTGTTTTTTGTCCAAACTGTATGTTTAATAGAGGAGACAGTGTTCATGCCAGCAGGAGGGAAACCCCTCAGCTTAAATTTCCCAGCCTAAATCTCATGTAAAGGTCACATACTGTGTCATATAATTGTCACCTTGAAAAGTTCTTTGATAGCTTGAACTTCAGTACTTGCAAGAAGAGCTGGGCTGCCAAGTAGAGTACATTTTCCAGGTTTCTGAGTCCCTGCTTGAGCTAAATAAAGTGTGACAAATCCCTGAGGGCAACCCAGGCTTTTCATGCCATAGGAAACTCTGACTCAAAAGTTGCACACTCAAAGTAATATAAGACTACACAGCCAACTACAGAGGTTGCCTGCACGAGGAAAGAAATTCTCCTGAGATCATGTCTATGTGACATCTCCAAAATGCTTCAGAAGTGACCATAAAATAAAACGTATACTTTTTTTTTTACAGAAAAAAAGCTGATTTAATTAAAAACAAAACCAAACAAAATGTGTGATCATTTGGATTTTGGATTTTTAATTTGTCCTGGCCTTCTGATTTAATTGACATTTGCAGTAAACCAATATGAAATGAATCAATGACTATAAAAAATAGCTTTTAACCTTGAATGACCAGAACATAACCATTAGTTAAGCAACTCCTCATGTTCTAGGGTCCCTGAGATAGGAATTCTTGATTTCAAACCTTCTCAACTTTCAGAAAAAAAAAAAATGTTGCCTTTTGTAATGACTTTTTTTTAAGCTATCATGACATTAATGGATTCTTTAATAATGGTTGACCAATTTTTAAATCCAGTTTTATTTGTCAATTTCTTATGAAAGTGAAGTTGAGGAAACATCTAACCTATATACTTACCAAAAAAAATTTTTTTTCTTATATTCTAAATATCAAAACTTAGGAAGAATTCACTGCAACTAAGTAGTTAAGAAATGCTAAGGAAAATGGTCAACATAAAAATGTACATTACAGGGTTTTTTTCTAAAGGGAGTCATAGCCTTTTATGCACAGCCCCAGATGTTGTGGCCAGGACAATGAAACAGCTTAATGTGAGAAGAAACAATTACTCTCTTCCAATTCTCAGTGCCATATTTTCTACCCCTTTCTTACATAACATATAATAACTTGACCATTCTCTTCATAGTCAAATTTAGGTATAGCCAGAGTAATTAGTGATTATGTTGTCTAACCACTGGTTTCTAGGAAAGCACCCAACTCTTAGGCCAATCCAAAGAATTGTTGTTCAAAGGTGTCCCATGTCTCTCTGTGCTACCTGGAATGTCAGGTGTCTATTCAGAGGAGGAAGACACATCACAGCAGGAGTGGATAAGAAGTTTCACAATGTGGAAACATGAGAACCAAGTATACTTGTATACCATTTAATTAAAATAAGCAGGTGTTACAAAGTGTATTCTGACTACTGGTAGCTTCCCTGATATTTTCAGAGGGGAGAAATGTATTTCTTGTTGAAATAAGTTTGAAAACCAGCATACCATCATTCTATTGTTGAATGACCAGACATATTTACATATCAAAGACTTTGGGAAAGTCACAGTAGGAAATGTTGTTTAATGGGTCAAAGCAGTTATGTTTTTCCAAATGTATTTGACAAATGCATCTCTTTTACATTTTTTAAACAATACTTATGAGCACCCTATTTTTCCCTCCCCCATGGAGTAGGAGCTGAAGAAATTTAGAAAAGATTGTTCCTGACTTATGCTTGACTTTTGGACAATCCTTTTCCAATTTTAGTTCAGAAATATAAAGAACTGAAAAGAGTGTCACTCCCACACTTACAAGTGAAAATGCTGGACAAACTTAATAATATTTGGAAAATCATCAAAGAACTGGGAATGAGATTCAGTGAGAAATTTTTAATAAAGTGCTAAGCCCCCAAGTATGGGCTCTCATGAGAGTGTAAGGCACCCAAGGGCCACAGACATACATAGGATTCCCATCCACTTTCAAGCTCTCTCTCCCAGGAATTCCACCAGCTGCTCAGTAAGCTTTCCTGATGGTGCTGGCTGGGCAGGGGAAAAGCAGCCACTGCAGAAGCCCTGCCTAGATCAATCTCCCTTCAAGGAAAAAAAAAATTAAAACACTAAGAAGGAAAACACAATCTGTAGCCTGAGGGCTGTGGTAGAAAACTTCTGTAGCTGGAAGAGGGGAGAGAAATCCTTCCCAGACCTACCTCCCTCATATCACTCAGGAAATAAAAGCCTTAATCAGTAAAAGGGAGGGAAATAAAGCTGAAGGCCCTGGTGGATACTCACAGCAGCTGAAGAAGGGAATATGAACCAAAAAAAACAAAAACAAAAATCTTTATGTGGGGACCGGAGGGGGTGTTGTGGAGGCAGTAATTCATGCTGGGTCCAGGTCTAGGGTGGAAGAGAAGCTAGAACACTTGTGTAGGCTATACCTGGACATTCAGGTTGAAGATCAAGGTTAATTGCTTCAATAAATTGCTTAATATTAAGGCTTAATCAATACAAGAGAATGCATTCTCCATCCCACCTTCAGCACACAAACAACTGTCAGGTAATAATGACAGTAGAACAAAGCTAAAAAACTACAGTACTGTAATCTCTCTAAGGAGCAAAGGAAGATTTAAAACCTTGTAGGGCACAAACAGAGAAAAAACATCTAGCAAATAAGCCAATACCATAAACAAAAGGCATCACTAGAAGATTTTAAAGCCTCTGGTGCACTGAGGTTAAGCATAGCAACAATACACTTCAAACCCAGGCCAACTCCTGGTCAGATTAACACAACCACTGTGCCCTGCCCCCAAATAAAGGCCTACCAGAAAGAAAAACATGCTCATTTCCAGACATAAAAATAAAATACATCAGGATTTATAGTCCTATACAACACATCACACTTCCAAAAAATGTTACAGTGCATCCAAAAAGGTAAGAAAAAACACAGTTTGAAGAAACAAAGCAATGATCAGATCAAGATTCATATAGGACACAAATCCTGGAACTTGCAGTTAGGGGAGTTAAAAAGGCACAATTAATATTTAAAGGTTTTAATGAAAAACATGAACACATACAAGATAGAGTAGACAATTTCTGCAGAGATGGAAACTATAAGAAAATTTTAATTGGAAATGTTAGAAATCAGAAACAAAGTAACAGAATGAATGAATGCCTTTGAAGGATTCATCTGCAGACCAAACACAGCCAAGGAAAGAATCCATGAAAATGAAGATAGTTCAGTAGGTATCACCCAGGTGAAAACAAAAGAGAAAAACTAGTGGAAAAGAAAGAAAACACAACAGAGATCCAGTAGTTGTGGAACACATCCAAATGATCTAAAATACACATCAGTGGAATTCTGGAAGAAGAAAAAAGAAAGAACAAAACAGAATTATGTGAAGAAATACTGGTTGATAATTTCCAAAATTGGTGATATCATTGAACCACAGATCTCAGAATCTCAGATAAGACCGAAAAGGATGAATACAAAATGCACATCTAGGTATATCTCTTCAAACTGTTGAAAACAAAGACAGAGAAAATCTTGAAGATAGCCAGTGAAAAATGTATTCTCAGGTTCTGGGGATTAGGAAAAGGATATTGAGGGGATATTACTTTACTTATCACAATACTCCTTCCTGTAGGACATAGATCTTAATTGATTCCCCTCTTTAAGGATGGACTAGATTCAGTGACTGATTTATGTCTATAGTGTGGAAATGGAAAAAAAAAAAGTTACTTCACAGTGGAGAAATCATGCAGAAACCATCTTAACCAAGTGATCAAACTTAACATCAACAGTTATAAGTCATGTTGATATCATATACCATCTGATCTGATAGAATGAGAAGGTAACTACATTTCTGTGGTATTCTTAAAAAAAAAAATAACTGAAATCTAATAATGAGAAAACCCAAACTGAGGTCCAATCTATAAAATACCTCTCCAGTACTTTTCAAAATTGTCAATGACATTCAGAGGAAGACTTAAGAAACTATCACAGGTTAGAGGAGACGTAAGGAAACACATGAATAAATGCAATGTGGTAAATTAGATTGGATTCTGGGAAGAAAAAGGATATTATTGTAAAAACTGATGAACAGGATTTCCCTGGTGGTGCAGTGGTTGAGAGTCCTCCTGCCAATGCAGGGGACACGGGTTCGTGCCCTGGTCTGGGAAGATCCCACATGCTGTGGAAGTGCTGGGCCCGTGAGCCTTGGCAGCTGAGCCTGAGTGTCCGGAGCCTGTGCTCCACAATGGGAGAGACCACAACAGTGAGAGGCCCACGTAAAGCAAAAAAAAAAAAAAAAAAACAAAACAAAAAAACTGATGAACACTAAATGGTGTAGTGCACAGTATTATACCAATGTTAATTTCATAGTTTTGATAAGTGCACCATGGTTTGGTAAAATGTTAACTTTAGGGGAAGCTGAGTATATGCATAAAAACTCTCTGTATTATCCTTGCAATTCTCTGATAATCTAAAATTATTTCAAAATGAAAAATTCAAAAGAAGAGCAGTAATCATTTAATCCCCCTACTGTCATATCTAATGGAATTTTATAAAAATTCACTTGCATTTCTATTTCTCTTTTATCTTTCTTAGGATTACAGATAGAAAGAATGATGATAGCTATGGGTATCATCTTTTTTCTCTTTCAAAACTTTTATATTTAAAAATGTATCAATGTGTTGAATCAGAAAAAAAAACAGGACTTCATAAGCTCAATTAATTATGAGTGGGATCTTTCTTTCTCATACCTTATTCATCTATATTGCAGTATATAAGCCAAACATGATGTACCCTTACCAAGAACATGCTTCTTTTCCACTTGAATGTATTTTCACAATTTGACATTTCTCTTCCCTCTCTACACTTCTCTTCTTGTCATATTGTTAATATTGCATGTCTTTCCCCCCCAGCCTTTATACTAGTGCTATTTAAAGTAGAAGGTTTGCAGTGAAGTATCAGTTTGACTGCTCCTGAACTGTAGTGTATACTACTACTAGAAGAACCAAAGGTATTTTTTAAACTTTGCTGTACTCTAAATCTTAAAGCTTGTCACAGAAAGACAAGACTTGGTAACATTGGTTTAAAATCTATGTTTGGATTTTATTGTCACATCAATTCTCTTATTCCCTTTTGGAAACTATCCTCTATGTTGATGAATTCAATCAAAGTATTAGAATTATGATACTGAAAATATAATTACTTAAAATTCAATATACATGCAGACAAAAACAATATCAACTCAAATTCCTGTGGCATCAAATAATTGCAAACTAGAATTTGTTATATTGACTCCCTAACCCAAAATCTAAATCCCAAAAGTTAAAATTAGATCTGTTATTTTAATTTAAGTATTAAAGATCATAATAATTTTCTATAAATCATGTGTGGAACAAAGTGTGCTGACATTGACCTGCAAAATTAGCATCATTTGGGAGCTTATTGCAAATGGAGACTCTTGGACCTCACTCAAGATACACTGCATATCAATAAGATAGCCAGATCTTTCACAGGCGAATCAAATTTTGAAATGCACTGCTGTAAACTAAATCCAATATGCTTACTTATAAAATTAAATATTATTGTATTTGTAGAAGAACACTACTATTACCCTGTGGCCCTTAGGAATTACATGATTTTGAAACATGAATATAATATACCTATAATGGATGGATTAGTAGAGATTACAGATTGATCCAGAGATAAGCAGACAAAACTAAGGCCTGAAATATTTAAATTATTAATGAGGTTTTAATAGAAATATTTTACAATACACTTTATGAAAAGTATTTATCCTTTTGAATTTAAAATAGTAACTGACATGAAAGACCATAATTGTTTGCAAGAGTTGCAAAGTAAGCCGGTAAAGGAATCAGGTAACCAGTACATGTCTTTTCATGTATCAGGAATTGAATGATTACCTCCATTCCCTGTGTAGAACAGCGGCAGGAGTGCAGGAGAGGGGAGACATCACTGAAATCAGAACAGCCCTTCAGAGCTAAAGAGTATCACTATTTATTATTATAATTATAGTTGCTAACCCTTAGTGAATACCAGGCATGGCTCCAAATGCTTAATGTGTATTCTCTCATTTGTCCTTTCTAACAGCACTAGGAAATAGGTATTAATATTGTCTTTATTTTGTAGATTAAGAAAGAAAGGAAGAGAAAATTGAGCAATTTGTTCATTGTAGTTAACAGTGGAACAAGGTTTTGAACTTGTCAGTCTTGACTTTAGACCCCACACTCTTAACCTCTATCCTATTCTGATACACAGGGGAAAAATCACTATTTTAAGTCTTATTTATTTATCAATTAATATCTGACTCATTCTTACTCTCCATAGCCTCACTCTTTAACAAAGTGTATTGTTTTTTACAGCTTTATTGAGGCATAACTGATAAACAAATAACTTCATATATTTAATGTATGCCATTCAATGAGTTTGAACAAACACATACATCTCTGATACCATCACCACAATCAAGGTAATAAATATGTTCATCACCTCCAAGAGTTTCCTATGTCCCTTTGCTTTTTTATTTATTTATTTATTTTCTGGTGATAGGAATGCAACATAAAATCTACCCTCAGCAAATTTTTCAGTGCAAAATACCATATTATTAACTGAAGGCACTATGTTTTACAGCAGATGTCTAGAACTCATTCATCTTGTATAACTTTAACTTTATACCCATTGAACAACAACTCCCATTTCTCCCTCCTCTCATACTCTGTCAGCCACCATTCTATTTCTACTTCTATAGGTTTGACTATTTTTAGTACCTCATACAAGTGGAATAATGTGATATTTGTCCTTCTGTGACTGGCTTACCTCACTTAGCATATTTTTTCCAGGTCCAACCATGTTTTTGTAAATGGTAGAATTTCCTTCTTTTTTAACACTAAGTATATGTGAGATATGTATACATATATATATATATATATATATATATATATATATATATATATATATATATATTCTTTATCCATTTGTCTGACACTGGACATTTGAGTTGCTTCCATAGGCAACATCTTTTTTTTTTTTTTTTTTTTTGCTGTACACGGGCCGCACACTATTGTGGCCTCTCCCATTGCAGAGCACAGGCACTGGACAAGCAGGCTCAAGGGCCATGTCTTATGGGCCTAGCCACTCCATGGCATGTGGGATCTTCCCAGACCAGGGCACAAACCTGTGTCCCCTGCATCGGCAGGCGGACTCTCAACCACTACACGCCACCAGGGAAGCCCCACAGCCAACATCATGAAATGTCATTTTTGTTTTTGAAATTTTTAAAAAATGCCCTATACAGACTATTCTCAGTTTACAAAATGGTGGGTTCCAGAAACTATTGTATGTTGATTATTTAGGATGCATTTACTTTACATACAAGGTTTATGTTTAACCCAAAATATGTAGTTGCATAACTTTAGTGAAAAAGATTACCAACATTTCAGTATTATAATTACACACAGCAGAATGAAAATTTACATGGGAAATAATATCTTTAAATCTGACTGACTATAGAATCAAAGCAGAAATAGGGAGGCATTTTGCTACAATTTCTAGAAATGTTAAAGGAATCCAGAAGTTGATACCACTTAGTGATTATTCTTCCTAATATCAAGGAAAGGATATTATCTTCCTTTTTTAAAAAAACTGGGACTATCCTTACACTAATTAACCATGATACTTATAATGATCACTCTTTCTCTCTCCCTCTGTGTGTGTGTGTGTGTGTGTGCATGTTTAATCATGAAATTAAGGGGATAAACGAAAGGAAAACTTTTCTGAGATAGTGGTGCAGAGTATGGGTGTTGACAGAGGAAGTTGAGAGGAAGAAAATATGAGAAGATGTGAGAAAAAAATTGTTTCATGGTGAAATTACTTGAGTTGGGAGAGGTGAAAGGCAGAGAGACAAGGAGAAGGAGAAAGATATTATAGTACTGTGTGTGCATTCACACTCTAAACTAGAAAGGCACATGTTGAGGTATGGGGAAAAGGAAATAAGGGCATTAGAAACTAGGGGAGGGGGCCCGGAGGAAGATGGAGGAAGAGTAAGACGCGGAGATCACCTTCCTCCCCACAGATACATCAGAAATTCATCTACACGTGGAACAACTCCCACAGAACGCCTACTGAACGCTGACAGAAGACCTCAGACCCCCCAAAAGGCAAGAAACTCCCCACATACCTGGGGCAAAAGAAAAAAAGAATAAACAGAGACAATAGGATAGGGACGGGACCTGCACCAGTGGGAGGGAGCAGTGAAGGAGGGAAGGTTTCTACACACTACAAGCCCCTTCACGGGCGGAGACTGCAGGTGGCGGAGGGGGAGAGCTTCGGAGTAGCGGAGGAGAGCACAGCAACAGGGGTGCGGAGGGCAAAGCGGAGAGATTCTGACACAGAGGACCGGTGCCCTCAGGCACACACCAGCCCAAGAGGCTTGTCTGCTTGGCCACCGGGGTGGGCGGGGCTGGGAGCTGAGGCTCGGGTATTGGCTTTCAGTCGGAGCCCAGGGAGAGGACTGGGGCTGGAGGCAGGAAGAGAGCCTGAAGGGGTTACTGCACCACGGCTAGCCTGGAGGGAGTCCAGGGAAAGGGTCTGGAGCTGCCAAAGAGGCAAGAGACTTTTTTCCCTTTTGTTTCCTGGTGCGCGAGGAGAGGGCATTAAGAGGGCTGCTTGGGGAAGCGACGGAGAGAGGCGTGAGCCGCGGGTAAGGCGCGGACCTCGGAGATGGGCGTGGGACGCTGGGGTTGCTGCTGCTACAGCCGCCGCTGCCGCCACCACCGCTGCCACCACCGACGCGGGGCCTATGTGAGAGCGCGGGTCACTGTCCGCCCCGACTTCCGGGGGGCCTGTGCACCCCGCCACTGCCGGGGTCCCGGGACCCGGGGACGGCTGTCACGGGAAAGCGCACAGAGCGCCACGGGCTGCTGCAACGTCACGCCGGCATCAGCCGCCGCAGGCCCGCCCCACACTGCGCGGCCCTCCCTCCCCTCTGTCTGAGTGAGCCAGAGCCCCCGAATCAGTGGCTCCTTTAAACCCGTCCTGTCTGAGCGAAGAATGGACGCCCTCTGGCGACCTACGCGCAGAGGCGGGGCCAGGTCCAAGGCTGAGACCCGGGAGCTGTGAGAGCAGAGACAGGGAAAGCTCTCTGTGCAGCCTCTGAGGCAGCGGATTAAAGCTCCATGGTCCATTTGATGTGCCCTGCGTCTGTGGAGTGCATGAATGGACAGCGAATCATCCCAAATTGAGGAAGTGGACTTTGAGGACAAGATTTAAGACTTTCCCCCCTTTTCCTCTTTTTACAACGAATTATCCCAAATTGAGGGGGTAGACTTGGAGAGCAAGATTTTTGATTTTTCCCCCTGCTCTCTTTTTGTGAATGTGTATGTGTAATCTTCTGTGTAAGATTCTCTCTGTATAGCTTTGCTTCCACCATAAGTCCCAGGGTTCTATCGGTCCGTTTTTTTTTTCAATAATTACTTTTTAATTTTAATAACGCTACTATATTTCATACTTTATTCTATTTTACTTTACCTGCTCTTTCTTTTTTTCCTACCTTCCCTTCCTCCCTCCCTCCATCCGCTCCTCGTTTCCTTCTTTCTTTTTCTTTCCTCCCTCCCTCCCACCCTTCTTCTTTCCACCTTCTTTTTCTTTCCTTCGTCCCTCCCTCCTTTCTTTCTTTCTTCCTTCCTTTCTTCCCTTCTTCCTTTCTTTCCCTCTCTCTTTCTTTCTTCTACTAATTCTTTCTTTCTACTTTTTCTCCCTGTTATTCTGAGCCAGCTGGATGAAAGGCTCTTGGTGCTGCAGCCAGGAGTCAGTGTTGTGCCTCTGAAGTGGGAGAGCCAACTTCAGGACACGGGTCCACAAGAGACCTCCCAGCTCCACATAATATCAAGCAACGAAAATCTCCCAGATATCTCCATCTCAACACCAGCACCCAGCTTCAGTCAACGACCAGCAAGCTACAGTGCTGGTCACCCTATGCCAAGCAACTTGCCAGGCAGGAACACAACACCACCCATTAGCAGAGAGGCTACCTAAAAACATAATAAGGCCATAGGCACCCCAAAACACACCACCAGACGTGGACCTGTCCACCAGAAAGACAAGATCGAGCCTCAACCACCAGAACACAGGCATTAGTCCCGCCCACCAGGAAGCCTACACAACCTACTGAAACAACCTTAGCCACTGGGGACAGACACCAAAAACAATGGGAACTACGAATCAGCAGCCTGCAAAAAGGAGACCCCAAACACAATAACATAAGCAAAATGAGAAGACAGAAAAACACACAGCAGGTGAAGGAGCAAGATAAAAACCTACCAGACCTAACAAATGAAGAGGTAATAGGCAGTCTACCTGAAAAAGAATTCAGAATAATGATAGTAAAGCTGATCCAAGATTCTATTTCCAAGATCCATAATCTTGGAAGTAGAATAGACAAAATGCAAGAAACAGTTAACAAGGACCTAGAAGAACTAAAGATGAATCAAGCATCGATTAAAAACACAATAAATGAAATGAAAAGTACTCTAGATGGGATCAATAGCAGAATAACTGAGACAGAAGAACGGATAAGTGAGGTGGAAGATAAAATCGTGGAAATAATTAATGCAGAGCAAAATAAAGAAAAAAGAATGAAAAGAAGAGAGGACAGTCTCAGAAACCTCTAGGACAACATTAAACGCACCAACATTCGAATTATAAGGGTTCCAGAAGAAGAAGAGGAAAAGAAAGGGACTGAGAAAATATTTGAAGAGATTATAGTTGAAAACTTCCCTAATATGGGAAAGGAAATAGTTAATCAAGTCCAGGAGGCACAGAGAGTCCCATACAGAATAAATCCAAGGAGAAATACGCCAAGACACATTTTAATCAAAATGTCAAAAATTAAACACAAAGAAATCATATTAAAAGCAACAAGGGAAAGACAACAAATAACACACAAGGGAATCCCCATCAGATTAACAGCTGAGCTCTCAGCAGAAACTCTACAAGCCAGAAGGGAGTGGCAGGACATAATTAAAGTGATGAAGGAGAGAAACCCGCAACCAAGATTACTCTACCCAGCAAGGATCTCATTCAGATTTGATGGAGAAATTAAAACCTTTACAGACAAGCAAAAGCTGAGAGAGTTCAGCACCACCAAACCAGCTTTACAACAAATGCTAAAGGAACTTCTCTAGGCAAGAAACACAACAGAAGGAATATACCTACAGTAACGAACCCAAAGCAATTAAGGAAATGGGAATAGCAACATACATATCAATAATTACCTTAAATGTAAATGGACTAAATGCTCCCACCAAAAGACACAGAGTGGCTGAATGGATACAAAAACAAGACCCATATATATGCTGTCTACAAGAGACCCACTTCAGACCTAGAGACACATACAGATTGAAAGTAAGGGGATGGAAAAAGATATTCCATGCAAATGGAAATCAAAAGAAAGCTGGAGTAGCAATTCTCATATCAGACAAAATAGACTTTAAAATAAAGACTATTAGAAGAGACAAAGAAAGACACTACATAATGATCAAGGGATCTATCCAAGAAGAAGATATAACAATTGTAAATATTTATGCACCCAACATAGGAGCACCTCAATACATAAGGCAAATACTAACAGCAATAAAAGGGGAAATCAACAGTAACACAATCATAGTAGGGGACTTTAACACCCCACTTTCACCAATGGACAGATCATCCAAAATGAAAATAAATAAGGAAACTCAAGCTTTAAATGACACATTAAACAAGATGGACTTAGTTGATATTTATAGGACGTTCCATCCAAAAACAACAGAATACACATTCTTCTCAAGTGCTCATGGAACATTCTCCAGGATAGATCATATCTTGGGTCACAAATCAAGCCTTGGTAAATTTAAGAAAATTGAAATTGTATCAAGTATCTTTTCCGACCACAATGCTATGAGACTAGACATCAATTACAGGAAAAGAGCTGTAAAAAATACAAACACATGGAGGCTAAACAATACACTACTTAACAACGAAGTGATCACTGAAGAAATCAAAGAGGAAATTAAAAAATACCAAGAAACAAATGACAATGGAGACACGACGATCCAAAACCTATGGGACACAGAAAAAGCAGTTATAAGGTGGAAGTTTATAGCAATAAAATCCCACCTTAAGAAACAGGAAACATCTCGAGTAAACAACCTGACCCTGCACCTAAAGCAATTAGAGAAAGAAGAACAAGAAACCCCCAAAGTTAGCAGAAGGAAAGAAATCATAAAGATCAGATCAGAAATAAATGAAAAAGAAATGAAGGAAATGATAGCAAAGATCAACCAAACTAAAAGCTGGTTCTTTCAGAAGATAAACAAAATTGACAATCCATTAGCCAGACTCATCAAGAAAAGAAGGGAGAAGACTCAAATCAATAGAATTAGAAATGAAAAAGGAGAAGTAACAACTGACACTGCAGAAATACAAAAGATCATGAGAGATTACTATAAGCAACTCTATGCCAATAAAATGGACAACCTGGAAGAAATGGACAAATTCTTAGAAATGCTCAACCTGCCAAGACTGACTCAGGAAGAAACAGAAAATATGAATAGACCAATCACAAGCACTGAAATTGAAACTGTGATTAAAAATCTCCCATCAAACAAAAGCCCAGGATGAGATGGCTTCACAGGCGAATTCTATCAAACATTTAGAGAAGAGCTAACACCCATCCTTCTCAAACTCTTCCAAACAATATCAGAGGAAGGAACACTGCCAAACTCATTCTACGAGGCCACCATCACCTTGATACCAAAACCAGACAAGGATGTCACAAAGAAAGAAAACTACAGGCCAATATCACTGATGAACATAGATGCAAAAATCCTCAACAAAATACTAGCAAACAGAATCCAACAGCACATTAAAGGGATCATACACCATGATCAAGTGCGGTTTATTCCACGAATGCAAGGATTCTTCAATATATGCAAATCAATCAATGTGATACACGATATTAACAAGTTGAAGGAGAAAAACCATATGATCATCTCAATAGATGCAGAGAAAGCTTTCGACAAAATTCAACACCCATTTATGATAAAAACCCTGCAGAAAGTAGGCATAGAGGGAACTTTCCTCAACATAATAAAGGCCATATATGACAAACCCACAGCCAACATTGTCCTCAATGGTGAAAAACTGAAACCATTTCCATTAAGATCAGGAACAAGACAAGGCTGCCCACTCTCACCACTCTTATTCAACCTAGTTTTGGAAGTTTTAGCCACAGCAATCAGAGAAGAAAAGGAAATAAAAGGAATCCAAATTGGAAAAGAAAAAGTAAAGCTGTCACTGTTTGCAGATGTCATGATACTATACATAGAGAATCCTAAAGATGCTACCAGAAAACTACTAGAGCTAATCAATGATTTTGGTAAAGTAGCAGGATACAAAATTAATGTACAGAAATCTCTGGCATTCCTGTACACTAATGATGAAAAATCTGAAAATGAAATCAAGAAAACACTCCCATTTACCATTGCAACAGAAAGAATAAAATATCCAGGAATAAACCTACCTAAGGAGACAAAAGACCTGTATGCAGAAAATTATAAGACACTGATGAAAGAAATTAAAGATGATACAAATAGATGGAGAGATATACCATGCTCCTGGATTGGAAGAATCAATATTGTGAAAATGACTCTACTACCCAAAGCAATCTACAGATTCAATGCAATCCCTATCAAACTACCACTGGCATTTTTCACAGAACTAGAACAAAAAATTTCAAAATTTGTTTGGAAAAACAAAAGACCCCGAATAGCCAAAGCAATCTTGAGAACGAAAAACGGAGCTGGAGGAATCAGGCTCCCTGACTTCAGACTATACTACAAAGCTACAGTAATCAAGACAGTGTGGTACTGGCATAAAAACAGAAAGATAGATCAATGGAACAGGATAGAAAGACCAGAGATAAACCCACGCACATATGGCCAACTTATCTTTGATAAAGGAGGCAGGAATGTACAGTGGAGAAAGGACAGCCTCTTCAATAAGTGGTGCTGGGAAAACTGGACAGGGACATGTAAAAGTTTGAGATTAGATCATTCCCTAACACCATACACAAAAATAGGCTCAAAATGGATTAAAGACCTAAATGTAAGGCCAGAAACTATCAAACTCTTAGAGGAAAACATAGGTAGAACACTCTATGACATAAATCACAGCAAGATCCTTTTGGACCCACCTCTTAGAGAAATGGAAATAAAAACAAAGATAAACAAATGGGACCTAATGAAACTTCAATGGTTTTGCACAGCAAAGGAAACCCTAAACCAGACCAAAAGACAACCCTCAGAATGGGAGAAAATATTTGCAAATGAAGCAACTGACAAAGGATTAATCTCCAAAATTTATAAACAGCTCATGCAGCTCAATAGCAAAAAAACAAACAACCCAATCCAAAAATGGGCAGAAGACTTAAATAGGTAGTTCTCCAAGAAGATATACAGATTTCCAACAAACACATGAAAGAATGCTCAACATCATTAATCATTAGAGAAATGCAAATCAAAACTACAATGAGATATCGTCTCACACCAGCCAGAATGGCCATCATCAAGAAATCTAGAAACAATAAATGCTGGAGAGGGTGTGGAAAAAAGGGAACACTCTTGCACTGCTGGTGGGAATGTGAATTGGTACAGCCATTATGGAGAACAGTATGGAGGTTCCTTAAAAATCTACAAATAGAACTACCATATGATCTAGCAATCCCACTACTAGGCATATACCCTGAGAAAACCATAATTCAAAAAGAGACATGTACCAAAATGTTCATTGCAGCTGTATTCACAATAGCCCAGAGCTGGAAACAACCTAAGTGTCCATCATCGGATGAATGGATAAAGAAGATGTGGCACATATATACAATGGAATATTACTCAGCCATAAAAAGAAATGAAACTGAGCTATTTGTAATGAGGTGGATAGACCTAGAGTCTGTCATACAGAGTGAATTAAGTCAGAAAGAGAAAGACAAATACTGTATGCTAACACATATATATGGAATTTAAAGAAAAAATGTCATGAAGAACCTAGGGGTAAAACGGGAATAAAGACACAGACCTACTTGAGAATGGACTTGAGGATATGGGGAGGGGGAAGGGTAAGCTGTGACAAAGCGAGGGAGAGGCATGGACATATACACACTACCAAACGTAGGGTAGATGGATAGTGGGAAGCAGCCGCAGAGCACAGAGAGATCAGCTCGGTGCTTTGTGACCGCCTGGAGGGGTGGGATGGGGAGGGTGGGAGGGAGGGAGATGCATGAGGGAAGGGATGTGGGAACAGATGTATATGTATGACTGATTCACTTTGTTATAAAGCAGAAACTAATAAAAAAAATAAAATATATAAAAAAAGAAACTTAGGGGAAGGTATGTGAAACTCAAGTAAACATATTAAATATTTTATAATTTAAATTTTTGAAAATATAAAAAATATTTTTTTATAACAGAACTCCAACTCCATATATCCATGCCCGACACATTCTTCACAGGTAGTGCAAACACTAATTCTTATCATCACATATAACCATTAAATGTTTATATTAGTATTGGAGACAGAGAATCCTTGGGATATTTCTTATTTATTCAAAAGGTACATGGATTTTGAAAGGTTGAGAGAGACCTCTTTAGATAATAATTGAAGGGTAAGCTTTGAAACCAAATTTCAGTTTTACCTACCCAGAAAAGCTGTCAGCCCAAGGCAGGGAACTGTCTGGAATGTTTCTGGGGGAAAAAGCTTATCCACCTGCCTCTCCATATGTATAACTCATCCCAGAGCTACAGGACTTAGCATAAACTGAACCGGGGGAAATTGAGTTGGAGGCAAGGATGGGCCAGACTTGGCCAAAAGAGCCATTTCAAGTGAGCAGTATAGTCAGCACTGGACTTTTCCATAAAGAGACACTGCAGACAATGTCAAAGACGAGTCCTAAATACTGAACCCTGTGAAAACTGGGTCATGAGCCAGCTAAATAACTCAGATTAATGCAGTGAGGGATCAGATATGGCATCTCTGACATTTTGCCAGTGTACTTTCTGCTCTCAGTCAGCTCTTATTGGCCTAGTTGTGGCCCTTGTCTCTAGTGTATTTTAAAGACACCACACATCCGCAAGTCTTTAAAGGAGAGTGGAAGAGGAATTTTACAAAGTTTACAGGGTCAGTAGAAGCATACTTCATTGTTTACGACTCTTCTATTTGAAGTAACATAATTAAAATAATTCCCTTTCATTGTTTCACAAATAACATGTATATCAAAAATTAATGAAAACTTTTTTTTCTAGATAAAAATTGAATTATTATTGTAAAACATGAACCTTAAACAGTGCTATGGAAGAAGAGTTGGATTGAGAGCCAGGAACCTGGCACTGCCCTTGTGCTCTCAGGCACTTCACTCATCCTGTCTCAGATTCAGCTCTCTCATCTGTAAAATGAGCAGGTTGGGCCAGATCATCTCTGAGGCCAATTCCACATGCATAATTGTACAAATCCATCATTATTATCACTACTTAATGTGAATAGCTATCTTGTCAGTGTACACATACACCAATTCAAAACTGCTGGCCTAATATAATAAGACTTTTAAAAACATCTGTTTAATTTTCCATGGAAAGGAAAAGTAATTGATTAAACAAATCTTTATACAATTTAGGTTGCTGGTCCTTTTCTTAGAAAGAAAAATAGTTTGATTTCCTATAAAGTCTATTCAAGTTGCACCATCTTCCAATATTTTGTTACTGATCTTTCTTCTGCCAGCAGCAGTCCCCAATTTTAATTCAATGGGGGGAAAAAAACAGTTCTGATGGTCTATGTCATTCTATTAGATTTTATATCATTGAATTTCAAGCTGGTTTCACTGGGATCTGCCAAGAGTGGCTTATGGCAACCTCTGAGTCTCCTTGTTACACTTATATCCTGGGTTGCATTTTTTGCCTTTTTGTCTGCTCTCTGATTAAACTGACAAGATTTTGCCTTTTGCAACTCTGGTGTCATTTTCTGTTGACAGTGTCTAGTAATAGTAACAGACTGTTGTCCTTGTGGAATGGGTAGAAGCCATTGATTGGTTACGTGTATTAATGCAGCCCTGTTAAATGACATGCAGAAGTGTCTTTGTGCTACGTGGCAGCTGAATGTGTGCTAGTGAGAGAGGTTATTAAGCACAGATAAGAAGCAGCACCTCTATTCACTGGCAATGTCACTTTCTCCCATTTGAGGAGAGACATTTGCTCAAGACATTTTTTTTTTTCTCCTCTCACTGACGATATTTAAGGCAGAAAGTTGCTGTCTAAGCTTCCGCATGACTTCAGAATAGATTGTTTTGGGAAAGTGAACTCTAGAGAGGCTCATTTAGAAGAATGTTTCCTTAAAACTATATTGCATTGAATACAAATATTTAAATAAGAAAAATGAAATTGTTAATAGCACCAGAAAAAAAATACAATAGAGACCCAGTGTCAAGTGTAACTTGTCATTACACTATATCATTTGGAAATAAAAATAATTTTTAAATAATTTTATATTCTGGGCTCTTCAAAGAAATAAGATGACATCAAACAAAATATAGCAGAATTGTGAAATTTTCCCAAATAATGAAATCAGGAATACAGTGGTGAAAACTATTCTTTGTTTTTATTTTATTGTTTGAATTTCCAGGTATGCATCATATATGTTCTAAGTTATCTAATTATGCAATATATATAACATCAGGGTTTAGACTCCAAACTTATGAAAGTCTTTGTATTCACAGGAAAATGTCACGACTGGTCCTCTTCCTTTTGTAAATTAAGAAATTCTGAAATTTTCTGTGCAAGTTTAACTGATATTTGCTAGGCTTGATATTTGTGATTTTTGCTTTACTTTGAAATTTTCCACAAATCCCAACTTAGCATCAATCACACCCTTTAGGAGTCTATCCTTTTGCAATGTTTTACCACTTCTGCTCTCTTCCTCCAGTCTCCTGCTTCATTTATATCAATATATATATCAATATCTATCTATCTATCTATCTATATATGCATATATATGTATATATGTATGTATATATATAAAATTCCTTTCTGTCTTATCATAAATCAGTTGTTAGGGTTTGCTTATATAATGTATTAAATTTAATTAGTAAGTTCAAGTCTCTCTTAAGCACTGAGGGCAAAGACAAATGCACAATGTAAATCAGTCTTCTACTTCCATTATGCATCCTGTTTGAACCCCAATTTTCCCTTCTATAAAACAGGATTACAATACAGAATCAGGGACATTCTTCAGGGCTACCCAGATTCTTCCTTTCTACCTCTGACATCTTTCTCTGGTCCAAGTAGTAGATGTTTTCTCTAAGTGAGGTGTGTTTTCACCTCAATATACAGCAGCAGGGAGTGTTTACATGACCAATATCTCCAAGTTATAATCCAGATAATCGTATAGCTTATGAGACATTTCCTGGGGCTTAATAACACCTAACGAACCCATAGGTTCGTTTACCATAAATAAATGTCAAGGACATCATGCTAAGTGTATTTCATGTGTAAGGGCTCTTCCCCTAGCAAATAAAATTAGTCTATTTATCAATACAAAATGATCCAGTTACCAGCATGCCTACATGGATATTAGACAAGATGACTTTTCTTTTTTCCCCAGGAATACGTCACCAGTAATTGGGAGAAAAATAGATCAAAAGCCAGACCTTTTAATTCTTTCCTTTCCAGATGTATATGTTTGCCTCCCTCCTTTCTATTACTGAGAATCTTAATTCCCTTATAGTGAAATGATAAAAAAATTTGTGTGTATGTGCATAAAATAGCTTTATTAAATATGTGTCTTACAGAATCATAGAATTCTAAGTCTGAAAAGGAAAATTAGCTTATCTGCCCTCTTCTTTGAAAAAAAAATAGAATATTTATTCTTTGGATCAAATTTTTCAGCACTTCATTCACTTTGCTTTGTATTGCAGTCAGTTCATTCATTTATTCATGCAACAAATATTACTGTGAGCCTGAAATACAGCAAATAAGAAAAACAAGAATCCCTGCTCTCAAGAAATGTATATTCTAGTGAGGAAAACAGTCAAAAATTTAAATAAAGTAACATCTGTATGTACTACAGTATGTTAGATAATAAGTGTTAAAAATAACACAAAATAGGGCCTCCCTGGTGGCGCAGTGGTTGAGAGTCCGCCTGCCGATGCAGGGGATACGGGTTCGTGCCCCGATCTGGGAGGATCCCATATGCCGCGGAGCGGCTGGGCCCATGAGCCATGGCCGCTGGGCCTGCGCATCCGGAGCCTGTGCTCCGCAACGGGAGAGGCCACAACAGTGAGAGGCCCGCATACCGCAAAAAGAAAAAAAAAAAAAAAAACACACAAAATAAAGCAAGAAAAGTAGAGAGTAAGTTGACGGGAGTTAGGATGGGGAGGTGAAATTTGTATACATGGACGAGGAATAGCTTCTTAAGGAAGTAGTTATCAAATGAAGAATTGAAGGAATGAGGAGACGAATCGTGCCTCTAACAGGAGAGAATTCTAGGCAAAGGTCAGCATGTCCAAGGCTCTGAGACAGGAGCACCTCCAGTGTGTTAGAGGAACAACAGTACAGTGGGCCAGGAGTGGAGTCAGGTGATAGATCATGAGGTCAGACAAATAATGTGGTGCCATGCATGTAAGATGCCATTGATTATATATTTATTATTTATTTAACTGAAGTTTAAAAAGTCTTGGGCTTCCCTGGTGGCGCAGTGCTTGAGAGTCCGCCTGCCGAGGCAGGGGACACGGGTTCGTGCCCCAGTCCGGGAGGATCCCACATGCCGCGGAGCGGCTGGGCCCGTGAGCCATGGCCGCTGAGCCTGCGTGTCCGGAGCCTGTGCTCCGCAACGGGAGAGGCCACAACAGTGAGAGGCCCGTGTACCGCAAAAAAAAAAAAAAAAAAAAAAAAGTCTTTATGTATCCTACATCTATTCACTTGCCACTCTTGGATCCACATACCTAACATAATATCTTATAAATCTCTGATCTAAGTTTATTTGTTAATGAAAGACTTTCTAAAATCTAAGTTTCTTAACCCATTGTGATGAAATTCCATTGGGTCATGCTAAAATTTTAAGACAAAACAATTATTTCAAGAAATTTATAATTATAACACCTTCAAGATCTTTAATTGCCTTTAAATACTTTATGATTTTTTGCATATTCTCTTGTATATAAAGTTTTGGACCTTTTTAGTCATAGGGGCTCACATACATGCCTAAATTACAGAAGATACTAATTATTTGTTAACTAATACTCTATAGGTAACTATGGTCCCAGTTGTGTTCTTGTTTCCCAAGACCTAAAGTAAGACTTGGCTTATATGAAATGCATGTTTGGGAGGTAAAAATGAGTTATCATTAATTCATTTGGGATTCCGTATATTGGGGTTTGCATAACTACAAATTGTATTGCTTCTCAGAAATTGATGTTATTACTGATACACAGCACTTTATAATGTCATAGTTTCTCAATATTTTCCAGACTATGTCACACTGCTTCTTGTACTTGTAAAACTTGTTTTGGTAAATATAAATGAACACACATTTCTTTTATAGCTTTAGATTATATTATCTTTCATTAAGTACATAGTTACCATTATCAGTAATAAGTCAGGCTCAAAGAATTCGAGCCAAAACCTTGCCAGAAACAAAGATGAAGAGAATGGTAAGATGCCACAGTGGGCCTTATGACCTATAGTAAATTGTTTTAAGAACAGTTTCATATATTCTCACTATTTTCTTATGCACTTACTCTTTTTTGATGCAAAAGAATGAATATTTACTCTGAAAAATTAATCTCTGTTGAGTAGTTTTTTTTCTTCTCACAGTTTCTGACATCTTGCCATACAGCTATGATATGGAAGGAGGATTTCATATCACCATTTAGAAGACGATATATTAAAGTACACATAATTATTAAAGATTATTTACAAAGGCCTAAATAGCATAGCATTTTCAGTTAAAGGAAGCTTAGTCATTCTATATAAATAATGTTAGTTGTCTTAGCTCTGTAATAAAAATGAGCCCAAAATAACATTATATCCTGTAATAAAACTATAAACTTTTACACAAAAATGCACACCAGAAATACATGAAATCAAACTGATGTTAGTTTAATTGCTGCATGTTACTGTATTTCAAATATTTCTCCCAGTTTGGCATATTTGAGAAATGCCTAGAAAATGTCAAGTTAAGAAAAAGCCAATGTGGCATCTCCATGTTACTCCATCTCTGCAACTCTCATGTCTGGGAGACATAAATGGAATGGCAGCTGTTTCTTCAGTATATTTGAAATATATTCACAGAGTAATTTCCTGATGTATATTTTGGTTGCTAAATTTCCAGTTGCAGCAGCAATGATGACTCTGACACTCTTCTTTTGAGGTAATTAAACTTTCAGCCCATCTGTGCAGTCACTTTCATAATATTTTCAAAGGGCACAGAATGCTTTCAATATTTGTATCACTTCATTTTTACTTGCTAAGGGACCTATTATCTAGCTGAACATTGTTGAAACAAGTTTTTTGAAAACCAGTTTGTGAAATAGGACATTAAAAATGTCACAGTAGCAAGAAAATAATGTAATTAATGTTGAATTTATAATAACCTGAAGGATATCTTGTTTACCAAACTACATTTCAAATCCTTGCATTGGGCATTTTATCTTTGACTCTCTATGATGTTCAATGCTGAAGTGAAATGACAAGTTCTAGATGTGATCTTTCTTGTTCTGGAGATATCTTCTTTGCTTTGAGAAGTTTCTGGTTTTTGTGTACTTCATTGACAGAAGGTTATAATAAAATTGTGAAAATAATGAGTTAAGTAGACACAGAAAGACATTAATAATTTTTACAAGAGTGTTTCAATTGCTTATAAAGCATACAAAAATAATGGTTATTGTCTCCAGAAAATAAATGTTAATTTATCAGTTAGGTATCTAATGACATTTAGATTGGTATAAGGTTTTATAGAGAACAAGAAATTTTATATTTTGAAATGTACTCAATTCTATATTTTTTCTTATTATCAGTGTTTATTGTGGGAAAGTTAAATATAAAGATATGAAAAATTTTGAATAGTATAATTTCTAACTCCCTTATCCTCATTAATTATTATCAACTTAATTATTCAAATGCTTAAATACAGACACAAATCAGAATTACTGCATGTACTCTTTTTTACTGCCTGCTCTTTTATTTTATTATTAACATTTGAAAAGATAAGTAACATTTCTTGGAATGTTTCCATAGACTTTCATCAACTGGATATAACATGTATGGTCCAGCAAATCTCTTTTTATTGCTAATACAATGTATATCTTTGGTGACCTGTCCTTTTATATGTTATTTCCTTTTTTAGGATGTTTATATATTTTTGGTTTGTTTGTAAGAATTTAATAAAATGAGGATATAAATTCTCAGTTATGTATGATACAAATATTTTATTCCAGGTAAGTTGACTGTTAATATTGTCTATGATGATTTGGGATATGTATGTAATTGTTTATGTCGACAAATCTTTCCATCTTGTTTGTCATTATAACATTATATACATTTTATATTTAGAAATATCTTTTTTATAGACAAAACATAAATATTCACCCGTATTTCTTCAGTTTTTAATACATTTGTTATTTAACTAAAAAGTATTTATTTAGCATTAAGTTTTGTGCAGAGAATTAATCAGTGCTTGATTTTTTTCCCAAAAGTGTCATAATCATCTAAATACTATTTATATTAATTTTTCCTTTTGCCTCTATTTTTTATTTGCTGCGTTTATTAGACCTTTCACCCTTTATCATTTTCATGAGTCATTTTTAATGATTTATAAATTTATTAACATCAAAATAAAGCATCAAAACTTTTGCAAATACATGATTGAAATCCTATGATTGAACACTAAATTGCCGTTAACAAAGCAATTAATAAAACACATGAAAGAACACAAGAAACTTCAAAATCTATGAACAAATTTTAAATAAATATTTGTAAGTTGCAAGAGAGTGCATTCAAAAGCAGAGAATTCAGTGTATTTGTTAACTACCTGCTATGCTCAAGTGCTGCTGGGTACATGTGTCTCAAAGATGAAAGAGATACAGTCCTTTCCCTTAAGGCACTTCCAAAGAGACAATGCCATTTGGAAATGTTGTGATAGGACTGATGTATGTATAGTGTGGTGTGCAAGCAAATCATTCAACACAACGTGGCTTTCAGGAAATACTTCCTAGAGGAGACATGACTGAGATTAGTGATAAAGGATGAATAAGAATTTTCCAGATAAATAAAGATATAAAGGTGTGCCTCATGCCACGTGAACAAAGCCATGAAAATGTGTACAGAAAGTTTAAGGGAAATGGAAACAGCAGTAATGTAAAACCAGGTGAGTTCATCTACTCTACTCTGGTAATCTGGTAACAAGAAGGAGAAAAGAAAAGCAGAATCATACCCCAAATGTCAGTCTTTCTTTCTATTTATCATCTATATATCTGTCCACAAATCATTTTTTGACTGAAATAATAATTACAAAGAGAGAAAGGGAGAAAAAGAGCATGCAAAGAAGGATATAAATAAAAAATGAAAGTACTTTACCGATAATTATCATCCTTCATTCTAGTTAATATTTAGCCTTGCTGGACATCTTAATAAGTCATTAAATCCCATGTCTTATTGACTTCTTTAAAGGCTAACTTTGGCCCCAAAGTCTTTTATTACCATAATGTACACAAGCAGCGGGATTCCTATAACTGACTCATAATATCAAGGTCAAATCTCTTGGCAATAAAATTTTAGGCACTAATTATTTGCTAATACAGAGTTGATCAGCATAAGTGAGATAAAGTGATCTTTTCTTTTATCTGTCCCTCTACTTACTAGTTGCTAGACACTTAAAGTGAAGCTTACTTAGACTTGCAGAGAAATGGCAATGAAACATTACAAGCATAGAGTGGAAAAAGACCACCAATTTCCCTCCTTAAACAAGATATATGCATCAAATAAAGAGAGTAACCACTTTTTAATACACATTTTAATAAAAATATTATTAATTTGTCATTAAATCAAAATGAAAGGAGCAAAGTCACAATGATAAGGTAGCTTAAGTTAATGATAGTCATCCTCTATATAGTATTATACCAGGTTTAGTGCAGAAATTGAAATAAGAAATTATTCCTGTACTTGTGGAATTTACAATACATCCATTTATTGAACAAATGAAAAATGGTGGATATTGCCTTTGTCAATGTTGGTTTTGCTAACAGACATACAATTAGCTTTAAGCAAATTCTCTCCATAATATGTAGTTTAATAGACTTTTCTTGTTTAATTCTGAAAACCTAATGAAGTATTGATATTTTCACACTTAACAAACATTAAATATATATGTATACATGGAGTTTAATTTCTTATCACAATGGTTGCAGGACTCAAAAACAAACTACATGAAGCTCCTTGAGCTGACCACCTTCTTACTCTAAGTTGCATTTTTGTTTTTCTTTTTAAAGTATCATCAATTACACAGTGATGCCATTATATAGTTTTTGTCATTTCAGCTTTTTGAGAGAACTAATAACAATGCTGTCCAACAAAAGTAAGGTTCCCCTCTGCTGTGGAAATGGATTATTCCCCATTCTTTCCTCTTGATCTGTGGTTAGATTAGGCAGTTCTAAACCTTCTGCTTTCTCCTCAGCTTTCTCTCTTCTCACATTGCCCACAGGTTCTAAACTGTAAAAGGGACTGGCTTTGCCTTTGTCCCAAAACAAGCATGAAATAATTTCTTACTGACTTATCCAAACCATCTAAAACACTCCAGCTAATTTTATTATATGAGGAGAGATAAAATGAAAACAAGTAAATGTTATACAATTTGATTTTAACATTGCATTTTAGATGAGTTTCATTTAACTGGAAATATGTAGCTATTATAAATGAGCGTCTAGAGCTGTTGTGCACTATTCAGAACAGGGTTTGTAACATGAGTCTCACAAAAACAACACATTGTTTTATAGTCAGATTTCTGGCAGCTCACTATGCATCCCTTATCTCATGAGGAAAGAGGAGAATGTGAATTGAATGGCTGATTTAAAAACTATAGTTAAATATTTTAATCTCTTAGTAGGTTTAGCAATCAACACACCTGTTCTTTCTGAAGAATTTAGAAGGCAGGACATAGTTGCCTTTCTAATAATGTGTGCTTCCTGTTGTCATGTTATATGGTGAATAAGGAAAGGCATTCATCATTGTTCTTCTGGAATATAACAACAAAAGACATTTTACCTCCTCACTCAAATATGTTTCAAATAATTAAGTACATTACATGATGGGCATAATGAGGATCAATTTATAGAATTTCTTTCAAAGTCCTTTGTTATAGAAAATTAGTATTAATCTAGTCTCCTTTTAAGGATTTTCTATTTTATTTTCTGAATTGTTTCACCAGTAGAAAAGGCAAACTATATTTGACAAGAATCTCATATTTGAATGCTTGCAGATATTAACAAAATTTATTCAAATTACCTTAACATGTTTCAAGTATTAAAAGCAATTCATTATTGGAATCAATTTTCAACCACCTGCTACTTTTTTTTTTGTACCGTATTCACTAAATTTTACTTAACATGTTTAGCCAAGTTAACAGAAAAGAAATTCACAGCAGTGCCTTACTTCCTTGAAGGAAATTCACTTTATTTCTCCCACAGAGATCTCACTGGAGGTTCAGCATGTACCTTTCTCAGGAATCTTAATATTCTCAGCAGGGTGAAAATAATTTTTTTAGGTATTTATTTCTCTAATAAATCAATACTGTCCAAAAATAGCTGAACATACAGAGAAGTTATGCCAAAACAGCATCACCTCATATTTTAGAAAAACTATTAATCTACACTTTTCTCTTGTCCTCTGCCCACCCCCTCAACCCCAAACAAATGTAAAAACTAGGTTCAGCCTAGATTTTATAAATTTACTTAGCTTGAAATTGTCTGCCTTTATGCAAATATGAAATATGTACACATTTTAAATATACATATTTACAAAGGGTTTCAATGAAATATTTCAGAGATTGTTAATCAAAAACTGAATTATATAATGCAGTAGTTTATTACTAGAGCTATAGAATATTCACAGTGTAGGGAATCTGACAGCTAAACTTCTTTCCATTAACCAAGCACTTTGCCAATAATCAAAATCTCTGATGGTCATTCAGCATTGAAAGAGGCACATCATTTGGTGAAACAGTCGTAGTGTTGTTAACAGATTTACATCCTTACTTATATTAGTGCAAGTCTACTTGTTCATTACCATTATGTCAACTCTGGTGCTGGTTCTAGTCTCATGAACACACAGTTTGAGCTACTCCATATTCTAACCAACAACTCTTACTTAAAGACACAGGAAGAAGTGGTGGAGGGTAGTTTTGAAAGGACTCTTCCTCTCCATCAGTATGGAAACTGAGGCAGTATTAGAAGACAAAGCTAAAATCTAGGCAGGAAAGGATCAGGCCAATACTACTTCAGGGAGTGTCAGATGGATGTAGTGAATGGAGTACAGAGCCAGAGGTAGCAGTTCTACAGGGAGCAAGACCAACAAAGTCTGGATCAAAGATGGAAAGCAATTTCCCACGGAACTCAACACAGTTTTTGACTCATTTTATTGGAGAGCCAGGTTGAAATATGAATGTGGGTTAGCCTAGTTTAAGGAGACAGGTGTAGAATGAATGCAACTGTGCTTTCTCCCATTCAGCTAACATACACAATTATAAAAATATCCTATGTGGCATTTGCGTGTCATGCTACACAGAAAATGAAGCACCTAGAACTAGATACAATACTCCAAATATGACCTGATCCATACATAGTGCAGTAGAGTTAACATATTCCTTTTTATTAACAAATACATTCATTCTCTAGGCACAGTTCTGTATGCTTTCCATACACAGATTCATTTTCTGCAGTTCTGATCCACAAAGCTCTGAAAACTGAAAGTTATTCATGTTTGTTGCAAATTTGTTTACTGCAAAATCTGATTTGATCTATCAAGAGGTAGTTCAGGGGCTTCCCTGGTGGCGCAGTGGTTGAGAGTCCTCCTGCCGATGCAGGGGACATGGGTTCGTGCCCCAGTCTGGGAAGATCCCACATGCTGCAGAGCAGCTGGGCCCGTGAGCCATAGCCACTGAGCTTGCTCTTCTGGAGCCTGTGCTCCGCAACGGGAGAGTCCACAACAGTGAGAGGCCCGTGTACTGCCAAAAAAAAAAAAAAAAAAAAGAGGTAGTTCATAATTTTTATTAATCCCACGTGATGTAAATATAGGAAACTTTCATTACAAAAATGTCAAAGTGTTTTATAACTCACTGGGAATATTTCAGTGTAAATACCATTTCACTTTTCTAAAATTAGAAAAAAAATTCTAAAACACCTCTGAGCTTGAGGGTTGCAAGTAAGAGATTATGGATGTGGACTTACTCATTTAACTCTCAAAACGAACCCATGAAGTAGGTACAATTATATATATATATATATATATATATATATATATATATATATATATATATATATATATATATATATATATATTCACACTATATGTATATAGTGTGAGTTGCCCAAGTTCACAGAGCTAATTAATAAAGGAGTCAGGATATGAAAAACAACAATCTAGTTTCAGAGTCCATTCTACACCTTCTGAAATATTATCACCTCAAACTACCCAAGCCCTATATAAAGGTGTCAGTATCCATCTGTGATAACACTATGGTCAGTGAATATTATTTAGTGTCTCTTTCCTTGGCTACTAGAGTTCTCAATCTGCCCCTAAACTGTGTGATTTTAATCTCCATTTTGTCCAAGTATTCTATTTCTTTAAGCCTTACTGGACATCAGAGAAGAAATCTTCTGATAGAGTCCTTATATTATTCTGTTATTCCATTCTGAGAACAGTAAGTATGTAAGACAAAGAAAGGCAAGATATTATTGATTAGTTTATTTTGTTTATTTTTTCCAAAACATCTTAATCAACTATGGGGAAAAAATAAGTAAGAATAGGATATTGGAAAATCTCTCCCTCTTAACCCAATAGAGTAGAAAAATACATATTTGCTCATATTTTTTGGCTTTTCTTTCTTTTTCTTTGAGTCACATTTTAGTCCAAATTTTGAAATGATCCAATTCTCTTACCTGAAGTAGATTCTTGACACAAATAACCTTGTGAAGTTTGAAAAGATTCCACAGTTCAATCTCATCTAAAGTCACATAAGATTGACTATCATATATGTTATATATATATATATATATATATATATATATATATATATATATATGTATATATGTATATATATATAAACACACACACACAAATATATATATATATATATATATATATATGCATACATTCTATATGTTAGTGCTGCCACAAATAATCATAGCATAATATAGTAAAAGAATCATGGTGTAAATAACAGCATAATAATTACATAGTAAGTACTTCATCTTTTCAAGAGTGAAGTTTAAATTGTATATGGAATACAACTTAATTATACATCAGTTTTACATGTATTCCCATTAACTCTTCTGTTTTTCTTCTTTCAGGTTATTTAAGCTTCTCTTTCAGCATAACTTCAGGCTAGAAGTATATATTTGTGTCTTGCCTTTAGGAGATAATTTATATTCTTGTGATTTAGTATATCTGCATATTATGTATTTATAGCCACATATACACACTACAAAAAATCAGATTGTTGAAGAACATAAGAAGCTTGTGAAACTAACACAGTGATTAAAGGATCTATTCATTTATTCAAGAATTATTTATTGATTTTTCTACTATGTGCTAAGTACTCCACCAGCACTAGGAATATGCTAAGAAATTAATAGAAAATGTCCCTTACCCTCATGCAGCTTATGGTCATTTCCCTGTTCCATCAAAGGCACATAAATAATACAGAACTTCTTAATTTTTTACCTTTTTCTTCACAAAATAAATTTCTAATTTGTGGAAATTTGAGCTTGGTTTTATAGACTTATTAATATTGATTAGTTCAAAGAATAACTATGCTTCTATAGTAGACACCAAGCAGCTAAAATCATTAATTACCATTGAAATATTGCTGGAAATTGAGACTAAAAATGTTAAAAAATTTCTCCAAAGACTCAATATTTTATCAAAATGAAATATGTAGGCATTTATACCCTGTGAGAAGAGATTGAAGGAAGTTAAAGTGACAACTATTCTTTTTCAGTTTTGTTAATATTTGCTACATAGATTTTGAAGTAATGTTATTTGATAAATTCAACTTTTAATTTATTCACCTTTTATTTTTTATGTCATTCTGAGGAATTAATAATTTTGTAATTATGATCTCCCTTTGTCTCTAGCAATCTATTTTGCTTTAAATTCTATTTTTATCTTAATATAAACACACTTATGACTAGTATTTGCCTAGCATATTTTTCCCAACATTTTATTTCTAGCCTATCTGTCATTTTTAATTTCAGTCTCTTATCAAACAGCTGTTTTGTTTGTTTTTATTCATTCAGTCAATCCCTGTCTTATAATTAAATTGTTAGATCCATTTACTTAACGTAATTTGTGATATAGTTGTGTATGAGTATACTGTTTTAATATTTTTTTTCCATTTGCTTTGTTGTTAATTCACTACATTTTTAGATTGAAAAATATGTTTAGCTCCACCTCTTTGTATGATTATTATTTAACTGGGTTCTCTAAAGATTAAAATATAAACCCTTAACTTATCACAATCTACCTCAAATTGATATACTATTTTACATACAATAAAATAAATTGTTAACAGTATAGTTCAAATTATCCCATACTTCATACTACTGTTGTATATATCTTATTACTGAATATGTTATAAAACCCACATACATATTATATTTTATTTAAATAATCCATAGCCTTCTAATAATTCTTGACATGTCCCTTTTATATTTACTCACATATTTACCATTTTGAGTCATGTTCTTTTCTTTAGTAAGACGCTGGCTTTTCTCTGCGACTATTTATCTTCAGCCAGAAGAAATTCTCTTTAGTATTTCCTGTTGTGAATATCTATTGGTGGCACACATCTCAGCTTTTTGTTGTTGTTGAAAATGTATTAATTTGCCTTTATTTTTAAGGGTATATTTTCACTGAGTATAGAATTATAGATTGACAGGTCTTTTTTTTTCCATTAAAAAATGTTTAAAACATGTAATCCCATTTTGCTCTGTATTATATTGTTCTAATTAGAGGCATCATCATTATTTTTTTATTATACTATATGTAATATTTATTTATATTATACTCATTTTTTATGATTTTTCCTTATATTTAATTTTATCAGTTTGACTATGATGTGCCTATGTGTGAGTTTCTAGGGTTTGCTCTCTTGAACATAAAGATTGGTCTTTCAAAAGTCATGAGAAAAATTAACTATGATCTCTTCAGTTAATTTCTGTATATTTCTCTCTCCCATTTCCTTTTAGGATTCTAGTGGTATATATGGTAAATTGTCTGATATCATCCCACTGGCCTTAGACTCTGTTAGTTTTCTATTTTTTCTCTATGGCTTTGCTTTAAATTTTGGTAATTTTTAAATAAGATATATCATTTTTCAGCTATAAAATTTTTGTTCTTCTTCATTCATATAAAATTTGGCTCTACTTCAATTTTTCAATTTTTCTACCAAAACAATCCATCTGCAATCACTTTTTCCACTTTTTCTGAAAAATGTTGAATATATTTTAATAGATATCTTAAAGTTCTTGTCTACTAATATCATTGTATAGATGATCTATGGGATCTCCTTACATTGACTGTCCTTTCCCTTGATTACAAGATATTTTTTTCTTCTTTTTATATTTAACTTTGTTTTGTTTCCTAAATTTTCTGGACATTTTTTAAAAAGTATATTTTAGAGAGTTTAATTTGTGGTATATACCTTTATAGAGTATATTGCTTTATTTTGGCAGGTAGTTATAGATTGCGGGTTACTTTTATAATATTGAGGTTTGAGCAAAGGGGAATTATTATTATATATTTTTATTAGTTTCTGCTTTATAACAAAGTGAATCAGTCATACATATACATCTGTTCCCACATCCCCTCCCTCATGCATCTCCCTCCCTCCCACCCTCCCCATCCCACCCCTCCAGGCAGTCACAAAGCACCGAGCTGATCTCCCTGTGCTCTGCGGCTGCTTCCCACTATCCATCTACCCTACGTTTGGTAGTGTGTATATGTCCATGCCTCTGCCTCGCTTTGTCACAGCTTACCCTTCCCCCTCCTCATATCCTCAAGTCCATTCTCAAGTAGGTCTATGTCTTTATTCCCGTTTTACCCCTAGGTTCTTCATGACATTTTTTCTTTAAATTCCATATATATGTGTTAGCATACGGTATTTGTCTTTCTCTTTCTGACTTACTTCACTCTGTATGACAGACTCTAGGTCTATCCACCTCATTACAAATAGCTCAGTTTCGTTTCTTTTTATGGCTGAGTAATATTCCATTGTATATATGTGCCACATCTTCTTTATCCATTCATCCGATGATGGACACTTAGGTTGTTTCCAGCTCTGGGCTATTGTGAATACAGCTGCAATGAACATTTTGGTACATGTCTCTTTTTGAATTATGGTTTTCTCAGGGTATATGCCTAGTAGTGGGATTGCTGGGTCATATGGTAGTTCTATTTTTAGTTTTTTAAGGAACCTCCATACTGTTCTCCATAGTGGCTGTACCAATTCACATTCCCACCAGCAGTGCAAGAGTGTTCCCTTTTCTCCACACCCTCTCCAGCATTTATTGTTTCTAGATTTCTTGATGATGGCCATTCTGACTGGTGTGAGATGATATCTCATTGTAGTTTTGATTTGCATTTCTCTAATGATTAATGAAGTTGAGCATTCTTTCATGTGTTTGTTGGAAGTCTGTATATCTTCTTTGGAGAAATGCCTATTTAAGTCTTCTGCCCATTTTTGGATTGGGTTGTTTGTTTTTTTGCTATTGAGCTGCATGAGCTGTTTATAAATTTTGGAGATTAATCCTTTGTCAGTTGCTTCATTTGCAAATATTGTCTCCCATTCTGAGGGTTGTCTTTTGGTCTGGTTTATGGTTTCCTTTGCTGTGCAAAAGCATTGAAGTTTCATTAGGTCCCATTTGTTTATCTTTGTTTTTATTTCCATTTCTCTAAGAGGTGGGTCCAAAAGGATCTTGCTGTGATTTATGTCATAGAGTGTTCTACCTATGTTTTCCTCTAAGAGTTTGAGAGTTTCTGGCCTTACATTTAGGTCTTTAATCCATTTTGAGCTTATTTTTGTGTATGGTGTTAGGGAATGATCTAATCTCATACTTTTACATGTCCCTGTCCAGTTTTCCCAGCACCACTTATTGAAGAGGCTGTCCTTTCTCCACTGTACATTCCTGCCTCCTTTATGAAAGATAAGGTGACCATATGCACGTGGGTTTATCTCTGGGCTTTCTATCCTGTTCCATTGATCTATCTTTCTGTTTTTATGCCAGTACCACACTGTCTTGATTACTGTAGCTTTGTAGTATAGTCTGAAGTCAGGGAGCCTGATTCCTCCAGCTCCGTTTTTCGTTCTCAAGATTGCTTTGGCTATTCGGGGTCTTTTGTTTTTCCAAACAAATTTTGAAAATTTTTGTTCTAGTTCTGTGAAAAATGCCAGTGGTAGTTTGATAGGGATTGCATTGAATCTGTAGATTGCTTTGGGTAGTAGAGTCATTTTCACAATGTTGATTCTTCCAATCCAGGAGCATGGTATATCTCTCCATCTATTTGTATCATCTTTAATTTCTTTCATCAGTATCTTATAATTTTCTGCATACAGGTCTTTTGTCTCCTTAGGTAGGTTTATTCCTAGATATTTTATTCTTTTTATTGCAATGGTAAATGGGAGTGTTCTCTTGATTTCATTTTCAGATTTTTCATCATTAGTGTACAGGAATGCCAGAGATTTCTGTGCATTAATTTTGTATCCTGCAACTTTACCAAATTCATTGATTAGCTCTAGTAGTTTTCTGGTAGCATCTTTAGGATTCTCTATGTATAGTATCATGTCATCTGCAAACAGTGACAGCTTTACTTCTTCTTTTCCAGTTTGGATTCCTTTTATTTCCTTTTCTTCTCTGATTGCTGTGGCTAAAACTTCCAAAACTAGGTTGAATAAGAGTGGTGAGAGTGGGCAGCCTTGTTTTGTTCCTGATCTTAGTGGAAATGGTTTCAGTTTTTCACCATTGAGGACAATGTTGGCTGTGGGTTTGTCATATATGGTCTTTATTATGTTGAGGAAAGTTCCCTCTATGCCTACTTTCTGCAGGGTTTTTATCATAAATGGGTGTTGAATTTTGTCGAAAGCTTTCTCTGCATCTATTGAGATGATCATATGGTTTTTCTCCTTCAACTTGTTAATATGGTGTATCACATTGATTGATTTGTGTATATTGAAGAATCCTTGCATTCCTGGAATAAACCGCACTTGATCATGGTGTATGATCCCTTTTATGTGCTGTTGGATTCTGTTTGCTAGTATTTTGTTGAGGATTTTTGCATCTATGTTCATCAGTGATATTGGCCTGTAGTTTTCTTTCTTTGTGACATCCTTGTCTGGTTTTGGTATCAAGGTGATGGTGGCCTCGTAGAATGTGTTTGGCAGTGTTCCTTCCTCTGATATTGTTTGGAAGAGTTTGAGAAGGATGGATGTTAGCTCTTCTCTAAATGTTTGATAGAATTCGCCTGTGAAGCCATCTGGTCCTGGGCTTTTGTTTGATGGGAGATTTTTAATCACAGTTTCAATTGCAGTGCTTGTGATTGGTCTATTCATATTTTCTATTTCTTCCTGAGTCAGTCTTGGCAAGTTGTGCATTTCTAAGAATTTGTCCATTTCTTCCAGGTTGTCCATTTTATTGGCATAGAGTTGCTTATAGTAATCTCTCATGATCTTTTGTATTTCTGCAGTGTCAGTTGTTACTTCTCCTTTTTCATTTCTAATTCTATTGATTTGAGTCTTCTCCCTTCTTTTCTTGATGAGTCTGGCTAATGGTTTTTCAATTTTGTTTATCTTCTGAAAGAACCAGCTTTTAGTTTGGTTGATCTTTGCTATCATTTCCTTCATTTCTTTTTCATTTATTTCTGATCTGATCTTTATGATTTCTTTCCTTCTGCTAACTTTGGGGGTTTCTTGTTCTTCTTTCTCTAATTGCTTTAGGTGCAGGGTCAGGTTGTTTACTCGAGATGTTTCCTGTTTCTTAAGGTGGGATTGTATTGTTCTAAACTTCCCCCTTAGAACTTCTTTTGCTGCGTCCCATAAGTTTGGAACGTCGTGTCTCCATTGTCATTTGTTTCTTGGTATTTTTTTAATTTCCTCTTTGATTTCTTCAGTGATCACTTCGTTGCTGAGTAGTGTATTGTTTAGCCTCCATGTGTTTGTATTTTTTACAGCTCTTTTCCTGTAATTGATGTCTAGTCTCATAGCATTGTGGTCGGAAAAGATACTTGATACAATTTCAATTTTCTTAAATTTACCAAGGCTTGATTTGTGACCCAAGATATGATCTATCCTGGAGAATGTTCCATGAGCACTTGAGAAAAATGTGTATTCTGTTGTTTTTGGATGGAACGTCCTATAAATATCAACTAGGTCCATCTTGTTTAATGTATCATTTAAAGCTTGAGTTTCCTTATTTATTTTCATTTTGGATGATCTGTCCATTGGTGAAAGTGGGGTGTTAAAGTCCCCTACTATGATTGTGTTACTGTCGATTTCCCCTTTTATGGCTGTTAGTATTTGCCTTATGTATTGAGGTGCTCCTATGTGGGGTGCATAAATATTTACAATTGTTATATCTTCTTCTTGGATAGATCCCTTGATCATTATGTAGTGTCTTTCTTTGTCTCTTCTAATAGTCTTTATTTTAAAGTCTATTTTGTCTGATATGAGAATTGCTACTCCAGCTTTCTTTTGATTTCCATTTGCATGGAATATCTTTTTCCATCCCCTTACTTTCAATCTGTATGTGTCTCTAGGTCTGAAGTGGGTCTCTTGTAGACAGCATATATATGGGTCTTGTTTTTGTATCCATTCAGCCACTCTGTGTCTTTTGGTGGGAGCATTTAGTCCATTTACATTTAAGGTAATTATTGATATGTATGTTGCTATTCCCATTTCCTTAATTGCTTTGGGTTCGTTACTGTAGGTATATTCCTTCTGTTGTGTTTCTTGCCTAGAGAAGTTCCTTTAGCATTTGTTGTAAAGCTGGTTTGGTGGTGCTGAACTCTCTCAGCTTTTGCTTGTCTGTAAAGGTTTTAATTTCTCCATCAAATCTGAATGAGATCCTTGCTGGGTAGAGTAATCTTGGTTGCAGGTTTCTCTCCTTCATCACTTTAATTATGTCCTGCCACTCCCTTCTGGCTTGTAGAGTTTCTGCTGAGAGATCAGCTGTTAACCTGATGGGGATTCCCTTGTGTGTTATTTGTTGTTTTTGCCTTGCCGCTTTTCATATGATTTCTTTGTGGTTAATTTTTGACAGTTTGATTAATATGTGTCTTGGCGTATTTCTCCTTGGATTTATTCTGTATGGGACTCTCTGTGCCTCCTGGACTTGATTAACTATTTCCTTTCCCATATTGGGGAAGTTTTCAACTATAATCTCTTCAAATATTTTCTCAGTCCCTTTCTTTTTCTCTTCTTCTTCTGGAACCCCTATAATTCGAATGTTGGTGCATTTAATGTTGTCCCAGAGGTCTCTGAGACTGTCCTCTCTTCTTTTCATTCTTTTTTCTTTATTTTGCTCTGCATCAGTTATTTCCACTTTTTATCTTCCACCTCACTTATCCGTTCTTCTGCCTCAGTTTTTCTGCTATTGATCCCATCTAGAGTATTTTTCATTTCGTTTATTGTGTTTTTAATCGATGCCTGATTCATCTTTAGTTCTTCTAGGTCCTTGTTAACTGTTTCTTGCATTTTGTCTATTCTATTTCCAAGATTATGGATCTTGGATCAGCTTTACTATCATTATTCTGAATTCTTTTTCAGGTAGACTGCCTATTACCTCTTCATTTGTTAGGTCTGGTAGGTTTTTATCTTGCTCCTTCACCTGCTGTGTGTTTTTCTGTCTTCTCATTTTGTTTATGTTATTGTGTTTGGGGTCTCCTTTTTGCAGGCTGCTGATTCGTAGTTCCCATTGTTTTTGGTGTCTGTCCCCAGTGGCTAAGGTTGTTTCAGTAGGTTGTGTAGGCTTCCTGGTGGGCGGGACTAATGCCTGTGTTCTGGTGGTTGAGGCTCGATCTTGTCTTTCTGGTGGACAGGTCCACGTCTGGTGGTGTGTTTTGGGGTGCCCGTGGCCTTATTATGATTTTAGGTAGCCTCTCTGCTAATGGGTGGGTTTGTGTTCCTGCCTTGCTAGTTGCTTGGCATATGGTGAGCAGCACTGTAGCTTGCTGGTCGTTGACTGAAGCTGGGTGCTGGTGTTGAGATGGAGATCTCTGGGAGATTTTCGCTGCTTGATATTATGTTGAGCTGGGAGGTCTCTTGTGGACCCATGTCCTGAAGTTGGCTCTCCCACTTCAGAGGCACAGCACTGACTCCTGGCTGCAGCACCAAGAGCCTTTCATCCACCCAGCTCAGAATAACAGGGAGAAAAAGTAGAAAGAAAGAATTAGTGGAAGAAAGAAGGAGAGAGGGAAAGAAAGAAAGGAAGGAAGAAAGAAATAAAGGAGGGAGGGAGGAAGGATGGAAAGAAAGAAAGGAGTGAGGGAGGGAGGAATGAAAGCAAAAGGAAGAGTGAATGGAAGAAGGTAGGGAGGGAGGGAGGAAGGAAAGAAAGAAAGAAAGGAGGGAGGGAGGGAGGAAGGAAAGAAAAAGAAAGTGGAAAGAAGAAGGGTGGGAGGGAGGGAGGGAGGAAAGCAAAAGAAAGATGGAAAGGAGGAGCGGAAGGAGGGAGGGAGGAAGGGAAGGTAGGAAAAAGAAGAGCAGGTAAAGTAAAATAGAATAAAGTATGAAATATACTAGTGTTATTAAAATTAAAAAGTAATTATTGAAAAAAAAAACGGACCGATAGAACCCTGGGACATATGGTGGAAGCAAAGCTATACAGAGAGAATCTTGCACCGAAGATTACACATACACATTCAGAAAAAAGAGAGCAGGGGGAAAAATCAAAAATCTTGCTCTCCAAGTCTACCTCCTCAATTTGGGATAATTCGTTTTAAAAAGAGGAAAAGGGCGAGAAGTCTGAAATCTTGCTCTCTAAGTCCACCTCCTTAATTTGGGATAATTCGTTGTAAAAAGAGGAAAAGGGGGGAAAGTCTTAAATCTTGTCCTCAAAGTCCACTTCCTCAATTTGGGATGATTCGCTGTCCATTTATGCACTCCACAGACGCAGGGCACATCAAATGGACCGTGGAGCTTTAATCCGCTGCCTCCGAGGCTGCACAGAGAGATTTCCCTGTCTCTGCTCTCACAGCTCCCGGGTCTCAGCCTTGGACCTGGCCCCGCCTCTGCACGTAGGTCCCCGGAGGGCGTCCGTTCTTCGCTCAGACAGGACGGGTTTAAAGGAGCCGCTGATTCGGGGGCTCTGGCTCACTCAGGCAGAGGGGAGGGAGGAGCGCGCAGTGTGGAGCGGGCCTGCGGCTGCAGAGGTTGGCGTGATGTTGCAGCAGCCCGAGGTGCTCCGTGCGCTTTCCCAGGAAAGCCGTCCACCTGTCCCGGGACCCCCGCAGTGGCGGGGTGCACAGGCCCCCCGGAAGGCGGGGCGGACAGTGACCCGCGCTCGCACACAGGCCCTGCGGCGGCGGCAGCAGCAGCAGCCCCCACGTCCCACGCCCGTCTCCGAGTTCCGCGCCTTTAGCCGCAGCTCGCGCCTGTCTCCGGCGCTTCCCCAAGCAGCCCTCTTAATGCCCTCTCCTCGCGCACCAGGAAACAAAAGGGAAAAAAGTCTCTTGCCTCTTCGGCAGCTCCAGACCCTTTCCCCGGACTCCCTCCGGGCTAGCCGTGGTGCACTAACCCCTTCAGGCTCTCTTCCTGCCGCCAGCCCCAGTCCTCTCCCTGCGCTCCGACTGAAAGCCAATACCCGAGCCTCAGCTCCCAGCCCCGCCCACCCCGGTGGCCAAGCAGACAAGCCTCTCGGGCTGGTGTGTGCCTGAGGGCACCGATCTTCTGTTTTGGAATCTCTCCGCTTTGCCCTCCACACCCCTGTTGCTGTGCTCTCCTCCGCTACTCCGAAGCTTTCCCCCTCCGCCACCTGCAGTCTCTGCCCACGAAGGGGCTTCTTGTGTGTGGAAACCTTTCCTCCTTCACGGCTCCCTCCCACTGGTGCAGGTCCCGTCCCTATCCTATTGTCTCTGTTTATTTTTTTTTCTTTTGCCCTACCCAGGTATGTGGGGAGTTTCTTGCCTTTTGCGGAGTCTGAGGTCTTCTGTTAGCATTCAGTAGGTGTTCTGTAGGAGTTGTTCCACGTGTAGATGAATTTCTGATGTATCTGTGGGGAGGAAGTTGGTCTCTGCGTCTTACTCTTCCGCCATCTTCCTCCGGGGTCCGGGAATTATTTTTGTTTTGTACTTAGTCCTAGGGTATAAAAGAACTTTCTAGGATTTCAACCAAATGCCTTAGATGTTCACCAATGGAAGTCTTAAAAAGACAACAACAACAACAAAAATAAATTCTGAGTGTGTGAAATAGATGTGATTATTTAAGGTAAATATAGAAATAGAAAAACTAATGACATGATATTGCCACATAGGATGAAGCTGTCATCCCTTTTGCAAAATGAAACTTCAAACTACTACTCACTAGATAATACCACTACTTTCTATGCAGACCTAGAATATAGGGAATCACCTACCATGTAGCATAAATATTTTAGATAATAAATCATGTTATATTAATTATTAGTTTTCAAATTTTACATCTATTTTCACTATAGAACTCTAACCATGATTCATGCACAAGTTAACAATAATTACAATGAAATTATTATTATCTCTCCTTTAATATATACTTTCCTTAAGTATTATGCTTATCTAATTAATTGATAATATTATGGCAAAAGATTTCTATTAAATGCTTTCAATTCCTCAATTTTTTCATTAAAGGGATCATGGTATTTCCAGCTTTGTATTTCACCTGGTGTACAAATATGGACATGATATTTTTTTCTCTCTGTAACTATTTACTTGCTGCTAAAATTGAGGTTATTTGGATGATATGAACTCTTAAGTAATGATCTATGTCCAAAATTAAAAAAAAAAATCCTGACTTCATTTTAATCATTTTACTTGTGTTATATGTTGCAGTTGGAAATGTAAATCATTCAGTAAATTATCATTTATTAACACCTACTATGTACTGCAGTGGACTAGGCAGAAAAATTAAAATATACTTCTTCTTCCTAAAAAGTTTGCAAATTAGAAGAAGCAACCAATAAGTAAGTAGACTTTTTAAATGTAATTTTATGTGCTAAAATTGAGTTATGAATTAATTACATCAATAAAAATACTTCACATGGAATTTTCTAGGCACTTTTTGAAAAATATCGAGAAGTAAATATTCTTGTTTCCAGTTCTAAAAATTCCTTAACGAAGTGGTTTGAATTGAGATATGAGGGTAGAAGACAATTTGTGGTGTGAATCCATTAATAATCTGCTACTACAGAAATATGTTGTGGATTACTTCACATTCCTGCTCATATAACTTGTTATTTTTAAACTTTCTTTCCTCTACTCTTTTTCCTTATTCTTCTGCTAGTTCCTTTTCTCCTCTTCCCCTTTTTCTTTATTTTAGATTCTACAATATGCCAAAAGTATTTACTTTTGTTCTCACTACTAGAAATATTGCTAACTTGTTAACAAGCATATTAAGCTATTCCAACAAATTTTGAATTACATAAATAATTTTATGATTTTTATCATTATTTTGTACTTGTTTTAAAAGTACATGATACAGTCAAAAGAAAATTAAATCCTGACTTGGAAACACTTTTTCTCAAGTATATATACAGGTAAGAAATCACTGTAGGACCCAATTAAATATTGCAATTAGTTATTTCAATAAAAGACCTCCAGGCTCCATTATTGTAACAAGAACCCTAACAAACTTGTAATATTTGCATAAGCAAAACCATGGCAAAGTCTTTGGAGTAGAACAGCCTGAAATAAATAATAAAATGATCGTAATATCTGGGGGGATAAAACAGTAGGAAATGAATAGATGAACTATTTTATGAAAGTTAAATATCAGTTATTTTGTTGTTGGAGAGTGAATTATGTGAAACTAGAATATAGATTACTATCTACCATATAGCAGTTAATATATTAAATAATAAATCAGCCTATATTGATTTTTACCCACTCCATACCAAAAAGTAATTTAATGTGAAGAAAAATTTTTCTATAAAAAAAGAAAGGAGGGCTTCCCTGGTGGTGCAGTGGTTGAGAGTTCGCCTGCCGATGCAGGGGACATGGGTTCGTGCACTGGTCCGGGAAGATCCCACATGCCGTGGAGCAGCTAGCCCTGTGAGCCATGGACACTGAGTCTGTGCATCTGGAGCCTGTGCTCTGCAACGGGAGAGGCCACAACAGTGAGATGCCCATGTACCCCCCTCCCCCCAAAAAAAAGGATATCTGTTGGATTCTAGATAGTGCCTAGCATGAGTCTAACTAGATATTAGTATTAAATTTAAAGAAAAAAAATTTAATTGGGGTATAGTTGCTTTACAATGTTGTGTTAGTTTCTGTTGTACAACAAGGTGAATCAGCTATATATATATATATATATATATATATATATATATATATATATATATATATATCCTCTCCCTCCCACCCAATGGCCCATCCCACCCACCCCCTCATCTCACCCATCTAGGTCACCACAAAGCACTGAGCTGAACTCCCTGCCATACAGAGGATGCTCACTAGCTATCTGTTTTACACATAGTAGTGTATATATGTCAATCCCAATCTCCCAATTTCTCACCCTACCCCATGTCCACAAGTCCATTCTCTATATCTGAGTTTCTACTCCTGTCAGGTAAACAGGTTCATTTGTACCATTTTTCTAGATTCCACATATATGCATTAATATACAATATTTGTTTTTCTCTTTTTGACTTACTTAGAATCTGTATGACAGATTCTAAGTCCATCCACGTCTCTACAAATGACCCAATATCGTTCCTTTTTATGGCTGAGTAAAAAAATTATATGAGACAAAGCTTAGATACTATTCTACACTATTACCTCATACTATTGAGGTGGGAAATTAGGCCAATGGAACACAAAATTATTATCCATAGCTTATGTTGGAGGCAAAACAAGAATGAAAACATAGTACTGTTGAGTTATTTTAAAATTCTTTTAATGTATGCATATTTTTACATATATTATTTATGAATACTGCATATATTGTATGTAATATATGAATATAACTATATAAGACTGAATAATTTATGCTGTATTAAGTGAGCCTCTTGAACATTCACATTCCCTCTTAGGACGTTTGCACTTATTGTTCCCTTATCATGGAACACTAATTTCTTACTCATACATTCATGTGATTTGCTCTAAAATTTTGGTTATTTTTTCCATTTTATGTTTTTAAAATATTTGTCACATTCTAAAATATAAGTAATATTTATAGAGATTATTGTTCATGCATCACTAATAAACATCCTTAAACAACCATCCAACCCCAAAACATGGACAATAACCTTCATCCTTCGGAATTTCTTTCATATCTCATCACCTGTTTTACCAAAAGGCAACCCCTTTTTTTTTTTTTTGTATGTGGGCCTCTCACTGTTGTGGCCCCTCCCACTGCAGAGCACAGGCTCCGGACGTGCAGGCCCAGTGTCCATGGCTCACGGACCCAGCCGCTCTGTGGCATGTGGGATCCTCCCAGACTGGGGCGCAAACCCATGTCCCCTGAATCAGCAGGCGGACTCTCAACCACTGTGCCACCTGGGAAGCCCAACCGCTATTTTAAACTTTGTGTCTAACATCCTTTCCTTCTTGTGCTGTAGTTGTATCATCTGACTATTTATGCCTGAACTATACATTGTAGCTCAATCTGATTTGGAGTTTTATAAAAATGATATTATGGTAAGCAAAATAATGTCCCTCCAAAGATGTCATTTACTAACCCCTGAAGTCTATGAATATTATGTTACATGGTAAAGTGGAATGATGGTAGCAGATGGAATTAGGTTGTTAAATAGCTGGTATTAAAATCTGGAGATAGCCTGGATTATCTGTGTGGCCCCAAAGTAATAACAAGGGTCCATTCTAATAAGTGTGAGGTAATAACTCATTGTGGTTTTGATTTGCAATTTCCTGATGACAAATGATGCTAAATATCTTTTCATGTACCTATTGACAGTTTGCATATCACCTTTAGCAAAATGTCTAGTCAGATATTTGCTCATTTTCTAACCAGACTTTTATTTTTACTATTGAGATTTATGAGAATCATAAATATAAATCACAAATCATAATACTTGAGATATTAACCATTTAAGAAATATATGATTAACAAATATTTTCTTCCATTCCATAGTTTTCATTTTGTTAATGGTTTCTTTTGCTATGGAGTAACATATAGTTTTAACCAAGTATGTAGTCCCCCTCTCTTTTTTTTTTTTTTTTTTTTTTTTTGCTTTTGCTTGGGCTTTTGGTGTCATTTCTAAAAGTCATTGTCAAGATCAATGTTAAGAAGATTTTTCCCTGTTTTCCTCTAGAAGTTTTACAGTTCCAGGTAATACCTTTAGATATTTAATCTATTTAAATTTTATTTTTGTTAGCAGTGATATAGAGTTTTAATTTCTTACATATAAATATTCAGTTTTCCCAACCCCATTTATTGAAGAGACTTTATTTTTCTGGTTGAGTATTTTTGACTCCCTTGTCAAATGTCATTTGACCATATATGCTTAAGTTTATTTCTGGGCTTTTGATTCTGTTCCATTGGTATATGAATCTGTTTTATGCCAGTGTGACACTTTCATTTATTACTATAGCTTCGTAATATAGTTTAAAAGCAGGAAGTGTGATGTCTCCAGCTTTCTTCTTCTTTCTCATGATTGCTTTGGATATTTAGGAACTTTAGTGATTCCATATAAATTTTAAGATTTGTTTTTCTATTTCTGTAAATAAATTGGAATTTTGATAGGGATTGTATTGAATATATGAATGGCTTTGAGTAGTATGGACACTTCAACAATAATTTTTCCAGTCCATGAACACAGGAAATCTTTTTATTTATTTCTGTTCTCTCTAATTTATTTCATAAATATCTTATAATTTTCAATGTATGGTTTATTGCAGTCTTGCTTAAATTTATTATGAAGTATTTTATTATTTTTGATGCTATCATGAATGGGATTGTTTTCCAATTTTTTTCAGATTTTCTATTATTAGTGTATAAAAATGTAACTGAGTTTTTTTTTTTTTTTTTTTTTTTGCGGTATGCGGGCCTCTCACTGTTGTGGCCTCTCCCGTTGCGGAGCACAAGCTCTGGATGCACAGGCCCAGCGGCCATGGCTCACAGGCCCAGCCACTCCGCGGCATATGGGATCCTCCCAGACCGGGGCACGAACCCGTATCCCCTGCATCGGCAGGCGGACTCTTAACCACTGCGCCACCTGGGAGGCCCTGTAACTGAGTTTTTTATGTTGATTTTGTATCCTGGAACTTTACTGAATTTATTAGTTCTAACTCCTCTTTGGTGGTGCTTTTAGGATTTTTTAATATATAAAATCATGTCATCTGCAAACAGAACATCTATTTTTCCTTTATGACTTTGATGCTTGTTATTTCTTTTTCTTGCCTAATTGCTCTGGCTAAGACTTCCAATGCTACGTTAAAAAGGAATGGTAAGACTGGGCACCCTTGTCTCATTCCTGACCTTAGAGGAAAAGTTTTTAACCTTTCATCACAGAGTATCATGTTAGCTGTGGGTTTGTCATATGTGGCCTTGGTTCTATTGAGGTATTTTCCTTCTATCCCCAATTTTTTGTACAGTTTTATCATAAAAGGATATTGTATTTTATCAAATGCTTTCTCTGTGTCTCCTGAGATGATCATACAATTCTTATCTTTCATTTTGTTAATGTGGTGTATTACAATTACTGATTTGCCTATGTTAAACCATTTTTGCATCCCAGAGGTAAATCTCACTTATCATGATGTACGATAGTTTAACTGTGCTACTGAACTCCGTTTGCTAATATTTTATTGAGAATTTTGCATATATTTATTCATAAGTTATACTGGTCTACAGTTTTCTCTTCTCGTAGTATCCTTTTCTGGCTTTAGTATTGGGGTAATGCTGGTTTCATAAAATGAGTTTGAGAGTATTCTCTACTCTTGCATATTTTATGGTAGTTTTAGAAAGATTGATGTTAATTCATCTTTAAGTGTTTGGTAGAATTCACCAGTGAAACCATCTGTTCCTGGGCTTTGCTTTGTTGGCAGATTTTCAGTTATGAATACAACCTATTCACTTATTAGTATGTTCAAATTTTCTAATTTTTCCTGATTCAGTCTTGGTAGGTTGTATATTTCTAGAAATTTATCCATTTCTATAAGTTTATCCAATTTGTTGGTCTACATTTGTTTCTGGTAATCTCTTATGATCATTTTTATTTCTGTAGTGTTGTTTGTAATGGCTCCTCTTTCATTTCTGATTTTATTTATTTGAGGCTTCATTTTATTTCCTAGCTAGTCTAGCTAAGAGTTTGTCAATTGTGTGTATATTTTCCAAAAACAGTTTTTGTTTTGTTGATCTCTATTTTTTTCTCTTCTCTATTTCATGTATTTCTGCTCTGATCTTTATTATCTTCCTCCCTCTGAGAACTTTGAGCTTAATATGTTCTTCTTTTCTAGTTCCTGAGATGTAAAGTTATTATTTATTTGTGATCTATCTTCTTTGTTAATGTAGGCATTTATCATTATAAACATCCCTCTTAGGGAAGTTTTTGCTGCTTCCCAGAAGATTTGGTATGTTACTTTCATTTGTCTCAAGGCATTTTTTTTTTTTTTTTTTTTTTACTTTCCTTTGGTTTTCTTCTTTAACCTATTCAGGATTTTTTTTAATTTTTAATTTCCATGTATTTGTGAATTTTTCGGCTTTCACCCTGTCATTGATTTATAGTTTGTTACCATTGTGTTCAGAAAATATACTTGGCATAATTTATATCTTTTTAAATTTGTTGAGGTTTGTTTTGTGATCTGTCATATGATCTATTTTAGAAAATATACCATGTGTGCCATAGCACAGGGCATCTGTGGCCACACATCCCACAGGAAAGAGATTGGCTCAGCAGTCAGGATGAACTGAAGAAAGGGTTCCATGGATGGTACAACCCATTGGCTAAAGACCCAAACAAGGCAGAGCTGCCAACCAAGCTCCCTGATCAAACAGAGCCACTGGCTGGGCTCTGCAGATATGCAAAGCCACTGTCCAAGATCTCTGCTCAGTCCTCACTGCAAGCAGGAATATGGTCTGCCAAGATCTGAGTAACAGTTGCTGTAAGCCATGCCACCTTATTGTTTCTGTATGATCCCCAGCACTTAAGCTCTGCAGATTCCCCAGTGATCTTCATGAGATAAGACCCAAGTGGGCCTCTGAAGTGTCCTCCAATGATGGGGAACCTGGATAACCACCTAGGGTTATCTGTTTCCCATTGGAGAAATTGTGGGCTCAGGGAGCTTTCCCAGTGGTGTACTGTGCTGGCTTGGGAGGAGAGACAATACAGTCAAAGTGTAGCTTGTCCTTTTATCTTTCTAATGTATCCTTCTTGATCTTTCTCGTCCAGAGAGATGCTTCAACCTCACTTTCAGGTTCTGGGATTTTCTCAGCAATGACTAGTTTATGGATAGTTGCTAGATTGTCTTTTGTGAGAAGGACTGAAGTCAGGAGTGACCTATGTCACCATATTTATGATGTCACTCTCCTAATTCAGTCTTGTAAAATTGACTATAGTACAATTTGTTCACTTACCCATACTTTTTAAATTTGGTTATTTTCTTTTTAAAAAAAAAATTGTTATCACAAGCCATGACATTACAAATATTCTTGTGTATCTGCTCTGTGGCACATGAGCAAGATTTTCTCTCAGGTAAATATGTTGGAGTGAAATTTCTGGAATGTACTATATGTGATAAGTCAAATTTATGTAATAACAGTGACTTGTTTTCTAAAGTGATTATACCAATTTACATTTCAAACAGCAATATGTAAGCATCCCCTAGATACACATCTTCTCTAACACTTGGTATTCTCCAGCATTTTAATTTCTGACAGTCTATAGTGAAGGTAACATAATTGTATTGCTTTTTCTTAATTAATAACAATTTTGAGCATATTTTTAGATACATATTCCTCAAATGTGCTTTTTCTTTTGAGTAATGGCTGTTTTTCAATTGAATTGTTATTTATCTTGTTACATTAATTTATAGAAGTGCTTTATTTTTTGGTTATGTGTGTTTTAAATATTGACTCCTAGTTTGTGGTTTGACTTTTCTCTTGTTATTTTTTGGATGAACAGAACTTTTAAATTTTAATGTAGCCAAATTGATCAATCTTCGAAGTTAGCACTCTATGCTTGTTTTTTAAAAAAATCTCTTCCTACATTATGGTCTTTTTTTTTTTTTTTTTCAGTATGCAGGCCTCTCCCATTGTGGAGCACAGGCTCTGGATGTACAGGCTCAGCAGCCATGCCTCACAAGACCAGCTGCTCCACAGCACGTGGGATCCTCCCGGACCTGGGCATGATCCCGCATCCCCTGCATCAGCAGGTGGACTCTCAACCACTGCGCCACCAGGGAAGCTCCTATGGTCTTAATATATTCTTCTACACTGTCTTCTAAAGTTTAACTTTGCTTATAGAATTTGGCTGTCTTATTTACCAAGGGTTAATTTTTTAATTATATGAATACTATTCATTTTCCCCCAATGGATAGACAATTGTCAATGCATTGAAAACCTCATCATTTGATCTGCAATACCTCATCATTTGATTCCAATTGATCTGCAATACCACTTCCATCATCTACCAAGTGTTCATACACAAGTATGTCTGGTTTTGTATTGTGAAATCTGATCATTGTGCCAATTTTTCTGTCACTATACCAATACCTACTATCTTATTCACTTAGCTATGTAGTAAATTTTGATGAGTGTTAAGGAAAGTTTCCTTCCTCCATTCCACTGAACTTTACATTTTCATATTAATGTTAAATTCAGATTTTTATTTTTAAAAATGTGATTTTGATTAGAATTGCATTTAAACTACATAACTACATTAGAAGAATCAAGAACTTTGACTTACTGATAGTTTCAATGTAAGACTATGGTATCTTTCTTCATTTATTTTGATCCTCTAGACAGCTTTTAATAATTATTATTTTTTTTTTAGAATTTAATATCATGTTCTCTATAGTTTTTGGTGATATTATAATCGATGTATATTTTTATAGATAACTTTTAATTTATTGTGATTTCCTTTAATTTTTATTTTGTTTCCTTTATTTTTAAATTTGTTTCCATATTTAAAAATCATGAATGGATGTTGAATTTTACCTAATTCTTATTTTCATCTATTGGGATAATCTTTTATTCCATTTATCTTTTAATGTTCTATTTATATTTTAATATTATTAGTCTCATTTATAGTTTTTTTAATGTTTAACTATCTTTGCTCCTGAAATAAATGCAACTTGGTCATTATCTTTGTAGACATTTCTAGCTAGCTGTCTAGTCATTAGTGTTAATTATTGGTAGTTGTTTTTTCTCTCCTTTCTGCCCAGCTCTAGATTTGCCCAATGCACTATGAATGAAAGACATATATGCTGCTTCTGGGCTACAATATATAATTAAATGTTTGGATTGTTCAGAATTATTTTCCTCCTTCCAAGTTCATGTTGGCATGGAGCTTGTGAGCTCCTGGTTCACTTAGTGATTTCTTAAGTGGATTTCTTTTGACAGCAAACAATGGATATAAAGAAATAAACTTTTTTTCTTTTAAACATTTGAGATTTAGGAACTTCTTGTACCACAGCATTACCAGGCCTATCCTGAAGGATACAATGTGTCAGCACTTATCATTATTCATAAATAAGACTCATCAGTAATTTTCATTTCTCAAACTGTCCTTGTCTAGTTTCAGACTAGCTTATACTGATGTCAGCAAATAATATTCCTTTTTTTCCTCCAAATCTCTGGATGAATTTTTTGAGATTGGAATGAAATTTTAAGTCTCCAAGAATTCATGCATAAAGTTGATTTTTTTTTAATTTGTAGAAAAATTTTAACAAATGTATGTGTTGAAGTCTCTACCTTTCATAAACTCTCTGAAGATAAAATGCAAGTATTCCTCATAGAGAAGAGAAATAGAGAAGTGATTTGAGACGAGTTAAAAAGAGTAGAGAATTCATGTATGCTGAGAAATAGCAATGTTCCTTGGGAAGCACAGAGAGATGGAGAGATATGCCTCTTGTTCTATGACCTCACCTCAGAGAAGTTCATTACCTTACACAAAATAGCTGACATCTGTGGGATCTAACAATTCAGCACAAAGCCTTGTGAAATATTCCCATTCCCTAAGCAAAGAACAGGAAAGCCAACCCATAGGGCCTGAAATTATCATGCTGTCTGACCCCTTATGTATTCCAGTGGTAACCAGTGTGTAACCATGACTCAGGATCAGGGAGATTCCCTGAAGTAAAAAGTTCTGATGCTCTATAGGATTGGTAGAAAACAAATGCTAATTATGACAGAAATACAATTGCCCACAGTTTGGTTGGGAGTCAGAAACAAATTAAAATTGATTTAAATAAATAAATGTGATTTTTCTTTACAAACATCAATTTTTCATTGCTGCACTTTACAGAGTTTTGTTTTAATAGGAATGATACAACCAAACTTCTGGAGAATTGCTTCTCAGCTTTGTACTTGAATATTTATGTAAGTCAAATTCTTAGAAAAGCAGACACATCTGTCTTCATATTACCTGGGAGGCTTGTAGTACATTTTGATATCAGTATGGAATATGAATACCAAGACATAAAAATTCCATGAATATCCAGACAGAGAAGGGCTGAGCTCTCGAGAAGAAATCCCTGACCACTTTCACAACGTACACACTAAGGTGAAGCACAAACTCATAGAGGGGAGCACCAAGCTCCCTAGAGCATTTACAGAGTTTAGGTGAGGGAGTCTAAAAGTACAGGAGCATTAACTCCCTTTGAAAGAAACTTTGACCAAATGGAGGTAGGAGATGGGAAGGATCTGCAAATGAATTCTCTCTCAGATACCCCTTTAGATGAACTGTTTGCAGATGCATAGGTGTCACAAACCCCCTTGGAAGATGTTCAGACAGATTGAAAAATCATGTGTGCTTATGAAACAGAGGTCAGCTCAGTAATAAACTCTATATTTGTTCTTCCTCTTTCCTTTGCATCACGTACTTCTTTCTTCATGTGTGCTTCCTATGACTTCCTACATCTACCACCTTATTTGTTAGCTCATAAATTCCCTCCAAGACCCTGCTTCTAGGGAAGCCTAGAAGAGATATTTATCAACATTATAGTTGCTTTTGGTAAAAATAATATATATATATATATATATATATATATATATATATATATATATATATATATATATATAATACATAGTAAATAATAGAACATGTAGATGTGTGGGTGTAACCCCTTATTTCCAGATATTGTTAAGACAAGAAAAAGCAACAACACTGACTGAATTCATTTTTTTTTAATAGCTGCCTTTCTGGCAACTATGTTAAAGAAACATGTAAAGGATGGTGTGCATTAAAATTCATTATATAGTCCATCTCATTTGTTGAAAAGTGAATTGTTATGATAAAGGCAAATATATTTAGATCTATTTTAAAGCCTTATGAAATGTGTTATATGTCACTGATAATGCTTAGAAAAGTAGCCTGCAAATAAAATATTAGAATTATTGCTTTCTTAAATTATTTTTGTTGCTCAAATTTTGATTACTTGTGATTATATTTATTAATTACAGCTATATTATCATCGTGTAGGCAAAAAAGAAATTTAGGTGATATTTTACATAATAGTTCCAAAAATCTGAACTGCAATGCATATACTGCTTGAATAACTCCCTTACATTTATGCTGAGAATGTAACATTTTAGGAATTAAAGTGTTAAGTTAAGACACAATGCTAATCTACTTCATACACTGTAGGGAAATTATCTATCATAAAACAAAGCATGGAAGACTGAGGGCTTATTCTAGCAGTTGTGATGTTAATGATGAAAATATAATACTTTTAAACAATTCAATTGCCTTAAATCTCCACAATTTTATTTAATTATTTTATTATTACTGACCTTAAGGAGTCTTTAATTATTTTATTATCACTGACCTTAAGGAGTCTTTTTAAAAAAATATTTTTCTTTAAAGCTCATTATCACACTTCATGCAGTTATGCTGATAGATATTGTTGATATAGAAGCATGGGTGCATGTTTCTATTGTGATTTTAGTTCCTGAATATAAACACATATACCTTTTTTAAAATTAAAGAACATGATATTGTGCCAAGGAATTATATATTAAGATTAGGAAACTATAAATTTATCACAAAGATTAGTCATGTCTTCAAATATGGAATAAAAAGAGTGAACATGTTTTAATATGGTGCTATACATTTTTTGAATTTTTATTTTATATTATAGTTGATTTACAATGTTGTGTTAGTGTCAGGTGCACAACACAGTGTTTCAGTTATACATATACATAATCTATCTCTTTCAGATTATTTTCCCATATAGGTTATTACAGAGTACTAAGTAGAGTTCCCTGTGTTACACAGAAGGTCTTGTTGATTATTTATTTTGTATACAGTGTGTGTATATGTTAATCCCAACCTCTTAATTTATCCCTTCCCCCACCTTTCCCCTTTGGTAACCATAAGTTTGTTGTCTAAGTCTGTGAGTCTGTTTCTGTTTTGTAAATAAGTTCATTTGTTTCATTTTTAAAGATCCAACACATAAATGATATGATATTTGTCTTTCTCTGTCTGACTTACTTTACTTAGAGTGATAAGCTCTAGGCCCATCCATGTTGCTGCAAATAGCATTATTTAATTTATTTTTATGGTTAATATTCCATTTTATATATGTACCACATATTCTTTATCCATTCATCTATCAATGAATATTTAGATTGCTTCTGTGTCTTGGCTATTGTAAATAGTGCTGCAATGAACATTGGGGTGCATGTATCTTTTCCAATAATGGTTTTCTCAGGATATACACCCAAGAGTGGGATTGCTGGATCATATTGTCACTCAATTTTTAGTTTTTTAAGGAACCTCCATACTGTTTTCCATAGTGGCTGTACCAATTTACATTTCCACCAACAGTGTAGGAGGGTCCCCTTTTGTCCTCTCCATCATTTATTGTTTGTAGACATTTTGATGCCCATTCTTACTAGTGTGACGTGATACCTCATTGTAGTTTTGATTTGCATTTCTCTAATAATTAGAGATGGTGAACATCTTTTCATGTGCTTTTTGGCCATCTGTATGTCTTCTTTGGAATAATGTCTATTTAGATCTAATGCACATATTTTGATAGGTTGTTTGTTTTATTTGATACTGAGCTTCATGGGCTGTTTGTATATTTTGGAGATTAATCCCTCGTTGGTCACATCATTTGCAAATATCTTCTCCCATTCTCTGGGTTGTCTTTTTGTTTTGTTTATGGTTTCCTTTGCTGTGCACAAGCTTTTAAGTTTAATTAGGTCCTGTTTATTTATTTTTATTTTTATTACTCTAAGAGGGGGATCCAAAAAGATATTGCAGCCACTTCTGTCAAAGAGTGTTCTGCCTATGATTCCCACTAAGAGTTTTATATTGTCCAGTCTTAAATTTAGGTGTCTAATCCATTTTGTGTTTATTTTTGTGTATTGTGTTAGAAAGTGTTCTAATTTCATTCCTTTACATGTGGCTGTCCAGTTTTCCCAGTACCACTTTCTCTCTTGTATATTCTTTCCTCCTTTGTTCTAGATTGATTAACCATAAGTGTGTGGGTTTATTTCTGGGCTTTCCATTCTGTGCCATTGATCTATATATCTTTCTTTGTGCCAGTACCATACTGTTTTGATTACTGTTGCTTTATAGTACAGTCTGAAGTCAGGGAGCCTGATTCCTCTAGCTCCATTTTTCTTTCTCAATATTGCTTTGACTATTCAGGGTCTTGTGTGTTTCCGTACAAATATTAAGATTGTTTTGTTCTAGATCTGTAAAAAAATGCCATTGGTAATTTGATAAGGATTGCATTGACTGTAGATTGCCTTGGGTAGTACATTCATTATGAGAATTTTGAGTCTTCCAATCTAAGAACATGGCATATCTTTCTATCTGTTTGTGTCATCCCTGATTTCTTTCATCAGCATCTTACCATTTTTGGAGTACAGGATTTTTACCTCCTTATATAGATTTATTACTAGGTATTTTATTCTTTTTGATGCAATGGTAAATGGGATAGTTTCCTTAATTTATCTTTCTGAGAAAGTGTATTTTTCATTTCAGTTTTTTGTATTGTTCAACTCTGTCTGTTTGTTATTTATATCTTCTATCTCTTTGTTAAACATTTCTTGTATCTTCTCAGTCTGTGCTTCAATTCTTTTTCCAAGGTCTTGCAGCATCTTTACTCTCATTACTCTGAATTATTTCTCTGGTAGATTGCCTATCTCCCCTTCACTTAGTTGTTATTCTGGGGTTTTACCTTATTCCTTTGTCTGGAACATATTCCTCTGTCATCTCATTTTGTCTAACTTTCTTTGTTTGTGACTCCTTTGCTCAGGTTGCAGGATTGTAGTTCCTCTTGCTTCTGGTGTCTGTCCCCTGGTGGGTGAGGGTGGTTTATGAGACTCGTGTTAGCTTCTTGGTGGGAGGAACTGATGCCTGCCCACTGGTGGGTGGAGTTGGGTCTTGTCCCTCTGGTGGGCAGTGCTGTGTCGGAGGTGTGTTTCAAGGCAGCTGAGGCCTCAGGCAGACTTTAGGCAGTCTGTCTGCTAATGGTGGGGCTGTTTTCCCACCCTGTTGGTTGTTTAGCCTCAGGCGTTCCAGCACTGGAACCTACAGCCTGTTGGGTGGGGCCATGTTTGGTTTCAAAATTGTAGCTTCCAGGAGAGTTCATGCCAATGAGTACTCCCTGGTGTCTCTGTCACCAGTGTCCTTGTCCTCACAGTGAGTCACAGCTACCCCCTACCTCCCCAGGAGACCCTCTAAGACCAACAGGTACGTCTGCTCCAGGCTCCTGTGAAGTCACTGTTTTTTCCCTGGGTCCTAGTGCACACGAAATCCTGTGTTCACCCTCCAAGAGTGGAGTTTCTCTTTCCCCCAGTCCTGTGGAGTTCTTGTGATGAATTCCTACTAACCTTAAAAGCTAAATGCTCTCAGGGCTCCTCCTCCCAATCAGACCCCCAGATTGGGAAGCTAGATGTGGGGCTTAGAACTCTCACTCCTGTGGGAGAACCTATGAAATATAATTATTTTCCAGGGGGTCATCCACCTGGTGGGAATGGGATTTGATTGCATCTTGAATGTGCCTCTCCTACCATCTTACTGTGGCTTCTTCTTTGTCTTTGGATGTAAAATATATTTTTTGATATGTTCCTGTTTTTTTTTGTTGATGGTTGTTCAGCAGTTAGTTATGATTTGGGTGTTTTTATGAGATGAGGTGAGCTCAAGTCCTTCTATTCTGCCATTTTGTCTCCTGTACCAATATGGTTCTATACTTTTAAACTTAATCTTCTTAAGAGCTGGTGTACAAAGAATAAACAACTACTCATCATAATAGTTTTATTTCAATAGTCACTATTTCTGAGGAGTATGTATTCTTTAACTTTTGTTTAGATAATGTCTCTGTTGTTAACAGAGGATTTCAAATGTATTTTGGTTTTTGAAAAAATTGTGGGTACAGAAAAAACCATGATTTTTATTTTCCTAATTTTATTTAAAATTTTCAGAAAAGCCTTATACACAAGATCATTTGGAAAAGATCATCCAGATTCACCTACGTACAGAAAGCTTCCAATACATTTTACAGCTGCAAGTTGTCATTCATTCTATTCAATATAATCAGTTTCTTGTGATATAAATATCCTTACAACATTCAAAGGACTAAGGATGAAGTCCTTATTGACAAAGTACAGTAGTAAATTACATTTCATTTTCTTTGAAATTTGCAATTTAATTTCACATATGTTACACCTATCTTTTTTGTGTGTGTGTGGTACACGGGACTCTCACTGCTGTGGCCTCTCCCATTGCAGAGCACAGGCTCTGGACGCACAAGCTCAGCAGCCATGGCTCATGGGCTCAGCTGCTCCGTGGCATGTGGGATCTTCCCGGACCGGGGCATGAACCTGTGTCCCCTGCATCGGCAGGTGGACTCTCAACCACTACGCCACCAGGGAAGCCCTACACCTATCTTTTGATAAGAAATTTCTTTTTTTTAAAGGAAACCAGGTATCTCTCTCTCTTCCTCTTTCACCCATTCTCCACTTTCCTCTCCCTGAATCAAATTTATGTATGCAAAAACTGTGCTTATGAACTTCAGCAGAATTCCCAAAATTATTCTTTAATGCCATGCAGAACATTTTATTTAATTGACAAAATATATTTTCATGGTATTGGAATACAAATGGCTAACACTTCTGATACTTTATCAATATGGTAGAGTGTAATATTTATCAAAAGCAACCTTTTTCTAACCATGTAAACACATATCCAAAATGGAAATGTAAGTGGAGTGATTGTGAAGCCAGTTCTGACTCTCATGACAATCATGACAATCTAGTCAACTCCTTCTATTCTCTCTATATTTACATAAATACAGCTTAATTTTCCTTGTGGCCCTTGTCATAGAAACATTTGACAGTGTGCAGTGGCATTTTTTACTTGTTTTAAAATAATCAGTATTGTTACATTAATATTTTCTATTAGTAAAGCTCTGTTTTTTAAAATAGGAAATGTAAAACTTCTGAAGAAGAAGAAACCAGGCTAAGTCCTTGTGTTACTTAGTTCTTTAAATTATTCAGTCTTCTAGGATTTGGTAGGGAAATGTTGACTGAAAAAGAAAAAAAAAACACAACCTAAAGGTTGAGAATTATGTTTTATTCAGCAGACATACTGTTAACTTAAACCCAGAAGACAGCCTCTCAGGTAGCTCTAAGGGACTGTCCCAAAGAGGTAGGAGAAGAGCCAGGATATATAGCAGTTTTTGCAACAAAAACCAGGCCGTTGGAAAATCAAAAGATTACTGTTAATTAAAGAAAATCCAGAGATTTCAAATTCATGAATTTAGCAATTCTATACATGTGAAGAAACAAGAGTCTGGGCTCATTAGAATCATTCCTTTGATATGCTCCTTAACTATCTAGGCCCATTATCATGTTTTGTTTTGTTTTGTTTTCCCATCCTGAATCTTCTCAGGGTGCACAGTCACATGTGGTTGTAGTGGCTGATGGCTTGAAGGCCACAACATCTTTTGTTTACTGATATGACAGGCAACATTCTTCATTCACAGAAAGAATGAGAATATAGTACTGGTCAATAGAAGTTTGTTGCTTCCTTTCCACTGAAATCCACTAGTCTATGGAATTAATTCTTCCTTAATGTGTCTATAAGTTAGAAAAAGGCTGATGATTCCATTTATGTCCAGAAACATATAATTCTGTTTCCAGAAAATGCTTAACAAAATTAATGCACACTTATCTAAATTGGCAACCAACACTCTATTATATTTTGTGACATTTTGCAGAGAATTTGTCATATTTGAGAATTTTTTTCTTAACTTCTCAGTTTCTTACTGCTCTAGACCTTCTGTAACAGACTCCTATCTGAATTCATATATGAGCTTAATACATCCAAATTACCATTACTAAATCAACCTTGTCAGCAAATTATTCTAAAAAGCAAACAAACAAAAAATTGTACTTATATTAATCCCTTGCTCAAAAACATTTGATGGTTTCCTGTAAGTCAAAGTACACTCTTGGTGTCCAAGACCCCCTACAGTCAGTCTCCAACTGATTTTCCAAGACTTACTCTATCAAACTTCATTAAACCCTCTGGTGATCCTGATTTCTCAAAAACAGACATTTCAGATAATAAGTTTGGAACACTTTTATATGTAGTAAACTAAAATTTTCTTATCTTTTTCATAGTATAAATTTTCCCACTAAATCCAAAATATTGTGTTATTTCAAGTTTTAAGTCAATCTAAGCAAAAAATATTTTTAAGCAACTCAAACTAAAAGTCATCCTCGTGGTATTGTTCAGTTTTATAAATAACTGTTAAGTAAATTATTTAAGTCATACAGCAGAATAGTATAAAGGCAATAGAAAATGAGATTGTGGAAGAATATTAAATGATCATGAAAGATATATAGAATAAATTGATAGTAAAAAGGAACAGGTTGCCAATTAGTATGTACTATATAATTCTATATTTGAATAAAAATATTCATAAATACAGTTGTCTATAATAAATTTATATTTTATGTAATAGGAAAAAAATAGTTAATGGAAGCATCCCTGAGAGAATAAATTTCATAACATATTTTGAGAAAAGTTTTATAAATGCAATTAGTTTTCTTGGGAAGGATGTTTATATTCTATGACTGTCACTAACCAATTTATTTATTAATCAAATAATTGTTAATATCAACTCTGTGCCTAGTATGGAATGAAATGCAGGAGATATGTAGGTGGCTCATGTAGACATGGATCCTCTTGTTAATAGAAACTGAGCAACAAAGAAGCTACTTATCTCTTTTTACTTAAAATTAACATTCATGGGCCTCCCTGGTGGCACAGTGGTTGAGAGTCCGCCTGCCGATGCAGGGGATACGGGTTCGTGCCCCGGTCTGGGAGGATCCCATATGTCGTGGAGCAGCTGGGCCCGTGAGCCATGGCTGCTGGGCCTGCGCATCCGGAGCCTGTGCTCCGCAACGGGAGAGGCCACAACAGTGAGAGGCCCGCATACCACAAAAAAAGGAAAAAAAAAAAATTAACATTCATTTTCCACACCTTTAAAATAATGCTTATTTTTCACAGTAACATTAGAATGCAATTTAATGAAAATACATAAGCTACAAAATATCAAAAATATTTAGTATCTTTGAATCAAATGGAAATGAACAAAAAGTCGGCTATTCTGTCTCTTAGTTTGCATGATAAACTCAATGAAAAAAAGATGAAGAATAAACAGAAATATTTCTAATCATATCAAATTTTTACAAAAGTTAACAGGTCATTTTGCTTTTACCTTTATGGTTCATTTCCCTTATGAATATAAGCTAGTTACTCAATAATGCTTGCCTACTATTAATGATATTAGCATATTTACTAGACAGATTGCTTGTAAGTGAAAGTATTTGATATCCTTATTATCTGCCCCAGATATTGGGATCAAATCCACACTCAACAACACAGGGTCTAAGCTCAGAGTCTTTATTGTAATTGGAAAATACATGGTCTGCTTGCCAAAAACCAAGGAGCCTCTGAGTATGTGATGTGATTTAATGAGTGTTTAATCCCAGGTCTTACAACCAAAGAGCTTCAAATTCCCCTCATTAGTATAAACTTACTGTGAGCTGGAACCTTAGTTTTCTTATTTATATATTCCTAGCTCTTGAATAGTACTTGTCATATAGCACTAATTTGACACATATGTGTTGGTAAAAATCTATGATGTTTTTAATCTGCATTTGCATTTCAATTAGATTTAGTCATTATTGCCTAAATAAGTAAGACTTAAGACTAATTTACTTTCCCTAGGCAAGGGTACTGGAAAAGAGGGTAGCTGTTTTTTCGTGAAAGTTAGAAGAGGGAGAGATCAACATTAGGAAAATTTCCAAGCAGTTGTATGTTGAAAGGGGAAAATTTTAAAGCAAAGCAAGAGAGAGGGATTGAGAATGAAGTCAGTAGTCTTGATACAGCCAGAAGACACTGGATTCATATATTTAAGATGAAGAGTAAAGGATAAATATATATATATATATATAATTATGATATGGTCTGAACTGTGTCCACCCAAAATTCATAAGTTGAAACCCTAACTCCCAATATGACTGTATTTAGAGCTAGCACCTTTATGGAATTACAGTTAAATGAATTCCTAAGGGTAGATCTCTGATTTGATAGAATTAGTTTCCTTATAAGAAGAGACCCCAGAGACTGTCTATCTCTCCACCACGTGAGGACACAGCAAGAAGACAGCCATCTGCAAGCCTGCAAAAGACTTCTTACTAGAACCCAAACATTCTGGCATACAAATCTTAGACTTCTAGCCTCCAGAAAATAAATTCTGATGTTTAAACTACACTGTTGTGGTATTTTGTTATGGAAGCAAGATATGACTTATGGAACTAGATATGACTAAGACAAAGTATAAATAAAGCCAGAGATTTAAAATTAAACATGTTATACAAGGTTTTTTTTTTTTTTTTTTTTTTTTTTTTTTTTTTTTTACCACAAATGCCCTTCATGAAAGTGTTACAGTTAGGGAAATGTAGCCAAGATGGTGAAGTAAGAAAACCCTGAACTCACCTCCTCCCATGGAGACACCAAAATTACAACTACTTACACAGCAACTACCATGAGAACAAACTAAATACACACACAGCAGACAACTATTCTCACAACTAAAGACATAAAGAAGTAACTACAATGAGATGGGTAAGAGTGGCAGAGTGATGATGTAATCAGGATCCATAGTGGGTCAGTGACCCACAAATGGAGGAAATTTCACAATTGTAGAGGTCCTCCCTACCAGCAAGAGGTTTGATCCCCACATTGGGCTCGCCAGCTTGGGAGTCCTGCACCTGAAAGATAGGGCACCAGATCATCTGGCTTTGAAAATCAGAGGGGTTTATATTTAGATAGCTATAGGAAACAGAGACTCCCTCTGAAATGACATGCACAAAAATCTCACAAGCTCAGAGTCCCAGCACAGAGGCAGCAGTTTGAAAGGAGCTAGGTCTGATGCCCTTGCTGATCTTGGAGAGCCTCCTGGAGAGTCAGGAGGCAACTGAGACTCTATCTGAGGATGGAATTGCTGGTGGCAGGCACAGTTGGGAGTTCATTCAACCACTCAACCAAAATAACACAAACTCTGGCTAGTGCCACCTTTTTTACTTAGTTTTATTGAGATATAATAAACATACAGCACTGTATAAGGGATACAGAATAATGATTTGACTTATATACCTCATAAAATGATTGTCACAATAAGTTTAATGATCATCATTTCATACAGATACAAAATAAAAGAAAAAGAAAAAATATTTTTCTTTATGATGAGAACTCTTAGGATTTACTCTCTTAACTTTCATATATCACATACGGCAGTACTAATTATATTAATTATGTTGTACATTACGTCCCTAGTACTTATCTTATGACTGGAAGTTTGTAACTTTTGACCACCTTCATCCAATTCCCCCTCTCCCCAAACCCTGCTTCTGATCTCTTTTTCTATGAGTTTGTTTGTGTGTTTTTGAAGTATAATTGACCTTCAACACTATGTTAGTTTTTGTTGCACAAGAAAAGATTCACTATTTCTATACATTACAAAGTGATCATCATGATAAATCTAGTTATCATCTGTCAACATGCAAAGATGTAATAATACAAATATTACTGACTATACTGCCCACACTGTACATTTCATACCCTTGACTCATTTATTTTGTAACTGGAAGTTTGTAACTCTTAATCTCCCTCACTTATTCACTCATCTGCCCACCACAAACATCTAGGACAACCACCTGTTTGTTTTCTGTATCTATGACTGTTTCTGTCCTTTCATTCATTTGATTTGTTTTTCATATTCCACATATAAATGAAATTACATGATATTGATCTTGCCCTTGCCCTGGTTGGTGTCAAGGCAGTAAAGAAGGACATTACATAACAATCAATGGATCAAACAGGAAGGTATAACACTTGTGAAAATATATGCACCCAACATAAAAGCACTTAAGTACATAAAGCAAATATTAACAGACATAAAGGGAGAAATTTACAGTAACACAATAATAGTAGGGGAATTTAACACCCCACTTACACCAATGTGTAAATCATCCTGGCATAAAAGGAATGAGGAAGCACTGGACTTAACTGACACTTTAGACCAGCTGGACTAAATAGATATATGCAGAATATTTCATCTAAAACTTGCAGAATATACATTCTTTTCAAGTGCACGTAGAACATTCTCCAGGATAGATCTCATGCTAAGCTACAAAACAAGTCTCAATAAATTTAAGAATATAGAAATCATATCAAACATCTTTTCCAGCCACAACATTATAAGACAATAAATCAACTCCCAGAAAAAGAAAAACTGCAAAAAACACAAACACGTGGTGTGTAAATGACATGGTTCTAAACAAGCAATAAGTCATGTAACAATCTAGAGGAAATATGAAAATACCTGAAGACAAATTAAATGAAAACATAACAATAGAAAAATCTCTGGGAAAAAGTGAAAGGAATTTAAAGAGGGAAGTTTATAGAGATATAAACCTACTTCAGGGCACAAGAAACTAAAGACTCCAACTTTAGGGACTTCCCTGGCAGTCCAGTGGTTAAGACTCTGCACTTCCACAGCAGGGAACACAAGTTTGATCCCTGGTTGGGGAACTAAGATCACGCATGACATGCAGCATGGTCAAGAAATAAAACCAAACAAACAAACAACTAAACAAACAAAAAAACAGGAGTCTTCAGAGACGAAATCTACCAAACATTAAAAGAAGAGTTAACACCAATACTTCTCAAAGTATTACGAAAAATTGCAAAGGAAAGAACTCTTCCAAATTCATTCTAAAATGCCAGCATCACCCTGATATCAAAAACATACAACTATATATAGAGCAATATCACTGATGAATATAGATGTAAAAATCCTCAGCCAGGGCTTCCCTGGTGGCGCAGTGGTTGAGAGTCTGCCTGCCAATGCAGGGGACACGGGTTCGTGCCCACGGGTTCGTGCCCTGGTCTGGGAAGATACCACATGCCACAGAGCGACTAGGCCCATGAACCATGGCTCCTCAGCCTGTGTGTCCAGAGCCTGTGCTCCACAATGGGAAAGGACACAACAGTGAGAGGCCCGTGTATGGCAAAAAAAAAAAAAAAAAAACAACAAAAAAACCCTCAGCCAGATATTAGCAAATCAAATTCAAAAATACATTAAAAGTATGATATACCACCATCAAGTGTGATTTGTCCCAGGAATATGAGCATGATTCAATATCTTCAAATCAGCCAATGTTAACAAAACACCACATTAACAAATTGAAGAATAAAAATCATATGATCATCCCAATAAATGCAGAAAAAACTTTTGACAAAATTCAACATTCTTTATGATAAAAACTCTCTAAAAAGTGAGCATTGGGCTTCCCTGGTGACGCAGTGTTTGAGAGTCTGCCTGCCGATACAGGGGACACAGGTTTGTGTCCCGGTCCGGGAAGATCCCACATGCCGTGGAGTGGCTGGGCCCGTGAGCTATGGCCTCTGAGCCTGCGTGTCCAGAGCCTGTGTTCCACAACGGGAGAGTCCACAGGGGTGACAGGCCCACGTACAGCAAAAAGAAAAAAAAAAAGTGTGCATAAAGGGAATATACCTCAATGTAATAAACGCTTATACAAACTTATGGCCAACATTATTCTCAATTGTGAAAAGCTGAAAGCATTTCTTCTAATATCACTTATAAGACAAGGATGCCCACTCTTACCACTTTTATTCAACATAGTATTACAAGTTCCACCCACAGCATTCAGACAAAAATAAGAAACAAAAGAAATCTAAAGGAAGAGGTAAAACTTTCACTGTTTACAGATGACATGATACTATACATAGAAAATTGTAAGGATACCACCAAAAACTATTAGAACTTATAAATGAATTTGGTAAAGTTTCAGGATACAAAGTTTATATGCAGAAATCTGTTGCATTTCTACATACTAATAACAAACTATCAGAAGAGATTATGAAAACAATTCCATTTACAATTGCATAAAAATATACCTAGGAATAATTCTAGCCAAAAGGTAAAAGATTAGGAATACTATAAGACATTGATGAAAGAAATTGAAGATAACACAATCAAATGGAAAGATATACTGTGTTCATGTTTTGGAAGAATTAATATTATTAAAATTACCATACTACCCAAGGCAATCTACAGATTCAATGAAATCCCCATCAAAATATCAATGGCATTTTTCATAGAACTAGAAAAAATAATTCTAAACTCTGTATGGGAAGACAAAAGACACTGCATAGAAAAAAACATCTTGAGAATGAAGAACAAAGCTGGATTTCAAATGCTTCCTGATTTCAAAATATACTACAAAGCTGCAGTAATCAATACAGTATGATGCTGATGTAAATACAGACCCATAGACCAATGGGACAGAATGGAGAGCCCACAGAAAAAACAATGTTTATATGATCAATTAATCTACAACAAAGGAGACAAAAGTATACAATGGGGAAAAGACAGCTTCTTCAATAAATGGTTTTGGGAAAACTGTAGAGTTACATGCAAAAGACTCAAACTGGACCACTTTTTTGTACCATATAAAAAAATAAATAAACCTCAAATTGGATTAAAACTTAAATGTAAGGCCTGAAACCAGAAAACTCTTAGAAAAAGACAGAGGGAGTATGCTCTGTGACATTAGTCTTAGTAATGTTTTTATTTTGGCTATGTCTCCCTAGGCAAGGGAAATGAAGTTAAAATAAACAGACAGGACTACATCAAATAAAAAAGCTTTTGTACAGCAAAGGAAACTATTAACAAAATGAAAAGGCTGCCTACAGAACTGGAGAATCTATTTGTAAATGAAATATCTGTTAAGTGGTTACCATCCAAAATATACAATGTATACATAAACTCAACATCAAAAAAAAACTGATTAAAAATTGGGCAGAGGCCTGAATAGACATTTTTTCCAAAGAAGACATACAAATTACAACAGACACATGAAAAGATGCTCAACATCACTAATCATCAGGAAAATGTAAATCAAAACCACAGTGAGATACTACCTCATACCTATCAGAATGGCAATTATCAAAAAGACAACAAATAACAAATGTTGGTGGCAAGGATTTGGAGCCCTCAGGTACTGTTATTGGGAAGGCAAACTGGTGCAGCCACTGTGGAAAACAGTATGGGAATTCCTCAAAAAATATTAAATAGAACACATATAAGTGGGTTCTAAAAAACAAAACAAGTGATCAAATATAACAAACAGAAACAGATTTATAGACACAGAGAACAAACTTGTGGTGGCCAGAGGGGAGGTTAATGGGAAGAGTAAAGAAAAAGGTGAGGAGGATTAAGAGGTACAAAATCCCAGTTATAAAAGAAATGAGCCAATAGTATGAAATATGCAATGTGGAGAATATAATCAATAACAATGTACTAACTTTTATGATAACATATTGCAACTAGACTTATCTTGGTGATCATTCAAAATGTATTGAAATATCAAATCACTATCTTGTGTAAAAGGAACTGACATAGTGTTGTAGGTCAATTATACTTCAAAAACAAACAAACACACAAACAAACAAATTCATAGAAGAAGAGATCAGATTTGTGGTTACCAGAAATGGGGGGTGGGGGGAATTGGATAAAGGTGATCAAAAGGTACAAACTTCCAGTTATAATATAAATAAGTACTAGGGATGTAATGTACTATATGATAAATATAATTAACACTGCTGTGTGTTATATATGAAAATTGTTAAGAGAGTAAGTCTTAAGTGTTCTCAGTACAAGAAAAATATTTTTTCCATTTCTTTAATTTTTATACCTTTATGAGATGAATATTCAATAAATTTCACTAAATGAATATTCACTAGTATCACTAAATTGTGATGATCTTTTCATGATATATGTAAGTCAAATCATTTCACTGTACACCTTACATTTATACAGTGCTATAGGTCAATTATATTTCAATAAAACTGGAAAAATAATATTTAAAAACTAAATTAAAATATACAGAAATATGTATACATATATCTGTATTACAAGTATATTGAAGTGTGTGTGTGCATATATATGTATTACTTTACTTGTACAATTATCAAAATATGCCTACAACTTGAAAACTTTGAGATAGTGAGAAAAGCATTATTACAAATGAATATATTTAACAAATTTTGAAGAAAAAGAACTACATGTGGATATTCTTATGCATGTGAGTATTTTTGTACATTTTATATATATTAATCAAAGATTCCTAGAGCTGTGAATATCTTACTGTTATGTATGGTTACCTGTGTGTCATGGGTTTAGTACAAAGTAAAAATTAAAAAAACATTATTTTACTTTAAATACTGTACTATTGGGCTTCCCTGGTGGTGCAGTGGTTGAGAGTCTTCCTGACGATGCAGGGGACGCAGGTTTGTGCCCCGGTCCGGGAGGATCCCACATACCGTGGAGCGGCTGGGCCCGTGATCCATGGCCGCTGAGCCTGCACGTCCGGAGCCTGTGCTCAGCAACGGGAGAGGTCACAACGGTGAGAGGCCTGCATACCGCAAAAAAAATAAATAAAAAATACTGTACTATTTGAATTATTTACAACTATTATTTATATTTAAGAATATTTTTATATGAAAACAAACAAAAGTTTCTAGGCTTAGTGTCAGAATTTCATATTTCATATTTTAGCTCTGTCTGTTATAGATACCAGCTGTGAGATTTTAGATAAGGTGCTGCTCCTACTGAAATATTTATTGTAATCCTTGCTTTAAAGTTTTTGTCCAGGGGTAACATATGTAGAAGTGCCTTGTCCATGGCTTTGCAAGTAACAAGGCAGTACTCCAGAAATGTTCATTTCTTTAAACACAAAGTAAGAAGAGAGGGAGAAAGAAGAATAATTCCTTTATCTCGAATATTTTTGCTTACAGCCCTTGTGGGAGTGAGTATCATTCCAAAAAAGCAGATTTTAAGAAAAGAAAATTAGTACAGTGCTAAAGCTATAACTTAATTTACCACCCACTCTCAAGTGTTAATTGCAGAATTCCATTGTGTAAAGATAGCAAAAGGTGAATATAGATAAGTAGAGTATATGATTTTACATAGATCCTAAAAATGATAAGTACCTGTGGATCTCAAGCCTACTTGACTTCATTCAAGATTTGTCTGACTCTTGAGTGGATCTGAGTAAGTTGGGGTACTGCCAGACTGTGGGGACTCTTCCCTCTTGTTCTGTCTCTGTTAGAGACCTCTTCATTGGCATTTCCAACCTTAGAAATGGCCTTCACCAGTGGAAATTAAGAAAGTAATTTCAACAGTGGAAATCAACAAGCAAAACTCATTAATCAGTAGCTCTTAAAGAGAGAGAGATCAAAATCCTAGGCTGGAAAAATTGGGAAGTCAGACCCCTGCGGGCATTAGGAGTTTTACATAAAGACAATGACTTTGCAATAAGGACACACTTTGTACTAAACAATTCCAGACTGGCAGTCATTGTCAATTCAAAGACATCACTAGACATCTTACAATAAGATCGCGCAACACAAAGATATTCAAATCATGCTGACTGATGCGCAAGAAATCCAGTTTATTGCTAGATCTCCTCAAACGTCCTGAAGAAACTCTGAGGATGTTTACATTGGCCCATTAAACAGTTTACCTTGCTGTGCCAAGAAAACAGAAACTCAGATGTAATCACTTGTGCCCAACAGTGTAAATGCTGCCCTCTGAATAGCCCGCTGGCTGGGCTGCATCCACAGCAGCCATGGTGCCATCAGTAACATGGAGGTCAGCTTTGACCGTTGGACCTGAATAAAAAAACTGCTGCTGGCAACAGCTGGGGCAGTCCCCTGGTACGCTGCTTTCACAAACAGTAAATGCAGGTTTCTTTTTGATTGACCCACACCTGGGTGACTTTTACTTCACTAATGAGTGAATAAACCTTCAGTGTTGAGCCCAGTCTGTGAAAAAACAGAGCAAAAGGTTCAGGACCATAAAGAGACAAAGTCGCAGGGAATAACTCTTAGAATTTACACACAGCCATTTTCCCAAAGGCAGAGCAACTGTGAGCAGGGGCAGCAGGAATAATTGGAATAATAAGAAAACTTGGACAGCATGCCCAGAATCTATTGTCCTCCCGGACAATAGATTAAGGTATAATAATTTCCTCACATCCAAAATGTCAGAAAGAATTTATCTCACTTCTTGCCAGTGGGTCTAGAACTCAGATGCATGCTTTGAAGTGGAGCGGGATGTTAACCTTGCCAAGAATCCCTGCTTTTCCAGACAACTGATGAAAATCACAGCCATTACTGCATATGCAAACACTATTGACAGAAAAGGAAGGAAAGTGTTAAAGGGACTCAATGGTTTTGCTGGCTCTGTATGAACTGAAGCTACCCTCACCACCAAACCTACCCTAAAATTCCCATCTTTCAGAAAGAGGACTTAGAGAGGGAAGAAAGAGCCTTTCTCTTTCAGTCTTATCTTTTTTTTTTTTTTTTTTTTGCCTCAGTATGAACTATCACCCAGATTGATTCCCAGTAGGAATTTACATTCATTTTAAAGAAAATAAAAACAAAAACAAAAACAAAAAAGTACTCTACCTCACACATTAGGGATAGATTTTCCACATGGGGACTCAATAGATCATTGCAAAAATGTCAGTAGATTTATTATCGTGGTTAAGAGCCAGATTATTTGGTCTGTATCTCAGCTCATTATTTATTAGCTGTGTGACCCTGGGCAAGACGTTTGCCTTCTCTGTGCCTTAGTATCTTAATCTGAGAGGAAAAAAAGGTGTGTGTGTGTGTGTGTGTGTGTGTGTTTTCTTTTTAGCAGTGTAGCACAGGATTGCTGTGAAGAGAGAAAAAGAATAATAATGTATTAAAGATGTGAAAAATAGTGCCTCCATATAATAAATGCTCTATAAATAATTTTCTTACCTGGGCATAGGTTTGTTTCACAAGTCTGTCATATTCAACTATACATAAGGACACCTTGTAATAGTAGTTACCATAAGCATATTGTACCACAAGGGATGAAAAGAGAAAGAAGAGAGTAGACAGGTATGCAGAAAAAAAAGTAGATAAAGTCTTGCCACTATTGCCAAGACAATCTGTGCCTAAATCTGGCACCTCTGGGTCATGAAAAGCATTTTTCCCCAAAACACTGCTCACAATTCTCCATCCTTTCAAGGACAATGGTAAATTGAATTTTAAACTAAAATTGTTGCACAGTAAAAGTATAAAATGTTATATCTCATGTGTGTTTTGGTTTGTTGGGTGATAGTTATTATAACCTTTCTGAGAAAACTGGTGGAGACAAATGCATTTTGTTGTCTCAAGCCTTGCTGAAGGGCTGTTCTGTCCACTAAAAATCTCCAAAAATAACTCTCTGGCAGAAGACTTTCAGGTACTTTTACTTTTTTTTGTACAAGGGAACTCTTCCCAATTATTCTTTTGAGCTGTCATTTATAAACAGTGAATAGCTATGAAGTAAGAGCTTTTCAGCAAAGGGAAGCAGTGACATCCAACCCTTAGTTGCCACGTTCTATTTTCTGAATCCCTTATTTGAGACAGTAATGAAAATGTCATGATTTAAATTGTGAGCATTGATGATGGTATTTCAATAGGTTTCAGGAAAAGTTTATGGGTACTTCTATTCAACTCTTTTATTGTATAAAAATGTTTTATCTTTATTGTACAAAATATAAAATGCAGAAGATTATATAGAAGAATTAAAAGTCATCTGTTGTTATCCAATAACCAGATGCAGCTACTTTAAAAAATGTGTGTGTGAGAGAACTGATTTTCACACTTTATGCACAATGCAATACAATAGATAGATAGATAGATATGGATAGAATGCATTATATATGTACTACAAATGGGGAAAAAAGCAATTGAGATCATGCTAAAAAAAAAAACATGCTCATATCATAGTAAATGAATGGTTTTCATTAACAGTATATCATGAGGATTTTTCCTTTGTCTGTCAGCATGCTCTGAACACATGACTTTTAGTGGTGGCAGAAAATGTTACCATACCAGTATACTGTCATTTACTTACCTGAAATGTACTAACTTATTTTACTTATTAAACTATTCCTCTATTGCTGAATGTTAGGTTGTTTCTATTATTTTTCACTCTCAATTTATGCTTTGAAGACCTTTCTAGGACATAAAATGGTTTGATTCTTGATTATTTCCTTAGGATTTATTCTTTGAAGTAAAAATACTGATCAGAGAGCCAAATTTTCCTCTAAAAAAGTTTGAACCAATTTTCGTTTCCACCACAGGCATATGAGAATACCTAATTGTATTAATTACTCATTTTAGGCTTAGATAATTAGAAAAAGGGGTATGTTATATTATTGTTCTTTTTAATTTACATTTATATATTATTGGTAAAGCTGAACTTTTTTTTCTGTTTTAGTCCTTTTAAAAGGTGGAATGCCGCTATACTTTACATTTGGAAGAATTCTTTAAACTTTTGAGAAAAATACAGATTCAAAAATATTTTCATTAATCATTTGCCTGTTGGTTTTATTTGTAATGACTTTTGAGTTATCAGCTTTAAAAAACAGGTAAAACATTATTCAAATTATTTCTGTGTGCATGGGATATTCACCTATATTTTTATAGTACTTGTATTATTTTGTTTATATAAAATTGTTTTTTAACTTCTTTTAAACCTCTGGGACATTTTTGGGTATGTGTTGTAAGCAAATATTCCAACCTAAAAATTTCCCAAATATCCACTAATTCCCACACCTTTTAAGACTCACCCATCAGGAACGGTCAAATGGCAGTCACTTTCAAGGTGGAATATTCTGTTCCATTTACCTGTTGATATTTATGCAAACTTACTTTTTACATTATTCTATTTTTCAAAGAATTTTTATTCTCACTGACAATGGTAATAGCCATAGTTCCCTGCTACTTCTCCTACAATGCTTCCTGGTTATGCTGAAGTTGGAATTATTTTATCAAGTTCCAATAAAAATCCTTGTAGAGAAATGATACATATTTTGTTATGTCTATGAATTAATTTGGGAAAATTTGAAATTCTTACACTATTCAATTTTGCTTATTGTGTCTAATTGATTAAGATGCAGTTTTCATTTTTTTAGAACATATATTTATTGAGTACCTACTATGTGCCAGATACTACTCTAAATTTTAGGAGTACAGAAGTGGAAAAGATTAAAATCCCTGGCATCACGTGGTTTGCATTCTAAAGAGAACAGAGAGACAATGAAAAAACAAACAAACCATAAGAACAAAAATTTTAAAATAATGTCATACATTTGTCAAACCTATGGAAGAGAAGAAAGCAAGGCAGGAGGGCAGAAAGTGTGTGTGTGTGGGTGGGTGTGTGTGTGTGTGTGTGTGGGTGTGCTGGTAATCAGGAAAGACCTCAGTGAGAAAGTGATGTTTTAGCAGGGGCCTGAAGCTGGGAAAGTCACAAGTCAGTCAAATATCTGGGGGAAGGGCATTCTCGGCAGAGGGAATAGCTATTTCAAAATATTTTAAAAAAACATAAGATTCCTTCAAGTTTGTCTTCTGTAGATTGTCTCCACTCCTTTCTTGCAGAGTTGCTTTAATGCATTTTATATTTTATATTGCTAAAAACGTAATTATTGTATAATTAGTATCATTATTATTATATCATGTGAGTTACAGCCATTCATAGAACAGAAATCGTTTTTTTCCTACTTTCTATTTAATTTTTGGTAAATTAAAATTTACTGATATTGAAACATCATTTCCAATAAATTTGCATGACATGTCAGTGAAAGCAGTGGTCGTGCTTGGCCCTCCTTATCCACTAATCATGTACCCCAGAAGTAGGAATTTAATACTGTTACCTATTTCTTTTGGTGGCTGCATCCATGTTTTGAAATAATATGTTTTTAGTGCTATTAATTGAACTTTTAGCTTTAACTACTTACCCACCTTCTCTAATCATCACCCTCATGCATACTAACAGTGTATCCTATATAGTTATATTATGTTTTTTATTAAATCAATATTCTGTGATTAGGTTGCAACTAACTATTCAGATCTGTACAACATATTTATGATGCTTAAATTTTCTCTCTTAAATGACATTTTTGTTTTTCTTAACCTATGAATAATCAATTCATTTGTTTGTCCTTTTTCTTCTATAATCATCATGATTCCTTCTCTCCAAGACTCCAACACACCTTTAAAGTTTTTCTCAATACAATGAATACACTGGGAAAATCTATCAGTTTTATTTGGCTTTGTTTCCTTTTGTTTTCCTAGGTGAAATCTCTCTAGAGCCCTCTAACGTCCTGCTTCAACCTGGACTGGTGGATCTTGAGATCTCTTGGCAGCTAGATCTCTGGTCCAGGATCTCCCTTCACCTTCATCCTGCGGGTTCACTTTGCCCGTTTCCTGTGTTGGTTCCTTTATGCCCTTGAGTCTATAATTTCGTCTTTCTTGCTTAACTCTGTGTGGGGGAAGTTTACCTTCTAATAGTCCGGGTGACAGCAAACTATGGGCCTGCCGGCCAGATCTGGTACACTATCATTGGACAACTCAGAATTTAAGAATGATTTCCCGGCGTGCAGGGAACTGGTTGCCACTGGGGGCTCAAGCCGCTGCCCGGACCTGCTCCCAACCAGCGGCCTCAGCACCTTCACAGCACTGTTGCAGGTCCCCACACATCCCCCTAGTGTCTCTGAAACCGGACGTACAAGTGGGCCCTGGGCTCCTCAGTAGTGTCCGCAGACCTAGCCTCTCAGCCCAATGGTTGCCTTGCTAGCTTTCCCCCTCCAAATGTCTCCAGTAACCCTGCCTCAATGCCAGGAGATGAGGTAGTGGGAGTCCGAGGCTGGCTTTTGTCTCCGCATCTGTTTTAACTTCCGTCCCTGTTCCCTTCTCCCAGACTCAGTTTCTGCCTCTGTTCAACTTCTCCAGTGTAGACATGCTGGTGTCTCTTCACGATTTGGAATTGCGCCCTACCGGTGTCGTATTTCCACTCCTAGCTTGTGTTTCCTTTGTCCTGGGGGATGAAAAACTTGCCTTTAAAGGAGGGATGACAGACTTTGGTGTGTTTCAAATCACTCAGGAGGTTGTGCATATCCCTGGGCTCTACCACAGGGGCTTTGGATAAAGTGGAGCATGGACACCTGCAATCCTCCCCAGGTGGTTCTGATTCAGGTGGTCCTGAAATCTTCACTTTGAAATTCTCTGCTGCAGAAGGCAGGAGAAAATCAATTGAAATATGAGCCCCATTTCAAGGCCTCGGGTGGGAGGCTAGTGGGGACTTCCTTTGCACTATAGGAGCTAGAAGGCTGTTTGATGCTTTAAAAATACATAATAATAAAAATATATATGGCTCATATGTAAGACCAGTTTTCTAATAACTGTTTTTAAATGTTTGGCCTCAAAAAAATGATTTTCATATTTTTAAATGGTTGAGAGAAAAATAATACTATTTCGAGGCACATATATGATATTTTATGAAATTAACATTTCAATATTCATAAGTAAAGCTAATTGGAACATAGTCACACTCATTTAAATATTGTCTACCACTGTTTTTACACTGTCAGGGCAGATCTGAGTGGTTGCAACAAAGACATTATGCTCCACAGAGTGTAAAATATTTATTATCTGAGTCTTTACAGGAAAAGATTGTTGACCACTGCAACAGCCTATTGGTGGGGCATGAGATGGAATCATTTTGAAAGGTTTGTGATTGAAGATGTTTTTATTTTACTCTTAAACCTAACTTAACAGTTTAGCTAATTATGTATTTTTAGGTTGGAAATCACATTTCCTCAAATTCTCCTCATATGTTTACTCAGGTGGGTAATGAAAGTATTATCCACTGTCTTTTAGTGCCCAGAGCTGCTGTTGTTGAAAGGTCTAGTAACATTTTAACTATCTCTCCTGGTTGTTTTCTTCTCTGTAAGTTAAGTTATTATATTTTCTCAAGAGCTCTGAAATTTCAAAATGATGTGTCTTGCTGTGGAACTTCTTAATTTACAGAGATCTCAGTTTTTTGTTTTTTGTTTTTTGGGTTTTTTTTCAGTAAGCGGGCCTCTCACTGCTGTGGCCTCTCCTGTTGCGGAGCACAGGCTCCGGATGCGCAGGCTCAGCGGCCATGGCTCATGGGCTTAGCCGCTCCACAGCATGTGGGATCTTCCCGGACTGGTGCACTAACCCGTGTCCCCTGCATCAGCAGGCAGACTCTCAACCACTGTGCCACCAGGGAAGACTGATATCTCAGTTTTTAGTTGTTGTTTTTGTTTTCCAGTCTGGTAATTTATGTCCTTCAATTCTGAGAAGCTTCTCTGAAATATTCCTTTGGTAATTTTTTCCCTTATGTTTCCTGTTATCCCTTGCTGCAATTCTTTTCTTTCAGAAATTGCGTCTTCTGGGCTGATCTTTTCCTATCTCCTATTTTATAAATTATCTTCTATTATTCATTCCTTTATCTTTTTGTTGTCCCTAGGATATTGGTTCAATTTTATTTTCCAATTCTCCATTCCTTATATACACATACATACGTACTATATATATATATATATATATATATATATATATATATGCATGTGTACAGTTTATATTATATATTAATATTCAATGTCATTGTTTTAAATGAATAATTGGTTTTTATATCATTCTGTTTGCTTTTTATGGTTTTACTCTCTTACCCTCTAAGGATAGTAATTATATACATATTTTCAAGTTTTTGTCTAATTATTTTTTGCCATTTTTTCTCTTTTCATTCAGAGACCTCTGTATATAGCATAGATTTTTTTAACATGTACTTTCTATTTAGTGCTATTTATATTTTCATTAGTATTTGCTAAGTCTAATAGTTTTCTATTACCATGTAACAAAGTACTAAAAACACAGTGACAAGATATATATATTTATTATCTCACTTTTGTGGGTCAGAATTCCAAGAGCAGCTTAGCTAGATGAGTCTGGTTCTGAGTTTCTTAGGAGGTTGCAAACAAGGTGTCAGCAGCAGCTTTGGTCACCTCCAGACTTCACTGGAGGAATATTCACTCTGAGCTCTCTCATGTGGTTGTTAGCAAGACTCAGGATCTTGCTGGCTGTAGGCTGATGATATCAAGATATCAGTTTCTCACTACTTAGTCCTCTCCCTAGGCTCGTGAGTTTTCCCCAGAGTGAGGAATGAGAAAGAGAGAGAGAGAGAGAAAGAGAGAGAGAGAGATAGGCTGAGAATCTAAGAGAGAAGCCATAGTGTTTATATAACCTAATCTCAGAAGTGACAACCTATCACTTCGGCTCTATCCTTTCCATTAGAAGTGAGTCACTAACCCACTAATCCAGTCCACCCTCAAGGGGAGGGCTTAAACAAGGACATAAATTCCAGGAGATGACAATCATTGAAGACCATCTTAAACACTGCCTGAAAGAGAAAGTACAGTTTAAGCTACACTTTTCTTTGTGGTTGCAATCTTTATCAAGTTATGATATGATGATTGTGCTTCACAGAAATGAATGTTGTAGTTTTCTCTTTTGTTCTATGCCAGGGAAAATTTTGCTTACTGATTACATTTTACTGAAATGTTTGAAGCTTATTTAGCCCTGAACTATTTTAGTAGGTTATTCTTTGACTTTTTTTCCCAGTTATTCAATGATTGCTTGCCTAATCAAGTTATGTCCTGCTTTTTGAATCAGTATTTACCCCCAACACAGAGTACCACCTGCCTCACTAAGATTTTAAAATTTATTTACATATATTAATACATGTGATTATTTACAATGTTATTATAATCTAATTCTCCCACAAACATGACCCTAATTCCAAGCTAAGCAATTTAGCATGATTCTATGTCCCTGCACTGTCCAAGATCGGACTTTATTTTTCTTTCTGTTCATTTGAAAATTATTCTTATGTATTTTAAAATTCAGGTTTAATTTATTTTTAATTTATTTTTATTGGGTTATAATTGACAAATAAAATTTTAAGATGTTTAAAGTATATGTCCTTGTGGTTTGATATACATTTGCATTGTGAAAGGACTCCTGCCCCACCCCCCAGTCATGTTAATTAGAACATCCATCAGCTCCCATTTATCTTTTTTTTTTTTTTTTTGGTGAGAACATTTAAGTTCTACTATCTTGGCAAATTTCAATTATACAGTACAGTGTTATCAATTCTAGTCACCAAGTTATATTTTAGATCCTCAAACCTTATTCACCTTATAGGTGAAAGTTGGGAAAGTGGCATAAAACTCTCAAGTCAGCTCTGCAGGTGGAGAATATGTTAAGCAGGGCCTTGTAAAACCTAAAAATCTTATCTTCTGAGAATAGTAAAACTGACCTCCTAGCCTTCATGGGAAATTTTCTGGATAAAGACATGAAGAATGCAGACTATCTGGAATACCATCTTGACTATCAGAAGGAACTAGAAGAGGTGGCCCAGCAAAAAAGTCTTGTTTGAGAGGCCTGCTGAAGCATCAGGTGAAAACTTAACTTCTGAAGGCAACACTGCAAGTGTTCCTTTGTAGTAAGTCTTAAAGTTAGCTAAACATATTTGTCTTTTCCATTTACCAGAAGACTACTTTCTTTATTTCTAGTATTCTAATCCTCGTTGTGCATGCAAATAAGTCTTCTTTGCATTGTAAAATATGTATGTATATATAAACATTAAAATATATGATATATGAAAAGATATGTAAATATATTGTTATATATGAATATATGTTTATAAGTATATATGTAAATGCCCTGAGGGCATTATGCTAAATAAAATAAGCCAGACACAGAAAGATAAATACTGCATAGTATCAGTTATACATGGAATCTAAAAAAAATTCCAAATTCATAGAAACAGAGAGTAGAAGGTGGTTGCCAGGGACTTGGTGGGGAGGGCTAGAGGAAATATGGAGAGGCTGGTGAAAGGGTATAAATATTCTTACATATCTTAATTTTATATTATTTTATTTCTAAATTATATATTTCAATAGTTTTATTAAGATTGTATTGTTTTATAACCATATTTACAATTTTATTTTTTATAATTTACAATGGCTTCCTAGTATCAGCACTCAGTGCTTGTATTTTTTAAAGTGGTTTCCCAATTTTTGAGTTCTTTCTCAAACTTGTCTTTTACAATGATATGGTGATCCAATAGATTAATTTTATTTTTTGCTGCCTCCATTAGAGATTTTTGTTGTTAATTGACATTTTTAGATTCCTTGAAATATATCTCTCAATAAACTCACATTTACTGTCAATCCTATACTTTCTGGTATCCTGTTTCTGTTCACAGGAAATAGATCTCTTAAGAAGTCCAAATAATTGTTTTAAAATTCCCATGTACTTATTATACTGTTTTCCGAGTTATATTCTTCCTTTGAGTTTTTAGTATGACATTGTCTTTTTCTTTTTACTTGGAAGAATTTTTTATATGCCACATATTTATTTTTATTGTTAATCATTCTTTGATGAGAAGAGTTATATCCAGGCATGATCTTTGCCAATTAAAAGCATATAGAGGCTGCCCTTATGTTACTTATTGCCCATAGAGTTGCTGTTAATTTCCAGAAATAATTCATCAGTTTTAAATTGCAGGCAATTCTGAGTAGCCTGATGAAATCTCTGGCTGACCTGCTCCTTGCCACCTAGGATGTGAATCATCCCTCTGTCCAGTTTATTCTGCCCATTAGCTGCTTAGTAGCCATCTTTGTTATCAGATCGACTGTTGTGGTATCACAGTGCTGTGTTCAAGTCACGCTTATTTATTTAATAATGGTCCCAAAGTGCAAGAATAGTGATGCTGGTAATTTGGATCTGCCAAAGAGGAGCCCTAAAGTGCTCCTTTAAATGAAAATGTGAAAGTTTTTGACTTAATAAGGAAAGAAAAAAAGCTGTGTGCTGAGATGGCTAAGATCTACGATAAGAATGAAACTTCTATTCAAGAAGTTGTGCAGAAGGAAAAAGAAAGTCATACTAGTTTTACAGTCACACCTTGAACTGCAAAAGTTACTGCCACAGTAAATTTTGGTGCTAAGTGTTTAGTTAAGATGTTAAAGGCACTAAATTTGTTCAATGTTGAGATATTTTGAGAGAAACCATATTCACGTAAATTTTATTACAGTATATTGTTATAATCATTCTATTTTATTATTAGTTATTATTGTTAATCTCTTACTGTGTCCAATTTTAAGTTAAACTTTATCATAGGTATGTCTGTATAGGACAAAGCACAGTGATTATAGGGTTTGGTACTATTCGAGGATTCAGGCATCCACTGGGGATCTTGGAATATATCCTGCATGGATAAGGGAGAACTACTGTATGTCTAATTCTTCCCTTGGTCTATGTTTCATGACTGCTTTCAAACGTGTGCAATGCTAATATATATTTCATGTTCTGACAATGAGTTGTCAGCCAGTGTTAGTTTCCAAAGTTGTGGGTTTTTCTGTTTCTATGTCTTGATAACTTTTTAGCACGAAGAGACAAAGTCAAAGATCTAATTAGACACTATTTTAAACTAAAATTTTAAGTTTATTATTATTTTTTTACAAAATAAGGAGGAAAAACTCATGATATAAAAGTTTAAATTGAAATAACTCTACCATAGTCCATGGAATACATAGATATATTTCTGATGTTGTTCATTTGGCTCCAATATTGATTTTCATCAAGAATAGTAAAGTCTATTTTAGTGTGACTGCCTGTGTTTTATACATCCTCATCCAGATTGTAATTTAAAAGGTGGCATTGTTTCTTCTCAGTGTAGCAATTTCACCAATTTTTGTCCCACTAGAAATAGTAAAATGAATGCACCTAAATAGAAAATTGTTTGTTTTTTTCACCATAACACATTATCATTTTGATTCCTCAACCCCTTACCCCAAATTTTAACATTTAATTAGCACATCATGTTACTTGTGAAGAAGAAACGATTCCTTAGAATGGCAGGTGGCAGGGTCCAAAGTCATTGGAAATTTATACCATTTCTTTTGAAGAACAAAAAGTAACAGATAAAATATGTAAATGATAATGTCAGTTTAGGATCCTGTTTTTGAAATATTTTAAAAATAAAAATGCACTTATAAAATGTAATCTTACAAGAAGATTGTCTAAATTTACTATTCAAACATTTAGCACAATGTTAGGCTGTAATTATTATTGAGTATTATTTCAAATTTGGTGTGTTCACATTGGTCAAGAAAGTTAACAATCACATAGGTATGTCTTAAACCATATCCACAATCATTGACATTGATAGTTACCTGGTAATATGCTTTAAAATAAAATGTATTATAAAGAAATTATAAAACAGCTGATCAAGGTAAAAAATTAGTTATTTGCAGATATAAAGTTATTGACACAATGTGAATTTCCACTGTCTTAAAATATACTTATGCCTGCAAGGTTCCTGCCAGTAACTTCCTGCAGTTGAGGAAACTGCCATGATTGGCACTGACATTCAAGAGCATCCCCCAGGCAAATACCTTCAGACAGTCATCTATTGATGCCTGTCTATAGGCAGAGGAAAGCCTTAGAACAGTAGCTCTGTAGAAGAAATTATTCCCTTGACTGTTACAGGAAGGACATTAAAGAATACAGAAAAATATTAGCTCTCATATATACAGTTCTTTTCATTCCAAAGACTTTGGCAAAGTCGTCGTTTGTTTCTAATATTATTTAAAAGACAGTACAGTCAACATATTGCTAAGCTGTAAGTTGAAACTCATACTAACTGGTATATATGACCTGCTCAGTTCTGGTAAACAAAACTCCACTGATTCCTCAGCATGCACTGAGCACTATGCTTGGTCCAATGGGTCTGCACAATATAAATTTTTATAAATAAGGTTTAAGAGGAATAGGTTTGAAGTTAAAAAGTATTTCAATAGAATCCTATCTTTGCCTTTTGGCTGCATGCTTTTTGTTAAACTACATAATCTCCTTAAGAGTTAGAGTTTTTAATATAAAATGGAGGTGTATTGTCTGATTCCTTAAGTGGTTATGATGATTAAATTTTATAATCTGTTTTAAGTTCTCAACACAGTAACCCAGTTATCACTCTAGAAAAAGCACTGAATGAATGCAAGTCATTACTGTTATTGTACTATCAAAAATCTCTTAGTATCAACTATGAAGACACAGTTATATAGGTGTTACTTTTCTTCCTGAGAAGTTCTTAATATGTTTAAAAGGAAAAAATCCAGAGTAGTATATCTCAAAATATCCTTAGTAAAGATTAAAATAGATTACAAATGTGAACTGAAATTGAAGTGATTTATAAATATATTCTTGTATATTTATACAAGAAATACATTTGTGTAGATGGAATTTGGATGCTATTGAAACATTTATGGAAAATTATGTTTAAAAAAGAATTAATTGAATGAGACAGGTAGCTATACCAAATTAAGTGAAAGATCAGACGTTTCCTTTATGGGAGAGAAATATTAAAAACTAACAGTAATATTCACTAATGATATAAACCAGAAAAGAAACCAGTGATCATAATAATTAAGTCATGAAATGGTCAGAAATATATCACCAAAAACTAGTTTACATCACCAATAAAGACTCTACAAGGCAAAAGTGATACTATTAGCTAAGCAAGATATTTATCCTGTATGGTCTCCAGAAAGGAACTCAAAGACATTGTGTATTAAAAATTAACTGAAATACTAGATTAAGACCAGTAAAACTCATAATAAAAAGATACTATATGCTGCTTATATTTTAATGTCTTTAAATTTTGTTTTCAATGCTATTTCCTCCAAAACTTAATATCTACATACATATACATTTTTAGTCAGAATTATGCAGAAAAAATTCTTTAACATGTATAAAATATTTTTACTTTTGTACATTTCTCTGTGAATAATAAAAATAATGAGCCTAATCTACTGTAACATTCAAAAATGTCTTGTCTGGGCTTCCCTGGTGGCGCAGTGGTTGAGAGTCCGCCTGCCGATGCAGGGGACACGGGTTCGTGCCCCGGTCTGGGAGTATCCCACATGCCGCAGAGCGGCTGGGCCCGTGAGTCATGGCCGCTGAGCCTGCGCATCCGAAGCCTGTGCTCCATAACGGGAGAGACCCGCATACTGCCAAAAAAAAAAAAAAAAAAGTATTTTCAAAAGATTTCCACTAAGATAGACATGCTTACTTCAGAGTAGTTTAACCAGCCTGAGGAGACATGATTTACAAAACCATTTTTATTGGACACACAAGTAAAATTTAATACCTTTAGAATACAATATACATAGTTAATGCTGGTGAGATTTTAAGAAATTAATAATGAATATTTCTTTATTCTCAGTTTAGAACTAAGCTAAAACTAAGACATATAGGAGATCCAAAAGCAGGGATAAAATGTCAGCTTTTAACTGACACATAGATTTGGAAGTGTGGCTTTAGATCTGTTGATCAAAAGTTGATAATGGCTTGATAACGAAAATGAATTTTACAGAAAACACTCTTACCCATTTTTCGACTCCACCTGCTAATTATTTTTTAATAGGTTAACTCCATTAAGTCAAAAAATCTAGACCAATATGAAGTAGTCTTAGAAAGCTGTATAGCCAAGGAAAGCCAAATTTCCAAAATCTCATCTCAGTTGTTATCAAGAGAGATAATACAAGGAAAAGAAACTCCCAGAGCCTGAGGTCAGAGGTAACAGAAAACAGTGGGCAAGCAGGTATTTTCCTGAGAGCAGAATTAAGGATTAATGAAAGTACCTAGTGCATCTACAAATCAAAGACCCGTGTAATGCTTCTCCAGTGGGATTTTAAAATTTCTATGGATCAATGACCGTGAAGTATTTTCACTTCTTCTTTCTGAATAGAAGTGTTCATTGAAATTATTCCACCTTTTTTTCCCACTGAATACTTGGTGAACAGAGGCTGATTACTTGATGGAGTCACATCTCTCCTAATGTAGAGACTGCTGTGTATCACCAGAGGTGCTGGACTTTCGAGCTGGATGCAGTGATGGGTTGGAACTTTCATGTGGATGGGATGAGTGTTTTATTTCATGGTAATGAGAAAGAAAGGAGATTTTTATGATAAAAATTGAGGCAACTTCTAGCAAACAGGTCATGGGTGAAAGTGACAAGTATTATTTCTGGACTGAAGTAATAAAAACACCCTGCATAATGTCCCATGTTCTCTTATTCTCTCTTGAAGTAACCTTAAAACACTCATGTTGAGATTATGAAGGCACAAAATAGAGACAGACAAGATTCTTAAATAGCGACTTACAAGGAGCTGTCCTAGAGAGTTTCCCAAACTATTTCAGAATTTCTTTGAATGGAAAACAAACCTCTATGAAGATAAAATCCTGAAATGTCGTGATTAAACAACGTGTTTTACATCTTTATTGGAGTATAATTGCTTTATAATGTGTCAGTTTCTGCTGCAAACAAAGTGAATCAGCTATACGTATACATATATCCCCATATACCCTCCCTCTTGCGTCTCCCTCCCACCCTCCCAACCTACCCCTCTAGGTGGTCACAAAGCACCAAGCTGATCTCCCTGTGCTATGTAGCTGCTTCCTACTAGCTATCTCTTTTACATTTGGTAGTGTATATATGTCAATGCTACTCTCTCACTTCGTCCCAGCTTACTCATCCCCGTCCGTGTCCTCAAGTCCATTTTCTAACTCTGTGTCTTTATTCCTCTCCTGCCCTTAGGTTCATCAGAAACATTTTTTTTTAATTCCATATATATGTGTTAGCATATGGTATTTATTTTACTCTTTCTGACTTACTCCCACTCTGTATGACAGACTCTATGTCCATCCACCTCACTACAAAAACTCAATTTCATTTTTCTTTAATGGACGAGTAATATGCCATTGTATATATATATATATATATATATATATATATATATATATATATAGCCACATCTTCTTTATCCATTCATCTCTTGATGGACACTTAGGTTGCTTCCGTGTCCTGGCTATTGTAAATAGTGCTGCAATGAACATTGGGATGCATGTATCTTTTCCAATTATGACTTTTTTCAGGGTATATGCCCAGTAGTAGGATAGGTGGATCATATGGTAGTTCTATTTTTTGTTTTTTTAAGGAAGCTCCATACTATCTTCCATAGTGGCTGTGTCAATTTACATTCCCACCAACGGTGCAAGAGGGTTCCCTTTTCTCCACACCCTCTCTATCATTTGCTGTTGGTAGGTTTTCTGATGATGCCCATTCTAACTGGTGTGAGGTGATACCTCATTGTAGTTTTGATTTGCATTTCTCTAATAATTAGTGACGTTGAGCATCCTTTCATATGTTTGTTGGAAGTCTGTATATCTTCTTTGGAGAAATGTCTATTTAGATCTTCTGTCCATTTTTGGATTGGGTTTTTTCTTTTGCTGATATTGAGGTGTATGTGCTACTTGTATATCTTGGAGATTAACCCTTTGTCAGTTGCTTTTTTTGCAAATAGCTTGTTCCCATTCTGAGAGTTGTCTTTTCATCTTGTTTATGGTTTCCTTTGCTATGCAAAAGCTTTTAAATTTCATTAGATTCAATTTGTTTATTTTTGTTTTTTTTTTCCATTTCTTTGGGAGATGGGTCAAAAAGGATCTTGCTGTGATTTATGTCAAAGAGTGTTCTTCCTGTTTTCCTTGAAGACCTTTTTAGTGTATGGCCTTACATTTAGGTTTTTAATCCATTTTGAGTTTATTTTTGTGTATGGTGTTAGGAAGTGTTCTTCTACATGTATCTGTTCAGTTTTCCTAGCACCACTTATTGAAGAGGCTATCTTTTCTCCATTGTATAATCTTGCTTCCTTTATCAAATATAAGGTGACCATATGTGCATGGGTTTATCTCTGGGCTTTCTATTCTGTTCCATTGATTTATATTTCTGCTTTTGTGCCAGTACCATACTGTCTTGATTACTGTAGATTTTTAGTATTCTCTAAAGTATTGTCTGAAGTCAGGGAGTCTGACTTCCTCCAGCTCCGTTTTTCATTCTCAAGATTGCTTTGGCTACACTGGGTCTTTTTTGTCTCCGTACAAGTTGTGAAATTTTTGTTCTAGTTCTGTGAAAAACACCATTGGTAGTTTGACAGGGATTGCATTGAATCTATAGATTGCTTTGGGTAGTATAGTCATTTTCATAAGGTTGATTCTTGCAATCCAAGAACCTGATATATCTCTCCATCTGTTTGTATCATCTTTAATTTCTTTCATCAGTGCCTTATAGTTTTCTGCATACAGGTCTTTTGTCTCCTTAGGTAGTTTTTTTCTTTTTGTTGCAATGGTAAATGGGTGTACTTCCTTAATTTCTCTTTCAGATTTTTCATCATTAGTATATAGTAATGCAACAGATTTCTGTGCATTAATTTTGTATCCTGCTACTTTACCACATTCATTGGTTAGCTTTGGTAGTTTTCTGGTAGCATCTTTATGATTCTCTATGTATAGCATCATGTCATCTTCAAACAGTGACAGCTTTACTTCTTCTTTTTCGATTTGGATTCTTTTATTTCTTTTCCTTCTCTGATTGGCGTGGCTAAAACTTCCAAAACTATGTTGAATAATAGTGGTAAGAGTGGGCATCCTTGTCTTGTTCATGATTTTAGAGGAAACGGTTCCAGTTTTTTGCCATTGAGAACGATGTTGACTTTGTGTTTACATATATGGCCTTTATTATGAGGAGGTAAGTTCCCTCTATGCCTACTTTCTGGAGAGTTTTATCATAAATCGGTGTTGAATTTTGTTGAAAACTTTTTCTGCATCTATTGAAATGATGATATGCATTTTCTCCTTCAATCTGTTAACATGGTTTATCACATGGATTGATTTGTGCATATTAAAAAACCCTTGCATTCCTGGGATAAACCCCACTTGATCATGGTGTATGACCCTTTTAATGTGCAGTTGGATACAATTGCTAGTGGTTTGCTGAGGATTTTTGCATCTATGTTCATCAGTGATATTGGTCTGTAGTTTTGTTTTTTTTGTGACATCTTTATGTGGTTTTTGTATCAGGGTGACGGTGGCCTCCTAGAGTGAGTTTGGGAGTGTTCCTCCCTCTGCCATATTTTGGAAGAGTTTGAGAAGGATAGGTGTTAGCTCTTCTCTAAATGTTTGATAGAATTCTCCTGTGAAGTCATCTGGTCCTGGGCTTTGTTTGTTGGAAAAAAATTTTAATCAAAATTTCAATTTCAGTGCTTGTAATTGGTTGTTTATATTTTCTATTTCTTCCTGATTCAGAATCAGAATGTTGTGATTTAGAATTTCTCCATTTCTTCCAGGTTGTCCATTTTATTGGCATAAAGTTGCTTGTAGTAATCTCTCATGATCCTTTGTATTTCTGTAGTGTCAGTAGTTACTTCCTTTTCATTTCTAACTCTGTTGATTTGAGTCTTCTACCATTTTTCTTGATGAGTCTGGCTAGTGGTTTAACAATTTTATCTTCTCAAAGAGCCAGCTTTTAGTTTTATTGATCTTTGCTATTGTTTTCTTCATTTCTTTTTCATTTATTTCTGATCTGATTTTTATGATTTCTTTCCTTCTGCCAACTTTGGGGATTTGTTGTTCTTCTTTCTCTAATTTCTTTAAGTGTTAGGTTAGGTTGTTTATTCGATCTCTCTTGTTTCTTGAGGTAGGATTGTATTGCTCTAAACTTCCCTCTTAGAACTGCTTTTCCTGCATCCCATAGGTTTTGGGTCATCATGTTTTCATTGTCATTTGTTTCTAGGTATTTTTTGATTTCCTCTTTGATTTCTTCAGTGATCTCTTGGTTATTTAGTAGCATATTGTTTAGCCCCCATCTGTTTGTATTTTTTACAGATTTTTCCGTGCAATTGATATCTAGTCTCATAGAGTTGTGGTCGGAAAAGATACTTGATATGATTTCAATTGTCTTAAATTTATCAAGGCTTGATTTGTGACCCAAGATATGATCTATCCTGGAGAATGTTCCATGAGCACTTGAGAAGAAATTGTATTCCGTCATTTTGGAATAGAATGTCCTGTAAATATCAATTAAGTCCATATTGTCTAATGTGTCATTTAAAGCTTGTTTTTCCTTATTTATTTTCATTTTGGAATATCTGTCCATTGGTAAAATTGAGGTGTTAAAGTCCCCTACTATGATTGTGTTATTGTCAATTATCTGTTTTATGGCTGTCAGCATTTGCCTTATGTACTGAAGTGCTCCTATGTTGGGTGCATAAATATTTATAATTGTTATTTCTTCTTCTTGAATTGGACCCTTGATCATTATGTAATGTCCTTCCTTGTCTCTTGTAATATCCTTTAATTTAAAGTCTATTTTATCTGATATGAGAATTGCTACTCCAGCTTTCTTTTGATTTCCATTTGAGTAGAATATCTTTTTCCATCCCCACACTTTCAGTCTGTATGTGTCTCCCTAGGTCTGAAGTGGGTTTCTTATAGACCGTATACATACGGGTCTTGTTTTCCTATCCATTCAGCCAGTCTGTCTTTTGGTTGAAGCATTTAATCCATTTACATTTAAGGTAATTATTGATATGTATGTTCCTATTACCATTTTCTTAACTGTTTAGGGTTTGTTATTGTAGGTCTTTTCCTTCTCTTGTATTTCCTGCCTAGATAAGTTCCTTTAGCATTTGTTAAAGCTGGTTTGGTGGTGCTGAATTCTCTTAACTTTGGCTTGTGTGTGAAGCTTTTTATTTATTTTCAAATCTGAATGAGATCCTTGCTGGGTAGAGTAATCTTCATTGTAGGTTTTTCCCTTTCATCACTTTAAATATGCCCTGCTACTCCCTTCTGGCTTGCAGAGTTTCTGCTGAAAGATCAGCTGTTAACCTTATGGGGATACCCTTGTATGCTATTTGTTTCTTTTCCTTTACTGCTTTTAATCATTTTTATTTGTATTTAATTTTATATAGTTTGATTAATGTGTGTCTTGGTGTGTTTCTCATTGGATTTATCCTGTATGGGACTCTCAGTGTTTCCTGGACTTTATTGACTATTTCCTTTCCCATATTAGGGAAGTTTTCAACAATAATCTCTTCAAATATTTTCTCAGTCCCTTTCTTTTTCTCTTCTTCTGGGATCCATATAATTTGCCTTTTCATTCATTTAATGTTGTCAGAGGTCTCTGAGACTGTCCTCAATTTGTTTCATTCCTTTTTCTTTCTTCTCCTCTGTGGTAGTTATTTCCACTATTTTATCTTCCAGGTCACTTATCCATTCTTCTGCCTTAGTTTTTCTGCTATTGATTTTTTTCTAGGGAATTTTTACTTTCACTTATTGTGTTCTTCATCATTGTTTCTTTGCTCTTTAGTTCTGCTAGTTCCTTTTAAATGTTTATTTCATTTTCTCCATTCTATTTCCAAGATTTTAGATGATTTTTACTATAATTACTCTGAATTATTTTTCAGGTAGACTGCCTATTTCCTCTTCATTTGTTTAGTCAGGTGGATTTTTACCTTGCTCCTTCAGCTGCTGCATATTTCTCTGTCTTCCCATTTTGCTTAACTTACTGTGTTTGAAGTCTCCTTTTCACAGGCTGCAGGTTCGTAATTCCCATTGATTTTGGTGTCTGCCCCCTGTAGTTAAGGTTGGTTCAGTGGTTTGTGTAGGCTTCCTGGTGGAGGGGACTGGTTCCTGTGTTCTGGTAGCTGGATCTTGTCTGTCTGGTGAGCAGGACTCCGTCTCATGGTGTTTTAGGGTGTGTGTGAACTTAATATGATTTTAGGCAGTCTCTCTGCTAATGATTGTGGTTGTGCTCCTGTCTTGCTCATTGTTTGGCATGCGGATTCCAGCACTGTAGCTTGCTGGCTGTTGGTTGGAGCTGGGTCTTAGTGTTGAGATGGAGATCTCTGGGAGAGCTCTCACTGATTGATATTATGTGGGGCTGGGACATTTCTGGTGGTCGAATATCCTGAACTTGACTGTCCCACCTCAGAGGCTCATGCCTGAAACCTGGTCAGAGAACCAAGATCCTGTTAACCTCATGGCTCAGAATAAAAGGGAGAAAAAAAGAAAGAAAAATAAATAAATAAAATATAATAATTAAAATAAAAAGTGAGAGAATTATTAAAATAAAAATAATTTAAAAAAACAAAATTGCTTCCCTGGTGGCACAGTGGTTGAGAGTCCGCCTGCTGATGTAGGGGACACAGGTTCATGACTTGGTCTGGGAAGATCCCACATGCCACAGAACAGCTATGCCCGTGAGCCATGGCCACTGAGACTGTGCATCCGGAGACTGCGCATCCAGAGCCTGTGCTCCACAATGGGAGAGTCTACGACAGTGAGAGGCCCATGGACTGCAAAAAAAAAAAAACAAAAAAAAAAAAAAAAAAAAAAAAAACGAAGAGAGGAACCAAACCAATAAACTAATCCTCCAATGATAACAAGTGCTAAAAACTATACTAAGATAAACATAAAAATCAGAAACAAGTCAGTCGCAGACAGCAATCCCCAATTCTACAGTTGCTTCCAAGGTCCTCCACCTCATCTCTGGGTTGATTCATTGTCTATTCAGGTATTCCACAGATACAGGGTACATCAAGTTGATTGTGGGCATTTAATCCGCTGTTCCTGAGGCTGCATGTATAGATTTCCCTTTCTCTTCTTTGTTTGCACAGCTACTGGTGTTCTGCTTTGGTTTTCTCCCTGCCTCTGCATGTAGGTTGCCCTCAGCCTTCTGTTCCTGCCCGGACAGGATGAGGTTAAAGCAGTGGCTGATTTGGGGGCTCTGTCTCACTCAGGCCAGGGTGAGGGAGGGGTACTGTAGTTATAATTGGAACGCAGGGTGAGCCTGCAGCGACAGAGCCTGGCATGATGTTGAAACAGCCTGAGGCATGCCGTGTGTTCTCCCAGGGAAATTTCCCCTGTATCACGGGACCCTGGCAGTAGCAGGCTGCACTGGCTCCCAAACGGATGTGGATAGTGACCTGTGCTTGCATACAGAATTATTGGTGGCTGCAGCAGCAACATTAACGTTTCATGCCTGTCTCTGGTGTCCAAGCTGATAGCCATGACGTGTGCCTATCTCTGGAGCTCGTTTAGGTGGTGCTCTGTCTGCTGTGGGCAGACAGAAGAGGAATCCCCTCTCCTTACGCACCCTGAAACAATGGTCTCTTGTCTCTTAGGCAGGTCCAGAGTTTTTCCTAGACTCCCTCCCAGCTAGCTGTGGTGCACTAACCCCCTTCAGGCTGTGTTCATGGAGCCAACCCCAGTCCTCTCCCTGTTTCCTGACCTCTGAAGCCTGAGCCTCAGCTCACAGCCCCAACCTGTCCCAGGGGGTGAGCAGACAAGCTTCTCAGGCTAGTGAGTGCTGGTTGGCACTGATCCTCTGTGCGGGAATCTCTCCACTTTGCCCTCTGCAACCCTGTTGCTGCACTCTCCTCCATGGCTCTGAAGCTACCCCCCCACCCACCCCCCATTTCCACCAGTGAAGGGGTTTTCTAGGGCACAGAAACGTTTCCTCCTTCACAGCTCCCTCCCAGAGGCACAGGTCCTGTCTCTATTCTTTTGTCTCTCTCTCTCTGTTTGTTTGTTTGTTTTTTTCTTTTGCTCTACCCAGTTATGTGGAGAATTTCTTGCCTTTTTGGAAGTCTGAGGTCTTCTGCCAGCATTCAGTAGGTGTTCTGTAGGAGCTGTTCCACATGTAGATGTATTTTTGATGTATTTGTGAGGAGCAAGGTGATCTCCACGTCTTACTCCTCCACCAACTTGAAGGTCCCTCAGTGATTTAATTTTTGTTATTGAGCTCTAACTTTTATGCAATCTGGTATATCTATATGTCATATACACAATGCCATGATTTAAATAAAGTTAAGTCTATACATATAAAAATATAGACCAGTGGAAAACACATACAAATTGAGTGATTCACTTTTCCTTGCAGAGTTGAGAAATCAGGATAGGTATTCTTATAGAAGTCTTGCTATATGGGAAAAAGATGTCAGAGGGAAGGAAGTTTTCCCAAAAACAAGCCTGGAAGGAATATGCATTACATATTAATTAGGACATTAGCTTTACAAATGTATCTATTACTTACTTATAAAATATTTTTAAATTTTTATGTGCAGCATTTAATTTTTTTTGTCTGAATGATCTACTAATTTTAGACATAAAATAAATATCAATAGATATGTTTCTGTAATTATCCTACAAATCATGCTATTTTTTAAAGTTAAATGGAACACACTTAATAATTATTCCAGAACAACTAATGTAAACTAAGACTCTTCTGGGAAAACTAGGAAATATGATCACCCTCCCAAGAAGTTTTTCAAAGCACTGGAAGGTACCTCCATCTTCCTTTCCTGTCTTCTTCCTCCTGAAAAATAAAGCCAAACAAAAACAAAAGAAACCTGCCTTTCTTTGCTTAAAATACATTTGATATAAATACAGACATTCATACCACTATTGGAGTTTAGACTTAAAAATGCAAATATTCTTGGGTAACACACCGATTAGCATGGATATGTTCATAGCAGGATTTAGTGGAAGGCGGTCACTGGTAACATAAAGTAGAGGGGGCTGAGAGTAAGGCTATGAGGGTTTCCATAGTAAAACAAAGGGTAATAAGTAATGACTGCATGCACATAAGACAAACTTCACTTACTTTAGTCTTGCAAAGAGCCAGCAATATCTGAATATATAGTTCCTAAAAGTGAATTATCATTAACCTTGAGAGAAATTTCATGGTGCATGTTTTATTGTTCTCATTTTATTTCTAATTTCAGACTACTGCCAAGCAACTTTTCTTTCTCCTTCAATAATTACCTGAAATCCAAACTTCTACATGAAGTTTTCAGTGATTAAGTCATTTAAAGAAATTATATAGTCTTGAGCAATAATCAGAGCAGTTATCCATTTTAGATGAGTCATCTGAATAATAAATGCTAAAAAAATTCCTCTTCAATGGCACTTTTAGCCTGAATTTTTTCTATAATTACCTTAATTTCTCAGTACAATTACTAAATGTCCACACACTTCTTTTAAATTTTACTACTCAAATTACTTGCTCTTGCTCATCAGCTTTGCAAATTAATAGTATGTTAAATGCACCAGAGTAGCTTACTTGAAACGAATGCTAAAGTTAATTTTTCTAAATGGCTAATAAATGTGCTTTAAAAGACATTTAGTAATTATACGATTCTCATTCCAGAGTAAACTTGTATTTGAAAATACAGGTTTTCAATGTCTTCTCATGACATTGAAATTCATTAATGCCAACAATATTATTAACAAAGATAAGAATAACTACTAGTTCGTTTAGTCCCTAAAATGAGGCAGGTGCTGTATTAGGTATTTTATGTACATTGTCTCATATTCATTCTTAAAATAAGGCTGTAAGTTATATTTATTCCTATTTTAATCTTTGGACCTTATGCAGAAATCAGGCATCTCCTGTATGAATATACTTTTATATATTTTCTTCACCAGCTGTATGTCTTCCTTGGATAAATGTCTATTTAGGTCTTCTGCCCATTTTTTTTTTACTGGGTTGTTTGTTTTTCTAGTATTGAGCTGCATGAGTTGTTTATATAATTTGGAGATTAATCCTTTGGCCATTGATTCATTTGCAAATATTTTCTCCCATTCTGAGGGTTGTCTTTTCATCTTGTTTATGGTTTCCTTTGCTGTGCAAAAACTTTCATTTCATTAGGTCCCATTTGCTTAGTTTTGTTTTTATTTTCATTACTCTAGGAAGTGGGTCAAAGAAGACCTTGCTGTGATTTATGTCAAACAAAAACCTATGTCAAACAAAAACCTATATCAAACAAATCCTATGTTTTCCTCTAAGAGTTTTACAGTGTCTGGTCTTACATTTAGGTCTTTAATCCATTTTGAGTTGATTTTTGTGTATGATGTTAGGGAGTATTCTGATTTCATTTTTTTACATGTGGCTGTCCAATTTTCCCACCACCACTTATTGAAGAGACAGTCTTTTCTCCATTGTATATCCTTGCCTCCTTTGTCATAGATTAGTTGACCATAAGTGTGTGGGTTTATCTCTGGGCTTTCTATGCTATTCCATTTATCAATACTTCTGTTTTTGTGCCAGTACCATATTGTCTTGATTACTGTAGCTTTGTAGTATAGTCTGAAGTCAGGGAGTCTGATTCCTCTAGCTCAGTTTTTTTCCCTCAAGACTGCTTTGGTCATTTGGGGTCTTTTGTGTCTCCATACAAATTTTAAGATTTTTCATTCTATTTCTGTAAAGTATGCCACTGGTAATTTGATAGGGATCACATTGAATCTGTAGATTGCTTTGGGTAGTATAGTCATTTTCACAATATTGATTCTTCCAATCCAAGAACATGGTATATCTCTCTATATGTTTGTGTCATCTTTGATTTCTTTCATCAGTGTTGTATAGTTTTCTGAGTACAGGTGTTTTACCTCCTTAGATAGGTTTATTCCTAGGTATTTTGTTCTTTTTATTGCAAAGGTGAATGGGATTGTTTCCTTAATTTATCTTTCTGAACTTTCGTTGTTAGTGTATAGGAATGCAAGAGATGTCTGTGCATTAATTTTGTATCCTGCATATTTACCAAATTCATTGATTAGCTCTAGTAGTTTTCTGGTGGCATTTTTAGGATTCTCTTTGTATAGTATCATGTCATCTGCACACAGTGACAGTTTTACTTCTTCTTTTCCAATTTGTATTCCTTTTTATTTCTTTTTCTCCTCTGATTTCTGTGTCTAGGGCTTCCAAAGCTATGTTGAATAAGAGTGGCAAGAGTGGACATCCTTGTCTTGTTCCTGATCTTAGAGGTAATGTTTTCAGTTTTTTGGCATTGAGAATGATGTTTGCTGTGGGTTTGTCATATATGGCCTTTATTATATTGAGGCAGTTTCCCTCTCTGCCCACTTAGGGGAATTATTTTTAACTGATGATATCAGACCTCATATTTTCTGTATGCTTGCTTCCTTTCAGCTTAGGATGCTGGTATAAAGACATGACTCTGGGAGCTGTAAGAGCCATGCTGCTTTTATTATGTTGAAAAGCCAACAGGTTGGAGAACAAGTTGTTGCAGGTTGGAAATTTTTTTTTCTGTGTTGTTAGCAACATTTTTCAGCCATTGAATGAAACCTGGAAGTGCTTGCTCTTGATTTTTTGTGATGTAAACAACACGTACCCTTATGATCTAAGACACCATTAGATGTTCTTTGTTTCTACTCTAACAAATCAAACTGATTCAAAGGCCTATCATCACCCTTCACAAAAAAGTTCTCCATCAGGTGAAACACATGTATGCCTAATAGTGTTTTGAGCTTTAAACAAAAAGCAGGCTATGTGAGAGGAAAATGCAAAAATGTTTTACAAGATGTGCCATAAATTGGTTACCATACGTGTTTTTAGAAGCACCTAGTTTATTTTTTCTAAAGCCAGTTTTGAAGAAAACAAAAAAATATTTGTATATATATATATATATATATATATATATATATGTATGTATGTATGTATGTATTGTGTGTTCTCCTGGCATGCTAAAACTATCACTTTTATTTTTTTCATACCCACTTGTGATGGAAAAACCTGATGGAGAAATCTCCAATGAACAGAAGATGTAACCTCTCCATTCTGTTTCTTGGAGATAGATAGGTATAAATAAAGTTGTAGATATAGATATATACAATATATATTTTGTTTATTTCACATATGTATCTATATAAATATATATATCAATTAATACATATTTCATTTATCATATGTATATGTATATTTAAGAACATTACATATGTATGTGTATATATATATACACACAACATACATTTATGCTCAGATATATTTATATACACATATATGTAAAATCTCCAAAAGATTACATATGTATACACAGATAGATATATAGAGAGATATACATACACATATGTGTATATATATATATATATATATATATATATATATATATATATACACAAAAAGTTGTCTTTTATGGCAAGCTAACACTCTACTAATTATTTTATTTCACATATGTTTGTATGTGTCTTATGTTAATAAAATATATAATCAAAGTAGTGTTAGCTTACCTGAAGGAAATATGCCTTATTTCCCTTTATCTTAGAACACAATATAGTACTTGATATAGTTAGTACTCAATTAAGGGCATATGTGAGATATATTGTTGGATCTTTAAGGAAATGTTAAAGTCAATTTTTTAAGCACATTTATTAAGAAAAGGTAATAAAAATTTGGATAAAAAATAAACTTATACAATTAAATTCAGAAAATAAACTATGAAGAAAAGTAATGTCAATTACCCCTAAAATGTATTAAACATTAAGCTTTTGTTACAAATAATACAGTATAATACCTAAGACATAACATTGGAATAGTGACAGCTACTTCCACAAACAAGTAGCTATAACAGGTAGATGTCATCATTGGTGAAACTCAGAGTGGTTTCCAAATGATCAAATGTTCTCTCTACTTCTATTCAGTTTTGAAAATTGATTTGAAAATCTTTAAAGAAAATAGTAGAGTAGAATATAGCCACTTTTTTTTTTATTTTACAAATTTAATCAGTTATACATATGCATATGTTCCCATATCCCCTCCCTTTTGCGTCTCCCTCCCACCCTCCCTATCCCACCCATCCAGGCGGTCACAAAGAACCGAGCTGATCTCCCTGTGCTATGCGGCTGCTTCCCACTAGCTATCTACCTTACGTTTGGTAGTGTATATATGTCCATGCCGCTCTTTCACTTTGTCACAGCTTACCCTTCCCCCTCCATATCCTCAAGTCCATGCTCTAGTAGGTCTGTGTCTTTATTCCTGTCTTACCCCTATGTTCTTGATGACATTTTTTTCTTAAAATCCATATATATGTGTCAGCATACAGTATTTGTCTTTCTCTTTCTGACTTACTTCACTCTGTATGACAGACTCTAGGTCCATCCACCTCATTACAAATAGCTCAATTTCATTTCTTTTTATGGCTGAGTAATATTCCATTGTATATATGTGCCACATCTTCTTTATCCATTCATCCGATGATGGACACTTAGGTTGTTTCCATCTCCGGGCTATTGTAAATAGGGCTGCTATGAACATTTTGGTACAAGTCTCTTTTTGAATTATGGTTTTCTCAGGGTATATGCCCAGTAGTGGGATTGCTGGGTCATATGGTAGTTCTATTTGTAGTTTTTTAAGGAACCTCCATACCGTTCTCCATAGTGGCTGTACCAATTCACATTCCCACCAGCAGTGCAAGAGTGTTCCTTTTTTTCCACACCCTCTCCAGCATTTATTGTTTCTAGATTTTTTGATGATGGCCATTCTGACTGGTGTGAGATGATATCTCATTGTAGTTTTGATTTGCATTTCTCTAATGAGTAAAGATGTTGAGCATCCTTTCATGTGTTTGTTGGCTGTCTGTATATCTTCTGTGGAGAAATGTCTATTTAGGTCTTCTGCCCATTTTTGGATTGGGTTGTTTGTTTTTTTGCTATTGAGCTGCATGAGCTGCTTATAAATTTTGGAGATTAATCCTTTGTCAGTTGCTTCATTTGCAAATATTTTCTCCCACTCTGAGGGTTGTCTTTTCGTCTTGTTTATGGTTTCCTTTGCTGTGCAAAAGCTTTGAAGTTTCATTAGGTCCCATGTGTTTATTTTTGTCTTTATTTCCATTTCTCTAGGAGGTGGGTCAAAAGGATCTTGCTGTGATTTATGTCATAGAGTGTTCTGCCTATGTTTTCCTCTAGGAGTTTGATAGTGTCTGGCCTTACATTTAGGTCTTTAATCCATTTTGAGCTAATTTTCGTGTATGGTGTTAGGGAGTGATCTATTCTCATACTTTTACATGTCCCTGTCCAGTTTTCCCAGCACCACTTATTGAAGAGACTGTCCTTTCTCCACTGTACATTCCTGCCTCCTTTATCAAAGATAAGGTGACCATATGTCCGTGGGTTTATCTCTGGGCTTTCTATCCTGTTCCATTGATCTATCTTTTTGTTTTTGTGCCAGTACCATACTGTCTTGATTACTGTAGCTTTGTAATATAGTCTGAAGTCAGGGAATCTGATTCCTCCAGCTCCGTTTTTCGTTCTCAAGATTGCTTTGGCTATTCGGGGTCTTTTGTGTTTCCATACAAATTGTGAAATTTTTTGTTCTAGTTCTGTGAAAAATGCCATTAGTAGTTTGATAGGTATTGCATTGAATCTTTAGATTGCTTTGGGTAGTAGAGTCATTTTCACAATGTTGATTCTTCCAATCCAAGAACATGGTACATCTCTCCATCTATTTGTATCATCTTTAATTTCTTTCATCAGTGTCTTATAATTTTCTGCATACAGGTCTTTTGTCTCCTTAGGTAGGTTTATTCCTAGATATTTTATTCTTTTTGTTGTAATGGTAAATGGGAGTGTTTCCTTGATTTCACTTTCAGATTTTTCATCATTAGTATATAGGAATGCCAGAGATTTCTGTGCTTTAATTTTGTATCCTGCAACTTTACCAAATTCATTGATTAGCTCTTTTAGTTTTCTGGTAGCATCTTTAGGATTCTCTATGTATAGTATCATGTCATCTGCAAACAGTGACAGCTTTACTTCTTCTTTTCCCATTTGGATTCCTTTTATTTCCTTTTCTTCTCTGATTGCTGTGGCTAAAACTTCCAAAACTATGTTGAGTAAGAGTGGTGAGAGTGGGCAACCTTGTCTTGTTCCTGATCTTAGTGGAAATGGTTTCAGTTTTTCACCATTGAGGACGATGCTGGCTGTGGGTTTGTCATATATGGCCTTTATTATGTTGAGGAAAGTTCCCTCTAGGCCTACTTTCTGCAGGGTTTTTATCATAAATGGGTGTTGAATTTTGTCGAAAGCTTTCTCTGCATCTATTGAGATGATCATATGGTTTTTCTCCTTCAGTTTGTTAATATGGTGTATCACGTTGATTGATTTGCATATATTGAAGAATCCTTGCATTCCTGGAATAAACCCCACTTGATCATGGTGTATGATCCTTTTAATGTGCTGTTGGATTCTGTTTGCTAGTATTTTGTTGAGGATTTTTGCATCTATGTTCATCAGTGATATTGGCCTGTAGTTTTCTTTCTTTGTGACATCCTTCTCTGGTTTTGGTATCAAGGTGATGGTGGCCTCGTAGAATGAGTTTGGGAGTGTTCCTCCCTATGCTATATTTTGGAAGAGTTTGAGAAGGATAGGTGTTAGCTCTTCTCTAAATGCTTGATAGAATTCGCCTGTGAAGCCATCTGGTCCTGGGCTTTTGTTTGTTGGAAGATTTTTAATCACAGTTTCAATTTCAGTGCTTGTGATTGGTCTGTTCATATTTTCTATTTCTTCCTGATTCAGTCTTGGCAGGTTGTGCATTTCTAAGAATTTGTCCATTTCTTCCAGGTTGTCCATTTTATTGGCATAGAGTTGCTTATAGTAATCTCTCATGATCTTTTGTATTTCTGCAGTGTCAGTTGTTACTTCACCTTTTTCATTTCTAATTCTATTGATTTGAGTCTTCTCCATTTTTTTCTTGATGAGTCTGGCTAATGGTTTATCAATTTTGTTTATCTTCTCAAAGAACCAGCTTTTAGTTTTATTGATCTTTGCTATCGTTTCCTTCATTTCTTTTTCATTTATTTCTGATCTGATTTTTATTATTTCTTTCCTTCTGCTAACTTTGGGATGTTTTTGTTCTTCTTTCTCTAATTGCTTTAGGTGCAAGGTTAGGTTGTTTATTCGAGATGTTTCCTGTTTCTTAAGGTGGGATTGTATTGCCATAAACTTCCCTCTTAGAACTGCTTTTGCTGCATCCCATAGGTTTTGGGTCGTCGTGTCTCCATTGTCATTTGTTTCTAGGTATTTTTTAATTTCCTCTTTGATTTCTTCAGTGATCACTTCGTTATTAAGTAGTGTATTGTTTAGCCTCCATGTGTTTGTATGTTTTACAGCTCTTTTCCTGTAATTGATATCTAGTCTCATAGCATTGTGGTCGGAAAAGATACTTGATACAATTTCAATTTTCTTAAATTTACCAAGGCTTGATTTGTGACCCAAGATATGATCTATCCTGGAGAATGTTCCATGAGCACTTGAGAAAAATGTGTATTCTGTTGTTTTTGGATGGAATGTCCTATAAATATCAATTAAGTCCATCTTGTTTAATGTATCATTTAAAGCTTGTGTTTCCTTATTTATTTTCATTTTGGATGACCTGTCCATTGGTGAAAGTGGGGTGTTAAAGTCCCCTACTATGATTGTGTTACTGTCGATTTCTCCTTTTATGGCTGTTAATATTTCCCTTATGTATTGAGGTGCTCCTATGTTTGGTGCATAAATATTTAAAATTGTTATATCTTCTTCTTGGATTGATCCCTTGATCATGATGTAGTGTCCTTCTTTGTCTCTTCTAGTAGTCTTTATTTTAAAGTCTATTTTGTCTGATATGAGAATTGCTACTCCAGCTTTCTTTTGGTTTCCATTTGCATGGAATATCTTTTTCCATCCCCTTACTTTCAGTCTGTATGTGTCTCTAGGTCTGAAGTGGGTCTCTTGTAGACAGCATATATATGGGTCTTGTTTTTGTATCCATTCAGCCAGTCTGTGTCTTTTGGTGGGAGCATTTAGTCCATTTACATTTAAGGTAATTATTGATATGTATGTTCCTATTCCCATTTTCTTAATTGTTTTGGGTTCTTTATTGTAGTTCTTTTCCTTCTGTTGTGTTTCTTGCCTAGAGAAGTTCCTTTAGCATTTGTTGTAAAGCTGGCTTGGTGGTGCTGAACTCTCTCAGCTTTTGCTTGTCTGTAAAGGTTTTAATTTCTCCATCAAATCTGAATGAGATCCTTGCTGGGTAGAGTAATCTTGGTTGCAGGTTTTTCTCCTTCATCACTTTAAGTATGTCCTGCCACTCCCTTCTGGCTTGTAGAGTTTCTGCTGAGAGATCAGCTGTTATCCTGATGGGGATTCCCTTGTGTGTTACTTGTTGTTTTTGCCTTGCTGCTTTTAATATGATTTCTTTGTGTTTAATTTTTGACAGTTTGATTAATATGTGTCTTGGTGTATTTCTCCTTGGATTTATTCTGTATGGGACTCTCTGTGCCTCCTGGACTTGATTAACTATTTCCTTTCCCATATTAGGGAAGTTTTCAACTATAATCTCTTCAAATATTTTCTCAGTCCCTTTCTTTTCCTCTTCTTCTTCTGGAACCCCTATAATTCGAATGTTGGTGCATTTAATGTTGTCCCAGAGGTATCTGAGACTGTCCTCTGTTCTTTTCATTCTTTTTTCTTTATTTTGCTGTACAGCAGTTATTTCCACTATTTTATCTTCCACCTCACTTATCCGTTCTTCTGCCTCAGTTATTCTGCTATTGATCCCATCTAGAGTATTTTTTATTTCATTTATTGGGTTTTTAATCGATGCTTGATTCATCTTTAGTTCTTCTAGGTCCTTATTAACTGTTTCTTGCATTTTGTCTATTCTATTTCCCAGATTTTGGATCATCTTTACCATCATTATTCTGAATTCTTTTTCAGATAGACTGCCTATTACCTCTTCATTTGTTAGGTCTGGTGGGTTTTTATCTTGCTCCTTCTCCTTCTGTGTGTTTTTCTCTCTTCTCATTTTGCTTATGTTACTGTGTTTGGGGTCTCCTTTTTGCAGGCTGCAGGTTCGTAGTTCCCGTTGTTTTTGTTGTCTGTCCCCAGTGGCTAAGGTTGGTTTAGTGGGTTGTGTAGGCTTCTTGGTGGAGGGGACTACTGCCTGTGTTCTGGTGGATGAGGCTGGATCTTGTCTTTCTGGTGGGCAGGTCCACGTCTGGTGGTGTGTTTTGGGGTGTTTGCGGACTTTTTATGATTTGAGGCAGCCTCTCTGCTAATGGGTGGCGTTGTGTTCCTGTCTTGCTAGTTGTTTGGCATAGGGTGTCCAGCACTGTAGCTTGCTGGTCGTTGAGTGAAGCTGGGTGCTGGTGTTGAGATGGAGATCTCTGGAAGATTTTCACCGTTTGATATTATGTGGAGCTGGGAGGTCTCTTGTGGACCAGTGTCCTGAAGTTGGCTCTCCCACCTCAGAGGCACAGCACTGACTCCTGGCTCCTCAATTTGGGATGATTTGTTGTCTATTCATGTATTCCACAGATGCAGGGTACATGAAGTTGATTGTGGAGCTTTAATCCGCTGCTTCTGAGGCTGCTGGGAGAGGTTTCCCTTTCTCTTCTTTGTTCTCACAGCTCCTGGGTCTCAGCTTTGGATTTGGCCCCGCCTCTGCGTGTAGGTCGCCAGAGGGCGTCTGTTCTTCGCTCAGACAGGACAGGGTTAAAGGAGCAGCCTCTTCGGGGACTCTGGCTCACTCAGGCCGGGCGGGAGGGAGGGGCACCGAGTGCGGGGCGAACCTGCAGCGGCAGAGGTCGGCGTGACGTTGCACCAGCCCGAGGCGCGCCGTGCGTTCTCCCAGGGAAGCCGCCCCTGGATCCCGGGACCCCGGCCGTGGCAGGCTGCACAGGCTCCCGGAAGGGCAGTGTGGACAGTGACCTGCGCTCGCACACAGGCTTCTTGACGGCGGCAGCAGCAGCCCCAGCGTCCCACGCCCGTCTCTGGGCTCCGCGCTTTCAGCCGCGACTCGCGCCCGTCTCTGGAGCTCCTTTACGTGGCGCTCTTAATCCCCTCTCCTTGCCCACCAGGAAACCAAGAGGGAAGAAAAAGTCTCTTGCCTCTTCGGCAGCTCCAGAGTTTTCCCGGACTCCCTCCCGGCTAGCTGTGGCACATTAGCCCCCTTCAGGCTGAGTTCTCGCCGCCAGCCCCAGTCCTCTCCCTGCGCTCTGACCGAAGCCCGAGCCTCAGCTCCAGTGCCGCCCGCCCCGGCTGGGGAGCAGACAAGCCTCTCGGGCTGGTGAGTGCCACTCGGCACCGCTCCTCTGTTCGGGAATCTCTCTGCTTTGCCCTACCCAGGTATGTGGGGAGTTTCTTGCCTTTTGGGAGGTCTGGGGTCTTCTGCCAGCATTCAGTAGGTGTTCTGTAGGAGTTGTTCCACGTGTAGCTCTATAACCACTTTTAATCTAAAACAGTTTAGTGATATCAGACGTACATAGATAAGATTTTTAAACTTTGTGTTAGAAATTGATGCAATGATAAATTGCAAAGGAAATTAAATAAAAGACAGTAAATTATATGAGAAGAATGTGCTTTATGGAATGCAGGAGATATTAGTCTATAGCTGAGTTATTGGTCAAGAATATGGAAGTTTATGATCCAATCATGGCACCAATTAAACATGAAACCTTGGTGTCTTTTCTTGTGTTTGGTTTCCAAATAACTCTTCCTTTCTTCATTCTGTAACAGACTCAACTTTTCAAGCAACAGTGAACAGTCAAAGGTGGGCACCTCGCACTTGCTAGACCAATAGTAATCCATTCATGATGAGAGGGACAGTATAGGGAAGCATTTAAAAGAGCTCTGGAGCCAAATCTTCCAGTTTCACATCCTGCTTATGATCCTTATTAGCTGTGTGATTTAGTTCAAGTAAGTGAACTTCTCTGTGGCTCAGTTTCTACAACTGGGAAGTTTAAGTGAGCTAGTAAAAAATAGGTATGGAATAGTATTCTTTTAAATAAGGGTTCAGTAAATATTAATGAAGTAAACAAAATTTCTTACTTATCTCCTTGAAGTCAGAGTGACATTTAAAAGTATATAAAGACAAAAATATAAATTACTTCTGTTTCTGGGAAGATGGAGAAAACAATATTTTTTTCTTATTTCTCCTGGTAAATACAATTAAAACCCTTAGATATTATATATAAAATGAACAAAAGAAGATTCTGAAAGGTAGAGAGAAGGCAGACCAGCTAGGGACCTTGGTATCTAAGAAATATCACAATGGTGAGTCTCCAAGGTTTTCTATTTGCCTCAGTTACTATGGACTAAACAATGGAGAAAATGGTAATTTAGAAATGCCTATGGAAGTAGAAAAACAACTATTCTATCTAACCAAGGGACAGGAAAAGAATAGCCTCAGAGGATGGAAAACTCAGACAGTAACTATTCTGCTGTAACCAACACCACAGAAAAAAATGTGGCCTTATCCTCATCCAAACCAGAAAAATATCTTAGTGTGAAGCTTAGAATTCCACACTGGAGAGGCTGTAAGGAGGTACCCCAAAACCTCTGCCAGGGCAATGCCAAAAAAGGCTGAGTAGAGAGTCATGAAAATTTCATCTTCTCCAAATGGTAACAAGCCCCCTCCTCACCACCTAATATATGGGTAGAGACCACATGGGAAGGTTTGACTTCCATCTCTGCCCACCAGTAATGAAGTGACCCTTCTCACGCCAGCAGATATGGTGTCAGAGGAGAGAGAACTTTCAGCATCACCCAAAAGTAACAAGGCTACATCCCTCCCCTGGTGTCTGTAGTGATCATATGGGGAGCAGTAACAGGGCCCTCTTACCCCTCAGAGCCTGAGGACTCAGAGACACCAAAATGCCTTTGCATTTCATACTCTTAAAGCAAATATTTTTTTTTAAGTGCAAAAGTATTAACTAAAGGAAATGTCAAGTGTAATAGGGTACTTCTTCTATTCTTCAGGGTTTTTTTAATCATTTCTTTCAATTCAGTGAGTTTTCTAATTATCTTGCCAGTAAATCCACATTTGTTAAAGATTTTCTTAGTTTCTGTTGCTTGCCATTAAAAAGTTTTAATTTATACAACTAGGAAGTGTGCATAAATTATTTAAATAGCCTTTTGTCATTGTTTTTTAATATTTATGAGAGGAAAATGATAATTTATGCTCTTTTAGTACATAGCAACTTGCTTACTCCATACACAGTTCAATTCCTAAATGCCTTTTTATAAATACTAGAATGCTCTATGTTTCTTATATCCACTTATAGTTTTCTTTTTCTTTTTTTCTCATGTGCTCTAGGTCCCACCAACAGTCACCTACTGAAGATGTAAAAGGCAAAAAAGAGCAAGTTTTGAGCCTTCACTCAGGGAAATCAGAGTTTGAGGCAGAAACATTTAGTTCTTCTAAAGCAGGGGTTCTTAACTATTTTTGTGCCATTGACTTCTTTGGTAGTCTTAAGTAGTGCTAATACTATGGCAGTTTGTAGTTTACATTCAAAACTTAACAGGGAAACATTTCTACTCAAGTTCAAAAAATTATAGAATACCAATGTAACAGGAGTCACTGTCAACTTCCTAGGAATGTCCCTAGGTGTAGGTATCTATGTGGTCATAGATGTCAGTATAGATGGGACGATATCTTTCAGATGGATGCAAAATTATTTTCTTGACTAAAAAGAAAAATCCTATATGTGTTTGAACAGTTATCTTAGGTGTATTATCCTATGTATTATTAAAATTCTAAGGCACTCCTATAAATTCTGTACATTACCTATTATTTTCTTTAAAAACCTAGCTTGAGGGAATTTGGTTGTCTGCAACTAACAACAGTGGCCAATATAGTAATTGGTTAAAGAAATGGCTTCAGGAAAAAGTAAGCTAAAAGAAATGAGAATCTAAATTGTTTTTCTGATCTAGAGCTTGAAGGCAACGGAGATCTGCTTAACATAATTTGAAGAAACACTGGTAATCTCTAGCACACAATGGTGAAACATTATTGAAACTATTTAGCGTGGGTACTTGGAATGAAATGCTTATTGAAAGCAAAATGTTGAGTGGCTGTTGCAGTGGACACTTTTGAAAAACTGATATGAGTTGGCTGCTTCTAAATTTAATGGAGAGCTTAAAGAAAGCTATCCACTTAATTAAATTGTTAGATAAAAGCATGGGTTAGAGAACCACTGGGTTTCTTCTCATGGTAACAAATTTTATGTAGTTTAATATCAGATGTAGAATCTGAACTTGAGTGGTAGTGAAATATATAATAAGATATATTCACAGCATGTCTAGAGTTTTCATATGAAAATTGGGATATCATTGTTCAGGAATAGTGAGGAATTAAGAAATGCACTGGAGACATTCAGTTGCCTCTGAATACATGAAATAGACAAATTTACTGAGCTTTCCTTCTCAGTAGAAACAGTCCTTCTTGTAATATTGAATGACTCTCTTCCTAAAAATTCTGTAATGACCACTCTTGAGGATAGTTGTCTCTTAAAGGGATATAAATTTTCCTCAAGTCCCACTTATACCACATTATACCACATTGTCTCCAAGCCCAAAATCTTACCTTGCTACACATTAGAATTTACCTATAGAGGTTTAAAATACCCTGCTGTTGTGACAAATTAAACCAGATTTTCTGAGTGTGGAGCTCAGCATCGGTCTCTTTTAAATGTTCTCCAGAAGAATCTTGCTATCTCCTTATGACAAATGTTATATACAGGAGATTATATATATATACACACTTTCTTATATATGTATCATCTGCATCCAACTGCCCAAGAAGCAAAACAAGGCAAACATGAAGGAAGACATAAAACACTTTATAACCAGGATAAGAATGGTATACTTCACTTCCACCCACATTGTTGAACAGTGACACTTCCCATCTTAAGTTCAAGGAAGGGTATGTAGTTATCATGTGTTTCCAAGAATAAAAGGAGATTGATAAGATCTAGCTAGTATGTGCTTCTGAGAGTAATCATGGAAAATACATGAGGAGGAGCTTCAAGATTGCAGAGGGGTAAGATGTGGAGATCACCTTTCTCTCCACAAATACATCTATATGTAGAACAACTCCTAGAGCACACCTACTGAATTCTGGCAGAAGACCTCAGACTTCCAAAAAGGCAAGAAATTCTCCACATAACTGGGTAGAGCAAAAGAAAAAAAACAAACAAACAAACAGAGAGAGAGAGACAAAAGAATAGAGACAGGACCTGTGCCTCTGGGAGGGAGCTGTGAAGGAGGAAAAGTTTCTGTGCCCTAGGAAGTCCCCTCACTGGCAGGGATGGGAGGCAGCTTCAGAGCCTCAGAGGAGAGGGCAGCAACAGGGGTGTGGAGAGAAAGTGGAGAGAATCCTGCACAGAGGATTGGTGCCGACCAGCACTCCCCAGCCTTGAGATGCTTGTCAGCTCACTCATTGGGGCGGGTTGTGGCTGGTTGCTGATGCTTGGGCTTCCTCCCTCTAGGGAGAGGACTGGCAGTGGCAGTGTGAAGACAGCCTGAGGGGGCTAGTATGCCACAGCTAGCCAGGAAGGAGTCTGGGAAAAAGCCTGGACCACCAGAGAGACAAGAGACAATTGTTGTGGGCTGAGTGAGGAGAAGAACTTCCGGCTCCAAGCACTCACAGACAGCAGGGCACTGCCTACATGAGCTCCAGAGGTGGTTACAAACCCTGGTTGTTATCTCGGACCTCAGGGGTCGGTGATGCTGCCACTGCTGCCACCAAGGGTTGTGCGCAAGCACAGGTCACTGCCTACACAATCCCAGGAGTCTGTCCAGCCCACCACTGCCAAGTGTTTCACTATCTGGGGCCAACTTCCCTGGGAGAATGCACTGCGTACCTCAGTCTGTAGCAACTTCCTGCTGATGCTGCCTCCACAGGCACTCCCTGCACATCACAATTGTGACTTCTGTATTCCCCTCACCTCTCCTCTGCGTGAGAGACCAAGTGAGCCCTAATCAGCTGTTGCTTTTGCCCCCTCTTGCCTGGGTGGGGAACAGACACCTGAGGTGGCCAACAGGCAGACACAGGACCAAAACCAAAGCTGAACTCCTGGGGAAGGGTGACCAAAGGGAAATCTCTCTGTGCAGCCACAGGAACAGCAGATTAAATCCCCACAATCAGCTTGGTAAACCCTGCATCTGTGAAATATATGAATAGACAATGAGTGTTCCCACAATCAAGGCTGTGGACGTTGTTGGCAACTATGGATTTTGGAGGCAAGTACACGTGGGAGTAAGGGCAGATCAGAGTCTGAGCTGCCCCCACAGTGCTGATAGAGGGTCCAGAGACCTACCTAGAAGTATGGGAGGGCTTCCTGGTTAGGCAGGGAAGAGCAGTGGCTCACTTTGAGACAAGGACACTGACAGCTGAGGCCACGGGAAAATACCAGCAGTATTACTATTATATATATATATATATATATATATATATATATATATATATATATATATATATATATATATATATATATTCATTTTTCTCTATTGTTCCTTTTTTACTATTCTTTTAATTTTTATTTACTTTTTTCCTTTTTATGCTTTTATTTTTAATATTTTTTCAATATTTTTTCCTCTTTCTACTGTATTTTTTTTCTATTTGTTTTTTGTTTGTTTTTCTTTGTTTTTGTCTTACTTTTAACTATATTTTATATATTTCTACTTTTACCTTACTTCTTTGTTGTTTTGTACTTTTCCCTTTTGTGTCCATGTTTCTTTTGTTTTTATTATTATTTTTTTATCTTATTTGTGTGTTTGTTTTATGCTTTCTTTGCATTTTTTTAGGTTGATCTATGTGTTTCATTTTTTTGTTGTTTTTCTTTTGGTGAGTTTATTTTTTTGTGTTTGTTTATGTTTTAGGGTTTGCTTATTGGTTTCATTGCTCTCTTCTTTTTTTCTTTTTCTTTTTTCATTTTGTGAGAGTGTGTTTCTTTGTGTTTTTGTCTGTTCAGTTTTGCATTATCATTTGTCTCAGGTTGTGTTTGTCGCTTCTTCTTTTTTTTTTAATCTTTTTTTTTCAACCTTTCTTCCACACCATGTGGCTTGCAGAGTTTTGGAGCTCCAGCCAGTGGTTGGGCCTGTGCATCTGAGGTGGGAGAGCCAAGTCCAGGATGTTGGACCTTGAGAGAAATCCTGGACCCATAGAATAGTAATTGGTAAGAGCTCTCCCAAAAGTCTCCATCTCAACACTAAGACCTAGCTCCACCCAATGGCCAGCAAGCTCCAGTTCTGGATACCTCATGCCAAGCAACTATCAAGATAGGAGCACAACCCCACCATTAGCAGACAGGCTGCTTAAAGTCATACTAAGATGACAGATACCCCAAAACACACCACTGGACATGGCACTGCCCATCAGAGGGACAAGATCCAGCTCCATGCACCAGAAAACAGATATCAGTCTCCCCCACCAGGAAGCCTACACAAGCCACTGGACCAGCATCACCCACTGGAGGTAAACATCAGAAGTAAGAGGAATTACAAAACTGCAGCCTGTGGAAAGGAGATACCAAACACAGTAAGTTAAAATAAGAAGACAGAGAAATATGCAGAAGATGAAGGAGTAAGGTAAAAACTCACAAGACCAAAAAAATGAAGAGGAAATAGGCAGTCTAACTGAAAAAGAATTCAGAGTAATGATAGTAAAGATGATCCAAAATCTTGGAAATAGAATGGAGAAAATACAAGAAATGTTTAACAAACTCCTAGAAGAACTAAAGAGCAAACAAGCAGTAATGAAAAACACAATAACTGAAATTTAAAATACTCTAGAAGAAATCAATAGCAGAATACCTGAGGCAGAAGAACAGATCAGTGAGATGCAAGGTAAAATGGTGGAAACAACTGCTGTTGAACAGAATAAAGAAAAAAGAATGAAAAGAATTGAGGACAGTCTCAGAGACCTCTGGGACAATATTAAATGCACCAACGTTTGAATTATAGGTGTCCTAGAAAAAGAAGAGAAAGAGAAAGTGTATGAGAAAATATTTGAGGAGATTATAGTTGAGAACTTGCTTAAGATGGGAAATGAAATAGTCAATCAAGTCCAAGAAGTGCAGAGATTCCCACACAGTGTGAACCCAAGGAGAAACACACTGAGACACATATTAATCTAACTATTAAAAGTTAAGTACAAAGAAAGAACATATTAAAAGCAGCAAGGGAAAAGCAGCAAATAACATACAAGGGAATCCCCATAAGGTTATCATCTGATTTCTCACAGAAACTCTGAAGACCAGAAGGGAGTGGCAGGATATATTTAAAGTGATGAAAGGGAAAAACCTATAGCTAATATTACCCTACCCAGCAACAATCTCATTTAGATTCAATGGAGAAATCAAAAGCTTTACAGACAAGCAAAACCTAAGAGAATTCAACACCACCAAACCGACTCTACAACAAATGCTAAAGGAACTTCTCTAAGTGGGAAACACGAGAGAAGAAAATGAGCTAAAAAAAAACAAACTCAAAACAATTAAGAAAATGGTAATACTAACATACATATAAATATTACCTTAAATGTGAATGGATTAAATACTCCAACCAAAAGACACAGGCTAGCTGAATGGATCCAAAAACAAGACCCATATATATGTTGTCTATAAGAGACCCACTTCAGACCTAGGGAAACATACAGACTGAATGTGAGGGGATGGAAAAAGATACTCCATGCAAACGGAAATCAAAAGAACACTGAAGTAACAATACTCATATCAAATAAAATAGACATTAAAATAAAGGATGTTACAAGAGGCAAGGAAGGACACTACATAGTGATCAAGGGATCAATTCAAGAACAAGATATAACAATTATAAATATATATACACCCACTGTAGGAGCACCTCAATACATAAGGCAAAGACGAACAGCTATAAAAGGGGAAATCAACAGTAATACAATAATAGTAAGGGACCTTAACACCTCACTTATACCAATGGACAGATAATCCAAAACAGAAAATTACTAAGGAAACAGAAGCTTTAAATGACACAATAGATCAGAGAGATTTAATTGATATTTCTAGGACATTACATCCAAACACAGCAGATTACACTTTCTTTTTATGTGCTTATGGAATATTCTCCATGATAGATCACATTTTGGGTCACAAACAAGCCTCAGTAAATTTAAGAAAATTGAAATCATGTCAAGCATCTTTTCTGACCACAATGCTATGAGATTAGAATTCAATTACAGGGAAAAAAAACTGTAAAAAATACAAACACATGAAGCCTAAACAATATACTAATAAATAACTAAGAGATCACTAAGAAATCAAAGAGGAAATCAAAAAATACCAAGAGACAAATGACAATGAAAAAACATTATGACCCAAAACCTATGAGATGCAGCAAAAGCAGTTCTAAGAGGGAAGTTTATAGCAGTACAATCATCCTTCAAGTAACAAGAAAAATCTCAAATAAACAATCTAATGTTACACCTAAAGGAGCTAGAGAAAGAACAACAAAGAAAACCCAAAGTTAGTAGAAGGAAAGAAATAATAAAGATCAGACCAGAATTAAATGATATAGAAACAAAGAAAACAATAGCAAATATCAATAAAACTAAAAGGTGGCTCTTTGAGAAGATAAACAAAATTGATAAACCTTTAGCTAGACTCATCAGGAAAAAAGAGTGAGAGGACTCAATAAAATTAGAAATGAAACAGGAGAAGTTACAACAGGCACCAGAGAAATACAAAGCACCATAATAGAATACTGCAAGCAACTATATGCCAATAAAATTGACAATCTCAAAGAAACAGACAAATTCTTAGAAAGGTATAACCTTCCATGACTGAACAAGGAACAAATAGAAAATATGAACAGACAAATCACAAATAATGAAATGAAAACTATGACTAAAAATCTTCCAACAAACAAAAGTACAGGACCAGATGGCTTCACAGATTAATTCTATCAAACATTTAGTGAAGAGCTAACACCCATCCTCCTCAAACTCTTCCAAAATAATTGCAGAGGAAGGAACACTCCCAAGCTCATTCTATGAGGCCAGAATCATGCTGATACAAAACCAGACAAAGATATTACAAAAAAAGAGAATTACAGACTATAATCACTGATGAATATAGATGCAAAAATTCTCAACAAAATACTAGCAAATAGAATCCAACAACACATTAAAAGGATCATACACCATGATTAAGTGAGATTTATCCCAGGCCTGCAAGGATTCTTCAATATCCACAAATCAATCAGTGTGATACACCACATTAACAAACTGAAGAATAAAAACCATATGATCATCTTAATAGATGCAGAAACAGCTTTTGACAAAATTCAACACCGATTTATGAAAAAAAAAACTCTCCAGAAAGTAGGCATAGAGGGAACTTACATCAACATAAAAAAGGCTATATATGCAAACATAAAGCCAACATCGTTCTCAATGGTGAAAAAGTGAATTAATTTCCTCTAAGATCAGGAACAAGGCAAGGATATCCACTTTCACCACTATTATTCAACATAGTTTTGGAAATCCTAGTCATGGCAATCAGAGAAGAAAAAGAAATAAAATATGTCCAAATTGGAAAAGAAGAAGTAAAATGGTCACTGTTTACAGATGACATGATACTATACATAGAAAATATTAAAAATGCCACCAGAAAACTACTAGAGCTAATCAATATATTTGGAAAGTTGCAGGATACAAAATTAATGCACAGAAGTCCCTTGCATTCCTTTACACTAACAATGAAAGCTCAGAAAGATAAGTTAAGGAAACTATCCCATTCACCATTGCAACAACAAGAATAAAATACCTAGGAATAAACCTACCTAAGGAGACAAAAGACCTGTACTCCGAAAAGTATAAGACACTGATGAAAGAAATCAAAGATGACACAAACAGATGGAGAGATATACCATGTTCTTGGACTGGAAGGGTCAATATTGTGAAAATGACTATAATACCCAAAGCACCTACAGACTGAATGCAATCCCTATCAAATTACCAATGTTGTTTTTCACAGAACTAGAACAAGAAATCTTAAAATTTATATGGAGGCACAAAAGACCCTGAATAGCTAAACCAATCTTGAAAAAAAAAAAAAAAAAAAAAAAAAAAAGAACCTGAGCTGGAGGAATCAGGTGCCCTGACTTCAGACTATACTACAAAGCTACAGTAATCAAGACAATATGGTACTGGCACAAAAACAGAAATATAGATCAATGGAATAGGATAGAAAGCCCAGAGATAAACCCACGCACCTATGGTCAACTAATTTATGAAAAAGGAGGCAAGGATATACAATGGAGAAAAGACAGTCTCTTTAATAAGTGGTGGTGGGATAACTGGACAGCCACATGTAAAAGAATGAAATTAGAACACCCTCTAACACCATACACAAGAAGAAACTCAAAATAGATTAGAGACCTAAATGTAAGACTGGAAACTATAAAACTGTTAAAGGAAAACTTAGGAAGAACACTCTGACATAAATCACTGCAAGATCCTTTTTGATCCACTGCCTAGAGTAATGGAAATATAAAAAACAACAACAAAAAAAACAAATGGGACCTAGTGAAACTTAAAAGCTTTTGCACAGCAAAGGAAACTATAAACAAGATAAAAAGGCAACCCTCAGAACTGGAGAAAATATTTGCAAACAAATTGATGGACAAAAGATTAGTCTCCAAAATATACAAGAAGCTCATGCAGCTCAACACCAATGAAACAGACAACCCAGTCAAAAAATGGGAAGAAGACCTAAACTGACATTTCTCCAAAGAAGACATACAGATGGCAAAGATGTAGGTGAAAATCTGCTCAATTTCACTAATTATTAGAGAAATGTAAATCAAAACTACAATGAGGTATCACCTCATGCTGGTTAGAATGGGCATCATCAGAAAATCTACAAACAATAAATGCTGGAGAGGGTGTGGAGAAAAGGGAACCCTCTTGCACTGTTGGTGGGAATGTAAATTGATACAGCCATTATGGAGAACAGTATGGAAGTTCCTTAAAAAGCTAAAAATAGAATTACCGTATGACCCAGCAATCTCACTACTGGGCATATACCTAAAGAAAACCATAATTCAAAAAGAGTCATGCACCCCAATGTTCATTGAAGCACTATCTACAATAGCCAGGTTATGGAAGCAAACTAAATGTCCATCAACAGAGGAATGGATAAAGAAGGTGGTACATATATATAATGGAATATTACTCAGCCATACAAAAGAACGAAATTGGGTCACTTGTAGAGATGCGGATGGAACTAGAGACTATCATACAGATTGAAGTAAGTTCAGAAAGAGAAAAACAAACATTGTATATTAATGCATATTTGTAGAATCTAGAAAAGTTGTACAGATGGACCAGTTTGCAAGGCAGAAATAGAGACACAGATGTAGAGAACAAACATATGGACCCCAAGGGGGGAAGGGGTGATGGATTGAATTGGGAGATTGGGACTAACATATATACACTAATATTTTTAAAATAGATAACTAATGAGAACCTGCTGTATAGCACAGGGAACTCTATTTCACTTCACTGTACAGTAGAAACTAACACAACATTGTAAAAAACTATACCCCAATTTAAAAAAGTAGAAAATACAAGAAAAATGGAAAATTGAATGTTAGATAACAGTATTCTATATAATAAGGCTCTCAATTCAATATCAAGTTTCATGAGCCCTTGTTCCCCATCACATTTCTGGGACCTTTTTCATTTTGCTTCTTCTCACTCCATACAACACCACAGCTGCTTCCACTATTCACATAACCATGTTTTTTGCATATCATTTTAACACTTATTTTTAGTTAAACTTTTCCCATCTATATTCTTTTTTCACAACCGTGGCATTGTTAGATAAATAGACCCATTAATATTTTTCCGAGGCAAAAGTATGTATTTTTTTCTATTCTTCTAAGCCAACCAGCTCAAACTGTAAATAGCTTTTAAAATAAACAATTTTTTGCTCTCATAGAATCTTTCAAAATCCCTATACTTTCTCTTCATAAAGCAAAAGTTGCCATCAATATTTAAAGATGGCCTGCCAAATGAGAGATACTGTTGCTAGAAAGGCAAACTCATCACGGTGTGTGTTCTATTCAGAGACACTCTGAATTATGATAGGTGGTATATATAAGTGCTCTGTCACAAACATGTATGTGCTCAGTAGTTTTGTTTGTTTGTTTGTTTTTTCCTCTTCTTTCTTCCCTTCCTCACTTCTCTCTTGCAGCCTTTCCTCTTGGTTCCCCAACATGCACTTCTTTGGTTGGCTTTGTCAACTACTAATTGGCATTTTCCTTTGGCACTTGACATCCACCTCTACAAGGATTAAATCATGAGCTGCTGCAGCTGCTGACTTTCAACGTCTCCTGAAAGGAGTTCAGGGTGGAGAGCTGAAATGAGGCACTCTGTGCTCTGGGAAAAACTGGCAGAACAGTTCTTCAGATAGTCAGATATTTTCAGGAGCCAATTTTATGAGCCTTGTATCTTCTCATATCTAGAAAAGCACTAAAATCCTTCATGGTGACGCCTGCTCCTCATGATTAGCAGTAATCTGCACGAGACGAGCAGAAACGTTCTGTAAAAAACATGTGCTTGAGTGCATGTATTCTGCCTTCACCAAAATCACATATATACTGACCTTCCCCCCTGCCTCTTTGGAGCAGTTTCTCAGAGCTATCTGGGATGCTGTCTCCCGGGCTGCATTCATCTTGCACCAAATAAAACTTAACTCACAACTCTTAACGTTGTGCTCTTTTTTTAAGTCGACAGCTTCTTCAGTCTCACATTTATTACTTTTTCTAGGATATGAGGTTTTGATGCATGGAATCTGGAGTTCTAAGAACACTGCAAATAAGTGAGTAAGCACTCAAAATATACTTTTCCCAAATCTGCTCTATTTTAGTGAAAGTTGACTGATTTTTTAAAATCTATTTCACATAACTTCTTAAATACATTTGTTTCTATGACTTATCTTATTGTTGTTATTGTTCCTAGAGTTGTAGCAGGCACCAGAAATATATTCACAAGGTGGCTATTTATGTAGTGAAAACATTTCCTCAGGCTAATATGATAGGCAATGCTTCAGACAGGTGAGCCACCTAATTGCTTTCCATCACTCCTCTATACTGGTCAAGAAACAAAGGGTTAATAATTTAAGTCTTTTTTTCTCTATTACATATATTTTGAAAATATCTCCTTCAAATAAAGACCTCAATTTTCTTTCACCCAAGTGTGGCCTGAACAATTTACACAGTAGTGGCTGGAAATAATCCCAAATGCCTTCTTTTCTCTCTCTCTCTCTCATGTTCGTTTAATAATATTTTTGTGAAAAGTAAAATACTGCTAAGTTATACTATAAAGAACATTGATAGAGGTTGATAGTAGTGGATATTTGTTTACAAAACTCTGCTTATGTCTATTTGTTATAGAAATTCCCTCAAATCCATATGAAGAATAGTTGAAATTGTGCACACTTGTAGGATTTTTCCCTGTATACAAAACCTTCCCCTTTCCTTGCTTCACAAGTGTTCCTACACTTTTCTTGAGAGACAATCTCCGTTTCTATTCAAAGACCAAAAATGACATATTAAGCCAGCTTAACCAACATTAACTTTCTAGAAACAATAAAAAAAAATTCAAAAATGCACTGAAAACCAGAAAGGGAAAACTAGTATCTCATAAACTATTCATAACCCTTCAAACACAGATGGCAGACGAAATCTATTTAAAGAAGTAATCCATAGCTTAAAATGTGTGCCATTGTATACTTTTCTTAGTAAGGGTTCATGGAGAGAAACAGACAGAAAAAACAGGAGGCAATGCAGTGACAGCTAAAGAAAGGTGCTATTAGTTTGATTACCCCCACAGAAGCGAGGAAAATTTTCCCCTGTACGTGACTAACTTGTGTCAGGAAATATCCAAGGAGGCAGGTATCTACAGGCAAGAGCACAGGGTTTAGGAACGGAGTTGGAGTGACAGGGAAATGTCCAAGGCAGCTGGCTCCACACTGGAAGAAATGGGGTACTTACACCCAAATTTGCTTCTAAAGTACTATGCTTGCTTCCTCTCCCACCCCTCTGCCACTCTCCTGGAAAATAGATCAAACAAAAGCTGCAACACCAGCTGCCAGGTCTTTACCCACAAGCAGGCTGTGCAAAGGATGCTATAAGCAGTCTAACATAAATCTAAGCTAGGAAAATAAGTACACTTGATAGCCAGCACTGAGAGACAACTCAGACAACACAAGAACTAACACTTGAGGAATGAAAATTAATAGAGCAAGCAGAAAAGATGATGATTTCCTCTAATTACATACTTAGAGGAATTAATGACATTGGGTAATGTTCTAGCTATAGAAGAAAAAGCCAGATCAGGATTTGGAAAAGTCAGAATATACAATCAGTTGTATGGTAAATTTAAATGACCTCCCAGTTCATTAAATTAGGAAAAAAAGTAAAAAATACAGGACATACACGTGAAGTATAAATACATAGTTTACATATAAATATATAAGCTATATTTATTTAAATACATATGTTTACCATATATAGTAAATATGTATTATAAATATATATAAAAATACCATACCATTTATAACATATAAATGTATTATTTAAAAGAAATTTGTTAGCAAGAATAAAACTTAAGTGCCTTTTTGTTACAACATATTAAAACATGTTTTCTCAGTAAAAAAAAAAGTTTTATAAATTTAACATGTTTCAATTTTTTCCAAATTATAGATAGATGGCCAAGCCCAAGAGAGAGTCAGTGTTTAGAGTAAGATCCTCACAATTGTCATCAGACATCCAGAGGAGCCCTCATACCAGTCCTGGAGCCACCCCCCTGTCTAGCACAATAGCCTCTTTGCACATCTGTCTACATCTCCATTAGCAGAAGTAAAGTGGAAACCTGGATCTCTTCCTTATACTGGTAAGACCCTTCCCCAACTCAGCATTATCTTCTTACTCCCTTCATCACTATCTGTCTGGTGGTTTGTTTGTTTGCTTGTTTGTTTTCTGGAGTAAACCTATCACGCTGCTCTTACCTATCCATGACAATCATACAAGTAGCCCAAGCCCCTCAGATCATCCTTCATTTCCCAAATCCTAACTATCCTACTATTTCTGAAAAAACCCCCTCCCAACTCCTAACTATCTCACTGTATCCTCTGAAAGTCAAGGTAAAACATCATCAAATTATTTTCTCCCCATTGTTTCTTAATTAGCTGAAGCCTGGCTTTCTCTGATCATACTGCTTCTCCTGAAGCCATTTCAAGGAAGAACTTAGTGCTTTCCCCAAAGTCCTCATACTGCTGGGTTTGGAGGTGGGGTAATTGCTGTTCTCATATCTCATTAAAGTACTTATAATATTTTTCCTCTCTCCTCCTTATAATATCCAGCTTTGAACACCACATAATCAAATGATACCTCTCATTACAGTTCCTTGAATTGCAGTCATCTAAGAGGGGCTAGTTACTCCCTCTTATTCCTTGAAGATTTTAGCTATAGGCTTAGTGTCATGTTCTCCAACACTATTCTTATTGTAATTTTTGGTGACTTCAATATCCACATACATGTTCCTTTTTGAAATCTTGGCATCTTGATTTACTAACATCTCTTTCAGTTATTCTGTCTTCCATTCTATCTTAGCCATTCCTTTCTGTGATCCTACATCTAACTCCATCATACTGTACATAATTCCATCACCTTTCTAATTACAATTTAAAATATTCAGCTCTTCTATTGCCATTTCCTGTCTTTCTAACTTACTTCCACTAACACTTCAACACCAACAATTTTTTCAACCCACTTTCAGTTTATCTAACTTATTCATGATCCAAATTTATATGACTAAATTATTCATGATTCCTCATTCTCCATATCTTCTCTTCTGACCTTACCCAACTTAAGTTCCATGGTAAATCTTTTTTTGCCTATACCATCCACTCCATTTCCTCTCTCTGTTTTTGCCATACTCTTTTGGTCAAACCACAACCTTGGCTAAATCCATCTTTCTCTTTACTGTGGAAAGTGGTTGAGGAAAATTCACACTTTGGTGGCTGGCCTTACTGTAAATGTAACATATTCTTAGTTTCTTCCAATAGTCATACTCTATTACCTAAGTCCAATTTCACATCTACCCTCTTAGATAACTATTTCATTCTCTCTCCTCAGTTTCCAATATCTTCTCTCTCATTTTCACTTTCAATCAATGATTATATTTAAGAATGTCATTATCTTCTGAGAAACATTCTGATCTCTTTTTAGTTTTTATTTGTTGTTGCTGTTGTTGTTTAGCCCTTGGCTTCAAGAGTGTTTTTACCTCAAATAGCTAGCACCTGGGTGTTTTTTTGTTTTGTTTTGGTTTTGGTTTTTGTTTTTGTTTTTGTCAGAGGACTATCTCAGGATAATGGATTCTGTTTGTAAGAATACTTCTGGGAATTTGCCATGCCTGGGAAACATTTAAACAATGACTGATGCATATTGTTGTGTGAAAGTCTAGCTCACTTATCTTTGGTCAGTATAATTCTTAGGTACAATTTACATTCCAGAATTCCCCTCCAAGATCAGGCTAAAGATTTACTGTGCCTGAAAATGCCTTCCTTCTTGACTTCCTCTCCTTCTTTATCCTTCTCCCACCCTTTCTCTTAATGGTCTCTTCTGAGAGTACTTTCTTAATAAATTGCTTGCAGAAAAATCCTCAGCTCAGGTCCTCTTCCGGAAAGAAAAAAAAAATTACCTAAAATAATGTATTTGTGTCTTGCCTGAGAAAATTGAAGAATTCAGAAGAGTTCTATAAACTATAATTTGATCTAGTCATCTTTCTACCCCTTATATCTTAGGATTTTTCCTGTTACAATAGGAGGACTATCATGTACTCAACTCATTCACTAATTCCCATCTCATTACTTTCTCACAAATATTGATTTAACAAATATCCACTTCTCTCCCGCATGATCAGTTTTTTCCTCTCTAATGTATCATTTTATCAGTATCTATAGTGGCTTGAATGATGTCCCCCAGATATGTCTGTACCCTGGAACCCAGACCCTGTGAATGTTACTTTACTTTGAAAAAGAATCTGTGCAGACATAATTAAGGAACTTGAGATGAGATCATCATGGATTACCCAGGCGTGCCCTAATTCCAAAGACAAGTATTTTTAAAAGAGACTGATGAGAAGATAGAGACAAAGGAATAGGAAGAGGAAATGTGACCAAGGAAACAGAAATTTGAGTGAAAAATCCAGGGAAACTAAGGAATGCCTGGACCCACCAGAAGATGGAAGAGGCAAAGAAGAATTATCCCCAGAACGTCCAGAGGTGGTGTAGTCCTGCTGAGACCTTGATTTTAGACTTCTGCTCTCCAGAACCATGAGGGGATAACTTTCTATAGTTTTAACACAACCAGTTTGTGGTAATTTGTTGCAGCAGCCATAGGAAACTAATAAAGTATCCAAACACGATATTACTCTTCCATAATAAAAAAAAATGCAAAACGACAAATTTTATCTTACCCTGGTTACTGTCCCTTTTTCTCTTTCCTTTTACTATGAATGTCCTTGAAATAAATGTCTTTCCCTGCTGCTTCCAATTTTTTTCTTCTCCTTTTCTCATGAACACATTCCAATCAGGTTTTTTCTTTTTCCCACATCGCTACAAGAAACTGTTCTAACTGAAGTTACCAAAGACCTCAATAAATAGATTCTAAATCCAATTTTCATTTCTCAGTCCTTATCTTACTTGACCTATGGACAGCCTTTGACACAGGGTATCACTCTTTCCTCCCTTAAATAATTTCTCCACTTAGCTTCCAGGGCATCTCACTCAACAATTTTCCATCAACCCTATTTTTACTGCTTACTTTCTATCTCTCCAACTTCTATAATTTGGATTTCTCTAAGACTTGCTCTTTGAATTTCATCTTAAATATTTATATTAACTAGGGTAATTCATCCAATCTTGCAGTTTTAAATAGTATCTATATACTGATACATTCATAATTTCTATTTCTATTCTAGTCCCTACTATGCATTTCAAATGCAAATATTCAACTATCTACTTATTACCTGTGCTTAAATGTGTAATAATTCTGACAAGTGTAATGTATAGCCTTAACATTCCTTCCTAACTCCTTCTCCCTTGATATTTATATCTTACTCAATGGCAACCTTCTTTTTATAGTAATGTAGGCAAAGATATTTGAGTATTTTTGACTCACCTTTGACTTGCTCCTCAAGCTCATTAAGATATCCATTAGGTTCCTCTTCAAAATCACTTCAAGATTAGACCACTTTTCACACCACAACTGCCAATATTCTGAGCCAAGCCAAACCAACGACTTCTCTTATGTGGACTATTGAAATAACCTTCTAGATAGACTTTCTTCTTTGGCCTTTTTTAGTTCTCTCTCAACATAGCAGTCACTGAGATCCTATTAAAATATAAGGCAGCTTATATTTTGCTCACTGCTCAAAACCATCCAATATCTTTCCACATCACTCAAAGGAAAACACAGATTTCTTACAATGACCTTAAAGTACCTACATGATTTACCCCTCTCATTGCATCTGGGACCTCATCTCTTACTGTCCCCCTCATTTACTCCCTTTAACTATAATTATGACTATCTTAGAGTTTATCCCAAAAGCAAGGAATACTCCAATCACTAGGTCTTTCTTTTTATTTTTCTTCTTTTATTTTTTTAATCTTTTCTCTTCCTAAATTGTTCCCCTCCAGATTAGTTCTTTACAAAAAGTACTTTCTCATGCATAACTTATCTGGGCTCCTTGTTTAAAATTTCAATTTTCCTTCCTACATTATTTTTCCTCCTTAGCACATATCAGTATCTGACACTCTATATATTTTACTTTTTTTTTTTTTCTGTACGTGGACCTCTCACTGTTGTGGCCTCTCCCGTTGTGGAGCACAGGCTCTGGATGCACAGGCTCAGCGGCCATGGCTCATGGGTCCAGCCGCTCCATGACATGTGGGATCTTCCCGGACCGGGGCACGAACCCATGTCCCCTAGCAACAGCAGGCGGACTCTCAACCACTGAGCCACCAGGGAATCCCTATTTTACTTTTTTAATATTGTGTATTGTTTGTCTCCCTCACAGAATTTAAGAGCCATAAGGTCAGTGATATCTGCCAGTTATTTTCACTTTTGTATCCCCAGTACCTGGCACATAGTAGGGACATAATTAATATTTGTTGAATGACTAAATAAAATGATAAGAAAACATTAACTGTGAGAGGTGGAACACCACAATATCAAAACATCATCAAAACAAACATATCTTATTTATACCCTATTTGTAATTTTTAACAATAAGAAAAAATTCTCAGGTAACACAAATCATCAGAGCTCAAGTTTGGGTAATTCAACCAATATTTTGGATTAAGTGTTTAATGTCATAAACTATTTAGATTCCAGTATTCACTTATAACAATCTAATTCTTTTTGAAACATGATTTTTTTTTTATTTCTCTAAAATCATTAGTATTAACTCAAGGTCAGAACACACCACATTATACACAGAGAAATGAAACAATCCTAAATATTGTTTAAAAATATATTATTTCTTTTATGAATGGCTAAAATTATTGTTTCATATAAGTATATGATATTTATTTCTCTTTAACAAGAAAAAATAGAAACAATGTATCATTGTGCATGATTTTTACCTAAACCATGACTCAGAAATGGACTAAAAATATCCTTTCTTTAAAGACTTTAGTGAAAAAAAAAAACCTCCTATAACCTTCCTGGATACTCATTATGTTTTACTTTTAGCACAGTTTCTTATATCCATTAACAACTTCCTCTAGTGTTAATTGAGGTCTATTTCTAAGAGCTATACCTGTATTGCCTTATCTAACAATAATTTATATGAAAATATTTCATTAAATATCACCAGGTCCTTATTATATAACTAATTCTAAAGAAGAAGGATGGTTACATAATAGGAAAACAATCTCTGAATGCCAATACACTAGTTTGTATTCTTTCAGTAAGTAGTTATGAAACTTGGAGGGAATCCATTAACCTCTTTTGGCTTCTTTGCCCTCATTTGTTTAAAACAATTATTTTTAAACATATATACTGATTATTTTTTTAGAAATGGTAAGACTGTTGAGAAAGGGTAAGAAAAAAAAACAAATATCTAAAGACAAATAAAATTATCTGGAGAGAATATTAATTTTTATAGATTCATTGCACTTATTGTAGGTAGTCACCCTTAATATTCTTTATTAATCACTTAATTTTTCATGAAACAAACATATGAGAAAGGCTTGGGTACTTGCCATACAGAAGGCATTCTTCTAGGCCTTGAAAGTACAACAGTGAAAGAGACAGATATGGTCACTTCTTGGTATCTTTCAGTCTCTCAACAACATGAAATTTATTTTTCATACAAAAAAAGGAAAGAAGATGGAAGATGAAAGAAAGAAAGAAAGAAAGAAAGAAAGAAAGAAAGAAAGAAATTGAAAGAAAGGAAGGAAGAAAAGGAAACTATTCTTTATTCTCCCTTACTCTCTTGCTACTGGAGTTTTCTTAGAAGAAAGAGAAAATGAACTTTCCACTCTTAAAGAGTTAAGACTTAAATCTATGTATAACTGAAACAGTTCATTCTGGAAAACAATATTATCATTGTCTCTGGACCACTTATATCTCACTTCTGTTCCTGATGTTTCTTCAATTTTTTAAACATAATTTTCATTTTGGAATAGTTGTTGGCCTACAGAAAATAGCAAATATGGTACAAAGTTTCATATACCCCTCAATCAGTTTCCCTGTTATCAACATTTATATTAGTATGGTACATTTCTCACAATTAATGAACCAGCATTGACTATTTATATTAACTAAAGCCTGTGCTTAATTCATATTTCCTTAGTTTTAACCTAACTTCCTTTTTTATTTCTAGGACCCCATCAAGAATACAACATAACATTTAGTCTTCATGTCTATTAAGGCAACTCAGAGTAGGCCTTTGTTATAGAGAGGACTAGGTGTATTTCCCAATGATTACTTTTGCCATCCTGAACATCAATGAGCTTCAGTTTTCTCACCTGTAAAATGGATATAAAAGCATTTTTCTTATATATTTATAGTGAGGAATTTTTTTTAATCTGTAGATCATCTATACACATTAAATTGTGACCACAATTATTATTCAATTAAAACAAAGCAGCTTTCTTCACTCTCTTTTATCCTTACTATTGCTAAGAATAGCAATGTGATTCTACTATTCTCTTACTGTGTAATGAAGAAGAATGTGGTCTTAAAGCAGCAGTTCCAATTCTAGATGCCTGCCGAGGCATGCAATATAAACAGGTGAATCTGAAGTACAAAATATTATAAAAGGGATGGAGAATGTGTAAACTGGAAAGTGTGTGCCCACTAGGAATCTTTTCATATTGAAAAAATTTTAAATACTATTTTGACCAAACAAATAGAACTCATTGCATTAATCTGGCCCATTTGGTCCATAATAAGTGGCTTAACAGGTTGCATGTTAAGGGAGTGAGGGTATGAAACAAATATCTTTGTTCTCTGTAGCATGATTTTTGGCCCAGAGAAAATGATTCCATGTGTTAGTATTTAGATTGTATATTCTTCAAAGATGTGTGGCCCTGGAGTTTGAAAAATAATTTCAGAAATCACACATCTAATGTTTCTAAATCCATATAATAACTTTTGGAAGAACTGTTTTTAGTAGGTGATTTATACCATTTTTTTTTGCAGTAGGATTTAACAAACATACAAACATATATACTTGTCACTTCAAAGAATTATTTGTATGTTCCTCTGAGGCCAATCTTAATTCAAGACTAAAGAAAAAGCATGGAAAACAGCAAAAATATATGCTTGCCCTAAAGTGATGAGAACATGTACTCTCCATGCATTACTAAAATATCAAAAGTGTACATGTATTAGAAAACAATGTTTGATGTTGCCTTTATTACAGGAAAATGAGTTTGCTCTTAGTGTTTGTTTAAACTCATCTACATCTAATCTAGTCAACCCATAGGCAATTTCTCCTTCCATTAGATAAGCCTGGAAAATTTTTAATCCTTACTCAAATAATCTTTTGTTGTGTACCTATGGTTTGCTGAGAGCTGTTGGTAGAAAATTTCACAGCTAGAAAACTAGGCACTCAGTGTGGCCCATCCAACCTTCTTTACTTCCAAAGTCAGTTTCTTTCCCATTATCTACAACAGCCTTTTCAAACCTTCTTTCATCAGATGTCTAAACCCATCTCTCTACTCTGAGCTAAAGATTTCACCTTCTACTTCTCAAAGATAGAAGAAGCTCTCAGACAAGAATAGTCAACTCCATTCACTTTCATAAGGCGAATGAATCAAGCCCCCTGTTTCTCACACAACACAGTCCTTCTAACCCACCTTAAAACATAAGGAAACACACAAAAACAACTGAAGATAAAGAAAGGTTATGGCTTCTGAATAAACTGGTCATAAAAACACTTCTTTTTCAGTTGCAAATTTAGTAGCTGCTGCTTAAATAGAAGTTACCATTATCCTATCTGTTCCTTGAGCTAGACAGAAATTTCATTTTATTTCTCTAATATCTTCTGTGTCTCTTACAATAGTCACAGCTCATAGTGGTTTGACTGAATAGATTTCTGAACAGGTAGAAGCACCAGAAATACTTAGATACATTTTGAAAGACTAAAATAAACAAGGATCTTTCACTGATATATGATTCTCTGAAAATAATTTGAAAAAAAATTCTGAAATTTGAATCTAAATTTGGTAGCTTGGAAATAAAGTAGATGCAATAGCTACTCAATTTTGGAAGAGAAGTACTAAAGATGAAAAAATCGAATTACATTGTCTTTTTCTAATCGAGTTGTTACTTTTTTAATATTCTTACTTTTCCCAAGTCGTATTGAGAGTTACATGAAGTATTTAACAGAGTCTTCTTTTCCACAAGTTGCTTTTAAGTTTCACCATTTTTGCTACATCTAAATGAGGAGAAACACAAGGCAATTTTCACAATGGGAAATGACTTCTTTGATACTTATCCATTCAAAGGGGGACAGGAGGGTGAGAGAGAGAGAGGAGAAAAGACATATGATAAGGAAAATGGAAAAGGAAATTCAAATTAAGACCAGAAAATAGGGATACATAAAAATACCAGAAAGGTGTAAGTAAAGGCAGCCTGTAAATTGGGGAAAGGAGATATTTATCTCTCTATTTGTTTTCAAATAGAAGGTGTGCTTCTTGACAAATGGCAGCAGGCCATCTCCTTTTTCTACTCCACATAGCCTCAGCTCTGCTCTGTTTAGTGTGGTCACTGAAAAATTATATTTATTCACCAACTAAGTAATCCAGCAGCATACATAGAGGTCTTCTATCTCTGAATTGCCTTAAGGTATGAATGAAAATGCAAACCTGTAAAATATCAATAAAGCTGACAAAAAAGTTTTTGTTCCCAAAGATAGAAAGCAAAAAGAACATGGCCTTAGGGTAATATACTATGCCTGAAGGCTAACCAAGCCTCCTGCCACACATTATATTGGAGTGTTATTACATTTGGTCTATTAGAGGAATAGTACCCTTGGGATTTTACAGGGTTTTGAACATAAATCCTTCAGCAGCTCAAATTTTATTTGATGCAGAAGTATATACCATGGCTTTTATTCTCATGAGTGGGACAAAATACTTAATCACTTCTTGAGGTGTCTAATGTGAGTGTCAAATTACCAGCCTCCACCAAGCAAAAGGGAATGCTAATTAAAAGGGTAGGACATGTTCCAGTTGTTCTAATCAAAGGGAGCTTAATCCTTCCATAAGCTGGCTGGCTTTGTTGGAGGAAATTCTGAACAACCTTGTTACTTTGGATAACTGTAAGCCACTGACTCATGGCCCCTTGACAGCTAGCTGAGCATGTAATAACATTTCTCTGTATTTGGGGACTGGCTTAGCTGGCTTTATAATAGATTATTGTGGATGTTAAAGTGAAATGTTAGTCTTTCTTTAAACCTCTGTATTCCCCAGTAATTAAGGTTATAAAAAGGGCACTGAGCACAATACTGTTTCAAGGTCGCCAAACACAGATACAACAGCCTTCAGTTTGTGTAAATAAGGTATTAACCATAGGTTTATTCTGCAATTGTGTCATGAAAAATAGTTTTTTTTTTCAATAGGAGTTTGATGGGAAAGTATTTTGAGGAGAATTTTAAAGCTTATTTTTTTTTCCTTTTAGTTCCAAAAAATTTAATGAATAGAAGCAAAAGCAAGTGACATTACAGAAAGGCAGGAAAAAGGAAAATATATACAATAAAAGAAGTTGAATGGTATCAGTTAAAGAGAAAAAAACAGATACCAGAGCAGAGTGTCATCCAAAAAGCATTTGAGGTTATTGGGTATAACAAGAACCTTGGAGAAATCACAACCTTTGGCATGAAGATGTCTACAGAGACCACACAAACAAGGATTTCACTTTGACTTTCAAGGCAGTGACAGTTATTGACGGTTTGTGTTTCAAATTCATTGTAAATGGAAAAAGTTAAAGAAAAAGTTCACCCATGAGAGCTATATAACTACTTAATTGATATAATTTCATTCAACTTTGGAGTTTTGATATTCACTTACCTTTTGAATCGGATCCTTATATTCATCAGTACAGTAGGGAGAAATGTTACATCATGTGTTTCATAAAAAAATACTCCTTTCTGATGTTCAATTGCCATATAATTTGAGATAAAAAAAGAGATGAAGATTTTCTATGTTAGTATTGTAAAGGTAAAACAACTTTCTATAGCATAAAAGAGTCACACTAATGGTGGAGATTTCTGTTGCAGAAGGGTGCTAGAGTTGGGAAAGCATAATTTATAGTGTCAGGAAGGCAATCATATTTTCATTCTACTAGATAAGATCAGGGCAGGTACTACCCAAGGAGCCAGCCTCTTTGTTTCAATTTTAAACTGATGAAAGGAAGGATGTGCAGTGCTTTATAGTGCAGACAAAAATGTCACACCAGTAATTGCTATGCAGGGGCTTAAGTTCATGCCAAATAAAACCATAAATTATATTTCTCATGCATTAAGCATTAATTGTGTCAGTAGTTAAAAGAACAATTACCACATAATATGTACCTTTTTAAAAGATAGAAATAATCAGGAAAATCATTCAGATAACCTTTGTGAAGAATTAAGACTTCCTTTAATGGTATTTTACATCTTTGTGCCCATCTATCTTCTACACAGAAATACTCATTTTAGTCAAATTCCTTCCATCAGATGTCATATATAATATATTGAAGTCTTCCAAAATGTATCAAATAAAACTATAATTAGTGATATAATGAATTCATTTAAAGTTACATGATAGGGTAAAATGAAGTTTACATGGTTTTCAGGATATGAAAGCTATCCTAGACATCATCAGCCCTTTTCTCTCTTCCCACACAAATGTACTTGGTTATCCTTTGTAAGAGACAAATTTTAATGGCTATGTACCTCAGCACCAATAAACCCAGTAACCTTGCTTGGGTTTCTCCTCCCACCTGCTCTTTTCTAAGCATAATTTCCATTGCACATTAACCCAATCTTGGACAGCCCTTCCTAGGTATTGTTCACATAGTACTTGGGGGAAATAAGTGTCCTTTTCCTGTCAGCCCACAAGACAATAATACTGCAAGCACACGGCTGATGCTGGCTGAGTTTCAAGTATCCCTGAGAAATGAACACATAGAGGGAAGCAGAGGTAAGAGCAAGAGATGGGAATCTGATGGTATTCAAGTTTCAAGTTATCCCCAAGGCTTTCCAGAGTTCAGTTAGATGCACTAATTATCAACTCCTTCTAGTCTATGATACCTTAGGTACTTATACTCATAAACAAAGGAAATGTGGTAAATGCATCTGTGTTCCCACTATTTTTTTTTAAATTTGTCCATGACCCACTATTCTTTTTTTTAAACATCTTTATTGAAGTATAATTGCTTTACAATGGTGTGCTAGTTTCTGCTGTATAACAAAGTGAATCAGTTATACATATACATATATCACCATATCTCCTCCCTCTTGCTTCTCCCTCCCACCCTCCCTATCCCACCCCACCAGGTGAACACAAAGCACTGAGCTGATCTCCCTGTGCTATGCAGCCGCTTCCCACTAGCTATGTTTTATATTTGATAGTGTATATATGTCCATGCTACTCTCTCACTTCATCCCAGCTTACCCTTCCCCCTCCCCATGTCCTCATGTCCATTCTCTACATCTGTGTCTTTAGTCCTGTCCTGCCCCAATGTTCTTCAGAACCTTTTTTTTAAGATTATATATATATATATGTGTGTGTGTGTGTGTGTGTGTGTGTGTGTGTGTTAGCATACGGTATTTGTTTTTCTCTTTCTGACTTACTTCACTCCGTAGGACAGTCTCTAGGTCCATCCACTTCACTACAAATAACTCAGTTTTGTTTCTTTTTTATGGCTGAGTAATATTCCATTATATATATGTGCCACATCTTCTTTATCCATTCATCTGTCGATGGACACTTAGGTTGCTTCCATGTCCTGGCTATTGTAAATAGAGCTGCGATGAACATTGTGGTACATGACTCCTTTTGAATTATGATTTTCTCAGGCTATATGCCCATAGTGGGATTTCTGGGTCGTATGGTAGTTCTATTTTTAGTTTTTTTAAGGAATCCCCATACTGTTCTCCATAGTGGCTGTATGAATTTACATTCGCACCAACAGTGCAAGAGGGTTCCCTTTTCTCCACTATTTTTTTTTTTACTTTGTTAAACTACTAAGTATTGATATTAATTGCCCGAGATGCCTAGAACTTGCATTTGAAAATGAACTCAACCATTTCATTGGTAGAGTATCTTGGTCAAGTGTCTAAATCTCTGTGATTCAGCTCCCTTATATAAATTCTGTAATAAGTATACCTACCTTATGGAATACAATGAAGGTTTAATGAATCCGTGTATGTACTAGTTCCTGACACAGGATAATAACAACAACAATAATAAAGTAATATTAGGCTCTATTAAGGCCCCTTAAATTGCATACTATTTTTAGTCATTAAAAAAAGTCCATATCAAGTTGCCTTTATTCTTCTCATTTTACCAATAAGGAAAATGAACTGAAGAAGTTGTAGTTCCAGCACTTATTTCCAAGTTTGTTTACATCAGATACTTATGTTCTTTTCTTTTTATCAGTCTACCTCTCATAATGTTAATATGAAACATATCTTACTATATTGTTGTTTATTATATAAGGATCTGTGTTCTCTGCTAGCTATAAATTTTGTGAGGGTAGTAACCATATTAAATTCATTTGGCTAAACTGAGTGCTTGGCAGTGTACATGTTCTTCCTCCCTCTCCTTCAACTCTTCCCAGGTCAAATACTCAATTGCAAGAGCCATGCAATCTACCTGAAATGATTCAGTCTGTGTCTCTTGGTTACCCAAATTTCTCTTCCTCTACAGAATATTGCTACCTAAGGAAGAACCATATTTGCTATTTTTCCCCTATGGCCTGAGAAGTCCTCCCCACTTTATTCTTGCAGGTTCTATTTCATGTAGGTGATATTGTATCTGTTCTCACTGGTTTGGATTTTGTATAGAGTTTCTGATATGACTCAGCTTCATATCTATAGCTCACATCTCTCCAATCTTCATTGCCCTTAAAATGTTCCTCAAAGATCATATTGCCCTTGATTCTAAATTTCCAGGGTAAGACTGGTATGGATCTCTCTAGTTTGGGCCTATTAAACTTGATTACTCATGACTGATCACTTCTATTGTCAATCCATATTCTTTCTTGCTAGTGCCAAGATAACTCTTCCTGTTCCAGAGAGCCACACCTGTCCCCAGCACACACCCCATACACATACCTCAGGTCGTGCTATCAACACAAAGCCATGAGTTTATAGTACATATAAAGCTAGAAGTGTTAAGGGCAAAGGCAGCTGGGTAATATAAAACTATCATGTGTTGCAGGGGCTGAGGTAAAGCCTAGAAACCTGCCAGTGACAAGTTATGTCAATTGAAGTCAGTTATGATCTAAGTTCATTGAAGAATGGTTTATATTGTAGGAGATTCTCCTTTGGTTTTAGTCATGGAAAAGTTTGCATCACCAAACCAACCTCCTAAGTGTTGGGAATGTATTTTTAGTTAGCACGTATACTATGTCACAACATCCATTATCTGAAATAATACTGTTTCTTCTAGTAATTTAATATATTTATTTGTAAAAATATATTACTATTAATGAACTAAAATGTATCTGTATAGTCAATAACAGACTGTATTAAATAATCTTGGAGTGTCAAGAAAATTATCTAATTCATTTTTACTTATGAAATTTAGAAATGTCTTTGTGGTTAAGAGTTTAATCCTTTTTTTTCAGTGAAACACAGTGACTATCATCACAGATAAATACCCCAAAAGTGGCAGGTTAGAAACACACCAGATAGAAATTATAGACATTTTTCTCATTAAGTTTTAAGTAATAGGAAATCAACACAGATAATATTTGAGTTAGTTAACTTTCTATAGGCATTTCAGGATAAACAGTCAAACAAGGCACTTAGAGACTGCTGGTAGGAGGCTAAATTGGCATAACCACTTTGAAACACTATTTGGCATTACTACCAATGATAGACTTTTTTATATCCCAGGATCCAGCAATTTCTCTTCTAGCTATACAGCAAAAAAGAAATAAACAATTATGTCAAAGTGGCGGCACTTTGCAGTAGTAGAGTTATAATAGCTCCCAACTGGAAACAACTGCAATGGTTTAATCAGAGTAAAATTAAAAAAAATAAATTGGGACACACTATGCTAGAAAATACTATAAATAATGACAATGAAAAATAAATACAACATGCAATAACATAAATGAGCTTCAGTTACATAATATTGACGGAAAAAACTCAGATCTAAAAAAACTGTGTACAGTATAGCTCTATTTATATGAGGTCCAGACAAAACCAATCTGTTTTGTTAAAAGCTAGGATAATGGTTATCCTTCAGTGACATGTAGAAATTATAGAGTACTACAGTACTCTTCTAGAGTACTGATAATGTTTACATGGGTATATTTACTTTCTGATAGTTCATTGAGATGGCCAATGATGATATGTGCATTTTTCGGGTCTTATGTTATCTTTCAATAAATAGTTTACCCAAACCTGAAAAAGAGTCATAAAGTGGAGTATTAAAAATGGCAACTTCTACATGAGTTCACAGAAGGGTTCACCCAATCTCAGAGTGGTTGAGCCTGGGCTTGTGGAAAACATGAAGATTAAATGGAGTCTTGAACGAAGTATAAGAGTAATTCCTCATAACTCAACTTGGTAGAATGTTAGAACGAAGTTTAGCTAAAAATAACAGACAAGAAAAAAATGAACAAATAAATCAGGATAACTTAAACAAAATAGAAATGTATTTCTCTCTCACTGAAAAGGAAGTTTAGAGACATGTCTAGGTAAGTTATGGTAGATCCAAAGTATTCACCAGACACCCAGGCTCCCATCTTTTTGCTGCATCATGTTGGTGTATGGCTATATTTTCAGGTTCATCATTGTCCGTTATGACTACTGGAGATGCAGCTGTCAGAGCCAAGTTATTGACTGGAAGAAAGAAACAAAGCAAAAGGCAAAAAAAAAAAAGATGATTTTTAGGTTTAATCAGCTCCCTTCAACCCATTGTCTAACAGGAGGGACAGTCCCACTTATATATCATTAGTCATATGGTCACACTTATCCTATGATGAAGCTGGAAAATGCAATCTTTCCCTCTGATAGGTAACATACTGAGTTAAAAATGAGAGTCTGCTATTAATTGAAACAGGATTTAAAAAGTTTGTTTTAGGCAGTTAAATTTCTCTGCCACAGTGGAAAACAAACTGGTTATCACTAAGGATCTATCTTTGTGAGACACCAGTTTGGAAGAGTAGAACTGATTTTGAATTAAAGAATAAATGTATCTGTAACCATAGAAGACAGTAAAATGTGGTATGTGTCTTTGTGGAACACATGTTTAAGTGGCCATATTTTCAAGTCTTATTTCAATTTTTATTTTCTTTTATGTACCCATGTCCAAAGAAAAGGAGAAATAACTAGATCAAAACACATTTTATTTGATAGTTGCATATCTGAACATTTGAATGTCACTTTTATACATTCTTTGAAATACCTTAGAATCCAAAGTTGCCCCTTTAAGGAGGGAACCACTATTTATGATAAGAGTCTTTGTTTTTAGAAATTCTTGCTGCATCTTTCTATTAGAGATACTGATTAGGGAAATTTTGCCATATAGGATTTCCCTAAATTTAAATGTGCTTGAGGATAACTATAAATGGTACTGTCTTAGTTAGATTGGACTGCTATAAAAAAAGTACAGACTGGGTGGCATACAAACAACAGACATTTATTTCTCACAGTGCTGGAAGCTGGAAGTCCATGCTAGCATGGTCTGGTAAGAAATAGCTCTGGTAAGAAATCTTTTCCAGGTTGCAGATTGCTGATTTCTCTTGATAACTTCACATGGCAAAGAGCAGAGAGAGGAAGCAAGCTCGCTCTGTCTCTTAAGAGGACACAAATCCCATCCATGAGGGATCCACCCACATGACCTCATTTGATCCTAATTGCCTTCCAAATGCCCCACCTCCTAATGCTATCATATCTAAGGGAAAGATTTCAACTTAAGAATTTTGCAGGGACCATAAACATTCAGTCCATAGCAGGCACTGAGAAAACGTTTACACTGAGCTAGGTATAGAAATGTTTCAGGGTATTCTGCTGAGTTTCTTCAAATACAGGTTTTCAGTTCAGAGGAATTACCTCTGAGATGATTAAAGCCCCTTTCTAGATTGTACATCCCTGGTAGACAAGAAAATTCATTTTTGCGTGTGTATCTCTAGAATCTGGTAGAGTGCTCAACAGTTAATAGGCTTTTAAAATTTGAGAATGAAATAAAGGAACTGGATTCTGATAGTGAAAGTCAGCTGTATAAAAAATTATTCTCTCCTTCACATAAAATAAAACTAATGATATATGAAGTGCAACATGGCTGCTCAGTAATTTTTAAATCCAGGTGTGGTTAGGACACCACTTATCAATGGAACATGAACAGAAATGATGCATAAATTCCTGGTCCAGGGCTTTTGAAAAGCAAGAAGATTGTGCTCTCTCCTGAATATCTGAAGTAGATATTCTGAGATCGTAGAGATGGTGCAGCCATACAATGGAGCAGACCTAGGTCACTGGATCACCAAATGGAATAAATGTACTTCTAAGTAGACCTGCCACATTTGTCTCGTGGCTGAGCAGGAAACAATTTATTGGATTAGGCCATTGAGATTTTGGAGTTTATTTGTTAAAACAGCTAACATAACCACAACAAAGGCAAAGATCACTCCCAAAATATAGAATATGTAAGTTAATTTTCTAAGATTATGTGATCTTTCAATAGGGGAAAGTCAGTGAGTACTTATCGAATATGGACTGAAATCCTTTCATGTACTAGCATCTGCAGTTGTATGAGTCATTCTGGAATTTTTCTCATATATATATATATATATATATATATATATATATATAGAGAGAGAGAGAGAGAGAGAGAGAGAGAGAGAGAGAGAGAGAGAGAGAAATACTTAGTCACTGCATCAGTAACTATGATAGAGGATTATTAAGGCTCTACTATTAGATACCAATTCTTACATTCCCTACTTTGAGACCCCAAATTGTGTGAATACCTCTTCTAACTCACAGTTTCTAAGATTCAGTATCATTGACATTTTGGGTCAGATAATTCTTTGTTGTAGGAGATTGTCTTACATATTGCAGGATGTTTAGCAGCATTCCTGGTCTCTACTCCATAAATTCCCATAGCATCCTGACATTTGTGAGAACCAAAAATGTCTTCAGACATGAGATATTGCCAAATGTTCTCTGGGGGTCAAAATGCTTCCTGATTGAGAACCACTGAGATCTGAACTCTCATACATCATTTAATTACTTGCATTTACTTCCAAACTGTAAGTATGAGTTACCAAAAAAGGATGCCTGGACTTTCCTGGTGGTGCAGTGGTTGAGAGTCCGCCTGCCGATGCAGGGGACACGGGTTCGTGCCCCATTCCAGGAGGATCCCCGCGGAGCGGCTGGGCCCGTGAGCCATGGCCGCTGAGCCTGCGCGTCAGGAGCCTGTGCTCCGCAACGGGAGAGGACACAACAGTGAGTGGCCTGCGTACCGCAAAAAAAAAAAAAAAAAGGATGCTTGCTGGATTATTATGCAGCCTGTCTCATTCATTCAAATTGAGTAACCCCATACTAAAACATCTTTGTTCCTTTGCACTTAAAAAACCACTAAATTTAAAAAAGAAAAATCAATAATAGTGAATCAGTTTACTCTATTTGGGGGTTGATTAGAAAATATATTTAAGTTATATCAATGTGTGGCATGTAGTATGCATTCAAAAAAAAAAACCTGTTGATAATTTTCTAACTCTCTCCTGAGCTAATAATTCCACTAAAATATATATTTCTTATAGAGAGACATGGTTCATTCAGTTATTCAAGAAATACTAAGTTACTAAAGACAGGATTTATGCTATGTGCTAGAGTCACAAAAGAGAGGAAATCTGATAATCACAATAGTCTCTTGAAACACTTTTTCAGAAAGATTTTATTGTTCCATCCAAGTCCTACAAGGCATATAGTGCTATCATAGCCACAAATTTAGATCTATAAAAATAAATGTTTGCAATTGATTCTGTTTAAATGTCTATACAAATATTATTCAACAAAAAACTTTGATTTTTTTTTCATTTTATACCGTTGATATTTCATTAGGAATGTAAACAAGAGTATTAATAAACTTTCTGAAATATACACATTTGCATAGACAATGGTTTAGCTATCACAGTGTATGAAATGGAGATATAAAATATAAAACTTTTTTATAGATGTTCATATTGTATGTTTATTGCTTAAATCATATCTGTATTTTGAGAATCCTTCTCCACTTCCAGTGTCCTTCATACTGGACGCAGTGCCAGGATAAACAGCCTCAATGGAGGAGAAGCTGTTAAACTCACATAATGAAATCAGGCCGAGGTAACAGCTTAGGAGGTATCTCTGTGAGTGATAGCAGTGACTAGCATTTAGTAGGCCTTCAATGCACATTTGCTGATTGAAGAAGGAATGCTTGACTATCAGAATCATGCCTACCTAAAGTGGATTCTGTGGACTCTGTTAGTACCTAGCCCTGCTGCCTGTGTTTTGATACAGACAGATAATTTGGTAGCTTCACAGCATGCTTTGCTTATGAGTGATGTCTGGAGAATGTAGGACTGCCACTGCCTTTAGAAATCATACTGCTAGTGGGAAAATATAAAAGGACAAGTTAGAAAACCAGTTCTTAATTGTTACTAGAAATAGAGCTTTCCTTTTAGAGCAACATATTCTGAAACAGATTTTGAAACATTTACCTAAAACATGAGCAAATAAATAGATTTTTCAACCTCTGGGGCATTTTCAGTCCGTTTATATTTTTAACCATTCTTTTCTCATTTAGAATAAGAACACTAGCTCTCACCATTCCATAACTGCAATATTTACTCTGGGACTTAAAGTTGCAAACAGTCCCTTTAGCTGCTGGCAGTTTTGTTGATAGATAACCTCTGGTGTTTCAGGACTTGGAAGCTTCACTATTCCTGCACTTGAGGAATTGATAAGACTCTACGTCCTTCTAGTACACACAAAATTGTTAATTAGCTGATTATCCTCACACCTTAGCTAACACTCTTATCTGAGAATACCTTCTGCTTACACTGGCATGATACAAGGGACAGTACCTTACTCGTGGCTTCTCCCTACCAAGCCTTGATCCCTGAATCCCTCTCCTTCCAGAATAAGCAAAAATGATGTGGGCTGGGGTTGGGGAGGGGTGGGGTGGGGAGGGGTTGTAGAAAAGATGCAAGGTCTTCTTACTTTATAGTTTATGTAAGCCTGATCCAGCTTTATGATATTTCCTGAGTAATCACGATCAGATTATAACATCAATAGTATGAGAAAGAGCTTTTTCATGAGCTTTCAAACCTGTTTGTTTCTCTCCCTTTTGTCGAGGTGGGTAATGGTACTAAGCACATCTCTTCATTACAGGAGGTAATTTCAATCAATGTTATTTTGGTTCCTTTCCTTTTCTAATGTGATGCTTTCCCACTAATCTTTTCAAATCTATTTCTAACACACATACACATACTTGTGTGTGTGTGTATATATATATGTAACAATATATAGATATATACACATACAGACAAATCTTGAACAGTTAATGGTAAAGTTTTCTCAGTTTTCTCTTTAGGCATCTCTAACCCACAACTTCTCTTTCTTAGACATGCCTAAGGCATTAACATGACATTAAAGAAGTAATAACATGGCATTTACTATATAAATAGTAATCTGGGGAAATAAGGAGCTATTAGAGTCTATATTCAGGACCTTCAAGCTTTCACTTTATCAAATTAATATGTAAGCACTTTAAAGGAATGATTTATGCTTTTATTGGGTAATTTAGCATTCATTTTGAAGTGGAAAATTTATTATCCTTAACATATCTATACTAGCTAAAGTTCAGGTCAACTTTATCTAGCTTGTCAATGTCAGTTTTTTGATAAGTAGTGATCACTTCATCCTTGAAAATCCTGCTTTTGATAAATAATCTCCAGGCAATAATAGTTACTTCTACCACTTCATAAAGATGGTTTGAGTGTGGGGTCAAACTAACTCTTCATTAAAGCAAAGCAGTGAACCAGATGCTTAGAATAAGGATGGTAATTAATCCATGGCCTTGTAGAAGAACAAAGACTCATTTGAAGAAGACATTTATATGCTGGAGCCATTTCTTTTGTTCCTGTTTTGTTTTCCATTTCATGGTAATTTAATTCATAAGATATTTGAGAAACATATTGATTATACTTATGATGTGACAGAATATCAGCATTTCAGAAAATCCCCCTGTACCTCAGGGATCTAATTTACCTTTGTTTCTAGTTTTGTGGTAAAATTAAATATACTTACATTAAAAAAAATATGTATTGACTTATTTATTTATTTATTTATTTATTTATTTTTGGCTCTGTTGGGTCTTTGTTGCTGTGTGCGGGCTTTCTCTGGTTGCAGCAAGTGGAGGCTACTCTTCATTGTGCTGCGCAGGCTTCTCAATTCGATGATTTCTTTTGTTGTGGAGTCTGGGCTCTAGGTGCGCAGGCTCAGTAGTTGTGGCTCACGGGCTCTAGAGCACATGCTCAGTGGTTGTGGCACACAGGCTTAGTTGCTCCGTCACATCTGGGATCTTCCTGGAGCAGGGATTGAACCCGTGTCCCCTGCATTGGCAGGTGGATTCTTAATGACTGCATCACCAGGGAAGTCCCATACATATATTTTTTTTAATCTCATCTAAAGGTGGATAATGAATTCTACATTGGTTTCATGGATTTGGTCCTTATAAATGTTCACTAACATGTCTCCCTATAAAGATATTAAATAAAATAGATTCAATTGAGTTTGGATAAATATGATTAGGTCAAAATATAAAATTCCATGCACTCATTTATTTACATGCTGACAAAGCCAAGTTCTAATACTCATTTAATATTTTAGTATAACTTTTTATGTATAAGAAATAATTTTTTGTGATATATTCCTTTTTTTTTCCTACTGGACAAAAGGAGAAAATAAAGCAGAGAATATCAAAGTAGTCTGAGAAACATAGTTTCTCATATAGTCCAATGAAAAAAACTCATCTCCAAACTATAACTTTAAGCATTAGAAATTTTCTGAACTAGATTAGCATTGCTCACAACAACTCCTACCAGACAAAAATATCTTTCATTCATTTATTCAACAAATATTTACCAGGCACTTCCCATATGTCAGGCACTGTGCTATTTGTTGTGAATGTAGCAGTAAATATTATATGTTGAAAATTAAAAATATCAATGAAAATTCCAAAAAGAGGTCCTTAGAATCACTTACAGAATGCACAGAATGAAGAGCTGACAGAGGAAATTGGGAAATAATCAGAAAGAAATGTAGAAGGAAGGCAAATAATTCATCGTATAAAAAGTATCCAGCAATTTCAAATACTGCTAATAGGTCAGGTAAAAAGAATATTAATTTGTCTCTAGCAGTAGTAAGACAGTGTGGGGGAACTTTACTGGAAGAAGTTTTACTGCAATGGTGAGGCAACTATCAAGCTGCTGTCATCAGAGTGTAGGCTGTGAGAAAATGGAGAAGCCGTGGTGTTGAAAACTTTTGAGATGTTTTGAAGAGAAGAAAGCTATGATAGAGGCTAGAGAGCCAAGAGATTGAGGGGGTTTAATGGGACAACTCAGTAACTTGATGTTTATACACTAAAGGAAAGGGGTCAGCAGGGAGGGCAAGAATGAAAATACAAAGGATAGAGGGGGAAAAACATAGAACTGAGAAGCTGGTAAAGGAGAGCTAAAGAACAGTCTAGATGTAGGTTAGAATATTGGTCAGGTGGCAGAAGTAGAGCCTGATCTATTAAATAATTTCTCTTTTAATTCAAAGATTTATTAATTCAGTGAATATGTTATCTACACTATTGAAGATATTACTGAATGTGGGAGAAAATGGAGGAGGGGAATTTAAGGAGAGTTTAGGGAGATTTATGGAGACTTATGCAAAATATTTAAATAGCTGTTTTAAAGAACAGGAGCAAGAACTGAAGAAGGAATGGTGAAAAGAAGACAAGTCATGACTAATTTTCCAGGTGAGGCTGGGTGTCATAAATCCAAAATGTCACAAATCCACATCATTTTCAGGCATCTCCAGCAGTGCATAGAAGCCAGGTGTGTCTGTAGAGAAAATGGTAAAATATTTTTCAGGTAGTGTGATTAAAGAACAATTAAAAAAGGAATTAGTAAAAAGAAGAATCAGAGAATGTTTGAAACGGTAGATCAAGAATCTTAGAGATGAGGAAGAAAAAGAGCATGAGAAGGGGAATAAAGAGAGAAAATAAAGGGTTCAAGGAACAGGAGGACTGTATGAAGCTGAAGAAAATGTATCTTGATATTAACTGAGATGAATATAAGCTGTTTTTTTTTTTTGATTTGGAAAAGGAATGTTTCAACTCATTTTAATTGGTTAAGAGTTTCTTAGTGATGATAAGATCCAGTGTAGGAGACTATTGATCAAAAAGACATTAAAGGTGAAACAAAATCACAAAACTGAAAGGCTAGGGAAATGAATCTTGAAGTCATCCAAAAAGAATTAAGATTGTTTCTCAGTGTGAGAAGTGCTCCAGATAAAATGGATAATCAAGAGAGGTATTTTGGCCCATCTGACAGAAGTGACAGCCAAGAAAATGGCCCTTAGTAGAAAATAAGTGAATAACTCTTCAAAGTGGATAAAAATAAAAGAGCAAGGAAATATTTCATAATGGAAAGTTCATGGGATTTGGAATCTGATAGTCCTGCATTCTTATTCCAACTCTACCATTTATTGAATACTAGTTCTGTGGCATCATCTGAGTTTGGCTTTATCAATAGTAAAATGGATAGTCATTTATTATATACTTATTGTGTTATTTCTCTATACCAGAGAGTGGGTTAAATGCTAAAATACTTATGTCTTGTTTTTTAGATTTTTATCACGATGAAATAAATGAATGTACAGAATTGGATGTGTAAATAAATACAGGTTGTTATTGTCTCATTATTGCTCTCATTTCTAAGATCCTGTTAGGATCCTATTAGCAATTATGCTCCAGTAATAATATACATATACATATACATACTATTGCCATGTGAAAATAGTCACTATTGCCATGTGAAGACACTCAGAAGTTACTAAAATATAACTAAATATTTTCACATTTGAATAAAGTATATGTTTCTAAATCTGTTGAGCATTTTTGACAAATAAATTCTTACCTACTCTTTGGAGGGTAACATGCCCTAAGATTTTGCTTATTTAAGTTTTTATTTGTAGCTAGTTAGTTTGCAGTTATGTACTCTATAGTTATAGCATGTCTATCTCTTTATTACTGAAGAATGCTATGTGTTCTACTTTATGATTTAAAAAAATGATTAATTACATGTTATTATATATTTTGTTAATATAAATTTTATCTTAATATAAACTGTTTTGTGCTCATATAACTATTAAGTTTAAAAGTTACTTATGAAATTCTTTGCAAAGATTGTTATTTCAGAATAGTAAGTGGCTCTGATATATTTATAAAAATGTTTTCTAGTTTCTTTGAAATTTAAAATAACTCATGTTTTATGTGAGAAAATATGCAGGTTCTTAATATTTATTGAAATTAAACATAATTCAAATGGTTTCATCATCTATTTTCAAAACAATTATCATTGTCATGGTGGTGACTATAATATTGCTGAATCCTACGACATCCCAGTGGTACCCTGTAATGAAAAACTGGCCAAATTTTGATATTTCTTCTGGCTGGATAGATTGCCTCCTGAAAAAAAGAAAAAAACTAAGAATTAAAATACTTCTGAGAATAATCTGCTTCCTGCTAAAGCATTTTTCAATTATTGTTAAACTCAAGCAAACTATTCTTGCTTTTCCAGGTTTACTTGGAGTTATAAGAATTCCCTTTCAGTACTGTGAAAAGCCCTTTAATTATAATTGATCCTGTGATCTCTGGTCTAGACCTGCACTGTGTGGGACTGACCACTTCATTCCCTGAAGGTCTTTTGATTGCTCAGGGAAGAGGTCTGGTACTCACAGCCCTTGGTTCCTACATTATAGTTTGGTTGCAGAACTTACAATAATGCCCTTTCTTCCTTTAACCAGCTACTGACTCCTAATCACACTTTTCCACACTTGTTTAAACTGCTATTTTGTGAAATGTGGAGACTATGCAGCTACTAAGAGAATGCATGATCACACTTTTGGTATGTTCTCCTTAATTATTTTCAAATTTCCTTCCTAAATCACCCACTTTAGGGCTTACTAAGAGTTACAAAATTCAGAGTGTGGATTAGCATTTTAATTTTACTGAAAAATACCAGCAGTTTAAGACTTAGATTCATAATGCTCTTCCTTCTCACAAAGAGCCTGTTTTTAAACCTAACATCAATCTACAAAACATAACAAGCAGGATTATATGAAAACACACACGCAGAACATTTTCATCATAACAGATGAGTAGCTCTCAGAGCAGACAAGAACCCATAGGGTATTCACTGCCACGACTCGTCTCTTCAAAATCCTGTCTCTGCTCTATATGTGCAATTTTAGATCTCACTGCTTCCCAGCATGAGCTGAGATAGAGCCTCTTGCACCTTCTGAATATATTATGCTCATTTTCAACTCTAAGCTCTTTTTTTGTGTTATTGCCCTAAATGTATGGACTACATTTTCCTTCCCTCTCCCTTTTAATATCTTAACTATTGTTTTTTTTTTAATTTCAGCTTTACTGAGGTATAATTGACAAATAAAATTTTAAACTGCTTTTAAGTATGTGTCGTGGCAATTTCATATACATGTACATTGTGAAAGGACTCCCCTCACTGAGTTAATTAATACATCCATCACCTCAAATATTTATTTATTTATTTATTGGTGAGAACATTTAAGTTCTACTCTCTTAGCAAATTTCAATTATGAAATATAGTGTTATCAACTACACTCATTGTGTTTTACATTAGATCCACTCCCACTCCAGCCTCTGGCGACTACTTTTCTACTCTCTGTATCTAGGGGTTTTACTTTTATTTCCTCAGATTCTACATATAAGTTATATCACACAGTATTTTTCTTTCTTTGTCAGCCTTATTTCACTAAGCATAATGCCTTCAAGTTCCATCCATGCTGTTGCAAATAGCATGATTTCCTTATTTCTCATGGTTGAATAATACTCAATTTATCCATTCTTCCATTAAGAAACACTTGGGTTGTTTCCATATCTTGGTTATTTTTAAAGATCTAGTTGAGGTAGCACTTCCACTACACTTTGTCAATCTTGCCTACCATTGTTTCTTAAGTATTTGTTTCACCAACTAGATACAGTGTTTTTTTTTTTTTTTTCTTTTCTTTAGGAATAGATATTATCTTACAGGGTTGTGGTGGGGGGTTGGGAAACTTTGGCTAACTCAGAGACCTAGGCACATAATATGTCCTAAGTTTTAAGAAGAGGGTGGATCTTTCTACTCCTGTATTCTTATTTCCAACACAGCTAGCAGGGTTGACATGCATCCATTCAATTTTTTAATCTTTCTTTACCTCCATTTCAGTGCTATCACAGAGAGTTGCAATTCTAACAGCATGCCAACTGTTAGGTCTCACTTTCAGTAAGAAGAATTTCTGCATTTAAGAATGATATTGTTCTTTGAGTGGGCTCATTTCCATTTTCTGTGGCAAAGAGTATGAAATATTCTGCCTTCACTGGACAAACATAGGCCATACACAACCTTTTCTTTTCCTGGTCACAGAGGCAGAGGCCTTTGTCTTCCATGATGTAAGCAGTCCCTGGACTGTGCCTGGTCCCACTGACCTGATCTGTCAGTTTCAGTTCCTCACCTATGTTCTTTCTTGCTTAGGTGAACTGAAGTCTGCTTTCAAGGGAGCAAGGTAGAATGTGAAGGAGCAATAAACAACTAATGTAGGTTTCTAGCCTAAGCTCAGACTCAACATCAAAAGTCAGAGAAACTCTAGGTTCAATGAAAGTTATTGGGTCTACATTAACAAATGAATAATTTCTTTCTCTATTGTTCTTTTTTGCACTGATGTCTCTTTAAGGGACTCTGAAAAGGAAAAGTGAGAATTTGTAGGGTAGAACAAGTAATATTCCAAAGGGACTAATAGCCTAACTTCTTAAAGCTACAAGTCTAAATAGGAAAATGAAAAAGGTTTAAAGCAGTTTTTAAATGTTGAGTTAAAAAATAATTCAAGCCATAAAGACAACCATTATGGTAAAGACCAAATAATGCTTAAATATATACATTTATACAAGGAAAAAGCCCAGTTAAGAATTTTTAGCAATGATTGTCTGCTTTTATTACCTCCATTTACCTAATTTCTTTTCTTGTTTTACTAATTTATACCAAAATATTAGACACACATGGAGAAAAATCAAATAATAAAAGTTTGTAATGAAAAACAACTCATTTTATATAGTGCCCTACACCCTGTCTAGTGCCCTAAACACTATCTGTTTACATGTTTTTTACACATTTAGAGGTAGATAAGGTTCTAGCTCTAAAAACATTACTATGACAATGATTCTGGATTTAACTGTTGGCGCCCTATAAGGAAAAAATGTTTAACCTCTAATCTACCCAAATAATAGTCCTCATTCATCTCACATTTAAAGTGTTTTAACATTATATATGGTATGATTTTTAATTGTTTTATTGATTACTCTTGTAACAATACACAATACTATTAAAATTTGGTTTCTCATTCCATAAAATTTATATAATCTTTATTTAAATATCTCTATAGAAGGATAAGATTGCCTGTCATTTTCTTAGTCAATAAATATGTATTGAGTAGCTACTATATGCCAAGCACTGTTTAGTCAAAGAGGGTTCAGCAGAGAAAAAACTGGTAAACAAAGAAACAAAAATGTCCCTGTCCTCAGGTGGCTTTCAGGCTAAAATAATTTAATAGCTGCAAATTTCATGTTGTAAATACTGTGTACTTAAATAATATGTTAAGCATCAAGGCCAAATGTAATATATTTTCCTATTCTCCATCAGTTGCTCAAAAAATTGCCATACTCCAATTTACTAAATGCTGAACGTTTTTCTTCAGTTTTTGCTTCTGTAGAAGTGTCTAAGTATTTTTTATTGTTGATTTAAAAAAATGCCTTCAACAAATCCTACTATTAACCACATCACAGTTATAATTTATACAAAATGGAAAACTCCCCATCCCCCTTTCCCCAACTACATTTAAACAGCTTTTTAAAGTATGGGCTTCTTACTATTGTGCAGGATTGTTGCTTGGATATATTTTTAGAATCAATGTTTCCTGAATTCCCATATCTAAAGAGTCAGTTTTGCCTGATTCCTCCTTGGAGAGGGTTATGGTAAATGGAAGGAAGCATGCAGGGTCTTTGAAGATGTTGTGTTATATTTCTCCATCTTGTTGCTGACGACATGTGTGTGTCCAGTTTGGGAAAAGATTGCTCTAGACACTTTTAGGAAAATATAAATAAAAAAACAAAATCTTATCCCAACCCAGAAATTGTCTCTACTTTTATTACTGAATAAGCATTAAACCAGAATGTGATGCACATTACAGGAAATTCACTAAAGAGATTGTAAACACAGAAATTTCACCCTTTTATGTAGCCAAGGAGACACAACCCATTACAAATATATTTTCAAGATAAAAAATAAGTAGTCCTCAAATAAGAAATCTTGACAGCACTCTATGCAACACATAGTTCACCGTAAATTTACCCAGTAATTGGGGTGATCATCTATGTTAGCTAGTAGAATTTATTCAGAGAACAAATAAACTTCTCATCTTCATGACAAGATGTAGTATTGAGACTTGGAACAAGGGACACAGGAAGTTAGGTTCCTAATCTTACACAGATACTGGGAGATAAGGGTGTTTTATTCTTTACACTTGAAAGAGATGGCTCTCAGGTCCTGAGAAAGACATTCTTGGGTCATAAAGCTGACAAAAGGCTTATCTAGTACTCAGAAGGTTATATAGACATTTTTTTAACATCTTTATTGGAGAATAATTGTGTTACAATGGTGTGTTAGTTTCTGCTTTATAACAAAGTGAATCAGCTATACATACACATATAGCCCCATATATCCTCCCTCTTGCGTCTCCCTCCCACCTCCCTATCCCACCCCTCTAGGTGGTTACCAAGCACCAAGCTGATCTCCTGGTGCTATACAGCTGCTTCCCAGTAGATATCTATTTTACATTCGGTAGTGTACATATGTTCATGCCACACTCTCACTTTGTCCCAGTTTACCCTTCCCCCTCCCTGTGCCCTAAAAGTCCATTCTCTTTGTCGGCGTCTTTATTGCTGTCCTACCTAGGTTCTTCAGAACTTTTTTTTTTATATATTCCATATATACATGTTAGCATATGGTATTTGTTTTTCTCTTTCTGAATTATTTCACTCTGTATGACAGACTCCAGGTCCATCCACCTCACTACAAATAACTCAATTTCATTTCTTTTTATGGCTGAGTAATAGTCCATTGTATATATGGCCACATCTTTTTTACCCATTCACTTGTTGATGGACATTTAGGTTGCTTCCATGTCCTGGCTATTGTAAATAAAGCTGCAATGAACATTGTGCTATGTGACTCTTTCTCAATTATGGTTTTCTCAGGGTATATGCCCAGTAGTGGTTTGCTGGGTTGTATAGTAGTCCTATATTTAGTTTGTTAAGGAACCTCCATACTCTTCTCCATAGTGGCTGTATGAATTTACATTCCCACCAAAAGTGCAAGAGGGTTTCCTTTTCTCCACACCCTCTCCAGCATTTTTTGTTTGTAGATTTTTAATGATGGCCATTCTCACTGGTGTGAGGTGATACTTCATTGTAGTTTTGATTTGCATTTCTCTAATGATTAGTGATGTTGAGCAACCTTTCATATGTTTGTTGGCAATCTTCTTTGGAGAAATGTCTGTTTAGGTCTTCTGCCCATTTTTTGAATGGGTTGCTTGTTTTGTTTTTTGTTTTTTCTTATATATTGAGCTGCATAAGCTGCTTGTAAATTTTGGAGATTAATCCTTTGTCAGTTGCTTCATTTGTAAATATTTTCTCCCATTCTGAGGGTTGTCTTTTCATCTGAGTTATGTTTTCCTTTGCTGTGCAAAAGCTTTTAAGTTTCATTAGGTCCCATTTGTTTATTTTTGTTTTTATTTCCATTTCTCTAGGAGTTGGATCAAAAAGGATCTTGCTGTGATTTATGTCATAGAATGTTCTGCCTATGTTTTCCTCTAAGAGTTTTATAGTGCTTAGCCTTACATTTAGGTCTTGAATCCATTTTGGGTTTATTTTTGTGTATGGTGTTAAGGAGTGTTCTAATTTCATTCTTTTACATGTAGCTGTCCAGTTTTCCCAGCACCACATAGTGAAGTGGCTGTCTTTTCTCCATTGTATATTCTTGCCTCCTTTATCAAAAATAAGGTGACCACATGTGTGTGGGTTTATCTCTGGGCTTTTTATCCTGTTCCATTGATCTATATTTCGGTTTTTGCATCAGTATCATACTGTCTTGATTACTGTAGCTTTGTAATGTGATCTGAAATCCAGGAGCCTGATTCCTTGAACTCGTTTTTCTTTCTCAAGATTGCTTTGGCTATCCGGGGTCTTTTGTGTTTCCATACAGATTGTGAAGTTTTTTTTTTTTTTTCCCTCTAGTTCTGTAAAAAATGCCATTGGTAGTTTAATAGAGATTGCAATGAATCTCTAGATTGCTTTGGGTAGTATAGTTATTTTCACAATATTGATTCTTCCAATCCAAGAATATGGTACATGTCTCCATCTGTTTGTGTCATCTTTAATTTCTTTCATCAGTATCTTATAGTTTTCTGCATACAGGTCTTTTATCTCCTTAGGTAGCTTTATTCTTAGGTATTTTATTCTTGTTGTTGCAATGGTAAATGGGAGTGTTTCCTTCATTTCTCTTTCAGATATTTCATCATTAGTGTATAGGAATGCAAGAGATTCCTGTGCACTGATTTTGTATCATGCCATTTTACCAAAGTAATTGATTAGCTCTAGTAGTTTTCTGGTAGCATCTGTAGGATTCTCTACGTATAGTATCATGTCATCTGCAAAGAGTGACAGCTTTATTTCTTCTTTTCCGTTTTGGATTCCTTTTATTTCTTTTTCTTCTGTGATTGCTATGGCTAAAACTTCCAAAACAATGTTGAATAATATTGATGAGAATGGACAACCTTGTCTTCTTCCTGATCTTAGAGGAAATGCATTAAGTTTTTCACCATTGAGAACAATGTTCCCTGTGGGTTTGTCATACATGGCCCTTATTATATTGAGGTAAGTTCCCTCTGTGCCTACTTTCTGGAGGGTTTTTATCATACATCGGTGTTGAATTTTGTTGAAAGCTTTCTCTGAATCTGCTGAGATGATTATATCTTTTTTATCCTTCAGTTTGTTAATATGGTTTATCACACTGATTGATTTGCATATATTGAAGAATCCTTGCATTCCCTGGGATAAACCCCACTTCATCATGGTGTATGATCCTTTTAATGTGCTGTTGGATTCTGTTTGCTAATATTTTGTTGAGGATTTTTGCATCTATGTTCATCAGTGACAATAGGCCATAATTTTCTTTCTTTGTGACATCTTTGTCTGGTTTTGGTATCAGGGTGATGGTGGCCTTGCAGAATGACTTTGGGAGTCTTCCTCCCTCTGTTATATTTTGGAAGAGTTTGAAAAGGGTAGATGTTAGCTCTTCTCTAAATGTTTAATAGAATCTGCCTGTGAAGCCATCTGCTCCTGGGCTTTTGTTTGTTGGAAAATTTTAATCACAGTCTCACTTTCTGTGCTTGTGATTGGCCAGTTTATATTCTCTATTTCTTCCTAGTTCAGTCTCGGAAGGTTGTGCTTTTCTAAGAAGTTGTCCATTTCTTCCAGGTTGTCCATTTTATTGGCATATAGTTTTTTGTAGTAATTGCTCATGATCTTTTGTATTTCTGCAGTGTCAGTTGTTAGTTCTCCTTTTTCATTTCTAATTCTATTGATTTGAGTCATCTCCCTTTTTCTCTTGATGAGTCTGGTTAATGGTTTATCAATTTTGTTTATCTTCTCAAAGAACCAGCTTTCAGCTTTATTGATGTTTACTATAGTTTCCTTCATTTCTTTTTCATTTATTACTGATCTGATCTCTATGATTTCTTCCCTTCTGCTAACTTTGGAGTATTTTTGTTCTTCTTTCTCTAACTGCTTTAGGCATAAGGTTAGGTTGTTTATTTGTGATGTTTCTTGTTTCTTGAGGTAGGATAATATTGCTATAAACTTCCTTCTTAGAACTGCTTTTGCTGAATCCCATAGGTTTTGGGTCGTTGTGTTTTCATTGTCATTTGTTTCTAGGTATTTTTTGATTTCCTCTTTGATTTCTTCAGTGATCTCTTGGTTATTTAGTAGCATTCTGTTTTGCCCCCATATGTTGTATTTTTTAGAATTTTTTTTCCCTGTAATTGATATCTAGTCTCATAGCATTGTGGTCAGAAATGTTACTTGATATGATTTCAATTTTCTTAAATTTACCAAGGCTTGATTTGTGACCCAAGATATGATCTATCCTGGAGAATGTTCCATGAGCACTTGAGAAGAAATTGTATTTTGTTGTTTTTGGATGGAATGTCCTATAAATATCAGTTAAGTCCATCTTGTTTAATGTATCATTTAAAGCTTGTGTTTCCTTATTTATTTTCATTTTGGATGATCAGTCCATTAGTGAAAGAATGGCGTTAAAGTCCCGTATTATGATTGTGTTACTGTAGATTTCCTCTTTATGGCTGTTAGCATTTGCCTTATGTATTGAGGTGATCTTATGTGGTGTGCATAAATATTTGTAATTCTTATATCTTCTTCTTGGACTGATCCCTTGATTTTTATGTAGTGTCCTTCTTTGTCTGTTGTAATAGTCTTTATTTTAAAGACTATTTTGTCTGATATGAGAATTGTTACTCCAGATTTCTTTTGTTTTCCATTTGCATGGAATATCTTTTTCCATCACCTCACTTTCAGTCTGTATGTGTCCCTAGGTCTAAAGTGCATCTCTTGTAGACAGCATATACACAATTCTTGTTTTTGTAACCATTCACCCAGTCTATTTCTTTTTGTTGGAGCCTTTAATCCATTTACATTTAAGGTAGTTATTTATATGTATGTTCCTAATACCATTTTCTTAATTTTGGGGGGTTTGTTATTGTAGGTCATTTCCTTCTCTTGTGTTTCCTGCCTAGAGAAGTTTCTTTAGCATTTGTTCTAAAACTGGTTTGGTGGTGCTGAATTCTCCTAGCTTTTGCTTGTCTATAAAGGTTTTAATTTCTCCATCATATCTGAATGAGATTCTTGCAAGGTAGAAAAATCTTTGTTGTAGGTTTTTCCCTTTCAGCACTTTAAATATGTCCTGCCACTCTCTTATGGCTTGCAGAGTTTCTGCTTAATGATCAGTTATTTACCTTATGGGGATTCCCTTGTATGTTATTTGTTGCTTTCCCCCTGCTGCTTTTAACATATTTTCTTTGTATTTAATTTTTGATAGTTTGATTAATATGTATCTTGGCATGTTTCTCATGGATTTTTCCTTTATGGGACTCTCAGCACTTCCTGGACTTGACTATTTCCTATACCATATTAAGGAAGTTTTCAAGTATAATCTCTTCAAATATTTTCTCAGTCCCTTTCTTTTTCTCTTCTTCTGGAACCCCTATAATTTGAATGTTGGTGTGTTTAATGTTGTCCCAGAGGTCTCTGAAACTGTCCTCAGTTGTTTTCATTCTGTTTTCTTTATTCTGCTCTGTGGTGGTTATTTCCACTATTTTATATTTCAGGTCACTTATGTGCACTTCTGCCTCAGTTATTCTGCTATTGATTCCTTCTAGAGAATTTTTTATTTAATTTAGAGTGTTCTTCATCATTGTTTGCTTGCTCTTCAGTTCTTCTAGTTTCTTGTTAAATGTTTCTTGTATTTTTTGCATTTTATTTTCAAGAATTTGAATCATCTTTACTATCATTACTCTGAATTACTTTTTCAGGTAGACTGCTTATTTCCTCTTCATGTGTTTAGTATGGTCGGTTTTTTTCCTTGCTCCTTCATCTGTTGTGTTTCTCAGTCTTCTCATTTTGGTTAACTTACTGGGTTTGTGGTCTTTCTGCAGGCTGCATGTTTGTAGTTCCCATTGATTTTGGTGTCTACCCCCAGTGGGTATGGTGGTTCAGTGGGTTGTGTAGGTTTCCTTGTGGCAGGGACTGGTGCCTGTGTTGTGGTGTTTGAGGCTGGATCTTTTCTATCTGGCAGGCAGGACCACACCCAGTGGTGTGTTTTGAGGTGTCTCTGACCTTATTATGATTTTAAGCAGTCTGTCTACTAATGGGTGGTTGGATGGGGAGGGGTGTTCCTGTCTTTCTTGCTAGTTGTTTGGCATAGGGTTTCCAGTACTGTAGCTTTCTAGTCGTGGAGTGGAGATGGGTCTTAGCACTGAGATGGAGATCTCTCAGAGACCTTTCACCATTTGATATTACATGGAGTTGGGAGTTATCTGGTGGACCAATGTCCTGAACTCGGCTCTCCCACCTCAGAGGCATAGGCCTGACACCTGGCCAGAGCATGAAGACCCTCTCAGACACAAAGCTGCTGGTCTGGGTGAGTCCCCAAAGAGACAGAGCTCCCTGGGGACGAGGCACCAGCAACAGCAGGTTTTGTATCTCTTTCTATGCAGTAGCCACTGGTAGCAACCTATATAGACATTTTAAAGAGAGTGGAAAGTACTAACATGTTTCCTACAATAAAGGCCCTAAGGAAAAAAAGGGGTGGGGGTGGGGGAGGAGTTTCTTTCCTCAGTTTCAACAAGGAGAATTAATTCTCTCTTATTTTTGATTGTTACTTGTTCTTATGACACACATACAATTTCTGTTTGTTAGTTATCTTAAAAAGGCCTCCCCAGATTGTATAAACTTGAGGCAACTCACATACTGGGTCTATCCTCAGATTTTCCCATTGCTTCATTTTATTCAATAGATAAAGGAATAGCCCAAGTGATCATAGAGACTATCTTTTAATAAGTGATTAGATAGTAAGCATAGTTTCCACCTGTTTTGATATCTTTATTAAAATAGAGCCTTGAGGATTTTTTTTTAATAAAATTGTTACTAAAATGTTAGCCATAAGTGTTTTCCCAAGGTTTTTTCCAGGATGTGTGAAAGTCAGTAGAAGGAAAACAAATGGTTTAAACAGTTTGGGAAATAAAGCACAGATTAACAATGAGAACCCCTGTAAATGAAATTGGAAGGTTTAATGATTTTTGCCTTAGTTGCTAAATCCTTTATAATGCATGTCATTAGAAAATGATTTAAATATCTGGTGAAGACACACAAGGGGGCAAATTCCAGAGGTGGTTTTGGATCCTTATTAAAAGTGCAGTGAAATAGCAACTCCACATTACAGTAATAATTAACTATGGTTAAAGGCACCCTGAAGAGATGCAATTACCTTTAAAGTAATTCTGCAATTTAAGATGCATATTTAATGCATTTATTTTTCAGTTAATTGATAATTTGACAGTTAAATTAAATATGAAATCCCCCACTATAAGACATAGTGAACATTTTTTATTCACTTGGAAGTGTTATATTGCTATTTCTTATAAATAATACTTATGATGACCATTTTCCTCATTACAGCTAAATATAATATTCTTAAAAAGTTGATGAAAGTAAAGTGGTTACTACAGCACATTTTCATTTATTGAGTCACTTAAATTTACAATAGTTCATAAGAACAGTAATAATTCTCTTTGAAACAAAATAATTATTTCCCCATCTTTAAAATAAATTTTACTATAGTTATTTTATATGTGTTAGAAAGTCAGAAAATAGAAATTTATAATAAATACTAAACATAGTTATATCTCTAAGTGGCTTTATCCAAGTTCTATTAAGATATTAGAAACATTTTCCTGATTGTTGAATAGAGGGTGGATTTCTATTCATCAAATCCTACTTTATACCAATTTCTATCATTAAAATTGAGACCCATTTTATCAGAAGTAAAAACTGCTTCTGGAAAATTTAAATGATAAAATTATGGGTAGAAAATTTAAATATGTATTAGAGAGAAAATGATAATTATACAGATATTTAAAAATCTTAATAGCAAAACTATTTACAAAATAAATCTCAGGGTAAGCATATGCTTCAAGATTTGAATTATTTACAGCAGGATTACTCATTTTTTCTGATTTGAAAATTGTACAGCATGTAATCCCTAACACTTTACCCACATAGGTAAGTTTTTCACTAACCTCAAATTGTTTTATTACTTCTACCTTTGTACTTTGAGTGATAATATTGCTCTTTTATTTCCTTCTCTGTCATTCGACTTTACTGACCTCTTTTGAAACATCTTCAGCTAATAATATCCATAGAGTCTGTCACAGTATTATTGAAGAGAAAATCCTAAAATAGAGTACAAAACATTTCAATTATTTGACAGTGGAGGGAAGGTTGATGGCTCATGTTTACCTGGATCACATAGGAGAACACTAGGGTCTGTATTTGATGACATTAGTAAAATAAAGAATCAAAGACCATGAGAAGAACTATAATTTCTTAGTGTGAAGGGATAGTTACTTAAGACAAACACCTGATTTAATTCTTTATCTGCTTAAATATAGACTTTTAAAATCCAGTATTTAAATTTCTTAAGTAGATGGAACCAGAGAGATTCTGGGTTGCAAACATTACTCTCTACTCCTCCCAAAGGTTCTGAGTGCTACAAGACATTCTTTTTAAAATTTATTTTTTTGCAGGTATTGTCAAGGGAAGCACAACAGAGGGAGGAGGTTTAGGGAATAAAAACATGATTAGATAGTGGAAGTCTGCTTAGTCGATGGTGAGACCCACCCACAAACCCAACGTCAATTCTCAAACTGAGACATAAATCAAAGGCTACCCAAACAAAACCTGAACAGTTTATTTGTGGAATTAAACAAATTGTAAGATTTATATGGCATTTCAAACAATCAAGAAGAGTCAAGACCTATTATAGAAGAAGAAAGGGATGAAAAGACTTGTTCTATCAGATATTAAGATATAAAACTATTTAGTCAAGACCCTATAATATTGGTACAGGGGTAGTATAGTAAACCAATGAAATAGAATAAAGAGAAACTAGAAACAGGCTTACAGAGATATGGATGCTAGACTTATGATAAACTTGTCTTTACAGAGCAAAAGGAAATAAAGTAACTAACAAATAAAATAACTTCATGACGTCTGTGTAGTGAAAGATTCCTAAACTGACAGAAAAAGCAGAAACTTTAAAGAAAATGATTGATAAATTTGAATGCATTAAACTAAGAACTTCTTATAAAAAAAAAGCCATTAAGAGAATATAAACTTAGCAACAGAGAGGCTGAGGTGACATTCCCAACCACTGACAAGGGGCTCATATCCATTCAGAACCCCTCAAAAATCATTAAATAAAAGACACACAAACCAATAGGTAAAAACTTATATACACACTTTATAAAAATGAAATTCCAAAAGGCCTATAAACATATGGAAATGTGGCACCCCTCATTAGTAATCAAGAAAAAGAAAATCAGTGATTTTAGATCCCTACAAGTATAGCTAACATTGAAAAGTCCAATTGTTGACAAGTTTGTTGAGCAAAATAAATTCTCATGCACTTCTGTAGAGGAGTGTTAATTGGTACCTTTACTTTGGAAAAGAGTTTGGCATTACCTGATGATAACAAATCTTTCCTAGACCAAACTCTAGTCAGGCTCCTCTGAGCCCTCTTCTGGACTAAGCCTTGAATTGGCCTGCCTTAAGCAAAAATCCTGCTAAATCATTATAGTGAGAATCCCTCACCCTTGATATCTGATCGTCATCCTCCACTCTTGATATCTAAATCCCTGGCCTGCCTATATTACGAATTATTTTAGGTCAGGTTATCTAGAATCCCCTTATGCTTAATGTCTCCTCTTAGTAATTTTCCATCCACTCACCCCTCCACTCCACTCCTTGACTATCAATACCCCATGTCCTTGCTGTCTCCAGAGTTAAGCTGAATCTCTCTTCCTTACTGCAATAGATTTGACTCGTATAGCAACAGTCCCTGTATAAATTGTATTGTAACAAGTTTCAAAGTAATTTTTCTTTAACTGGGTCAGGTAAAAGATCTGCAGACCCTATGACCTGGTGATTCGTTTCTAGATATGTATGGTGCAGAGATACATTCTTTTGTGTATCAAGATACTAATATTGAAGAACACTCATAGAAGCATTGTTTATTATTACCCCAAATTGAAAATTACCCAAATATACATTCATAGAACAAATAATTCTGTCATGGTTTATAAAAAAACAAAATAAACAAACAAAAACATCTACAAGTAACAACATGGCAGAATTTTGTAGAATAATATTGAGCAGGATTAGGTAAACAGAAAATAATATATTCTGCAAAAATAAATTCAAATAAAGTTAAAAAGTAGGTAAAACTAATTCATGCATACATAGGCTTACATGTTGTGATGACATTTTCATATGTCAGCTTGCTAAGGCAATAGTCCCCAGTTATTAAATCAAGCACTATTCCAGCTATTGTTGTGAAGGCATTTTGTAGATGTGGTTAACATCCATAATTTGTTGACTTTCCATAAGGGAGGGTGTCCTAGATAATCTGAGTCCCCTGACTCAATCAGTTGAACAGACTTAAAAGCAGCAGAACTGAGGTTTCCCTGATGAGGAAGTTATGCTTATTGTTAGCAACTTAAATTCATCCAGCCTTCCCTTCCTCACGGCTGGCCCTATGGATTTTAGACTTGCCTAATCATCTCCCACAATTGCATATGTCAAGTTCTTGCAATAAAACTCTTAATATACATCTCATTCTGCTTCTGGTCTGTGACTGAACCCTGACTGATGTATACATATATCATGCAGGCGTAATTAGATAATAAAACTATAGAGAAGAGCACAGAATTAATAACAATAAAGGTCAAGATATGGGATTATTGTGATCAAGAAGAGGATCACATAGGGGCCTCTGAGTACTGGAAATATTTATTTTTTTGACTTGAATGGTAGTTTCATGGTTTCTCATTGCATTCATTTGCTAACCTGTACATTTAGGTTTATCTATTTTTTCTAAGTTCCCCCCAAAAAAGTTTGAAAAATCCAAATTTTGCATCATGAAAATATACCTAATTAATCCTGATATAATATGGGAACCTATGTATATTTCTCATTAAATTTAGTACTGGGGAAACGTTCTATAGGATAATATTTTTTTCCCCTAGATTTTTCACTGTTTTCTACAGGGTGCATTATGGAGCATTTTTTAAAGCTATCATGCAAACTAATCATTACAACATAAATATATGTTGTGAGACTGAGCTATTATATTTCTATAGTGTATTTGGAATTTGGTTAGTAAATCTTCTATTTTAGTATTCTGAAATGCACTGACCAGTTTTTCAGCTTAGGTTGCTATATTCATCACTTTAAAAATATGTTAAGCTTTTTCTCAAAGGAAAAAAAAATCATTGAGTGAAAAAAATTTTTACTTTTACTCTTATTGCCCCACATCCTACAAAGATGATCTGGGTTTGGGTGTTCTTTGAATTTAACATTTATTTCTGTTATATATTATGTCCTGGGAGAGGGAGAGATAAACCCTTAAATGGTGAGCCTATAGATTTTTAAAAATAATATGAGGTTTAAAAATATTTTAAAGAGTTCTAAAACAGCCTGATTTGTTTAAAATATATTTTGAAATAAATAAAAATAAATACAATAAAATACAGAATATAAATTTGTGTGTTGCTTTTAACATAGACTAAAGGAATAATCTCACACATATTCAATTTGATATGAAAATGTCAATTTGAAAAGTTTCAAAAATTCACTCCTTATACACCAAAATAATGTTTATATTAATTTAGTATTAGAACTAATATATTTATTAACATTTATATTCAGATTCCAAACATTCAGGACATCATTCAAATTCCAGGTGTATATCTCACATCTATCACTAGATTCTTAGTGTCATACTGTCAAATTCAGAAAGGCAGTCCTTGAATTAAATACTCCAGTTCAAGCTTTAACATAGGATGAAAGTTGATATAACTTGACAGTTCTCTAGAAATAATCATTCTGATATGTCAAAGATGGCACATGCTTGGATCTCTACATTATTCAAAAATGATGGAATCTAGGTAAAGGGAAAGAAATGACAAAAAGTCCTACACCCAAGGAATTAAATACTTCAAAGGTATAAAATGGTATAATTCATATGGGGTTGGATTGGGCATGGAGGATAAGAATATACCAGTACACACCATTTTATCTGTTCAATCTTTTTCTCAACATTTTCCCACATTTATTGAACTTCTCAAATTTGGGAAATTATTGAAAAGATGTATAAGGCAAACTTTTGGCATTTAGCTTCCATAGTCAGTGATATTTTTTGATATGAAGTTTTTGGTAATTAGTAAACCACCAGTGGTACAAATATATTAGGAAATGTTAATCAACCTGAGTCTAAGATTTTGAAGTAATTGTCCTTTTTTAAATAATTTTATCTTAGTAATTTGGTCCAAGGTATTTTCAGCAAGCACTGATTATGATCTAGTTGTCTATCTGGCTTGTTTGATTGGTTATTTATATCACAGATTGATTGGAACTATTGGCTATTTCCCCCATTTTTTCACATTTATAACAGCAGTGACTAAATCCATTTTGGAGTTTGTTGCTAGAAATTTACATTTCTATCCACAATTTGAATTCATGATTTTTCCAACTACACCATTTAAATTAAGAACTATGCTGCAAGAATCACCTATAGATTGAAATGGTAGTTCAGATACCTTTGCCCAACTGAGCCTTAGACCTCTGTGATGCATCTACCATAATGACACTGCAGTCAGCATATGAATAACAAACTAGCTGAGCTGAGTCAGCTGGGTCATCTACTGCTTCCTGCTCACAGAGGAGAGCTGGAAGTGATAGATAGCTCCATTAATTCTGCCCGACTAATGCACACTTGGGGAACACCAAATTGGGAACATTTTTTTTATCTTCGTGACACAAACTGCAGTGATACAGTTGGTTCATTCTCCACTTGTAATAAAGATTATATTTGAGAGAATGAATAATAGCAACAGAAAGCAGTGAGAATAATAATTTATATCATGGGTAAGTAGTATTTGGTTTTTAATGAACACATTTCAGTCCAGATTGTCAAAATGTTTTCTCAGCATTATTTACAAATATCTGATAAAACATTGACATTCAAGGTCTCAATTCAAACATTAAATAGTTTTAGTTTAAGTATAATGTCAATTCTCATGATATTAATATGTATATACCTGGCATATTACAGGTCTCATTTTATAATGGTGAGGTATTTATATTGTTTTTTTTTCTAATTCAGGGATTAAATAAAAGTTTATTATAGAATCACAATTATTTTCTAATTTGTATTATTAAACATACAAAACTATCATCATTTTTTTAAGTTCAAAGAGAGAATTTAAATTTGAAGATTAGATACACTAATTCCTCAATTTTTATAAAAATTTTAGTAGAGATTGGTGTTAATTAATAGGCTTAGGAGAACACAAGGCAATGCTGCTTCTCTACCATTTGCCAGCTTGAAAATGAGTTATTTACAAGAGTCAGGTACCAGAAATAATGAGTCTTTCTGTATAGTGATTCCTTCTTTTATTCACCTCAATAGCCCTATGCAAGATGTTTAAATTACTTCAGAAATTAAAAATGATAATGGAAAATAAACAAAGTATAATGCACTTGTAAAAACAAATGGAAAAAAGAGGTATTTCAAATTCAGTGTTGTTCTATTAGATGTCATTGTAATTATAAGAAACAATATCTTCTGAAGGATTTATAATAACTATATCATTTCCTTAATATATTCTTCCCGCTACATTTCCAACCAACCTTAATGAAAAAGTGTTTTTTTTTCCTTAGTAGATGTGAGGAACTGTTTATTCAAAGATGAATAATTTCATCATCTCTGAGCTTAAAGGAGGAAGAAAGAAAGAAGTAGAAATTTAAAATTTCAAAATAATACTCATGCAACAAATATAATTGATTACCTACTGTATTTCAAACACTATGCTTGGCTCTTGCACTTGGCAAAGAAGAGAAGAAAGGTATATATATTCCATGCCTTCCTGGAGTTTAGGGTATATATAAAGAAACAGATAGAAATTAAGTGATTACACAGAAAATTATAAAATGTCAAAGGTGATAAAAGTCATGAAGAGAAGAGACAAACTTTTAAAGAGACTTGGTAATCTGAGTCAGGAAAAACTTTCATGAAGACAAAACAGTTGAATTGATATGTGTGAGATGAGTAGGGATTTACTGAATAAAAGGTAGAAGAGATATGTGCTAGACATGTAGTAGGAGGAGATATGGTATATTTAATGAACAGAGAGAGTCCAGTGTGACTAGAGCTCTGACAAACTGGAGAATAGTGGTCCAAGATGAAGCTGCAGAGATCAGGATAAGACAAGCTCAAACAAAAAGGTGTTGTACACTTAAAAACTCATTAAGAGGATAGATCTCATATTGTGTTCTTACCACATACACACCCAAGGAAAAAAAAAGGGGGGGGGGGAACACAAGAAATCTTTTGGACATGATGGAAATATTAATTACCTTGCTTGTGGTGACTGTATCATGAGTGTATGCATATGTCCAAATTCCATAAAAGGTACACATTAATATGTAGAGCTTTTTGTATATTAAATATACCTCAATAAAGCTAAAAAAAGACAAGATTAATAAAATAAAAATGAAAACATAGCTCAAACAAGGCAGACTACACCAGTTGACAAATATTGGACTTTCTCCTGGGTCACAGAAAGCAGAAAGATTTTAAGTATGGACTAACATGGCAAGTTTAGCAGGCTTTAGAAAATATCATTGTGTCTGAAGTGTGGAGATAAAATTATAAAAATGAAAGTCAGTAAGCATGATATCTTCAGCTTTGTTATTTTTTTCCTCAAATTTGCTTTGGCAATTTAGGGTTTTTGTGGTTCCATATAAATTTTAGCATCATTTGTTCTAGTTCTGTGAAAAATGTCATGGGTACTTTGATAGGAGTTGAACTAGATAGTAGATTGCTTGGTGTGGTACAGACATTTTAAAAATACTAATTCTTCCAATCTAAGAAAATGGTATATCTTTTCATTTCTTTGTATCATTTTCAAATCCCTTCATCAATGTTTTATAGTTTTCAGAGTATAGGTTTTTGACTTTCTTGGGTAAGTTTATTTCTAGGCATTTTATTCTTTTTGATATGATTTTAAATGGGATTGGATTGTTTTCTTTCTTAATCTTTCTGAGAGCTCATTTTTTAGGGTATAGAAAAGCAACAGATTTCTGTATATTAGTCTTGTATCCTCAACTTTTACCAAATTCATTTATTAGTTCTAATAGTATTTTGGTGGAGACTTTAGGTTTACTATACTACAAAGTTACAGTAATCAAAACAGCATAGAACTGGCATGAAAACAGACACATGGATCAATGGAAGAGAATAGAGAGCCCAGAAATAAACCAATGAACCTGTGGTCAATTAATCTATGACAAGAAAGCAAGAATATACAATAGAGAAAAGACAGTCTCTTCAATAAGTAGTGCTGGGAAAACTGGACAGCTACATATAACAGGATGAGATTAGAACATTTCTTCACATTATATACAAAAATAAACTCAAAATGGATTAAATACCTAAAAGTAAGGACTGAAACCATAAAAGTCCTAGAAGAAAACATAGACAGAACAATCTTTGACATAATCATAGCTTATTTTTTTGGATATGCCTCCTAAGGCAAAAGAAATAAAAGCAAAAATAAACAAATGGGACCTAATTAAACTTGAAAGCTTTTGCAAGACAAAGGAAACCATCAACAAAATGAAAAAAACAACCTACTGAATGGACGAAAGTATTTACAAATGATAGAACTGTCAAAGGGTTAATATCCAATGTATATGAATAGTGCATACAACTTAATATAAAAAAGCAAACAACCCAGTTAAAAATTTGGCTGAAGACCTGAATAGACTTTTCTCCAAAGAAGACATAGAGATTGCTAACATGAAAAGATTCTCAACATCATTAATCATCAGGGAAATGCAAATTAAAACCACAATACGATATCACCTCACACCTGTCAGAAAGGCTATCATCATAAGCTCTACAAATAAGAAATCTTGGATAGGATGTGGCGAAAAGGGAGCCCTTGTACATTGTTGGTGGGAATGTAAATTTGTGCATCCACTATGAAAAACAGTATGAAGATTCCTCAAAAATTAAAATTAGAACTATCACATGATCCAACAATTCCACTCCTCAGTATATAGCTGAAGAAAATGAAAACATTAAATCAAAAAGATATATGTGCCCCAAGGTTTGTAGCAGCACTATTTACAATAGCCAAGGTATGGAAGCAACCAAAGTGTCCATCAACAGATAATTGGATAAAGAGGATGTGATATATATATATATATATATATATATATATATATATATATACAGACACACACATACATATATATGTATACATATATATATATATATATATATATATATATAGGAATACTGCTCAGCCATAAACAAATAATGAAATTCTGCCATTTGCAAGTATGTTGATGGACATAGAGTATTATGCTTAGTGAAATAAGTCAGACAGAGAAAGACAAATACTCTATGTTATCACCTACATGTAGAATCTAAACAATGAAACTCTCTCATATGGAGAACAAACTAGTGGTTATCAGTGGGGAAAGGGAGTGTGATGGTATTGCCATAGAAGGTAAAAGGGCATTTTCAAGATACAGGAATGTTGAAAAATACTGAATACTCTTTAGAGGTCAATTAATAAAGACAAAAAATATGTATGTGAACATAGTGGTTGGCATAAATGGTATCTGTGAAACAGCATATTTAAGTCATGATAAAAATGATCAAGGTAAGAGGCAGAGTTGAATTTCCACAGGAGAAAAATAAGTAAGTGATAGTATAGGTTTCTGAGAGTAGGTGGATCTGAGGTGAAGGTACAGATTGACCTTTGTATAGAGATCAAAGGACAGGATCTCAGTTTTACAAAAGGTAGGGAGAAGAGGATGAATCGGTGTGTAGACAAGTTGTTTTATTTGATTGCAGGAAAATTAGAGTACTCTTATTAGACAGCAACTAATTTCTCTGTGAAATATGTGTTAAGGCACCTTCAGGGGGAAGTGGGGTCAAAGGCTAATTCATTTGTTTGGTGGGGAGCAGGGAGATTCGTAGGTTTAAATTAGGTAAATAGGAGTTTACATTGCATAGCACAGAAGAGTAAGTTTACCAGAGTAAGGTAATAAACACAGTAGTGAAGAGTCTGAGAAAAGGGCTGTGGAAACATAGTAGGGAACACATTTAACTCAGCTAAATATTAGTGAAAGTCTCATAGAAATGATTTATGAGATGAGTCTAGAAAGACAAATAGGAGATTATCAGATAGGGAAGGAAGAAATATTAGCATAGGAAGCATCATTTAGAGAAGCAGGCATAAGAGTACTGTCAAGAATTTCAGTGTGGCTAGTCATCTGTGTACCCTACTGATTCTGTCAAGCTTTAACCTAAGGTGTGCAGCTGCTCAGTGGCTCTATTTTAGAGGTCCTGACAGTGGTTGCTCTTTTCTACCTCCCCGCAACACCCCTCCAGTGCCCCAAAAAAGTGTCTAGGCACAGACCAATATTTAGTTGAGATAATCAGTAAGGAAAACATAGTTACCATACTTTTCTTGCAGTTTGGGTAAATTTTACTATCATTCCAAAAGAAAAAAATAAGTCAGTTACTCTTACAGAACAGTTAATTAGCTAACTGGACTTTCTCATGGTTGTTCAGGATAACCTATTCAAAGTGAGAATAAAATATGTATATTATTTTGCATCACTTTTTTGTAATTCTCATTTTTACTACTATGTGATTGTGAGTGATGAGTTCTAAGGTAAAAAAATCAATTTATTTTAGCACTGCAGTTAATGAAGTTAGAAAATTGATATTAATTACTAAAGTGAATAACAGTAATAATAAGCTAATATTCTCATATTTAATATCCAATGAAAGGATTAATCACTATGGTTTAAATCATTCTTTTGCTATTAAGCTTAATGTTTTTATGTCATTTTATTACTTTGTTTATTATACTTAGGTGTTTTAATGTATCAACAATGTGTTTATGGATATGATCTATATATTTTGTGATGATCTGAGTAAGTGATTTTGAAAAACACAATTCAGTGCTATCTTTATTCATAGCATAAGTGTTTTGTTATATTCCATATTTAGAGATATGTATCATGTTGACACTGTGTGTGTTCAAACATTGAATTGCATAGTGATACAAAGTCTGAAATGACATTAACACTCTGTCATACATTTGATGCAATAATAATGAAATAAGCCTTGCTTTAATATTTAAAATTATTGTAATATTATTACTGTAATATTTAAAATTACTAAAACCATATGATGCCTAGATATTTGAGATAACATTTTTTTGGTTTTCTTTTGATTTTCTACAGTACTTGATTTTACTGCTGTGTTTTGTTCTTTTAATATGTTAGTGTATATCTTAAGTATATTTTCTATATACTGTATATCACTACATAAATATATACATTTTTTAAACTTGATTTTTGTCTCTCTCCTTGTTGGGTACAATGTGTCCAGTAAATAAAGAAGAGCCTGGCTCAAAGTAGATACTTCATGGATATGTATACTTAAATGTGTAATTTGTCAATGGTTTTTAATGATCTTAAGATAAATTTCATACTTTTCATTTTAAATTATTTTATGTTGTCTTCCTCCCAACACTGCATTTTAGACTATTTTCAAGATATTTTTCCATAAGAGTCCCACAAACCCTTAATTTCAAATAATATGCAAATATAATTATTATGTATTTTATCTGGAGCATTTGGCTACACACAGGAACTACATAATTAAAATTGGCTAAAATCACAAAAAACATTTATTTGCTTAATTTTAAAATTAGTGGCCCTGCTCTTCATTCTACAACTGAAAGAAACTGCTAACAGTCCAATATGCCCCCATCCTTCCAATAGATGTAATGAGCATGTGGGTGTTGTCCCTCACAGTTGCTAGCTGGTTGCTGCAACTCTTAGCATCTTACCCACTCTTACGTCTCTAAGCACGGGAAGCAACAGCAAATTTAAAAAAAAAAGTGTGTGTGGCAATGGGGGGCTGGCGTGGGCATTGGTGTAGTTTTGAGTGGGATAGTATTATAAGAGTACATTTAATTTAATTTTTTTACAATGTTTATTCATGGAGTACCCACTGTATATTTCAAACATTCTTTCCTGGCTTCTTATTAATCAGCTTGTGTCTTTCCACTCCATATTCCTTGAAATAATTCTTTGACTTCGTTATTTTCTTCCTCTCTCTCTATATATTTCACTCTCAAAATTCTTTCATGCTTTTCTCATATTCCATGATCCTAAAAGCCAAAACTCAAAACCCAAGCCAATAATTCTCCAGGTATCAGGAAGTCAGATTACAGTTATTTTCAGTATGCACAGACATAAAAATAAAAGCTTTCTTTGCACTACTAATGAAATATTAATTTTAGAAGATATTTGAGCTCAAATAAATTTTTATTTTTAATTCTCTCCTTGGACATCAGCTTCTCCATAGGAAACTTTTTCTTGGACTTTTAAGAATGCCTAGGTCTTCCCTGGTGGCAAATTGGTTAAGAATATGCCTGCCAATGCAGGGAACATGGGTTTGAGCTCTGGTCTGGGAAGATCCCACATGCCAAGGAACAACTAAGCCCGTGCTCCACAACTACTGAGCTCTCACGAGGCACAACTACTGAGCCCACATGCTGCAACTACTGAAGCCTGCGCACCTAGAGCCCATGCTCCACAACAAGAGAAGCCACCACAATGAGAAGACCGTGCACTGCAACGAAGAGTAGCCCCTGCTCGCTGCAACTAGAGAAAGCCTACATGCAACAATGAAGACCCAACACAGCCATAAATAAATAAATAAATAAATGATTTAATAAATGCCTAACATTCCATATTATTACCCCCCCAAAAATGTTTAATCACCTAATGCCACTAGTTTCTTACTCTTCTTTTTTTTTACTTCTAATTTCCTAATGATCTTTTTTATTGATACTTCTGTCATTATATACTTCTATTTTCTCCCACAAAACATTGAACTCTCCTTCTTATAGTTCTGACCATGGTGATCTCTGTTTTCTACCATATATAAATACCTCAGTTATCTTTTGTTACAATAGCTTTACTCATTCACTCATCCATCATCTACTGTACATCAACCATGTGTTAACTGCTGAGCTAACGACTGGTGATATGTGATATGCAATGCATTTTTTCTAATTACTATACTTTTTAAATACACAGACTTTCAGTTTACTCTTTTTTTGGCATCTATACTCTTATAGTATCTTGATCTAGTGCTGTACTTCTTTCATTTGAGATTTGTTTGTATTTTTCAATTTCTGTTTGCCTAAAGTAAAGAAATCCTTAATTTATCTATGAATTTTATTTTTATATAATTTATATTTAATTTTAGCAATATATGCATGGCTTGTTTTCTCCTTAGAAATACATATAGTACAGTTATTTAAGTGGATTTTATTTTCCAATTTACATGTGGAAAACTAATATTCAAAACATTTTGTCAAGTGTGAGAATTAACTTCAGTTAGTAATGTGAGTTTAAGTCAAAGTTGGATAATATTTTAATTCTCAAAAAATGAAATTTGGTCCACAAAAGCCTAAATTTATTTTTACATATACTATATTTTACTCTTTAATTGGAATATTTTATTTTACAGCATTAAGAATATATTGTCATCTTGCAAACTTTACCTGTGACTTTATAAAATATATGAGCTCCAACAGACTTGTTTGAGTTTAAAGTTTAATAGTGTTAAACTAATGGGTTTTACACTTTACAATTGTTATTCAGCATAACAAGGCAATAATGTTTATTAAATGTAATACATTGATATAAACATATGTGCATATCATTAAATAAATGATTTGGTCTTTTAATTGAAAATAACACTCTACTAATTAGCACCCCAAATTCAAGAATACCATACATGTTTTAACATTTCACTTTGAGTTGCTTTGTAATGGAAACTTAGAGGAAAAAATTACTGACAATTAGAATCCATTCAATCTTTTATTTGTTGATTTATTTATTTTTGTAGAGAGGTGTATGGAAGGGATGGCAGTTAATGAAATATCCAAAAGGATCAAGTCAAATTCCTCTCTTCACCAAAGTATAATCTCATTATAAGAGGTTCCCTTATCAAATATAGAAATATCATTTTTTTAGTTTTTAAATTTTGTTTCATAATTACACAGTACACAATAGTATGAGATAGATGCTATTACTTCTGATCCTACAAAAGGATAAGAAGAAGAGCACAGCAATTTATATAGATGATAGATGTTTTATATATCTGGTATGACTAGCTCCATTAATCTGGGGTAAAATATAGTCACATTTCTTATTTTTCCAAATAATCACTTTTGCCATTACCTGTCTTTTAGCAGGAAATACAGTATTTCCCTCATCAAAGCTGTCCCAGCTCAATTGTCTAAAAAATCTAGATTGAGTTATTTAATCTAAAATGAGTCTCTTCTGCCTTAATTCACCAAGAAGAGAGACATCTGATGCCTGGTACATTCACTTCCATTGCTTCATTTCCCTACCCCATAGTGTTGAGATTGAGTGAAGTACCTTCATGGATGTTTTGTTTACTATTAGGTATGGCACAGCTAGTCAATTTCCTTGGGAAGAACTATTTGAAACTATTCTTAGTCTGCAAAATTGGAATTCTCTTATGTCTTACATGCACCATTACTATTCCCTAAAACTCAAATACCATCAAGCTGGCAGGAGTTTTCAGTATTGCTCAAGTTGTAGAATTAGTCAAACATTTTTATTTAAATAATACTATACCAAAATTATTTAAAATATTCTAAAAACTAACTCACCAACTTAGACTTATTTGTTCTTCAATAAAATTTTATTTCACTGTACTCTTATGCCTTTCCTGGCATTAGATTTTGCATAAGGTTGCCAAAATCCCATCAGTTTCTCTAACTTTGAATATGAGGATGTTTGGTGATTCTATTCCACATTTCCCATAAGATCTTGGACTCTATATGGAAAAATAGCCACCATTTCCCAAAAGCAAATTTACATTCCAAAGGGTTGGCAACTTTTGTGGCAGTAACCAGTGTCTCAAAATTTCTTATAACACTTTTACCTGTCAGGATTCTAACTGCATAAATAAAAGAGCCATTCTAATCTTACTATATAGACTTAGAAGACTAATAAATAATAATAATAACAATAATTAATAATAATATTAAGAAGAAGAAGAAGAAAAGACAAAGGAGGAGGAGAAGAGGAAGAAGGAAAAGAATATAACAAATATCAACACTATCATCAACAGTCTTAGTTCACCAGCTACTGTTACTTATGTGACAAATGGAAAGGGAGAATATATACAAACTTTTCTTAAAAACAGATGACATTATGGCTTTAATGTTTTCCATAACCCAGTTTGATCTATTAGACAAAATACCTCTCATGTGATAACTTTGGGAGGATGGGGGAATCCACAGGAAGATGCATGAAAAGTGCACCATGACTCTTCCTAAAGCATTCTTGCATTTTTTTGAGTTACTCTTGAACTGTCAATGGTTTTGCCATCAGAGACTATTTTAAACCTGTTTTTTTTGGATCTTGAGGTGAACAGACTATGAGGTTGGAAATATACATAAGAATGTTAAGAAATTTTGAAAAATCTCTGGATAGATGCTTTAGTCTATTTGCAGGGTTATAGAATTAAGTTGTGGGGTGGGGGTCAAGATGGTGGAGGAGTAGGACTTGGAGCTCACCTTCTCCTATGAAAACATTAAAAATACTTCTACAGGTGGAATGATTCACACAGAACAGCAACTGAACACTGACAGAAGACATCAGACTTCTGAAAAGACAAGAAAACCTCCTTGTAACTGAGTAGGAAAAAAATAAAAAAATAACTCAAGATGGGGCTTACACCCCAGGGAGGGAGGTGTGAAGGAGGAAATGTTCCCGCACCCAGGGACATCTGCCCACTGTCAGGGAGATCAGACTGGATGGAGGAGGAGTTTTGGAGCCTAGGAGGAGATCATGGCAACTGGCTTGTGGAAGGCAAAATGGAGAGTAACCTGCATAGAAGGTTGTCACTCCTGCCCTGTGCTCCTCAGCCTGAGACACTCATCTGTCGGAATGGGTGTGGGCTGGGTGCTGAAGCTCAGGCTTCAGAGAGGGCAAGGGTTGGCTGTGCAGAAACTGCTTGATGAGGCTGGGCTGAGGCAGCTGAAGTTGTACTCAGTATAAGACTGGGCCCACCAAAGAGGCAAGATGCCATTATTTTTGAGCACACAGGATGGGGGCAGGGCAACCATAAGAGCTTCTTTCCCTGTGAGAACTCTCAGGCAACAGGACACCTCCTACAAGAGCCCCAGAGGTGGATGCAAGTTGCCACCATCATCATGGGCTCCAGAGTTGGGAATTGGCCACCCTTACAAGACCCATGTGAAGGCAGTAGTCTCTGCTCTCGCTGTTCTGGGAGGGTGTGAAGAGTGCCAGCCACTAGGAAATCCAAGAGCAGGTGGCAGAACCTGTACCCACTGTTCCCAGAGGGCATAGAGAGGAGCTGCCCATAGAAGACCCTAGAGCAGGCACCAGGTCCTGTCCCCACTGCCCTGGGAGTGTACAAGGTCCATTTTACCTGCACCACACATATCAAGGGGATAACAGCCATGAAAGAGGCGGCAAACATCCAAACTAAAAGCAACCCTGTGGTTCTGGAAAAGTGGAGTAGAAGGGTCTGAGCTCAACTCCTCTCATAAAAACACCAAAATTACAACTAACTGCTGAACAACCATTGATAAAAAATGACTGGAACCTACCAAGAAAGACATTTTACATTCAAAGACAAAGAAGAAGCCACAACAAGCTGGCAGGAGGTGCACTTTTGTGACATAATTAAATCCCATACCTGCAAAGTGGACAATCTACAAACTGGAAAATAATTATATTACAGAGGTTTTCCCACAAGCGTTAGAGTCCTGAGCCCCACCTCAGGCTCCCCAACCTGAGGGTCTGGCATCAGGAGGATAAATCCCCAAAGCATTTGGGTTTGAAGGCCAGCAGGCTTGAGTACAGGAGATCCACAGGACTGTGGGAAATAGAGACTCCATTCCAGGAGGGTGCACATAAGGTTTCATGCACACAGTATCCAAGCACAAAGCAGTAACTCTATAGGAGGCAGGGCTGGACCTAACTATGAGCCTTGGAGGGTCGCCTGGAGAGGTGGGCATTGACTGTGGCTCACTGTGGGGTTGGGGGGAAGGACCCTGGGGGCAGAGGCCCCAGAGAATATTGATCACCGTGAGGTCTCCCTGAGGTTGCCATTTGGCATCAAGACCTAGCCCTACTCAACATCCTACAGGTTCCAGTGCTGGAAAGCTTCAGGCCAAACAACCAGCAGGATAGGAATATAGACCCACACATCAGCAGACAAGGTGTCTAAAGCTATACTAAGCTCACAGCCACACCTCTTGACACAGCCCTGACCACCAGAGGGAAAAGACACAGATCCACCTAACAGTGGGTGGGCACCAGTCCCTACTACCAGGAAGCCTCTACAAGTCTCAGGGCCAAACTCACCCACCAAAGGTTAGGCACCAGAAACAAGTGGAGCTACCATCCTCCAGCCAGTGGAAAAGAGTCAACAAACACAGAAAGTGAGACAAAATGAGATGGCAGAGAAATATGTTTCAGACAAAGGAACAATATAAAAACCCACTAGAACAAGTAAATGAAGAGGAGATAAGCAGCCTAACTGGAAAAGATTTTAGAGTAATAGTAAAGATGATCTGAGATTGTGGAAAAAGATTGAGGCACAGACTGAGAGGTTACAAGAGATATTTAACAAAGAGCTAAAAGATTTAAACAACAAATAAATGAACAATACAAAACTGGAATGAAAAATACACTAAAAGTATCCAATAGTAAAATAACTGAGGCAGAAGAAAAAAATAAGTGAGCTGGAAGACAGAATGGTGGAAATCACTGCCATGGAAAAGAACAAAAAATAAAAACAAATGAGTGCAGTCTTGGAGACTTCTGAGACAAAGTTAAATGCACCAACATTGGCATTATAGGGGTTCCAGAAAGGAAAGAGAGAGAGAAAGGGCCTGAGAAAATATTTGAAGAGATTATATCCAAAAATTTCCCTAACATAACAAAGGAAATGCTCATTCGAGTCCAGGAAGCACAGAGAGTCCCATACAACATAATCCCAAGAAGGAACATGCTGAGACACATATTAATCTAACTAACAAAAATTAAAGACAAAGAAAAAGTATTAAAAACAACTAAGGAAAAGCAACAAATAACATGCAAGGGAACCCCCATAAGGTTATCAGCTGATTTTTGAGCAGAAACTCTATGGGCCAGAAGGGAGTGGCATTATATATTTAAAGTGTTGAAAGGGAAAAACCTACATCCAAGAATACTCTACCCAGCAAGGCTCTCATTCAGATTTGAGGGAGAAATCCAAAGCCTTACAGACAAGCAAAAGCTAAGAGAATTCAGCAACACCAAACCATCATTACAAAAAATCATAAAGGAAATTCTCTAGGAAGAAAAGAAGAGGCCACAACTAGAATCAAGAAAATTACAAATGGGGAAGCTCAACTCTGAAGACAAACATAAAGTAAAATCTTCCACACACAAACATGATTATCAAAATAAGCAATCATGAAAAGCGGAGAGTACAAATGTAGGATATTGGAAATGCCCTTGAAATTAAGAGATCAGCTTTTTAAAACAATCTTCTATGTATATAGACTGCTATATCAAAACCTCATGAGAATCCCAAACAAAAAGTCTAGAATAGATAGACACAAAAAAGAAAAAGTAATCCAAACTCATCAATAAAGATAGATATCAAATCACAGGAGAAGAGAAAAAAAGAGGAAGGGAAGAAAAAAGACCTTCAAAAATGAATACAAAACAATTAACAAAATAGCAATATGGACACTCATATCAATAATTACCTTAAATGTAAATGGATTAAATATTCCAACCAAAAGGCATAGACTGGCAGAATGGATGCCAAAACAAAACCTCTCTACAAGAGACCCACTTCAGATCTAGGGACACGTAGAGACTGAAAGTGAGGGGATAGATAAAGGCATTCCATGAAAATAGAAATCAAAAGAAATCTGGAGTAGGAGTACTCATAACAGACAAAATAGACTTCAAAATAAAGAATGTTATAAGAGACAAGGAAGAACACTACATAATGATAAAAGGATCAATACAAGAAGAAGGTATAACAATTGTAAATATATTTGAACCCAACATAGGAGCACCTCAATATATAAGGCAAATGGTAACAGCAATAAAAGGAGAAATCAGCAGTAACACAATAATAGTGGGGGATTTTAATACCTCACTCTCATTAATGGACAGATCATCCAGACAGAAGATCAATAAGGAAGTACAGGCCTTAAATGACACACTAGACCAGATGTCCTTGATTGATATTTATAGAACATTCCATCTGAAAGCAGCCAAATACAATTTCTTCTCAATTACACAGGGAACATTCTCCAGAAGAGATCACATCTTGGGCCACAAATCAAGACACAGTAAATTTAAGAAAATAGAAATCAAATCAAGCATCTTTTCCAAATACAACACTATGGGATTAGAAATCAAATACAGGAGAAAAACCTGTTGAAAACACAAACACGGGGTACCTTTAATATGGTGGAGGAGTAAGACATGGAGATCACCTTCCTCCCCACAAACACATCAAAAATACATCTGCATGTGGAACAACTCCTACAGAACACCTAGTGAATGCTGGCAGAAGACCTCAGACTTCCCAAAGGCAAGAAACTCCCTACATACCTGGGTAAGGGAAAAGAAAAAAAGGAAAAACAGAGACAAAGAATAGGGATGGGACCTGCACCTCTGGGAGAGAGCTATGCAGGAGGAGAAGTTTCCAAACACTAGGAAGCTCCTTCACTGGCATAGATGGGGGCTGGGCTGGGAGTGAAGCTTTGGATCCATGGGGAAGAGCACAGCAACAGGGGTGCAGAGGGCAAAGAGGAGAGATTCCTGCACAGGGGATCAGTGCGCACCATCACTTACCAACCTAAAAGGTTTGTCTGCTCACGTGCAGCGACAAGTGGGGGCTGGGAGCTGAGGCTAGGGCTTCGGAGGCCAGACCCCAGGGAGAGGACTGGGGTTGGTTGTATGAACACAGCCTGAAGGGAGCTAGTGCACCACAGCTACCTGGGAAGGTGTATGGGAAAGTCTGGAACTGCCTAAGAGGCAAGAGACCATTGTTTGGGGATGTGCAGGGAGACGAGATTCAGACTACCACCTAAACGAGCACCAGAGACAGGTGGGAGCCACGACTATCAGCAAGGACACCAGAGACAGGCATGAAATGTTAAGGCTGCTGCTGCAGCCACAAAGAAGCCTGTGTGCAAGCACAGGTCACTATCCACACCTCCCCTCCTGGGACCCTGTGCAGCCTGCCACTGCCAGGTTCCCATGATCCAGGGACAACTTCCCTGGGAGGACACATGGCGTGCCTCAGGCGGTTGCAAAGTCACATTGGCCTGTATCATCATAGGATTGCCCCACATTCTGTACCCCATCCTCCCACAGACCTGAGTGAGCCTGAGCCCCCTAATCAGCTACTACTTTAACCCCGTACAGTCTGGGCAGGGAACAGATACCCTCAGGCAACCTACATGCAGAACCAGGGACAAATCCAAAGCTGAAAAGGAGGAGCTGTGCAAACAAGGAAGAGAAAGGGAAATTACTCCCAGCAGCTGCAGCAGCAGCAGATTAAATCTCCACAATCAACTTGATGAACCCTGCATCTCTGGAATACCTGAATAGACAATGAATCATCACAAAATTGAGGCGGTGGACTTTGGGAGCAACTGTAGACTTGGGTTTGCTCTCTGCATCTAATTTGTTTCTCGTTTTATGTTTATCTTACTTTAGTATTTAGAGCTTATTTTCACTAGTGGATTGGTTTATTGATTTGGTTGCTCTCTTCTTTTATATGTATGTATATATATATACATATATATACACATGATTTTTTGCTCTTTTTGTGAGTGTGTATGTGTATGCTTCTTTGGGTGAATTTATCTGTATAACTTTGCTTTTACCATTTGTCCTAGGTTTCCATTTGTCCATTTATTTTTACTTTTTTTATTTTTTGATAGTTTTAATACTTGCTATCATTGATGGATTTGTGATTGGTTTGGTTGCTCTCTTCTTTCATTCTCTCCTTTTTTTTATTACTTCTTTATGTTTTATTTTAACAATATATTTTATTTTAATAATGTTATTTTATTTTCTCTTATTTTCTTTTTTTCTTTCTTTCTTCTCTTTTTTTTCTCCCTTTTCTTCTGAGCCTTGTAGCTCAGAGGGTCTTGGTGCTCTGGCCGGGTGTCAGGCCTGAGCCTCTTAGGTGGGAGAACTGAGTTCAGGACATTGGACCACCAGAGACCTCCCAGCCCCTGTAATATCAAACAGTGAAAGATCTCCCAGAAGTCTCAGTCTCAACGCTAAGACCCAGCTCCACTCACCAACCAGCAAGCTAGATTGTTAGACACCTTATGCCAAACAACTAGCAAGACAGGAACACAAACCCACCCATTTGCAGAGAGTCTGCTTAAAATCAAAATAAGGTCACAGACACACCAAAACACACAACTGGATGCGGTCCTGCACACCAGAAAGCAAAGATCCAGCCTCATCCACCAGAACACAGGCACCAGCCCTCTCCACCAGGAAGCCTACACAACTCATTGAACCAACCTTAACCACTGGAGGCAGACACCAAAAACAATGGGAAAGACGTACCTACAGCCTGTGAAAAGAAGATCTCAAATACAGTGAGTTAAATAAAATGAGAAGACAGAGAAACACAGAGCAGCTGAAGGAGCTACGTAAAAACCCACCATACCAAAAATATGAAGAGGAAATAGGCAGTCTACCTGAAAAAGAATTCAGAGTAATGATAGTAAAGATGATCCAAAATCTTGGAAATATAATGTAGAAAATAAAAGAAACATATAACAAGGACCTAGAAGTACAAAAGAGCAAACAAACCATGATGAAGAGCACAATAAATGAAATTAAAAATTCTCTAGAAGGAATCAATAGCAGAAAAACTGAGGCAGAAGAACAGAGAAGTGACCTGGAAGATAAAATAGTGGAAGTAACTACTGTAGAGCAGAATAAAGAAAAAAGAATAAAAAGAATTGAGGACAGCCTCAGAGACTTCTGGGACAATATTAAACGCAACAACATTTGAATTATAGGGGTCCCAGAAGAAGAAGAGAAAAAGAAAGGGACTGATAAAATATTTGAAGAGATTATAGTTGAAAACTTCCCTAATATGAGATAGGAAATATTCAATTAAGTCCAGGAAGTGCAGAGAGTCCCATACAGGATAAATCCATGAGAAACATTCCAAGATACACATTATTCAAACTATCAAAAATTAAATACAAAGAAATAATATTAAAAGCAACAAGGAAAAAGCAACAAATAACATACAAGAGAATCCTCATAAGGAAAACAGCTGATCATTCAGCAGAAACTCTGTAAGCCAGAAGGGAGTGGCAGGACATTTTTAAAGAGATGAAAGGGAAAATCCTACAACAAAGATTACTCTATTGAGAAAGGATCTCATTCAGATTCAACGGAGAAATTACAACCCTTACAGACAAACAACAGCTAAGAGAATTCAGCACCATCAAATGAAGCTTTACAACAAATGTTAAAGGAACTTATCTAGGCAGAAAACACAAGCGAAGGAAAAAACCTACAATAACAAACCACCCAAAATTAAAAAAATGGTTGACAAAATTCAACACAAATTTATGATAAAAGTTCCTCAGAAAGTGGGAATAGAGAGGACTTACATCATCAAAATGAAAGCCATATATGACAAACCTACAGCTAACATCATTCTCAATGGTGAAAAGCTGAAATCATTCCCTCTAAGATCAGGAACAATACAAGGATGTCCATTGTCACTACTTTTATTCAACATAGTTTTGAAAGTGCTAGCCACAGTAATCAGAGATAAAAAAGGAATAAAAGGAATCCACGTTGGAAAAGAAGAAGTAAAGCTGTCACTGTTTCCAGATGATGTGATACTATACATAGAAAATCCTAAAGAGACTACCAGAATACTACTAGAGTTCATCAATTAATTCAGTAAAGTTGCAGGATAAAAATTAATACAAAGAAATCTCTTGCATTCCTATACACTAACAGCAAATGATCAGAAAGAGAAATTAAGGAAACAGTCCCATTTACCATCACATCAAAATGAATAAAATACCTAGGAATAAACCTACCTAAGGAGACAAAAGACCTCTACTCTAAAAACTATAAGATACTGATAAAAGAAATCAGAAATGACACAAACTGATGGAAGGATATACCATGTTCTTAGAATGGAAGAATCAATATTGTGAACATTACTATAATATCCAAGGCAATCTACAGATTCAATGCAATCCCTACCAAATTACCAATGACATTTTTCACAGAAGTAGTACAAAAATTTCTTAAATTTATATGGAAACATAGAAGACCCTAAGTAGCCAAAGCAATCCTTAGAAAGAAAAATGGAGCTGGAGAAATTGGACTCCCTGATTTTAGACTATATTACAAAGCTAAAGTAATCAAAACTGTATGGTACTTGCACAAAAACAGAAATATAGATCAACAGAACAGGACAGAAAGCTCAGAAATAAACTCACGCACCTATGGTCAACTAATCTATGACAAAGGAGGCAAGAATATACAATGCAGAAAAGACAATCTCTTCAATAAGTGTTGCTGGGGAAACCGGACAGCTACTTGTAGAAAAATGAATTTAGAATACTCTCTAACTCCATACAGGAAGATAAACTCAAAATGGATCAAAGATCTAAATGTAAGGCCAGACACTATACAACTCATAGAATAAATCAAATCATAGGCCGAACACTCTTTGACATAAATCTCAGCAATATCTTTTTCGATCTGTCTCCCAGAGTAATGGAAATACAAACAAAAATTAAAAAAATGGGACCTAATTAAATTTAAATCCTCTGCACAGTAAAGAAAGCCATAAACAAAACAAAGACAACCTACGGAATGGGAGAAAACATTGGTAAATGAAGTGACCAACAGGGGACAAGGGATTAATTCCAAAATATACAAACAGCTCATGCAACTGTATGTCAAAAAAAGAAACAACCCAATCAAAACAAATGGTAGAAGATCTGAATAGACATTTCTCCAAAGAGGGCATACAGATTGCCAAAAAGCACATGAAAATATGCTTCAACATCACTAATTATCAGAGAAATGCAAATCAAAACTACAATGAGGTATCACCTTATACCTGTTAGAATGACCATCATCAGAAAGTCTACGAACAATAAAAGCTGGAGAGGGTGTGAAGAAAAGGGAACCCTCTTACACTGTGGGTGGGAATGTAAATTGGTATGACCTTTGTGGAGAACAGTATGGCGGTTCCTTAAAAAAACTAAAGATAGGGCTACCACATGATCCAGCAATCCCGTTTCTGGGCATATATCTGGAGAAAACTAATTCTAAAAGATACGTGCACCTCAATGTTCATACCAGCACTATTTACAATAGCCAGGACATGGAAGCAACCTAAATGTCCATCAACAGATGAATGGATATAGAAGATGTGGTATATATATATATATATATATATATATATATATATATATATATATATATATATACTGGAATATTACTCAGACTCAAAAAAAGAATGAAATATTGGCATTTGCAGCAACGTGGATAGGCCTAGAGATTATCATACTAAGTGAAGTAAGTCAGACAGAGTGAGATAAATACCATATGATATCACTTACATGTGGAATCTAAAAAAAATGACACAAATGAACTTATTTACAAAACAGAAATAGAGTCACAGATGTAGAAAACAAACTTATGGTCACTGGGGGGGGGAAGAAAGGGGGAGGGATAAATTGGGAGATTGGGACTGACATATACACACTACTATATATAAAATAGATAACTGGGCTTCCCTGGTGGTGCAATGGTTGAGAGTCTGCCTGCCGATGCAGGGCACATGGGTTCGTGCCCTGGTCTGGGAAGATCCCACATGCCGCAGAGTGGCTGGGCCCGTAAGCCATGGCCACTGAGCCTGTGCGTCCGGAGCCTGTGCTCTGCAACTGGAGAGGCCACAGCAGTCAGAGGCCTGCATACCACAAAAAGAAAAAAAAAAAAAAAAGATAACGAATAAGGACCTACTATATAGCACAGGGAACTCTACTCAATACTCTGCAATGACCTATATGGGAAAAGAATGTAAAACTGAGTGCACATATGTATATGTATAACTGATTCACTTTGCCATACAGCAGAAACTAACACAGCAGCATAAGTCAACTATACTCCAATAAACAAATATAAAAATAAAAATAATTCAGTTGTGTGCTTTGTTCCCCACCGAAATGCATGTGTTAGGGCTCAAGTAGGGAATTCAAGCCAGTCCATGCTGAGTCGTTCAAGGCTCTGCCTAAGTTTGCCTTTAGCCGGGAAGCACAGATGTCCTTTCCCATAGGGGAAACTTTTTTCCAATTAGTCTACCTGGGGAGAAGTGTATCTTTTTAATAATTTGTTCCAGACCCCTTATGTTTTAACGGAAACCTGACTAGTGTCTTTTGTGATGATAGTAACAATCTCATAATGGTTTTTGGCTAAATTATTCATCTATGACTTTGGAAATGTGCCCTCACCACACACGCAGAAAATTACCCTCACCACACATGCAGAAAATATCTCTAAGCAGTTGTATGTGAGGTTTGAAATAATTCCATGTGCCATTTATTACATAAGAAAAGAATGAAAATAAATCAGTTTAAGTATTATGAAGTATAGTAGCCATACCTAGACATGGTCAAAGTGAAATGTATAGTTAAGGTACTTGCCCAGTCACCTTAGGGATTTCTTGTATTAAATTGTTTACTGAGGGAGAAAAAAGCAAAACATTATTGAGCATTTATTCATTGCTTCATCCTCCATCTTCAATTTACCTCTTTAAACAATACTCACACTTCTCCTAGTTGAGCAACACATTCACTCTTGCTGCCAAAAAGACAGAACATCTGAAATCTGTTTTTAAGCAGTGTCAGTTTTTCAAATAGGCACAACAAGAAGAAAAGAAACATCTGCTATGTGCAGAATTTTTTTTTCCTTTTCCTCCCAACATCAATCTAGTAAGTCTTTGGCAAGCAGCTCCTTGCACTCTAAGTCACAGAAATGTCAAAGGAGAATAGAAATGAGAGTGAATACCTCTGTTGAAATGTCACTTTGAAAGTAAATAAAATCAATTGAAAAAAGGACATCTAAAAACAAGAAACGGTCAGGAGACGAGTTGTACTGTATTCATAGTCACATACAGAAATGATACTTTTTCCTAAAGCATGCTTCATAGTTATTGTTTGAAATAGTAAAATACAATAGACATACATACAAAATTTAAAATTTAGTGGCACTTACTGCTGTGAAATTAATTAATTAAGACTACTTTATGTTGAGACAATTAGTATGCTAAATGAAAACGTGTATTATACGTGAAAAATCTTAAGGTATTTCTATTTAGAGAATTGCCTTCAGAAATAATAGTGATGGGTGTCAGAGAATTTCACTGTGCAGTAGGGTATAAAGCCTGTAAATTCAGAATCTCTGGTTTAATTTCTCAGCTTCATCACTTAGCTGTGTGACTATGAGCAATTTATTTAAACACCTAATGACCACATACGTAATCTGTAAATTTTGATAATAATTGTCCCTAACTGGATTTTTGTGAGTACTAAAAGCAAAGCACTTATGCAAACTATTATACATAGAATGGATAAGCAACAAGGTCCTACTGCATAGCACAGGGAACTATATTTAATATCCTGTGATAAACCATAATGGAAAAGAATATAAAAAAGAATATATATATATATATATATATATATATATATATATATATATAACAATCACTTTGCTGTACAGCAGAAATTAACACAATATTGTAAATCAACTATACTTCAATTTTAAAAATAAATTAATTAAAAAGTTTAAAAATTAAAACAAAGCACTTAGAATTGTGCTTAACATGCATGGGTACTCAATAAATGTTTGCTTATTATCATTATTAATTAAAGTATCTATAATGGTTCAGTGCTATTCTTTCTATCATAAACCTATGCATAAGGAAGCAATTTCCCTCTTTAATTTTCATTTACCGCATGGTTGGTATGACCAAAGGTGTTGACTCCTAAGCAAACAATGGTGTTGTCTAGACATACTTCTTACAGAGCTATTAGTAAACCTGTTAAAAATAGAAAGGACTTAAAAGTGCAGTACAAATATTGGTGATGAAAACTGTTGTGTAGTCTCCAAAGAACTAATAGTAGAAGAATTTGGTCATTATAATTGAAATAAGAAATAATCATACAATCATTATTGGATATGATTGTTTTGCTGAACTGATGCAACATTTATTAGCTAGAGCTAATATGGAAAACTCCATATCTCTAAAGGACCTCTATAACATTTGCTTATTTCTTTTCCAGACTCATGTGCAGCTAACACCCTTGTTTAACCTCTCTAATCTCATTTATGTTAATGCAAATGTTGGAATATTTAGGTGAAAAGTCAAGAAACAGAATTACTTTAGGTGACTTATTTCATAGTCTAGGAACAAATTTACATGGCAGTTTTTGTTTTTGTTTTTTTAAAACCTTACTATGTTTTTAAAAATTTATTTACTATTTAACTTTTTGTTTTCTACATATTTTTCTGCTCATTGAGTTTTCTTTTTGTCAGTTCTGAAAGGTAGTCATTGGTGCAGGGCATATAAAGATGACAATATGTATGAAATTTCTCCCTTCCTGAGTATTGACCCTGGTCTCCTCTATCCTCAGTATTCAAGTGGATAAACATAGACCTGCAACTTGGGAAACCAATATCCGTTCTTCAGTAGAATAGCTTTTTTTCCCTAATACTTGAAGTAAATTTTTCTTTGTTTGTATTTTGCTAAATGAGATTCCCAGGGAAGTGGAATATTTTAGGGTGGCATTCCTGAAGCTGCTGTAAACCAGCCTAGAGACCATTTTTATATTCAAGTTTTCCGAACTACAAATGACCTGTGCCTTATGTATAGAGATCTTCCAGAATTAAGCTCCTGCCAGGCAAATTTGTTGAAGTATCTGAGAGTGGGTCATCTTACAATTGGGAAAGTAAGTCAAAATGGAGCTATTTGTAAAGTTTTACTGGCTGGGGCTTTTACTTCTGTGTTTGTTTGACACTGGAAGAAAGTGACATGGTAACTATTTGCTGTAAGTCCCTGTAGAGGTTCAGTTGTAGGATGTACCACTTGAGTTGGGCATCATGTGTACCTATGACCTTTCTCCAAGGAGCATGGCAAAGAGGAAATATGGGGACATTACTTAAATGATAAGGGATTTTGAGCCCAATATTTCTTCAAGCATACCACATGATATATTTCTGAGCCACCATGCTTGGAAACCAATCTTAAACAACTGATTGCTTTTGCAATGTAACATCTTAGGGCAACAAATTAGTATTAGATATATTATAATTTTCCATTTTGAACAGTTAGGTGTATACTAATATACCCCTTAATAAATTTTAATAATTTTTTATGATGAGGTTAACACAGTAAGTTGTAAAAAATACTAAAAATTACATGAAGGAAATAAGAAGTTTCCATAATTACCTGATAGGAAGAAAAAGAAATTAGGTGATATAAGGAAAAAAAATCAATCAGAAACTCTGAGCTGGATTTGAGATGGTAAGTATTGGTCCATGTTTGTCTGGTTTAAAAAAAATAAGAGTATAAGAATTAAATGAAGGCAGAAACCATTTCCAAAGCACTTGTGGGAGAAGCTTTTTGCCAATATGCTACAAATATTCCAGTCCCATTAGTGAGGAAAGTTCTATGATAAAATGGATATGTTTGGCTATTATAGTTAATAAATATTCAACTTACCTCATGCAGCTTTGAGATTTCATGTTCATCAAGCAACTTTTTATTGTGACTTGCCTTCCTGTAAAGGTTTCCTAGAGAAAAAAGACATTCATCATGTCACTATTGAGTATTGTGGTCTGTGTGGCAAGAATGTTTTATTGCAAAGAAATACATTGACATTCTCCTTGTACATCAGACTCATGAATTTCATTAATAATATATGTATGGATCTACACAGGCTGAGAAGAGGCACATACATCATAGCAAACTTATCTGTGATACTTCTTGGAGGTAAGCCAATAAGATTTAAACCATGCAGAAGGGTTGTGATATTCACATGTGAGAATATTAAAAAATTATATAAGGATTCCCTTGTGGCACAGTGGTTGAGAGTCCACCTGCCGATACAGGGGACATGGGTTCGTGCCCCAATCTGGGAGGATCCTGCATGCCGTGGAGCGGCTGGGCCCATGAGCCGTGGCCACTTAGCCTGTGTGTCCAGAGCCTGTGCTCCACAACGGGAGAGGCCACAGCAGTGAGAAGCCCACGTACTGCAAAAAATAAATAAATAAATAAATTAATTAATTAATATATATATATATATATTAATATAATTATTTTTACATTATTTTTCTTCCCATAATTTTTAGCACATAAGAACAGATTCTATGTCTTATTTATGCCTAACACAAATGTTGGCCTTCAGTCCTTCAGCAAGTATGTACTGAATTGATTCTGAGAGTCTAGTATGCTCTGTTATTGTCACTTTTTTTTGGGCCTCTCACTGTTGTGGCCTCTACCGTTTCGGAACACAGGCTCCGGACGCACAGACTCAGTGGCCATGGCTCACGGGCCCAGCCACTCCACGGCATGCGGGATCCTCCCGGACCGGGGCACGAACCCGTGTCCCCTGCATCGGCAGGTGGACTCTCAAGCACTGCACCACCAGGGAAGCCCCTGTTATTGTCATTTTAAACGCACTCACTCATTAACTCATTCATTCGAAATGTGTGCCTTCCAGGCACTAGGTAGACATTTATGCGCACATAATTTCTAAATATTCTGTAGCTCTTTAGAAGCAGACTAATTCACCTAATATATCCACAGTATTTAGGGGATTTTTGTTTTGTTTTGTTTTTTGCAGTACGTGGGCCTCTCACTGTTGTTGCCTCTCCCATTGCAGAACACAGTCTCCAGACGCGCAGGCTCAGTGGCCATGGCTCACAGGCCCAGCCGCTCTGTGGCATGTGGGATCTTCCCGGACCGGGGCACGAACACATATCCCCTGCATCAGCAGGAGGACTCTCAACCACTGCACTACCAGGGAAGCCCCCACATTATTTAGTTTTATTTGGTGAATCAGAAACAGGCTTTCTTACAGTATCCTTCTTTATTTTTCACTAATAAAGATACAGAAATATATCTGTACACATGGTCACACAACTAAAGACTATATTTCTCAACCTCAATTTCAGCAATATTGAGTCATGAGCCTATATCCAGGCTAATTGGATTGAGCAGGAAGTGATGAGTTCAACTTCTGTAATTTAAAGGTCAGGAGCATGCCATTTGATGCCTTTTCTATCCTTTCTTATAGTTGAAATATAGACTTGATAAATGGGACCTTGGCCTCTCTTTGACTATGAAATGGAGGCAATATGTTGAGGGCCTCAGATTAATAAGATATAAGGATCTTGGATAACTAATATCATGGAGCCACTGTCATTTCATGAGTGAACAATTAATTGAAAGATAAATTAAACTTTAACATTTATTAGCTACTGCTCTTTGACCTTTATAATTGCAGCTTATCCAACATACTAATAACTACAACTGTATTTCATTTGGACTTTATAATAACATTTTGAAAAATGTTCAGCTTTACCAGTATGCCCTGCTGCTGTAGATATAAACTTAAGAGAAAAAAAGTCATATATTGATATACTGATGGGAGAAACAGATGAAAAAACTAAGGGGCTGTGTGTCTTTCTATATTTCCCTTTCTCAGCCCTCTCTCAGTCTTTCATCTCTTATATACCATCCCTCAATATATAAGAGATGGGAAAATTCTGCCCTCATTTATCCAATTCAGAGCAGTAATCTTAGGCAAAGACAAAATTAACTTTTCTGAAAATTACGTTATGAAGTTGTAATCAACATTATAAAATAAAACAGTTTAAAGAAATAAGTGGATTTTATTGAATTTTTGTATAGGTGACATGTCTTTTAAGAAATTGACTTTTTAAAAATACATTTATTCATTTTTTCTAGAGACCAAATCTTATTCCTTTCCTAAGCATTCCTTAGTACTCCTTCCAATAAAACTTGCAAATATTTCCCAGTTTCAGTTGCAGGATATGGCCTTAGCTGCCTTGATCTATCTGTTGCTTTAATAAACATTGCATCATTTTTACCTATCAAGTATCCCATAACCATTCTTCTGGGAAAAACATCATCTTTTTAGTATCAAACTTAATTTTATTTTGTACCGACACTGCAGATTCCTACTTCACCATCATAATTATTTTTATGAGTCTCAAGTTGACTTGTCAGAGTAGCACATCATACTTAGTCACAGTGATTTGATCAACGTTAGATGTGTGGTGCAAGAAAGGAAAATCAGAGGGTCAAGTTATTATTACCAGAGAAGGTTAGTTCCAATATAGAAAGTTAAAGATATTGATGTTCCTCATAATGATACTATTTTCTGTCTCTAATGGACAGTCATGAATCTTTATGCATCAAGTGTTATATAACATAATTCATAAAGAAAAAAACTAGCAAAACTACAGAAAATACAAATATAGTATGTGACTGTAATATTTCCTCTCAGGAAATGAAGATAAAATCGATAAAATGAGTGAGCCAATTCATCAGTTATAACAAATGTACCTCTCTGGTGGGGGATGTTGAAAATGGGGGAAGCTTATGCATGTGTGGGAAAAAGGGTATATGATAAATCTCTGTACTTCCCCTTCAATTTTGCTATGAAAGTAAGATGTGTGCCCTAAGAAAATAATGCCTTAATTAAAAAAAAAAAATACACGCACATATGCCCACTTACCCCCTCTTCACCTACCTCAAGTATTCTATATACAGATAGCCCCACATAGTTTTCTTTATCAAGAAGCTAGCCAAAAACTTGGAGCTGCACAGGGCAAATGGATAAGAGAAGAAAGTAGAACTTGAAGATGCTGAAATTGTAGCAAGAGGAATTAATATTATTTTCTACCAAGATACATTTTTATGTGTCTCAAAAGTAAAATAATTCAATCTCTTGTGAACTGAAGGCAGTCAGGTTATTTTTTGTTGTCGTTCCATGAAATAAATAATGTGTTGCTTTCAATAAAATAAAAAAATGTGTGAGCCTATAGAAGTCTGGAATATCATAATTAGCGGGATGAATCTACCATACATGTATTAAATGTATTAAATTTCTGAGGATATTACAGCCATGGATGATTTGTAAAATGATGATTACACTTTAGATCACAAAAAAAGCAATAATTTATAAAAAGTATAAATATAGACTCTTCTTCAAATAACTGTCATATATTCTCTAAGTAAAAGTAGAAATTAATAAAAAAATAGATATTTCAAACAAAGAAAAACTTACTGTAAGGATCAAAAAATAAGAACCCTCAGAAATATTTGTGTTGGCTTCCATTTTCATAAACATGGTGTACTAGATGACTGGACAGAGGCTCTTGATATTTAAAAAAAAAACCCTCAATATCATGTGAAAACATCACTATGTAGCCATATGCTAGCAAAAAATTAGAAAGAATCCTCAGACAAAATGTACATGAAGAGAGGAACTCAGACAAGTAAGTAGAGTGTAAAAGCCAATTTTTCCTTGAGGGAATTTTCCAAGCTTAGTGAACATAAGCATATGATTTTTAGCTACCTAAGACTTATGGAAGAGATACAGCCCAACAGAGACCAAGAGATAACATCTCAAATATCCAGGCCCTCAGTTTAAAGGTAAACTAAAAATAAAAACAGTGTCACTACCTCCAACTAGTTCCTACAAATGAAATGCAATGTGAGAATTTGTAATAAAGAAATAGAATTTATAAAAGATATTTCTCAAATTTACTATGACTGAGTGGCCAGAGAAATCTAAACCCCAGAATGTCATCCAAAGTCACAGAATAGTACTTCCCTCATGTGTCTTATAGAAAAAAAGTGAAAATCCTTCCTGTAGTGACCCAACTTCATCCCACATCCTGTCTATTCCATAGTTAAAACTTTCTAGGAAATCAACTATACACTGTAAATAAATAGATAAATAAATATTACTAAACACACACACACACACAAATAAAGTAACATGAATTGAAATCAACTGAAAAAAGAGATGACAAAAGGAGAACCACAAAAATTCCCAATATTGTAACAATGTGTAGGAGATTATGACTAGCACAAAAAAAAATTTCAGTAAATAAAAGATAGATTTAAAATATGTGTACAGAGCAAACAAGTTTTTTTAAAAAAAGGCAGAACTCTAGAAATTGAAAATATAATTATTAAAAGTAATAACTCAAATCAAGACATGTTGAAATGAAGAAGCTAGAAACAAGAGTATATTCTGCATGACTTATTTTAAATAAATTTAAAATTATACAAAAGAGTTCTATAGTGTTAAAGTTCAAGACAGTGGTTATCATTGGAAAGGATTGATCTAATATATATAAGGGGCAGGAGCAGGGGGGATTTCTGGTGTGCTTACTCTAATCCAGGTTACATGGGTGCGTTGTCTGTAAAGTTCATTGAGTTCTATATTTAAAACTTCTGTGTCTGTGTTTAGATTACACGTAAATATTAAACTCATTTATCTATTATTCAGTTTAGCAATTAACTCATATTCAATTTAGTTTTATTTATTCTCTTACTCATTATCCTCCAAAAAGATTCTTTGAAGAGATAATGACTGAAAAATTTCCAGAACTGTTAAAGACACTGAGATACATATTCAAGAATAGCTAATTCCAAGAGGGATAAAGTAGAATAAATCTACACCCAGAAACAACTTAAAGAAGAAGCCCAACAAATGAAAAGTACAGAATAAGATGCCTTAAATAATATACCTCAGTAATTAAAATAAATATAAATTAACTAAATCCTGAAATAATTTGAGATTGGATAAAGGAATAGAACCTAGATATATGCTATTTTCAAGAGAAAAAAATCAAAGACGACTGAAGGTTAAAATATAAAGAGTAAAGTGATGCAAAATAATGTTAAAAACAACAACAAAAGCTGTTGTGGTAATATCAACAACAGGCATCAAAAAACAAACAAAGAAAAAAACTAAAAAAACATTTTTTAAAGCAAAATAGAATTACCAGAGATAAGTATGATTAGTTCATAATGATAAAAATGTCAATTCATCATGAAAGAAAAATTTAATTTGCATACAAATGTAGCACAGCTTCAAAATTTATAGAAATTACAAGAGGAAAGAAATAAATATATGAACAGAGTGGGATATTTTAAAACACATCTTTAAGGAATTGATAGAACAAATAGTCAAAGATCTAGATAAATATATAGAAGATTTGACAGAAAAAAATTCAAATGTTGATCTATAGATATATAATATAATGATCGTTATATAATATTCTATAGTACACTGAATCCAACAACTAGAAAAAACGCTCTCCTTTTAAACATGCATTAAATATTCACTTGCTGTAAATCATGTCACAACAAATGTCAAAGGTTTTCCAAAGGTTTTCCTTCCAGATCATCACAGTCAACATTACACAGAAAGTGAATAAGTTAGAAAGTAAAAAGAAAATGATAACCAGAAAAAAATATTAAGAAATTTAAAAAAAAATTTCAAATACTCGTGAACCAAAGTCACAATGCTACAGGAAATTGAAAATATTTACAAATTGAAATTAATAAGATATATTTAAAAACTTGTTAGCTGAATCTATAATATTATTTAGAGGGAAACTTGTGACAAATCAGGTGTCAACAAATTTAACCTGCTGCTATTTTTATACAACTATTGAGATAAGAATTTTTTTGGTACACTTTTAAAGTGTTGTGAAAAAACACAAAGATATTTTTGTTTTCAACAGAGTCTGTATGTGGCTGACATAATTTCAAATATTCACTATCTGATCATTTATAGAAAATGTTTATTGACCCTTGGCTTAAATGCTTATATAGAAAAGAAGAATAATCAGCTTAGCAGAGTATACTTCCGAAGAAATTGATAAAAGACCTGTATAGCAAACCTGAAGAAATGAGAGGAAAACAGTCAAGATAAAAGTAGAAAGTAATAAAACAGAAATCAAACATATGGTTGCTATCAAAAAAGCCAAAGTTGTTTCCTTGAAAAGTCTAATAAAACTGACAAGTTTCTGGTGAGACAGATCAAGAAAAAGAAAAAACAAAAGAGTAGGCGCACATAAACAATACTAGAAGTAAAACAGGAGATATAACTCAGATTTTTCAGACTTTAAAAAGTTAAGAGGATACAATAAACAAAAGGAATATAGCCAGCCTCCTCAGAGTGCTAAAAGTTAATAAGAAAATAGTTTGAAAAAATTATGCTATTAACTTAAAACACTACTGGAGGTAAAAATTCTAAATAAAATATGAGCAAATAAAATCAAGCCATGTTTGCAAAAAAATAATACATCATAACCTAGTTAAGTTTATTCCTGGAATGCAGGTTAGATAAATATTAGAAGATCACTGAATGTAATTCAGTACAGCTAATAAAAGAAGAAACATATAATTATATCAATATATACTAAAGAAAACAGTAGAATTCTCTCTCTCTCTCTCTCTCTCTCTATATATATATATATATGTAGATATATACATATGTATTCATTATTTTAAAAATTATTTTTATAAAACTAGAATTAGAAAGGGAGTCTCTATCCTGAAAAAAAATCTTATTAAAGCTATAGACAAGAAACATTAAATCAGATATTATATACTGATGTTAATTCTATTTAACATCAGAAATAAGGCAAAGTAGACTACTGTCACTACTCAGAACTTCTATTCCACATTGTTCTGGTGTGCCTAGCCAGCAAAACAAGGTGAGATATAAAAGTGAAAGGGAGAAGCCTTGGAAAGAAATAAGCAAACTGTCATTATCCTCAATATGATAGTTTATAGAGAAATTCCAAAGTATTTTTACATATAATTATAGAATTAGAGTAAAAAATTAGTAATATTTTCTGTATAAACATCAAAAATTGGATACTAACATAAAACAATGTAGAGCATATTATTTAGGGTAAGTAATGTTAGCTTCTGTAACAATCAACCCCCCAAATCACACTGGCTTAAAACAATAATGATTTATTGAATGACAATAATTCAATCAGGTGTTCCATGAGTAGCCTTGCAAACATGCCTCATTTTCAAACATGCATCATCACCTTCTAGGACTTCCTCAGGATTCTCTGATAAATCTACATTCTTTCAGGCAATGAGCAAATAGGAAGAGCAACAATTGCTGTGATTGTTTAAGGATAAACCTGGAAGTAACATATATCATGTCAAGAGAGTGTTGCAGTTGCAATTATCCTAAATGCCCAGAAAGATTAAAGGAATTCCTGGCTATCTAGTAGATTCTCCTATAATAATTGTCTATTATTTTTCCCTTATTTCATATATTGAACTCACCAACTTCCTTCTTTAGGGAAAAAACTTCAAGTCAGTACATTTATTTAAGTGTTTAGGATCTCTAGGCAATGTAGCTGCTTCTCTTTTAAGTACAGGCTGTGACCCAGAAATCTATCAAATAAAAGAAGTTAGTATCCATCCTTATTGCTGTCCAGCCCCACTGTCAGTATAGTGATAAAATAGAGATAAAGTAATCACAATAAGTCTTCTTTTGTGGAAAGATGAATAAAGGACTCCCAAATTTGCTCATGTCCAAATTTCTGAAACCTAAGACTATGTTGCCATACATAGTAAAAAACACTTTTTGCTAATGTACTTAAGTTAAGGATCTTGAAATGAATGGGTTCAATGTACCACCCACAAGAGTACTTATAAGAAAGATGTAGGAATCAGAAAAAGAGGGAAGGTGATGTGATAATGGAAGCCAAGGGGAAAAGAAAGATACTATACTGCTGACTTTGAGGACGGAAGAAGGGACCACAGTCAAGGAATGTAGGCAGACTATAGAACTTGAAAAGGCAAGGAAATATATTGTCCCCTAGGGCCTCCAGAAGGAATGCAACACTGTGAAACCATTTTAGACTTCTGGCCACCAGAAGATAGTAAATTTGTGTTCTGAGCCACTATTTTTGTGGTAATCTGTTATAGCAGCAATAGGGAATGAATAGAGGTTTAGATACCTAGAATTGGGGTGTTACAGTAATAATAACATAAAAATGTGAAACTGGCTTTTTTTTTTTTTTTTTTGGCAGTGCGCGGGCCTCTCACTGTTGTGGCCTCTCCCGTTGCAGAGCACAGCACAGGCTCAGTGGCCATGGCTCACGGGCCTAGCCGCTTTGTGGCATGTGGGATCTACCTTGACTGGGGCACGAACCCATGTCTCCTGTATCGTCAGGTGGACTCTCAACCACTGCACCACCAGGGAAGCCCGAAACTGGCTTTGAGTTGCGTATTGAGTAAAGGTTAAAATAAGCTGATCTCCCTGTGCTATGAAGCTGCTTCCCACTAGCTAACTATTTTACATTTAGTAGTATATATGAATCCATGCCACTCTCTCACTTCATCTCAACTTACATTTTCCCCTCCCTATGTCCTCAAGTCCATTCTCTATATCTGCATCTCTGTTCCTATCCTGCCCCTGAGTTCTTCAGAAACTTTTTTTTAAGATTCCATATATATGTGTTAGCATACGGTATTTGTTTTTCTCTTTCTGACTTACTTCACTCCGAATGACACACTCTAGGTCTATCCATCTCACTACAAAAAAACTCAATTTCATTTCTTTTTGTGGCTGAGTAATATTCCATTGTATATACGTGCCACATCTTCTTTATCCATTCATCTGTCATTGGACACTTAGGTTGCTTCCATGTCCTTGCTATTGTAAATAGAGCTGTAATGAACATTGTGGTACATGACTCTTTTTGAATTATGGTTTGCTCAGGGTATATGACCAGTAGTGGGATTGCTGGGTCATATGGTAGTTCTATTTTTAGTTTTTTTTAAGAAACCTTCCTACTGTTTCCATAGTGGCTGTATCAATTTACATTCCCACCAACAGTGCAAGAGGGTTCCTTTTTTTCCAAACACTCTCTAGCATTTATTGTTTGTAGATATTTTGATGATGGCCATTCTGACTGGTGTGAGGTGATACTTCATTTTAGTTTTGATTTGCACTTCTCTTATGACTAGTGGACTAGTGATGTTGAGCAGCCTTTCATGTGTTTGTTGGCAATCTGAATATCTTTGGAGAAATGTCTGTTTAGGTCTTCTGCCCACTTTAAGATTGGGTTGTTTGTATTTTTTCATATTGATGTGCATGAGCTGCTTGTATATTTTAGAGATTAATCCTTTGTCCGTTGCTTCATTGGCAAACATTTTCTCCCATTTTGAGGTTGTCTTTGTGTCTTGTTCATTGTTTCCTTTGCTGTGCAAAAACTTTTAAGTTTCATTAGGTCCCATTTGTTTATTTGTGTTTTTATTTCCATTTCCCTAGGAGGTGGGTCAAAAAGGATCTTGCTGTGATTTATGTCATAGAGTCTTCTGCCTATGTTTTCCTCTAAGAGTTTTGTGCAGTTTGGCCTTACATTTAGGTCTTGAATCCATTTTGTTTATTTTTGTGTGAGTGTTAGGTAGTGCTCTAATTTCATTCTTTTACATGTAGCTGTCCAATTTTCCTGGCACCAGTTATTGAAGAGGCTGTATTTTCTCCATTGTATATTCTTGCCTCCTTTATCAAAGATAAGGTGACCATATGTGCATGGGTTTATCTCTGGGCTTTCTATCCTGTTCCGTTGATCTATATTTCTGTTTTTGTGATAGTACCATATTGTCTTGATTACTGTAGGTTTGTAGTATTGTCTGAAGTCAGGGAGCCTGATTCTTCCAGCTCCATTTTTCTTTGTCAAGATTGCTTTGGCTATTCGGGGTCTTTTGTCATTCCATAGAAATTGTGAAATATTTTGTTCTAGTTCTGTGAAAAATGCCATTGGTAGTTTGATAGGGATTGCACTGAATCTGTAGATTGCTTTGGGTAGTACAGTCATTTTCACACTATTGATTCTTCCAGTACAAGAACATGGTATATCTCTCCATCTGTTTGTATCATCTTTAATTTATTTCATCAGTGTCTTATAGTTTTCTTCATACAGGTCTTTTGCTGCCTTAGGTAGGTTTATTCCTGGGTATTATATTCTTATTGTGGCAATGGTAAATTGGAGTGCTTCCGTAATTTCTCTTTCAGATTTTTCATTAGTGTATAGGAATGCAAGAGATTTCTGTGCATTAATTTTTTTACCTGCTAATTTACCAAATTCATTGATTAGCTCTCATAGTTTTCTGGTAGCATCTTTAGGATTCTCTATGTATAGTATCATGTCATCTGCAAACAGTGACAACTTTACTTCTTTTCCGATCTGGATTCCTTTTATTTATTTTTCTCATCTGATTGCTATGGCTAAAACTTCCAAAACTATGTTGAATAAGAGTGGTGAGAGTAGGCAACCTTGTCTTCTTCCTGATCTTAGTGGAAATGGTTTCAGTTTTTCACCAAGGAGACAATGTTGGCTGTGGGTTTGTCACATATGGCCTTTATTATGTTGAGGTAAGTTCCCTCTATGCTTATTTTCTGGAGGGTATTTATCATAAATGGGTGTTGAATTTTGTTGAAAGTTTTTCTGCCTCTATTGAGATGATCATATGGTTTTTCTCCTTCACTTTGTTAATATGTTTATCAAATTGATTGATTTGTGAATATTGAAGAATTCTTGCATTCCTGTGATATACCCCACTTCATCTTGGTGTAGGATCCCATTAAGGCACTGTTGCATTCTGTTTGCTAGTATTTGGTTGAGGATTTTTGCATCTATGTTCATCAAAGATATGGACTGTAATTTTCCTTTTTTGTAACATCTTTGGTTTTGGTATCAGGGTGATAGTGGCCTCATAGAATGAGTTTGGGAGTGTTTCTCCCTTTGCTATACTTTGGAAGAGTTTGAGAAGGATAGGTGTTAGCTATTCTCTAAATGATTGATAGAATTTGCCTGTGAAGCCGTCTGGTCCTAGGCTTTTGTTTCTTTGAAGATTTTTAATCATGGTTTCAATTTCAGTGCTTGTGATTTGTCTCTTTATATTTTCTATTTCTTCCTGGTTCACTGTTGGAAGGTTGCATTTTTGTAAGGATTTGTCCATTTCTTCCAGGTTTTCCATTTTATTGGCATATTGTTGCTTGTAGTAATCTCTCATGATCCTTTGTATTTGTACAGTGTCAGTTGTTACTTCTCTTTTTTCATTTTTAATTCTGTTGATTTGAGTCTTCTCCTTTTTTTCTTGATGAATCTGGCTAGTGGTTTATTAGCGTTATTTATCTTCTCAAAGAGCCAGCTTTTAGTTTTATCGATCTTTGCTATTGTGTTCTTCACTTCTTTTTCATTTATTTCTGATCTGATCTTTATGATTTCTTTCCTCCTGCCAACTTTGGGGATTTTTTTGTTCTTCTTTCTCTAATTGCTTTAGGTGTAAGTTTAGGTTGTTTATCTGAGATTTCTCTTGTTTCTCGAGATAGGATTGTATTGCTCTAAACTTCCCTCTTAGCACTACTTTTGCACATTTCATAGGTTTTGGGTCATTGTGTTTTCATTGTCATTTGTTTCTAGGTATTTTTTGAGTTCCTCTTTGATTTCTTCTGTGATCTCTTCATTATTTAGAAGTGTATTGTTTAGCCTCCATGTGTTTTAATTTTTTACATATTTTTTCCTCTCATTGATATCTAGTCTCATAGCATTGTGGTTGGAAAAGGTACATAATATGATTTCAATTTTCTTAAATTTACCAAGGCTTGATTTGTGACCCAAGATATGATCTATCCTGGAGAATGTTCCATGAGCACTTGAGAAGAATGTACCTTTTGCTGTTTTTGGATGCAATGTCCTATAAATATCAATTAAATCCATCTTGTTTAATGTATCATTTAAAGCTTGTGTTTCCTTATTTATTTTTGATGATCTGTCCATTGGTGAAAGTAGAATGTTAAAGTCCCCTACTTTGATTGTGTTCTGTCGATTTCCCCTTTTACGGCTGTTAGCATTTGCCTTATGTATTGAGGTGCTTCTATCTTGGGTGCATAAATATTTAAAATTGTTGTATCTTCTTCTTGGATTGGTCCCTTGATCGTTTGGTAGTGTCCCTTTTGTATCTTGTAATAGTCTTAATTTTAAAGTCTATTTTGTCTATGATATGAGAATTACCTGTCCAGCTTTCTTTTGATTTCCATTTCCATGGAGTATCTTTTTCCATCTCCTCAGTTTTAGTCTGTATGTGTCCCTAGGTCTGAAATCGGTCTCTTGTAGACAGCATATATATGGGTCTTGTTTTTGTATCCATTCAACCAGTCTATGTCTTTTGGTTGGAGCCTTTAATCTACTTACATTTAAGGTAATTATTGATCTGTATGTTCCTATTACCATTTTCTTAAATGTCTTGGGTTTGTTACTGTAGTTCTTTTCCATCTCTTGTGTTTCTTGTGTAGAGAATTTCCTTTAACATTTGTTGTAAAGCTGGTTTTTGGGTGTTGAATTTTCTTATCTTTTGCCTGTCTGTAAAGATTTTATTTTCTCTGTTGAATCTGAATGAGATCCTTGCTGGGTAGTGTAATCTTGGTTGTAGTTTTTTTTTCCATTTCATCACTTTAAATATGTCCTGCCACTCCCTTCTGGTTTGCAGAATTTCTGCTTAAAGATCAGCTGTTAACCTTATGGGGATTCCATTGTACGTTATTTGTTGCTTTTCCCTTGCTGCTTTTAATATTTTTTTTCTTTGTATTTAATTTTTGGTAGTTTGTTTAATATGTATCATGGCATGTTTCTCCTTGGATTTATCCTTTATGGGACTCTCTGCACTTCCTGGATTTGATTGACTATTTCCTATCCCCTATTAGGGAAGTTTTCAACTATAATCTTTTCAAATATTTTCTCAGTCCTGTTCTTTTTCTCTTCTTCTTTTGAGACCCCTGTAATTCGAATGTTGGTGCACTTAATGTTGTCCCAGTAGTCTCTGAGACTGTCCTCCATTCTTTTCATTCTTTTTTTCTTTATTCTGCTCTTCAGTAGTTATTTACACTATTTTATCTTCCAGGTCACTTATCTGTTCTTCTGCCTCAGTTATTCTGCTATTGATTCCTTGTAGAGAAATTTTAATTTCATTTATTGTGCTCTTCATCATGGTTTGTTTGCTCTTTTGTACTTCTAGGTCCTTGTTATATGTTTCTTTTATTTTCTACATTCTATTTCCAAGATTTTGGATCATCTTTACTATCATTACTCTGAATTATTTTTCAGGTAGATTGCCTATTTCCTCTTCATTTGTTTGGTCTGGTGTGTTTTTTACCTTACTCCTTCACCTGTTTCATATTTCTCTTTCTTCTCATTTGGCTTACCTCACTCTGTTTGGGGTCTCCTTTTTGCAGGCTGCCGGTTCGTAGTTCCCATTGTTTTTGTTGTCTGCCCCCAGTGGGTAAGGTTGGCTCAGTAAATGTGTAGGCTTCCTGGTGGAGAGTACTGGTGCCTGCATTCTGGTTGACGAGGCTGGATCTTATCTTTCCCATGGGCAGGACCACTTCCGGTGGTGTATTTTGGGATGTCTGTGAACTTATTATGATTTTAGGCAGCCTCTTTCCTAATGGGTGGTGTTGTGTTCCTGTCTTGCTAGTTGTTTGGCATGAGGTGTCCATCACTGGAGCTTCCTGGTCCTTGAGTGGCACTGGGTCTTAACATTGAGACTGAGATCTCTGGAGAGTTCTTGCCAATTGATGTTACATGTGGCTGGGAGGTCTCTGGGTGTCCAATGTCCTGAACTCATCTCTCCCACCTCAGAGACTGAGGCCTGACACCTGGCCAGAGAACAAATACCCTGTCAACCACACGGTCAGGCATAAGCAAGGCAAGGGAGATCCTGGGCAAGTGTTCCCACCAGGTCACACAGACTGCTGGACTCTCTGATGTCCTTTTATTTATTTGCACTTAGTCTTGTTTCACTTGCTCATAGTGAGCTGCATGAAGAGACCTCATGTTCCATCTTAAGAAATGGTTTAAGTAAAACTAGTGACTGATGGGCTTCCCTGGTGGTGCAGTGGTTGAGAGTCCGCCTACCAATGCAGGGGACACGGGTTCATGCCTCGGTCCAGGAAAATCCCACATGCTGCAGAGCAGCTGGGCCCATGAGCTATGGCTGCTGAGCCTGCGCATCCGGAGCCTGTGCTCTGCAATGGGAGAGGCCACAACAGTGAGAGGCCAGCGTACTGCAAAAAAAAAAAAAAAAAAAAAAAAAAACCAAAAAACTAGTGACTGAGGATAAGGCCTTCTATATATAGGTAATGCAAGAGTTGTACAATATATACACTTTTAAAACAAAATAATAATATATTTATTTAAAGAAATATGGATAATAAAAGCCAAAATTAACTAAGGGACCAACAATTAAGAACAAATAGTTTCAAGTTGTTAAAAATGGCTCTTTTAATTTGTGGATTTTTATTTTTCAAAAGTAGTTGTTTTCAATTATAGTCACATACATAACACTGTGAAAGTGTTGTGAGATATTAAAACATACTTGTGCAATATGAGTAACATCTGATTGACAAGCAGGTACTAGAAACTATTTTTTTTTAATGAGCATTTACCTCTGGAATCAAACATACAAAATGATAGATAAATTGGTATTCTCTTTTCAATCCTGAAGATATGAACTATGAACTATTATATATATATATATATATATATATATATATATATATATATATGGATAAAGGAATAGATATGGATATAGACATAGATATATGTAGGTAGATAAATGAACAGAAATCCTAAAGATACATAAATTAAAGTTTTCAGGACCTTACAAAATCCAGGTAAAATATAAATAGCAAAACACAAACCCAAATCCAGCTCTTTCAATATCCAACCTCATCTTTTATCTATAATCTTGTATTTCCTGAGTTAACAGAGAGTGAAGAGTCAGTAATAGTAGTATTCCATAGCTTCTTTATTGGTTACAGATTTGTCTTCCAGGCATAGTCTCATTTTTATTGGGCAAGGGGAATTAGAAACCACAAGCTTCAATCCTGATGCTGCTTTCCCCATATCTGGTAAATGTTTTTAAGTAAGAGTGATATAAGGTTTCACTGGTAACAATTGTAAAGACTGTTACATGTAGTCTGTTTCTGTGTTTATTGTTAACATAAAAATGTTATTCAATATAATATTTAGTATCCTCAATATATATGAATTTCCACTATAAAACTTGTTTCATGAGAATATTTTTTTAGATATACTTTGATTTTTGAAAATGTAAGTATGTAACAGGATCATGTATTGCAGTCCATTTGGTTATCAAAAATCTTAATACCAAATTCCGGGTTTTTTTCAGAGAAAAATTTTTGTCCATAAAAATTTGCACATTTGTGTTCCATGTTAACCTTGATTTTTGGTTTCTATTCCTTACAATTTTTTTTCTTACAAGTGTATTTTAAATCATGTAAAAGAGTTATCTGTGTAAATATGTGTAGAATAGGTTATAGTATATGAAATACATACATAAATGTATGTTTAAAAATGAAGAAATCTGTATTGCAACTGGAATTTTGTACCTCTTAATCTCCCTCACCTATTTCTCTCCTCTCCCTTCCCCTATCCCTTCTGGCAACCACCTGTTTGCTCTCTGTATCTATGACTCTGTTTCAGTTTTGTTATGTTTGTTCTTTTTTTCTTTTTTTTTCTATTCCACATATAAGTGAAATCATAAAGTACTTATCTTTCTCTATCTGACTTACTTCATTTAGCATATACCCTCTAGGTCTGTACATGCTGTTGCAAATTGAAACATTTCATTCTTTGTATGGATGAGCACAATTCCATTTATTTATATGCCATATCTTCTTTATCCATTCACACAGGTTGCTTCCACATCTTGACAATTGTAAGTAATGCTGCAATGAACATAGGGGTGCATATATATTTTTGAATTAGTGTTTTCATTTTCTTCATACCCAGGAGTGGAATTGCTGGATTGCATGGTAGCTCTGTTTTTAATATTTTGAGGAATTTCCATGCTGTTTTTCATAATGGCTGCATCAATTTACATTCCCACTAAAAGTACACTAGCATCCTCTTTTCTCCACATCCTTGCCAACACTTGTTGTGTTTTGACAATAGCCATTCTGATAGGTGTGAGGTGATATCTCATTGTGGTTTGGATTTGCATTTCCCTGATGATTAGTAATGTTAACATCTTTTCATTTGTCTGTTGGCCATCTTTATGGTTTATTTGGAAAAATGTCTGTTTATATTATCTGCCCATTTTTTAATTGGGTTGTTCACTTTTTTGATGAGTTGTATGTGTTCTTTCATATTTTGAATATTAACCTTTCATCTGATATATCATTTGCAAATATCTTCTCGCATTCAGTAAGTGATCTTTTTGTTTTGTTGACAGTTTCTTTCACTGTGTGAAAACTTTTTAGTTTGATGTAGTCCTATTTGTTTATTTTTGTTTTTGTTTCCCTTGATGGAGGAGACACAACCAAATAAATTTATTAAGACCAATGTCAAAAAGCATACTGCCTGAGTTTTCTGCTAGAACTTTTATGGTTTTAGGTCTTACATGTAAGTATTTAATTCATTTTGTATTTATGAAATAGTAGCTCAGTGTATAACTTGTACAGTGGGGAATATATTTTTACTGTGACAGATGGTAACTATAGTTATGGTGGTGATCACTTTGAAATGTATAGAAATATCAAGTCACTATGTTGTGTAACAGGAACTAACATAGTGTTGTAGATCCATTATACTTCAAAAAATCTCAAAAAAAAATACTGAGGAAAAAAAGATCAGATTTGTGGTTACCAGAAGTGGATGTTTGGGAAGAAGGTACTGGACAAAGGTATAAACTTCCAGTTATAAGATGAATAAGGACTAAGGAGTTAATGTATAGCATGATAAATATAATTAACTCTACTGCATTTTATATATGAAATGTTAATGTATAGCATGATAAATATAATTAACTCTACTGCATTTTATATATGAAATGTGTAAATCCTAAAGTTGTCATCTCAAGGAAAATATATTTTTTCTATTTCTTTAATATTGTATCCATATGAGATCATGGCTGTTCACTAAACTTGCTGTATTAATCATTTCATGATGTATATAAATCAAATAAATATGCTGTACACCTTAAACTTATACAGTGCTGTATAAGCACTGTATCTCAATAAAATTGGAAGACAAAAAGAGGAAGAAATCTCGACCAAGAAAATTGTGATATATAAATTTAGAAATAATATTTAATTGTAATTTTATATTTCCATACTATTTAAAAATATATATTTAATAAATAGCATCTCATGATCTGGAAAATATGCTCTGTAGTGGAATATGTAATGATCAGGAACCTGTGGTATCCAGGGAAATTTAAATTATTTTAGTGTCATTTAAGGACAAATTTTGATAATAAGTAAATACATTCATATGAGTGTAATTAAAGGCCTATCTATATAAATAAAAAATATATATCTGAGAAATAAAGAGTGGTTAAAGCTACATAAACTGCAAATTTCTATATAAATTACTTGGCATTCAATTTTTGTTAAATATTTAATATCTCTAGAGTGGGTTCCTACTTATACATCTGTCTTCTTGCTTTTCTCTATAGAAAAAGTGGAGAAGATGGGGACAGTGAGACAATATAAAGATAATTCTTCATGCTGAATGTGAATTCACTAAATATATAGGATCTTGGCAGCAGCAGTCGTGTGCCATATCCAGAATGACAGTTCTATAATCTCTCCCTCTATAGAAGATAGCTGTTTTATGTATTGAGATACTTTTTCCATTTTTTTACACCCATGCATTGTAAACTTGAGGCATGCATGTGCATGTGTGTGTGTGTGTACATATGTACATTTATTTGTATATATGTATGTGTATCCAAATTTTCTCAATTAACATTCTGTCACAAATATCTTCCATATGTAACACTCCATTATATTAATATCCATAATATATTTAACTACGAATTATTAAACATTCATTTTTTTACTATTCAACTGTAAGATGAATATTAATCTTTGCCTCATACCTAATGACATTTTTAACATAAATAGTATTCAGTTACTGAGGTCATGAAAATAATAACATATTAAGGGTCTTGATTCTAATTGAAATTTGGTATGTGTATGTACGCATTCATAAAAAAATGTAGGAAAACCAACATGTCTCAGAAACAAGCATATTTTAGAAGCTTTTCTTTTAGATGGTAAGACTAAAGTTGGCTGGATGATTATATATAGCATTCATACAAGTCACTCCAATAATTTTATAAGTACATAAGTAAATGAACAAAGCTTTAAAAGCTTAAATATAAAATGGATCGTAAGACTAAACACAAGCAACCATTGAGGCAAATTGCACATGCTACAGAGGATTTTCTATTCCTACAGTGGAATCAAATTTCTTTGGCTATAACTTGTTGCTGATTTTAGAGACTTTTCAAGTGACATTAGTAGCTACAATTTAAACCTTTAAAAAATAAAATTTAACTTGTATATTCAAAAGTATTGTGAAATGAAATAGTAATAAAGAATGGTAATAATTAACCACAGTTAAAATATATTTATTTGGGCACAGCTAGAAGAAATTGAGAGAATCCCTGTCCTTGTTCATTCTATGTTATCTAAGTAAAAATACATATCTGGCAGTTGAATATCTATTTATATAAAGATTCATTCCAAAGTAGATTAAAAAGTGTCCGTCATGGTATAGATACCTCAGATTTTCAGAATAACCTCATACTCTATGAAACTCAGATTTGAAGCCCACCAAAAAAACTTATATTATTATTTTACATGTATCTGAAAAGGAAAAAATTGCTTCAGAAATGAAGGGTTCTCTTGAAGACTGGGAGGGATTGTCCTGATATCCCTATCCAAGCACACTTCCTGACACCTAGTAAATACTAAATTTCTACTAGTAGAAATATTCAGACTCTTTAGTGTCTTTTTAAATAGTATCTTCTTTTTAGTATTAAGCTGCATGAGCTGTTTGTATATTTTGGAGATTTATACCTTATCAAATGCTTCATTTGCAAATATTTTCTCCCATTCCAAGGGTTGCCTTTTCATTTTGTTTATGGTATCCTTTGTTGTGTAAAAGCTTTTAAGTTTAATTAGGTCCCTTTTTATTTATTTTTGTTTTTATTTTCATTACTCTAGGAGGTGGATCAAAAAAGATCTTGCTGGGATTAATGTCAGAGGATGTTCTGCCTATGTTTTCCTATAAGAGTTTTATAATATCCAGTCTCACATGTAAGTCTTTAATCCATTTTGAGTTAATTTTTGTGTATGGTGTTAGAGAAGTTCTAACTTCATTCTTTTACATGTAGCTGTCCAGTTTTCTCCAAAGAAGACATACAGATGACCAAAAAGCACATGAAAATATACTCATCATCACTAATTATCAGAGAAATGCAAATCAAAATTACAATGAGGTATCACCTCACACCAGCCAGAACAGACATAATCAAAATATCTACAAACAATTAATGCTGGAGAGGATGTGAAGAAAAGGGAACACTCCTACACGGTTGGTAGGAATGTAAATTGGTACAGCCACTATGAAGAACAGTATGGAGATTCCTTAAAAAACTAAAGATAAAGATACCATATGATCCAGCAATCCCAATCTTGGGTATATATCCAGAGAAAACCATAATTCAAAAAGATACATGCACCCCAATGTTCATTGCAGCACTATTTACAATAGCCAGGACATAGAAGCAACTTAAATGTCTATTGATGGATGAATAGATAAAGAAGATATGTTACATATATACAATGGAATATTGCTCAGCCATAAAAAAGAATGAAATAAAGCCATTTGCAGGGATATGGATGGACCTAGAGATTGTCCTACTGAGTGAAGTAAGTCAGACAAAAAAAGACAAATATCATATGATATCATTTATATGTAGAGTCTAAAAAAATGGTACAAATGAACTTATTTACAAAACAGAAATTGTCACAGATGTAGAAAACAAACTTATGGTTACCAGCAAGAAGTTGGGGAGGGATAAAATAGATAACTAATAAGAACCTACTGTATAGTATAGGGAACCCTACTCAATACTCTGTAATGACATATATGGGAAATAATCTAAAAAAGAGTGGGTATATGTATATGTATAACTGATTCATTTTGCTTTATAGCAGAAACTAACACATTTTATATAAACCATACTCCAATAAAAATTAATAAAAAGATAAAAAAATAAAAGTATCTTCTACAATTACAAATGAATTGTCCTATAGAACTCTATTATTTGTACTGTGTACTGTTTGAAACAGGAATTCTATAACATAGACTTTCCTGGGAAAACTGCATCGCAAAGTTCTGGCCCTTCAAAATCAAAGTAGACTTGTCACTTAAGGGCAAGCCTAAGACATACCACACGCGTGAGCATGCACACACACACACACACACACACACACACACTTTAGGAGCAGGTTAAGAAAGAAATGCTAAATACATTATTTAAGCAACTTCACAATAACATCAGGTTATACCTTGATTTAGCTGAACAAATAATGTTGGTCCTCAATACACATTATAAGTACATAAAAATGAAAATTTAATTGCTATAACTTATTATTCTCCCTAAAGTTCTTGTCAGTATTTTCTTTTATTTCTCAAGAGGAAATAATTTGGCAGCTACCTATAGTTCACTATGGCTTGCTAACAAAAAACTGTACTGATGTCTAACTGCAATTATACACAAGGCACATCTATGTAGCCAAGTAATGGGAAGAAGAAATGCATGTTACTACTTGTCACTTTTAGACTGAGTATCAGCTAATAATATGCTTTTCTTTGTGAGGAGGAGACTCAACTTATTCCTCTACCCCTATAAATGACCTTGATTATCAAAGAGTACAAAGAAGATACCCACCCATAGGGGACATATATTGTTATCAGTGTTTTCAGGGTCATTATCTAGGGCATATTAATACTCTGACTACTTAAGAATCTCATATCTATGAGATTCTAATTATCCAAGCTTCACATTCATTGATTTTTTTATACCATAGGTAAATTCCTTTCAGAATTGTCAAATTACATCAAGATATATATTCAACAAATAATTATTAATTACCTATTATGTAGAGGCACTTTATGTGAACATGAAGATTAATAAACCCTTGTCCCTTCCTTCCCTCAAGGAACTCAATGTAGACCTGAATGAGACAAATAATGCATAATTACCAAAAGAGAATGTGCAGAAACTCAACAGATCTGTTAGGTAATGTTGGTCCTCAATACACATTATTAAGTGTGTTAATTAAGTATTAATATGTTAGCTAACTCAACAGATAAGAAATGGATCTGGTCAACTCAGAACAAATGCCACTTAATGACATCTACCACCCGCCAATACAGCATTTGTTTTGATCCAGAATTATTTGATCTAACTTTTATAAAGCTTTGCTGAATACAGGAACATTTTGGTATTAATTACTCCATTGAATTTGTTACTTTAGAAACATGTCTATGTAAATGGTGTGCTGGGAAATATACTTTACTCTCTATTCATTCTCTGAAGTAGTCATTCATGGTTCATTTTACCACTCCAGGGTTCAAGTTCTCTTACCTGAAAATGAGAATGCAAATCACTTCACAGATATAAAGCTTGGCATCAATGCTACTTTTAAAAATCTCATGATTCATTAAAACACTTCATAGTATCTGTACCCCAAACCTCCATTTAGGTGCTTAAGTACTACCAAAGATTTATCAACAAGTACTCATGCACCACTCACAGGAAACACTTGCACTGTGAAGGGCATGTGCTCACCTAGTACATGCCAAATGTACAGATCTTTAAATAATTACGATGTGCACACTTAAAACAGATCTCCATTGTTGGATATAGTTAAGTACCACCAATTTTGAATGTGCACTTAACATCTATGCACATATATTCCCTGCAAAACTGATAGAATTTCATAATGCTATTAAAAAATATTTTTCCACCCAAATTATGTTTCACTGAGAGGTAACTAAATAGGAAACACATAATAAAAAAGTAATAAAAATACAAGACATGTAATAGCTATGTATTTTAATACTGAAAATGCTGTATATATAGATATCAGTGGATGTATATGTGGTTGATTTATCTAATATTTTAAATATTTGAACTAATGTGTAATCTTAGTAAAAACACCTACAAAGATACAAAACTCTTGCTAGAAGTCAATACAAAACTTAAAATGAAACTAATTGGACCATGTGGAATATGTAAGAAAGATTGATCAAACTTTGTCAAAACTTTAAATGTCATCTCAAAACCACCTTGAGCTTTTCATGGATTTAATGCACATGTATTGTTAATACACCTATAAAGTTTTTTCAACTCCTAAACTAGATGATTTTACTTTTATGTGTGTAATGACCTAAAGTAGAAGAACTACTTAAATGATGAGTCAGTATGTTTCTATAGTTATGAAAGTAGTTCTGGTGCTCTTTCCAAATATCAGAATCTACTAAGGAAGTACAGTATATTGAAACTGTGGGATTTTTTTTTCCTCTTTTTAGGGTATGAAGAAGAGATTCAGTGAGCCTCATCCTGCAATTAGAGAAAAGAGGGTCCACATATTAATGATGAACACCTCACAAGCTATCTATGTATCAGGCATGTTGTTCAAATAGGGGGAAAAGAAGATTGAAATAAATTTACAAGTGATTGAGAAACCAACATGTAAAGCTTTTTTTAAAATCTTGATTTTGTGAATATATATGAAACTGAATTTTCCAAAGTGTATGCAAGAATGGGATATGAAGGTGATATTTTTAAGCTCTGAGCTGTAGAATACTTTAACCAAATATTCTAATCCCACATAAAACACCTTATTATTAACAAATCTAGAATAGCTATTTGAGTCTGCATTGCAACTGGTTCTATAGAAAGGTAACCACTGCTTTCCTTATCTATCTTTTATAGATTTTTTGCTATTGTCTTGTTACATGAAAAACAAAAATGTAATCCTGTCACACTTGAAATCAAATAGATAAATGAATTGGAAAATTTATAATTTTGAGAAAAAACGTCTAAACAATTGTTGCATATTACTTAAATGTGTTCTTTTCAATTTGAACCCCCTTTCCAGAAGCAATGCTATAGATAACCATTTTGATCTTTAATGTCCAAATTTTTTAGAGGTTTTAGTAGTTAACAAAATTGTCATTAGAGAAGAAAACCTGATGAAAAAAAAAAAGCAGAAGTTCTGCAAAATACTAGATACTCTTAGATAAATGAAATTCTAATTTTTTAAAAAAATAATTGTTTCTCACTTATGGTTGTTCTAATGTAAGTTATCACAGAGTTTTATTTATTTGGACTCACTGATGTCTTATTCTTCTGGGGCATTGTGGAACCAACACACGAACTTGGGTTTCTATTCTTTGCTATGGACTCTCAAACTATTTTTCCCTGTAAACTGTTTATAAGAATTACATTTACACACTCCTGTCTTTGACATTCTCCACTAATACAAGTAATTCTTAACAAAGGAGGGAATGAATTGCTTTATAATTTAATACCCTCCATATTTCCATTCGCATCCCCATACTTGAAAATAAACCTCAGTTAGAACTGGCTAAATCACATCCCCTTTAAGTCTGAACTTTGTAAAATATGGCTTTGGACCAGTATGGTGCATTGCATCAGAGCTTGTTAAAATTGTAGAATCTAGGTCCTTATTCAAATCTGCTTAATTATTAGGGCTAAGTGTCAATCTTCCTTGGTCAAATCCACTGTGACAAGTATTCCAGGATCAAATGAGACAAAGCATGACAGTGTGTTCCTAAGGAAATATCTCTGTCTGCTTAGTTCCTGAAGGGTTTGTGCATGAGGTGATATATACCTAGAGTTTCATGGGCCCCTCTCAAATACAACAAATGACTCCAACATATGATAGAACATCATAAGTGCTATAAGAGAATGGTTTACATTTGTTTTGATGCTGAGAAAAGGAAGCTATTTCCATTTGAGACAGTAAACTCTATTGAGAACTTTTTGAAAACATTAAAAAACTGCACTGGGCTTCCCTGGTGGCGCAGTGGTTGAGAGTCCGCCTGCCGATGCAGGGGACACGGGTTCGTGCCCCGATCCTGGAAGATCCCACATGCCGCGGAGCGGCTGGGCCCGTGAGCCATGGCCGCGGAGCCTGTGTGTCCGGAGCCTGTGCTCCGCAATGGGAGAGGCCACAGCAGTGAGAGGCCCGCGTACAGCAAAAAAAAAAAAAAAAAAAAAAAAAAAAAAAAAAAAAAAACTGCACTGAACAAATTATTTTCGCAATGGATGAGTTTTTTTTTTTCAAAATACAGTGAATAATTTCTTAATTATGTCAGTAAAAATAGATTTTTAAAGAGATTGGTGAACGTTTCAGCTGCTTTTAATATGTGATTTGTTGTACATAATTGATTATTAAAATTGTCAAAATTGTGTCAAAACTAATCAGTTTGAGAAGCACAGTTGGAAGCTGTCAAAGAGTAGATAATTTTCTCATCCTTTTATATTCAATGTCCATTCTTGTTTGAGTAAAAGAAGCCCTAAATTCTTATAAATTAAACAAGTATTAATTAATTAGACAATGTCATTCTCTGAAGTCACCATATAAGGAGAGATAACTGAGTTTATTGTGACAAAAATAAAGGAGACAACAGGATGAATTTCACACCCAAGACTCTATGATGAGTTACCAAGCTGCTTCTCCAGCTCCCTTTCATTCTGTGCCTACTTCTCCACATGGCGCTTGCCATTGTTTGGGTGGACCATTCTGTTCTATATCTCATTGCTTTTGTCTATACTGAATCCTGTGACAATATCCTCCTTCTGGCTTCTTCCTTCCCATCCCCAAGTTTGGAAGTCCCTTGATCATCTTTTAAGACATTAGTCAAATACAATTTCTCTACATTTATTTTCTCACAAGTCAAGGCCAACATCTATTGTGTTGCAATATATGGAACTTGGTATATATTATTATTATAGCATTTATCTCATCATATTGTAATACCACTTTACATGCCTGCTTCCCTCACTAGACCAGGTACTTCTCCAGAATAGAGACAATATAGCATCCACTCTGACACTCCATTAGCACAGTGCTTCATACACAGTGTGCTCTCAACAACACTTTTTGAAGGAAGGAATGAATTTTTCATTGATTAGGCATGAAGACAAATTCATCTATGTAAAATATTTCTTTTATTCTTTATTGCATGCCTTGTAGCAATGACAGCAGCAACAGAAACATCAGACATTTACTGGGACTTGTTTAGTGCTAGGCACTGTGCTAATAGCTTTACATATATTATTTATTTCATTTAATGCTCAAAACAATCCTCTGAGGGCGGCATGATTATTATTCCTGTTTTAAGATAAGGAACAAAGAGAGATTACACATTTAGCAAATGCTAGGGTCAAGATTAAAAACTCAGGTCTTCTGACTCCAGCACTTGCCATTTTGAGCAAATACAAAAAGCAACCCCTTACATGATTGATATGAGAGCTAATAAAATGCTTTAGCCAGTGGCATAAATAACAAAACATCTGAAAATAATTCCCTACTAACTGAAAGAATAAATGACTCTTCATAAGAAAGTTTCTACTGCTTTCATCTTTCCAACCTTGCACTGTATTTATTAATTCATTGTGGTTGTGATATACAAATATTCCATTATTTACTCTGGTATTATTCTACTTATTTATGCCTACTTCAACACTCAATAGTTTTAATTTATCAGCCATCTTATCCTTGAAAGATTTCTTTCAATTAATGTATCCTATTTTACTTCTAAACAATTTGCATTTATTCTATAAGACCATGGAATACAAAAGTAGTTGAAAAATTAAATCTAACCCTTAAATAAAATGATTTTTAGATAAAGTTTTAATTGTCTAATTCCTTTATTTAACATTTATAAAAATTATGTTGATTGCATATGCATACACATACAACACACATACAACCACACAGAAAAAAACCCAAAAAACTACCGCATCCTAAAATTTTCTTTTGTTTATATTAACACATATGAAATTCAGTTATATCAATGTTACAGCTTTTGCATCTCTAACTTAATGTGTGAGAGAGGTAAATTGAGATAAAATTCAACACAGAAATCACAAGAGTGTTCACCTATGGGGTATGGAGATTAAATTGATTGAATAATGAGGAAACATGTGAGGTGAAGGACAGGTTCTATATCTTGACTGATATATTGCTCTTCCAAAAATATATCTTTTCAACTTATTTCCCTTCTCTTATTATATCGTATTTTATTTTTAATTCTCCTTGAACTGGACTTCCTTTGTACAACATGGTTTTAACATTATGTCTTTACCAACTTTATATTACATAGTCTGAAATAGCTTACAACGTTAGAGTGAAAATTAAATGTATCTTAGTTAAATACCTTGAAAGAATACTAAAGAAAATGTATATGTCCTTATTAGAGAGGGAATAAGCTAGGGCCTCCCTATTGGCAAGAATTCATTATTTTCTTAATATTTTAAAATTATCTCCATATATCAAGCTTACATAGATAGAAAAATATTTTTGTTACCTCAGATAAGACTCAAAGTTGCTATATTATATGACTGTTCATAGTAATCAGCATTGTCTTATCCTTATTCTCTTGGGAGGGTTAGGTGTACATCCTTGAAAGACAATGTTCTGAAGTCTTCCTGGTTGAAAAAGAGCTGTAAAACACCACTCTTGGGGCTTCCCTGGTGGCGCAGTGGTTGAGAGTCCGCCTGCCGATGCAGGGGACGCAGGTTCGTGCCCTGGTCCGGGAGGATCCCACATGCCGCGGAGCGGCTGGGCCCATTGGCGATGGTCGCTGAGCCTGTGTGTCCGGAGCCTGTGCTCCACAACGGGAGAGGCCACGACAGTGAGAGGCCCGCATACTGCAAAAAAACAAACAAACAAACAAACAAAAATAAAACAAACCACTCTTTCCTCTTTCCTATTGTGGGAAATCTTGATCCTCCATCCAGGTATTATAGAACATACTTATTAACTCATTGATAGTTTCATGGACATTGCCTAGGTACCCATAGTGTGATAGGTCTTATGTTAGGCTCAGCAGCTACCTAGACAAATACCAATAGGTCCCTGCCCTCAGGAGTTTCAGATCTAGTGGGAGAAAGAATAAACCTAGGACAACTTCATCTACAAAAATAAAATTTTTACTTATCAGGAATTATTTAAACATCAGCACAAGATTTCTACAAGATTATTTTGTCTTACATTTATAAAGACATTATTCCTGCCATCAGTGTATATACAGTTTTGTGATGAGGTGTCTAAAAGCAACTAATTTAGCTGTGATCTAATAAATTCTATAGTAGGCCTAACTGCCTGCAATGACTTTTATACATACAGACTAATTTTAATGCAACATTTACTGTAAAAAGATACCACCAAAACTGTATTTCCACTAAGTTTAACCTTTATTGATTTTTTACAGGCTATTTTCCAGATATTAAAAAAATATATATTTTACAGAAAGACTTCAGTTTTAACTTTTTTCCCTTTTTTTCAACAATCAATTCACTCCTGTCTCATACGAGTGGAACATCTTTATTTAAAATTACATTGAGATAAAACGGAATGTTAACTTGTAGTTCAAAATGTTACATGCCTGGTTTCATTCTAATACGAAGTCTAATTATTTTCAAGTGTTTTTAGGCTGTTAAAATGGAACTGTCCATTCTGGCATGAATCCTGGCCCAGCAGCAACATACTGCTCAGGATGCACTCCTGCATGTGGCTCTATCAAATCATATGTTTCTAAAATCTTCAAGGAACACCAATAAGGAGAAAACAATTTCTTCTTGAAAACCCTTATCTTGAATATCAGATGATATTCTCATGATTTAGTCAAATATTGCTATATTATTTTTAGTTATTTTGATCTGATTTGATTTGGACCCTTTTCTTGTTCTTCTGTTTTTTTTATTGTTGTTAAAATTTATTTTCCTAATCTAATATTTTTATGGATAAAAATATTGTTTATTAATTTGTTAAACAGAATCCAAAAGTCAGTAGTCTTTACCAATTAGCTCAGTTTGTTTAGATTCCGAACAAAGGGAATGAAAATAGGTATTAAAAGGAGATGTGGGTGCTTCTCTGGTGGCGCAGTTGTTGAGAATCTGCCTGCCAATGCAGGGGACATGGGTTCGAGCCCTGGTCTGGGAAGATCCCACATGCCGCGGAGCAACTAGCCACGCGAGCCACAATTACTGAGCCTGTGCTCCGCAAAAAGAGAGGCCGCGATAGTGAGAGGCCCATGCATAGCGATGAGGAGTGGCCCCCACTTGCCGCAACTAGAGAAAGCCCTCGCACAGAAACGAAGAGCCAACACAGTCATAAATAAATAAATAATGATTTTAAAAAAAGGCAAAATTTCTTAAAAAAAAAAAAAAAAAGGAGATGCGGAAGTGCATGAGGCAGAGGTGACAAAGTTTTGAGGGAGGCTCTCTAACACCTTGCCCCTTTAGGACTGAAGGACATACTCCACCAGCTGAGGAGAATGTTGCCTCCAGACAGCTCTCAGCTGACAGTCCTCTTCAGGACTGCCTTACTTGAATCACATTATCCTGCTCAAAGTCATGCTGCCTTCCCAGGATGGCATGAAACCAATGGCTGATTCATGTGCAGTTATAGCCACCCGACTCCGTTGCTCTTATTCAGAACAACTCTAAAGGTCCATCCCAGATTCAGAGATCTGAGTGGTCTCTGAGTCATCCGAGGTGGTCACTGAGACTACATCACAGCCTAACTCCACCGTCTGTCCAATCCTGCTTCCTCCTCTCCCACTCTTCTAGCGTTAAACTCTGTGTGCTAAACTTTCTCCTACTTGTAATCTCCTCCTCAGTCAGTTTAGAAGGAAATGCTGAGAGGAGCCCTGTTCAGTAAACTCTAAGAGAGGATCAATTGACTTCAAGTTTATCTGGAAAAATCTAATTTATTCTATGATTGAATGCCTTGGTGAGGGCACAAGCACCATTCTCTGTCAACAATTCCACATAATCTAATGGTTAGTTAAGCATGTGAAGGAAGTTGGTTTTTCTCTCCCCTTACAGATTTTACTTAATCAAACAATGCAAAAGGGATTTACTTAGCAGCTTTTACCTGAAATGAAGGAGAAAAGTGACAATCATTTGAGAGAATTAGTAAAATTCAGGTGCCTATTGTAGGATCACTGCAGATCCACAAAATGAACCAGTGGGCAGAGCTATCATGTTGGTTGTGTTTCTTTCTTCTCCTTCTCTTTAAAAATATGAAATTTATTTTATGTGTCTCTTCCACATTTATTTAATAAAAGGAGAAGGAAAGTTAGAGCTCATGTAAAATCACAGTTCACAAAAATTTGGAGAGGAAGATAATTTTAGGTTACCTCCTTTAGGTCCCCTATTTTTAAAATGAAGGATTTGATAACCAGTAGAAGTAACTTTTAGGGAAGGTATGAGAAGCTGTTTTTCTTTCCCCCCAAATACTGTACTACATTGTCACCAAAGTTTTTGTACACCATTTGTAAAATCATTTGTAAAAACTGCTCTCAAATATTATATCCTGCATTTTTGTTGGGACCAATACAAGTAAGTAAACAATTATATAGCAGTTTAAGTTCTATAAGAGAAGTAAGTTCTAGCATGTCTTTTATAGTTGTAACTAAAATCTACAATAACAATTATGTGTGTGTATGTGTGTATGTGTTGTAATTCAGCTCAAAATCTTATCACTTTTATTATTTCAAGTTTAGGTTTTAGCCTTGCCTGCATGGAACACATGCTACCAATTAAAATCCTTGAATTGCATACCTGATAATAGAGCTCTCTAACCTAGATAAATATATGCATATATCTAATAATGCATTTAACAGCACATTTTCAAGTGTTAGACATGGTTTTAATAATAAGAATGCAAATGTTATTACTAATATTTCTGAATATAATATATTTAAATATTAATAATGACTAATCATTTTATAATTGCAACAAGGCCTAGCAAGCCATGAAGTAAAGTTGATTAATGCTTTTCTGATGTAGATTGGAAGCACCAAAGAAGTTCATTAATCAGAAGTACTGCATTGCTTGTCATGTTCTATTGCTTAAGTATTCCATGTATTAATTTAGCCACAAAATTTTAAATGAATCTAAATAACATATTGCATTAAGTTAATTTACTCCCTAAGGAATTGAGTCTATAGATATCTATAGATACCTATATCAAGAATATCTATAGATATTCTATAGATAACTGTATATCTGAGAATTGAGAATATATTTCCTCAGAGTTGTATAACCATTTACAACTCATATTTACATTGCCTGCTGTTGGCCTATTACAAATCATGCAACACACTTCTCTTCAGAATATATCCCTATTCTATAAGACTAGATTGGATACATCATTTAAGCCTCAGAGGGGGAGACACAGTTCATTGTCCCAATGAATATGTGATGTGGCTTTGTAATGTGTCAACCTGCTCTGTGAACTTTAACCTCCAGTATCAGATGTGAAGACAACAACCTTAGAAAGACTAAGATCACACAGATCACACAATTGCATAAGGTCAAATCTCTTAATAAGCTCTGTTTCTGTTTGTAAGTTTGTGTTTATACATACACATGTATAGTTTACTTCTCTGACTGAATCTTCACTGATGCAATTCTCCTGAACAAGTCAAGCAAAAGGGGTTTTGACTCCAGGAAAAGGAAAAGAAATGCAAAAACAACAATGACAACAGCAACAACAAAACTCTTTCCCTTCATCCTGAAGCTAATCAAAGAAATGTCCTGATAAATCCATCACTAAGCTTTACTGATTATCCTGGGAGTATGCTCATTATCACATATGTATAATTTCATATATATTTGCTTTTCTAAAGCAAAGAGCTTCAAACATTATTTTATTGATTTATTTTATTTTATTGAAAACCCCTATTGGTAAATCTGAGGATATATGGAAGACTATGCATGTTTGTTCACTTTAAGAATTATTCACTTTAGCTCAGTTTTGTTTCTTTTTATGGCTGGGTAATATTCCATTGTATATATGTGCCACATCTTTATCCATTCATCCGAAACTGAGCTATTTGTAATGAGGTGGATAGACATAGAGTCTGTCATACAGAGTGAAGTAAGTCAGAAAGAGAAAGATAAATACCGTATGCTAACACATATATATGGAATTTAAGAAAAAAAAATGTCATGAAGAACCTAGGGGTAAAACAGGAATAAAGACACAGACCTACTGAGAATGGACTTGAGGATATGGGGAGGGGGAAGGGTAAGCTGTGACAAAGCGAAAGAGAGGCATGGACATATAAACACTACCAAATGCAAGGTAGATAGATAGTGGGAAGCAGCCGCATAGCATAGGGAGATCAGCTCTGTGCTTTGTGACCGCCTGGAGGGGTGGGATAGGGAGGGTGGGAGGGAGGGAGATGCAAGAGGGAAGGGATGTGGGAACAGATGTATATGTATGACTGATTCACTTTGTTATAAAGCAGAAACTAATAAAAAAAAAGGAATTATTCACTTTATATTATTCTGTATATCAATATTGCAAAGTTTTGGGGTTTTTTTCACTTTTAGATACAAGTTAATAGAAATTGAAATTCCAGAAATTTTTCTGTGTACCAAATTCTGTCCTGAGAACCCACAAGAATTGGTATGCAGTTTGGGGCAAATTGTCATTTCCAGACTGTTCTCTAAATGAGTACTCCTGTCCCCAACTAAATCCCAGAAGTTGTCCCACCTACTCATTGAGCAACAAAAACACCCTTTATGTCTATATGCTCCCTAGGTTAGCAGTACCTCATCTGGTTGAGATGTTAACACTGACTGCAATGTCCAGAGGACAGACTGGGGCCTGGAAGTCTGACCACACTTGGCTTGTTATATTTTCCCAGCTGTAGGTATAGGTAGTTGATGGGATTGTTCCAGTTGATAAAAATTTCTCCTTTATTCACAGAATTCTCAAAAAAAAAAACCTAAACCAAAAACAAACAACAAAAAAGACACTTTCCTTCATTCATTAACATAATCTGTAAATCCAAAAAAAAAAAAGTTGAAGAGTAGATTGTAAGCAAGGACTACAAACTGTTGTTAAAAATTTCAAAATATGATAAAATTCCCAGTGAAACAAGGATAATCTTCATTTTCTAGTTTATTGTTATAAGATCATGTAAAAACACCAACTTCATTTCCAGCATTATAGGTAAGCTAATTCTTTTCATAAGAGTGAAGTAACTCAGAAAGAGGAAGACAAATACCGTTTGCTAACACATATATATATGGAATTTAAGAAAAAAAAATGTCATGAAGAACCTAGGGGTAAAACAGGAATAAAGACACAGACCTACTTGAGAATGGACTTGAGGATATGGGGAGGGGGAAGGGTAAGCTGTGACAAAGCGAAAGAGAGGCATGGACATATATACACAACCAAACTTAAGTTCAATAGCTAGGGGGAAGCAGCCACATAGCACAGGGAGATCAGCTCGGTGCTTTGTGACTGCCTGGAGGGGTGGGATGGGGAGGGTGGGAGGGAGGGAGATGCAAGAGGGAAGGGATGGGGGAACAGATGTATATGTATGACTGATTCACTTTGTTATAAAGCAGAAACTAATAAAAAAATTGAAGTAATCTGAATAAAAATTTTTGATAAAAAAAAAAGTTAACCTTTGCCTAAGGGCATCTTGGCAAAGTTCCAATGCAAATGACTTTTGTAACAACTACATTCAGATCCCAATAGCACAATAAGGCCCAAATTCTGGGTTAAGCATGCACAAGAATTTACAACTATGTATATGAAATCGTTTATAAAGTTAACTAGCATTTTCTTGTTTAATATGAACAAATCCTAAGTAATGATTATTGATTTTCAAGGTAGACAAGAACAATATATATAATTATCCCACAAAAAAAATCAATTTAAAAAACTGCTCTATTTGTAAGCTTAAAATGTGATTATATTTTGCAAAGTAGTTCCTTATGATGCAATTCATTCAAACTATTCTTGTATATATTTCTTGCTGCAAATGAGACTTTACTGGTTTATAGAGAAGAAAGAGATGATGACAATATTTCTAAACTTGAACCTAAGAGTCATTTCCAAGATATATTTCTACTGTCAGGGTTTATCACCAATTTACACAATTGATGTTTCATCTACAATACCAAAACTTTTTTATACAATATAGATAATTAGCTAGTCTTCACTTCCAGCTTATTATTCCATCCTCCAAGGAGCCTCATGGTATAATGGACAAAATGTCAAGAATAATTAGGAATAATGATGGTGGCAACCATGTTTTCAAATGACGCATACCTTTGCCTGATTCTTTTATGCCTTGCCTTTGAAGAAGATATTTAGATGATTTAAAGCTCTCTCTTAAGCTTTAATTTTTCTTAATGCAAAAAAAAAAAATAAGATTCTGAAAAATTTTCCCTTTATATTCGTATATATGGTACACAAAGCCTCAGTTTATATGTATATTTTCATATTTAAGGTGGTAAAATCAGTTGATCCCAAGCACCCCACAGATTTTTAGTATTTCTGCATATGTAATTATATGTTATCTTCCACATATATTTTTTAACATCTTTATTGGAGTATAATTGCTTTACAATGGTGTGATGGTTTCGGCTGTATAAAAAAGTGAATCAGCTATATGTATACATATATCCTCATATACCCTCCCTCTTGCAGCTCCCTCCCACCCTCCTTATCCCACCCCTCTAGGTGGTCACAAAGCACCAAGCTGATCTCCCTGTGCTATGTAGCTGCTTCCCAATAGCTGTCTATTTTACATTTGGTAGTATAAATATGTCAGTGCGACTCTCTCACTTCATCCCAGCTTACCCTGCCCCCTCCCCATGTCCTGAAGTCCATTCTCTACGTTTGTGTCTTTATTACTGTCCTGCCCCTAGGTTCATCAGAATCATTTTTTTTATTCCATATATGTGTTAGCATATGGTATTTGTTTTTCTCTTTCTGACTTACTTCACTCTGTATGACAGACTCTAGGTCCAACCACCTCACTACAAATAACTCAATTTCATCTCTTTTTATGGCTGAGTAATATTCCATTGTATATATGTGTCACATCTTTATCCATTCATCTGTTGATGGACACCTAAGTTGTTTCCATGCCCTGGCTATTGTAAATAGTGCTCTAATGAACATTGGGGTCGATGACTCTTTTTGAATTATGGTTTTCTTAAAGTATATGCCCATTAGTGGGATCGCTGGGTCATAAGGTAGTTCTATTTTGATTTTTTTTTTAAGGAACCTCCATACTGTTCTCCATAGTGGCTGTATCAATTTACATTCCCACCAACAGTGCAAGAGGGTTCCTTTTTTTCCACACCCTCTCCAGCATTTATTGTTTGTAGATTTTTTGCTGATGGCCATTCTGACCAGTGGGAGGTGATACCTCATTGTAGTTTTGATTTGCATTTCTCTAATGATTCCTGATATTGAGCATTCTTTCATGTGTTTGTTAGCAATCTATATATCTTCTTTTCTTCCACATATTTTGAAAGCTAATGTAACTATTTATCATGCTGTATGAAGTCAGCAGAAATATTTTTTTTTGTCTAGGATTTGATACATTTATCTTTAATGATACCCATACACATCTATTTACTTGTTATGTAACCTAATATGTGCTCATCCAATACATTCTCCAATAGTGGTTCTTTAAGGTGATTTAGCTGAGGAGAGGAAAACATTGTATACTCTCACATTATCATATTCGGTCTAATTTACAAAGTGCCACTTCTGTCAAATTACATAGAAACCATTTATTCCAATCCTGTCATACACTGTTGAAAATGAAGAAACTAGCAACTGCTTTCATTTCAAATTTCATAAAATTATAAATATAAAAATGCATTTAATAATATCACATATATCAAATATCATATCATATGGCATATTAACATTTTTATCTATAAAAAAGCTTTTATAAAAAGTATCTCTTAAAATATAAATTTTTAATATCGTAAAATAAATATCTAAATTTTACTTAATATAATGAAGCATCAAATTGATAATCACAGTCTAGAAAGGACCCAGTTATATAGTACAAAGAATATAGAAGCTTAGATAAAGAATATTTAATTCTTATATATAACCTTAACTCTCAAAGTCTCACCTGTCAACCAACTTCAAGTAGTACTGAACTTATGAAGTTAATGTTCACTTCCACATGCAGAAAAGGGCAAAAAACGCAACAGGAAAATAATATGTAAGATGACCTTTTATGGGTCTCTTGGATTCTTCAAATATTTGTCATGAAACAAGAAAAAGATTCAAGAAATCTATGTATAGGGATGCTGTTCAGTGATGCTTACTGCTGGGTCTATGCTCTAGAAAGCCAAAAGGAGAGATACTCCTACAAAAGTGAATGTCCCTGAAGAGAAGGCAAATCTCTGCCACCATCCAAATCCACGCTAATCAAGTAAAAAGCAGATTAAGCACGGGAGGAAGAAGATCTAATGCCTCATTTAATGAGGAGCTCTCTATTCTTCCCAATGGGGTCATTTCATGCAATATATGAGGAAGTCTGGTATCAGATTAAGTCTAATGCCACAAAACAGGGTGATGAGATAACTAAAATTCTTAAGGACTCAGAAGTATTCACAGGAATAGGAGACTAACACAGATCTCTTTATTCTTTATGTTTGAAAAATAATTCACTTCACCACACATGCCGCAGGTTACCACCAAGTTACATAAGCACTGAAACGTACTCCAGTGATGCTATGGATGCCACGGTTATCTGTGGCAAATGTTTCCAGTGGTTAATAATTCTAAATTAGAAAATCTTAAAAGTCATGATTTGCAGTCCTTTAAAATAATATTTTAAAATATTTTTATGTATTTTAAATAATTCCTTGGCTGATTAATAGTTATGATTCCACGTAGAAGCTAGCTTGATGCTGCAGTTGGAAAGTTAATAATTTACAAAGACTGCTTTGTAGTCTAATGGCAGCACTTGACTTTTGCTACTGCTTGAGGGCCTGCAGCTTTGATGTTTCTGTCTTAAATAAAGAGAAAATGAAGAGTCAGGTATCAGCTCTTGTTCAGTTACTTTTCTGAAGGGTTCTTTTAACTGAGTTCCATGAAGCCATAATGTCTTTTAACAAGAATATTGATTGCAAAATAAAGTCTTGTTCCATTATCTTTTTAAAGGAAACCCAGATAGAGGTGTTTTAGAAGTTTGAGTAACCTCACTTCTTTGCAAAGTGTAAGTGTACTATTACCTCTCTGGAACACATAAAAGGAAAGTTTTCAGAGGGGTTTGCTAGGTAAGCAAATGTTTTCTTCCTCCCCAATTCAAAATAAAAAGTCATGGTACTTAATGTCCTCTGACTGTGAGTGTGTGTGTGTGTGTGTTTGTGTGTGTTTTAATTTAGAGAAACTCTCTAGACTCCTAGATTTTACTTACTAGTCTGATAACAACTGTGTACAATGAACACTACTGCTTTCTACCTTGTGACTTAGGGATTGACAGGTAATGGTTCTTAAGGTAACCAACAGTGCCAGTTATCTAACCCCAGTGTCCAGTGAAGCTGGCAGACTAAAACTCAGCAAGTTGAACCACTGCATACTGAGTGCACTTAGCAAAAACTCAGAGGATCTCCTTATCCAGTGGACATAACCTCTAGTTCTTCATCATCACGCAGTTCGTTATTCCCACATTCAAAACATACTGTTAGAATTCAGCAACTTTGCCTTTTTTTTTTTTTTTTTTTTTTTTGCGGTATGCTGGCCTCTCATTGATGTGGCCTCTCCCGTTGCGGAGCACAGGCTCCGGACGCGCAGGCTCACCGGCCATGGCTCACAGGCCCAGCTGCTCCGCAGCATGTGGGATCTTCCCAGACCGGGACACCAACCCATGTCCCCTGCATCGGCAGGCAGACTCTCAACCACTGTGCTACCAGGGAAGCCCTGCCATTTCATTTTATAATAAAGTGTAGAGCTAAAAGTAAACATAAACTTTGAAATATACTTATTTACTGGTCTATCAAATAATAACTGAAAATCTTATTGCACAATCCCAAAAATGAAAATTTCTTTTATTGAAATATGAAACAATGATAATCTGAGAAACATGATTTCTGATTCCCAAGCAAAAGTAAACTAGAACTAATCAAATGTTTTAAACTCATTAGCTAAGGGTTTCTATTTTGTAGACTACATTAGACTCACCACATTAAAAAAAAAATAAAACGGAAAACATGACAATGAAATTATCTTTGACAGCAGGAAGGACGGAAAACTGATTCTATGCTACTTACTCATTGACAGTAACTATATAGTAACTAGGTTTATGTAGTCGGTAAAAGCTTGAAAGACCCACATATGTTTTAATTAGTTTAAAAACTACTTTTCAGTATCTTTGCTGGTGTCTGGTGGGAATTCCAGAAGTAAAAGAGATGTTACCTTTATTCAATGTCTATTGATAATATACAAGGCATTAAATAATGAAAATTCATCAGGAAAATGCTTTTTTTAAAATTTCCATGCTAACAACCATATCACAATAGGCCTAAAATCATTCAAAAAACTTACGTGACTTTTTATGTTACTATGTGAACCCTTGCTGAGAAATTTAAGTACTTTCAAATCTGATGAGGTTTCACACATTTGATTAATTCAAGAAGATTCTGAACATTTTAATATGTTGTTTTTCTAATTGGTCCTTTCAAGCAGAATTTAACATTAGTTCCTGAATTCCCGGTTTTAATCATTTTTAACTAGCTGAAATAAGCCATATCCTGGATAACCCGTATATATTGTGTGCTTCCAGAAAATGTATTGTGTAATACCTTGGTCCTTTCTGGAGTTTTTCCTTAAGTCTTTTTTACAAGTCAGATTCTTCTTTTCTGCAAAAGCATCTCAGGCAACACTTTCTAAACACTAACAATGCAATACTAATAGTCTGTCAAATTTACTTTTTTTTTCTTCTTACAGCTTCTGAGTTATATGATTTTTTAAAATCTATCTATGTCTATCTATCTATCTATCATTATCTAATCTACCATCTTCTACCTATACATATGTAGATTTTTCCATTCATAATTATTTCATCTTTCCAAATTCCTATGATAATGTCAGAACTTCTAAAGAGCTTGCCTTATTTCTTGAGCCTCCTTTATTGATTCTTTCTACAGGGCATTAGTAATCACAGAGATGTGCCTTAGTATCTTCACTATATGGCAGAGATTAAAGAAAGAACGGAATGGGTTAGTAATGAGGAGAATATCTTAGAGAATCCCACCAGCAGTATGAATAAGTCAGAATAAGTGGAAAAAAGATACTGGAGAAAAATTAATCACCTTATTAGTTAGTTTTTCCCAGAATCATATTCAGTCTCATGATTTTCCAGGGAGTCAAACTGATCAAAGACTTGTAGACTTTGTTATTCCCACCATTGACCTAATGAAAAACACTTTTATTTTTTTTATTTTTATTTTTTTTGAAAGATTTTAACTAAAATTTATTTTACAATGTTTACTTTAAGCTCTTGAACCATCTCATAATTTTCCCCAAAATTCCCATGCAGCAGATAACTTGCTACATGGAAGTGGCAAGTTGTCTGCTACATGGGATAACATAGCAGATAACTTGGCAATAATCTATATAACTATAATCTTGGCAATCCCTACGTTTCATCCTATAACTCTCACCCTTAATTTTTTTAATCTTTTTTATAACAAATTTAATCAGTTATACATATACATATGTTCCCATATCCCCTCCCTTTTGCGTCTCCCTCCCACCCTCCCTATCCCACCCCTCCAGGCGGTCACAAAACACCAAGCTGATCTCCCTGTGCTATGCGGCTGCTTCCCACTAGCTATCTACCTTACGTTTGGTAATGTATATATGTCCATGCCGCTCTTTCACTTTGTCACAGCTTACCCTTCCTCCTCCCCATATCCTCAAGTCCATTCTCTAGTAGGTCTGTGTCTTTATTCCTGTCTTACCCCTATGTTCTTCATGACATTTTTTTTTCTTAAATTCCATATATATGTGTCAGCATACAGTATTTGTCTTTCTCTTTCTGACTTACTTCACTCTGTATGACAGGCTCTAGGTCTAAGATAATGCATCTTAGCTGATATTTTCAAAATTATTTTGCTGTATTTTTTTAATGCCATGCAAATAAAAATAAAATTCCAAGATTGAAGTTTTGTACAAATTGCACAAAATTTCTTCCTTGTGGCCACAAGGAGTCCTGTGTTTTCCTTCTGTCTGGTCTGGCATTTAAGAAGCATCGATTACACTTCTAGAAAATGGCAAAACAATTTGCCCTAAGGTTATGTTTTCATAAGCAAAGCAATTTTAGATAATTACACAATTCAAGTAGAGTGGGTTTGAAGTTACATTATACAGGTTGTATAATAGCTTAATGCTGTAACAGAGCACTGCCAAGGAGTCTGGACTTTTATTTCTAGTGTTAGCTCTTATTCTAATTACATGTGTGAACTTGAACTGGCCACATTGTCACTTGTTCTCAATTTCCTCATCTATAAAATGAAGCACTTGTCCTAAATTGTGTCAGTGCTTCTTCTATACTTTATATTTACCTCAGTTCCCAGTTCATAGCCTTCAAATTCCTAACCCTTTTATTATATTTGAAAGTGCTTACAGATTTATAGGACTCTAAGAGGTGTAACAAATCTACATTTTTTGAAATATAGTTTAAATATATTATCTTTGGAAAAAATGTTCAATTAAAAGTATATATAAAATGTTAGAAAGTAATTTAAATATCCATTAAAATTGATTTACTGAAAGCACAGAATGAAGGCAATATTCCTGTGGTAGAATATAGCTTTGAGGATTAAATGTGAACTAAATTTTAAGTGGTGGAAATGAGAAAGCAATTTTTAAACAGAGGTACTCTATACATTTGGTGTTTCTGTTGTGAGAAGTAAATGCTTATTCTAATGCATTTAAGCAAGTAGTATTAATGATTAATGACATTTTTGATCCTGTAACTAGACGTACAACTTCTTGGATAATTAATAAAGTACTCAATACTGAACAGGATATCCATCTGCTAAGAATTTTTGTGTGTTTACAAGCTATTAATATTGAAAGCCTTACACAAAACCATGAGGAAGAGACTTTGGGGTTGAAGCAATATCTATTAAAATATACAGGTTTTTAATTTCTCATTTTTAATGTTCTTGTTTAATGGTAAATGTTTAATGTTTAGTATAAAATGCTTATAAAGTGGTCATAAAAGAGGTAATTATTATAGCACAAATGACAATGATATTTGTTTTCTCAATTGATTGTTTCTTCTCCTATGACAATAATGTATAGCTATCAAGGAAGTACTACTAAATTGTAGTTATTGTGCTGGATTTTAAGAATAATATAAAGTAATATATATGGAATCTACTAAAAAAAATGTTCTGAAGAACCTAGGGGCAGGACAGGAATAAAGATTCAGACATAGAGAGTGGACTTGAGGACACGGGGAAGGGGAAGGGGAAGCTGGGATGAAGTGAGAGAGTTGAATGGACATATATACACTACCAAACATAAAATAGATAGCTAGTGGGAAGCAGCCACATAGCACAGGGAGATCAACTCGGTGCTTTGTGACCTCCAGAGGGGTGGAATAGGGAGGGTGGGAGGGAGACACAAGATGGAGGAGATATGGGGATATATGTATATGTATAGCTGATTCACTTTGCTATAAAGCAGGAACTAACACACCATTGTAAAGCAATTATACTCCAATAAAGATGTTTAGAAAAAGAATAATATGAAGTAGAACATATGTAAGATCTAAAGGTCATAATTCTTCATATTACTTAAAGTCTTTTAGGTTGAGAGAAAATTATTCAAAGAACCATTTTTTAAGTCATTACTTCTGCATTCAGTAGAGACAACGTTTTTGAGACATACGTGAGAAAAAATTTAAAAGTCATTACTATGTCATCCTAAGCGTTTAAAAGATAATCTCATTCTTCATATTTCATATCAATTCTAACCTTCAGGTTGACATCTTAAAAAAAAAGAAAGCTATGATAAAATAGCAGAATTATAGAGACTTAGATTTGAATGAGATCTTTAAGAACATTTAGCTCAATTTCTTTATTTTAAAAATAACATAACTGAAGCCCAGACATGTTAAGATACTCAAGAATTCCCTCTGGGTCTGTGACATTCCATTCTATCTCTCTTAGGTGAAACCATAGGTGTAAAGTTGCTCATGCAATGGGGCCGCTCTGTGGTCTAAGGTAGTTGCCGGGATTGCCTAGAAAAGTACCACTCCCTGTTGCCTTGGAAATGTAATAGCATAGTTCTTTACATGGTGGAGAAGTGAAGGGAGGGTAAATATTTAAGTACCATTGAGTTCAGCTATAAATTATTCCCATTTCATTATTAAGTAAAAACTGATAACAATACACAAACTAGTGACAAAAATATTTTGAAAATACCAATATAATTATTCGCAATTTTGACACAATTTTCAATTTTGTCCAGGTAGCTCATATGTACATCAAATTATATTCATAAAGCCTACCTGTTTCATTAAGCTAATACCATGATACACTATCACACACATACATTCAATATAGATAGATAAACATACAGCTGTGTAGTCATATTACTGTAAATGTTTCACTCCTCTGGGAATCAGAGACCTTTGAAGTTAAGTTGCAGAGCATTTATAGCATCCTCCTAATTTTTAAATAAAGAAACTTTTGCTAGCTCAAATATTTCAAGTTTATCTATAAAAATAGAATCTTGGGGATCTTATAATCTATTTTCATTTAAAAAAACATATGAGTCAGTCACTATGAATATGATGGTAAACAAAGTAAATATATCATTTGTCTTTTAAATGTGGAGGATAAAATAATTACAATGTAGTACATTTTGATATGGAAAAATAGTGTGCCATAGTAGAAAATAAGTCAAGTATAAATTAAATTAATATACAATGGAATTGTGTTTTTAAATCACTTTATTGGGCTATAATTCACATATACTAAAATGTACCCAATTTAATGTATAGTTTGATGAGATTTGACAAACATATACATCTATGTAACCATCATCCCAAGCACTGTTTCTATCATCCAAAAGCTTTCCTCATGCCCTTTCTCAGATCATCCTCCCCCAGACCTCCCCAGAGGCAAAAATGGTTCTAATTTAAATCACTATTGATTCATTTTGCCTGTTATAAAACTTCATGTAATAGAATAATGCTTATATCTTTTGGTTGTCATTCCAAATCTTGAAGTTTAAATTGTTAGACTAAAATTTGTAAGAGGAAGAATACAGGTAAAACATCAAGCTAATAAACAATAATGTTAAATTCAGTATTGGGCCTTGAAACATTGTTCATTACTCTACACCAGTATTTTTTTGCTTTTTTATACTGTATTTTTATATTACATTTTTATACTACATTTATGAATTTTACATACAGAATGCTCTTACAGTGTTAAGAACATTAACTTTATTGTATCACTTCCTAAGTTTGTTTAATCAGAAATATCTGTATGTTTCCTAAACAACTGTTCTGCATTTATCTTAAGAATTTTGTAGGTTTTGTAAATAACTAGGTTTCTCCTCTCATGTTCACTGGTTAATGTCAAAATTCCGGCCCACTTCTGGCAAAAACAGAATTTATGGTATCAATTTTTATCATAACCTCATTGTTAATTCCCTTTTCTGTCCTTAACTTTGTTGAATTTCTTTAGTATATATATATATATATATATATATATATATATATTAAGTTATCTTGTTCTCTACTATATATGTCATTATGAGCTCAATCAATTAAAAGTGTTAAGTTAAATATTTAAATTATTTTCAAATTTGTGTAAACTAATCATTTAGTAATTAGTTCAGGGGACTATCCATATTTATTTTCTTTACCTCAAATTTCATCTTCTTTTAAAAAATAAAATGTCCTTTGATATCTTTGGGGAAACAATCTGTTAGAACTCTGACCAGCAGGCTGGGATGTATTACAAATAAAGTGATTTTGATATATGCTGGATACATATAACCCTTTATTGTTAGTACTTATGTGAATCACACTTCCAAGAAGTAAAGTCAGAATCCTACCAGCTGTTACAGCAATTCAGTCTTAGCCCATTACTCTAATTAAACTAAGCTTAATATCAGTGCTTCCATTTTCCTGCAGAGAAAGTCAGAGAAGATGTAGAATCAATGAACTTTCTGAGATTAATTAGGAGGAAAAGAAGCCTCTAAACATTTCTGACATAGTAAAATTCTTTGATCTATGACAATACCATGTACATACCCAAACATAAATTTGAAATAAAAACTTAAAGGCATAAAAATTATGCTTATAATAGTGATTATTGCTGAAGCGAGCCAGCTGCCTTTTCATTCAAAATAAATTGCTGTTATATCATACACATATGGCATTTTAGTTATCCAAATATTATTAAAATATTAAAATTGAAATTCCTTTATCTTGTTGAGAATGAAAATATTAATAATTGTTTTCACTATAAGGAGGAAATAAATTCCCGATATCCAAAACATAAATAATTTACACATGTAGTTTAATCACCTAAAGACAGGAAGAATGTGGCTGAGACAATTGAGTCAGGTCCTACTTCAGAGTGAACATTTTGCATTATAACATGAATACAAACTTCTATATTTAAATGAAACATGTAAAAGATCACAAAACTAAGTTGATGTTGTGCATTATTGTTAGTGATAATTATGCTTTTGGACATAAAATTCAAATTTCTAACAAATAAAGTAGGAACTTCTGAAATTCAAATAGGCTTGTATTTAAAGGTAAAAAAAAAAAGACCATTGTATATTTCCTGAAAGTTGTTTCTGACCCTCTAAGTGGAACATCATTTTCTAAGCCTAAATTAAATAAAATAAATCCTCTTTAATGCAGGTAACCCAGACTTATGATTCCTAAACCTCTATACCCCACCAAAGGTAAATTCCAGGGAGTTAAATTAAGGACAGGTTCCTCCTTGCTCTCAAGCACACAGAATCCTTTGTCATGCTCAAATGCTGGAAGCTTGCCAGAAGGAAATTTATGGAGAAACTCAGAGGTTCGGCTAGTTTAGCCAAAGTGGAAGTGGAGTGGTGTGGAAAACATGCAAACCTGAGTCCCACTGTACTAAGCTGCAATCAAGGTCTTGCTGGTCCTCTGTTTTCAGGATGGATGTTCAGGGTCTCAGTTGCCAGGGTGATTTTGCAGAGAAAAGAACGATTGATTCTTCTTTAAAATCTTCAGTATTTATCCTTACATCTTTATTCCAATCATCAGTGCCGTTTCATTCCCTTATTTTCTCTTCACAGCATCATTGTAAATGATTCCTAATGGATCACTCACCTAGCCCATCTTCAACTCTATCTCATTTATTGCCAGAATGCTCTTTCTAAAACATATATCTGATTATAGCACATACCTACACAAAACACTTCTAAGTTTCCATACAATAAATAAAATAAAATCCATAAACATGTCCATTGATATATAAGAATAAAATCCATAATCATGTCCATTGATATATAAGATCTCCATTATCTGGCCTAAACTATTACTACAAATGATTGCCAACAGATTTCCTATATATACCTTCTCTCCACCAAACAAACTATGGTTTACCAAATATATAACAGAGTTTTCTATCTCTGCTTTGGCATACATTCTCTCATTTTGAAAAGTCCTTTCACCTGCTTAATGACCTGGGAAATGACCACTTAACTCTGACTCAAGTATATTTTCTGTATAATATTGTCTCTGATTCCCTATTTTTTTGTTGTTGTTGTTTATTTCCTCCTTGTGTTCCCATTATATGTTTTACATTATCTTATCATTAGTACTCTTTATAGTGTTCTGAAATTATTCCTTTGTACGAGACAAGTCGACTATTTCAAGTTTTTTTTTTTTTTTTTTTTTTTTTTTTACTGTTAAGTACTAAAGAAAAGTCTAAACAGTCACATTTTTAATCACTTGACTTCTGACTCCTTAAGCCAGAGAAAATTCAGATGATGGATGAGCACCAAGTCCAAGGTTACCTGTTCAATAGACTGAACAGAAAACACAGATGAACTAGGTGTTTATATTTTACTTTTCAGCAGTTTGAACTAGAAAATGCGGAGTGATAAAGTAGTTTTTAGTAGGGAATAAAGTTAGAAAGATTCATTCAAGGAAACTTTGAAGTAGTTTATGACTGGTAAGGAAGAGCCAGGTTCATAAACATTCATGATATGCCAAAGTTATGAGGAAGCAAAAGTTATAAGTAAAAGGATCTACTTTGGAAAATCAAATATCTATGTGCAGTCGAGAGAAGAAAAAGTGAGAGTGTAGTAAAAGGGGAAAATAACAGAAATTTGGAGGGTCAAGAGTGGTATTACAGCAGAGCACCTAATTATTAATGATTCTGTACAATCTTTTACAGCTAATGTTCTCAGTGCTGCCCTAGATTCCTGAAGAAACTTAGGTTTCTAAATTTTCTCATTCATCTGTGACACTATGATTTTTATTTGCTTATGGCCTAACTATACAATAATTTTCCCTGAGTTGAACAGTTACTCTTAAAAAATAAGTTCTTCATTATTAGACATAAGTTGAGTCACTCTCTTCCTTTTAACCACAAGAGCCTAACTAGAAAAACTTTTTCTACCATAATGTGAATTTCACACAGGCTGGGATACTCTCATCTTCCTCATTATATCTCTGATACACAGTAAGCACTTTCCCTTCCTCCAATGCTGGATACCATTGAAATGCCCCAGACTACCCTCCAGATCCTATTGCTTACCCTGTAATTTGCCAATTCAATACAACCAGAATTTCAGTTTATAGTAAACTCTCATAGTAATTACCATGAGGGAATGGGGAGAGGGCAGCAGGACAAACTAAATTCTATCTGAAAAATATTAAAAGAACAAACTTCCTGGCTCACATATGAAAAGCTTTTCAAGGTCCATTATATCTTGCAGTGACCACAGTGGGGAACACTGAAGACAGTAAAAGCAACTGGTAACTGGGTCCAGAGAACAACAGAAGCCTAGAACCCCTAGAATTGCTACTGAGATGAGTACTCTCTCAAGGTCCATTTGCAAAACCTTCTCATTTTCCCGAAATTGCCCACTTCAAGGCTCTCTGTTAACACTGAAATTGTGAATTACAATTTGTTCAGGTGACCACCATTTCTTGTATCCAAAGTTTCAACCCTATACACCCTCATGTTCTCCAGACTCTTCCCAGGTCTGGGAAGTTATCATTTTAGGTTCTCACAGGACAAAAAGTCTTATGTGATGGAAGAACCCTTCCATGACCCTAGGATCTTCTTCTCTCAGTACTCTAAGTCATCCTCTACAGCACTCTCCACTCAAAAGCAAAGCTACCTTTGGTAACTTGAAGATGACTTATTTATTTATGGGTGATAAAGGTGTCTCTTCTTTTAAAGGTGTCTTTAAAGTACCTATTTTTACTAGAGTCCTTGATAGAGCAGGAAAAAAAAACATATGCAAATTTAAATTTTTGGCAGAGTGTGTTAAAACTGTAATGAACAAGTACATCAATGTCTGATGACTACACTAGAAACAAGTGACTGAGACCATGGCCTTATAACTTTTTGAAATAGTACTGTTAACAAGGCTAAAACTGAAGTATTTGGTGATCACAGCAGAAACAATATAGGTACACTAATATTCCTAGGGCTCAGGGTCCATTATCATCAAACTCAGCACTCATGTAATCTGGCTTCACTGCTCCTCCTTCTCTATTAGGAAGAAGACTCTTAGCACCTTTGTTAGGTAGCATTTATATACCTAACATATCAAGAAAATCTTCATGCATTGTCTTACATCCACAAAATTAAACCAATTTTTTTCTGGAACAGTAAGTTCAGACATTTAAAAAGTCTAAATGTAGAATAGTTATAAATAATATATTTTAAATATATAGCATTTTATTATAAAATAGTAGGAATAGATTGATTATCATACAAAAACACTTTTTACAATCCAACATTTCTTTAGATTAAAAACTACAAGTTCCTCTTATTTTAAAATAAGTTTTTCCATATGCTTCCAAATAAAATAATTTGACATAATAATGTGAATAGAGAAAAAAAAATCCCTTGAGAATGATACCAGGGAATGGTAGGAGAATTATTTTTGCAGTTTATCAAAGTATAATTATTAGTGTATAATTATAAAAAAATGAAAACATAGATATATTCATATTATTTTTTATTGTACAAAGATTATTAACTAGTCAGTAAATTACCTAATTGTTTTCACCAATTTGGACAATTATTAGAATTACATCTCATTTGATGGTAAAAACTATGAATCTTAGTTATTCCCAAACTATTCTATTTTAGTGTGGCTGTAACTGCATTAATTGTGCTGTGTTAAAAAGCTTTCTGCATACACATACAGTTATGGTATCATAGAAAGTCTTTGTCTTCAGTTCCTCACCCAGAGCTGCTAAAACCCTTGGAATTTCCTAAGTCATAAACGTTATAGGAATTTGTTTTTTTTGTTCTAATGAGGAAACTCTTGGTGGGTTCTTAGATATCTTTAGGATGGGAGCTACTTTCCAGAAATACCAAACATTAAATGGAAGCTTGGAGCTTTCAATGCTGCCATCCCCAAACCTCCAGGGAGGGGAGAGGGACTGTAAGTTGATTTAATTACTAATGGCCAGTGACTTAATCAACTATGCCTACATAATGAAACTTCATAAAAAAAAACCCTAAATGGTGGCATTCAGAGAGCTTCTAGGTGAGTGAATCCATCAAGGTGCTGGGAAGATGATGCACCAGGGCAGGACCTCTAAACTCTGTACTCCTCTTGCCAAATCTTGTCTTATGAATCTCTTCCATTTGGCTGTTCCCTAGTTGTATCCTTTATAATAAACTAGTAATGGTAAGTAAAGTGCTTTCTTCATGTCTGAGAGTCTCTCTGGCGAAATATCAAATTTAAAGGGTAATTATGGGAACCGCTGATTTATTTTTAGGTAGTTGGCCAGAAATACTCATGACCCAGAATTGGTGAATAGCATCTGAAGTGGGAGCAGTCCTGTGGGATTGGGTCCTTTAACTTGTGGGATCTGATGTTAACTCTAGGTAGATAGTGTTAGAATTGAATTGAATTACTGCATACCCAGTTGGTGTCAGAGAGTTGGAGAAGTGATGGTGGAAAAGACACCATGTATTTGGTGCCAGGAAGGAAAAGAATAACCCTTAATTGGTGTCAGAATTGGTGTGAGAAAGAACAGTCAAGGTGAGTGTGTGTAATGCAGTCTTTGAAGAGAATGTGTTTTCTGCTAGTTCTCTAGACACCTCTAGCAATGAATGCGGTTGCTAGGCAAAAAGATCTATGGGAAGAAGAAGGCCACAGAGTACAAATCTAGATTCAACAACTTTAGTAGTTATGGAAAAAAATGTCTTAGTATTACCAGATATTCACAAGAGGATAAAGTATTTCAGTAAGATGTAAAACCAGAAAATTTTATAGATAGATCTTTAGAGATCACTGAGAAGAAGACATACCTTGAATTTAAAACAAAAGAAAATTTAGTAATGGCTGTTTTACCTCTTTACCACAACTGTTGCTCCTACTTATTGCATTCTTATTGAAACGGATAATATTTTTGGACAGATTTTAGAATTATCTTGAGATGTAGATTTTCAAAAGTGGCTTAATTGAGTGCATTCTCCAACTTTCTTTGTATAGAGTGTATTAGGATATACAGTGATCTACACCCAGTACCCAGCAGGTATCCTAGGATTTAGAGAATGATCTTCTTATTCAGAATAATTATAAGGTCCTGGATAGTATACTTAGTGTATTTTCTTGGGAGAATATTTTTGTAATTCTTAAAGAATAAAGGATGATACAGTGTTCATTCATAAAGGAATTTTGCCTAATTTGGTCACTGCTGTACTCTCAAAACCTAGAAAATTACCTATAACACATTAAGTATCAAAAAAATACAAAATATCTATTGAGTGAATTAATGAATGAGTGTAAATAAATTTGAAGCTAAGGAGAAAAGAGCCACGACCTAGATGAACTTTCCTATATTGCAGATGATGAAACTGTCCTAGAAAGATGTCCCTCTCAAAACCTTTAATCTTGTGAATAGTAGAATTAAAACAAGCAGTCTTATTGCCAAGGACTGTATTAATTCCATCACACCAGCATTGCTACCATACTTCTAACCAAATTTCCCTAGTAGCTACTATTGGATCGGGCAATGAAACTGCCTTTTCTGTAGGTCAAAAATAGTAAAATATCAGCAAATTTATATGATTAAACATATATGCATCTATAAAGGTAGGTATAGAGACAGATATGGATGCTAGATAGATAGATAGATAGACCTATTTAGATATATATATATAGAGAGAGATATATATATAGATATATATATATAGATATATGTATGGCTGTATCTATGTAAATAGATATATCTCTATGTAACTATACATAATTATTCATACACATACAAATACACATATACACATACATGTACATATTTCAATAGAAGCACACTTCCCATCTGAGTTAGGGATTAGAGAACAAATGAAAAGCACATTACTTTCTTTGCAATTCCTACACCATTTGTTCTAATTGATTTTAAAAAATCGATTTCTTGAGTCAGTCTGAGAAAGATCAAGTTGTTGACACTGTTTTGTGTCTACCCACAAGAAACTCTCTCTCTTCTAGATGATGCCTTTTTTCTTCTTCCAAAATCCTTCTCCCATCCTAAGAAATTAGTTCCTTCCTTGGAAATTTTCTTCTTTTATTACAATATTCACATTTTCAATTTGTTTTTTAAGAAGACACATTTGAAAATATTAATCTACGTTGTTCATATAGGATAGTTTCTTTAACAATCTTCCAATCCTAGGGAAAAAGTTTGAGTTTAGTAGAAAAATTAAGAAATGATGTTAGTATATTTCTATTACCATTAAAATGGCAAATTAATTATGGTATCTATGTCTCGAGAGTTTTTCCATTGCTGTGAGAAATGGAGAAGGAGGGCCTCAGACAGCCATATAAAAGGACAGTTTGTGTTAACATAATTATTAAAATCAATATGAAAATTCCCCCTTGTTTTTATGCTGCTTGAATCTTCTTGGAAACTCTACCTTGCTCTCCTTCTGTCACTTGACAGTTAGGTAAGGGTCACAGAAGCCTTTTAAACTTAAGGAGAATTTTTTGGCAAATAATTGTGATGCATTTCAAAGGCCATAAACAATATGACTTTTTGGAGTACATGGGCTTTGTTAGAAATGGAGCAGAGACACTGGAAGAGGTTAACAAATTGGAAATTGTTGGAGATTTCCTAAGGAATCTTTAAAATAAATAACAACATTTGTACATTCTGTAATAAAATTGAGGCCTAGAGTCTGGATAAAAACATGATTTACAGAAATTTTTGTTCAGGATTTTTAATCTGTGATTTCAAGAAGAATGGAAAAGTCTAAGCAAATTTATATGCAAGGTTTTCAGAACAGAGAGTATCCAAATGTTATAATATTAAATAAAATGGCACAAATGTCATGAATGTAATAAACATACTTTTTGACTTATTATCTGGTCTTACATATATATCAATCAAGAAGCTCAAAAATTCCACAGATTACTCACTTTTAATTTGGAATATATTCACTTGTAAGTGATAATTCCTTCAGGGTAGCAACCTGCATTATTTGTAACTTAATTTTCTCTAATCACCGTATTACCTTACAGGAGTGTTATGAACTATGACTAATTAATAATTATAGCATTTTGAAATACCAATGTGTTATATTAATGCTAAGTACCAATGATAACAATAATTTCAGATGTGCAGTACATCAATGAACTCTTACAAAAGATCAACAAATTAAATAAACATATATTTGTATCATTGACAAAATCATTATTTGTCCAAAATTGAAATGTTTATATACATATTTTACCAATCTAAAGACAGTATTAAGTTACTATTTATTCCAGTTTTATCCTAGAGATCATACACTAGGAAACATTTTAAAATTTGGGCTATGAGAAAACTAAACATGAAAATGTAATTTTTGCTTTCAAAGCTCAAAATCCTTCGAGGAGAAAAAAAGTTACATACCTGGCTTCACAATCCACTCATGGAACCATGCATTTGCTTAATTCAGAGTAACTATATTACTGATGATAACAGAATCAAAATTTCTATGTTTTCAGTGTTCTGAGACGACCTTAAAATTTCCTAAAATAATTACATATCTAGTATATAAGATTTGATTTTGAAATCATGTGATCTATTGATCATTGAATTATAGTTAAGTACATGGATCATATTCATATTCTCTGGATAAGAAACAGAACATACACAGGAACTCGTAACTAACAACATATTAGTATAGGAAAAAAAAATATGTTCCTAAATATGTCAGCATGTAGAACATTTGTTATATTTGACCACTATATTTTCTTCTTCTGAACACTCACCATGCTTTTGTTTGGGTATTAATAGGCCTAGCATAGAGTCCTTGCATTTCAGAAACAAACAGACCAGCAAATGGAGTTGAGGAGGTAGATGTTGAGAGTTAGAGTGGTTTGGTAGAAAGGTCTGTTAAACCAACCAACAAATTTCATTCCCCTACTCAAAAGGATCAGTTCAATTGTGAGAGAATTGTAGTACTATCATTTCAATTGCTAAGTAAGAAGTGTTTTTTCCCCCAACAATGGAAAAATGAAGCTGTTATTCCTCATTACCTTTAATCATGAGGATATCAGCCTAAGGACAAAGGAAGAGAACAAAAATGAAGAAATCTTAAAGAAAGAGAGATGAATCTCTTCTCAGACTAGGTCTCAAGCCTTCCTTACATCTACATTACTCAGATAAATGAGCCAGAATATCTCCTCTGTCGTTTGAGATGGATTTCATATTGGATATATTGTATTAATTTCCCTAGTTTGTGAGTAAACTTTTATGATTATCTTTTACTATATTAGCTGGACATCTGCTCTACAATGATGTGAATTGATCAATGGTATGAATGGTGCAATCACATTTGTTCTACAATGGTATGGATTCATGATTATACACCAAAGTCCTTAGAATATATACATATTTATACATATTATATCTAATATGAAAGCATGTGTGTGTGTGTGTGCACATACATATAAAATTAAAGTACCAAGTGTGTTTTGGTTGTGAAAAATTCATCACATTTTTCTTTAAAAAATGTTTTCCTTGCTGGTTGATTCTAAATAACCCACAAGTTCCTTTTGTTTGTTTGCCTGCTATTATAATTATATACAGCTCCTAAGAAAGTTTCCCTTATAGTTCTTTTGATATAGTTGTCTCCAATCCAGAGAATCTTTTCTGCTCTTGATCTCCTTCATGACTTTTCTTCTTTTTCCTTTTCATGGTGTTTTTCTTTTCAATCAATTCTACTGCTTCTGCAATATTGTTGACTTAACAATGTTTCACGGGATAGTTTGAAAACTCACAGTCTTGTAAAACCTTTCTATTTCTTTTTGGGTCTCTGGAGTTCATCCCTACCACTGAAATGTACACAATTTAGAAAATAATAGATTTTAGATAAGCAGATAGATATATATATAGATAAAATGCATAAATAAATTGGGTAAATAATTGAGAATACATGTTATATGGCTATAGCAATACGTCTATACTATCATTATAACATTTTACTGTATCCCAAATCAGAATTCCATCCTGGTACCCACTAGTGTTAAAACTCTATATAGAACACTCCTCTCCTTAAGAGTGGAGTGAATAGTGGCTTGTTTCCAAAAGGTACACTTTGGAAAGAGAAAGAAAAGAAAAAGAATAACTTCATAGTAGAGAAACATGGCAAACACTCCCTCAGCCTGGTGATCATGATTAATATCAACAATGATAAGTCATGTTGATTTATAAACCCTTGATATGATGTAATGAGAACAGAACCTATCTCTTCAGTCCTCCAACCAAAAACTCATAACCTCTGTCCAATCAAAAGAAACGCATCAGACAAATCCCAGTTGAGGGACATTCTACAAAACATTGATACCTGAGCAGTACTCCTCAAAACCGTCAAGGTCATTAAATACAAGGGAAGTCAGAGATTCTATGGTCAAAAGGAACCTAAAGAGTCATGATGACTAATCACAATGTGGCATCCTGCATGGGATTCTGGAATAGATAAAAGGCATTAGGTAAAAACTGAGGAAATCTGGGAGGAAAAGTATGGGGTTTAGTTAATAACAAATTATCAATACCAGTTCATTAATTGTGACAGTACACTAATGTAAGATGTAATTAATATGGGAAAATGAGTATGGAGTATATGGGAACTCTCTGTTCTATAGTCACACTTTTCTGTGAATCAAAATGTATTCTGAAATAAAAAGGTTATTTTAAAAAAATAAGCTATATTTGGGATCCTCGAGCTGACCTACCTTACATGTTTTCTACTTTTGACCTACTAACATAAGGCCTAAATTAAAAACAGGTGAAGTGACAACCCTGGGCCATTATTCCCATGTCCATACCATTGAGCTCTTTCATTTAGCTAGAGAAAAAGGTCACAAAAAGAAAAGAGAAACAAGGGAAAAGAAGTCCTGCTTCAGGCTTTGGATCAGGTTCTCAACTTCGTGGGCTTATCAAGAGCAGAATAGCGGTGCCGGTGTAAGGGGCCCAGGTGTAAGAAATTCTGAGAACAGAAGTCAAAGCCAAGAGAAGACTCACTCAAGCCCATTTCTTTTATGTTTCCTTAATTTTCTTCCCTACATTTTCCCCTATCCACCAAAGAATCATCAATGTCCTTTATCTGAATCATAACTTCTTTCCCTGTGGGTAGAGCAGAGAAATATTAAAAGACCAATACCACATTTATGTGTGCCACTAAAACAACAAATAAATAAATTTTAAGTAGAATAGATATTAAAATGACAATTTTTAATTATCCCATAGAGTGTGATCATGAAGTTGGTATATGTCAGTTACCTATGGCATAATCTTTAGCAATAGTTCTTATTTTTAACTGTAAGAGAAATTACAGTGCATACCATATGAGACATATTTGTTTTTGTTTATAACTGCATTGCCCTCCTATGTTGATATTTATGCAAGAAAGACCATATTATACTATTTTGTATTTAGGAGGTACATCTTGTGACAATACAGCAAGTGTTTTGTTATATTACTTAATACAAACTAATATACCCTGTTAATGATTTTTGTCTCCTATGTTAATTGACATTCATCTTCATTTTACACTTTTATCTCATCTCATTATTGTTCATTGGCAAGTCTTTCAGTATGAATATATATGTGTATAGTTATTTAGCTGGGACCTCTGATTAGGGTCTCACAAGGCTGTAATGCTGGTGGTGTTTGACAAGCTGATTCTCATAAGATGGTCTTATTGGGGAAGATCTCACTTCTGGGTTGTTCCATATTTCCATCAGATTGTTGGTAGAATTTATTTTCTTGAGGCTGTAAGGCTGAGAGTCTGGCTTCTTGATGGCTGTTGGTTGGAGGATGTCCTCAATTCTGAGAAGTTGCCTGCAGATTCTTCCCATGTGAGCTTTCCTAATATAGCTACTTTCCTCATCAAACCAGCAAAGAAAGTCTCCAGAGCAGGTCAGCTAACAAGATGTATTCTTACATAGGTAACATAATCACAAGAGGGACAAGCTATTAGCATTTCCCTATGCTATTAGTTAGAAGCAAATCACCATTCCCTCCTACACTCCAGGGAAGGGGATTACACATAGGTGTAAATATTAGGAGACTGGGAACATAGTGGGCCACATTAAAGTCTATCTATCACAATGACATTGTTGAAACAACATAGTTCAGAATTATGACTTTGTAGCACTTTTCAGAATATGCCAGAAGAGATATATTCATTTGTATGAGTTGTCTACTGAAAACTTTATTTGCAACTATAGTATTAATATAATAATATCAAAATTCGGAGCATGTTTTATATAATAGTGGCATTTATGCAAAGAATTGACTTTAGTTATTTCTTTTTATATGCTTATTAATTCCCAAAGTATTTATTTGGAAGGTTAACCATGGAAATAATATAGTATCAGTAGTTTCTTTTGAGGAAGGCAACTGAGTAAATTTTCATTTTATTTTATTTATATATTTGAGTCATATTAATGATTACCTGTCCAACAATTTAATTAAGAATTTAAAAATTCCATATATGGCATTACAAATAGTCACAAAATCTAAGCAATCTCCCAGAGTGTTAAAGCTGAGAACCATCCTTATTCTTTTTGTAATTATTAGTGATGATGTTTGTAATAGAAACTTCTAGCTGAAGAGCTAGTAAAAGCGGGCATTAAGAAGATAACATCTATTAAACACTCTGACATTTAAAACTATTTTAAACTTTCACATTCTTTAGTGTTTGTCCACAAGAGAGCTGAAGAAAAGGAAAGTGCAAAACACGTACATAGAACCCAAGGTTTGTTGGCAAGAGAAATTTACTGGCAGACTGCAGTGACAAATGTAATGATCTCCATAGCATCAACAAAATTTTTTGATATCATTTTAGGTATGTTAATATCTATTTTTTAAGACAGCCATATTAGCATTTAATGATTTTGGTTGCTGGATACCAAAGTAGGATTTGAGCTCTGTAATGATCACAAAAGCCAATATGTGCACTTCCGTTTTTCAATGTTGAAACTAACATTGTGGAACAGTAAAAGAAAGAAACAGGAAGAGCAGTGTTTATGAGCTTACAATTTTTAAGGTGAGTGCCTTTAAAAGTCTTCGGAATGAAGTCACTGAGCAATATTAAAACCATATTTTGAAAACCTTTTAAAATGAACTGTTTGCAGTGATCTCATAAATGCTCTCTTCCTAGCTCAACCATTTCTGTTTTGTTTCTGCCCATGAGTTTGAATGTTGCCCTAGAGGTTAAGGGATATCAGTCATAAGTGCTGATAACTACAGTCAGACTGCAGCCAGAGTAGATACAGATGTACAGATCCATCTCTCTCCATTTGAACAGTCTGCTAAATTCTGCATGCAGCTGTTGGCCCTTAATGGTTCTTAACTCTTCCATAATATATATTCTGTAAATATTAAGTATATATTACTTTTCATCCTATCTACTGTCCTTTATTTTCCCTATTCTCTCATTTGGATATAAAATTTAGTTATAATGAATCTGATGATTACATCAAATCCTTGTAAGGTGAGTGTCTCCAACAAGATTATGGTCCCAAGACATCTTTGTCTGTTTTTTGATTATACAAATAGTGTATAATGAAGCAGAGAGCATAGACCTGAATAAAGTTCTCTCAAAGCTGCAGCTTGAAAAAAGGTAAGAAACTGGACTGATGGAATGATATGGGTAATATTTTTCCCCCTCTCCTTCATTGCTTGAGTGGTTTAGTCACTTTCCATTGATGTCTCTTCACTCTTCTGTTCACTCTTAACTATTTCAGATGATTGGACTTAGCTGTTGTAGACGATCATATACAGCAGAGTCAGTTTTTAACTGAAAATTAAAATTGGGCTATTTTCCCACTCATATCCACCCACAAGTGTTAAGTAAATACATCAGCAGAGTAATCATGTGTAAACTCCCCCTTGCTGTAAATGAACATCTTCTAGAAATGTGTTGCCAAAGGCAGTTCAGTTCTACTTTTGAAGGAAGCCCATCCTACTTGTGAATGCAGACGTCTATTCTTGCTCATATCAGAATGCAGACCATTACCACTGGATAAGCTTAGAGGCACAGCCACACTCAGAAAATGAAAACAGTGAGAGTTTTTCTACTATGAAACCAGCTACACAATGCAGATTCATTTGCGTTATATGGTTCTGGCATCTGCCATCTGCAACACACAAGCAAATTCCCCTAATTACTGACCTCTATCTAGGAAGGCCCATGTTTTCTGTGTGTATTTTGTACTTTCCTTTTCATCAGCTCCCTTGTGGACCAAAAACAACAATTCTACCAGGTAGCTTAACAGATGCAATTTTCTGACCCAGCCAGTAAAAGTTCTGTTGCTTTGTTTTTAGCTGGAAAGATTTCTTGTTGGATTGCACAAGGTTTGTGCTTTTCAAATTGAGCCACCAGCTTGCAGTTCATGTGCCAGCTTACAATCCTTGTCAAAATTAGAACATTTATCCAGTATATCTATGGTACATCAATCAAAGGCATGTAATGTGTGCCAAAAATCTAATCCACAAAAGCAGTGATGAGTGAGAAACATGATGGTGTCAGGTAAACAGAAATCAGGGCAAGCAGTTCTCACTCCTAGTGAGCACACAGGAGCCAGGATCTACAGACACATCCAAGGTCAAGGCCATCTGGCATGATGAAGAAAGCAAAGGATGTGAACTCAAAAGATACTAAAACTTTTCTATACAGTATGGTCATTTCTGAAAATTTTCTGTGAAAATTCTAGTCTCTGCACCTATATTTATGTCTCTTTTTTATTTTTATTTATTTATTTATTTATTTATTTATTTATTTATTTTTGCAGTACGCGGGCCTCTCACTGTCGTGGCCTCTCCCGTTGTGGAGCACAGGCTCCGGAAGCGCAGGCTCAGCGGCCATGGCTCACGGGCCCAGCCACTCCGCGGCATGTGGGATCTTCCCGGACCGGGGCATGAACCCGTGTCCCCTGCATCGGCAGGCGGACTCTCAACCACTGCGCCACCAGGGAAGCCCCATGTCTCTTTTTTAAAGGTCCTAACATCTGAGGCCACTGTTTTTGTCATCTAGACTGTTTTTCACTATCTACTTCCACAAATCACCCTAACTCTTTGACTTCCAGCTGCCTTTTTACTGGCATCTCCTTCCTGTACTTCAGAATTGATTGATTTCCTTCATTTCTACATTACCATTGTGAGTATGATCTTTATCTTGCAAAGCTAAACTTTACTCAGTCATTCCACAAATATTTATAAAGTCTCCATCATGTCCCAGTTGTCCTTGACTTACATTTGCTTTTTTCTTTCTACTGAGATATAAGAACCCCAAGGATAAGTATTTGGTGATATAAATTTGTTTTTATATCCCCTATATCCTTCAGCATAGTATAGGATACAAAGTGAGAATTTAGTAAGAACTTTTTAAGCAAAAGATAAGATGGAATTATAAGCAGATAAAAGTGAGATAAGTATTACAATTTAAACCAAATAGGCAGTAAGTACATTTATTATGTATATTGGAAATCTATATATAACAGCAGTGATACATTTCTTGGTGGAGTTGCAGGTAGGTTCTGAACTAACACCATAACATTTGGTATGCTAAGGAAGGAGGCAGAATTAGAGTCAAAGTAGAATTTCAGAATCATAACTGATTGGACAGAAAATATAAATTAGGAGAAGATTTTATAGAATGACTTCTACATTTAGAGATGGATGGCAGAACTAATGCTAGTATCATGAATCAAGATTTTATTTTTGTCATGCCCTATCTTTCAGATGCACAGATGAAACCTTCTTTCAGCATCACTGACTGAGTTTTATTCCCTGTCAACTTCACTATCCGATGGATAAATTTTTCATTCAGCATTTATTTAGCAACTATTTATTGAATGAGTGATAAGAGAAGAAACCAAACAGGCACAAAGATGTATAAGACCTAGCTGGAAATTTAGTCAGACAGATAGTATTTAAACTAGGGATATTACCACACTGTACATATTCACAAAGTGCTATGGAAACACTTTTAAGGTTTCACAAAAGGAGGAGTGATATTTGAAATGACCTTTGAAGAACAAGTAGCATTGAATTGAGCAGTGGACGTTCTAGCTAAAGGAACCTGTCTCTGCAAGCTTATAGAGTCCAGAAAGAGTACGTTACATTTAGGCAACTTCCCAGGTTCCAGCCTTTCCTAGCTCTTCTGCCTTCTGTAAGCAAATGGACAATGCTCAGCTAACTCTTAAGATGTAGTATGCTTTGTACAGGAAGTAGATCTAAGAAATTCCGAGTTAAAAAAAAAATCAACTCAAGGTATCAAACTTCCAAAGATCAAAAACATGTCATAATTTGAGCTTGAGTTTTGACTTCATTTCTCCATTTTACAGTGTGTGTAAATACTATTAAAATAATGATATAGAATTTTCACTTTTGTTTTTTTGCAGTACGCGGGCCACTGTTGTGGCCTCTCCCGTTGCTGAGCACAGGCTCCGGACGCACAGGCTCAGCAGCCATGGCTCATGGGCCCAGCCACTCCACGGCATGTGGGATCTTCCAGGACCGGGTCATGAACCCGTGTCCCCTGCATTGGCAGGTAGGCTCTCAACCACTGCGCCAACAGGGAAGCCCCAGAACTTTCACTTTTTCAAAGTCCTTTTTCAAAGTCCTCACTTTTTCAAAGTCCTCTACTACCAAACCAGTTCAGAAAAGTTTGACAAAAATTATTTAGAATTTTAAAAAATATAGTTCACTTCCCCCCACGCAGTATTTAAACATATTTTTAAAATATTTGAATAGTTGTGTATCATCACAGGGACATTATAATGGTGAAATAGCTGTTTTACATGACAGTTTCCCTCAAAACTATGAATTTACATGGACAATGAAGAAATTGATATACACACGAAGCAAGACCTCTATCTTACTGTTATATTGCATTATACTTTTAAGGATTTTGTTTAACATAAAAAATATTTCCTAAGACTAACTTTTAGCTTCTTGCTAGATTTCTATTTAACATTCTTCCCATGTGAAATGAAGGTAAGGAAGGGACTATATTAAATTTGAACTATAGTACCTTGAATTTTTCAAACTGTGAAAAGAGTCTTAAGATAAAAGAGATGGTTAATCACATTGGTTTTCCTGTTTCCACAGAGTGCAGAACTCCTTCTGGGAAAATTGAAAATTCAACAATCAAAGACATTATTCTCTTTCTTCTCGAAAACTCTCCAAAGGGTAGAATGTATAGGAAACTTTCTTAAGTTTTATGATTTTCTTTTCTTTTACTTTTTTCCATGACAACTCTCTACTGTCCTCGCAATAAGACCCTCAAAATAAGCGTGATCAAGCAAATCTCTACGGAGGCGGAAAGAAAGCAGAATAGCTGTGTTCTACTTCACATCCCCCACCAGAGTCCTGGCTTGTTATCCACCTTTGTTTTAATGCCTTAACCGCTGAGCAGGTAGGGGAAAGGTTGTACCTGAGGGTCATTGAACCCACTTAGCACAATGTAAAAATGTCTCTCTAACCTGCTACTGCAAGAATCGGTTATCTAGTAACAATCCCGACTCAGGCACGGCTTGTGCAACTAGAATGAATACTGTTGTCAGACCCAATTGAGAGAAGTTGTTTTCTACGCAGATTCCCTGTGTTCACATGGTTGGTTGTGTCCACTTGTGTTCATCTCTTTCCATTTTAACAATACTTTTGAACACGGTCCTTTCATAAATGAGTTAAGTGAGAGCCACCAAAATGATTACTGGAAAATTAAGCTATGTATTCTTTATGTTGATGATTTCAAAATGCACAGCAATTGTGATTTTTATTTAACAACTATTTCCAGATCAATGGGGTGCTAAATACTTTGAGGTTAGAGGAAATATTTCAGCACTGTCACTGACTGTTTGGGGTCATCCTATTCTCTTTCTTCTCCAGTTATCTTCCTATGAAGTACATAGAAGGACCTTCAAAATCTGGCTGACTGCAGGCCTTTGACACCTTCCACATACGCTTAAATCCAATACATATCCGCTAACAGCCAAGACTTCTTCTTCCCAATGGAGGCAACTAAAGATGGCCACATTTTCTGTGATTTTTTTCCCCTTTGATTGATTGGGAAATGTCTCTGTCTCGCTCTTTGGGTTTCCATGTTTCACTGTGCTGCGCTATGCACTGATGCTACAGTCTCGTGGTCTCTTTTATTGTTGCATCATCCTTCTAAGCTTGCTCAGCAACCAGGTTACACTCTGTGGTCTGATGTCCTAATTATTCTATCTCTGCTGATCACAGAGTCTCAATGATCAGTCTACTTTCTGCCCTGAGCACATCATACATAGATACTTGTCCTGCTGTCATCATTTTGAGTGCAAATTAGAATAATGGCTGTAATTTTTTTAGAGTTTCCTGCATGCCAGATACTGTGATAAGTACTTGACACACATTATCTAATGTAATCATCAAAAATAAGAATGTGTGAAGGAGGTACCAATATTAGCCCCTTTTAGAGGTGAGAAAACAAGATCAGAGAAAATGTGTTTTTTAAAATAAATTTATTTATTTTATATATTTATTTTTGGCTGCATTGGGTCTTTGTTGCTGTGCATGGGCTTTCTCTAGTTGCAGCGAGCGGGGGCTACTCTTCCTTGCGGTGCACAGACTTCTCATTGTGGTGGCTTCTCTTGTTGTGGAGCATGGACTCTAGGCACGCAGGCTTCAGTAGTTGCAGCACGTGGGCTCAGTAGTCATGTCTCGAGGGCTCTAGAGCACAGGCTCAGTAATTGTGGCACACGGGCTTAGTTGTTCTGCATCATGTGAGATCTTCCTGGGCCAGGGCTCAAACCCATGTCCCCTGCATTGGCAGGCAGATTCTTAATCACTGCATCACCAGGGAAGTCCTGAAAATGTTTATATTAAATACAGTTACAGATCTAATAAATAACTCAAGCCTGTCTGATGCCAGAGTCTACACTCTTGTCTGTTAATCTCAACAGTGTGAGAAATAGTTCCCAGGCAAAGTGAGACTAGGAAAATATATCCTTTTCTCTGAACATGTTCTGATCTCTTTCAAAACTTTCCATCCTATTTCATATCTACAGTAATAATATGTGCTTAATAAGCAACAATGTGGCTCTTGGACTAATTATTAATATTGACAGGGAATTAAAAATTATAAAATATTTTACTTCTTCCTTCTCATCCATGGACTCATACTGCATTTGTAGTTAATTTTTTCAAACAAACAAGCAAAAAAACTAATTGTTTTCTTTATGATTGAAATTGTAGAAGACCCATAACCAACCCCCTCCAGAGTTTGGACTGTTTCAAAGAGAAACAAATGAGTTACACAGATGGAGCTTAAAGTACCACCTCTATTACGGACAATGTTACTGTAGGATTTGGCTGGGTTAATCAGAATTAGGCTGAGTCTTGCATTCAGTCTGGGGTAGTAGTCCCTGTGAAGCCCCAAAGCAGTGGTTCTCCACTGAAGGTGATCTCCCTCTCAGACGACATTTCACAATACCTGGGGAAAGTTTTTGGTTGTCACAAGTGGGGGAGTGCTACTGGCATCTAGTGGGTAAAATAAGCCTGGGATGCTGCTAAACATCCTACAATGCACAAGACAATGGATACGACAAAGAATTATCTGCTTAAAATGTCAGTGTTTCTGGGATTGACAAACTCTGAGTGAAGTTTATGAATGGGACTGGCTTAGAATAGAATGCATTTTCTCTGGAAGGAGGCAGATCCGTAAGGGAAGGATGATACTGCCTACATTAACCCAGTTCCTGCTTCAAAATGTATCAATTAGACAATTCACACATCTTGCCCTGGTAAGGAAAAAAAAGGAAGAAGCTAAGACGGCCAAGCTGTGTCACACTAATTACTGTCCCTCCAAGAAGAAACACTAACTCTAACGCCTATTAAGATAATGTGATTTGTTCACGTCTTCTAAATCGATTCTAATGTCTTAGAACCAAGATAATACAAAGGCAGTTTCACTTTGTATCATACATTTGTTTAATTCATGCTCAGAAGAATAGTGAACATTTTATTTGTATTTAGGCCTATCACACAGGAAAAGAGTGACGAATTGCAATGTGTACTTTTACCTAGGCAATCTTTTTAAGCTCTACAGAAGTACATACATAACACTATTCTTAGGTGGAAGAAAAAAGTGAAACTAACATAGTTTGCAGAACGCATATTTCTTTTATTGATTAAACAATTCAAATTGAATTTGACTAGTTACTACAATGTCCCAGAAGCACTTAATTAGCCCTACTGTTAAATTTAAATAAGAGGAGAGAGGCAGAAAAGGAGGGCAGATAGGCAGAGTCATTTAAATTACCACAAAAATTGAGTTTCAGATTGCTGGAGCAAAATTATACATTTCAACAGAGGCCTCTAAATTTACTTAATTCTTCCATTTTCTGATTCTTATTGCTACTTTTATACTCTGAAACATGTCAGCATTTCCTTTTCTTATCGTCCTTCTTTGAGTCTGAAGAGAGGGCAATGCCCTGACAGTTTTAGTCTACGGTCAGATGCCAGGCATGTTTCCATTCTCCATTGTTTTGATTCTATACAAATAATCTAACAGATTAGCTAGAATTAGTAAGCATTAAAGTGGGAACCTGTCCTTGACCCCACAGTGTCACATCAGAAGCATATGCTGTTCTTGAAAGAAATAAGAATAATAGCATATTCATCACGTTAAAGCTGTAACAAAGAGAAAAGGCCAGATCCCAAAGCAGAAGCATGTTCTAAAAAAAAAAACCAATAAGTTTTAACATTTATTAAACAGTTACCATGAGCCAGACACCATGTAGATCATATTTTATGCATTATGTCATTTTATCCTCACACGATATCTCTGAATAATGTTTTGAATTGTCTCCATTTTACAGATAAAGAAACTTGTCCAATGTTAAACGGAGTACCCTGAGATCCAGACTCAAGTTCGTTGGCTGCATATCCTATCATTTTAACAACCTGGTGAAAATAACTTCATTAAAGGATAATCATAACAACAAATATTCTGGAGCTCATTGATCCCTAAATGTAAGAAAACCACAAATATCGTGGAAGGGTTTAAATACTTCAAAAATCTTCCTTGGGGTGTCATAAGCCTTAACTATACCTAAATAGTTTCCTTCAAATGATTTCTAACTAAATATAAATTACTTTCCCTGAGTGAGAGGAAAGAGTCTTAGATAACTCCCAGATGATCTGTTTGGGCAACAGAAGAAAAAAACACAAAGGGGTCACTGATTAAGAAATAATGTAGAAAAGGAGAAAATGATTTTTAGAGAAATATGAGTTCAGTTTAGAAATATTGACTCTGAAGTACATTTTGCATAAATATTGTTTTTGAGGGTTTGGGAACACCATTCCTTCCTCTGAAAATAGAACCTGTTTTTCAAAGTGAACCTCATCTTACATAGTCTTAGAAGGGTCATCCTTTCCTCACCCCTTGCAGAAGGGTGGACACATGAATGAGGTCTCACCAAGAAGAGTACAATATCTCTCTGCTGAGAGCAATTTGTTTGAGGATAATATGTAATGCAACAGGGCCAGGTGAAGTTCTCCCAGTAATTGGTAATTTCTGTTGGTACTGAGAAGAGTGAATGGTATAACTAAGTACTAAGTAGACCTCCAGCTGCCCAAATTGTCTTTGCTGTTATGTTATGTTTGTTATGTTATGTTTGCCTTCTGGTTATTTCACTTTCACAGAGCAAAGAAGAGGAAGGAAGACTAATTCATCACTTGAACACTGGTACTAAGAAATGCACAAAAGTAGATTTTCAATTATGAAAGCCAAAAACTTCCCTTTAAAAAAATAAATAAAGTTAATTTGAATTGTATACTTGTAACTTGCAATCAAAAGTGCTAACACATAAAGCTGGAATGGCACAAAAGTGGCAATATTACCACTCTCTCACTCTTCTCCACCCAGTTGAAGTTGAAGTTGTATTCATTTTGCCCATATACTGTGGTACAAATTCCGGAGTGTTGAACTGCTACCACCTCACACTGAAACATTAGCTCTCCTGCTTCCAACTGAGTTATCGTGGTTTCTTTGAGGTCATGCCATATCACTTTGCATCTCTCCATCTTCCTTGATGACTTCAACACCTGGCTCACTTGCTTCTTCTCTTAATGCTTAATCATTTATAGTTCCTTTAATAACAATGTCAACGACTTATTGAACTCCTCGATCTAGTCACCATTATCACTCAATTCTGTCCTTTTTAACCAACTGACTTTTAACTTTACATCACTCCAGTTTCCTGGCAGGATTTTCACATTTGTCTTGGTCATCCCATAGCACAGTTCAAACCTCAAAAACCTAAAAAGGACTTACCCTTTATTATGACCTCTGAAAATTATATGTAATGTAATTTGTTTCTTTCAACTGTTATTATGAACTCCTTCTCATCAACTGTCTTCAAATTATACTTGACTTCATTTTTCAACTTCAAATTTCTATTAAAATATTTCAATATTACTAATATTACTCTTACCATAGCATGTATTCCTTTTTAGTTTTACCATTTCATTCACTTATTCATTCCTTTATTCTTTTTCCAGTCTTACTGGAAAATGGCCCAATATCCAACTCGAAACAGCTTTCTCCCTCCCCTGCAACATCCATCTCTCATTAATCATACTGATTTTACTTTTACTTCCTAATATTTATTTCATTGTCTCCATATGCATTATTCCTACCCTGGTCTGCTATGTCATCTTGTTTGGACTCTTAGTATTTATTATTGCCTCATTATATTCTGTGCCTCACACTTAGGTTGTTTTTTCAATGAAATTTCATGATGGCATTTCCTGTTTAAGACTTATTACATTTTTTCTCACTGCTTCTAGAAAAAAAAATGGAAATCCTTACTGTAGCCACCAGGCCTCCTTGGTATAACCTCTACCTTTATACCTCTTTCCTCTAATCTTATATCACATATTCATTTGCTCTTTAAGATTCAAACATACTGTCATTCTTTTCATTCCTTCTTACTACTGCTTCTTTGTCTAGTCTTATTCTTCCATTTGGAATGCCCTCCCCCCTGCCCACCTTCACCTAGTTAACTTCAATTCAACATTTCTAATTTTCACCCACTTAAATGCTCAGGACAACCTTACCTGGTGCCCAAGCTTTTAGGTCAGGTTTCTGTCTTACATAACCCCTGTAACTGTATTCTTTACTTTTCCTTGCTTATCTCAGTTTGTACTATTGCAAACACTGTTGATGGTTGTGTAATATTTATCTGCCCCACTCAATAGAAGTTCCTAAACATGTAATTGCTAAATAAATAGTTAGATGAATGGAAAAATTATTTCTAAAATATTACGTCCCAGGCACTGTACTATATACTGGATATGCAAAAAAACTACATGGAAACTGTGGGCACATAAACACATCAGTGTGATAGTTCAGGTCCAGCCCAGTTAAGCCCAGGTTAATATGTATCCAAAAGAGGATCTCAACACAATCTGAGGACAAATTTAATGGGGAAAATACTGGAAGTGGAGATATCACTTAGGTAATGCAGAGGTATTGCTACACTAATCCCCACAACTTATACATTTTCATTCTTGTCTCCCTGAGATGAATTGTTTTGATAGAAAAAGACAAAAAACACTTCAGTGCTGCTACACAATCAGTAATTATTTAATTCATTTAGCAGATTTTCATTGACTGCCTACTATGTGCTGACAGTATGCTAAACTGGAAATGTAGAAATGAATGAAACTGTCTTTGTCTTCAAATATTTCTCAGTCCAGTTTGGCAGGGAGGCTTTTATGGTACAATATGGTAAAAATATTCAAAGGAAAGTGCCAGATAATATGGAAGTACCATAGAGGACCATTTAAGCAGGCTGATGGATTTTGGAAGGTTTTCCTCATTTTGTGAAACCCTGAGTCTAAAGATATGCATAAGAGTAAACAAGTTAGATAAAGGTATTTCAAGCAGAAGAATGATTAAAAGATGAGTTTGGGGAAATGTAAATCACATTGTTTCACTTTATGGTGTACAGTATCTTAAGGAATATTTAGAGATGAGTCTGTAACTGTGAGCAAGGGAAAATCATAAAGAGTCTTATGAGTCATGAAAGAAGTTTGGATTTTACCAGGGAAGCATTAGGAAGAATTTTAATTTGAAAAATAACATGAGATTCATTTTTAGGGAAAAAAAATTGACCAATGTGAGAAAAATATATTGGAAGACTGAGAGACTCAAGAGGAGGGTGTTAGTCTTGCTAATCATGCAGAAGTCCACTCAGGATGTTTCCCAGACTGAGGGTTCCTTACATTTGCTCCCATGGTACGCTGTGCTCACCTCCATCATGGAATGTACTGCAAAGTAACAAGCTCATTTTTTTACAAGTAGGTGGTATCTAGCACAATACTGGGTGTATGATAGACCCGATGTATACTTCTAGATCAGTGAGAGAATGAGATAAAAAGTCAATCGGTCTGCGAGATAGCTGTGAGATTCCTATCAGTGATTAATATGGTTTACATATTTACCCTTCATATGTTGCTAAATCACACTGAAATTGATTTTTTTCTATAGAAATACTTAATATTTCCCTGGAAAACCTTTATATCATCCCACTGGAACAAAGCCAGCTATCTGAAGAAGATAAAAATGGTAAGAAATGTTGTTGTCAGTCTTCTTTCTTCCAAATTAACTTTGTGTATATCAGATATCAGAGCAACTATTTGTTCCAGTGAGGTGAGCATATATTAAGTGAATGCAGCTTTTGGTAAAAAAAAAAAAAGATTAAATGTATTAAGTTAAATTAGTCATAGAAGTCAAAGGATTTTTCAATGGTTGTGTTGGAGAAAAAGTAATGAATATATCTTTATTTATGTAATGTTATTTTCAAAGGTATAAAACAAAATGTAGAGATACTGTTTGTTTTTTAAAATCCTTATTTTTGTTATTCTAGCTTAATAAAATTCTTCCTACTAATTTATTCAATCTATCATAGTTAATTTAAATAGCACATGAAATTTTAGACAGATGTTATGTCATAAATATCTAGAAGATAAATATTAAAATTATGCTTACAAGCATAGAATGATCTATTTTTATTTTAAGTAATTGCACGTCTTAGGAGTGTTTTCACAAATACTTCTCAACTATGAGAGAGCAGCAGCGTGGATTATCCAAAACTATGAATAAGCCAGAAGGCATTTGTCTACAATTTGGGGATGTACTTTTTTGGTAACAGAACCACGTTATAAATTTGTGTTACTTAAGCAAAAACTCAAATTAGTTTATATTTCCTGTGTGCATGGGAAATGGTTTACCAGCTGAGCTGCAAGGTTAGTTGTTGAGAAATATGTTGGGCTTTGGGAGAAAGAAAAAGCAGATCCACGGGTAATAGATATGTCACAATAATTTTATTACCTCATTTTATTAGATGCATTCCTGTTTCCTTGATTTTGACCAGATTTTCTTTTCATAGACATTTAGATAATTCCTCTTATTCTATATTATTTTTATTTGAACTAAGAATATTTAAAGTGATCAATGGTAGCAATTAGTGGATGTACAATATATTTTCAGCATTAAATAAAAATTTTACATTTCCTGTGGTGAAGCTGAATGTGTGCCTGTAAGCAGCAATGTTGAATGATAAATAAATAGCAAATTATGGAAGGACTTCCGGGTAAGATGGCGGAAGAGTAAGACGCGGAGATTACCTTCCTCCCCACAGATACACCAGAAATACAGCTACACGTGGAACAACTCCTACAGAACACCTACTGAACGCTGGCAGAAGACCCCAGACCTCCCAAAAGGCAAGAAACTCCCCACATACCTGGGTAGGGCAAAGCAGAGAGATTCCCGCACAGAGGAGCGGTGCCGAGCGGCACTCACCAGCCCGAGAGGCTTGTCTGCTCCCCAGCCGGGGCGGGCGGCGCTGGAGCTGAGGCTCGGGCTTCGGTCAGAGCGCAGCGAGAGGACTGGGGCTGGCGGCGAGAACTCAGCCTGAAGGGGGCTAATGTGCAACAGCTAGCCGGGAGGGAGTCCGGGAAAACTCTGGAGCTGCCGAAGAGGCAGGAGACTTTTTCTTCCCTCTTGGTTTCCTGGTGCGCGAGGAGAGGGGATTAAGAGCGCCGCGTAAAGGAGCTCCAGAGACGGGCGCGAGTCGCGGCTGAAAGCGCAGAGCCCAGAGACGGGTGTGGGACGCTGGGGCTGCTGCTGCCGCCGCCAAGAAGCCTGTGTGCGAGCGCAGGTCACTGTCCACACCGCCCTTCCGGGAGCCTGTGCAGCCTGCCACTGCCGGGGTCCCGGGATCCAGGGGCGGCTTCCCTGGGAGAACGCACGGCACGCCTCGGGCTGGTGCAACGTCACGCCGACCTCTGCCGCTGCAGGCTCGCCCCGCACTCCGTGCCCCTCCCTCCCGCCCGGCCTGAGTGAGCCAGAGTCCCCGAAGAGGCTGCTCCTTTAACCCTGTCCTGTCTGAGCGAAGAACAGACGCCCTCCGGCGACCTACACGCAGAGGCGGGGCCAAATCCAAAGCTGAGACCCAGGAGCTGTGAGAACAAAGAAGAGAAAGGGAAACCTCTCCCAGCAGCCTCAGAAGCAGCGGATTAAAGCTCCACAATCAACTTCATGTACGCTGCATCTGTGGAATACATGAATAGACAACAAATCATCCCAAATTGAGGAGCCAGGAGTCAGTGCTGTGCCTCTGAGGTGGGAGAGCGAACTTCAGGACACTGGTCCACAAGAGACCTCCCAGCTCCACATAATATCAAACGGCGAAAATCTTCCAGAGATCTCCATCTCAACACCAGCACCCAGCTTCACTCAACGACCAGCAAGCTACAGTGCTGGACACCCTATGCCAAACAACTAGCAAGACAGGAACACAACGCCACCCATTAGCAGAGAGGCTGCCTCAAATCATAAAAAGTCCGCAAACACCCCAAAACACACCACCAGACGTGGACCTGCCCACCAGAAAGACAAGATCCAGCCTCATCCACCAGAACACAGGCAGTAGTCCCCTCCACCAAGAAGCCTACACAACCCACTAAACCAACCTTAGCCACTGGGGACAGACACCAAAAACAACGGGAACTACGAACCTGCAGCCTGCAAAAAGGAGACCCCAAACACAGTAACATAAGCAAAATGAGAAGACAGAAAAACACACAGCAGGAGAAGGAGCAAGATAAAAACCCACCAGACCTAACAAATGAAGAGGTAATAGGCAGTCTATCTGAAAAAGAATTCAGAATAATGATGGTAAAGATGATCCAAAATCTTGGAAATAGAATAGACAAATTGCAAGAAACAGTTAACAAGGACCTAGAAGAACTAAAGATGAATCAAGCATCGATTAAAAACACAATAAACGAAATGAAAAATACTCTAGATGGGATCAATAGCAGAATAACTGAGGCAGAAGAACGGATAAGTGAGGTGGAAGATAAAATAGTGGAAATAACTGCTGCACAGCAAAATAAAGAAAAAAGAATGAAAAGAACAGAGGACAGTCTCAGAGACCTCTGGGACAACATTAAACGCACCAACATTCGAATTATAGGGGTTCCAGAAGAAGAAGAGAAAAAGAAAGGGACTGAGAAAATATTTGAAGAGATTATAGTTGAAAACTTCCCTAATATGGGAAAGGAAATAGTTAATCAAGTCCAGGAGGCACAGAGAGTCCCATACAGAATAAATCCAAGGAGAAATACACCAAGACACATATTAATCAAACTGTCAAAAATTAAACACAAAGAAATCATATTAAAAGCAGCAAGGCAAAAACAACAAATAACACACAAGGGAATCCCCATCAGGATAACAGCTGATCTCTCAGCAGAAACTCTACAAGCCAGAAGGGAGTGGCAGGACATACTTAAAGTGATGAAGGAGAAAAACCTGCAACCAAGATTACTCTACCCAGCAAGGATCTCATTCAGATTTGATGGAGAAATTAAAACCTTTACAGACAAGCAAAAGCTGAGAGAGTTCAGCACCACCAAACCAGCTTTACAACAAATGCTAAAGGAACTTCTCTAGGCAAGAAACACAACAGAAGGAAAAGAACTACAATAACGAACCCAAAACAATTAAGAAAATGGGAATAGGAACATACATATCAATAATTACCTTAAATGTAAATGGACTAAATGCTCCCACCAAAAGACACGGACTGGCTGAATGGATACAAAAACAAGACCCATATATATGCTGTCTACAAGAGACCCACTTCAGACCTAGAGCCACATACAGACTGAAAGTAAGGGGATGGAAAAAGATATTCCATGCAAATGGAAACCAAAAGAAAGCTGGAGTAGCAATTCTCATATCAGACAAAATAGACTTTAAAATAAAGACTACTAGAAGAGACAAAGAAGGACACTACATAATGATCAAGGGATCAATCCAAGAAGAAGATATAACAATTGTAAATATTTATGCACCAAACATAGGAGCTCCTCAATACATAAGGGAAATATTAACAGCCATAAAAGGAGAAATCGACAGTAACACAATCATAGTAGGGGACTTTAACACCCCACTTTCACCAATGGACAGGTCATCCAAAATGAAAATAAATAAGGAAACACAAGCTTTAAATGATACATTAAACAAGATGGACTTAATTGATATTTATAGGACATTCCATCCAAAAACAAGAGAATACACATTTTTCTCAAGTGCTCATGGAACATTCTCCAGGATAGATCATATCTTGGGTCACAAATCAAGCCTTGGTAAATTTAAGAAAATTGAAATTGTATCAAGTATCTTTTCCGACCACAATGCTGTGAGACTAGATATCAATTACAGGAAAAGAGCTGTAAAACATACAAACACATGGAGGCTAAACAATACACTACTTAATAACGAAGTGATCACTGAAGAAATCAAAGAGGAAATTAAAAAATACCTAGAAACAAATGACAATGGAGACACGACGACCCAAAACCTATGGGATGCAGCAAAAGCAGTTCTAAGAGGGAAGTTTATGGCAATACAATCCCACCTTAAGAAACAGGAAATATCTCGAATAAACAACCTAAACTTGCACCTAAAGCAATTAGAGAAAGAAGAACAAAAACATCCCAAAGTTAGCAGAAGGAAAGAAATCATAAAAATCAGATCAGAAATAAATGAAAAAGAAATGAAGGAAACGATAGCAAAGATCAATAAAACTAAAAGCTGGTTCTTTGAGAAGATAAACAAAATTGATAAACCATTAGCCAGACTCATCAAGAAAAAAAGGGAGAAGACTCAAATCAATAGAATTAGAAATGAAAAAGGAGAAATAACAATGGACACTGCAGAAATACAAGAGATCATGAGAGATTACTATAATCAACTCTATGCTAATAAAATGGACAACCTGGAAGAAATGGACAAATTCTTAGAAATGCACAACCTGCCAAGACTGAATCAGGAAGAAATAGAAAATATGAACAGACCAATCACAAGCACTGAAATTGAAACTGTGATTAAAAATCTTCCAACAAACAAAAGCCCAGGACCAGATGGCTTCACAGGCGAATTCTATCCAGCATTTAGAGAAGAGCTAACACCTATCCATCTCAAACTCTTCCAAAATATAGCAGAGGGAGGAACACTCCCAAACTCATTCTACGAGGCCACCATCACCTTGATACCAAAACCAGACAAGGATGTCACAAAGAAAGAAAACTACAGGCCAATATCACTGATGAACATAGATGCAAAAATCCTCAACAAAATACTAGCAAACAGAATCCAACAGCACATTAAAAGGATCATACACCATGATCAAGTGGGGTTCATCCCAGGAATGCAAGGATTCTTCAATATACGCAAATCAATCAATGTGATACACCATATTAACAAACTGAAGGAGAAAAACCATATGATCATCTCAATAGATGCAGAGAAAGCTTTTGACAAAATTCAACACCCATTTATGATAAAAACCCTGCAGAAAGTAGGCATAGAGGGAACTTTCCTCAACATAATAAAGGCCATATATGACAAACCCACAGCCAGCATCGTCCTCAATGGTGAAAAACTGAAACCATTTCCACTAAGATCAGGAACAAGACAAGGTTGCCCACTCTCACCACTCTTATTCAACATAGTTTTGGAAGTTTTAGCCACAGCAATCAGAGAAGAAAAGGAAATAAAAGGAATCCAAATGGGAAAAGAAGAAGTAAAGCTGTCACTGTTTGCAGATGACATGATACTATACATAGAGAATCCTAAAGATGCTACCAGAAAACTACTAGAGCTAATCAATGAATTTGGTAAAGTTGCAGGATACAAAATTAATGCACAGAAATCTCTGGCATTCCTATATACTAATGATGAAAAATCTGAAAGTGAAATCAAGGAAACACTCCCATTTACCTTTGCAACAAAAAGAATAAAATATCTAGGAATAAACCTACTTAAGGAGACAAAAGACCTGTATGCAGAAAATTATAAGACACTGATGAAAGAAATTAAAGATGATACAAATAGATGGAGAGATGTACCATGTTCTTGGATTGGAAGAATCAACATTGTGAAAATGACTCTACTACCCAAAGCAATCTACAGATTCAATGCAATACCTATCAAACTACCAATGGCATTTTTCACAGAACTAGAACAAAAAATTTCACAATTTGTATGGAAACACAAAAGACCCCGAATAGCCAAAGCAATCTTGAGAACGAAAAACGGAGCTGGAAGAATCAGGCTCCCTGACTTCAGACTATACTACAAAGCTACAGTAATCAAGACAGTATGGTACTGGCACAAAAACAGAAAGATAGATCAATGGAACAGGATAGAAAGCCCAGAGATAAACCCACGGACATATGGTCACCTTATCTTTGATAAAGGAGGCAGGAATGTACAGTGGAGAAAGGACAGTCTCTTCAATAAGTGGTGCTGGGAAAACTGGACAGGGACATGTAAAAGTATGAGATTAGATCACTCCCTAACACCATACACAAAAATTAGCTCAAAATGGATTAAAGACCTAAATGTAAGGCCAGACACTATCAAACTCCTAGAGGAAAACATAGGCAGAACACTCTATGACATAAATCACAGCAAGATCCTTTTGGACCCACCTCCTAGAGAAATGGAAATAAAGACAAAAATAAACACATGGGACCTAATGAAACTTCAAAGCTTTTGCACAGCAAAGGAAACCATAAACAAGACCAAAAGACAACCCTCAGAATGGGAGAAAATATTTGCAAATGAAGCAACTGACAAAGGATTAATCTCCAAAATTTATAAGCAGCTCATGCAGCTCAATAGCAAAAAAACAAACAACCCAATCCAAAAATGGGCAGAAGACCTAAATAGACATTTCTCCACAAAAGATATACAGACAGCCAACAAACACATGAAAGGTGCTCAACATCTTTACTTATTAGAGAAATGCAAATCAAAACTACAATGAGATATCATCTCACACCAGTCAGAATGGCCATCATCAAAAAATCTAGAAACAATAAATGCTGGAGAGGGTGTGGAAAAAAGGGAACACTCTTGCACTGCTGGTGGGAATGTGAATTGGTACAGCCACTATGGAGAACGGTATGGAGGTTCCTTAAAAAACTACAAATAGAACTACCATATGACCCAGCAATCCCACTACTGGGCATATACCCTGAGAAAACCATAATTCAAAAAGAGACATGTACCAAAATGTTCATAGCAGCCCTATTTACAATAGCCCGGAGATGGAAACAACCTAAGTGTCCATCATCGGATGAATGGATAAAGAAGATGTGGCACATATATACAATGGAATATTACTCAGCCATAAAAAGAAATGAAATTGAGCTATTTGTAATGAGGTGGATGGACGTAGAGTCTGTCATACCGAGTGAAGTAAGTCAGAAAGAGAAAGACAAATACTGTATGCTGACACATATATATGGAATTTAAGAAAAAAATGTCATCAAGAGCATAGGGGTAAGACAGGAATAAAGACACAGACCTACTAGAGCATGGACTTGAGGATATGGGGAGGGGGAAGGGTAAGCTGTGCCAAAGTGAAAGAGCGGCATGGACATATATACACTACCAAACGTAAGGTAGATAGCTAGTGGGAAGCAGCCGCATAGCACAGGGAGATCAGCTCGGTTCTTTGTGACCGCCTGGAGGGGTGGGATAGGGAGGGTGGGAGGGAGACGCAAAAGGGAGGGGATATGGGAACATATGTATATGTATAACTGATTAAATTTGTAAAATAAAAAAAAATAGTAAAAAAAATAAAATAGCAAATTATGCTCAATACATACTGTCAATAATAATTATCACTGAGTGAAGATAAATTCATTAACTCCTTTTGCTTAATTTTTAAAAATTATTAAATGTGTGTTAACTCATATAAAATATTTCATTGAGATCTGGGTGTATAGTAATTGCTAAAATAGAATATCTATCTCTATGGAGCTTACCTTCTAGAAGTAAGCTTCTTTGTCTAAATGAAATAAAGTACAAAATAAAATAACCTTGTGGAAAGAATTTTGGGTGTTATAAATATTTCATAGCTTGGTTATTTACATATTGATATTTTTATTTCATTTTAGAACAAAATATATATCCACTTATTGCAACAGAAGAAGATGGAATAGTAGATGAAGATGGAGGGGGAGACACAGACACTGAGACACAGATGTAGACAAAGACTATTTCAGGGAGGAGGCTGATAATTTCATATTAGGGTACAGAGAAGGGGATATGGTTGTGTCATTCCTAATTAGCTCTGTAAATAGTTGTTTCCAGTGCTTATGCATAATTAGGGGACAGGGATGGTTTTCACGATACCTATTCAGAGTGTGGCACTAGAGAAACCATGAAGAGAATGATAGAAGACTGACAGGAAGCAGTAGTATTAGGCTGTACAAATGTTGGGGATTCCAGTTAATTAAATGAGTAATGTAAGGGAAAGAGCCCTCCAAAGGAAATAGAACTGGCCAAGTTTGGCAGGTAAATAAGGTCTTTGTTACTTGAGCTAAGATTCTAATCCTTGAATGAAACTATCACTAGAAACAGGGAGAAGAGGGAGAACAAAAAAATGACAACTCTGAATTTTGTTTTACTCTGTAGAGTGATTCAATTTACCTCTGGAAGAACAAATTTCAAGTGTGGTTGACACTGAGATGAAGAAGTGGGCCCCACTGGTCTGCAGTGAGCTGGAGATAGTGTGAGAGCTTACTAGCAGTGCTAGATTACTAATAAGCATATCAGCATTTCTTTAAGACATTAGCCAGCAGGAACCTCAAAATTTTGATGTAAGTAATATTTAATATGTCACTCTTCAAGAAAACATGAAAGTAGTCATTATGGGAAAGTCAGAAAAGTTTTGGATTATTAACAATTAGAATTTTCAAATTATACATGAAGAAGAGACTCATTGTCTTACAAGATTTGTATGCTTCTAAGGATGTTATACTAGCTCTGGCTGTGTCTGAGTGTGTTTCGGGGACACAATCAGAAAGACAGAGTACCTATTGTATGAAATACACTTCTGCTGTTATCTGACCTGAACCTATAAATGCGGTAAGGAGTAGAATACTGGTAGAGCAATTATTTTTGTTGCTTCCAAGTTACATCTCTAATCCAGGCAATTCAAACACGTAAAAGTGACAAGGACATTTACCAGTGTATTATAGGTGATGAATAATCAATAATAAGTTTCATTTTCTCCCCCTTCTCTTCTTTTCAACCTCCTTCCTTTTTACATTTTTTTCCTCCTTCATTCCTTATCATCTGTAGCACTGTAGTTAAATCTTTAAGCCTTCCATCTCGCACTCAAAGTTCAGTTCAGAAAATAGAAACCCTTCTACTTATTTCAATCAGAAATGAATTTAATACAGAGAATTAAGAGTTAATCAAAACGTGAGAAAGCATGAATGTGCCGCAGCCAGGAGGCCATCATTCTATTAATGATTTGAAGTACCACCATCTAGCTCCAATCCAGAATGCAAGAAGATGCTGTTGACACCGCAACCACCAAGACTGACCAACAGTGTTTTCAATGCCCAAGAAGCTGGATACTAAAGTATGGTGAGTCTGCATGTCCTGTTACCATACTTTTTCATCTCTCATGATCTTGCTTGAAAGAGAAAACAGCTGCAGGAGATATCTTATGCCTTACTTTCACCTTCCAAGCATTGTTTGTATGCAACTATTAGGATACCTTACTTGCATCCAGACCCTACCTGTAAGAGAGTGTGGGAAAGGTTGTTTTCATCTATCAATCATCATGAAATTGAATGAAGCTGGACAGGAGTTTGGGGGAGCCAAATCAAATGTCTGTGACAAGCTGGTATAGTGATGCATGTTGACCTCCCAGCTGTTTCCTATACTTGTTCTTTTATATCATTCATGGTTTTTATTAAATTTGTGTCTTATATTCTGTTTACCTCTCCCCAACCTTGTTAAATCTCATATGTGTCCTTTTCTGTAAGTACGTTAGCCAATTCTGTGTTTCTATAACATTGCTATTACCTGGAATATTTGCTGTATCACTAACCTAACTTATGGATTACTCTTCTGCAATTTTGGGAAGAAATACACTATAAGGTTAAGTCAAAACTTATGTACCTAAACGATTACTTATTTAGTATGGGCCTAGAGATAACTGTCATATTACTTCATCAGAATATTTATTTTGAGCAAGTGTTATTTCTATAATATAATACATATGCTAATCAAAATGTAAAATTATTGAATGATTAATATTTTCAAAGGTGGATTATAAAGAAAAGTGTCTTCCAAGGGGGGAAAAGGGGGATGGGATGAATTGGGAGATTGGGATTGACATATATATACTAATACATATAAAATAGATAACTAATGAGAACCTGCTGTATAACACAGGGAATTCCACTTCACTGTACAGTAGAAACTAACACAGCATTGTAAAACAACTATACCCCAATAAAAATAAATACACTAATTGAAATGTAAAGAAAGGAAGAAAGAAAGAAAGAAAGAAAAAGTCTTGAATTTTTAGTTGCTCCTAAGTTGACTTTTTAAATTAAGAGATAAGACCTTTATTACTCAGACAAATTTTTTCTCATATATTTAGCATCATGAATTTTAAGTTTGCTACACAAGCTAGCAAAAATGGTAATAAAAATCAGCAGATACCATTTGCATTGTAAAACCAGCATAACTCATTTTTCTATTCTTTTTTACTAGAATTTTATTTCCTTTGCATATGCTTTAACTGTACATAGGCTGATATTGTCCTATCTTACTATAAAGTGTTAAACTTGATTTCAAAATAAGAAATGAAATTATGCCCATTCTAACAATAATTCTAAAACTACTTTCTCTTAATCTTTTAAGGTAAAAGTGAGGTTACTACTCTGTCAACTATTACCATATTTTCCCATTTGCTATCCCTGCCTCTAAAATAAAGTGGGCTTGTAAAACTAGTTTTCAATTAGATAACCTACTAAAATCCCTGTTTTCCTTTTTGGACAAACATTTTTGCTCTGTTCAAAGCATGTCCTGTTATCAGAGACTGTGAAGTTGTGTTGTCCCTTGGTTCAGAATGCTTGACCCAAGAGTCTAATGTTGTATTTACTGCATGAACAACAACTTAATTAAGTGTTGCTTTAGAAGCATCACCAAAGCTTTGTTTCTGGTATTGCACTCAAGCATGTATCACATTGTTCTGACCCAGGCAATGGGAGATTTGCTTTGTAGTTAGTCATGTTTTAGGAGCACTATTAATAAAGACAGGAGAAAAGAATAATTCTATTAGTACAGCAGGGAAAATGCTCTCAGATCCAAAAAATGACTATAAAAGACAAGATCAGGAGAAAAATTTTCTTCTGAGAACACTCTCAGTAAAACCAAATTTCTTCTTTTGACATTTAACTGCTTAAAAGTAAATGTTTTTAATGCTTTTGTAAAGATTAATAAAATCAAATATACAAAGATTTCTTCCTTTCATATGTCCATATTTATCTCCCTAAGGACCATACTTTATATACATAAATAAATGTGATATTTTAATTTTAGATTGTCATTTACCATGATAAAAGATCTTTTAAACAGTATTTTTCTGCTATAAACCAGGAAGCGTTTGGGAAATGATGATAAAGCATAAATGTATTTTCACTCTCTCTTCTGCAAAGAAATAAAGAAAATTTTCCTTCTTAGTGTATTCTGAAAATGCACCTGAATCTAAGAGGAATTAAATGCACCAGCCTCAAAACACAAGAATGTTTAACTCTACTATCTTTGGCTTCATATTTGAGGTTGTAAAATTAATATAGTTGTTTGACAAAGAACTGAAAACTTGAAATAAAGGAAGCTGCCAACTAACAAGAAAGGAGCAAGTTCTTCAAAGGGAGTGTGGCCTGGAATCTCTAGATAAGATGGCCCAAAAGATCAATGAAGGAAAGTACCCCAGAGGGACACAGAGCATTAAAGATCTACAAGATAAAGAAAGGAAAGTAATTATTTTCAAAAGTTTTCCCATGTTCCTTTTATCTCAGTACTAGTCCCTATTCTAGTCCAATGATAGATAAATGGTCCTAACTAATGAAAGTCTAACCAGAGTTTGTTTACCTAGAAGGTAGTTTAATATTGAATTTCAAATCATAAGGTACCCAAATTAAGCAAGTTTTTTAAGCACTTGCTAGAGTAAGATCTATAGGGCTACTATATTTAAAATGTTGTCTATGATTTAGTAATCAATCAAATCCATTCTACACTTCCATATATATTTGAAAAAGTGTTAAGATTTTATTATGCAAAATTTGATTATTTGTGTGAATTTATAAGTATGCTGGCATGTGTGATTAAGCCTCTTTCTGTACGTATTTGTTATTGCATTTTAAAGCATCCCTATGTTCTAAATTATCACTTTATTTCATAATTTCAAAGATCAAGATCAATACTCATTATACATATTGTGACAGTGTTTTGCCAAAGCATAATGAGCGCAACTGAGAGCAGCAACAGAAAGCTTTTCCAGAATGTGTCAGAAAGTAGTCAAAGAATTAACCAAAGACAGAGACATAGACATGCTAGTAACCATGGTGAAAATTAAATAAATTGTCCAAAATTTCCTCCAAAATGGCCATGATCCCAGAGAGTTCATTCAAATTGCTTTGACACTTTCCATGGGCAGAAAATCCTCATATTATAGATGATTTCAGTGCAAAGAAGACATGAAAAGTTTAATTTTTGATTCCACAAACCTGGTGTATCTCTAATACCACACTAATAATATTTAAAATAGAGATCAGAAGCCAGATTCACTCGGATCACTTACTAAGCTATTGCCTCTCAGCTATGAAGCTACCTTTCTATACATTTTCCCTTTGTTGGAGCTGGGCCTCTGAAAAGTGCATTCTTCTTTGACAGCTCACTGCTGTTCAGCCATCACTGGTATAGAAGGGCAGCTGGCAGGGAGAACGAGTACGCTTCCCTCTGTTTGCTTCTTGTACCTGCCAGCAGCATCTAAGTGTTCGTTTTTCAGCAGAAACAGATACTCCAAATTCCATGTTTTCTGGGTTGGTGAACACCTGTATATTGGGGGAGTGACACACTGGGAGAGGGCATGAGAGCCCCGAGCCCTTTCCCCACATCTTGCCCTATGCATCTTTTCCATCTGGCTGTTCTTGAGTTACATACTCTTACAATAAACCAGTAATCCTGTAAGTAAAATGTTTCTCGGAGTTCTATGAACTCCTCTAGCAAATTAATTTGAAGTAGTGGGTGATGGGGGACAGTCTTGTAGGACTGAACCCTTAGCCTGTGGAATCTGATGCTACCTCTTGGTAGACAGTGTCAGAATTGCTTGGTTTTATGTGGGAAGCCCCCTCCACATTCACATAATTGGATCCAGGAACCCAAAATAACTAGGATGGGTAAATAATAAGATGTTTATTTATATTATAATCACAACAAAAATGAAAAAAACTTTATCGGATTCTCATAATAGAAGCCAAAAAGCTTTTGGTAAAATCAGTATGCATTTCCCAATGAAAATTCCTAGTAAAGTAAGAAAAATAATCGTGATTAAACTAATATTTTCTCATTCTGACAGCCAACATCATACAAAACTGAAAACCTATATACCATTCCAATAAACTCAAGAACAAGGCAATGATACACACTTTTGTCACTATTATTTATTATTATTCTGCATATAATCGCTGCAAGTAGCCTATGACTTGCATTGGCCAATGAAATGAGAGCAAGCCACATGGCTACTTACATGTTTTTCTATAAGCCTGTTCTTAATAAATAGAGTAATATTTGGACATGGCTCCACATTTTTTTTTTAACACAGATTTGATCAGAATCAAGTCAGTTTCAGAAAGAGGTAAAGCAGTTACATTTTTCCTTTCATTCTGGTCAATTTAATTATACAAGTAGATACAGGTAGACAGAAAAGGAAGATAGCTTATGATCATTCAAAGTAGATAACAATAATTTAACTGACATAAATAATAATTTAATAAATTTTAATATTTTATTTAATATTTAATATTCAGGAATATTAAGAGGTCATATGGAACAGAAAGTTAAGTGACAAAGTAGGGTATGGAAACTTTTTACATATTGGATTTGTTAAAACTTGAATTTGCAAATTAATGCTTTCATGTTCCTTTAGAAATAGTATATAATCTATTTATAAAACCATAAACATTAAGTAGAAAAAATACTTTACTTGATGACAAATGAGATTAGTTTTAACAAACTGCTCTGAAAGTTTAGTCACAAATGATTACATTACTTATAAAATAATGTGTCATTAAAGATTTTTTACCTGATTAAAAGAACATGAGTGTGTATCTTTTGAATTCTCTCCCTGAAACGTGGAAACATTTGGGGAATAACCATTACCTGTTAAAGCTCTCTATGTTCGGGCTTCCCTGGTGGCGCAGTGGTTGAGAGTCCGCCTGCCGATGCAGGGGACACGGGTTCGTGCCCCGGTCCGGGAAGATCCCACATGCCGTGGAGCGGATGGGCCTGTGAGTCTTGACTGCTGAGCCTGCACTTCCGGAGCCTGTGCTCCGCAACGGGAGAGGCCACAACAGTGAGAGGTCCGCGTACCGCAAAAACAACCCAAAAAAACAAAAGCTGTCTATCTTCAACATCTAGAAAATGTAATAGCTCATTTATGTCTGTGCCAGGGTAGATTAGATTACATTATGGTAGCAAACAAACTGAAACTCACAGTGGCTGAAAACAACAAAGTCTCCTTTCCTGTTTGTGCAGCCTGCTACTGTCCATTGCAACTGTCAAGTACAGCTGTTTTTCATATGCTGGATTGTACCTAGATGTCAACATGTATCTCCATGTCCATGCAGCAGAAGAAAAAAACACATTGAAGAGTAGATCTTTGATAATTAAATATTTTCACCTAGAATTAATATATGTAATGTCAGCTCAAATGTCACTGTCACAGAAAATCCTATAACTTCATCTCTCTTCAAGAAGATGAGTGCAATTTACCTATTTGTCCAGAAGATAAAGAAAATCAGATATCATTGAATAGTAGGAGGGTCTAATACAAGAATGCTTTGAAAATATTTTTATTATAAGTAATCCAAATTAGAAAATCATTAATATTACTTCTCATAACACTCAACATACCACACCCAAACACATACACCACATATACTCACTCCATGCCCAAATTACATAAATTACCCAAGAAGATGGCAAGATAGGGCCTCAGTTAACTAAATTACTTCAGTACAAATTAAAAACCAACAGAATGACCAGGTTTTTTTGGATGGGATTATATAATAATGCACAGAAAATATACCCAATTTAAAGTAAGAATCGTCTAATGAAAGGGAGCTCAGAATAAAAGGAAGGTGGATTATATACCTTCAGTGATGGGTCTTTCAGTTGCATCTGAAAGCATATATAGGCTTCTTATTTTAATCTCCAAAATTATTAATGCATCAAATTGAGAAGAAAAATCTTCATGTAAGACACCCATATGTAAAGTGGTTTCATCAGTTGCCTTCAATCACAGAACTCCATTATACACTACATCTTTCACTTATCTGCCCCCAAACCCAGAGCTATCTCAGACCTATTCTATCAGCAGCAGGTGTATGGAGAACTTTATTTTGGACATGCTACTCCTCTCTTTCTGCGTTTTTATAATCCCTGCTGCTATGCACAAACTCTAGCAACCTCAAATTTTAATGTGTCTTTTGATTTCTTATTTTCCATCACTTCTGATTTCTGTTTACTTATGAATTCTGCAGACTTACAGCCTCCTCTAACTCACCACCTTCTCTAACTCACCATCTCTACTATCTCAAGGTCTCTGTGTGTCTCCTCGGGTGGTATTGCCATGATCAAATGCTGGTGTTTTTCTGTGTTGCACAGTTTAATTTCTCAGAAAAGATCTAATTTAACCATCTAACTTCATTATACTTATTCAGGTAGAACCTTAATTTTAAGCTTCTTCATACAAAACTTATTGACCTAAATATTGGTTTTCTTTGAATCAGTTTCTTATATAGAACCCATCAGATGTTTCTCAGAAGATCAGTCACATAAAAACAAACATGATCCTCTATACTTAAGGAATTCTTTAGGTTCACTACTGAGAGCAGAGATCACAATCAGCGACCACATGTTAGAGGAAAACAGCAGTCATAGCTCTTGGCAATTATAGTCTTATAAGACTTAATATTACCTGACTTCCCTGGTAGTCTAGTGGTTAAGACTCCACATTCCCACTGCAGGGGGCCTGGGTTCTGTCCCTGGTCAGAGAACTAAGATCTCGGGTGGCATGTCAAAAGACAATATTACCAAGGTAATATCTGTGAGGCCTTAGAGTAGAATATATATATTGGAAACAAAGAGATGTAAGGGAATTTTCAAGAGCTAAATATACAATAAAGGTATCATATGACATATAATATTTTTAGAAAAAATAACCCTGAATAGTTAATGCCCTAGAATTCTGTATGATCTTGTTATATCTACATTTCTTTCTAACCTATCTTAAATTTATCATTTATTTGTCTAATCCACTACCTCACCTTGAATATGTACTCATACTTTTCAATTGACAACCACTTTTCTCTTGCTCTTATAACCTAAAGAGATCCTTGGAGGCCATAAATTATGTTGGATCCAGGAATAAAATCCCACTGGGTGACTCATGTTTATAAGTTCTAAAGTATACTTTATTAGAATATAAAATGAAAATAACAACTTTGATCAGGCTGTTTAATAAAAAACACCTCCTAGTACAAGTGAAAAACTATTTCCTTAATCCAGCTTGCTTAAAAAACAACAACAAAAACCACGTATGTGATTACTGCAAAAAGTGACAGGGGACAGGAAATCAAAGTGATGGCTGAACCAATAAACCTTTATGAAAAATCTTATGTTAATTCTGGCTGGATGCACGTGTAGACAGAAACCTTTCCAATAATGTTCTTAATGTCAAGGTCTCTTGGGCAATAAAGACTTCCCTGTGATGAAGTCCATTAGGCAGCAGCCTTATTAAACACGGCACACACAATTAGCTCTGGGTGACTACCTCCAGGCTTCTCTCCTATGACAATACAATGAATCTTCATTTTTTTCAATAAAAGGTGATATGGCTTTGACCAAACCTAACTTCAATTTCCCTGAGTTGAAAATATTCCTAGAAAGCCTTTTTTTGAGGCCCAACATCACATCAAATTTCTTTTATTTTTCTTCTTATATGTGACATTTTCAGTCTATATGCAAACACCATAATTAAAGACAAATATTATGTCAAATTTCAGAAGAAAGTATTCAATGAATTCATATTGCTATTTATATTTTTATTCATTCATTTTGAGAGTATACATTAACTTAAACAATAAATCTCAATTTAATTGAAAAGGACATCTTGCTGTTATTGGCAACTGGATGACCAAGAAGAGAATACACACGTTACTGCATGTGAAAAGATAGGGAAGCAAAGGGCATTGTATTCTACAGCAGCAACATAAAATTCTACCAGACAAATGAAGTAATACTATATAAAAATCTAAAGAAGTTTTGTGACTAAAAAAATGTACTGTTTGAGAGAAAAATATGTACAATCATTTAAACACTAAAAAATAAAAAAAACCAAAAAGTGTGCCAAGTAGTAATAATGGGAGATAACAGTTTTCCATGAACAGATAGTAATAATACTGTCAGTATAGCAGTATAGAAAATATGACAGTTTCTTTTAACAGATTTCATTTAGAAATCCAAATGAAAGGAAAACATTATACCAGAGGTTCTTAAAAATGCTGTACTGCTCTCCTATTGTGGTTTTAACAAATTAGAACAAATTTTGTGGCTTAAAACAACATAAATTTATTATCTTACAGTTCTGGTAGTCAGAAGTCCTCCAGAAATATGTCACACTGGCTAAAACTAAGACTTTAGCAGGGCTGTATGCACTTGTAGAGACTCTGGGGTAGAATCCATTTCCTTACCTTTTCCAGTTTGTAAAATCTGCCTGAATTCTGTGGCTTGTGGCCCCTTTCCAATGCACTACAACACCTACCTGAAAAATGTTCAGACTCTTTGCCATAGCCAATGATGTGGAATTTATTTTTTGTTGTTGTTTTGTGTGTTTTTTCTTTGTTTTTTTTTAAAGGATTGTTTTTTGTTGTTGGTTTTTTGCCACGTTGCACAGCATGGCGGATCTTAGTTCCCTGACCAGGGATCCAATCCGGGCCCTGGCAGTGAAAGCACCAAGTCCTAACCACTGGACCACCAGGGAATTCCCTGGAATGGTTTCTATATCAACCTTACTTTTATTCAATTCATAGATCATATTCCAGTACTTCTTCTTAAGGAGGTTCTTGTTAGAAGGACAAAAATTACCACCTATTTTCTTGTAAAGAATAGAACATATTTTCTTACATATTCAGTTAATGACATTGGTTAAGATCTTCACTGTTCACAGTAAAAATTTTCTCCTAATTACTATTTGACTTGTTTCCTTATGTCTCCTCTTTTATAATAGTACAAGGCACCTTCACTTTAAGTCCATGATAGAGAGCATACGTTTTTTGTTTTTTTTGTTTTTTTTTTTTTTTGCCGTACGTGGACCTCTCACTGTTGTGGCCTCTCCCGTTGCGGAGCACAGGCTCCGGACGCGCAGGCTCAGTGGCCATGGCTCACGGGCCCAGCCGCTCTGCGGCATGTGGGATTCTCCCGGACCGGGGCACAAACCTGTGTCCCCTGAATCGGCAGGCAGACTCCCAACGACTGCGCCACCAGGGAAGCCCCCAAAAGCATAACTTTTAATTAACTATATTGTAGGTTCTATCAAAAACCCAGTGGAGAAAAACAATATTCAAGATATACTTTAAAATCATGTTTACAAAGTTGGGTTTTAATCTTAGCCTTTGAACTTTGACTAAGAGTCACTAAATTAAAAAACGTGACTTCTTTATTTGTCCTGAAATCATTGTTGGGGATACCATTTATTTCAAGGAATAGCAAATTTTAAGCCTTAAGCCTGCAAATGTGTTTGGTATATATAAAAACATATTACTCTAACATTTGAATTCTTTTAGGTGGGACACTGTCCCTGTCTAAACAGAGCCATGACACACAGCTATCTCAAAACAAGCCACTTTAAGCATCTGTGTTACCTGGCTGACTCTTGAAGGAATTTGTGTTTTCTTGCCCTTGTCTATCATATTCCTAAATGTTACTTCTCACATTGTATTGCTCCCAGCACTTGAGACTGCTATAACTTAGTCTTTGCTAAAGACTGGTATTTTTGTTTTCTTACATCAGTGTGTTCCAAATGTTTATAGTATCATTAAATTTTTTTGACCAATCATGCCTAGACTATATTTATTTATGCTTTATTAACACTTTATTTCTTATTTTTATTAACAGTGTATTAATATGTTATGCATATCATAGAGCATGCACAAAATGGACATTAAAATATGGATGAGTTAAAAAATATAAGTAGAAATGTTAATATTTTATAGTACCGCACTGTGAAGATCATTATTCTAGATATTATCTTTTCATTTCTTCTATCTAGTGGCTGATGAGAAGCCTGGAGAGGGTCGTGATGCCCAATGAAAGAAATTTTATTGACTTGATGTTGGCAATGTTGGTCTTTTGCTTGAATACTCATTTTCTCAAGTCTTGTTTTTAATTTGTTAAAATGTTCCTTTTTGTATTTTTTTTTTTTTTTTTTTTGCGGTATGCGGGCCTCTCACTGTTGTGGCCTCCCCCGTTGCGGAGCACAGGCTCCGGACGCGCAGGCTCAGCGGCCATGGCTCACGGGCCCAGCCGCTCCGCGGCATATGGGATCCTCCCAGACCGGGGCACGAACCCGTATCCCCTGCATCGGCAGGCGGACTCTCAACCACTTGCGCCACCAGGGAGGCCCTGTATGTATTTTTATATTCTTTTTGAAAAGGAATGAAGTATTATAAAATAATTATTCAGTACACTGGACAGAGTATTCACATATCTCAGAATACTGGAGCTCATAGAACAATTAGATAAACACTGTAATTGTACTGGGATGTAAAATAAGACATAAATTTAAAATTATGTTCTCAAGGTCACATTCCTCTCTATTTATGTCTCATCAAATTTAGTATAATATCTTTGATTTTCTTTAGATTTCCAATTGGATCTTTATTCTTCAAATTGGCTGATACCTTAGGAATAATTTTTAAATGCACTAAAATTTGAAAAGACTGCATCTTTTTCAAAATCTAATGGAAGTTTTGAAAACATTCCATTGAGGAAATACAGATCTGCCTTTCTCATCATCTTCTAGGCCAAAATGTAATTTATTATAGCCAAAAATTTAGTGGTTCTTCATTAGGCTTACATATCAGACCATCATCGCAGGAGATTTTTTCAAACTCAAAATGCCAAGTCTTCTTCTAAGATGAGAATCACTTTTAGGTTCTTGACGTGTGAAAAGAAAAAGAATGGGAAGGTACAGAAATGAAACTTTCTCAGAGCTATACGTAGACATTTATACTTAAGAACAAATTGAATACAGAAACCTGAGGTAATGACTAAAAGGAAAAAAAAATTAAATTAGTGGAATTTAAAACCTCACCCTTAATTAAAGCAACTATAAAAATTGACAGGATTAGGTGTGCCATTCGATGTCACCAGAAGGTTAGAATGTGTGGTCTTTTATACATAAAGAGCCCTCTATTTTCATTCAGTAATTTCTGAGCACTTAAATGGCTTTGATTTGATTTTACCATATAAAATCCTTATTTGAATAATAAATTAGAAGTCAAATATATCTACAATAATCATTTTAAATGGGCCAAGATCTTATGAAATCTAAAATGTTACAGTAATATTGGTGTAAGACATACTAAAACATTAAATATGTGTAACCATAATTGGTCATTACTGCATTTATAAACCTAGGTGATATGTTTGTTTTTCTAGAGACTTGGAACTTGGGCTAGACAACTAGGCCAATAAGTCCTTAATGCCTAAACAACATAATTGGTGATTCACAAAATGAGATATGGAAATGAAAATGAATAACAATAAAATTTTGAATTTTGTACTGTTCTTTTCATTTTCTAATCACTGTCAAAACAATGAAATATGATTGCACTGCTCTTACATGGATAAATAAATAGGAAATAGATAACAATGAATTTGGATTATTATGCCATTGCAAAAAATACTAAAATGATAAAAATTCATTTTCTTTATTTGGACAAATCTGGTAGTTATGTTAAATATTCACTAGGGAATATTTTCAAAGTTTATGGTGTCTTTTATGCTGTTACACATTCTGGTTTTGAGAGAAAGAATTGCCCTGGAGGAGAAAACCTTCAGAAAGACCAAGAGAGGGAACACAAGGACTCAGGAAAAAAAAAAAATTACCACTGCCGAGAATGATTAGCACAAGGGAAAGGAGGAGGAGACATCTGTTGGTGAAAAAAATTTTTAGAGATAATTAAGTACATTCACCCAAAAAGAACACATATTATACATCGTTTGCAAGCACACATGGCTTCACTAAAAACACAACAGACTTTGAAAGGCCCGCAAAAATAATCAGCGGTTTTGATCTGATGTCATCAGAATGTCAGTCTTCCCCGTGTGCCCCACCTCAGCCTTACTAAACCCCTCTCATGCTCCATAATAGTTTTCACTGCAGGTTATGTTTACTATTTTCAGAGGTAAGCTTTGTTGGGGAGTATTGTCAGAAAAGTGTAGCTTGATCCTTGTGTTTCTTAAGTAGCTTAGATTAATATCCCATTTCAATCTCCTGAAATTTAATTGGATTTCTGGGCATCTCAAAGGTCCATATATAAAAAATATTAATGTTACAAATAAATGGATGCAGATTTCTTTTAAGCACAGAATAAAGCAATTGACCTGACAGTAATGATTATTTTAAAGACAATAAAAATTAACCTCAGAAATAAAGTTTAGATGTTGCTTGACTTTTTTGCTTATTTAATCCTCTTACATAGTAAAATGTATGCTTCATGTCTCTGTATGTGAAGCCTTCTTGTGCAGTTTTAGATACGTTCTATAAAGGGCTAAATGATAGGTGTTGAAATGGAGTTAAAGAAATATGAAAGAACAAGGTAAAATACATTTTTATTAGAGTTTACATATATCATTCACCATAAAAGAACACAAAAGATCATGCTTGGTTTTTAAATCTAAAAGAATTTGAAAGTTTTAGATCAAAAAGTATATATGTAAATAAAAATGGAAGATAGTGATTTATTCTCATTAACTGAGATTAACCATAACAGTAAAGTGAAGAGTATTTCCACATAATTCATTTGGAATTAGAAGGTTTTCTAATGTAAGGCTCAGATGGAATTTTTGCTTCCCTCTCTCAGCTTTGCTGCCATTCTATATCTCCTGTCACTTGAGCATTTTTGAAAATTTCAGTGTTTCTTTAAGAACTAGCCATAATGCCATCTATTTTGAATTTCATCTTAGTTAGATTGCTTTCAAGTCCACATCATTCCTCCTCCACAAAATAGAATGTTTGTAAATAACAAAAATATAATATTGCACATAATGGAAAATCCCAAAGTAGGATGCTTCCATGATTGATAAATTTATCAGCCCAAATCAAGAATCCAATTTATCTGGATTCATCTTTTCAGTCTGTTATCATTACAGTGTTAGTGAACCTCATGATTCTAAGGTTTGTTTGTTCCAGGTATAGAAGGAAGATGGCACCTTTGAAAAACCAGAAAGATGAGAGGAGGCATGCCACTTCCTTACATTTATTTTTATGAGTGAGGACATTTTTCCCAGATGTGTCTAGCATGGTCATATCTTGTAGGCTAGGATCATGTCACATGGCCATTCACAAGCCTGTCTCTGGAAAGACAGAACAGAATTACCATGATTGCTTGGCCTTAGACAAATCAAAATCAACTAGCATATGGCTTTCTGCTACCTAAGTAATATGGGAGTTCGAATGGCAAAGACAAAGGGGATTTAGGTGATGCCACTGGATTAGCATCACAGTGTCTGATACATACTTTATTTATCCCACATCTATTGAAATAATCACTCTTCTCTTTGAACTACACTTATTTTTTAAGTCTTATATTCATTTTTAGAATATAAGTAACTTTAAAGAAGAGACCACATCAGAAAGCTTTTTTTTTATTCCACATTTTGCTTGATGCAGTGGTTTAATTATAATAGGTAATCAATAAAACTCTTTTGAGTGAATGAATACATTTATAAAGTTTTGTTTGTCTGGTTTGTGGTTTTCATTTGCACAAGTTTATTCTTAGCTATGACTAAACAGATTTTTTTCTTGACTTGATAAAATGTTTCCGAAATATATTTTTGGAATGCTTTTTCCTGGGAAGAAAACTTTTTATTTGTAGGAAAGGAAGTAGAAATACAATTTCCTTCTTATAAAAATCAAAGACATATTTTTAAACTATTACTTTTATAAAATGAAGTACAGCAATATAAGCAAAGATGGAACTTGATTCATTTTAATAATGTGTTCTCTAAATAAAGTAAATCTGAAATAATTTTAAATTAACTGCTTGATGCAATTTAGTGCAAAACTTTTCATAGATAATATAATCACCAAATGTTGGGGGATGACTTTGGAGTTCTGTCATTTATCATTAAACATAAAGGAAAATATGCTTGGAATAAATGAATCTTATACTTTATATGTATTCTATTATAAAGAAATTCAAACACAGATGAAAAAAAAATCTGGTACCTCCTTTTCATTCTCATTTCTACCGTTCAGGCCCAGGTGTCATTTCTTTAACCTGGGACTTTTACCCAGCTGTCTGGCCTCTATACCAGTCTAACAAAGAAAATTCCACTTCTTTGAAGTTTAATGCACAGATCCAGTCACAACAACTTCTGACTTGACATGTGCTGACTGACTATATGTTGTCTAGAAAATTGACTACAAACTCATAGCCCCGATAAACAAGCCTCTTCTTAAAATAGACTCGATTTAGTTTTTTATTCTTTTACTTTTTGATATTCATATACAACTCATTCTCTAGTCTAATTGTATATTCACAGTTTCCCAAACACAATCTCTACTTCCTCCAACTGTCAATGTTCTCTCTTTTTTTAAGATTCATCTAAACTGTTTTACTTATTTGAGAAGTCTTTCATTATATCTTTACTGTCATGTAATCTTTCCACTTGATTAATAAACTTTTGTTAACATTTCTTATAAGCCACAGTTATTATTGAATTGTGCCCCCCCCAAAAAAAACGATATGTTGAAATCCTTACTCCCAGTGTCTCAGAATGTGACCTTATTTGGAAATAGTGTCTTTATATATACAATTAAATTAAGATGAGATCATACTGGAGTAAGGTAGACCCCTAATTCAGTATGGCTGACATCCTTAGAAGGGAAGACACAGAAACACACATGAAGACCAATGCAGAGACAGTAGCTATGTAACTGCAAGCAAAGGAACACAAAAGACTGCCATCAGAAGGGCAAGGAAGGATTCCCTTACAGGTTTCAGAGGAAATGTGGCCATGCTAGCACCTTGATTTTAGACATCTCACCTCTAGAAATTTGAGAAAACAAAAGTCTGTTGTTTTAAGCCACCAGGTGTGTGGTATTTCATTAAGGAAGCCTCAGGAAGCTTATACAGCCACTATATGAATTCCCTGTTTTGATATAGGTATTATACTGTAAAAATTATATGGATACCCCTTTCCTCCTTCTCTTACCTCTATCTATCCTCTTATTTCAACACACTACTCTAAACTTTACCCTTCTTTCATCATAAATCATATAAAGGCAAGCATTTTCTTTTATCTTAAAATGTGTTCATTATTTTTGAAACGCTTTCAGTGACTTAATAATTGTTGCCTAATAAAAAATAAATTAAAACATTCTAAGACAATTTTATGGTTTAACTCTCCTCTTTAGTGAATGGAAATGCTCAGGCAAACACCTAAAAATATTTACAAAGTAATCCTTTGTACATTTCCTTCTTAAACCATCTGGCACACAAAAACATGTGCTCACAAATAACGTCTCAAGTACTGCCTAATTTAAAACATACAGATGCATTGAAAAATACTCAGTCAGTTGTATAGATATAAGTAAACAGCAACCTTAAAGCATGTTCTATCTTAACATTTAGAATGTACGAGTGATTAGAGCAAGTAGAAAACTGAGAATCAGTTAACTGCATGTGTGTGTGTGTATGTACATATATGTATATATATGGAGGAAAAAAATATTAAACTTTCATATGTCTATCACTCAACTTCAGGAATTGTCATTTCACGACCAACTTTTTCAGTATATGTCCCCACAATTTCCCCTAAAAACCTAGTGGATTATAAAAATATATGTTTTTTATTTCTTATCATCTATCTCTCATCCTGTATCTAGCATTTTCCCTTACCTTCTAGATACCAAAATAACACTTCTGATGTTATCTTAGAATATATGTATGAGAATATTTTCCTTTTTAATCAGTATGAGAATATTTCAGATCTAATCTTCATACATCTGTATGAGAATATTCAGAATATTGAAAGGCAGGAATTAGGAAAAATTTGAATTTCAGCTGGATTTAGTATGTTCTAGTTTGGGGAGGGCACAGTGAGGAAAGAGTTGTGTTTTTATTTAGTTACAAATATACAAAAACACTAAAAATGTGTAAAATTTAAAAAAATATAAATCTTTCAAATATTCCTCTGTCATCAGTGGCAGAGAAAAAGTTTAGGAAATCAGGCATGGCACAGGTTTGAACAGGTGAGTGGTGCAGGATTTAATAGGCAAGAATAAATGTTGAAAGATAGTATTTTGGGCATCTGCCTTCTCATAGTCAATAAAGTGCCATTAAATAAGGAAAACTAATGCAGAACAGAAAAAGGGTCTCAAGGTTTAGGCAATTCAGGCATTGTGAAAGTGGTGACTAATATTTTGGGAAAGGGGTACTATGGAACGTTTTTCCTTTCCAATTCATTCATTTAAAAATATATTATTTTCTTAACATATAGGTACTGTTCTAAACTCAGTTTACAGCAATTATTTTGAAATTAAATAAAATGCTAGTTAAAAAATTAAAATTAATTTGATTTTTTTTTTTAAGTTTGACTCATGGGGCTTCCCTGGTGGTGCAGCGGTTGAGAGTCTGCCTGCCGATGCAGAGGATGCAAGTTCGTGCCCTGGTCTGGGAAGATCCCACATGTCGCGGAGCGGCTGGGCCCATGAGCCATGGCCGCTGAGCCTGTGCGTCTGAAGCCTGTGCTCCGCAACGGGAGAGGCCACAACAGTGAGAGGCCCACGTACCAAAAAAAGAAAAAACAAAAGTCTGACTCATGGTTCATATTCTCATTAGGGAAACATTTTAAACAAGTAATCAAGGAAACATAATTTTAGGTAATGCAAAGAATAATAAAGCCAAATGAGCAAAATAAAGAGTTAATAGTGACTTCAGGGAAGATTATTTTACTTAAGGTGGTCAAAAGCCTATCTGATGAAATACATTTGAAGAGAGTTACAAATGGCAAGAGGAAGTGAGTCAAACCAATATCTGAAAACCAGCTTTTCACACAGAGGGAATAGTGTGTACAGTTCTCTTAATCAAAGTTTGACTGTAGAGGGAACAGCAGGAGGGAAGCAAAGAGTGCAGGGCAGTAAGATTGGAGACCCCTACACAGTAGACTAGGTAAAGTCAAGTAGACCAGTAGACCTTGATAAGGAGTTTGGTTTTAATCTAAACATTCTTGGAGACCATTTGCAGAGTTTAGGACAATGGAGTGACATGAACTTTTTTTTTTTTTTTTTCGGTACGTGGGCCTCTCACTGTTGTGGCCTCTCCCATTGCAGAGCACAGGCTCCGGACACACAGGCTCAGCAGCCATGGCTCACGGGCCTAGCCGCTCCGTGGCATATGGGATCTTCCTGGATCGGGGCACAAACCTGTGTCCCCTGCATCGGCAGGCGGACTCTCAACTGCTGTGCCACCAGGGAAGCTCGACATGAAATAATTTTAAGGTTTATAAGATCACACTGGCAACTGCCTGAAGGATTGATTTGATTTGATTTGATTTTAATTAATTTATTTATTTATTTATTTATTTTTGGCTATGTTGGGTCTTCATTCCTACATGTGGGCTTTCTCTAGTTGCAGAGATTGGGGGTTACTCTTCATTGTGGTGCACGGGCTTCTCATTGCGGTGGCTTCTCATGATGGAGCATGGGCTTTAGGCATGTGGGCTTCAGTAGTTGTGGCTCACGGGCTCAGTAGTTGTGGCACATGGGCTTAGTTGTAACCCGGAATGTGAGATCTTCTAAGACGAGAGATCGAACCTGTGTCTCCTGCATTGGCAGGTGGATCCGTAACAACTGCACCACCAGGGAAGTCCAGGATTGATTTTAAGGTAGGTGGAAGAGTAGAGGCAGGAAGAAAAATTTGGGAATTATTGCAGCAATTTAGAGAGATATGAATGTGTTTTAGACTAGGATGGCTAGTTAATGGCTCGATTTCTGGTATATTTTGAAGGAGAAGTAAATGAAAATTCCTGATGAGTTGGATATGGGTTTGAGGCAAATACAGAAGTCAACGTTGACAACATTTTTGGTTAGCTTTTTGACCTAACCACTTGAGTGAAGGTGGTACCATTTCCTCTGATGGGGAAGACTGGGCTAAAAGTGTTCTTTGAGAAAAATAATCTTTGGCCACAATAACATTGAGAACACCACCCAAAGAGAATTGTCACTTAAACTGGGGAATATGAAGATAGAGCTCAGGGGAGAAATTGAGTTTGAGGATAAAAGCTTGGATTCATGAGAACATTGAGTGTATTTTTAAATACATAATCCCCAGGATTAGATGCTGGGATTATAATCCTTATCCCACTATAGATTTAATAATGTCAATAAGGTAATTATTAATTTTCTGCTTAGGCAAAATAGTACCATGATACATTTTTTTCTTTAAAAAAAATTATTATCTTAAAATAAACCTAGAACATTCTGTAGGTGGTCTTGAATCCCTTTTTGTACCTATTTTCTTTCTTTCTTTCTTTTTTTTTTTTTGCGGTATTCAGGCCTCTCACTATTGTGGCCTCTCCCACTGCAGAGCACAGGCTCCGGACGCACAGGCTCAGCGGACATGGCTCATGGGACTAGCCGCTCCGCGGCATGTGGAATATTCTCGGACCGGGGCACAAACTTGTGTCCCCTGCATCGGCAGGTGGACTCTCAACCACTGCACCACAAGGGAAGCCCTGTACCTCACCTCTCTTTTTCTTTTTTTTTTTGCGTTTTATTATTATTTTTAATTAGTTTCTGCTTTATAACAAAGTGAATCAGTCATACATATACATCTGATCCCAAATTCCTTCCCTCTTGTGTCTCCCTCCCTCCCAACCCTCCCTATCCTACCCCTCCAGGCGGTCACAAAGCACCGAGTTGATCTCCCTGTGCTATGCGGCTGCTTCCCACTATCTACCTTACGTTTGGTAGTGTATATATGTCCATGCCTCTCTTTCGCTTTGTCACAGCTTACCCTTCCCGCCCCTAACATCCCCAAGTCCACTCTCAGTAGGTCGGTGTCTTTATTCCCATTTCACCCCTAGGTTCTTCATGACATTTTTTTTTCTTAAATTCCACATATATGTGTTAGCATACGATATTTGTCTTTCTCTTTCTGACTTACTTCACTCTGTATGACAGACTCTAGGTCCATCCACCTCAGTACAAAGAGCTCAGTTTCATTTCTTTTTATGGCTGTGTAATATTCCATTGTATATATGTGCCACATCTTCTTTATCCATTCATCTGATGATGGACTCTTAGGTTGTTTCCATCTCTGGGCTATTGTGAATAGAGCTGCAATGAATATTTGGGTACATGTCTCTTCTTGAATTATGGTTTTCTAAGGGTATATGCCTAGTAGTGGGATTGTTGGGTCATATGGTAGTTCTAATTTTAGTTTTTTAAGGAACCTCCATACTGTTCTCCATAGCGGCTGTACCAATTCACATTCCCACCAGCAGTGCAAGAGTGTTCCCTTTTCTCCACACCCTCTCCAGCATTTATTGTTTCTAGATTTCTGGTTGATGGCCATTCTGACTGGTGTGAGATGATATCTATTGTAGTTTTGATTTGCATTTCTCTAATGATTAATGATGTTGAGCATTCTTTCATGTGTTTGTTGGCAGTCTGTATATCTTCTTTGGAGAAATGCCTATTTAAGTCTTCTGCCCATTTTTGGATTGGGTTCTTTGTTTTTTTGCTATTGAGCTGCATGAGCTGTTTATAAATTTTGGAGATTAATCCTTTGTCAGTTGCTTCCTTTGCAAATATTTTCTCCCATTCTGAGGGTTGTCTTTTGGTCTTGTTTATGGTTTCCTTTGCTGTGCAAAAGATTTGGAGTTTCATTAGGTCCCATTTGTTTATCTTTGTTTTTATTTCCATTTCTCTAGGAGGTGGGTCCAAAAGGATCTTGCTGTGATTTATGTCATAGAGTGTTCTGCTTATGTTTTCCTCTAAGAGTTTGATAGTGTCTGGCCTTACATTTAGGTCTTTAATCCATTTTGAGCTTATTTTAGTGTATGGTGTTAGGGACTGATCTAATCTCATACTTTTACATGTCCCTGTCCAGTTTTCCCAGCACCACTTATTGAAGAGGCTGTCCTTTCTCCACTGTACATTCCTGCCTCCTTTATCAAAGATAAGGTGACCATATGTGCTTGGGTTTATCTCTGGGCTTTCTATCCTGTTCCATTGATCTTTCTTTCTGTTTTTGTGCCAGTCCCACACTGTCTTGATTACTGTAGCTTTGTAGTATAGTCTGAAGTCAGGGAGCCTGCTTCCTCCAGCTCCGTTTTTCATTCTCAAGACTGCTTTGGCTATTTGGGGTCTTTTGTTTTTCCAAACAAATTTTGAAATTTTTTGTTCTAGTTCTGTGAAAACTGCCAGTGGTAGTTTGATAGGGATTGCATTGAATCTGTAGATTGCTTTGGGTAGTAGAGCCATTTTCACAATATTGATTCTTCCAATCCAGGAGCATGGTATATCTCTCCATCTATTTGTTTCATCTTTAATTTCTTTCATCAGTAGCTTATAATTTTCTGCATACAGGTCTTTTGTCTCCTTAGGTAGGTTTATTCCTAGATATATTATTCTTTTTTGTTGCAATGGTAAATGGGAGTGTTTTCTTGATTTCACTTTCAGATTTTTCATCATTAGTGTACAGGAATGCCAGAGATTTCTGTGCATTAATTTTGTATCCTCCTACTTTACCAAAATCATTGATTAGCTCTAGTAGTTTTCTGGTAGCATCTTTAGGATTCTCTATGTATAGTATCATGTCATGTGCAAACAGTGACAGCTTTACTTCTTCTTTTCCAATTTGGATTCCTTTTATTTCCTTTTCTTCTCTGATTGCTGTGGCTACAACTTCCAAAACTAGGTTGAATAAGAGTGGTGAGAGTGGGCAGCCTTGTCTTGTTCCTGATCTTAGTGGAAATGGTATCAGTTTTTCACCATTGAGGACTATGTTGGCTGTGGGTTTGTCATATATGGCCTTTATTAGGTTGAGGAAAGTTCCCTGTATGCCAGCTTTCTGCAGGGTTTTTATCATAAATCAGTGTTGAATTTTGTCAAAAGCTTTCTCTGCATCTATTGAGATGATCATATGGTTTTTCTTCTTCAATTTGTTAATATGGTGTATCACATTGATTGATTTGCGTATATTGAAGAATCCTTGCATTCCTGGAATAAACCACACTTGATCATGTTGTATGATCCTTTTAATGTGTTGTAGGATTCTGTTTGCTAGTATTTTGTTGAGGATTTTTGCATCTATGTTCATCAGTGATATTGGCCTGTAGTTTTCTTTCTTTGTGACATCCTTGCCTGGTTTTGGTATCAAGGTGATGGTGGCCTCGTAGAATGAGTTTGGGAGTGCTCCTCCCTCTGCTATATTTTGGAAGAGTTTGAGAAGGATAGGTGTTAGCTCTTCTCTAAATGTTTGAAAGAATTCGCCTGTGAAGCCTTCTGTTCCTGGGCTTTTGTTTGTTGGAAGATTTTTAATCACAGTTTCAATTTCAGTGCTTGTGATTGGTCTATTCATATTTTCTATTTCTTCCTGATTCAGTCTTGGCAGGTTGTGCATTTCTAAGAATTTGTCCATTTCTTCCAGGTTGTCCATTTTATTGGCATAGAGTTGATTGTAGTAATCTCTCATGATCTTTTGTATTACTGCAGTGTCATTTGTTACTTCTCCTTTTTCATTTCTAAATCTATTGATTTGAGTCTTCTCCCTTTTTTTCTTTATGAGTCTGGCTAATTGCTTATCAATTTGTTTATCTTCTCAAAGAACCAGCTTTTAGTTTTATTGATCTTTGCTATCGTTTCCTTCATTTCTTTTTTATTTATTTCTGATCTGATGTTTATTATTTCTTTCCTTCTGCTAACTTTGGGGGTTTTTTGTTCTTCTTTCTCTAATTGCTTTAGGTGCAGGTTCAGGATGTTTACTCGAGATGTTTCCTGTTTCTTAAGGTTGGACTGTATTGCTATAAACTTCCCCCTTAGAACTACTTTTGCCGGGTCCAATAGGTTTTGGGTCATCGTGTCTCCATTGTCATTTTTTCTAGGTATTTTTTAATTTCCTCTTTGATTTCTTCAATGATCACTTCGTTATTGACTAGTATATTGTTTAGCCTCCATGTGTTTGTATTTTTTACAGATATTTTCCTGTAATTGATGTCTAGTCTCATAGCATTGTGGTCAGAAAAGATACTTGATATAATTTCAATTTTCTTAAGTTTACCAAGGCTTGATTTGTGACCCAAGATATGATCTATCCTGGAGAATGTTCCATGAGCACTTGAGAAAAATGTGTATTCTCTTGTTTTTGGATGGAATGTCCTATAAATATCCATTAACTTGTTTAACGTATCATTTAAAACTTGTGTTTCCTTATTTTTTTTTTCATTTTGGATGATCTGTCCATTGTTGAAAGTGGAGGTGTTAAAGTCCCCTACTATGAGTGTGTTACTATCGATTTCCCCTTTTATGGCTGTTAGTATTTGCCTTAGGTATTGAGGTGCTCCTATGTTGGGTGCATAAATATTTACAATTGTTATATCTTCTTCTTGGATCGATCCCTTGATCATTATGTAGTGTCCTTCTTTGTCCCTTCTAATAGTCTTTATTTTAAAGTCTATTTTGTCTGAATATGAGAATTGCTACTCCAGCTTTCTTTTGATTTCCATTTGCATGGAATATCTTTTTCCATCCCCTTACTTTCAATCTGTATGTGTCTCTAGGTCTGAAGTGGGTCTCTTTTAGACAGCATATATATGGGTCTTGTTTTTGTATCCATTCAGCCACTCTGTGTCTTTTGGTGGGAGCATTTAGTCCATTTACATTTAAGGTAATTATTGATATGTATGTTCTTATTCCCATTTTCTTAATTGTTTTGGGTTCGTAATTGTAGGTCTTTTCCTTCTGTTGTGTTTCTTGCCTAGAGAAGTTCCTTTAGCATTTGTTGTAAAGCTGGTTTGGTGGTGCTGAACTCTCTCAGCTTTTGCTTGTCTGTAAAGGTTTTAATTTCTCCATCAAATCTGAATGAGATCCTTGCTGGGTAGAGTAGTCTTGGTTGCAGGTTTTTCTCCTTCATCACTTTAAGTATGTCCTGCCACTCCCTTCTGGCTTGTAGAGTTTCTGCTGAGAGATCAGCTGTTAACCTGATAGGGATTCCTTTGTGTGTTATTTGTTGTTTTTCCCTTGCTGCTTTTAATATGTTTTCTTTGTTTTTAATTTTTGACAGTTTGATTAATATGTGTCTTGGCGTATTTCTCCTTGGATTTATTCTGTATGGGACTCTCTGTGCCTCCTGGACTTGATTAACTCTTTCCTTTCCCATATTAGGGAAGTTTTCAACTATAATCTCTTCAAATATTTTCTCAGTCCCTTTCTTTTCCTCTTCTTCTTCTGGAACCCCTATAATTTGAATGTTGGTTCATTTAATGTTGTCCCAGAGGTCTCTGAGACTGTCCTCTGTTCTTTTCATTCTTTTTTCTTTATTTTGCTCTGCATCAGTTATTTCCACTATTTTATCTTCCACCTCACTTATCCATTCTTCTGCCTAGTTATTGTGCTATTGATCCCATCTAAAGTATTTTTAATTTCATTTATTGTGTTTTTAAACAATGCTTGATTCATCTTTAGTTCTTCTAAGTCCTTGTTTACTGTTTCTTGCATTTTGTCTATTCTATTTCCAAGATTTTGGATCCTGGAAATAGAATCTTGGATCATCTTTACTATCATTATTCTGAATTCTTTTTCAGGTAGACTGCCTATTACCTCTTCATTTGTTGGGTCTGGTAGCTTTTTATCTTGCTCCTTCACCTGCTGTGTGTTTTTCTGTCTTCTCATTTTGCTTGTCTTACTGTATTTGGGGTCTCCTTTTTGCAGGCTGCAGATTCGTATTCCCATTGTTTTTGGTGTGTGTCTCCAGTGGCTAAGGTTGTTTCAGTAGTTTGTGTAAGCTTCCTGGTTGGGGGGACTAGTGCCTGTGATCTGTTGGTTGAGGCTGGATCTTGTCTTTCTGGTGGACAGGTCCACGTCTGGTGGTGTGTTTTGGGGTGCCTGTGGCCTTATTTTGTTTTTAGGCAGCCTCTCTGCTAATGGGTGGTGTTGTGTTCCTGTCTTGCTCGTTGCTTGTCATAGGGTGACCTGCACTGTAGCTTGCTGGTCGTTGACTGAAGCTGGATGCTGGTGTTGAGATGGAGATCTCTGGGTGATTTTTGCCTCTTGATATTATTTGGAGCTGGGAGGTCTCTTGTGAACCTGTGTCCTGAAGTTGGTTCTCCCACTTCAGAGGCACAGCACTGACTCCTGGCTGCAGCACCAAGAGCCTTTCATCTACCCAGCTCAGTATAAAAGGGAGAAAAAGTAGAAAGAAAGAATTAGTAGAACAAAGAAAGAGAGAGAGAAAGAAAGGAAGAAGGAAAGAAAGGAAGGAAGGTAGGATGGAAGGAAGGAAGAAAGAAAGGAGGGAGGGAGGGAGGAAGGACGGAAAGAAAGAAAGAAAGGAGGTAGGGAGGGAGGAAGGAAAGAAAAAGAAAGAGTGAAAGGAAGAAGGAAGGGAGGGAGGGAGGAGGGAAGAAAGAAAGAAAGAAAGTCAGGAGGGAGGGAGGAAGGGAAGAAAGAAAGAAAGAAAGAAAGAGGCAGAGGGAGGGAGGGAGGAAGGGAAGGTAGGAAAAAAAGAAAGAGAGAAGATAAAGTAAAATAGAATAAAGTATAAAATATAGTAGCATTATTAAAATTAAATTATTGGAAAAAAAACGGACAGATAGAACCCTGAGATATATGATGGAAGCAAAGCTATACAGAGAAAATGTCACACAGAAGCATACTCATACACATTCACAAAAAGAGAAGAGGGGGAAAAAATCAAAAATCTTGCGCTCAAAGTCCACCTCCTCAATTTGGGATAATTCGTTGTAAAAAGAGGAAAAGGGGAAAATGTCTGAAATCTTGCTCTCAAAGTCCACCTCCTTAATTTGGCATAATTCGTTGTAAAAAGAGGAAAAGGGGAAAAAAATCTTAAATCTTGTCCTCAAAGTCCACGTCCTCAATTTGGGATGATTTGCTGTCCATTCATGCACTACACAGACGCAGGGCACATCAAGTGGACCATGGAGCTTTAATCTGCTGCCTCCGAGGCTGCACAGAGAGATTTCCCTGTCTCTTCTCTGCTCTCACAGTTCCCGGGTCTCAGCCTTGGACCTGGCCCCGCCTCTGCACATAGGTCACCGGAGGGCATCCGTTCTTCGCTCAGACAGGACGGGTTTAAATGAGCCGCTGATTCGGGGGCTCTGGCTCACTCAGGCCAAGGGGAGGGAGGGGCACGCAGTGTGGGGCAGGCCTGTGGGGGCAGAGGCTGGTGTGACGTTGTACCAGCCCGAGACACTCCATGCACTTTCCCAGGGAAGCTGTCCCTGTGTCCTGGGGCCCCAGCAGTGGCGGGCTGCACAGGCTCCCTGGAAGGGAGTGTGGACAGTGACTTGCGCTCACACACAGGCCTTGTGGCGGTGGCAGCAGCAGCCCCAGCGTCCCACGGTCTCTGGAGTCCGCGCCTTCAGCCGCGGCTCGCGCCCGTCCCTGGAGCCTCTTTAAGCAGCGCTCCCAATGCCCTCTCATCGCGTACCAGGAAACAAAAGGGAAGAAAAAGTCTCTTGCCTCTTCGGCAGCTCCAGACCCTTTCCCCGGACTCCCTCCAGGCTAGCTGTGGTGCACTAACCCCTTCAGGCTCTCTTCCTGCCGCCAGCCCCAGTCCTCTCCCTGCACTCCGACTGAAAGCCAGTACCCGAGCCTCAGCTCCCAGCCCCGCCCACCCCGGCGGCTGAGCAGACAAGCCTCTCGGGCTGGTGTGTGCCTGAGGGCACCCATCCTCTGTGCAGGAATCTCTCTGCTTTGCCCTCCGCACCTCTGTTGCTGTGCTCTCCTCAGCTACTCCGAAGCTTTCCCCCTCCGCCACCTGCAGTCTCCACCCATGAAGGGGCTTCTAGTGTGTGGAAACCTTTCCTCCTTCACGGCTCCCTCCCACTGGTGCATGTCCCATCCCTATCCTTTTGTCTCTGTTTATTCTTTTTTCTTTTGCCCTACCCAGGTATGTGGGGAGTTTCTTGCCTTTTGGGGGGTCTGAGGTCTTCTGTCAGCGTTCAGTAGGTGTTCTGTAGGAGTTGTTCCACGTGTAGATGAATTTCTGATGTATCTGTGGTGAGGAAGGTGATCTCCGTGTCTTACTCTTCCGCTATCTTCCTCCTGTCTCACCTCTTCTCTTTGAAAAAAGAAAATAGTTTCAAAGTCAAACATTGAGAGAATAATTCAAAACGTGTCTTACAAATATAGCTTCTCATTTTTCACATAGCAGTTACTTAGTAAATATTTTTTTTTGCAGTAGACTAAATTTATGAGCAAAGACTAAGCATTATTTGAAAAATTATTAGCAAAATTAGTCAATTAACTAAATGAATCAATCTACAACATACTCAAACCCACGACCTAAATATTTAAATAGTTTAAGTGAATAATTTTTTAAAGTAGTGAACATCAGAATTACTTGGGGAGCTGTTTCAAAAGCTGACGCCCAAGTGTCACTTCCCCAAACTGTGAAATCTGATTCAGTGGATAGATGTAGGGAACTGGCATGTATATTGGGAAAAGAGTAATGTATCCTAGTTTAAAACCACTGACTTAGCAAAAAGGGCTATTATTGGCACTGTTGACCTTAATCTTTCTGACTCACTTTTCTTCTCTTTCTTCTAACCAAACATTCATTTCAAGTTTAAACCTTGTACAGATAAATTAACTCATCCATTAAGCTACCATAAAGGTTTGCCTTATATTGAGTCAGTCTTTTTGAGGTGATTTTGGATAACTTTGATTGCATCCATTATGCATGGATTTTGTAGGTTAATTTATAGGTAATAAATTTTCCTTTTATTTTAAGTAAGCAGACAGTCTCTCTTTTTGTTTTTTTTTTTTTTTTTTTTTGCTTCTTGTTCACTTTTGTCCATCTCTTAACAAAGCTAACATCTTTTTTTTTAAAGTTTTTTCTAAACAATATAAATACTTTTACTGGTCCCCAATCCATCATTCAGGAAACCATACTATTGTTAAATTAGTTTCCATATACTTTTTAAAATTTGCCTTGAGAATCTTCACCTATATGCATGATATAAATCAATTAATTATTTCCTAAAATTCCACCCCTCTTCAGAGGGGCCTGTCTTCAATGAAGTATTAACTTCATTTAAAAAGTTTAGTGTTTGGCTTCCCTTGTGGCACAGTGGTTGAGAGTCTGCCTGCTGATGCAGGGGATGCGGGCTCCTGCCCAGGTCTGGGAAGATGCCATGGCCACTGAGCCTGCGTGTCCGGAGCCTGTGCTCCACAATGGGATAGGCCACAACAATAAGAGGCCCGTATACCACAAAAACAAAACAAACAAAAAAAACTTTTAGTGTCCCTGGAAAAGCATAGCTTTATTTCAGAATACACACCACATATTCAAATATGATCAAAATATTTTTATACTTTCTGAATTTAAAGTCTTGTCTTTTATAAACAATAGTAAAATTATTTTTATGTTTTTATACTTAGGACTTTGTTTTTATTTTGAAATCTGTTCTGTATTATACAAAGAGATTTTATATTCTGCAGTTTCCTGGGCAAAATTCCCATTGAATTCCCTGCACTGATCATCTAAGAGCTGTTTGTTTGTGAAACAAATTCAGACTATGCAATGGAGTATACAGTGGAGATAGTGAGGTTAATTTTACTCTGGATTTATGGTGTCCTTTTCTTGGCAATTGCAAAATTTCTCAATGCCATATCTATAAACACACTAATTTGTCTAAGTTTTGGAATGTAAATACATTGTTAATGAACATCTATATTTATTAAAATTCTTTTCCATATCTAAATGTTTATTTCTATTATTTTGGAAATGGTGAGACAAACTTTTGAGAAGCACACTGAAGAAACCATTTGGAATGTAAATGGTCACCCAGTAAATATGTTCATGTGGAAAATCAAAATGGATTCTGTTAGAGAAGATGGGAGTGAGGGAGAGCCAACTGGAGTTCTGTGCTGCAGGAAATAAAAATTGATATTTTAAAAATTACATGTGTCAGATTGACCTGAGATATTACTACATCAAAATTTTAAAAAGATAAATTGGGAGAATTAATTTTCAATGTTCTAAGTAGAACTATATCATGTATTCAAAACCATTAACTTTTTTTTTAAACATCTTTATTGGAGTATAATTGCTTTACAATGGTATGTTAGTTTCTGCTTTATAACAAAGTGAATCAGCTATATATATATACATATATCCCCATATCTCCTCCCTCTTGAATCTCTCTCTCACCCTCCTTATCTCACCCCTCTAGGTGGTCACAAAGCACCGAGCTGATCTCCCTGTGCTATATGACTGCTTCCCACTAGTTATCTATTTTACATTTGGTAGTGTATATATGGTCATGCCACTCTCTCACTTCATCCCAGCTTACCGTTCCCCTTCACCGTGTCCTCAAGTCCACTCTCTACTTCAGTGTCTTTATTCCTGTCCTGCCCTTAGGTTCTTCAGAACCATTTTTTTTTTTTTTTAGATTCCATATATACATGTTAGCATACTGTATTTCTTTTTCTCTTTCTGACTTACTTCATTCTGTATGACAGTCTCTAGGTCCATCAACCTCATTACAAATAACTCAATTTCCTTTCTTTTATGACTGAGTACTATTCCATTGTATATATGTGCAACAACTTTATCCATTCATCTGTTGATGGACACTTAGGTTGTTTCCATGTCCTGGCTATCGTAAATAGAGCTGCAATGAACATTGTGGTACATGACTCTTTTGGAATTATGGTTTTCTCAGGGTATATGCCCCAACCCATTAACTTTTAAATAAATTCTAGTAGTTATGAAGAAAAAAATAAAACCTTACAATTTGATTCTGATCATCCCTGTCTTTAAAATTAACCTATTCTTAAAATTCTTCAATATTCCCTGTCATCAGGAATTTTTCACTTGCCAACATTTGTACTATATACCTCTCTGCTTTCCTCCATGTTGCTTGGCCTCTTCCTCCCTGTTCTCTGTTGCTCTCCACCATTGCCATCCTCCTCACCATCCACCTGTACTGTCTAACACTCTGCTATCAAACAAATAACGTGCTAAAAAGATCAGCTTATCTATCTCTTCTTCTGGCTCCTGCCACTTACAAGGTATGCCAGATGGCTGAAACTTGAAAACTAAACTCTCTATGTAGGGTTTTCTGTACATTAAGAAAACTTCTGTGTCCAGATTTTACTTAAAAAAAACAAAAAAAAAAAACAGTGATAGTAAAAATTATTTGGTCAAGAGTCAATATTTTAAAAGTATGCCAGATCAATGACAAATTTAAATCATTGATCTAGAAGAAGTTTCTCAACTAACTATTAAAGAATGTCTCAGGTAATTTACCTTGATATTTGGTGCTGTACTAGTCAGTGTTTTGGTTGCAAACAATAAAAACAAACTTTAGTCAATGTAAGAGGAAAGGGGATTAATTAAACTCATATCAAAAAGGTCATACACTCAGTGAGTGGCTGAAAAACTATGCTACAGCATAAACTTACTTCAGAAAGAGTTTCTGAGTGTCTATGGATACTATTTCTATGCCCCTGTAAGCTTATCTCCACAACAATTGTTGTCAATTAACAACTCTTCTACTTCAGTAGTCACAGAGCCTTGAAAACTGCAGCTACCACATACATTATTTAACTAAAGTTACATATTGTAAATTTGTGATGAAATAACCATCAGATTGCTTCTCAGATATTAAGGGTGTTTAAATCTGGTTAGAGCATAATTACAAATGCATTAGGATCCAGTCAATAGAAAGAAAGCACACCAATTATCCGAAAAAGAAAGATTTAACATAAAAAATGATTACTAGTAAAAAATGATTCTAAAAGTAGTTAAAGAGAACTTTAAATGATACACATTATAAATGGCACTATATTTATGTAGTAAATGTATGGAGTTCCAGCTTTCAGTTCATATGTAGAAGCTTGGAATTCACCACTCTTTCCTAACAACAAGTGAAAAGCTAAACAAACTGGAAAATCAACAACTCTGCATGAATCTAGAAGAGATCCTGTGACACAGGGCAAACTGCTGCCCCAAGTCTTGGGAGAGAGACAGGCAAATACAGGGAGTTGGGGCTACCAGAGCCCATACTCAGATATCATGAGTGGAAAACTCCTCTGGAATCAGTGCTGCAGGCAAAATTTGAAAGTTAAAAACTCCAGAGGGACCAAATCTGGGGTCCCCATGCTATCGTGAGATTTACTTTCAGGGACTCAATCATGTCACAACAGTAAATATCAGAGAAAACTTTCCTCCTGCTTCTGGCAGGTGGAGGGGACAAGGAACCATTTTAAAATACTACAGGCCATTCTGTTCTTCCTAAATAAGGCCTGCCCTCAGGAGAGGCTATTTAACCAGAGCTTAACCTGCTGGGGTATTAATTAGAGCCCTATTTAAAATGAGGGGAGGGAAGAACCCAATTCCAGGTTACTCTAGTCATTCTGTCTCACCTAAACTGGAAAAAAAAAAAAAAAAAAACTGAGAAACTTTTATGAAGATCATAGTCCAGAAGCAGAAGCTTCCTAAAAGGATGAAACCTAATCATAAAGCTTCCCTTCCCCTGACACCTCACCACTAAAAGCCTATTTACAGGAGTTCCTTTTAGCTGGGAGTAAGAAATGGCTGCTGGGCTGTTAATGATATTCACTGGAAGGTGTGTGCCTGACAAAACTCCCTGGAGGGTAAAAACCATGAGATCCCAGCACACTGCTCCCATGGAAGCCACCTGCTGGTGTGCCAGCAAAACACACTAGGTATCCTCTCAGTAAAATGCCAGTGAGACTTGCTGGCTGGTGATTACCACTGTGTTTTCCACAAAGTAATAGCAAGGAAACTGCTCCTTCAGATGCTGGGAATATGCAGGAAGGCGATAGCCACCAGGCCTTCTTCATACCACTGGAAGAATTCTGGTATTTGACTCTACTTGTGTGTCTAAGAGCATCAACAGGTGGTTTTAGAAGAAAAAGCATCCTCTTATGGCATCTGCAAAAAGTGAGGTTATCACAGTGTTTTCAAACAATGGGTGACTATTCACTTCTGACACAAGTGGAAAAGCTTCTTCCACTTACAAAGGAAGCTCAGATTTACTTGTGAGTTTGATGTATGCATTGCATCTAGGTTCAAACAAATGTTTTCGATTCCAAGATTGGTTCCTATTGTGAACTCAAGTGATGTTGTTATTTACCAACTTGCACAATTATTATATTCGATTCTTAAGCAATATCAGCTCTATGGCTAAAGAAATGAGATTTTTTATGAGGGCTTTCATGAAAGCCCTCTGATTTTCATATCATGATTTGAACCAAGGGTTAAACGACTTGAGCTGTCATTTATTTTTGTAAGTGCTCCAGTGCACTCAGCAGCTTCCTCTCATAACACAATGCTTATACGTACCATGATTGCTTAATAGTCCAGTGAAACAGCTACTTAGGCTCCCAAAGCATGGGCTTCAGTTGGCACTTAGAATTAACCACAGGTGGTAGTTTGGTTAATTGTGATACCATTGCCTGCCTTGAATTATTAGCATCCTACATCCCAGGGGTCAGGATGTCAGCACTGTGCACAAGCCCATGGGTAGGACCAAACCAATTCCTGAATCTCATCTTTAAAGATTTATCTCCTAGGGCCACTTCCAGTACTAATTCTGCATCAGTCAGGATACTGTTAGGATATAGAATCCATTACAGTAATTGACACAGGGAAAATGCACTATAAAGAATTATAACTAATTAAGGGTGATTACTAAACAAAAGACAACTTAAAAAATACAGAAATATCAAAAGTAAGGAGCAGGTACTACATCTAAGGCCAAGGGAGAGTATGCAAGGAGTAAAGAAAGAACTTGGAAGAATTACTCTCCACTCCAACCCAGGCTGAAATTCAGACTTTGTTGGCAAAAGTGTGTTTGTGGCCCACTGGATAACAAAATTCGCAGAGTTATAGCAGACCAGAGCTGCTGAGCAGAGGGCTGCCAACAAGGATGCCAGCTGTCCCGGGCTGGCAAGCAGAAAACTCCCACTGAACATAGTGTTGCTAGATAAAATAGAGAATGCTGGGCAAAATCTGAATAATAGATAAATAATGAATAAAAGGTTAATATAAGTATATCCCCAATATTGCAGAAATAGTGTTAATCTGAAATTCCAAATTAACTAGGTGTCTTATGTCTTTATTTGCTAAATAAGGCAACCCTACTCTGCAGTGATGTGAAACTAGCTGGAAGGCATGCACCACTGGGTCTCCTACACACCATTAGCAAGAAAGCTGCCCATTAGGATACTGGTGAATCTTGCTGAAGGCACAGTCCCAACAGGCATTCCTCAAGCCACTGACCATCAGAGGAAGGAAGAAAAAAAAACACACCAGAACCAAGAAGAAAACCTCCTTCTACTTTTCCTTCTAGATTCCTTTTAATGCCATCTGATGATAAACATTGTACCAGATATCAAAGAAAGAATGACTTGAGGTGGAGCCACACCAATTACACAAGACAAGGCAAGAAAGGGTGGATTTAGAGCTGAAAGAAAACAAATTGGTAACTCTCATGATAAGTATTCACTGTAGATATCTTTAAAAATATGATTTTATACCTAATTTGAACAAAATTATACAAGCAATTATATTTAAAGCTGCTTAAATCACCAATTCTATATTTGTATCTTTAATTTTGAATCAAGTTAGCGTTTGTTTTCTATTCAAGGATTTTTAACACATTATAATGTTACACATTTATAATATTTGTCTAAAAATTTATTTCAAAATGACACTTTTAAATGGTGGCTACAATCATTAGTGGTGGGGAACAAATCAAAGCCCTATGTAATTAATCATTTATTCATAACTTCATAATTCATTGCTGTAGTTATACTTAAAAACCACCAAATTTAGAATTTGATAGACTGGAGAAATGAGCTAAACATAGTGATTCTCTGAATATATGAGTTTTTTTTTTTCTTATACTAGTGACATTTTGCAATGATGGAGTTTCAGTAAACTGCTATTAGATACATTTTTCTGGAGTAGAAAAATAGCAACTGTTAATTTTGGTTGGATAGGAAGGCCTACAATTATATTCTCTTCTACCAGCAGAGCTATTGAAGATCTCCACGTTGTACAGCAACTTATAGTAGCTCAGTTTTGGGGGATCTATATGTCCAACCCATTGTGTAGTTCTACTATATAGGGACATATGATTAAGATATTTTTCCCCCACATCAGGTAAAATGTGAAGCATCTGAGGATTTTATCCCAGAAAAAACAAAGACTGAAGCTGTTTGAAGAGGTGATGGGTTGGGTTTGGGTGGTTCAGTCTCAGTGACAAAAATTGGGGGTCTTATCAGCCATACAATAGGTAAGGCTTGATCATTATATTGTGGGTAACTGAAAATCAAAGCATTTAAAGGATCACATCATCACTTAATTGGACATTCAAAGGACTTCACTATCATTGAAAAGTTAGTTTTGAAAAAATTCAATAATTGAGAGGTAGAAAATGAAGGAACTTATCTGTCTTTGCTTGGGATTAATATGTAAATAAAAATAGTTTTCCTTGAGAATTAATAAATGGGTATAAACTTATGTGAGTTTAAATATTTCACCTCTTTCATGATCCAGAAACACCCAAGCCAACAACTTAATATAGAAAGTGATCTCAAGTGAAATCAAAAGTGAAAGAAACATGGCAAAAGTATTCTAGAGAGACATTTAATTCAGATTAGAGAGGATTCCCACAGATAAAGTATAACTGAATGTGAACTCATAACTCAAAATGACACAATACTTGTGCAAACAGTCTTTCAAGAGCAAGAATTTGCAGACAAACAAGATTTTGTGGGGTTTTTTAGAGGTAGATTTTTAATTAATTAATTAATTAATTTTTGGCTGTGTTGGGTCTTTGTTGCTGCATGCAGGCTTTCTCTAGTTGTGGCGAGAGGGGGCTACTCTTCGTTGTGGTGTGTGGGCTTCTCATTGCAGTGGCTTCTCTTTGATGTGCAGCACGGGCTTTAGGCACGTAGGCTCAGTAGCTGCAGCTCGAGGTCTCTAGAGTGCAGGCTCAGTAGTTGTGGCACACAGGCTTAATTGCTCCACAGCATTTGGGGTCCTCCCGGACCAGGGATCAAACCCGTGTCCCCTGCATCGGCAGATGGATTCTTAACCACTGCACCACCAGGGAAGTCCCCCAAACAAGATTTTTATGTAATAAAATAATTATATACAAACTCTTGTGATGAATATTAAATATAAAAAACTGAAAATGAATGAGCAGGACCAAAAATCAACAAAATAGAACGCCTGTGAATAAAATATATACTAAAGCCCAGTTCCTGTACATTGGACTGATGGGACTTAGCCGCCCACAAGCTGGGTTTTTTTATTTTATTTTATTTTTTTTGCTCTTTAAAAAAATTTTTTTCCCTCTCAAGATTTTTTCCCCCACTTAATTATTAAATAAGTAGTATGGGTATGTAATGCATACACATGGTTCAACGTTTAAAAAGAATTATAACCTATAGTTAAAAAGAATCTAGGAGAGAAGGAGGAAGATGGCGGAAGAGTAAGACGCGGAGATCACCTTCCTCCCCACAGATACATCAGAAATTCATCTACACGTGGAACAACTCCTACAGAACACCTACTGAACACTGACAGAAGACCTCAGACCCCCCAAAAGGCAAGAAACTCCCCACATACCTGGGTAGGTCAAAAGAAAAAAGAATAAACAGAGACAAAAGGATAGGGATGGGACCTGCACCAGTGGGAGGGAGCCGTGAAGGAGGAAAGGTTTCCACACACTAGAAGCCCCTTCACGGGTGGAGACTGCAGGTGGCAGAGGGGGAAATCTTCCGAGTAGCTGAGGAGAGCACAGCAACAGGGGTGTGGAGGGCAAAGCGGAGAGATTCCTGCACAGAGGATTGATGCCCTCAGGCACACACCAGCCCGAGAGGCTTGTCTGCTCGGCTGACGGTGTGGGCGGGGCTGGGAGCTGAGGCTCCAGTATCCGGTTTCAGGCAGAGCGCAGGGAGAGGACTGGGGCTGGCAGCAGGAAGAGAGCCTGAAGGGGTTAGTGCACCACGGCTAGCCCAGAGGGAGTCCGGGGAAAGGGTCTGGAGCTGCCGAAGAGGCAAGAGGCTTTTTCTTCCCTTTTGTTTCCTGGTGCGCGAGGAGAGGGCATTAAGAGAGCTGCTTAAAGAAGCTCCAGAGACGGGCGTGAGCCGTGGCTAAAGGAGCGGACCCCGGAGACGGGCGTGGGACGCTGGGGCTGCTGCTGCCACCGCCACAAGGCCTGTGTGTGAGCGCAGGTCACTGTCCAACCCACTTCCGGGGAGCCTGTGCAGCCCGCCACTGCCGGAGTCCTGGGACACAGGGACAGCTTCCCCGGGAAAGCGCACAGAGCGCCTACGGCTGGTGCAATGTCACGCCGGCCTCTGCCACCATAGGCCCGCCCTGCACAGCATGCCACTCCCTCCCCTCGGCCTGAGTGAGCCAGATCCCCCGAATCAGCGGCTCCTTTAAACCCGTCCTGTCTGAGCAAAGAACGGATGCCCTCTGACGACCTACGTGCAGAGGCGGGGCCAGGTCCAAGACTGAGACCCGGGAGCTGTGAGAGCAGAGAAAAGACAGGGAAATCTCTCTGTGCAGCCTCAGAGGCAGTGGATTAAAACTCCAGGGTCTGCTTGATGTGCCCTACGTCTGTGGAGTGCATGAATGGACAGCGAATCATCCCTAATTGAGGAGGTGGACTTTGAGGACAAGATCTAAGATTTTTTCCCCTCTTCCTCTTTTTACACCGAATTATCCCAAATTAAGGAGGTGGAATTTGAGGGCAAGATTTCAGACTTTTTCCCCTTTTCCTCTTTTTACAATGAATTATCCCAAATTGAAGAGGTGGACTTTGAGAGCAAGATTTTTGATTTTTCCCCCTCTTCTCTTTTTGTGAATGTGTATGAGTATGCTTCTGTGTGAGATTTTCTCTGTATAGCTTTGCTTCCACCATATATCCCAGGGTTCTATCTGTCCGTTTTTTTTTTCAATAATTACTTTTTAATTTTAAAAACGCTACTATATTTTATACTTTATTCTATTTTACTTTATCTTCTCTCTTTCTTTTTTTCCTACCTTCCCTTCCTCCCTCCCTCCCTCCACCCCTCCATTCTTTCTTTCTCTCTTTCCTTCCTTCCTCCCTCCCTCCTATGTTTCTTTCCTTCTTTCTTTCTTTTTTTCATTCTTCCTTTCTTTCTTTCTTTCCTTCCTTGCACCCACCCTCCCTTCTTCCTTTCACTCTTTCTTTTCTTTCCTTCCTCCCTCCCTCCCTCCTTTCTTTGTGTCTTTCCTCCCTCCCTCCCTCCTTTCTTTCTTCCTTCCTTCCTTCTTTCCTTCCTATCTTTCCTTCTTCCTTTCTTCCTCTCTCTCTTTCTTTCTTCTACTAATTCTTTCTTTCTACTTTTTCTCCCTTTTATTCTGAGCGGGGTAGATGAAAGGATATTGGTGCTGCAGCCAGGAGTCAGTGCTGTGCCTCTGAAGTGAGAGAGCCAACTTCAGGACACGGGTCCACAAGAGAACTCCCAGCTCCACATAATATCAAGCGGCGAAAATCTCCCAGAGATCTCCATCTCAACACCAGCACCCAGCTTCAGTCAACGACCAGCAAGCTACAGTGCTGGTCACCATATGTCAAGCAACTAACAACACAGGAACACAACCATACCCATTAGCAGAGAGGCTGACTAAAAACATAATAAGGCCACAGGCACCCCAAAACACACCACCAGACGTGGACATGTCCACCAGAAATACAAGATGGAGCCTCAACCACCAGAACACAGGCACTAGTCCCCTTCATGAGGAAGCCTACACAACCTACTGAAATAACCTTAGCCACTGGGGACAGACACCAAAAGCAACGGGAACTACGAATCTGCAGCCTGCAAAAAGGAGAACCCAAACACAGTAAGATAAGCAAAATGAGAAGACAGAAAAACACACAACAGGTGAAGGAGCAAGATAAAAACCTACCAGACCCAACAAATGAAGAGGTAATAGGCAGTCTACCTGAAAAAGAATTCAGAATGATAGGAAAGATGATCCATGATTCTATTTCCAAGATCCAAAATCTTAGAAATAGAAAACACAAAATGCAAGAAACAGTAAACAAGGACCTAGAAGAACTAAAGATGAATCAAGCATCGATAAAAAACACAATAAATCAAATGAAAAATACTCTAGATGGGATCAATAGCAGAATAACTGAGGCAGAAGAATGGATAAGTGAGGTGGAAGATAAAATAGTGGAAATAACTGATGCAGAGCAAAATAAAGAAAAAAGAATGAAAAGAACAGAGGACAGTCTCAGAGACCTCTGGGACAACATTAAATGAACCAACAATCAAATTATAGGGGTTCCAGAAGAAGAAGAGGAAAAGAAAGGGACTGAGAAAATATTTGAAGAGATTATAGTTGAAAACTTCCCTAATATGGGAAAGGAAATAGTTAATCAAGTCCAGGAGGCACAGAGAGTCCCAAACAGAATAAATCCAAGGAGAAATACACCAAGAAACATAATAATCAAACTGTCAAAAATTAAACACAAAGAAATCATATTAAAAGCAGCAAGGGAAAAACAACAAATAACACACAAGAGGATCCCCATAAGGTTAACAGCTGATCTCTCAGCAGAAACTCTACAAGCCAGAAGGGAGTGGCAGGACATAATTAAAGTGATGAAGGAGAAAAACCTGCAACCAAGACTACTCTACCCAGCAAGGATCTCATTCAGATTTGATGGAGAAATTAAAACCTTTACAGACAAGCAAAAGCTGAGAGAGTTCAGCACCACCAAACCAGCTTTACAACAAATGCTAAAGGAACTTCTCTAGGCAAGAAACACAACAGAAGGAAAAGACCTACAATAACGAACCCAAAACAATTAAGGAAATGGGAATAGGAACATACATATCAATAATTACCTTAAATGTAAATGGACTAAATGCTCCCACCAAAAGACACAGAGTGGCTGAATGGATACAAAAACAAGACCCATATATATGCTGTCTAAAAGAGACCCACTTCAGACCTAGAGACACATACAGATTGAAAGTAAGGGGATGGAAAAAGATATTCCATGCAAATGGAAATCAAAAGAAAGCTGGAGTAGCAATTCTCATATCAGAAAAAATAGACTTTAAAATAAAGACTATTAGAAGGGACAAAGAAGGACACTACATAATGATCAAGGGATCGATCCAAGAAGAAGATATAACAATTGTAAATATTTATGCACCCAACATAGGAGCACCTCAATACATAAGGCAAATACTAACAGCCATAAAAGGGGAAATCGACAGTAACACACTCATAGTAGGGGACTTTAACACTCCACTTTCACCAATGGACAGATCATCCAAAATGAAAATAAATAAGGAAACACAAGCTTTAAATGATACATTAAACAAGATGGACTTAATTGATATTTATAGGACATTCCATCCAAAAACAAGAGAATACACATTTTTCTCAAGTGCTCATGGGACATTCTCCAGGATAGATCATATCTTGGGTCACAAATCAAGCCTTGGTAAATTTAAGAAAATTGAAATTGTATCAAGTATCTTTTCCGACCACAATGCTATGAGACTAGACATCAATTACAGGAAAAGATCTGTAAAAAATACAAATACTTGGAGGCTAAATGATACACTACTGAATAACGAAGTTATCACTGAAAAAATCAAAGAGGAATTTAAAAAATACCTAGAAACAAATGACAATGGAGACACGATGACCCAAAACCTATGGGATGCGGCAAAAGCAGTTCTAAGGGGGAAGTTTATAGCAATACATTCCCACCTTAAGAAACAGGAAACATCTCGATTAAACAACCTGACCTTGCACCTAAAACAATTAGAGAAAGAAGAATGAAAAAAACCCAAAGTTAGCAGAAGGAAAGAAATCATAAAGATCAGATTAGAAATAAATAAAAAAGAAATGAAGGAAACGATAGCAAAGATCAATAAAACTAAAAGCTGGTTCTTTAAGAAGATAAAAAAATTGATAAACCATTAGCCAGACACATCAAAAAAAAAGGGAGAAGACTCAAATCAATAGAATTAGAAATGAAAAAGGAGAAGTAACAACTGACGCTGCAGAAATACAAAAGATCATGAGAGATTACTATAAGCAACTCTATGCCAATAATATGGACAACCTGGAAGAAATGGACAAATTCTTAGAAATGCACAACCTGCCAAGACTGAATCAGGAAGAAATAGAAAATATGAATAGACCAATCACAAGCACTGAAATTGAAACTGTGATTAAAAATCTTGCAACAAACAAAAGCCCAGGACCAGATGGCTTCACAGGCGAATTCTTTCAAACATTTAGAGAAGAGCTAACACCTATCCTTCTCAAAATCTTCCAAAATATAGCAGAGGGAGGAGCACTCCCAAACTCATTCTACGAGGCCACCATCACCTTGATACCAAAACCAGGCAAGGATGTCACAAAGAAAGAAAACTACAGGCCAATATCACTGATGAACATAGATGCAAAAATCCTCAACAAAATACTAGCAAACAGAATCCAACAGCACATTAAAAGGATCATACACCATGATCAAGTGGGGTTTATTCCAGGAATGCAAGGATTCTTCAATATATGCAAATCAATCAATGTGATACACCATATTAACAAATTGAAGAAGAAAAACCATATGGTCATCTCAATAGATGCAGAGAAAGCTTTTGACAAAATTCACCACCCATTTATGATAAAAACCCTGCAGAAAGCAGGCATAGAGGGAACTTTCCTCAACATAATAAAGGCCATATATGACAAACCCACAGCCAACATTGTCCTCAATGGTGAAAAACTGAAACCATTTCCACTAAGATCAGGAACAAGACAAGGCTGCCCACTCTCACCACTCTTACTCAACATAGTTTTGGAAGTTTTAGCCACAGCAATCAGAGAAGAAAAGGAAATAAAAGGAATCCAAACTGGAAAAGAAGAAGTAAAGCTGTCACTGTTTGCAGATGACATGATACTATACATAGAGAATCCTAAGGATGCTACCAGAAAACTACTAGAGCTAATCAATGAATTTGGTAAAGTAGGAGGTTACAAAATTAATGCAGAGAAATCTCTGGCATTCCTATACACTAATAATGAAAAATCTGAAAGTGAAATCAAGAAAACACTCCCATTTACCATTGCAACAAAAAAGAATAATATATCTAGGAATAAACCTACTTAAGGAGACAAAAGACCTGTATGCAGAAAATTATAAGCTACTGATGAAAGAAATTAAAGATGAAACAAATAGATGGAGAGATATACCATGCTCCTGGATTGGAAGAATCAATATTGTGAAAATGACTCTACTACCCAAAGCAATCTACAGATTCAATGCAATCCCTATCAAACTACCACTGGCAGTTTTCACAGAACTAGAACAAAAAATTTCAAAATTTGTTTGGAAAAGCAAAAGACCCCAAATAGCCAAAGCAGTCTTGAGAACAAAAAACGGAGCTGGAGGAAGCAGTCTCCCTGACTTCAGACTATACTACAAAGCTACAGTAATCAAGACAGTGTGGGACTGGCACAAAAACAGAAAGAAAGATCAATGGAACAGGATAGAAAGCCCAGAGATAAACACAAGCACATATGGTCACCTTATCTTTGATAAAGGAGGCAGGAATGTACAGTGGAGAAAGGACAGCCTCTTCAATAAGTGGTGCTGGGAAAACTGTACAGGGACATGTAAAAGTATGAGATTAGATCATTCCCTAACACCATACACAAAAATAAGCTCAAAATGGATTAAAGACCTAAATGTAAGGCCAGAAACTATCAAACTCTTAGAGGAAAACATAGGTAGAACACTCTATGACATAAATCACAGCAAGATCCTTTTGGACCCACCTCTTAGAGAAATGGAAATAAAAACAAAGATAAACAAATGGGACCTAATGAAACTTCAATGCTTTTGCACAGCAAAGGAAACCATAAACAAGACCAAAAGACAACCCTCAGAATGGGAGAAAATATTTGCAAAGGAAGCAACTGACAAAGGATTAATCTCCAAAATTTATAAACAGCTCATGCAGCTCAATAGCAAAAAAACAAAGAACCCAATCCAAAAATGGGCAGAAGACTTAAATAGGTATTTCTCCAAAGAAGATATACAGATTTCCAACAAACACATGAAAGAATGCTCAACATCATTAATCATTAGAGAAATGCAAATCAAAACTACAATGAGATATCATCTCACACCAGTCAGAATGGCCATCATCAAGAAATCTAGAAACAATAAATGCTGGAGAGGGTGTGGAGAAAAGGGAACACTCTTGCACTGCTGGTGGGAATGTGAATTGGTACAGCCACTATGGAGAACAGTATGGAGGTTCCTTAAAAATCTACAAATAGAACTACCATATGACCTAGCAATCCCACTACTAGGCATATACCCTGAGAGAACCGTAATTCAAAAAGATACATGTACCAAAATGTTCATTGCAGCTCTATTCACAATAGCCCGGAGCTGGAAACAACCTAAGTGTCCATCATTGAATGAATGGATAAAGAAGATGTGGCACATATATACAATGGAATATTACACAGCCATAAAAAGAAATGAAACTGAGCTATTTGTAATGAGGTGGATAGACCTAGAGTCTGTCATACCGAGTGAAGTAAGTCAGAAAGAGAAAGACAAATACCATATGCTAACACATATATATGGAATTTAAGGAAAAAAAATGTCATGAAGAACCTAGGGGTAATACAGGAATAAAGACACAGACCTACTTGAGAATGGACTTGAGGATATGGGGAGGGGGAAGGGTAAGCTGTGACAAAGCGAAAGAGAGGCATGGACATATATACAGTACCAAACGTAAGGTAGATATCTAGTGGGAAGCAGCTGCATAGCACAGGGAGATCAGCTCGGTGCTTTGTGACCGCCTGGAGGGGTGGGATAGGGAGGGTGGGAGGGAGGGAGACACAAGAGTTAAGGGATGTCTGAACAGATGTATATGTATGACTGATTCACTTTCTTATAAAGCAGAAAGTAATAATATATATATATATATATATATATATATATATATAGTAAAAACACCCCACAAACCCTCAATGGATTGATCAAATAGCAAATAGTACATTAAATATAGCTGAATAGAGAATTAGTGAAGAATTAGAAGATACAGCAGGGAAATTATAGAAAATAAAAACAGGTATCCAAAGAGGTAGAAAACATGAAAGTTTCAATATATATCTAGTATAAATTCAAAAAGGGGAGACCATTAAAAAATAGGAGGGTAAAATCCTGAATCCACAAATTTGGTAATAAATGTATGTTTAAGCCTACATGGAACATTTATAAATATGAAAAACTGACAATATACTAAATGTCACAAAAGTGACTCTCAGCAAATGACAAAGAATCAGTATAATTCAGAGCATGTTCCCTAATCACAATATAAATATTATATTTCCATATTGATAGCTAACTTTAAAAAGCCCGATATATATGGAAGTTTTAAAATTAATATATAAATAGTTTATATGTCAAAGATTAAGTTCCAAAAGATAAAACTTTAGAACCAATTTTTCACCAAAATTACATATGAAAATTTGTTGGATCCAGCTAGGGTAATATTTAGAGGAGACATTTTTTTTTTTCCGTAAGCTTACGTTAGGGGAAAATGACTGAGAATTAAAGAGGTTAGAGTACAACCTGAGAAACTGGAAAATGAACTGAAGACCTATCTTAAGAAAATAATTAATGAACATAAAACCACAATAGAAAACAAACATATAAAATTTTGTATCAATAAAACCAAAAGCTTATTTTTATAAAGACTTCCAACATACCTAGACAAATAAAATAAAAGGATAATAATCACAAATATCAATGTGAGGATTTGAGATCTCAAAATGTACATGTTTTTATATTTTAAGATCCTTGAAATCAGGATGTATTACAATCAAGAATATTTCACAGTTTAATTGGTAAAGTTTCTTTTTTTTAATTAAAATCATATAAATTTGTGGAGCATCTTATAAATGACTAAATAAAATGTCATTATAAGAAAACACTATGATCAATTTTATGTCAACCAATTTGAAAATTAAGACAAAATTGATTTACAAAAATATAACAGCACAATTAACACAAAAAATAGAAAAATTAGATAGATATATTATAAAAATGCCTTAGCCTGGGTATCCTTAGAAACCTTAGACATAAGGTCTTTTATGTGGTACTTGTGTGAGAATGTGGTGCCATAGAGCAGGAGAGCAGGACAGGTGGAATGAAACTGAAAAACACGTACGTCCAACTTAAGGGTTAATCAAATTGTGCTCAACTCTAGGTAAATAATGCTGTATCTGAGGATATGTCTCAGAATTCTTCACCCAGGGGAAGGGAGGGGGAGCACTTATCCATTTGCTCTCATTCCTCACTGATCAAGTGTAGCCCAAGAGTCATTAATTTCTCTGCCCTTCCAGTTTGTGCATGAGATGAGTGAAGAGTGGTTCTGAAGATGGCAGAAAATGAGAGGTACCTGGAGTGGTTTCAGTTGATGGGTTGCCCAATTGTCCTTGCATAAAGCAAATCAACATCACAACAGCATAGAGTGCTCACTGTGCACTGATAAAGTTGAAGTGGTGTATAAGAGATAACCAAAGTAGATAGTTGTAAATTTACCAAGCAAAACAAGCCCAGGTATAAAGTCCAAAACATCTTGATAACAAAAATTGATAAGGAGAATATGAGAAAAAAACAATTACACGCCAACCTCACAAATATAGATGCAAATTCTTAATTACAATGTTAAGTTGAATCCATCAGTTTATATTTATAAAACAAAGCACTATTATAGTAATTTTGATTTAATCCAGAAATACATGGATAGTTTAACATTAAAAACAAGAACCTTATGATTCTTCACTTTTTCAATGAGACGTGGGGAAAATCTCTCCCTTTTCTGTCTCTGAACTTCATTGTATGAGGCTATGACATTTGGAACCTCCACAAGCATCTCTGACCATGGACACAAAGCCAAGAAGAGGATTCCAGAAAGGCTGGGTGCCACATGACTGTTCAGCTACTTCAGTCACCACCCTCCCTCTAAAATGCTTCTTGTGATTAGATACAGTAAATGTGCTTATTGACTAGGCTAAAACAAATAAACCTCCAAATCTTATGTTCATTATATTAACAAGTTAAAAGATGTTTTTAAAGTATGATCATTGCAACAGAAGCAGTTTTCAAATGATGACATTTGTGTATCTGAAATAAAAAGAAAAACTGACTTCATTGCTTACTGTAGTAAGGAATACCTAAGCTAGTCAGTCACAGTCTCCCAGGACAGAGCAGAATGCTAAACTTACATAGAGTGTTTAAGAATCAGGGGAGGGCTTCCCTGGTGGCGCAGTGGTTGAGAGTCTGCCTGCCGATGCAGGGGACACGGGTTCGAGCCCTGGTCTTGGAAGATCCCACATGCCGTGGAGCAGTTAGGCCCGTGAGCCATGGCTGCTGAGTCTGCGTGTCTGGAGCCTGTGCTCTGCAACGGGAGAGGCCACAACAGTGAGAGGCCCACGTAGCACAAAAAAAAAAAAAAAAAAAAAAAAAAGAATCAGGGGAATTCAGGAGTTGATCAACTTTAGATTTGAACATGGTGGGTGTCATCATTTGATTACTCAGAGGAGAGAATGTTGTTGATTGATTGATTCTTACAAGTGAGTTTATTTGAGTAAGTCTTCCCCTGATTGGCTGACTTGAAGAAGAAAATGGTTGACAGAGATTGGTAGGCCTGGAAACGTGTGCTCATTTAGGCACATTGTGGTAGAATAAATAGCTAAATCCAATTCTGGTGTCTGTAGAACAACGTGTATTTTCCTGAAATTGTGAGAATATTAAACCATGTAATGATGTTTATGGCAAAAGGATTGTCAAATCCTAATAGCATGGGATTTCCTTAACTGGCTAAGTGGTAGCTATAAAAAAAAAAAAACCTACCAAAAAAATTGTATATAGTGATGAAATGATAAGCACATTCTCTTAATAGGGACAAAGCAAAGATGTCCATTATCACCACTAATTTTCAGCATTTTACTGATGGTGCTAGCCTGCACAAAATGGCAAGAAAATGGAATTATGATAATTGGGCAGGATGAAAATGACATTGTTCTTAAACCACCATATATATACATTTTTAAAATCCAAAATGTTCTACAAAGATTGTAAGAGTAACTTTACTGTACAGGATCAATTGAGTTTTAGACATAGACAAAAACAGTAGAAAATATAATTTAAAAAATGTTTTGTAAAGCAATAAAAAGATATCTAGAATATATTTTAGAGTTCCATTTAGGAGTCTCTAGAGGACTGTGTGGTCTCATGACATTTCTCCAACTTTGGGAGTAAGGAAGAAGCCCCAGAGCATGAGTAAGACATCCCACATTCCATTCTCCCCCACGCTCACTTCAGCTATTATCATTGGAGGGTAAGAGGAAGTCCTGAAATTTGAGGTATAAGATTGCTCTGAACTTGGTTCTGCAGGAGTCAAGCCAGAGCCCCCAACCACAAGAACTTACCTGCTCCTAGAAAAATCTCCACATGCATAGACACTGTAGTTTTCTACTTTGAGATCATCAAGATTCATCAATCACAGAATATTTGATATTCTGGAGTTTTGTCACTTCCTATAAGAATCTCATGATTCCCAGATCATCACCACAAATTAACTACTCGAATTCCTTTCCTGAGCCCATCTCCTACCTCTCTCAAATTCCTGCATCCTTTTGTGTCTTGGAATTTTATTATAAAATTTGAAGATTCTCTTATATTCTCAATCTCTTCTCTAGTCCTTACTTTCAACTTCTCAATCGAACAGAAATCTAGAATCTCTTTTTCTCCCCAGGATTCTTATATGTACCCTTTTCAAATGGCAAGTTTAAAACATCTCCACCATTGTGCTATTTACTACTTTGGAAATATTTTTGAAGGTATTCTTGGAGATCTACAATAGATATAGCTTTCCAATTATGGATTAGTGTTTGCTCTGTCTGTTGCCAGGTGACTAGAAGAGAATTACTTTAAACACAATTTACTGTGGGATAGTTCCCTAGACCACGTTAGTGATGGACATTTTGGGTTGCACACTGCTGACAGGGCCGGCCAAGATTTTCCTCTTCTTCTTCTCTCTCTCTCTCTCTCTCTCTCTCTCTCTGAGCAACAATCCTTTGTAGTCTCCTGGGTGAAATAAGGGGGTAAGGGGGTAGGAGGTGGCTTACTTCTCATTCACTCTTACTCTGGTCTCATTTTAATGAGCAGAAAGGTCTACCAGAAACTTTAGGTTTTGACTTTCATTTTTGCAGGGCTTCAAAACTAAGGTATAATTTGTAAATCGACTGAGTTTTTGTGGCCAAGGGCCCTCAGATCTTCATATTTTCTGTCTGCCTCTCCAGTTGTCATTGCTTGCCTTGTAATTATGTACTATTTTTCATCTATTTTATGATTTTCAAGCATTCTATTTGATTTAGTATAATGAATTGAAAGTTTTTCCCAATAATATCCCACCTTTACAAAATCAGTTGTTAGAATATTATTTTCTGTATTTCATGCATGTAAACTGAAATAAAAGAAGAGAACTAGGAATTAAGTTTCCATATAGGACCCCAAAACCCATGATTAAACAATCTTATAATTATATAGGGACATTTTGCATTCACATATTAGAGGAATATTAAAAATAACAATCTGAGTTAGATTCGAATACCACAATACAAAGAAAGAAAAATTGAGGATTTTTCATATGTTTATAACTACACTAGTTCCTTGATAAGTTTGACCCAGCCATCTCTTTCTCAGAGAATAAAAAGAGGTCTAAAATTATGACATCCCATGGGCCCTGCTGTTTGACATCTTCTAGGGATTACATTTTTGAGACCAAGAATAAGTTATCCAGTAGAGTTTTAAGCCTGATTCTTCACTGATAGCCTGCAGAGAAGTTCAAACTTTTCTCCTACCCCTATCCTATTTGCTGTAGTTGACTCTACCACTGAGTGACAGCTACTACTTAGAGGAAATGTATGAGCTAACACTACTTATGGAGAGAGATTCAAAGTCACAAATTTCTAACCTAAAGCTGTTTCCAAAAGTTGGGTCCAGCTGCTTGCCTCTCAAAAGCCAGTACTCGAGAGGCAAGGTTGGTAGAAAGGAAAGTTTGCTCTATTCAGGAGGCCAGAAACTGGCAGAGAGGACAGACTCATGTCCAAAGGATGATGCCTCACTGCTGGTCAGTGGGCAAAAGCTTGTAAAGAGGAGTTTCAGGGGTGTGTATGTGGAGTGAGGGGGGTATATGCAGAACAGAGCAGTCAACTCTGACAGTCATCTTGAAATTGCTCACGCAGTGGTCTAATCAGCATCATCTTGATTGTTCTGTGTACAGTTAATCTTTAGTTCCATGGTCTGTTTGTTCCCATTTTTTTGAGACTGGTTCTCAGAAATGTGGCAGCTGATGTCATGGCTACAGTCTGGTTATCATATAGTTAACTTCTTCCACCCGGTTGGGGGGGTGGGGTTCAGAATCTATAAAACAGCTCAAAGGATATGGTTCAGAATATTATCTTTAACCCTTGAGGGGGAACTAAAGAACCTTGACTTATTGAATGACTAAACTATTATTATTTGGACTTGTTTGACAGTTTTCCTTTGCTTCTGCATTTTCTTACTTCTCTGATTAAATTTATTCTTTGACTAAAGTTTTTCTACAGACAAAAGGCAGCCAGAGGACATGGTGGGGGTGGGTCTGTCCTGGGAAGGTCCCATAAGGTCCTACTCCATTTCAAAGCTAGAAATTAGAATTCTCTCTGTTGTCAATGGCATTGTTGAAGGAGAGCTGAAAAAAGTTCTCCAAATTCTCTCACTCCCTCTCTCACTCTCTCTCTCTCTCCCCCTCCATTTAAATAACTATATTTATATGTATGCAGATAAATTTATATATCTATATAAATGTTGTAAACATATTTCGTGTATAATATGTGAATGAGTATGCATGTCTTATATAATTGATTACATATAAGCCCATACATGAATCAGTTCTTTACTGCTGTAAAACACACCACACCAAAATCCAGTGTCTTAAAATTATAAGAATTTACTGATGCAGTAAGGTTTATAAATCAGCCAGGCAACTTTGCTGCTGTAATCCAGGCTTGGCTGATTTTGTCTGATTTTGCTTCCGCTTCTGCCATCAGCTGGCAGTTCACTGGGAGACTCACTGATCTGGTGATTAGCTGACAGCCCCCAGGTGTGCCTGGCATGTTTCATGTGTCTGTAATCATCCACGAGGTTAGACTGGATCTGACCACATGATACTGTCAGGGTTGCAAAAGAAAAAGGAAATCTGCAAAGCCACTCAAGGCCTAGGCTCAGACCTAGCACAAGTTCACTCTCTACATATATATATATATATATATATATATATATATATTTTTTTTTTTTTTTTGCCTAAAGCAAATATGAAGGCTGTCCCAAATGGGGATGTAGATTCCCTTTTGTTCAGAGGAGCAGCAAAATCACATTGCAAGTGTATGGACACAGGAAGGATTGACAAATTGATGTCATTTTGTAATCAATCTACCTCTGAATGTATTATATATTCAGTTTTCATAATTACATGTATTTATGAATTTTCAAAGAGATTCTTCTTTTAATTATATCTCAATTTTTAAATTTAGGTATAATTAATATAAAATATTATATTAGTTTCTGGTGTACAATATAATAATTCAATATTTGTATACATTGTGAAATGATCACCACAAGGTCTAGTTAACATTCATTGCCTTCCTTAGTTACAAAAATATTTTTTTCTTGTGATAAGAACTTTTAAGATCTACTCTCTTAGCAACTTCAAATATGCAATGCAGTGTTATGAACTATAGTCACCATGCTGTACATTATATCTCCATCACTTATTTTATAACTGGAAGTTTGAATCTTTTGAACTTCACTGATCTCACCCACCCCATTATATCCTGATGACATTATATCTCCATATATATTATATCTTCATGACTTATTTTATAACTGGAAGTTTGTACCTTTTGAAATTCACTGATCTCACCCACCCCATACCCCACCTCTGGCAACCACCAATCTGTTCTCTGTATCTATGAGCTTGAACTTTTGTGGTTTTGTTTTTGCTTCTAGAGTCCATGAAAAAGTGAGATCATATGATATTTGCCTCTTGGTGTCCGACTTATTTCACTGAGCATAATGCCCTCGAGGTCCATCCACGTTGTCACAAATGGCAAGATTTCCTTCTTTTTTTATGGCTGAATAGTATAGCATTGTATACGTGTACACCACATTTTCTTTCTTCATTCATCCATTGATAGACTGAAGAGATTCTTAAGTTAAATTGCTTGTAACTCTTTGCACAAGGCCCCACAATAACTACCTACTCTGTGAATGACGATGGTGTAAATAATGCAGGAGAAGTATCATGAACAAAACACAGTTCTCCAGATACCCTTAGTTATGCCAAATATTATTCTAGACAGAATTATTCTCTACAGAATTTGGAATCTACCCCTTTTCTATATTTCTATTGTAGTGACGACCACTATCTCATACTTCAGTGATTTATTCATTCATTCATCTATTCATTCATTCAGCGAGGGTTTCCTTGTTGCTTATTCTGTTCCAGGAACAACATTATATGCAAGCAACAAAGAAAAATAAGTGTGATGGTTTAAAAAAATATGAAGTAGAGACTTCAAAGAAAAAGGTCAACAACCATCAATAAAAATGGACTTGTATTTTTGATATACATTTAGCAATGTGTCTGGTTTTAAAAACAAACTTACTTATATTCCCAACATTTTATCATAGTCTCTCTATAGCTATGTATATATTCATGTATATATGCATATAGATATATTTATAGATGTAATAAATTAAAAAAATCTTACTACTACAGTTATCAAAGCATATTTCATGTTAGTAAAAATAACTAATATCTATTGACAATATAGTGAGCTAGGTGCTTTATGTGGATAGCCTTACTTAATTCTCAGTCCTGTGGAGTAGGTACTATTATAATATCCATTTTAACCATTGAAGAAGACACTGGAGATTGGGAACTTGTCAAAAATCACCAGCCTTTAAAAATGACAGAGTTGAAATTCAAACTCAGGTTTTGTGTTTCTTGAAATCTCTGGTCTTACACCATCAAGCTTTCCCTACTCTTCCTGCTGAATTGATTGCTGTAAATTCACAGGACCTGCTGCTTTTTATATTTGCCCAAATACATAGGGAGGCAGTTATTATCACCAAGAAAGAAGGCTTCATCCTAACTACTGATTTTTATCCAGACCTCTGGATCTGCTTCCCTCTCTGGCAATTAAACATAGATTTTTCAGGGAAATAAAAAATTGGGTTGGCCAAAAAGCTGAAAGAACTTTTTGGCCAACCCAATATATGCATTAATAAGGTTAAGCATCTAAGGAATAGGATTAGAGTTGTAAATTATGCTTAGCCAAAATCATGGAAATATCCAGAGAGTAGAATTAGAAATGCATCTCTATTTCATATTTTAATATATCATTTCTTTCATAACTCTTATTTTTAACTTATTACATTTATTTGGTTTTCAGTCTGTTTCACCCACTAAATTCTAATTTCCTGGGTATAAGAGCTTTTCTGTCTTCCTTCCTATTGTCACTGGGCCATAATAGGTGTTTAGTAGCAATTTCTTGCTCTAGAATATGAGTCCATGCAACTCTGAGCAGTGGCTCAGGTATCCAGAATCAAAGTCTAGAAAGTGAATACAAAATTAGAGAACAGCCGCTTCTATGAGACTGAAGAGCAGGGCAGAGGAAGAGAGACCTGCTCCAACAGATCCCAAAGACCATTCACTGGCTTTCATGTCGACACAGTCCAAATATATGTGTCAGGTCTGGCCAGACTTTCTGTTCTTGAAGAGGTCCCTCTTGATACTGATATGACAATTTCTTTGTCTATGTCCTCAGGACAAAGAAGAGACCTGAAAAGCAGTGTGCTGTCTGAAGCTGGAAAGAAGCAAGCTGATTGATAGAAGGACTGCCAAGTATACTCCGGGATTAGGTCCAGCTCACACTTGCCTGCTATCTCTCTCTCTTTCTCTCTTCCTTTATCCTGCTCTTTCTTCTCTCTTTTTGGTATGCTGAATATACCCAGGAACTCCATTCTCATACATCTTGGATGTTGAAATACATATATGAAATATAATGATTTTACTATAAAAATGTTCTGCACATATTTTCACTACTTATTTCTTTTTGGACAAAATATATTTGAAGAGTGTGTACATATTTGCATAACTTTTGGATACTTTGCTTCCCCAACTGGATTCCAATACCTTTTATGAATTTACTAAGACATAGAACAGAAAAATAAATGAGACACTACAATAGCAAATATCTCTAAGGAAGTTTCAAAGACATTTAACATTTTTAATGTAAATTATGTACTGTGTTTATATATACTCTATAAAGTTAAACATCCCCAGCATGTGGCACAACTCATGTAAACCTCTGTTTTGTTTTGTTTTTTCATAAAGAAATACTTATTTACAAAATAAAATGACTATATTTTTGTAAATTTGTATTTTGCTGCTGTTGGGAGTTGTAAAGGGAAAGGGGGCAAAGCATTTATCAAGAAGCTATTATGTGCCACACATTTTGCTTGGCACTTTAGAAGTGCTATTGCAGTTAATATTAACAGTAATCCTATTATATTAAACCCAGAAATTGTCCCTAAGGGAGAGTGTGAAACATGTTCCTGGTCACAAAGTTAATAAGAAGCAAAGCCAAGATTTAAACCCAGGCTTTTTTCTAACTCCAACATCTGGATGCTTTTCATTTCACCATGATTCTTCCAAAACTTTTTTACTGAAGCATTTAATCTAGAGTGGTGTATTGCCATCATCACACTCTAATGAGAGATTTATAAGCTATTTCTGAAACAAGTAGTTCTTTTCTTGAGAAGCCACAAGATATCTGTGGTGAACGAGAGGGATAAGGGTCAGACTTCAAATTATTCATCTCTTTCTATGCCAAGGAATAATTCTATCACAACAACTCTGTCAACTTAATTCTCACAGATGTTAAATAATTCAAACTGAATAAATCTCCTTCACTGTTTATTCTCTCATAAAATGGATAAAAGTACTAAATGTGAAACACTTATGAGAAGTTTGGGTATCATATTAAAGTCAAAAGGTTTACAACTCTAAAACCATTTTTACCCAAATAAGGATTATATATAACTCAGACATTATTCTATCCTCTAAAAAAGTAAGAAAAGCTCTGTAACAAGATGGGAAAGTATGAATGTCAAAAAGGATACTAATTTAAAAAACAACAAAGAGAGAACACAATACATAGGTTTGACACAAAAAAGAAAGAAACTGGAAAAATTCAAGTTGCCTAGGTATTCCTTGAATATCAATGTCTTACTCTCTCTCAAGGTAAACTCGTTAGGTATTCCAGACCTTTACTGGACTCTTCCATTCGTCCATCTTCCCCTTTCCTTTTCATTTCCAGCAGTTGATCCTTCCTTTGCCCAAAACTTCATGGAATAAGTAGAGACAATGTAGTAGAGAACTCACGCAATTTTCTATGTCACTACTTGCTTGCTTGTGTACACACACATACACACACACACGCACACTAATATCCTCACATCCTATATCAGAAAAAGAAATATCCTTTCATGTGGATCACTAAGAAGGCTAATACAAGCCCATTCTTAAGACACTTAATCCAAAGCCAATCCCCCTGCTTCTGTTGTGACTCTTTTTACTTATAATAAAAAACATGCTCTAGGATAGCCTCTCAAGAAAACTTTTAAGCTCCCCAAAACCCACAATCACAAAAAGAAAACTAAATAAGTTAAAAATATTTCCCTTGATTTGGGTGACTGCCTTCCTTTCATCTCAGTACTGGGATTAAACTAAGAAGAAATCTGTGCACATTTCTCCTTTTTTTGTGTGTCCACCTTTCCCTCCCCTCTTCCTTCCTTCATCTGTCATTCTATAAATCTGCAGTAAGTATGTATTATCAACTCTATGAGAGGCTGAGGAGGCAAAGACAACTGGCTTCATGGTGGCAAGAGGCTGGTTCACCCATAATAATGAAAGAGAGCAATAAATGTAAATAAGTGGGTGCAATAGGGGAAAGATGAGAATGCACTATTCCATGTCAGTGGATCAAAAAGAATACAAAAATAGAAAATGGGCCTTGAAAATGTCAGCAGATATTTACTTTTTGAAGGGGATCAACACAAGGAGCAGAAGAGAAATTCAGGCAAGATAAGAGGTAAAAACAAATTTAATGATTTACGAGAGAGCTTGGGATGTTTGGAGATCTGAAAACAGCTATAAATAGCATTATGATGGGATGCAAGGATTAGAGATGGGGAGAAGTATAAGAGAAAAAGTTAAAGAGGCAAACATAGATTAAAGCTTAGAGGGTTTTTGTATATCATGTGAGTTTAGAATATATCAAAAGGAAATGAGGAAAGACTTAAGAGTGAAAACCCTGTTTCAGTAAATTTGTTATGTAACAAACCAGCCCAACACTTAGTGACCTTAAAATAATAAATGAACATCATTTCTCAGATTTTCTATGTCAGTTGGACTGCTCTGATCTGTTCTAATTCAACTGATCCACTTAAGCTGGGGTTGGGTGGCCTATGATGGCCTGACTCGTATGTCTGATAGTAGGCTTGACATCAGCTGTGGTAATAGAATGACTTGGCCATTAACATCCAACAGGCTAGCCCAAGTCTTTTTCCATGATAGAAATCTCAGAGTAGCAAGAGAATGTAAGCCCCAATGCAAAAACACTTTTAAGTGTCTGCTTACATTACACGAACACTGTCTCACAAGCCAAACAAATTCACATAGCTAAGACCAGAATATATGTGAGAAGGAATTACCCAAGAGTGTGGATAAGGAAATAGTGACATAATTATGGCCATTTATTAAAAACAAACTACCAGAACAAGGAACCAGACTTTTACAGCATAGAGTGCCATGTGTTGTTCAGAAATAATTTATTACTAACTGATAGATCAGAATCAAAATATATACTATCCCTTGTCCTCTGCAGGTATAAAATCTGCCCTCAACAGTTGTGGAGTAGAGGTCAGAATGCAAATGGAGGTTTATATAACATATATCTAAATACTTAAAAGTTATAAATCAAGCTAACAAGTTTTAAATAAAATATAGACTAGTTCCTACTTTGAAAAATGTACTTTCATAATGACCTAGAAGACCAAGTTCAAAGTTCTGGGACTTCTTGAAGATCCTTCCTACAATATGGAGGCTAAGAAGAGCTGGTCCGCAGTGTACCCTTTTGTGCTTCCCGCCCCATCCCTAGCACTGTAAAAACCTTCACACCCATGCATTTGTTTATCAGACTCCATATTTCCAAGTTCTTTATTTGTCTCCAGACAGCAAAAAGTCACTTGTTCGGTATCCAACTGTGGTATGGTCCCTCCTCTGCAGGATCAACATGGAGAAGAGAAATTTATAAGACCTATAAGTGGACTTAGAGCCTTTTAGACAGGGAATTTGGAGTGCAGGACACACTCTAGACATTGGGGCATGGCCCCTGACACACACGGACTTCCTGTCCCTTGAATAATGGTGTAGATGGAAACAAGAGGCTAGGACAGAGAACCTCTTGTTTAGTATAATGGTGGTTATTTCAGGTGATAAAAGGTATTCCTATAACTTTAAATTATATTTTTACCACCATAAAAACTGAACTGAAAGCTGGACAACTGTGACTGGGGGCTCACTGATGAATTTCTCTGTGAGAAGCTGTTTGGGGACCATGATCCCATAGACAGGACATGAACATTCACCACTGCCTCCTTTCCTTTACACCTGTTAAGCCATCACAGTCTTGTTTTTGTAATAGTCCAGCTACAAAAATAGCTCTGGCATCAATGAACTTTTGATTGTCTAAACCAATGGATATTTCTCAGAACTTACCTCACTGGCAATAACAATGTTTCTGGTGGTCTATTAATCACTTAGTTCTTCCTGCTTTTGTAAGACTGGAGAGACATATGATGCAGGCTGACCAGTTGACATATTTTATCCTTTTGGAGTAGTAATGTGACCGAAGCAGAGCCAATAAGAGTCCTTTTCCAGAATTTATATGGATACTGGGAGAGAAAAAGTCATGTCCCCTTTCCCCTACACTGGAATAAAAGATGAGCCTGGGGCTTCCCTGGTGGCACAGTGGTTGAGAGTCCGCCTGCCAATGCAGGGGACACGGGTTCGTGCCCCAGTCCGGAAAGATCCCACATGCCGTGGAGTGGCTGAGCCCGTGAGCCATGGCCGCTGAGCCTGCACATCCAGAGCCTGTGCTCCGCAATGGTAGAGGCCACAACAGTGAGAGGTCCGTGTACTGCAAGAAAAAAAAAAAAAAAAGATGAGCCTGGAACTGCCTGGAAAAAAAAAAGAATTGATAGAGGGGGGAAGGAGAGAATGAAACAGAGAGAGAAAAAGAGAGAAAGAGAAAGAGAGAAAGTAACTCCTAATAGCATGTCTTGAAACCCTGGAGACAGCCATGACTGATACGGTCAGCTGTCACCCTGGACTCTCCATGACTAGGAAAAGGTAAATTCATTCATGCTGATATTAGCTTCTTTAAATGGTTTGAATTAGGTTTGTGTCATTCATAACTAAAAGTATTCTAACTGTCCTGTGGTATATGGCACTCTTGAATATTCCCCCTGTTTTTTTGAACTCTCCCTTTCCTAAATTTCCAAGAAATGTCTCTTTAGTTTTCCCTCCTGTATTTTTAATACTAAATTTATTGATTTATTTCTCTACTTGCCCTTGAATGTGGATATACCTCAGTCCTTGTTAATTTCATTCAATAGACTCAGTAAAACACTGACATCTATTGTCTACTCCCTTTTTGTATTGCTAATGCCCAAGCCACATCTTTAAATATAGAAAACTTATAAAAATTCACAGTATTGTGCTTTAGTTTAGGAATTTCTTTCACCACCCACTTCATCAAATTCCCATCCTTTAACCATATACTGCTGTACATGACTTAACTGCTTGATCCTAGCTTCACACCCTGACTCTTTGCTTTTTACTTTCTCTTCTTTGCTCTCATTCACCACTACAATTCTTGTTAATCTCAAAAGAGATAATCTGATTTTTGAAAACATTCCCCAGCTCATTTCCTAGTGTCATCAGTTGATAGATAAAACCTTACTCCTAGGAGAGCAAGAAGATCTTCCACCTAGGTCAGTGGTTCTCAACATTTAGCAGACATCTCAATCTCTTGGAGAACTTGTTAACACACAGAATGCTGGGCCCCACTCCCAGAGCTTCTGACTCAGTAGGTCTTGGGTGGGACCTGAGAATATGAATTTCTGACAAGTTCACAAGAAATGTTGATGCTGCTGGTGTGGACCATAGGAATAATTCTGATCTAGACCATACTGTGAGTTATTTTCATTATTGCAAACCTTTGTATTATGTGTATCTCTTGAGTGTGGGAGGAACTCAGTAAGTTCCTCTTGACTTATTTCTAACCAATAGAATACTCCCATGACTATATTATGATATACAAGACTCTATAATTTATTTGACAAAAAACAGACAAATTCTCCTGTGGCCTTGAAGAAACAAGCAGCTATTTTGTGATTGTGAACTCCTTGAACAGAAGCTCATGGCAGAGATATAAGGGTGGCCTCCATAGAGCCACAAGGAGACAAATTCTGTAAACTACCTACATGAGCTTGGAAGTGGAAAAATCCCAGTTGAGTATCCAGATGAAAACAAAGTCCAGCTGATACCTTCCTTGTAGCCTTGTGAAGCCCTAAGCAGGGGACCAAAATAACCCATGTCTGGACTCCTCACTTAGGGAAACTGAGATTATAATTGTGTGCTGCTATGTTTGTGGTAATTTGAGTATGATATCCTCTAAAAATATTATTCCCGCATCAACCTCTTCAAAGCTCCCTTTGCTTACAAGATACAATTTAAACATCTTAGCAGGGCATTATAAGGCTTTTAATGAAAGGTGACCTGACCTGCTTCCTTCTGTCATCTCAATACTCAAAGTTTTGTCCCTCCTGGTTAGTACCGAGAGATTCCAATCCCCTCTGGAACATGCAGTAATAGATATACATCAGAACTTTGAACAATTTTTCACTTTTTCTCATTTTACACCCTCTCCTATCCCTTTCAAAATTCACTTCTGATGTTGTCATCTTCTGTGAACCTTCTGTTACACCACCCAACTCCTGAGCCTAATTATTTATAGTCTTTGCCTTTAAGCACCATGTGTTTACCTTTAATTTTTCAGTTATCACATTGCCTTGCAAAGTTAGCTTGCTTTTGTGTCTCCCCAAGTAGATCTCAGCAACTTGAAGACAAGAGGTCTCCCTTTAGTTTGACTGTATCCCAGAGACCTAGTGTGCTGTATCCATTCAATGGTTCAACCAAGAGCAATAATTTGTAAGAGAATCACATGTATTTTTAAGAAGATAATTATTTATTAAGATGCCATCATCTTAATAAATAAATTAATTAATGCAAAAAGCTAGAATACTTGGTGGAGGAAAAAATGCATAACATGGACTAAATAATATCTGAAATCATGATGTGGCAATCCCTTAACAGGGATGGGAAATAAAGAGCAAGAGGAGGTCTTTGTCTAGTCATGGCAGGTGGGCCAATCACTGAGTTACCTTTATATTTTCCAGGTTTTCCAAGATGCCACTTTATAATATGCTGTTTCACACTGAGCTATTGTCAAAAATCTAACTTCTATATAGTTCTACATGAATATACTCTTTGAATGAATCAACTGTTGTCCTCACTTTTTTTTTTTTTTTTTTTTTTTTTCTTTTTGCGGTATGCGGGCCTCTCACTGTTGTGGCCTCTCCCGTTGCGGAGCACAGGCTCCGGACGCGCAGGCCCAGCGGCCATGGCTCACGGGCCCAGCCGCTCCGCGGCATATGGGATCCTCCCAGATCGGGGCACGAACCCGTATCCCCTGCATCGGCAGGCGGACTCTCAACCACTGCACCACCAGGGAGGCCCTGTCCTCACTTTTGATGGAAGATATTTAATTCAATTACTAAGTAAATAGATAATTATATACTTTATAATAACTTAATTTTAAATGTGCTACAAAGTGAACAAAACCACTGTATTATAGTTTCTATTTCATTTAAAATAAATCTTATTCCTTTATAGTTTTTCCTCACTTTTCTGGGAAGTTAGTTTTTAAAGATTTCATAGCTTTCAGATTTATATTTGAACCCTCCCATGAGGAAAGTTTTTCATTCTAGTTCTACTGCTCTTCTCCTCAAGATGTATATTCTCCTTAGAGTTGTGAGTCAATGTAATAATCACATTGAATTCTTTCTCTTTTCCCTTCTATTATGCTAGACCATAGTGAAAGGTTAATTTCCTGTGACAGTCTTAATAAATACAATTTGTAATACATAAACAATTGCACAGGAATTACAATAAATAGGTACAATTTCACAAAGTTAGGTAGTATGACAAAAGATTATTATTTAAACAAGATCTATTATTCTCAACAAGTCAAATCTATATGTTCTTTGGATAAAAAAACAACAATAAATCTTTCAGTATAGATATCTACACACCTCCCAAACTCAATAACTCAGAAAATGAGTATATATGAGATAGGGCTTTAATTAAGTTAGAATGAGGTCATTAGGGATGGTCTTAATCCAATCTGACTGGTGTCCTTATAAGAAGAGGAGATTAGGACAGACAGAGAGGCACAAGCAATGCACATACACACAGTACAGGACTTGTGGGGACACTGCCAGAAGGTGACCTTCTATAAGTCAAGGAGAGAGGTCTCAGGAGAAACCAAAACTTTTAGCATGCTGATCTTGACCTTTCAGCCTCCAGAACTGTGAAAATATTAGTTTCTGTTGTTCAAGCCACTCAGTCTGTGGTATTTTGTTATAGCCGCCCTAGCTGACTAATACACTCCCAAATAATACATACCAAGGGCATGAAAACAACAATCTTAAAACAGAAAAAATAAAAGAGGGGAGGCCTCCCTGGTGGTGCAGTGGTTGAGAGTCCGCCTGCTGATGCAGGGGACATGAGTTCATGCCCCAGTCCAGGAAGATCCCACGCCACGGAGCAGCCAGGCCCATGGGTCATGGCCACTGAGCCTGCACGTCCAGATCCTGTGCTCTGCAATGGGAGAGGCCACAATGGTGAGAGGCCTGCGTACCACAAATTAAAAAAGAAGGAAAAGAAAAAAAGAAAAAAAGAAAGTATTCACCCTTTGAAAAATGAAAGAAAAAAATAACTGCTGACGCTATACATATTTTTCAGAAGCAGTTTTATAAATGATGCATAAGTTAGATCTATCTTTTATATTGTTAGTGCTGTTTTTTTTTCTTTCTCTCTCTCCTCCACCCTCCCTCTCTCTTTTTACCTTGACACAAATCTACTCTGTCCTCTGTCTCACAGAAACACTAAACTGAGTGATTACACTAAAATTAATGAAAAAAATTATAACTGTATTTAACACATCTCTAAAGTATTTAGCAATAAAACATGACAATGAGGGAAGGAGAGACTTTCATTTTAAAACTTATGCTAGAATATTGAAACAATAATAGACTGTATAAGGTGAAAAGTTTAAAAAATTGCTTTGTTAAATATCATTGTAAAGACAACTTGATATTTGGTCTTTACAATTAAATGATGAGCTTCAGGTTAAGAAACGTTGAAGTACCTTATGTCTAAACAAGTATGAACTTTAACAGCTGAAAGATTTCTTTGTCTTCCAACCTGTATTATGACTGGCTTTACTTAATTAATGAAAATGAAAAATACATGATTCCAGGTATTGCTACTGAATGCATTTTCCAAGGTTGATGATTGAATTCATAAATGTGTAATTATTATTCAGATAAACAAAATGAATATATTGTTATCTAATAATACACTGAAAGCCTAAAGCCTTTTGTTAAATTCTTTATTCCATTACAAATGAAAAAATCAGAATGAATTTTTCTTATTATATTTTTGATATAAAGAAACAGTATTTTATGATCACTATTATATAACAAGACACCTGTTCTATACAAAATTTAATTCCACTAGTCACAGATCATTTTTAAGGTACTTAGGTTACTATGGTAGCAGATATTATATCTTGAAGTCATTGAACAACATACCAGCTGACAAGCTAACAGAAAGCTGAAAGACTATTTTCAATGCTATGCTCCAACTACATGTCCATTTAGAACCTAAATATAACTCCTGGATTTTGTTTGCATTTTAAAAATTACATTCCAAAGTTTAATAGAATGAAATTTTCTGTAAGTTTTGCATTCTCATGTTGAAGGTTAGGTAAAATTTGTTCCAAAAGAATAGGCCCTGTTTCTTAAAATGCAAAAAAACATTTCTAAATCTATACACAGATATTACAAGTTTTAGGTAAGAAAAAAGGTTGAAACACTGAACTTCCCAGTCATTAGGGTAACTAGGAACAGATGGGATAACAAAACTACAGCTCCTACTGCTAGGAAAGAATGACCTGTAGCTACTATACAGAACCTTAAGTGATTCATTTAACATTTATGGAAATTTAACTATGTGTCACGTGTTGTGCTGCCTGCTAGAGAATGCCAAGACACAGGCACTAAAATCGCAGAGTTCATAAACAATTGGTGAGGCAGCAGAGAAAACAATGACACCTCAGTGAAGTAAGAGATAAGCAAGGGGTGCTACGGAAGGTCATAGGAAAAGAATTACTCCCAAGAAAGTATGTAGTTGAGAGGGATAAGTGTTGGTTTCTTGCAAGAGGTGACATATAATAAGCTTTAGAAAATTAGTAGAAAGTTGAATAGACAAAGAATCATGTACAAAGGCACAAAAGCTTACATATCATGTTCTATAAGCTGATAATTAGAATGGCAAACAGGGATAGACAAATAGTCAATGGGAGAAATTATAAAGGGACATATTTTAGAAATCTACAGGAACCCAGCAAATGGTAGGATGCTTTATGTTTGGGTATTATTTCTCAGGGTTGCAATCATGAATCCTATAATAAGGAAATTCTGCATTCTAATACTAATTGAGAAAGTTACTTCTTTTTGTTTTGTTATACTTATAAAAATGGTAATAGTAAAATCTACTATACAGCTTACTTGTAATGAAAAATTAAATCAGTTTACATGTATATAGTGGACAGAATTTTGTATTCACAAAATTCATTTTTGAAGCCCTAACATCTGGGGTAGCTGAATATAGAGATGAGGCTTTTAAGTAACTAATTAAGTTTAAATGATGTATTAAGAGTAGGGCCCTCATCTGATAAGACTTGTGTCCTTATGAGAAGAAAAACATAGAGCTCTCTTTCCTTTATCCAAGTGCACACCAAGAAAATGCCACATGAGGACACAGAGAGAAGGCAGCTGTCTACAAGCCAGGAAAAGAGCCTTCACCAGAAATTGACTTGGCTAAAACCTTGATATTGGACCAAGAAATCTGAGAAAATATATATTTGTTGTTTAAGTCACCCAGTTGATGGTATTTTGTTATAGCAGCCCAAGGAGACTAATAGCGAGGACATGGAAGCAACCTAAGTGTCCATCAACAGATGAATGGATAAAGAAGATGTCGCACATATATACAATGGAATATTACTCAGGCATAAAAAGAAATTAAATTGAGTTATTTGTAGTGAGGTGGATGGACCTAGAGTCTGTCATACAGAGTGAAGTAAGTCAGAAAGAGAAAAACAAATACAGTATGCTAACACATATATATGGAATCTAAGAAAAAAAAAAAAAGGTCATGAAGAACCTAAGGGTAAGACAGGAATAAAGACACAGACCTACTAGAGAATGGACTTGAGGATATGGGGAGGGGGAAGGGTAAGCTGTGACAAAGTGAGAGAGTGACATGGACATATATACACTACCAAAGGTAAAATATATAGCTAGTGGAAAGCAACCACATAGCACAGGGAGATCAGCTCAGTGCTTTGTGACCACCTAGAGGGGTGGGATAGGGAGGGTGGGAGGGAGGGAGACACAAGAGGGAAGAGATATGGAACATATGTATATGTATAACTGATACACTTTGTTATAAAGCAGAAACTAACACACCATTGTAAAGCAATTATACTCTAATAAATATGTAAATAAATAAATAAATAAATAAATAAAAGGCAAGTCACTGAGGCTGACATGTGGTAAGAACTCAGTAAATTGAATAAATACCTAAGATAGAATAATCCAATTTTCTCTATATAAAGATAACAATAAAATGAAGATGGAGAATGATTCAGAAAGGGTCAAAACAAGAGGTGATAAGAATACCAAGTGGCTGCCATTGTTGGCCAGGTGAGAATTAGAGCTGTGTATGGGGGGGCAGCGGTGATGAGATGGAGAGAGATATGAGAACTATTAAGAAGCAGAGGTTTTCAAATCTGATGACTAGTTAGTTACATGTAAGAAATGAGAATGTAAAGTGAGAGATGGCTTCCAGGTGGGTACAGGTTCTATTAATATAGGGAATATTGGAGGAAGTAATCATGGAAGAAAACTTTGAACTCAGTTTCTGAACTTTTAAATTTCTAGATGTTGCTGTGGAGCAACATTTAGACTGGGATGAAAGTTTGGACTTATAACAAAATTCTTCCAGACTTCTTGAATTAACATTTATTTCAATATCCAGAGAAAATGGCTAGAGGTCCTATCTCATATAACAAACTATAAAAGTCAAAAACCTTCTCCAGGGCTTCCCTGGTGGCGCAGTGGTTGAGAGTCTGCTTGCCGATGCAGGGGAAATGGGTTTGTGCCCTGGTCCAGGAAGATCCCACATGCCACGGAGCGGCTGGGCCCGTGAACCATGGCCACTGAGCCTGCACATACTTAGCCTGTGCTCTGCAACGGGAGGGGCCACAACAGTGAGAGGCCCGTGTACAGAAAAAAAAAAAAAAAAAAAAAAAAACTTCTCTAGGGCTTCCCTGGTCATGGAAGACCCCACATGCCGCAGAGCACAATGAAGAGTAGCCCCCACTCACTGCAACTGGAGAAAGCCCACACACAGCAACCAAGACCCAACATAGCAAAAAAAAAATTAATTAATAAAAAACCAAAAACAAACAAACAAAAAAACACTCCCCCAATTTGCTGTGGCTTCCAAAGGGGTTAACTTTTGTGTTTATGCTTTCCTCCAAATTTTATCTCTAAATGTGTGTGTGTGTGTGTGTGTGTGTTAAAAACATTTAATATGAACTATGCCCTCTTGACAAATTTTAAGTGCACAGTATGCTATTGTTAACTATAGGTACAACGTTGTAAAGGAGACCTCTAGAACTCATGCCTCTTGCAAAATACTGGTTATCTCTCTAATATACCAACCTCAGAGTAATCAGGCCATATATATACATATATATATATATATATATATATATATATATATATATATATATATATGTGTGTGTGTGTGTGTGTGTGTGTGTGTGTGTACACACACACATACATATATCAGCTTAGGGTTCCAAAACCCATCTCCCAAGAGAGAAAGATGGAAGAGGGAAAGCCAGGTAGAAACTGTGTAGCTGTATTGACTCATCTGACCTGGCCTGGAAAGTCATGTATTGTTGCTTCCTTTGCCTTCTATTTTCTAGACAACTTACCAATGCCATTCCACAGTCAAAGAATGTGGAATTAGACTTCTTTTTGAGGAGAGTGGTAAGCTACATATTTCTCTTCCCTCACAAAAATGTTCATTTCCTAATCTAAGAAACATGGCAAACGAGAATTTGTAGATATGATTAAGGATCCTGCAAAGAAAAGATTGTCCAGGATTATCTGGGTGGCATCAGTGTAATCACAAAAGTCCTTATAAGAGGGAGGAGAAGAGTAAGTCAGAGAAGGAGATATGATGACAAAAAACAGAGGTCAAGGTGAGACAGTATGGCAAGCCAAGGCAAGACATCCTCTTCAAGCTAGAAAAGGCAAGGAAATTTTCTCAGCTAGAGTCTCCAGAAAACTGGAGCTCTGCCTTGAAGGTCAACCCATTTTGGACTCATGACCTCTAGAACTGTAAGACAATAAATTTGTGTTGTTTTGAGGCATTAACTTTGTGGTAATTAGTCATGTGGCAATAATAGGAAACTAATATAAAGAGTATCAGAGGAAGAGAGGGGGAAGATGGCAGAAGAGTAAGACACGGATACCACCTTCCCCCCCACAGATATATCAGAAATACATCTACACGTGGAACAACTCCTACAAAACACCCACTGCACACTAGTAGAAGACCTCAGACCTCCCCAAAGGCAAGAAACTCCCCACCTACCTGGGTAGGGCAAAAGAAAACAGAATAAACAGAGACAAAATAATAGGGCCGGGACCTGCACCAGTGGGAGGGAGCTGTGAAGGAGGAAAGGTTTCCACACACTAGAAGCCCCTTTGTGGGCAGAGACTGCGGGTGGTAGAGGAGGGAAGCTTCAGAGCCATGGAGGAGAACACAGCAACAGGGGTACAGAGGGCAAAGCGGAGAGATTCCTGTGCAGAGGATCAGTGCCGACTGGCACTCACCAGCCCGAGAGGCTTGCCTGCTAACCCACTGGGGCAGGCAGAGCCTGGGAGTTGAGGCTCGGGCTTTGGTTGGATCCCAGGGAGAGGACTGGGGTTGGTGGTATGAATACAGCCTGCAGGGGGTTAGTGCACCACGGCTAGCCGGGAGGGAGTCCAGGGAAATGTCTGGACCTGCCGAAGAGGGAAGAGACTTTTTCTTCCCCCTTTGTTTCCTGGTGTGAAGGAGAGAGGATTAAGAGTGCTGCTTAAAAGAGCTCCAGAGATGGGCACAAGCCGCGGCTAAAAGCATGGACCCCAGAGACAGGTGTGGGACGCTGGGGCTGCTGCTGCCACCGCCAAGAAGCCTGTGTGTAAGCACAGGTCACTATCCACACCTCTGCTCCGGGGAGCCTGTGCAACCCGCCACAGCCAGGGTCCCATGATCCACGGACAACTTGCCCGGGAGAATGCACGGCTCACCTCAGGCTGCTGCAAGGTCCCCCTGGCCTCAACTGCTGCAGGCTTACCCAGCACCCCGTGCCTCTCCCTCCCCCCAGCCTGAGTGGGAGAGAGTCCCCAAATCAGCGGCTCCTCTAACCCCGTCATGTCTGAGCGAAGAACAGATGCCCTCAGGGGACCTACATGCAGAGGCGGGTCCCAATCCAAACTGAACCCTAGGAGCTGGGCAAAGAAAGAAGAGAAAGGGAAATCTCTCCCATCAGCCTCAAGGATTAAATCTCCACAATCTACTTGATGTACTCTGCATCGGTGAAATACCTGAATAGACAATGAATCATCCCAAATTGAAAAGGTGGACTTTGAGAGCAAGATTTGTTATTTCTTTCCTCTTATCCTCTTTTTGTGAGTGTGTATGTGTATGCTTCTGAGAGAGATTTTGTTTGTATAGATTTGCTTTCACCATTTGTCCTAGGGTTCTGTCCATCTGGGTTACCATTACCAGGAAGCCTACACAACACATTGAATGAACCTTAGCCACTGGGGGCAGACACCAGAAACAAGAGGAGCTAAGAACCTGCAACCTGCAAAAAGGAGAGCCCAAACACAATAAGATGAGCAAAATGAGAAGACAGAAAAACACACAGCAGATGAAGGAGTAAGATAAAACCCCAACAGACCTAAGAAATGAAGAGGAAATAGGCAGTCTACCTGAAAAATAATTCAGAAAAATGATAGTAAAGATGATCCAAAATCTTGGAAATAGAATAGAGAAAATGCAAGAAACATTTAATAAGGACCTAGAAAAACTAAAGATGAAACAAGTAATGATGAACAACAAAATAAAATAAATTTAAAATACTCTAGAAGGGATCAATAGCAGAAAACTGAGGAAGAAGAACGAATAAGTGACCTGGAAGATAAAATAGTGGAAATAACGACTACAGAGCAGAATAAAGAAAAAAGAATGAAAAGAACTGAGGAGAGCCTCAGAGACCTCTGGGATAATATTAAATGCACCAACATTTGAATTACAGGGGTCCCAGAAGAAGAAGAGAAAAAGAAAGGGACTGAGAAAATATATGAAGAGATTATAGTTGAAAATTTCCCTAATATGGGAAAGGAAATAGTTAATCAAGACCAGGAAGAACAGAGAGTCCCATACAGGATAAATCCAAGGAGAAACAAACCAAGACAACTATTAATCAAACTATCAAAAATTAAATACAAAGAAAACATATTAAAAGCAGCAAGGGAAAAACAACAAATAACACACAAGAGGATCCCCATAAGGTTAACAGCTGATCTTTCAGCAGAAACTCTGCAAGCCATAAAGAGTGGCAGGACATATTTAAAGTGATGAAGAAGAAAAACATACAACTAAGATTACTCTGCCCAGAAAGGATCTCTTTCAGATTTGACGGAGAAATTAAAGCCTTTACAGATAAGGAAAAGCTGAGAGAGTTCAGCACCACCAAACAAGTTTTACAACTAATGCTAAAGGAACTTTTCTAAGAAAGAAACACAAGAGAAAGAAAAGACCTACAATAACAAACCCAACAATTAAGAAAATGGGAATAGGAACATACATATCAATAATTACCTTAAAAGTAAATGGACTAAATGCTCCCCAAAAAAGACACAGATTGGCTGAATGGAAACAAAAACAAGGCCCATATATATGCTGTCTACAAGACACCCACTTCAGACCTAGAGACACATACAGACTGAAAGTAAGGGGATGGAAAAAGATATTCCATGCAAGTGGAAATCAAAAGAATGTTGGGGTAGCAATTCTCATATCAGACAAAATAGACTTTAAAATAAAGACTATTAGAAGAGACAAACAAGGACACTAAATAATGATCAAGGGATCGATCCAAGAAGAAGATATAACAATTGTAAATATTTATGCACCCAACATAGGAGCACCTCAATACGTAAGGCAAATACTAACAGCCATAAAAGGGGAAAATGACAGTAACACATTCACAGTAGGAGACATTAACACCCCACTTTCACCAATGGTCAGATTATCCAAAATGAAAATAAATAAGGAAACACAAGCATTAACTGATACATTAGACAAGATGGTCTTAATAGATATTTATAGGACAACCCATCCAAAAAAAAAACAGAATACACATTTTTCTCAAGTGCTTATGGAACATTCTCCAGGATAGATCATACCTTGGGTCACAAATCAAGCCTTGGTAAATTTAAGAAAATTGAAATTGTATCAAGTATCTTTTCTGACCACAACGCTATGAACTAGATATCAATTACAGGAAAAGATCTGTAAAGAATGCAAACACATGGAGGCTAAACAATACACTACTTAATAACAAAGTGATCACTGAAGAAATCAAAGAGGAACTAAAAAATTCCTAGAAAAAAATGACAATGGAGACACGATGACCCAAAACCTATGGGATGCAGCAAAAGGAGTTCTAAGAGGGAAGTTTATAACAATACAATCCTACCTTAAGAAACAGGAAACATCTTAAATAAACAACCTAACCTTGCACCTAAAGCAATTAGAGAAAGAAGAAGAAAAAAAATTAGCAGAAGGAAAGAAATCATAAATAGATAGATAGATCAGAAATAGAGAAAAAGAAATGAAAGAAATGATAGCAAAAATCAATAAAACTAAAAGCGGGTTCTTTAAGAAGATAAACAAAATTGATAAATCATTAGCCAGACTCATCAAGAAAAAAAAAAGAAGACTCAAATCAATAGAATTAGAAATGAGAAAGGTGAAGTAACAACTGACACTTCTGAAATACAAAAGATCATGAGAGATTACTACAAGCAACTCCATTCCAAGAAAATGAACAACCTGGAAGAAATGGACAAATTCTTAGAAATACACAACCTGCCAAGACTGAATCAGGAAGAAATAGAAAATATGAACAGACTAATCACAAGCATTGAAATTGAAACTGTGATTAAAAATCTTCCAAGAAACAAAAGCCCAGGAACAGATGGCTTCACAGGCGAACTCTATCAAACATTTAGAGAAGAGCTAACACCTATCCTTCTCAAACTCTTCCAAAATATAGCAGAGGGAGGAACACTCCCAAACTCATTCTAAAAGGCCACCATCACCCTGACACCAAAACCAGACAAAGATGTTCACAAAGAAAGAAAACTACAGGCCAATAACACTGATGAACACAGATGTAAAAATCCTCAACAAAATACTAGCAAACAGAATCCAACAGCACATTAAAAGGATCATACACCATGATCAAGTGGGGTTTATTCCACGAATGCAAGGATTCCCCAATATAAGAAAATCAATCAATGTGATACACCATATTAACAAATTGAAGGAGAAAAAACCATATGATCATCTCAATAGATGCAGAGAAATCTTTCGACAAAATTCAACACCGATTTATGATAAAAACTCTGCAGAAAGTAATCATAGAGGGAACTTTCCTCAACATGATAAAGGCCGTATATGACAAACCCACAGCCAACATCGTCCTCAATGGAGAAAAAGTGAAAGCATTTCCACTAAGATCAGGAACAAGACAAGGTTGCCCACTCTCACCACTCTTATTCAACATAGTTTTGGAAGTTTTAGCCAAACAATCAGAGAAGACAAGGAAATAAAAGGAATCCAAATTGGAAAAGAAGAAGTAAAGCTGTAACTGTTTGCAGATGACATAGTACTATACATAGAGAATCCTAAAGATGCTACCAGAAAACTACTAGAGCTAATCAATGAATTTGGTAAAGTAGCAGGATACAAAATTAATGCACATAAATCTCTGGCATTCCTATACACTAATGATGAAAAATCTGAAAGTGAAATTAAGATAACACCCCCATTTACCATTGCAACAAAAAGAATAAAATATCTAAGAATAAACCTACCTAAGGAAACAAAAACCTGTATGCAGAAAATTATAAGACACTGATGAAAGAAATTAAAGATGATACAAACAGATGGAGAGATATACCATATTCTTGGATTGGAAGAAGCAACATTGTGAAAATAACTCTACTACCCAAAGCAATCTAAAGGTTCCATGCAATCCCTATCAAACTACCACTGGCATTTTTCATGGAACTAGAACAAAAATTATCACAAGTTGTATGGAAACACAAAAGACCCTGAATAGCCAAAACAATCTTGAGAACGAAAAGTGGAGCTGGAGGAATCAGGCTCCCTGACTTCAGACTATACTACAAAGCTACAGTGATCAAGCCAGTATGGTACTGGTGCAAAAACAGAAATATAGATCAATGGAACAGGATAGAATGCCCAGAGATTAACCCACATACATATGGTCACCTTAACTTTGATAAAGGAGGCAGGAATGTACAGTGGAGAAAGGACAGACTCTTCAGTAAGTGGTGCTGGGAAAACTGGACAGGTACATGTAAAAATATGAGGTTAGAACCCTCCCTAACACCATACACAAAAATAAGCTTCAAATGGATTAAAGACCTAAATGTAAGGCCAGAAACTATCAAAGTCTTAGAGGAAAACTTAGGCAGAACACTCTATGACATAAATCACAGCAAGATCCTTTTTGACACACCTCCTAAAGAAATGGAAATAAAAACAAAAATAAACAAATGGGACCTAATGAAACTTAAAAGCTTTTCCACAGAAAAGGAAACCATAAACAAGACCAAAAGACAACCCTCAGAATGGGAGAAAATATTTGCAAATGAAGCAACTGACAAAGGATTAATCTACAATATTAACAAGCAGCTCATGCAGCTCAGTAACAAAAAAAAAACAAACAACCCAATCCAAAAATGGGCAGAAGACCTAAATAGACATTTCTCCAAAGAAGATATACAGATTTCCAACAAACACATGAAAGAATGCTCAACATCATTAATCATTTGAGAAATGTGAATCAAAACTACAATGAGATATCATCTCACACCTGTCAGAATGGCCATCATCCAAAAATCTAGAAACAATAAATGCTGTAGAGGGTGTGGAGAAAAGGGAACACTCTTGCACTGCTGGTGGGAATGTGAATTGGTACAGCCACTATGGAGAACAGTATGGAGGTTCCTTTAAAAACTAAAAACAGGACTACCATACAACCCAGCAATCCCACTACTGACCATATACCCTGAGAAAACCATAATTCAAAAACAGTCATGTACCAAAATGTTCATTACAGCTCTATTTACAATAGCCAGGAGATGTGAGCAACCTAAATGTCCATCATCAGATGAATGGATAAAATAGATGTGGCACATATATACAACGGAATATTCCTCAGCCATAAAAAGAAATGAAATTGAGTTATTTGTAGTGAGGTGGATGGACCTAGAGTCTGTCTTACTTAGTGAAATAAGTCAGAAAGAGAAAGACAAATACCATCTGATAACACATATATATGGAGTCTAAGAAAATTTTAAAAAAAAGAAATATCATGAAGAACCTAGGAGTAAGATGGGAATAAAGTTACAGACCTACTAGAGAATGGACTTGAGGAGCGGGAAGGGTAAGCTGTGACAAAGTGAGAGAGTGGCATGGGCATATATACACTACCAAACATAAAATAGATAGGTAGTGGGAAGCATCCACATAGCACAGGGAGATCAGCTCGGTGGTTTGTGACCACCTAGAGGGGTGGGATAGGGAGGGTGGGAGGGAGTGAGATGCAAGAGGGAAGAGATATGGGAACATATGTATATGTATAACTGATTCACTTTGTTATAAAGCAGAAACTAACACACCATTGTAAAGCAATTATACTCCAATAAAGATGTAAAAAAAAATTAAAGAAAAAAGTGTATGAAAGAATTTGAAAATATGTCTTAAAACTATCATATTCATCATCTTCTTTGGCTTGTTGAAAGATTCAAATGAATTCATTAAAAAACCCTGTATTATGTAACTTCCATGTGCTAGCACTGGGTTAAATGCTAAGGATATAAAGATGAATAAAACATGATTCGTTTCCCCAGTATGCTCACAGATAGCATTCATGAAAGGACTTTATAGAACTCTAAAGGGCAATATAAATGTAACATATTATGAGTCACTTGTGAAGTTTAACATGCAACCCAACCATTACTGAATTTACTAAATCATAAATCAGAATCAATACTTCAACAGATGGGAACGATGCATACATACTTCCTGAGTAAATTACAAACAAATACAGAAGATAATTTAAAAATTAAATGTCAGTTGGATTTGTAATAGATGTTTACCATGCCTCAAAGTAAGAGAACCTGTTAGAACAAGTATGCTGTGGTCAATCTCAGTGCAAAAGCTCTAATGAGCCTCTAATATGCTAAGGCATATCCCCTAGGGATGAAAGGTTGGGTTAGTTCATTCTCTCACTGAAATTTTAACTCAGGCCACTAACAAGATAGGGATAGCCAACTGTGATTTAGACACATATTCAGTAGAATCTAGATAGAGATTGCTAATTCAATTTGTACAGGTCACTGAACTGATTCCATTAGGTGACAACTTATGGTCACTACAGATAGAATCACAAATACGAACCTAACACCAAGAATGAAAAAAAAGAAATTCTTGAATTATCTTACTCGCCAAGAAAAGTACTGAGAAATAAGAGAAATACAAAATCACTTCAACTGAAGTACCTATTTTTGTTATGATATTAGGTCTTGAGAATTACAAACAAAAATCTAAAGTGTCACTAGAATACATAAATGAGTTCATGAAAATAAAGTTGAAATGAACTATTTCTTTAGAGAACCACAACTACTTTAATTCTTGAAGAAAGCTGCCTGTTCAAAGGATACCTAGCTTAATGATTAGATGCTTAAAAAATACAAGTTATCAAGAAAACTTAGAGTGATATGCAGTGCCCTGCCTTTGAGTGTCTGTGGGGAGCCTCTTTCCACAGTCACGGCTGCTGGCAGCTGGCCAGCGTCACAGGCAGGCAGCTGGCAGGGGAGGAGTGGGCTCTGGCAGCTGGCACTAAAAAATTAAAATCAAAATTAATGAAAAAAACAACCTGAGGCGCACATGAATAACAACCAAGCCTTCTTCCTGGTGTCTGCCCTCTTCTTCAGATCTCAGGGAAGACCCGCAGTGAGGCAGCTCCTCCCTCCCCACCCCAGAGACCTCACGCTGATCTTCTCCGGTTTGGGTTCCTCTTTTTGGAGGGTTCCTGTGTTCATTCATCCGAGACACATTTCTTGAATCTTAGTGTGTGCCAAGCAATGTGCTAAGGGCTGAGGATGAAGATAAAAATATAAGTTACATTCCTGACTTCCAGAAAAATGCAAATTAATAAGGGTTATGGGCTGATTTTAAAATACTTATAAATCACTGCAGAAAATGGGAGCATCATAGGGCTTAAGGAAAATAGAAGACAGCCCAGATGAGATGGAAGACAATTATGACACAGGAATGGAAGACTCATTAAGACTTTCTCAGCTGAAAACCCTGACTAACCTCTTCAAGAGGAAAGAACCTGAGGGAATGAATGGAGATAAAATGGAAGTGAAATTTTAACATGTGAGTATACTATGGTATATTCTGAGCTGCTATAACAAAGAGATCAAAAACTATAGAAGTTTAAAATATCTTGTCTCTATCTTTTATAGTGTTTCAGAAGGATATGGCTAGTACAGCAGCACTGCCATTCTCAACACACATCTTCAATTTCTGGATCTGAGGAGGAAGCTCCAGTTCTTATTAGCATGTCTATATCTCAGGAAGAGGGAAGAAACGGCAAAATCCCTTTTCAAGGGGACAACATAGAAGTGGTTCACATAACCCTCACTTACAGCGAGCTCCAAATGGGACTGATAAGTGTAATAATTGCTGGGTAATTTTGTGCCCACCTAAAACTCAGGAGTTCTATTAAAATTGAAAAGAAAGAATTGACATTGGTAAAAAACTAGGCCCAGTCAGAATAAATAGTGAATCTATATGAGCATAGTTCTACTTGTTCGTGCATAATTAGTTTTGTTACTTTGTCTTTACATTATTTCATCCAAGGTTTACATTCACTGGGCTATTACCAGGACTAGAATATGAATCATTTAATAAACAAATGTATATTAGAGATAAGTTAGGAACAAGACATTGTGGGAAGTACTGTGGTGATAAAATACACTTAGGCGTATGATGATAAAAGTGGAATTTTAAAATAGTATCATGAGAAATGGAAAGAGATGAACGCACATTATTAAAGCCAACAGTGGAGTAGGTTGGGTCATCAGCCTTCTTGATGGATGCATGATACTCACTATTAAATAGCCCAATAGGTTAATAGATTTTATAGTCATAAAACCTTTCTTCTGTCAAGTCAAGAAACCTCCACTGAAAATAAGCTTGCTCAACCTACATTTTATCCCATCTCTCAATCTAGCCATCAGATCCTGATCTATGTGTGCCTCAAGGTAATACATTACTGCTCTGAGAGTTACCATATATTCCATGCAGTCACATTTCATGCATAATGAAGATGGCAGTGAACTACAGAGGTTTTATCAATTCAAACAAGAATACAAATGCTGTCTCAGGGCAATTTATGGTGTATATTTTAAAAGAGTAAGAAAAGGAGAAGTTTTTAGGTCAATCTATATGTCTTTAGGGAAAATTATGTCACTTAAAGCCATTTTGAAAAGAGAAAAATTTCATTCTAATCGTTTTTAAGATTCTTTCTTATTTCATACATTTATTTTTCATACACACATATAGCAAATGGTAGTACTGATAATTCCAATAAAACCTCCTAGAAATTTTTTAGGTACAGATATTTTCCTTTAAAGTATTTATTGATTGCCTATAGTGTACAAAGCACTTTGCTAGACACTGGGATACAAACTTGAGTAAGTCCTTTATTTTAATGAGGATAATTTTGCTGTAAGGATAAAAGATTCATCACAAGCAGATCAAACTAAGAAAGTGTGTTGATAGAGGTAATAAGGAACAGTCCACACAAATTGAAGGAATCAATGTTGACAAGGCTGGGTCTTACTCAAGCCAAGTTGAGGAAGGCTCCTAGACTCAAAGAAGTTCCAGGGGCCTTAGCAATGTGTGTGTACTTTTAGTGCCCTGCCTTTAAGTGTGACTCAGCTACATAATAGACACCTGGACTTGGTTTTGTTTATTTTTTAATCTTTTTTTCTGTTTCTTTACCATTTGTCAAATTCCTTCTTAATATTCTTAGTTCAAATAGCCACGAAGAGAAATCTGCTTTATACAAATCATTTCCCAGGCCATTCACAAGCCTCAGGTCCCTGTCCTTATTATGTATCTACCCTTCTGTAATCAAGAGAGACCAAGGTGGATGGAGCCACAAAGTAGAGAATCTCTCCATTTAGGCAGAAGGGCATTGGCGAATCAAAGATGAAAAGGGCAGGGGTTTTGACTACATGAAATATTTTTGCAAACTGTAATGACTTGTAAATTGATAATATACTTAACAAACATAGCTATTATCATTTATATAATATTTTATAAAATACTTTAACATAAACAGCATATTTGCAAAACTCCTACAGTGTGAGCAGAGGTGATATTCAGAATTATTAACAACTGGTACAGTGTGGACACTGTCCAATCACAATGAATGCCCCAAATATCAGAACAGATGCTGTCACAAGCAACCAGTATATTGAACCAGCACACACTGGCCGGATAGTAGCCCTGGATCCAGATCAAACCTTTATTTTATACCCACTTTACAAATGAAACAAAAAATGAAGTTCAAGGGAAGTTAAGTGACTTCTTTGTCTGGGAGCTGGGTCTTAAGATTCCGAAGCTAGTGCAGTTGACACACTTTGCCTCCATCTGTTCCTTGTTACCTAATGTAACATACAGCATGTTCAGAGGCAGAGGCCACATCTGTGACCTCCCTTACCAGCAGCCATCTTTCTTTGTGCAGTATATAAAGTGCTGTATAAGATTTTATATCTATTGCATCGTCTGTGACATTGATTATCAATGGTCTTCTCTCCTTTTTCTACAGAGTATATTCTCTGAAGGCTAAGCTGTTAATGTTCCTTCCTTGTAGTACTCTATACATCCTATGTTAGGCGATCAGTAAATATGTTGTGAATTTTTTTGAAGGGAGGAGAAATTATCAAGTGTATGTAAACTACTCCTTAGATCAAACAGTTGTAGAATGTAAATGAATTCATGCATGTCAAGGGTTTAGCACAGTGTGGGACACATTATCAGTGCGCCCAAAACTCTTGACTGTTGAACAGTCTGTTATACAGACTCCTCTTTCTGTTATACAGAGGAATCGTGTATTACCTAGAACGGTTAGAGTCAAAAGTCAATGCTTACAGCCAAACTTGCAAAATTTTCCCTTAACTCATCAATAAAGTATAGTAAACTGATTTTTGTCCATACAACTCTAAGTAGATCTAAGTATTATAAATGCATAGTGTATTTACTAATATATTTTATATAAAATTCCTTGAAGGGTCATATTTGGAAACTAATCTATTCAAAATTTTCCATGCTAGAATTCTTCAGTAAAATCACCAAGCCTCCACCCTTTTTCTGTTTATTGTTTTGCCTCTGTCTCCCAGCTACATCTAACTTTTGGTTGGGTAACGTTTTCTTTGGCCTTTAATTAGCTCTTCAATAACTTCCTACAGGAGGTCTAGGAAACCTATAAATACCTGCTTCCAGACAGTCACTCTGAATGCCTTCAGCCTCTTTCTTCCTCTCAAATGTACTTGAATTGTGATAATTTGAAAACAAATGTGCTGTGATTATACTGTATAATTCACTTATAAAGTGGTTCTAAAGCATAAGGCATGTTTGGATTAGTCGTATATGGAGGGGGGTCATTACTATGTATTTATAAAGTACAGAAAACTAAATCTTAAGGAGTTTAACTTTCTCTGGTTTGCATAAAAATAAGTGGTATGGAAACAGGCTATAGACTCTAGTCTTCAAGTCTTAGATACTTAAACTTTAAATCAATGGATCTCCAGAAAGTCATACTATGTGCAGAAGGAATTCTGAAAAATGGTGTGGAAGATTTTAGTTACATGAGAAGTCGGAGAAGTTACTGACATTCAGTGGGCAGGGCCTGGGATGCGGATCTACTACCACGTGCAGAAGAGTCCAGTTAAAAAGACAAAGACTTTTCAAGTCATGAGGTAGAGAGATTGAACTTAACTCATCTGAAATAAAAACTAGGAGTGTTTTTAAGCACTGGGGTGAACTAGTGGACAAGTGCTGGATCACATTGAGGGCCAGTTAGTCAATGTGACAAGGCCATCTGTGTTTGCTAATTCTTGCTTATCCAAGTTAGTCTCCTACCCTCCCACAGAGAATGGAAGACAGGGGCTCTATCTTCCTTGCCGATTACACTGCAAAGAGATGGCCCCCAGGTCCTTAAGAAACTAGATTTTAAAACTGGCAAGAGGCTCTAGGAAGATTTACATCTCAAAGGGTCAGAGAACTAATTTAAAATTGTAAATTTTTAAAGTAAATGCTCTCAGGAAGGGGAGGTTAGGGTCCTAGAGTCGGGAAGAAGCTTGTCTAAAGCTTAGTCAAGTGGAGGGGATAAGCAAGGCTATCTTGTTCAGGTCCCACATGAGAAAATATTGTACCCATCTCTTGCTTTTATGAAGTAAAACAACTGGTTATACTTATGTAAGCCTGGCAACCCTCTACATTTTGGACACAAATATTTTCACATGGTTTCAGTAGAAATACATCACCCAGCAATGCAGCTAACTTTTAAATTTAGGGAAGCTTTCTTGTTGTGTGTGTTTTTATTTGGGAACATTACTAAGATTTGTTCATCATTACAGAAAATCATGTCACTAATGGCCATGCTAATCACAGATTTTAAACCACCAAAGAAACACCTGTTTAAGTCTGCTTTTTGTAGCAATCTCATTCTGGGTGGCTCTATACGTATGCGAGAATCTCATGTACTTCGTTTTGACTTCCAGTAAATACATATCTCAGTACGTACATTTTAAAAATATATATTATTTTTATTATAAATTATTATTATTATTATTATTTTTCGGTACGCAGGCCTCTCACTGTTATAGCCTCTCCCGTTGCGGAGCACAGGCTCCAGACATGTAGGCTCAGTGGCCATGGCTCACGGGCCCAGCTGCTCTGCGGCATGTGCGATCTTCCCAGACTGGGGCACGAACCCGCGTCCCCTGCACCAGCAGGCAGACTCTCAACCACTGCGCCATCAGAGAAGCCCTATTATAAATTATTTTTATTCCATTTCTCCTTTATATTAAAGTTATAGCATTGTTCAAAGGTTGTTGGTAATATTTAAAACCGTTTAAAACTTGGATGTCCCTGTTGCTTACTTACCTATGTCGAGGCCAGACACAGACCCTCCAATTCCCATTCTTTACCTCATAAATCAACAGCTGGCTCACTGTCCCTGCTAATCAATCAGAACAAAATGCTCATTACCCAAACTTCTGTTAAATTAAGCCCCTCTTCTTCCCCAGGAGGAACTTTGAGTCACCTTCAGGCAGAACCAGCAAACAGCTCTCCCTGAGTATCTGCAGGCCTTATTGTAAAATATTTTCTTATCTACTATCCTGCAATGCCACCCTTTTGTCCCATTCCCCACACCCAGTCCTTTGTAACCTTGGTTACCCCTCCCTAAAAAAGAAAAACCCTTTCTTGTCTAATTCTTCAGTCACTGACAGATCTATGGTCAGAGACCACACCCTATTGCAATGCCCTCCACCTCTTAGAAAGTCCTTTCTAATGAAGTCTCTCCTTACTATGCCCATAATTGTTTTTTACTTGACATATTATTATCATGGCAAAGTAAATAAATAAACAAACAAGAATTTATTCAAGATCAGAAAGATACCAGGGAATCCAAATACCTATATTTACAGAATTTCTAGAATAGATTAATATATGTTTAAATGTTTGCTGGAGTTCTTTTCAGAAACTGCAGTGAATTCCTTAGCATTCTTAGACTGCTCTGTTAGCCAAAATATTATTCTTTCTTTCTTTCCTTTGTTTTTCTTAAGTGAATCACTCTTCAGTGTGTGCAATGCTGGCTAATCCCTGAACAAACAGACAGGAGCTGGAGCTTTCCCTGGCCACACTGCAACGGGTCTGTTCTGCCTTGGTGAGGTCAGACCAAGCCCCAACGAAGGTGGAAGAAAAGTATGAATGTCAATGGTAGTGACTGTTAAACAGACTGTGGAAAATGGGGGAAAGATTAAGCCAAGTTTAAATGACCTTTGTGTGCATTTAAGTCATAATGGCCCTTGGCTGCTTGCAACCACGTTCTTCTTCACAGAGCACTTAGCCAGGCAGCAACTTAACACCGCGGCTGACTTTACCTCCTCAGTATGGCAGCAGTTTAGGGCTGGATGTGGTAAAAAGATAAAATGTCAACTAATAGTTACAACCTATGAAGTTTTGCATTTTTAAATGGCTTGAAAATTCACTCTTTTTACTGGGCCACAAAAGAGAAAAGTAAAAAATCACCATTATGATTGATACTGAATATTTTTAAAAAGAAAAAACCAAAATCTGATTAGTGCTCTAATAACTAAAAAATAAAAAAAATTATCCTACGTTTAATAAATCAACATGACCTATAATTTCACATCTGATGCATTATTCAGTCAAGACTCAGAATTGGAGTTATGCATGTCTCTTCTTCTAAATATGCAAGACATAGGTGCTGTACTACATTATTCCAATTCCGGGAACATCTGCTGAGGGACAATGGTTGTTTTGCCAGGAGGGGAAGAGAAGGGATCCCGCCGCAGTGCTGCTGCAGCTGGCGGAAGTCAGCAACCATGATCTCTGTCCAGGAAGAAAGATAAATGAAAGACAAACTTCATCTCTCAGTTAATAAAATGGTAATGCATTTGAAAGTAGAAGGTGACATTTTCTGATTTTAATTTTCAAAAATAAACATTAGTGTTTTATGTCAGCATAATCATTAATTGAGTCTTCTGGATTTATGTGAGAAACATGTTTCTTCATGAATGCAAAGCCACATGTACTAAAACTGGATGTTTAATTCAACTACTTAAGTAGTTGAATTATTTCCTTATTTATAACCCCATGAAATCTTCTTTCCAGAAATCACAGAATGAAACTGCTTAAATTGTAAATGATTTAAGCATAAAGTCATTGTTTAATTTATGGTTTAAAAATAAAGGCAAAAGCTAGTATGATACTTTTAATGTAATTTAATTTCTATTGATACACAATACTGTTCCATTTAAATATTATACATATATCTTATCCTAGTTTTGCAAAATAATGAAAATAATATTTCAAAGAAGCACAATATTTTATATTTTCCAATGTGTATATTTTATCATTCAAGCATGCTTCACATGTTAAGTCTTTTTCACTATATCTCCTTTTATCAAGTCATAGAATGCCTTCCAACAATAAAATCGATATTGTGTTTCCTTTTTTTACCTGTAACCAGAAAACAGTACCTCTGTAGAACTTTTTTGTTTGCTTCTGAATGAGAAAAAGAGAGAAAAGAGAAATGAAAAATGAAAAAGGAAGCGAGAAAGAACATACATGTTCTTTGTGAATGGCCTAAAACTAGAAGATTATTGAGGTCACAGATCCCCCACCCCCATGCCCACCCAGACCCTGTGAATATGGCATCTATCACTCAGTGTGGGTTTAAAGCAGGGAGAAAAGATAACCACAATGATCTTCATTTTTTTCCTGATATAGAAGGTGGTTAAGGTCAGGGATGCAGGCCTCAGTCAGGCAGAAGCATCATTAACTAGTATACAATGGTGATTTGAGTGTGTTTATAGCACCTTTGCCCCAGGTAATTCCAGAGAGATGAAATAACATGCCTTTTAAACAAAGTAGAATCAAGCTCCTCATTAGAAGAAGAGGCCAGTATGTCTCTTGGGGGTATCACTGATTTCAGATACTGTGTACTTCAAATGGTTCATTGTAAGACAATATAATGAACAATCATCTTACTTTTTCACTCCTCAATTTTTCTTCTATTGTTAAGTTGCTATAGCTTCCCAATCTTCAATTGTCACTTATTTGTTAGGGGCTACCAAAAACATTGGCTATTTTGTTACCCCTATAATTTGCCATTCATTTCATACTTTTATCTGTTCTATCCTTTACAATGGTGTGTGTGTGTGTGCGCGCGCACATGCAGGTTTCCTTACCAGGTGCTTTTAACACTGAGCACCAGAAGAGTACCTGGTCTATTGGTGGCCCATCCTCAGATCTCTGAGCTATGCTAATGTAACAGTAATAAATTTTCCATAACATCTGTAGTATAAGAAGTATCACATTTAAAAAACTTTTTGAGCCAAATCCTCTGTTCATCAATATGAAGTCCAATATTAATAATTTTTCATTGTGCTTTCTCCTTCCCAGAAAGCTATAGCTGCCATAGGAAAAATGCATTCCACTATCTCTTATCTAATAGCTGTCACTGTTGCCAATGCTCCTTGACCAGGACCACAGGAACTTTTACACCTCCCAAGATTAGAGTTCTTAGGGTTCAAATTATCGCACATATTCCCCTTTTACTCTCATCCAAGCTCCTCAGTATTTAATATACTGATGGTGAGTCTGCTGCCGCTGTGTCACTTTGAGAAACTGGAATTCTCTCTTCCTGCATCTTGAGGAATCTTAACCTGTCTTACACACAAACTACTAACCTTCAGCATTTCCTGTTCTAGAGGAAACGTCCAACTCATCTCCTCAATGGGCTTAGGGAAAAAGTTGCAAAATGATGGCCTATGTCAATCTGCAGACATGTTTTGGTATGACTTAGCCATGTTTTGAAAATTGGATAATTTCTTATCAAAATCTAGATTTCAGGTTGGTCTTGAAACACAGAGTTGTTCATCATTCCTAGGAGCAAGTGAATCCATAATTTAGAAATACTATATTTGACTGCAAAAAAAAATCTAAGTATAGTAATAGGATAATTTTCACATTGAAGAGTTTACATATTACTTTATAAATATGTTTTTCCTTATATGTAGAGGACATTTGATGATTTTGGCTGCATGGTCTATGTTTTCATAAGGTAAAGCATCTAAATTTCTTGGGAATATCCCTATACCATTCTCTGTCCAGGTGGTTCTGATGGAATTAAAATATAGCCCCTGACTGCAGAGATGGACAAGTGACTTAGACATGGTCAGACAGAGCTAAGGTTACCAAATATGAAAGGATTTTGTGGGGGGAGGAAGAAGTAATAATATTATATATATATATTTTATGGTGTCAGTGAGACTGTGAGAATGTATCCCTGGTCCTGTGGAGGTAACAATGAGTAGAGAGCCTGCTAAGAATGAAGCCAACAAAGAGGAAAGCAAACCCAGGGCATGGAAGAATGAGCCCTAGGCTACCTTTTGAGGCCCTGTGTTTAGCCGCATTTGAATCTGGTCTATCTCTGGACATTTTAGATTCATAAGCCAACACATTTGCCTTCCTGTTTTAACCTCTTGGAGTTAGATTTCTGTCACCTGGAATCAAGGTTCCTAACACGGGAGCCTCTTAAATGCACATGCTCCCATCTGTGAATTCTCTTGTTCTTAACTCCTTTCTTTCTTCTAAAATTTCTCCATAATCTTTCAAATATACCCCTTCAAAATTTTAACCTTTTCCAGCTGATCAGAGTTGTCAATGTCTCGAAAGATAAACATTGTATGTGGCAGACTGGTATCCTGACATGGAACCAACATGAGACTCCCACCCCGTTACATAAGAAAAAAATAACTTTCTTGCTCTTAAAACTGCTGAAATTTAGGGAACAATTTAGCCTACCATCAGTTACTTATCAATATATGTTTTATAATTCAAATTTAGCTGGTGGTCATGTTATGATTCACACAGGTCAGAATTCACATCACACACTAATAATTTGGATGCTAAGTATCTACAATTATTTAAAACAGATCCTACACTTAAGGTCTCTATTAAATACTTGCTGTAGAAGACTATTTTCTTTTTAACAGTCTAAACATATAAAAATGGGACGGCCAGAGAGAAGATAAACTATATGGTAAATTAATTTTTATTTCAATTTAACTTCAATCTATTACAAAGTCTTTCATTTAAAATGGCAGGAGAGTGTTAATTTGTGATATTAGTTGCTTTTATGGATTAATAAGAGATTTCACAACAAACAAATTGAAAGAAAATTTAGAGGACAATGAGGTCACATATTAAAGCAAATCATCCTTCTCTTTCCAATTTCAAATTTCCTCTCTTGTGGAATTTGACCAGTTTTCATAAAATCCACCCCAGGACTAAAATTATTAGTGAATGGCTGGAAACTGAGGTGAGCAGGCATTTAGCAATTGTTCAGTGGTCTGTAAAATGAATTTCTGATCTTGGTCCAGTCATAAAATCTATCATCACAGCTGATGCAAGTCAATGTCTTTTCTATCAGTCTCATCAGGGAAGCCTGGGACCGCCTGAACACAGACACAGAAATATCTCCTACAGAGCCAAAATCTGTAAGCCAAAATTAAGGATCACTGGTAAGGGAGTTACTGCGTCTGCTTGAATCACTCTGTAGCTAAGTGCAAGGCTTTAAATGATGATTCTAGCTCCCTTAGGAAGATTTACATTCTGTCTGAAGATAAAGTGGAATAGATACCATGAATATCCTGCATCCAGTAGCTAAGTAATTGAAGATAAGGAACTGCTTTGTCCCACGAGGCAGGAAGGTAGCAGATGACCTATGGTCCACATTAATAAAACAGACATTCTGACTTAGAGGTGGAGGGAGATCCAAAAAAGGTCTTTTATATCCAAACGGATCAATGTAATTCAGAGTGTTTTAGAGGGGCAAAACTGCACAATATTTAAATGAAATGTATTTATACCTGTCTGAAATGACTTGACCATATTTTATTTGCAAAATTCTAGATGTCCCCTAGATCTTCAAAAGCCTTAAAATAACCTTTCTTTATCAATCAGTGTCAATTTAAAAAAAAAAACAATTCTAAAGTTCCAGCCTCTTTTATAAAGTTGTTTTTTTTTATTTTTTATATTTTAATGTTTTGGCTAGGTTTGGTTTAAGTGGGGTTTGCGGGACCAATCAAAAAGATTTTAAAATGAGCTCAACCACACATCCATCGGCAAATTCTACAGTCCAGCCAGAAATGGTCCTTGCTCCCCTTCTGGATTCCCTGAGAAAATCTTGTGGTCCTCTTATATCCTGAATGCTCATTCCTCTGTAATTGCAGAAGTAGAGGTGTATACAGTCTTTTTAATGGTCTGATCCTAGATAATGCTAAGGTGACATTTTGGAGTCAAAATTCACCTGCCTAATTTTCCAGGCTAGAAACAGGAGCTATATGTAGCAAAATCTGAGCAACCTGAAAGATTTTATCAGGTCACCAAATGAGAACAAAGATTAAATCATCCTGAGAGGAGACACCTCCAAACTGAAGGTGAAGTTCTCAAGTTTGAAATATCTTTACTCTCTTTTCTCTTCATAAAACCCCTCTGAGTTTTAGGGACTACAGTTTCAAAGTAAAGAGGAATTATACTGATTCACTTTGCTGTACAGCAGAAACTAACACAATAATGTAAAGCAACTATACTAAAATAAAACTTTTTTTTAAAAAAAACCAATTAAAAAAAAGAGGGGCTTCCCTGGTGGCGCAGTGGTTGCGAGTCCGCCTGCCGATGCAGGGGACACGGGTTCGTGCCCCGGTTTGGGAAGATCCCACATGCCGCGGAGCGGCTGGGTCCGTGCTCCATGGCCGCTGAGCCTGCGCATCCGGAGCCTGTGCTCCGCAACGGGAGAGGCCACAGCAGTGAGAAGCCCGCGTACCACAAAAAAAAAATAAAAATAAAAAAAAATAAAAAAAGAGGAGTGATAATACTGGAGGGAATATAATTCTTAATGAAGTAATTTGCAACAAACATTAATGAAGATTTATGCCTGTACTTTAGGTGTGGTGTAATATACTGATTGCGTTCACAAAGCCAGCAGATATCCTAAACATGTAAATGTGTCCTTTAGCTGTAACATGTAAATTTGACTGTCCTCTTCCTTCTCTAATTTTCATTTGTGACATTCTGTATAGAATGAGGGTGGGAAGAAGGCCCTGAAATATTAACTGTTTCAGGCAGAAAATATCAAGCTTCCTAAACTGTATATGACACATGGTCCTGGACTGTGTGATGTTGACTGGGCTCAAGCTGGGAAATGCTTTCCCAGAATCCCACACCCTATAAGATTCTGAATCAAAACTGGCGAAAAGAGAAACTGTGAGAGATTTGGGAGATGAAAAAAAGAGAAAGTCATACTCTCAGAAAGTCATCACAATCAGACACGGTGATAGACCAATAACGAGGTGCCAGAGAGTCCCAGCTGGTCCTGCTCTCTCCTGCTTCTCTTGCCAAGTACCAGTCCTGCTGATCAAAGTAGCCCCCAGTTGACTACCAGGCACTCAGCTGTGGGCCCACTTGGGAGTAAGCTACACAGAGGAAACAGCTCCTCTAGAGCCTGCAGTTCCGATAAATCTCTCTAGCAGTGCTCCCTCTATGGTCTAACTTTAGTCGTCAGATAAGTTTGGCTTTTCAGAGTTCCCTGCAAGTACTACTGTCCATGCACATCAGATTTTACTGATTCTCACTTCTTGGGCATATTTTCTCGCTGAAGAATTATAGAATAGGTAAAGAGAGTTAGTCTCTTAATTACTAAACTCATTCTATATGAAATATTCCATTAACCATTTTAATATTTCATTAACTAGTTTTACTGGTTACATATAGCTAATTGTCATATAGTCCCCTAGTGAAGCCTAGACATTTCCTCAAATTCAGGCTGCCTCGTTCAGAATAGAGTTTATCTTTCAACTTAGGGAAACAGAAACATTCAATGAGTAGGGAAGGGATAGAAGAATAAATTGTGTTGATTACACTGTCTCAGCATATACTGAACTTGGTGTGAGGAGTGTTATGCTCTCAGACCAGCCTGCTGAGAGATAGCCCTAATTATGAGCCTATTTTGGCTGCATCAGCACCTTCAATCAAGGCCTATTGGGTTTCCTACTTGTTCTCATTTCTGGATACTCTTAATTGGGCCAAGGCACATACAAACATTGAGAATCTGACATTCCATTACCAACTACAAACTTTTTTTTTCCCTTGAATTTATAGACGATTCAATCACTCACTTTGTTTATAGTTGTTGTTTCATACTTGCAATTGTTTGGGGCAGGAAAGCAAACTTGACAGTCTATGCCCATGTGTAGAACTGGAATTTGTTCTAGTTATCCTTTGCATTACAAACCACGCCAAACTTGGTAGCTTAAAACAAAACAACAATCACTGTACTGTATTCGTGACATTTAGGCCAGGAATTCAGGCCAACTTAGCTGGATGATTTTTCTGTTCTAAATAGCACCAAATGTGGTTGCTGTGCAGTGTTCCATTGGCAGCTGAGCTGGCCTGGAGGATCCAAGAAGGCTTCACTCACATTTCTGGTGCCTTGGCAGAAACAGTGGCCCTACAATTGCCATACTCCCTCACTGTGAGTTCTCAGGGCCTCTCATGTGGTCTATCCAGGAGGATAGTCTAACTTCTAACATGGCAGCTTAGATCTTCAAGTCTGAGCACTCTAAGAGGTAGGACAAGGCATAACATAACTTCTGCCATATTCTTACTGTCAGGGTAGTCACAGAGCCTGCACAGATTCCAGACTCAGGAACATAAACCAAACATTTCAATGGCTGGAGAATCAAGATTTTCTGGTTATATTATTATCCACAACCCCACAAAAAGCAGTCTAGCACATAGCAGTTTCTGAGTAGGTTATGGCAATAAAACAAGTCTGTGAATACAGTTCATGATTTGGAAGCTGATTGAAGTTTCACTTGGTTTATTTACAGGCTCCAGGATAACCACAGTTATCTAATCTCACTGTTAATCAGCTTCCTCATCTGCAATCATAAGAAAACTACCTTATAAGTTTATTGTAAGGATAAAATGAGACAATATATGAAGTGTCAGGCACAAATCAGTGGTCAGCAACTCTCAGGTATTGTTTTTAAGTTTGAAGTAGGAAGATAATGCAGTTATTTTCCGAAGACATATATTGTCTTATTCTTATCTTGGTCAGGTTATCAGCTGAGAGTGAGGTGGTGGGAAAAGTTAGGAATATTGAGCAAAGAAGAGAAGCTGTAAAATTGTTTTCTCAGAAAGTGATATTCAAACAATATTCACTTGTTTAGATGTAGTTGCTGGGAAGGCACAAATTTGGGTCAAGCAGAATTGGGACCTTACAAGGCATGTATGATAGAGGGAGAGGATTAAGATACTTGAAAGTTTTTGTGAGGAAATGATAATATTAGTGGGCTTTGGAAATTGAGCAAAAGTTTGTATGACTTTTCTAACATAATAGACTCATTTTTTAAAAAAGATCATACCAATTGCATAGGTGTAATAATTTTGGATAATGCCAAGGTCCAGTCGTGTCAAGGAAAGAGAGATTAAAAAGTGTGGACATGAAAGTTATTAAGATTGAGGTTAAACAATGCTGCTGTTGAATCATGTGGATGACACAGTTCTAAACATCAGTGAAGACAGAGGTTCGGTTTCAAAGCCTTAGAAGAGGAAGAGTGACAGAGAATATAGAAGAGAAGGGTAATAATTAGGAGAAGGGCTGACTGACTAGCCTGATGTCATAAATTTCAAAAGACTAGGGTCAGAGTGAAAGAAGAGTTTCCTAAAAACTGTATCTCAGAGCAATAAGTAGTTGAGTAGATTCTCAAGATTCTGAGATATACCAGGTAGGGTAGAATTGGCAACAACATTTGGAGAAGGCTGTAGAGAGGTTGTATCTTTGTTGTAGAATTAAGAGTGTCACTGTCACTTAAGTCACAGATGCTAGAGGAAGCATTCTGTCATCATTATCATCATCATCACTGCCATCATCATTATATAATAGTTGTTGCTATTATTACTACAATTATTGTTAGACTGACCAGAGCCCAGTTGAAAAGACTGAAAGTGAGGGAACAGGGCTGGGTGGTTCAGAAGATAAGGACAAAATAGTGGAGTGATAAAAATGAAAAGATATGTTGTTTCCTGTGTGTGCTTCCCTACGGTTTGGTGACTGAGAATAATAGGACTGAGAAATACGATGATCTCATTGTTTCCAAGGAATTAGTTCTACCAGTGCTCGTTTGAGTGGATTGTATTCTAGAGCAGCGTTTCTCATAGTTTGACATGTGTACACATCATCTGAAAATCTTATTTAAATACAGATTTTGATTCAGTAGTTCTGGATGATGCCGGAGTTTCTGCTTTTCTAACAAGCTCCTAGGTGCTGCCCTCTTTTCAGTCACATTAACCCAATCAACACTTCCCCATACTACAGGCAACGAAAACCAGTGAAAAGTCTAAATGAAGAACAATCATTCTTCCTCTACTAGGGCACAGAGAAAAATAGTCAGAAGGATGAGATTTAAGTGGCTTGGAACAGTTTATTTACAATTTGCTGGCTTAATATTTTTTACATCTATTTACTTTTAATAACCCCTTACCCCGAATACTTTATAGAAAGTGTGTCAGCAAGAATTCAGTTAAATTATACTAATCAAATGTCTTAGCTATTTCAAGAAGCACTGAAGTTTGGGATGGGGAGAGAGAAAGTGATGCATAGGAAGTTTGACTACCAGAAAAGCAATATTCCATAAAGTTAATTAAGTAGTAACTCAAGAAAGATTGAACTGACATAGGCATTACACACTGAAGAAGTGGTTTCCTTGTAAGTTGCAGTGATGTGACTGAACCAGAGAAGAGCAATAATCCCTGCTCCTCATTAAAAAAGGCCAATCTGAGCATCTTAGTGTATTTCTGGACACTTTTTAAAATCAACGAATGGAAGCAATCAAATTCAGAAATATGGCACAAGATTTTCTTCAGTTGCAGGGTAAAATATCTGTGAAACTTGAAGAAAAATTTTCATAGAGAAGTCAATTTCTAGTGAATTATTAACAATAAATTAGGCAAAATAATTCTAAATGTTCTGATTCAAGAGGGCTGAAGCAGCACATAAGGATTTGCAAGAATTCATGAAGAGTGGCAGACACAGATACAGTATGTATCCTGACTTGGAATGACTTTTAAAATATCCAAGAGAAGAGAGAAGAAGAAATATGATTTATCTAATTGCTTGACTTTTCTTGGAACTTTCTCATGTAATCATTTATATCACAAGTCTCTCTCTCTTTGTCCCCACTTAAGGCTGTTCTAAAATGAATCTGCATGATCTCCCAATTTAGGTAGATACACTTAATTGTTATGAATGTACAGTGCTCTCTTAGGTTTTAAGCATCCCAGGGCATTATAGGACCTCAGCTCAATGGGGCGAACAAAGAGTTTGGTGTGAAGATTCAAAGCTCTGTGGCACTGAAGCAGGCATGCTATCCTAAATGAATGGCAGACACAGGAATCTAATGCCTGGATGGTCGGGATTTAGGTCCTGAGTCTCACACTTTCACTGACTGCATGGACAGTCAAGTCAAGTCTCTGTCCCAGCACAGCTCCTGGCCTACTGAGTACCTCCCAGATTAGTTGTCAGTGACATTTTTCTGGTAACAGGATATCAATGGAAGCTTACTCAGGGATGAGATGTAGGCATCTAAACCTCAGAAACATTGATCCAAATATGTTCAGGAACACATTCTAGAGTCTAGTAATAAAAATGTAAATAGAATAGTCAGTGACCTCAGGGGCTTAAATTCACTGTGCTCATAGAAAACTAGAGGCCAAAAATCAGTTGTGTTTCTATATGCTAATAACAAACTATCAAACAGAGAAATTAAGAAAACAATCCATTTTACAAATACCTGAAAAAGAATAAAAAATACCTAAGAATAAATTTAACGAAGGAGATGAAAGGTCTGTACAGTAAAAACTTAAGACATTGCTGAAAGCAATTGAAGAAGACACAAATAAATGGAAAGACATTTTTGCTCATGGATTGGAAGAATTAATATTGTGAAAGTATCCATACTACCCAATGCAATCTACAGATTCAGTGCAATCCCTTTCAAAATTCCAATGGCATTTTTTCATGGGAAAAGAACAAACAACCCCAACATATGCATGGAATCACAAGTGACCACAAACAGCCAAAGAAATCTTGAGAAAGAGGAACAAAGCTGGAGGCATGACACTTCCTGATTTCAAACTGTATTACAAAGCTACAGTAATCAAAACATTATGGTATTGGCATAAAAATAGACACACAGATCAGTGGAAAAGAATAGGGAATCCAGGAATAAGCCCATATATATATGGTCAATTAATTTACAGCAAAGAAGCCAAGAATATACAATGGGGACAGAGTAGTCTTTTCAGTAAATAGTGCTGGGAAAACTGGACAGTCATATGCCAAAGAATGAAACTGGACTATGATCTTATACCGTACCCAAAAATTAACTCAAAATGGATTAAAGACTTGAACATAAGACCTAAAATCATAAACCTCCTAAAAGAAAACATGGAGAAAAATCTCCTTCACACTGCTCTTGGTAATGATTTTTTTGGATCTGACACGAAAAACACAAGCAACTAAAGCAAAAAATGGACAAATGGAACTACATCAAACTAAAATGTTTCTGCATAGCAAAGAAAACATTAAAAAAATGAAAAGGCAACCTATGGAATGAAAGAAAATATTTACAAACTATATAACTGATAAAGGGTTAATATTCAAAATCTATAAGTAACTCATATAATTCAACAGAAAAAACTAATCTAATTAAAAAATGAGGAAAGCGGGCTTCCCTGGTGGAACAGTGGTTAAGAATATGACTGCCAATGCAGGGGACACGGGTTCAAGTGCTGGTCCAGGAAGATCCCACATACGAAGCAACGAAGCCTGTGTGATACACCTACTGAGCCTGCATTCTAGAGCCCACAAGCCACAACTACTGAAGCTGGCGTGCCTAGAGCCCATGCTCCACAGCAAGAGAAGCCACCACAATGAGAAGCCTGTGCACTGCAGCAAAGAGTAACCCTCCCTCACTGTAACTAGAGAAAGCCCACGCACAGCAATGAAGACCCAACACAGCCAAAAATAAATTTAAAAAATAAAAAAAAAATTTAAAAAAATGAGGAAAGGACCTCAATAGACATTTTTCCAAAGAAAACACACAAATGTCCAACAGGTATAAATAAAAGGTGCTCAACATCATTAATCATCAGAAAAAAGTAAATCAGAAACACATCACCTGGAGGATATTCAAGATGAAGGAAGAGTAAGATGTGGAGATCACCTTCCTCCCCACATATACATCAGAAATACATCTACATGTAGCACAACTCCTACAGAACACCTACTGAACCCTGGCAGAATACCTCAGACCTCCCAAAAGGCAAGAAACACCCCCATGTACCTGGGTAGGGCAAAAGAAAAAAGAAAAAAAAACAGAAACAAAAGAATAGGGACAGGACCTGCACCAGTGGGAGGGAGTTGTGAAGAAGGAAAAGTTTCCACACACTAGAAGCCCCTTTGCAGGCTGAGACTGCGGGTGGTGGAGGGGGGAAGCTTCAGAGCCATGGAGGAGAGCACAGCAACAGGGGTGTGGAGGGCAAAGCGGAGAGATTCCCCCACAGAGGAATGGTGCCAACCACCACTGACCAGCCCGAGAGGCTTGTCTGCTAACCCGCCAGGACGGGTGGGGGCTGTGAGCTGAGGTTTGGGCTTCAGAGGTCAGATCCCAGGGAGAGGACTGGGGCTGGCTATGTGAACACAGCCTGAAGGGACTAGTGTGCCACAGTTAGCTGAGAGGGAGTTTGGGAAAGAGTCTTGAGCTGCCAAAGAGACAAGAGATTTTTTTCTTGCCTCTTTGTTTCCTGGTGCACGAGGAGAGGGTATTAAAAGGGCAGCTTAAAGGAGCTGCAGAGACGGGCACAAGCTGTGGCTATCAGCATGGACCCCAGAGACTGGCATGAGATGCTAAGGCTGCTGCTGCCACCACCAAGAAGCCTGTGTGCAAGCACAGGTCACTATCCACACTTCCCCTCCTGGAAGACTCTGCAGGACAACTTCCCCAGGAAAACACATAGCGAGCCTCAGGCTGCTGCAACATCATGCTAGCCTCTGCCACCGCAGGCTTGCCCCACATCCTGTACCCCTCCCCACCCCCTGCCTGAGTGAGCCAGAGCCCCTGAATCAGCTGCTCCTTTAACCTGGTCCTGTCTAAGGGAAGAAAAGATGCCCTCAGGTGACCTACATACAGAGGCAGAGCCAAATCCAAAGCTGAACCCCAGGAGCTGTAAGAACAGAGAAAGAGAAATTTCCCCCAGCAGCCTCAGGAGCAGTGGATTAAATGTCCACAATCAACTTGATGTACTCTGCATCTGTGTAATACCTGAATAGACAATGAGTCACCCCAAATTGAGGAGGTGGACTTTCGGAGAAACAATATATATATTTTATTCCTTTTTTTCACTTTTTGTGAGTGTGTATGTGTATGCTTCTGTCTGTGATTTTGTCTGTATAACTCTGCTTTTGGTTGTTCTTCTTTCTTTCTTTCTTTCCTTTTTCTTTACTTAAATTTTATTTTTATAATTATATTTTATTTTAATAACTTTTTATTTTATTTTATATTCCTCTTTCTTTCTTTCTTTCTTTCTTTCTTTCATTTTCTCCTTTTATTCTGAGCCATGTGGATGACAGGCTCTTGGTTCTCCAGCCAGGTGTCAGGGCTGTGCCCCTGAAGTGGAATAGCCAAGTTCAGGACACTGGTCCACAAGAGACCTCCCAGCTCCACATAATATCAAATGGTGAAAATCTCCCACAGATTTCCATCTAAACGCCAAGACCCAGCTTGACTCAGTGCCCAGCAAGTTACAGTGCTGGACACCCTATGACAAACAACTAGCAAAACAGGAACACAGCCCCAACCATTAGCACAGAGGCTGCCTAAAATCATAATAAGGCCACAGAAACCCAAAAACACACCACCAGATGTGGACCAGGTACCCAGAAAGACAAGATCCAGCCTCATTGACCAGAACACAGGCACCTCCACCAGGAAGCCTACACAACCCACTGAACCAACCATAGACATTGGGGACAGACACCAAAATCAACGGGATCTACAAAATTGCAGCCTGTGAAAAGGAGATCCCAAACACAGTGAGTTAAACAAAATGAGAAGACAGAGAAACACAGCAGAAGAAGGAGCAAGGCAAAAAACAACCAGAGTTAAGAAATGCAGAGGAAATAGGCAGTCTACCTTAAAAAGAATACAGAATAATGATAACAAAGATGACCCCAAATCTTGGAAATAGAGTGGGGAAAATACAAGGACCTAGAAGAACTAAAGAGCAAACAAACAGTGAGGAACAACACAATAAATGAAATGAAAAATTCTCTAGAAGGGATCAATAGCAGAATAACTGAGGCAGAAGAACAGTTAAGTGACCTGGAAGATAAAATAATGGAAATAACTACTGCAGAGAAGAATAAAGAAAAAAAAAGAAAATAATTGAGGACAGTCTCAGAGATCTCTGGGACAACATGAAACACACCAGCATTTGAATTATAGGGGTCCCAGAAGAAGAGAAAAAGAAAGGGATTGAGAAAATATTTGAAGAGATTATAGTTGAAAACTTCCCTAATAAGGGAAAGGAAATAGTTAATCAAGTCCAGGAAGCACAGAGATTCCCATACAGGATAAATCTAAGGATAAATATGCCAATAATCATATTAATCAAACTATCAAAAATTACATACATAGAAAAATTATTAAAAGCAATGAGGGAAAAACAACAAATAACATAAAAGGGAATCCCTATAAGGTTAACAGCTGATCTTTCAGCAGAAACTCTGCAAGCCAGAAGGGAGTGATAGGACATATTTAAATTGATGAAGGGGAAAAAACTACAATTAAGATTACTCTACACAGCAGGATCTCATTCAGGTTTGATGGAGAAACTAAAACCATTATAGACAAGCAAAAACTAAGAGAATTCAGCACCACCAAACCAGCTTTACAACAAATGCTAAAGGAACATCTCTAGGCAGGAAATACAAGAGAAAGAAAAGACCTACAATAACAAACACAAAACAATTAAGAAAATGGTAATAGGAACATACATATCAATGATTACATTAAATGTAAATGGATTAAATACTCCATAGACAGGCTGAATGATTACAAAAACATGACCCTTATATATGCTGTCTACAAGAGATGCACTTCAGACCTAGGGAAACATACAGACTGAAAGTGAGGGGACGGAAAAAGATATTCCATGCAAATGGCAATCAAAAGAAAGCTGGTGTAGCAATTATCATATCAGAAAAAATAGACTTTAAAATAAAGACTATTACAAGAGACAAGATCATTACATAGTTATCAAGGGATCAATCTAAGAAAAAGATATAAACATTGTAAATATTTAGGCACCTGACATAGGAGCACTTCAATATATAAGGTAAATACTAACAGCTATAAAAGGGGAAATTGACAGTAACACATTCATACTAGGGGACTTTAACACCCCATGTTCACCAATGGACAGATCATCAAGAAATGAAAATAAATAAGGAAATATATGCCTTAAATGATACATTAAACAAGATGGACTTAATTGATATTTATAGGACATTCCATACAAAAACAGCAGAACACAATTCATTCTCAACTGCTCATGGAAAATTCTCCAGGATAGATCATATCTTGGATCATAAATCAAGCCTTGGTAAAGTTAAGAAAATTGAAATTGTATCAAGTATCTTTTCCAACCACCATGCTATAAGACTAGATATCAATTACAGGAAAAGATCTGTAAAAAATACAAACACAAGGAGGCTAAACAATACACTACTTAATAACGAAGTGATCACTGAGCAAATCAAAGAGGAAATCAAAAAATACCTAGAAACAAATGACAATGGAGACACAATGACCCAAAACCTATGTGATGCAGCAAAAGAAGTTCTAGGAAGGAAGTTTATAACAATACAATCCTACCTTAAGAAAGAGGAAACATCTTGAATAAACAACCTAACCTTGCACCTAAAGCAATTAGAGAAAGAAGAAGAAAAAAAACCCAAATTTAGCAGAAGGAAAGAAATCATAAAGATGAGATAAGAAATAAATGAAAAAGAAAAGAGGGAAATGATAGCAAAGATCAATAAAACTAAAGCCTGGTTCTTTGAGAAGATAAACAAAATTGATAAACCATTAGCCAGACTCATAAAGAAAAAAAGGGAGAAGACTAAAATCAATAGATTTAGAAATGAAAAAGAAGTAACAACTGACACTGCAGAAATACAAAAGATCATGAGAGATTACTACAAGCAACTCTATGCCAATAAAATGGACAACCTGGAAGAAATGGACAAACTCTTAGAAATGTACAACCTGATAAGACTGAAACAGGAAGAAATAGAAAATATGAACAGACCAATCACAAGCACTGAAATTGAAACTGTGATTAAAAATCTTCCAAAAAACAAAAGCACAGGACCAGACGGCTTCACAGGAGAATTCTATCAAACATTTAGAGAAGAGCTAACAGCTATCCTTCTCAAACTCTTCCAAAATATAGCAGAGGAAGGAACACTCCCAAATGCATTCTACGAGGCCACCATCACCCTGACACCAAAACCAGGCAACGATGTCACAAAGAAAGAAAACTACAGGCCAATATCACTGATATATATAGATGCAAAAATCCTCAACAAAATACTAAGAAACAGAATCCAACAGCACATTAAAAGGATCATACACCATGATCAAGTGGGGTTTATTCCAGGAATGCAAGGATTCCTCAATAAACGAAAATCAATCAATGTGATAAACGATATTAAAAAAATTGAAGGAGAAAAACCATATGATCATCTCAATAGATGCAGAGAAAGCTTTCAACAAAATTCAACACCCATTTATGATAAAAACCCTGCAGAAAGTAGGCATAGAGGGAACTTTCCTCAACCTAATAAAGGCCATATATGACAAACCCACAGCCAACATCATCCTCAATGGTGAAAAACTGAAAGCATTTCCACTAAGATCAAGAAAAAGACAAGGTTGCCCACTCGCACCACTATTATTCAACATAGTTTTGGAAGTTTTAGCCACAGCAATCAGAGAAGAAATGAAAATAAAAGGAATCCAAATCGGAAAAGAAGTAAAGCTATCACTATTTGCAGATGACATGATACTATACATAGAGAATCCTAAGGATGCTACCAGAGAACTACGAGAGCTAATCATTGAATTTAGTGAAGTAGCAGGATACAAAATTAATGCACAGAAATCTCTGGCAGTCCTATACATTAATGATGAAAAATCTGAAAGTGAAATCAAGGAACACTCCCATTTACCATTGTAACAAAGAGAATAAAATATCTAGGAATAAACCTACCTAAGGAGACAAAAGACCTGTATGCAGAAAATTATAAGACACTGATGAAAGAAATTAAAGATGATACAAAAAGATGGAGAGATATACCATGCTCCTGGATTGGAAGAATCAATATTGTGAGAATGACTCTACTACCCAAAGCAATCTACAGATTCAATGCAATCCCTATCAAACTACCACTGGCATTTTTCACAGAACTAGAACAAAAAATTTCAAAATTTGTTTGGAAAAACAAAAGACCCCGAATAGCCAAAGCAATCTTGAGAACGAAAAACGGAGCTGGAGGAATCAGGCTCCCTGACTTCAGACTATACTACAAAGCTACAGTAATCAAGACAGTATGGTGCTGGCACAAAAACAGAAATATGGATCAATGGAACAGGATAGAAAGTGCAGAGATTAACCCACGCACATATGGTCACCTTATCTTTGATAAAGGAGGCAGGAATGTACTGTGGAGAAAGGAAAGCCTCTTCAATGAGTGGTGCCAGGAAAATTGGACAGGTACATGTAAAAGTATGATATTAGAACACTCCCTAACACCATACACAAAAATAAGCTCAAAATGGATTAAAGACCTAAATGTAAGGCCAGAAACTATCAAACGCTTAGAGGAAAATATAGGCAGAACACTGTATGGCATAAATCACAGCAAGATCCTTTTTGACCCACCTCCTAGAGAAATGGAAATAAAACCAAAATAAACAAATGGGACCTAATGAAACTTCAAATCTTTTGCACAACAAATGAAACTGTACACAAGACTAAAAGACCACCCTCAGAATGGGAGAAAATATTTGCAAATGAAGCAACTGACAAAGGATTAATCTCCAATATTTATAAGTAGCTCATGCAGCTCAATAACAAAAAAAAGAAACAACCCAATCCAAAAATGGGCAGAGGACCTAAATAGACATTTCTCCACAGAAAATATACAGATTGCCAACAAACACATGAAAGAATGCTCAACTTCATTAATCATTAGAGAAATGCAAATCAAAACTACAAGGAGATATCATCTCACACCAGTCACAATGGCCATCATAAAAAAGTCTAGAAAGAATAAATTCTGCAGAGGGTGTGGAGAAAAAGGAACACTCTTGCACTGCTGGTGGGAATGTGAATTGGTACAGCCACTATGGAGTACAGTATGGAGGTTCTTTAAAAAATACAAATAGAACTACTGTATGACCCCACAATCCCACTACTGTGCATATATCCTGAGAAAACCATAGTTCAAAAACAATCATGTACTAAAATGTTCATTGCAGCTCTATTTACAATAGCCAGGAGATGGAAACAACCTAAGTGTCCATCATTGGATGAATGGATAAAGAAGATGTGGCACATATATACAATGAGATATTCCTCAGCCATAAAAAGAAATGAAATTGAGATATTTGTAATGAGGTGGATGGACCTAGAGTCTGTCATACAGAGTGAAGTAAGTCAGAAAGAGAAAGACAAATACCATATGCTAACATATATATATGGAATTTAAGAAAGAAAGAAAAAATATGTCATGAAGAACCTAGGGGAAAGACAGGAATAAAGACACAGACCTACTTGAAAATGGACTTCAGGATATGGGGAGGGGTAAGGGTAAGCTGTGACAATGCGAGAGAGAGGCATGGACATATATACAGTACCAAACGTAAGGTAGATAGCTAGTGGGAAGCAGCCGCATAGCACAGGGAGATCAGCTTGGTGCTTTGTGACCACTTAGATGGGTGTGATAGTGAGGGTGTCAGGGAGGGAGATGCAAGAGGGAAGAGATATGGGAACATATGTATATGTATAACTGATTCACTTTGTTATAAAGCAGAAACTAACACACCATTTTAAAGCAATTATACTCCAATAAAGATGTAAAAAATAAAAGAGAAAAAGAAAACCTAGAAATGAATGACAATGAAAACATGACAACCCAAAACATGGCGTGCAGCAAAAGGAGTATTAAGAGGGATTTTATAGCAATATAATCCTACCTTAAGAAACAAGAAACACTTCAAATAAACAACCTAACCTCACACATAAAGGAAATAGAGAAGGAAGAAAAAGAAAAAACAAAGTTAGCAGAAGGAAATAAATCATAAAATTCAGATCAGAAATAAATGAAAAAGAAATGAAGGAAACAATAACAAAGATCAATAAAGCTAAAAGCTGGTTTTTTGAGAAGATAAAAAAAAATGAAAAAGCATTAGCCAGACTCATCAAGAAAAAAAGGGAGAAGACACAAATCATAGAATAGAAATGAAAAAGAAGTAACAACTGAAACTGCAGAAATACAAAAGATCATGAAAGATTACTACAAGCAACTCTATGCCAATAAAATTGACAACCTGGAAGAAATGGACACATTCTTAGAAATGCACAACATGCCAAGACTGAACCAGGAAGAAATAGAAAAAATGAACAGACCAATCACAAGCACTGAAATTGAAACTGTGATTAAAATTCTTCTAACAAACCAAAGCTCAGGACCAGATGGCTTCACAGGTGAATTCTATTAAACATTTAGAGAAGAACTAACACGTATCTTTCTCAAACTCTTCCAAAATATATCAGAGGCAGGAAAACTCCCAAATTCATTCTACAAGGCCATTATCACCCTGATACCAAAACCAGACAAAGATGTCACAAAGAAAGAAAACTACAGACCAATATCACTGATAAATATAGATGCAAAAATCCTCAACAAAATATTAGCAAACAGGGCTTCCCTGGTGGTGCAGTGGTTGCGAGTCCACCTGCCGATATAGGGGACATAGGTTCGTGCCCCGGTCCGGGAAGATCCCACATTCCACGGAGCAGCTCGGCCTGTGAGCCATGGCCGCTGAGCCTGTGCATCCAGAGCCTGTGCCCTGCAGCGGGAGAGGCCACAACAGACAGAGGCCCACGTACCGCAAAAAAAAAAAAAAAAAAAAAAAAAATTGGCAAACAGAATTCAACAGCACATTAAAAGGATCATACACCATGATTAAGTCAGGTTTATCCCAGGAATACAAGGATCCTTCAGTATATGCAAATAAATCAATGTGATACACCTTATCAACATATTGAAGGAGAAAAACCGTATGATCATCTTAATAAATGCATTGAAAGCTTTCAACAAATTCAATACCCATTTATGATAAAAACCCTCCAAGAAGTAGGCATAGAGGGAACTTACCTAAACATAATAAAGGCCATATATGACAAACCCACAGCTAACATCATCCTCAATGGTGAAAAAGTGAAACCGTTTCCACTAAGATCAGGAACAAGACAAGTTTGCCCACTGTCACCACTGTTATTCAACATAGTTTTGGAAGTTTTAGCCACAGCAATCAGAGAAGAAAAAGAAATAAAAAGAATCCAAATTAGAAAAGAAGTTATGCTGTCACTGTTTGCAGATGACATGATACTATACATAGAAAATCCTAAAGATGCTACCAGAAAACTACTAGAGCTAATCAATGAATTTGGTAAAGTAGCAGGATACAAAATTAATGCATGGAAATCTCTGGCATTCCTACACATTAATGATGAAAAATTTGAAAGTGAAATCAAGAAAACACTCCCATTTGCCATTGCAACATAAAGAATAAAATATCTTGGAATAAGCCTACCTAAGGAGACAAAAGACCTGTATGCAGAAAATTATAAGACACTGATGAAAGAAATTAAAGACGATACAAACAGATGGAGAGATACACCATGTTCTTGGATTGGAAGAATCAACATTGTGAAAATGAATATATTACCCAAAGCAATCTAAATATTCAATGCAATACCTATCAAACTACCACTGGCATTTTTCACAGAATTAGGACAAAATATTTCACAATTTGTACGGAAACACAAAAGACCCCAAGTAGCCAAAGCAATCTTGAGAATGAAAAATGGAGCTGGAGGAATCAGGCTCCCTGACTTCAGACTGTACTACAAAGCTGCGGTAATCAAGACAGTATGGTACTGGCCCATAACAGAAATATTGATCAATGGAACAGGATAGAAAGCCCAGAGATAAACCCAAGCACATATGGTCACCTTATCTTTGATAAAGGATGAAAGAATATACAGTGGAGAAAATACTGCCTCTTCAATAAGTGGTGCTGGGAAAACTGGACAGCTACATGCAAAAGAAAGATATTAGAACAATCCCTAACACCATACACAAAAATAAGCTCAAAATGGATCAAAGACCTAAATATAAGTCCAGACACTATCAAACTTTTAGAGGAAAACATAGGCAGAACACTCTATGACATAAATCACAGCAAGATACTTTTTGACCCACCTCCTAGAGAAATGGAAATAAAAACAAAACAAAACAAATGGGACCTAATGAAACTTCAAAGCTTTTGCACAGCAAAGGAAACCATAAACAAGACCAAAGACAACCCTCAGAATGGGAGAAAATATTTGCAAATGAAGCAACTGACAAAGGATTAATCTGCAAACTTTAAAAGCAGCTCATGCAGCTCAATAACAAAACAAACAAACAACCCAATCCAAAAATGTTCAGAAGACGTAAATAGACATTTCTCCAATGAAGATATACAGATTGGCAACAAACACATGAAAGAATTCTCAATATCATTAATCATTAGAGAAATGAAAATCAAAGCTACAATGAGATATCATCTCACACCGGTCAGAATGGCCATCATTAAGAAATCTAGAAACAATAAATGCTGGAGAGGGTTTGTTGAAAAGGGAACCCTCTTGCACTGTCGTTGGGAATGTAAGTTGATACAGCCAGTCTGGAAAACAGTATGGAGGTCCCTTAAAAAAGTAAAAACTGGACTACCATACAACCCAGCAATCCCACTACTGGACATATACCCTGAGAAATCTATAATTGAGAGTCATGTACCACAATGTTCACTGAAGCTCTATTTACAATAGCCAGGACATAGAAACAACCTAAGTGTCCATCCACAGATGAATGGATAGAGATGTGGCACATATATACAATGGAATAATACTCAGGCATAAAAAGAAATGAAATTGAGGTTTTTTTTTTTTTTCGGTACGCGGGCCTCTCACTGCTGTGGCCTCTCCCGCTGCAGAGCACAGGCTCTGGACGTGCAGGCTCAGCGGGCATGGCTCATGGGCCAGACCCTCCGTGGCATGTGGGATCCTCCCGGACCGGGGCACGAACCCGTGTCCCCTGCATCAGCAGGCAGACTCTCAACCACTGTGCCACCAGGGAAGCCCAAATTGAGTTATTTTTAGTGAGGTGGATGGACATAGCGTCTGTCATACAGAGTGAAATATGTCAGAAAGAGAAAAACACATACCATATGCTAACACATATATTTGGAATCTAAAAAACAAACAAACAAAAATGGTCATGAAGAACCTAGGGGCAAGACGGGAATAATGATGCAGACCTATTAGAGAATGGACTTGAGGATATGGGGAGGGGGAAGGGTAAGCTGGGACAAAGTGACACAGTGGCATGGACATATATACACTACCAAATGTAAAATAGATAGCTAGTGGGAAGCAAACACATAGCACAGGGAAATCAGCTTGGTGCTTTGTGATCACCTAGAGAGGTGGGATAGGGAGCGTGGGAGGGAGGGAGACACAAGAGGGAAGAGATATGGTAATATATGTATATGTATAACTGATTCGCTTTGTTATAAAGCAGATACTAACACTCCATTGTAAAGCAGTTTTACTCCAATAAAGATGTTAAAAACAAACAAACGAAAAAGAGCAAATTAAACACAAAGGAATTAGAAGGAAGAAATGAAATTAAAACAAAAAGCAGTAGAAAAAATTTATGAAACTGAAATCTAGTTCTTTGAGAATTTCAATATCACTGAATAAACTTCTGGCCAGAGAGAGAAAGAGAGAGAGAGAAGTCACAAATTAAGTATACCAAGAGTGAAGAGGACAGCACTAGAAATTGTACAGATATTAAAAGGATAATAAGAGAATATTATGAGCTACTTTATGGCAATATATTCTACATCTTTGAAACACACACATACACACACACACACATCACCTCACACCTGCTAGGATAGCTATTATCAAAAAAGTCAAAAGAGGGCTTCCCTGGTGGCGCAGTGGTTAAGAGTCTGCCTGCTGATGCAGGGGACACCGGTTCTTGCCCCAGTCCGGGAAGATCCCACATGCCGTGGAGCGGCTGGGCCCGTGAGCCATGGCTGCTGAGCCTGCACGTCCAGAGCCTGTGCTCCGCAATGGGAGAGGCCACAACCATGAGAGGCCCGCATACCGCAAAAAAATAAATAAATAAAAAATAAATAAAGTCAAAAGATAACAAGTATTGGTGAGGAACTGGAGAAAAGTGAACCCTGGTACACTGTTGATGGAAATGTAAATTTGTACAGCCTTTATGGAAAACAGAATGGAGGGTCGTCAAAATCATAGAAATAGGAGTACAACATGATCACTTCTGGGTATATATCTAAAGGAAATAACATCACTATCTCAAATAGTTATCTGCACTCCCATGTTCACTGCAGCATTATTCACAATAGCCAAGATATGGAAACAAGCTAAGTGTCAACAGTTGAAAGGATAAAGAAAATGTGGTTCACACACATGTAAAATATGATATTATTCCACCTTAAAAAAGAAGGAAATCCTGCCATTTGTGACAACATGGATGAACTTGAAGGATGTTATGCTAAGTGAAATAAGCCAGAGAAAGACAAATACTGTATGATCTCACTCTGTGTGAAATTTAAAAAAGTTAAACTTACAGAAACAAAGAATCGAATGGAGGTTAACAGGGGCTGTGGTAGGGAGAAATTGGAAGATGTTGGTCAAAGGGTACAGAGTAAGTCAAAAATAAACTTTCTTGTGCTCATAATCTTAGTGTGGTAGCGAAAAAGGAAAAAAATTAAATTCTACCATTCCCCTCATTGCATTGTTTCTATTGTTCTGTAACAAATTCTATAACTTTTGTGGTTTAAAGCAGCAAACACTTTTTTTATTTTTTCACTTTACACTTCTGTAGAAGTCCGACATGGATCTTACTGGGTTAAAATCCCAGTGTTGGCAGGGCTGTGTCCTTATTTGGAGGCTCCAGGGAAGAGTTATTTCGTCTCCTTGCTTTTCTAGCTTCTAGAGGCTGAGCATGCTTCTTGGCTCGGCCCCCTTCCTTTGTCTTTGAAGCCAACAATGTTGCTTCTTTCTGATCATTTTTCCCTAGTCATGTCTTCCTCTGACTACAGCAGGGAAAATGTCTCCACTTTTCAAGGGCCATTTAATTGGGCCACCTGTTTAATTCAGGCTAACTCCTCTTCTCAAGGTCCTTAGCTTAATCACATCTACAGGTCTCAGGAATTAGAATGTGGCCATCTTTGTGAGGCCACTATTCTGCCTACCACGCCCATTTTATGGTTTTCATCTCCTTTTTAAAACTTGTTAAGAGCCACTCAGAGATTTCCTTGAAATCTCTTCTTAATCAACTCTCAGTCCCTCATTTCTAATTAATAGTTGCAAGCCTCAGCTAAACTGTCAGTTCAATTATTATGGCAAGGTTTCATTACAGCCATGTTATAAATATCTCAGACAGCATTTATCTATCTATCTATAAAGACCTGTATTAAATAGCAGGCTTATTTTATCATTTCTCTTTAGTGTGCATCTCAGTTTTATCAGACTCCTAACAGGTTTCTTCAAACATTCTGTGGATGCCCAACTCCTATATAAGACATAAAAAGGAAAAATAAATTGCCCAAATCTAAAGGAGAACCTGTGCCTATAAAATAAATGTTCTATCACTGTATATTCCCTTTCTTTATTCTTCCATGTCTGAAGAAACAATAGTTGATTCAGTAGGAGGTGTCTGGCAAGTGACTAAGACATTTGTGAAGGATGGTGGAAGTGAAGCCAGTAGCCCCAGAAAGCTCAAGTCAATTGGGTAATTAAGTTAAAAAGGAGAGCATGGTATGGACAATGAAAAACTACATAAGTAAATTGATAAACTATATATATATGTACAATAAACAATATAGATAGATAGATAGATAGGTAGATAGAGATATAATCTGATTGTGGTATTAAAAATAAACAAAGGGAACACACAATTTAGGTAAAGTGGGGAGGAATGGCATTTCTATAGATGTTATTTTATCTAAGACCTGAATGAGGAGAAAAACCAAGCAGCATAAACATCTGGAACAAGGCACTGCATGCAGAGGAGGTAGCAGCTAAAAGATCAGGAACTACACTGGGGTATAAGGAAAGTTTGTGCAGCTACAAAAGAGTGAACAAAGGCTGGAGTGGGAGGGGTGGTGAAGGGTATGAGGTAAGGACAGAAAGGTAGGCATGATCCAAGGCGTTTAGAGTGTTGTGGTTAGAGAGGCTATATAATCTATTGTTTTAACTACATAATTTATTGTTTAATTGTTTTTATTGCATGGAAAATAGAAGGTTAGAGCAATTTAGGACGATCCATATAAATGAAGACTCTCCCAGGCACTTCGAGGCACATGGTTTCCTTACATACAGACCAGGTAAGGGCTTTTAATTTTTTCTATTGCAATATGATCTGATTCATCTAAGAAGATGATCTGGCTGTCATGTGGAGAGTAGATTATGGAAGGGCAAGAGAGGGTGCAGGGAAACCAGTGGGGAGGTCACTGTAACAAGCAGTGCAACATTATGGGTATAACAGTGGAGATGCTAAAATCCATTAGATGTAAATTACAATTTGAAGACAGTGAGGTCCAGCCTTGAGAGTGGATGTGAAGAAAGAAAAGTGTCATCTTAACTAAACAGGTGGGTAGACAGCAGTGACATTATCTGAAATACAAATGACTGTATGCTTCAGTGCGTGCAGGTAAGAAGTCTAAGGTGGGGATTTATATTTTAGAAGGATTTTTCATGGAGGAATCTTTTAATGTCTTGAGATTGAATTACCTTGCTTGAGCATAGTATAGAGGATGAGCAAGAATCATGAGGTCTAAATCCCAGTTGAAGTCTGAAGGAAAGAGAATTGGAGATGTCTAAGTGGAGATGATGATGATGATGGTAAACACACAAAAAATTAAAACAGAATATTCTTTTAAAAGAGAGAAAAATGGTAATTTTATGACCCTGGTTTTCCTTCTCTTTCTAAGGCTTTTCCTTCGACTTCTAATAGCCTTTTCTTCTACTAACGCCCACATTTCACACTAGGATCAGATAACAGCCTTACTCTATGACCTCAGACAAGTTGTTTAACCTCTCTGTTCTTAAAGTCTCTATTTTTAAAATGAAGACAATAAAAGTATAAGATTGGTGAGAAGACTAAAATAGATAATACATGTAAAATGCTTAAGACAGCACCTACACATTGTTGGGCTTTTTAAAAATTATTTTACAATTATCATTATCATAGCTGTTATTAATACTCAGAGTATCACAAAAAACACTGGTTTATCCCATTAAGAGAGGTCCCATCCTAGGAACACAGTGACAAACCTCCCCTAACCCTTCATTGAAGGGAAAAAAAGCTGTTTATAGACAAACCCCAGCTAACATAATTGGAATTTTTATACTTTGGTATATAAAATTTCATGCATACCTGTAATTTTTTTTAAAGGAAGCTAAATGCTGAAATATTTGTTTAAATTCACTTTTAAAACCATGGATGAGCAAGCTCTTAGAAGAGTTTCTACCAGGTAATTTAATAACAAGAATAACTCCCATCTATTGAGGGCCCACTCTACGTTGAGAGCTGTGTCAAGCAGTTTACACACATTATCTTGTTTAATACACACAATACTTTTTCTATAGAAGTGTGAGTTTAATACCCACAATAATTTTTCTCCATTTTTACAGATGAGGGACCTAAGATTTAGAGTAGTTTATTAATTTTTCTGAGGCCACAGGTTTAAATGCACTGTACGGCCCTCCTCTTTCCATTGCACAGAAATGGCTCAACCGTGTAAAACACAGCTTTAAACATCTATTGAGCTCCTATTCTGTATGATGGCCTTCAATTACAGTTGCCTGGGACATGGATCATAATCCCCATTACACAAACAGGGAGGCAGAGGCTCTGAGAGACCATAGTTATATGTCCAAGGCCACATCTTTTAAAGGGTTTGGAATAAGGTTTGAACTCAGGTTTTCTGACTTGCAGGACAGGTCTTCTTTCTGCTTTCCCATCAAGCCTTCCAGGAGAGGGTGTGGCCATAATTCTGCTGGGTTACAACCCCAAAATTTGAAAGAATAAAATTTACATTACAACTTTAAATTTTGGGGAGCTAATTATATATGATGTCAGTTCATAATAACCTAAACTTCCAATTCACCTATTTCCTATTTAACTTCTAACTATTTAAAATATGATCCCTGTATTCCAATTACCTCTTTTTGGGAAAATAAGTAATCAATGTTAAATTCTCTTTTCCCTTAACTTTTGTACTGCATAGATTATATCTTTTTATATCTCATAATTGTGGTGTCCAGGAATCAGTCACTGGACCACCCCAGAGATTCATTTCAACAATTTTTTTTCTGAGAGTTTAAAAATAAATCAAAATTTCCTATTTATTGAAACAGTTTCAATAAATGCCCTTGCGTTCAGGAATAAACAATACAATCTTGGATTCAGTTAGCATCTATGAAAAGGGCATAATCTTGATCTGTCTTTATTCAATTTTGGAATCAAGGTTAATCCTGCCGCCTAAAATGAGTTGGGTGGCTTTGAAAATCTTGGATATGATAGTTTGTCTGTTTCTTGAAAATTTAGTTAAAATGGATCTGTCAGATTAATTTTTCCTAGAGAGTATTTGGGGGTGGAAGGGGTGCCCTTTGATTACCATTTCATTTTCTCTGATGGCCACTGATACTTTCAAGTTTCCTGGAGGCCATCCAGAGCACACCAGCTCCTCCAGCCTCAGATCCCATTCAACAAACAATATTTTTGAATGAATGTAAGTCTTTCAGGGGTCATTTTGTCCTACTATTTTCACTGTATTATTCCAGAGTTTTCACTAATCTCATTTTTATATCATCTTTAACCTTGTCCATTCATATCTTTTTATCCTACAAACCAGACTCAGATTTTATTCTACATTCAAGGTATCTTATACTAAAAGTGTTCCAAAATAACAAAGATTGGATCATTGATATTCACAGCAGCTTCTTATCTTTCTGAACTCTCACAGAAAAGCACATTTCTTATAGAGTCTTTAAAAACAAACTGGTACAGATTTTTGTAAAGGACCCCAAAATTTGCCACTCTTTTACTACTTCATAAACATAATGTATATTTGTTACTTACTTATCCTCCGCAAAGCAAATGTTTTGTAATAATCTCTATACTGCCTTACAGTGATATCTCTGTATCAACCTCCCTGTCTCCAGCATTATTCTAGAGTAAGTCCAATAAATAACTTTTCCCTTTTCATGCCCTGGCAGACATTGGTAATTGAAGCCAGTTTCATTCCAGAATGTATAACAGAAATAACTAATATCATTGAATAGTTATTACATGCCAGACACTTTTCTAAGTTTTTTTTAACCTATTACATTATTTAATTATTATAACAGCACAATTCAATGCCTAGCATATTAGCCCCATTTTATAGATGGAGAAACAAAGGCACCTAAAGCTAAGCAACTTTCCAAAAGTCCCTAAGTAGGTAAATTGCTAAGTAAGAGCTAATCCAGTGGCCAAGTAGTTAATTACTACTTTATGTTTCCTTAAATGTGTTGTGGTCAGATCACAAAGAGCCTTGAGATTTTGAAGTTTCTGGTGAAATCTATTGGGGACCATTGGGTGGGGTCCTGTTATTACTTCTCTCACAGGGGTGTTGCTATCGACTGAATGTTTCTGTCCTGCTTAAATTCATATGTTGAAACCTAACCCCTAAAGTTATGGTATTTGGAAGCGGGGTCTTTGGGAGCTGATTAAGTCACGAGGGCAGAACCTCTTGAATGGGACTAGTGCCCTTATAAAATATACCCCAGAGATACCCCTTGCCTCTCCCATCATACGAGGACACAGTGAGGAGATGGTTGTCTGTGAAAAAGGAAGCAGATTCTCATCAGACACCGTTCCTTGATCTTGAACTTCCCAGCCTCCAGAACTGTGAGAAATAAATATTAGCTGTTTAAGCAACCCAATCTATGGTACTTTTGTTGTAGCAGCTAAAACAGACTAAGACAGGTGTTCTGAGACTCAAATAAAATGACTTATTTGAAAGCATATATTAACTAACATATAGCACATATTTTGTTGTAATTAGTAGAATTTTAAATAATAAATTATTTCATACAAGTCATCCTTATTTTTTGAAATTTTATTATCAAGTTCAGTACTTTTATTCTACCCAGTTTTCATATAAGTTGATTTTGAATATTTTGAATAACAAATCACGTGAAGGCATGTATTGTACTTTAAAACAGAATTAGTTATTGCCTTTCTATTTCCCTGTGAATATCTCTCAATTTCTAAAATGTCAAATATTAAAATAAAAGGTTATTAAAATAGAAATAAAAAAATCAAAACAATGGAAAAAAAATAAATAAGTATCTGTGAAAGGAATATAGTTACCATTATTATAACACCAACTTTTGTTCTGAGCTTTTTGACACTCCAGAGTTATACAATTTTATTTTATGTGATGGAGAAAAGTACACCAACTATTAAGGGATAAAAACAATTTCAAGGCACTAAATTCCAAAATAAATTTGTCATATGATATCTATTTTATGAATGTGTCACAAACTAGGCATCTTTCATTTTCACTTTAAAAGGTGTTGTGTGTAGAGACTCAGTGTTCATTAACCAGCTATTACCTCTGTGGACCATTATGAAGAATATACCAGGTAAAAGGGCAAAAGCAAACTTCCTGTGATCTGATTTGACACAAGGCTAAAGTTATACTATGTGGTGACATTGGGGGTAACATATCCATTACTTACATAACTCACATTTTACTTCTCTAGTGCAACAAACTTAAAAAAAAGTATGATTATGTCAATTTTATAGAAATATGAGATTTACAGATTACAGATGTTAAGCAGCATGTCCAATCTAAATACAGAATTGTATCCAGGCAAGTCTGTCTCTAAAGTTATGTTCTTTCTTATAAAATCTTATTTCCTTCTGAAAAGTCAAAAGAGTTGGTGATATTTGAACCAAGTTCTAGAGCATTCATACAACTACCTCCACTGGATGGGAAGAGAGGAAAAGGGCAATCCAGACAGTAAACAGCGTTTGCAAAGCTTTCAGACATGACAGCTTATCACTTCCTCAGGGATCTGCAAGTTGTTTGGAGTGGATGAAGTATGATTAGACTGGCATTCTGGAACCAGATCATTCAGGAAGTCAACAATTTTCAGAAGTCTGGATTTCATAATGAAAGTCATGGGAAAACACTGGCAGATTCTATACATTATGTAGGGAGCAGGAGATAAAAGGAGTTAAACCAAAATTAAAAAAAAAAAAAAAAAAAAAAAAAACGCTGGTAGGATTAATGACCCAGCCAAAGTTATCATATTCTTTAAATATTTAAAGATGTCAAAACTCTCTCCTTATTTTTTTTCACTAGCAGAGTTCAAAAGTTCAGTTGCAAGAGTGGAGACATTAACTTGTGGAATTGGATAGTATATTCACAGGATTGAACAAGGAATTCAAGGAATTTTAAGATAACAGCAATAGAATAGGTAGAGATGTGAGTCAAGTGCAGGAGAGTAAGGAAAGAGTACATAGTGGAGGATGACACATTGAAATGTAATTTAATAAGAATGGTAAGTCTCAATGTGGTTAGAAGAACTGGTGTGAGTGATGCTGAGGAACACTGAGTTTACGAAACACCAAATCCAAAAGGCAGTTCCTAGCAACCTGGCTTGACCTCTGTCTCAGGGAAATCATTGTCTTATTACCCTGCAGTGTATACCTTGGATAGAGAAAGAAGACTTTACTACAATGGAATGTTTTGGGGGAGGAGATGTTCTCTATTTATGTTGTATTTGTCAGGAAACAAACATACAGAGATAAGCTTTCTCTAGTTGCCAAGGCCATTTGCTATTCAATGGTCTTTGACAAGATAAGCCAAGATGGTGTGTAGAAATGCCATGGAGTATTGCTTCCCAATAATCTCACAAGTGGATTTTTTCCAGGTGACAGCAATTTCAGCATTGCATCCATGGAAATGGGTTGCTAATCAATATTAAAGTTACTAATAATTACAGCAGAAGTTGACATAAAGAAGTAGACCATGAAAAAGTCACCAAGTCCTTTCATGAGTTACAAAGAGCAATCTGACTTTGAAGATAAGTGATGAAAACCCAGAACATAAAAGTAAAGCAAAATTTTCCTAGGGCAAAAAAAAAAAAAAAAGAGAAAGCAATATCCATATAACAATTTTTATTGCATAAGTTAAAAGAGAATAATTGTTACTTTTACAATCCTTACTTCCAAAAATATAATATTAACTCTAGTTTTAGTGGTATGCACACTGAAGTACTTAGGGAAAAGTATACTTTGAATTGCACCAAAAATAAGATGGTGATGAGTAGATGGATAAAGATGTAGTTAAGCAAATATAGGAAAATAGTAGTAGCATCAAGGTAGTGGTGATATAGATGTTTACTAAAAAATATTTCATTTTTTCTGTATGCTTGAAAACTTTCTTATAAAATGTTGGGGAAAAAGATGGAGTGGTGGTCAGGATATATGTTTCCTTGTTGGCTCCACTGCACACCTAGGATATCGCTTACAATAGTACATTAGGTTCTAAAACTCCAAAGTACTGGAAGTAGTTCTAGTTGTTTTGTCAAAAATTCTGAACTTTTCTTTGGTTCAGTTCTTAGCTTCTTTGACCTTGAGCATTATTAACCTCAGTGTAAGATGCATCAGGCGTCACAGCTACGGTGGCATCTTGGGGAGAAGCTGTGTCCTTGACAATGGCAATGACTGCAGATTTAACCACAGCAAACCAGAGTCTGAGAGAAGTTCTCACAAGAACCAAGAGGTTAGTATAACAAGCACTTTTGTTATGTGTCCCTGAAGACTCTCAGACCTCTTTGGAGGAAACTGACTATATCCAGAATTCCAGAAGAGTTGAGGAAGGAGTCACAAAAATACTGATTGATGATTTTAATAATATGTCTGTTTACATGGCAAGACATAAATAAATCACTGCTTATAACTAATTATTTAAAGTAGCCATGGAGTTGGAAAAATGCTCACAGTTCTGTTCCTCAAGAGTTTACAGTGTGCAACAAAATAATGTTACCCACCAGCAAAGATGAGACTGGATTAAGCTAGGTTCTAACTAAGGCTAAAGTTGGAGTGAATAATATGTGGTGGGATGGGAAAAGTAGGAAAATTTGAATACAGTGAGCTGGGTATCAGAAGCCACAGTGCATAGAACTGGAAAAGAGATCAGATGGGGGAGGCTGAATAAACAGTCAAATCACGGCAGCAGAATAAGAGCAGAAATGTTGATTGGATATGAGGTTTGTTTAAAGTCACTATCTCCCTCTAGACTCTGAACTTCATGGATTTGATCTTGATGTGTCTTCTTCATCTCTGTGTTCACAACACTAGCACAGTGTTTGAATCTAGAGGCAGATTCCCCATGAAGGCAACAAAGTCCTTAGTCTTCAGGGTCCGTTCATACCTTAGGTACTTTCCAAGGCCCTATGAGTGTAATAGGGACAAACAAATCTGACCCCATATTAGATCTGTTCCTTTTCCTGTGCTTAGTCATGCTGGCTCTGCACCTTTTGTAAAAGAACGTTGCCTACAGCCTGAAACATACAGAATAGCCTGTTCTCAGGGCTCTGACCTTTAAGAGTCCATTTACATCGAGATAAAAAGTTGCAGTACAAAGAATAACATTTGTCTTGTTGGAGGCTTACAGGAACATTGTGACCTGACCTATGTGGACAGCTGCAAGAATGAAAGATTCTGACACCAAGAAGTTTGCAATAATTAACAACACCCCTCCCTCATCTTGCCTTTAAAAATACCTTGCCGAAACCTTTTGAGGATTTCAGGGTTTTGGGGGCACAAACCACCTGTCTCCTTGCATGGCCCTGCAATAAACCTTTCTCTGCTCCAAACTCTTACATTTCCATTTGTTTGGCTTCACTGTGTGTCTGGCACATGAACTTGCATTCCATGACATAAGGGCCCCAAGCAATGTTTTTACAAGTTCCTATGTTTTTGGTAAACTTTTGTCATTTTGTAAAGTATTTCATTCTATAGTTTCTTATTGAAGACAGCTTCCAAAATTATGTAAGCTTAGGCTTTTACAAATCTGAATCCATCATCACCTAAGAAATAATTTAATTGATATTTATGGCATTAATGAATACATTAAAAATCATTTAATAGTCAGATTTATAAGAAGGGGCCTTTATAACTATCCCTAAAACTTGAGGACTGTATCTTATAAGTGTTCAGAACCTTGCATACATTGCAAAGATGCATACAATCTGTTCCTAAAGAAAAAAAACACAAATGAAACTATATATTAATGTTTGGGGGAAGTTTGTGAAAAGAGAGAAGAATACACAAAAGAGAAAAATGGATGTTTTACTCACACCCCAATGTTCATAGCAGCATTATTTACAATAGTCGAGATATGGAAGCAACCTAAGTGTCCATCAACAGATGAATGGATAAAGAAGACACACACACACACACACACACACACACACAATGGAATACTACTCAGTCATTAAAAAAGAATGAAATTTTGCCATTTGCAATGAGTGGACCTGGAGGGTTTTATGCTAAGTGAAAGAAGTCAGACAGACAAAGACAAATACTGCATGATATCAATTATATGTGGAATCTAAAATATAAAACAAGCAAATGAATATAACAAAACAGAAACTAGTGGTCAGGGTGGGAAGAGGGAAGGTGGGAGAGCAATAAAGGGGTAGGGTATTAAGAGGTACAAACTACTATGTGTAAAATAAATAAGCTACAAGGATGTAATGTATAGTACAGGGAATATAGCCAACATTTTATAATAACTTTAAATGGAGCATAATCTATAGAAGTTTTGAATTACTATGTTGTACACCTGAAACTAACATAATATAATATACCTCAATAAAAACATAAATTAAAATAATATTTTAAATACCTCACTCCAAAAAATACATATAAAAGCCTATATTTTAAATAAATCAAATAAATGAGACTGAAAATATTGATTTTTTTTCAGCAAAAGATGTGATGGAGCATATGTATTTTATTTTCTCTAAATATCTGTCAAGAACAGCCTAAAGCAATGTGTTCTAATTCCAAAACAGATTATAGAGGAAAGCGGGTAGCCACTGAAGAAATAAACTACTAATACAAGGACTTTAAAAATACTTCTACAAACAAGAGGATATGATAACTGAATAAACTAATAAAACAGGACACCTTTGGAAAAGTTTTTGGACACACTAGTAGGTATTCTGTAAATGTCTACATAAAACCAAATAAAGAAATTGAGAGATACCATGTTTGATAACCTTCACTAAACAGTCATTTTAATTTTTTAAAGACAGAGAAAATAAAGTTGTATTTTTAATCCTATTTGTAATGTTCATGTTGAAAGAGGCGGCATTAAGCATATTAATGTGTTTGCCTTTCCTCTAATTTATGATTCCTTTCTTTCTTTAATGAGATCTGCTCTGCAGCCCATAAAATAATTGTTATGGTAAACTGACTTTTTAAAATTAGCTACACACCAGTTGGTCCAGAAACCTATTCCTCTAGATCATTCATGCACAAAATACCTTTGTGTGAAACCCTTTCCAAATGTGTAATGGCTGGATTTCGTCCAGAAGTTTGCTTGCAGAGTCTCTCTGTGGAAGCAGCCTTACAATTTCCTTTCCTCACAAGCGTTTCCATGAGATTCTCTGTCACGTGGGCATGCTCAGGCCACTCGCGGACGACACGGAGTATATATTCAACGGGAGCTCTATTTCCAAAGAACATGTTTTCTCTAACCTGCAGAGAGGCTACCTGACCCGGCGTCTGGCGGTATGGCATGGAGGATGAGGAAGCTGTTCAAAGACTCTCAGGGGAGCTGGGGACAGGTTTACAGGGAAAGATCTAGCCTGTTGTTAGAACAATAAGCTCATTGTTCCATACACTTACAAACTGTTTTCCCTGTGTTAACTCTCACACTGTGATTGTGATTCTGCCACAGGGACCCCTGGTGGAATAAGCCTGACTCTTGACCCCATCCTTTCCTCAAAAGTGGGAAAGACAGATATCTGCAGGATACAGATACCAGGTAGCACTCAGAGAACTTCTGGGTAATGTGGTAATGAAGGGTTGAGACAGGCAGGCTCATTCCCCCTCTCCGACACTCCTAAATCAAACACGCTAATGGGGTTGCACGGGCGCTAAAGTAGTTACTGATTAATATTGAGATAAATATTTTTCAAGTGTTCCAATTTTTGTTCATGGACACATCCTGCATATCTGGAAGAAAAATAAACCTTTGCTTTAAACAATTAATAGAGGAAATTTAACATTACCTAGCAGATATTACGTTATTCTACTGAATTATTTTCTCTTTTTTTTTCTATTCTTGAAAGCATGATAGTTTACTGTGAAAAAGAAGAGTATGAATTCCTCTACCTACACTGACAAATACATTCTCTTTAAGTCTATTTTACTTTTGGCATTTGAATTAAGGATATGCATGTTTGTTTATTTCATTTTACAAAAGTATTAAGAAGCTTCCTAGTGCAGGACTTGTACTGATGCTAGAAATCTAGTAGTGAACAAAGGTGACATGCAATGGAAGTTATCGACATGCACATTAATTATTTAAATAAACTCTCTCTCTCTCTCTCTCTCTCTCTCTCTCTCTCTATATATATATATATATATATATATATATATATATATATATATATATATATATTTTTTTTTTTTTTTTTTTTTTTTTTTTTTTTTTGCAGTACGCGGGCCTCTCACTGCTGTGGCCTCTCCCGTTGTGGAGCACACGCTCCGGACGCGCAGGCCCAGCGGCCATGGCTCACGGGCCCAGCCGCTCCGTGGCATGTGGGATCCTCCCGGACCAGGGCATGAACCCGCGTCCCCTGCATCGGCAGGCGGACTCTCAACCACTGCGCCACCAGGGAAGCCCTAAACTCTATATATTAATGAACTACAGAACTGATCAATTTGGCATTACTTTATTTTTTATCAATTGAATATTTGAAATTGAGGCTTGTCCATTATCAATAAAAATTTGTTAGAATGCATCAACTCAAGGAAAGATAAGATATTATCACCTGTTTACATGGGGAGATGAAGAATTAAGTTTTCCAGCTTAGACTTTCCTCCAAAGGAACCTTAAACATAATCCAATGGAAAACTGCAGTTCATTTTCCAGAAGTTTACTTTATGGCTGATTGCAAAAGAATAAAATTAGTAGTGGACAATCCATGGAGAAGAATTGCAAATGAGAGGAGACATAAGAGAGAAGGTGAGATGGAGCATAAAACAGGTCAATACTTGATTTGTGGATTTTTAAAATGTAAGCAAGTGTACAGACAGGGAAGAAATGGCCACAGCAAGTGGCAAGCCTTGTAACTCAACCAGTCTGTATCCAGTGGCAGAGAACAAGGGACAGAAATTCAGATCTAGAGACATCCATTGAAATATAGTTATTATGGGGAGAATAGGGCAAATGGCAGATGCTGAATTCCATGAATAAAATACAGTGTCATGGAGATAGAGAGAGACAGAGACAAGAGAGGTAAAGTATAGTTGAACTAAGCAGACTATAGGTCACAATAGCATTCTGGAAAGTGAGTGAGTCAGTGTGTGTGTATGTGTGTGTGTATTGTGGGAAGGGGCCCAAAGGCAGGGCTAAGATATTAGAGGATTCAGGCAGGCAATTGTTCAGCATTAGGCTGCATTTGATTGCAGGTAACAAATCTGCAGATCTATAGCTATTCATAAACATTTATGGTATCTAGACTTCAGTTAGCTTCAGCTAATTTAAGATTATGGCTGATCTCTAGAGGTGAAGTGATTTCTTAAAAAATGAGAACAAAGGGGCTTCCCTGGTGGCGCAGTGGTTGAGAGTCCGCCTGCCGATGCAGGGGACACGGGTTCGTGCCCCGGTCCGGGAAGATCTCACATGCCGTGGAGTGGCTGGGCCCGTGAGCCATGGCCGCTGAGCCTGCGCGTCCGGAGCCTGTGCTCCGCAATGGGAGAGGCCACAATGGTGAGAGGCCCACGTACTGCAAAAAAAAAAAAAAAAAAAAAAAGAGAACAAAGCGGTGAGAGATAACAAATGGTTTAATCCCATTCCTTAAGAAATATAACAAGTGGTGCATTTATAGGCAAATCTGTAACATGTATATTTTCAGAAAAAAATAAGTTATTTTGGTCTGTAAAAGAAATTTTGCCTTCAGAAAATACAGGTTGACACACCTTATAACTATCTGGAAATAGTCCTGTTTATCAGCAAAGGGTACCTAAATCAGTTCACTGTTTTTAAGTTTTCAAAATCTAAATACATAGGAAAAAGTGTATTAAAAAGGAGAACACAGTACAACTAGAATCCATTAAAATGAAATGATGACAAAATTTGTATTTTTAACTGTACAGAAACTTTGTGTTTTACAAAATAGATCAGCTGAGAATATAACCATTGAATTGTAGTTATGGCTTTCACACAGCTACAAAGACAGTTAACAATGACAGAGGTTGGGCAAAAAGGGAAACAGGAAGGTCAACTTCCTCTTCAAAACTTCAAGAACTTAAGTAGTGGTTCAAGAGTTCCATTAGTGGCAATTCCAGTATTTTGCATTAAATAAAATGAAATGTAAATATTATAGGAAAAGTATAGCAAATACAGTCCATCTTCTGTAGTATATTATGACATATTTATTTCATGTGTGATTTTGGATATGGGTGCCAAATCACAATATGTATTTCTTATTATGGGTTGGAGTAAAAAAAAAAAAGATATTAACTGGTGTAGAAATGGAAATGGGGAAAGGCCCTATCCCTTTGTATAAATTCTCCTTCAGGTTATATCTTATGATATATATATATATTTTTATATTCAGGTGTTTTATGAATGTCGCTTTTTTATCTGATTTCACCTGCACAAAACATTGGGAAATAAATATGGGAAACAAGATTAAAAAAAAATGTGTACCTCTCTAGAGATGATTCTGCCAAATAAAATATCCTTCTAAGATTTAAACCTTCTAAAACTCCAACTTATAGACATTGTGTTGATTAACATCTTGATATCACCAACCAGCACTAATGTTATTTATTGGTTTTCAGTTAATCATGTCACTAAGCCTTAAGACTCCTGACACATATAAACACTCCATCATTACAACTTTAAAACAGTTTTAAAAGAAGAACTCAAATGAGTCAGACTTTATCTGTTTCAGGCAATGAAGGAATCTGCTGTGTCTCGATGTAAAATTTAAAATTTCCCTCATTTGAATTGTCCCAACTTCAAAGCATTTGAAATATAAATCCATCTTCTTTTGGCAGACTCAATGTTAAAAAGTTATCAAGGGAACAAAGCCCACCTTCAGCTTAATAAAATGATACTTTTTTATAAAAGACATTTCCATTATCTACAGTTAAACTAAACTCTATAAAAACAATCACTACAATACTGAATTAAATTACCCTATTTATAAAAAATTGTCAGAAAGTAAGAAATATTAAACACTCCAAAGAGACACAAAATCAGAAGACTCAACTCATAGTTTAAAATGCAGCCCACAGAACTGTCAAATGAAACCACAAAAGCTGTTGAAATGATTGAAGGGAGATTGACAATTTCAATTTCTGTTCTAGCTTTCACAAATGAAAGTATCATTACACATACTTCATTCATTTTGGGTCTTGGTTTCCTGCTTAGAAAATATAACTTTGAAAATTCACATAATGTCTACTTGCAATCTGAATAAAGGGATCTACTCAAAAAATTAATATTTTTATTTCTATATTAAATAGTATCATTAGTTAACATTTAGGAGATTATTTTATTTTCTTGAGCCAGCCTGTTGAATTCATAACCCAATGATTGTGTAATGTTGGACAAATAAATTCTCTCAGCCTAGGTTTTCTCACCTATAAAATGGAATGATAGCTCTGCTTTATAAGGTTGCTGAGAGGATTCAATATATTAGTAGATGTAAAACACTTAATATAGTGTCTGGCTAGGAAAAGTTCAATAGTGATTTGCTATTATTATTATTATTATTAGCTTCACATCCTGACTTCCTAGTGAAATTGTAAGAATTAATGAGGTAACACATTTGAGCATTGTCTCATTAGGTAAAAAGTGTTATGTAAATACTGAATCCATGAAAGCATGCATCACACTTTGCTACATTTATAAGCACTCTTATAGGAAGACTGTAGAACAATATTAATGATAACAATAACATTTATTCATAATTCTAAAGATTAAGCTTACTCATATATGTTCTGATACATAGGAACTTTGGGGGGAAATATACAAAGAAAAGTGTTTCCCCTATATTTGTTTCCTCTTTACTTCTTTTGAACTTACTTTAAGACCACAGCTACAACTACAGAAAGGCTTTCCTAAACAGAAATACTTTTTTCCCTGACAGAGTAGACGAAGTAGTGTGTCTCACCCTCCCGGTGCCAGACAAAGCCCCAACCAGACACACACGTCTCTTTTGCTGGTTTTGTCTTATTCTGATCTTCTTACTCTCTCCCTGAGTGTCCCAGTGGAAAACAGGTCATGAATGTTTAGGCATTGTAGCTGCTGAAGGACAACGGAACCAAAGGAGAGAGTGTGGTAGAGTGAATAGAGCATAATCTTACCAGTGTCCAGCCTGGGTAAAGGCCTTGTCTAAGACATTTAAAGGGGTCCTGTAAAGTCTCCTCCAAATCTGAAATTTTGTATTTAAATAAAATAACTATAGGTCTGAATTGTAACCTACTGTGTCACTGTGATTGTGTAAAGTGTACAACAGCTTCGTTATGACCTTGTTAAATTAACACTTGTGTAGAGCACAAGGTGCAAATGGAGAGCCATAATTCAACAACAGATCAGAAAAGAACTGAAATAGAGTTTATTACTCACGGGCCAAGAGGGGCCACACAGGGAGGTCAAGGCAGAGTGAAGACAGAGAGAGAGAGAAAGAGAGGACCTGGGGGATATGCCTTCATTAGTGTCCATGGGAGGAGTGTTTGGGGTTCCCAGGCTAAGGCCAGATAGGTCAATTCAAACCCAAAAGAGCAGGGTTTTGGTAAGCTCCCAGGGTCTTATCTAAGGGACACACAAAAGGAAGGTCCTGGGAAGGCCCAGTGAGAGAGAATATTGATGATAAGAACTGTTGGGGAAGTCATAACAAGAATGTACATTTGCTTGTGACTCTGTGAGCTCTTATCTAGGCCACTCCATTGCATGAGGGGGCTAGTGCTCTAATAAGACAGAACATATCTGACTCCATATTAGATCTTTACTTATCTTTTACTTTAATCTTTGTATTCCATTGCTTTTGTTACAAGTTAAAAATGTTGTCTATAGCCTGAAATATACAGGATAAACCATTTTCAAACCTCTGACCTTTAAAGGTATAACACTTTTCCATTCATATAGAAATAAATAGTTGCAGAACAGAGAATAACATTTGTCTTGTTGGAGGTTTATAGGGATATCATGACCTGACCTACATGGACAACTGCAAGAACAACGGATTCTGACACCAAGAAGTTTGCAACAACCAACCACACCACCTCCTCTTTTAGTACAAAAGAAGCCTGAATTCTAACTCAGGTAGGATGGTTTTTCAGGACACTAGTCTACCACCTCCTCACTCTGCTGGCTTTCTGAATAAAGTTATTCCTTGTCCCAACAACTCATCTCTTGATTTACTGGTCTGTCATGCAGTGCAAGCAATACAAACTTGGACTCGGTAACAGTGTCAGTTGAAGACCAAACAAAATGGATACCAAGGTAGTAATACCATGGAGTAGCTTAGGTAAACGCTTGACCTTTTTAAATGCATATTTTCCTATTTAATATCACAGAAACTCCATGACATTGATCATCTTCACTCTAGAGGCACGTACATATCAGTGGAGATTCAGAAAGGTTGAATAAGTTGTGAATGGTGGATAGCAAGTTAGAGTTTGAATGTATTTCTTTCAAATTCAGAGCTTATGCTTTTCTAGTATGTCACACTACCTCTTAATATATGCTCATTCAATGAATGTAAAATGTGTTATATTTCTCCAGTGATAACCAGTAGAGTTTTGCATATGAAATTTCTCTTTAGTAATTAGGAGAGCTGAATGAACTCTATGAAGTTAACAAATATTTACTAACTGACAGTGTGGCAGGTACTATATAATGCAACAGGGTACAACAGTAAACAAGACACAGGCATCTAGTCTTATGGAGTTTATGGTCAAGGGGAAGACACATAATTTAAAAGAAGTATAAAAGACATTCAACTATTAGTTTTGTCTTTTTTGTGTAAGGTACCAGGATTTAAGTGTTACTATATACCAACTATTGTGTTGGATGTTATTATATATTATTTCATTTAATCCCTATATATAACTTAAGTATTATTTTCCTTGTTTTACATATGAGGAAGCATACATAATTAGTACATGCTTGTGCCAATTTATTTTCTTTCCAGCAATGGATAAAAATGGCCTCTTTCATCAAATTCCTACAATACTGTGCAGTTTCATTAAACACATTCTAATTTAATAGATTAAAATATTGAAACTTATTGTTTGCAATTTTACTTTTACTTCTAATGAGGTTGGAAATTTGTTGGTATATCAGCAAGGATTTATTAGGCAGCTATTATTAACCAAGTACTGTATGTGACCCAGAGGATAAAAAGATAAAGTGATTGTTTTCAAAGATTAGAATGATTAAAAGAAAAAGAGAGTTTATAAGCCTCATAGGTGAAAAGAAACAGACATATTTTCTTCATAGTTTAGTATCACACTCTTGGTCACAGGGTCACAGTTGATGAATCTCAACAAGAAGGACAAAGGACATTCTGCATCATTGTTGTTGTTGCTGTTTTTATTGTTATTGTTATTGTTTTTATAAGGATTCTAGCTTAATAAAATTCAATATTATTTTACTATTTGAATATGGGTTTCTGCTCAGGTTTTACCATCTACCATACTCCATTGGCTTGAAATTGTATATAAGTCCCAATTTAAAAGCTAAGAATGGCTTGCATGGTGTTGATCCTGACTATATACAGATTTAACAGCTATAATATATCCGAACAAAGAATTGATCCTGAGGACATAGAAGTATTAATGTCTATAATTTATCTGAACAAAGAATTGCTAATTTGAATATAAAATTTATTTTAACACACTTCCAGAATATATCTACTATTTGCCACAATGTAGGTCAACTATCTTGCATTTATAATGTTTCTTAAAGGCTATTAGTTACTCCTGAAAAATCAGATTAGAACTAACACTACATTTCTGGTGGCTTGGCTTTCATTCCATTTTCTTTCAGCCAAATCATACTGGCTTCCCACTCTTTCACTGGGCTGCTAGTGCCCTAAGCTAGGATTATCACAGTATGCAAGTCAGATGCAATGATAAAGGCACCTAATATTCATTGCACCCATATAGCATATATAGTTTTCATACAGCTCCCTCTTTGTTTGGAAAATCTCCTATTTTACTCTATCTCATTGGTTTTTCTTGTTTGTTTTAAAACCGTACAAACTATCAGAGTTGAAGTTACATCTATTTGTAGACGATATCAAGCTACATCTAAGCTACATCTATTAAGTTATTTGCCTGTGAGAGTTGCTTTCTATATTCTTTGAAGACTTATGTGACAGTGGCTTAAGCCATAGGACATTGATTCCTCACTTACTGGGAAATCTCAAGGTTGGTGGTTGCTGGGCTCGTACATAAACTTAATATGCTCAGAGTTCTGAGTTAGCATCTTGATGATCCTCTTGGCCTCCTTATTATCATAACAAGACAGCTACATCCAATCAAGGCATTTTTATAAAGAAAAAAAAGATGTCCTCAATGTTCCTCAGAAGACTTTCCTTTCTGTGTCATTGGCTAGAACTTTGTTACATATACATTCCTCTACCAGACTACCTTCAGTGAGATTAAAGAAAACCTGTTCTATTCATGAACAAAATCAGGCCATGGCAATAAGGAAAAAGTTCAGAAATAATTTTTGTATACAAATCCAGGAGTATCTGAGAAAAAATGTTTTAAAACCACAGTGACTGATTACATCTAATCAATTCTTAAATCACTTTAAAAACAGAAGAAGAAAAGAGAAATTCATTGGGGTTGAATTTAGTTCAGGGCCGAATATTATAAAATTTGAAAAAGTAAGTCTATCACAGACAATGCACATTAGATACATATCCTAAACAAATATTGAATCATATTTTATATGTACTCCAATTTAATTTAATTAATACTCTATGAATCATGGTTTGATTCTATTGTGCAGCAAAGAGTTCAGATTTATCAATCTAGTTCAGCTTCAGTAATAAAAAGGACCATATGTACAGTCAGATTAACATAAATATTATGAGAACATATTTCGGTAAAAAAAGAAAAGTTCTTGTACCCAGAATTGTCAAGAAGATACTCAGCTTGTTTGAACTTATGAAAATAAAAGTTAAGTTTGTTGAGAGGTAGAAAGTCTACCTTTAGAAAACTGAACATATGGCAACTAAGAAGCACAACATGCAGAGAAAATAACAGGAAGGTTGGTCTAGATTTTGAAAATTTATAATTGCCTGCTATTTTTAGGATATTCTTATGACTATAAGTAGCACAATAATTTAAAACAAAAGAAGAAAAATAGACTTCAAATTTTTTACCTCATTCTGTTGTTTTTTTAGTAAAAATATTTAAAATGTTAATATTTAAAATTAATTTCAAAGCATATTTTATTTATGCAGACTTCATTTTTTATTGAAGTATAGTTGGTTTAAAATGTTGTGCTGTACAGCAAAGTGACTCAGTTATACACATATATATATTCTATTATTTTAATAGAATAATTTCCCATGCTATACAGTAGGACCTTGTTATTTATCCATTCTAAATGTAATAGTTTGCATCTACCAACCCCAAATGCTTAGTACATCCCTCTCCCTTCCCCCTCCCCCTTGGCAACCATAAGTCTGAACTCTATGTCTGTGAGTTTATTTCTGTTTTGAAGATAGATTCCTATGTGCCATATTTTAGATTCCACATAGAAGTGATAGCATATGGTATTTATCTTTCTTTTTCTGACTTACTTCACTTAGTATGAGAATCTTTAGTTGCATCCATGTTGCTACAAATGGCATCATTTTGTACTTTTTTATGGCTGAGTAATATTCCATTGTATATATGTACCACATCTTCTTTATCCATTAATCTGTCAATGGACATTTAGGTTGTTTCCATGTCTTGGCTATTGTGAATATTGCTGCTATGAGCATAGGGGTGCATGTGTCTTTTTGAATTATAGTTTTGTTCAGGTATATGCCCAGGAGTGGGACTGCTGGATCATATGGTAATTCTATTTTTAGTTTTCTGAGGAACCTCCATACTGTTTTTGATAGTGGCTGTATCAACTAACATTCCCACCAGCAGTGTAGGAGGTTTCCCTTTTCTCCACACTCTCTCCAGCATTTGTTATTTGTAAACTTTTTAATAATGGCCATTGTGACCTGTGTGAGGTGATACTTCATTGTAGTTTTGATTTTCATTTCTATAATAATTACTGATGTTGAGCATATTTTCATGTGCATATCTGTATGCCTTCTTTGGAGAAATGTCTATTAAGATCTTCTGACCAGTTTTTGATTGAGTTGGTTGTTTTTTTGTTGTTGAGTTGTATGAGCTGTTTGTATATTTTGGAGATTAAGCCCTTGTCTGTCGCATGATTTGCAAATATTTTCTCACATTTCATAGGTTGTCTTTTCAGGGTTTTTTGTGTTTGTTTTTTTAGTTTGTTTTTATGGTTTCCGTTGCTGTCCAAACACTTGTAAGTTTGATTAGGTCCCATTTGTTATTTTTGTTTTTATTTCTATTGCCTTGGGAGACTGACCTAAGAAAACATTGGTACGATTAATGTCAGAGAATGTTTTGCCTATGCCACCTTCTATGAGTTTTATGGTGTCATGACATATGTTTAAGTCTTTAAGACATTTGAGTTTATTTTTGTGCATGGTTTGAGGTTGTGATCTAACTTCATTGATTTACATGCAGCTGTGCAACTTTCCCAACACCACTTGCTGAAGAGACTATCTTTTTCCTATTTTATATTTTTGTCTTCTTTGTCAAAGATTAATTGACCGTAGGTGTTTGGGTTTATCTCTGGCTTCTCTATTCTGTTCCATTGATCCGTATGTCTGTTTCTGTACCAATACCACATTGTTTTGATTACTGTAGCTTTGTAGTATTGTCTGAAGTCTGGGAGAGTTATGCCTCCTGCTTTGATTTTTTCCTTCAGGATTGCTTTGGCAATTCTGGGTCTTTTATGGTTCCATATAACTTTTTTGGATTATTTGTTTGAGTTCTGTGAAAAATGTCATGGGTAATTTGATTTGCATTAAATCTGTAGATTGCTTTGGGTAGCATTGTCATTTTAACAGTATTAATTCTTCTAATCTAAGGCCATTGGATATTTTTCTATTTCTTTGAATTCTCTTTAATTTCCTTTATTACATAGTTCTCAGAAGTCTTTCACCTCCTTGGTCAGGTTTATTCCTAGGTATTTTATTATTTTGGTATGATTTTAAAAGTTATTATTTTTTATTATCTTTTTAAATTCTGTTTCTGATATTTCATGATTAGTGTAAAGAAATGCAACCAATATCTGAATGGTAATCTCGTATCCTGCTACTTTGCTGAATTCGTTTATTAGATCTAGTAGTTTTTGTGTGGAGTCCTTAGGGATTTCTAAATATAGTATCATGTCATTCTGCATATAATGACAATTGTATCTCTTCCTTTCCAATTTGAATACCTTTTATTTATTTTTCCTGTCTGATTGCTGTGGCTAGGACTTCCAATACTATGTTGAATAGAAGTGCTTAGAGTGGCATCCCTGTCTTGTTCCAGATTTTAGTGGGAAGGCTTTCAGCTTTTCACCATTGACTATTATATTGGCTGTGGGTTTGACATAAATGGCTTTTATTATGTTGAGATATGTTCCCTCTATACCCACTTTGGTAAGAATTTTTGTCATGAATGGATGTTGAATTTTGTCAAATGCTTTTTCTGCATCTATTGAGATGATCATGTGTTTTTTGTTTTGTTTATGTGGTGTATTATATGATTGATTTGCATATGTTGCACCATCTTGCAAGCTTCATTTCTTAATTTCAATTTAATGAATATGACATATGAAATCTAAGATAACTAATACAATGCAGAATTATTCTCAGGTGCTTATATAGTTAATATGATTAAGTTGGCAGCTGTACTCTAATAACTTCATATTATTGAACACTTTCTTTTAAATACAATAATCTCAACTTGTTTGCCTTCTATTCTTTTGGTTTTATTTTTGGATATTTAAAGCTTTAAGGTGGTCAGTAATTACAGATGAAATTTTCAATGTTTTATATGCAGTTACACATGAAACATAAGATTATACTTTAAAGGAATGGCTGGTGTATAGGTTTCTAGAAGCATTAACTGCAATTAACATTTAAATAATATCACAGAGATAAGATATCATATTAATTTTCCAAAGAAAATAAGTTGCACAAACCAAAGTTAGTGACTATTTTTGATTAGTGTACCAAAATAAGTTTTCTAATTAAAAAAAGTCAAAATTACACTTGAATGAAAATGTGATTAATCAATTAAAATTTTTGGAGAAAGATTTTTCACCTCTAGCATGTGTAAAACAACATTAAGAAAAATGTTCTAGTAAATATTTCTTGCTGAGAGAGAAAAGCTAAGTCTGTTGTGTAAGTGGTAAGTATATCAAGTCATGCTCCCAAGAATAGTGTTTTAGAATTTTCTAGCATCAGAGCTAATGCTTGGAATTTGCTTTCTTTACTGCCATTCCATATATTTCCTTGCAATGGCTGAAACTTAACATTGTCCCTCTGCTCACTCCATCTTTACTTCTCATCATGATCTAGGGAGACTCTGGAGAGTGACCTTTCCCCTTGTCCTCATTAATGCTACTGGCCTGACCTGTCCACCCCAGCTGGACATCCCTAACTCCCTGCTCTGTTGAATTGTCAAGAAAAATCAGGGTCTGTTGCAGATGGCACTCTCAATCTAGAAAGTTCTGCCAGTGGCAACTCACCATCATTTTATATTTTCCTACAAAACTGATGTTTTTTAAAAAAAAAGGTGTGGGGAGGGAAGACCTATATCAAGATGGAAGTGAGTCCTAAGAAAGTGATTGGTCCTATTCTGTCTGTTAAAAAACAAACAAACAAAAAAAACTAGTTTAAAATAGAAAGAGCAATTGGTTTACAATCAAGACTGTGTTTTTTGTTGTTGTTTTACTTTTGGCTGCATTGGGTCTTCATTGTTACACGCAGGCTTTTTCTCTAGTTGCAACGAGTGGGGGTTACAGTTTGTTGTGGTGCATGCATTTCTCATTGTGGTGGCTTCTCTTGTTGCAGAGCATGGGCTCTAGGTGTGCAGGATTCAGTAGTTGTGGTGCATAGGGTCAGTAGCTGTGGCTCACGGGCTTAGCTGCTCCACAGCACGTGGGATGTTCCCGGGCCAGGGATTGAACCCATGTCCCCTTCATGGGCAGGGGCAGGCAGACTCTTAACCACTGCACCACCAGGAAAGTCCAAGACTGTGTTTTGACCCATGCTGTGTCAGTAAGCTTTGAAAGAAAGAGACTGTGTAAGAGACAGTAATGTGTTACCCGAGCACTGAGGATTAGGGAAAATAATCAATAAAGTAAAGAGGATTTTGAGACAACTTTGCTTGAGAAAAATGATCCAGATTTCTAACATTCAATACCCAAGCAAACTTTTGGAATATAACATTTTTAAGAGTGCATGAATGCTTGTTTATGTATATTGATTGACTCTATACCATGCACATAAATCTAGCGCTTACACTTCCGAGGTTCTTCAGCCAAAACCGTTTCTCTTCCTCTAATACCAAAATAACATAGCCCAAGCCCCCAGTCCTATCTGATTACAAAAAATTATGTGTCTGTCATAGATTTACTTTCCTTACTATTTCTGAGGGCTCCCAAGGAACAATTCTTTACTACAGCACACTGATCCTGTTTGCGTCATCATGTCTTCATGTGGTGTCCTTCCAGGACTCTCCTTGTCTTGTCTTGCTATTGCTTCTCCAAATACTACCATTTCTCAGATAAAGAAGTGATTCTATACCATTCCTTCACAGCACAGTTTGTAGCATGTAATACAACTTTGCTGAAATTTGGTTATAATACCAAGAACTATAATGCAGGAAGGGATGCCTCAAAAATGGACACCAGATAATATAGTCTTAGAATCTAGCAGTCTTTTCACTTCTAGAACCATGTGTTTTCTTGAAATGTTTTGCCTATGGTCAACTTCTATCCTCATTCTTGGAAGCAAATTCCCACTGTCTCTTTTGTGAGTGGGGTGGAGGAGGGAGTGGAAAGGAGGCAAATAAGGAGAGGATGGAAAGATATTACAGTTATTTTCTTCAGCTCTAACTGAGCCCTAATGACTTCTTAATACCTCCATGTGATTTATCTTCATTGAGACTTCATCACTGGTTCAAGATTGTCTCAAACCTGCTTGTGTTTCCGTTGCTCTCACGTCAACCTGACAAGAATAAAGGGAGAGTATTTCCCAACACAATTCCAACGTCCAATCTGATCTTCCAAAACTGTTTATAAATCCCGTATTTGCCATTTCATCAGCTTCAGTAATTTTAAAATCCAGATTCATTACACTTTAAGCAATAGGAGGAACTCAGCAAATTTAAAATAGCATTTTATCTCCACTCCATAAGCATTACTGCTTCTATACATTGGAGCATTGAGTAAGTGCAAATTACTGTCTCTTCTGGAATATCTTTTAGTATTCCAAATAAAATGAACATTTTAGGAATGACTGATAACTCATAATTCAGTAGTTAACACATAAAACTTTGAACAACTGTATCTTAGTACAGTTTTTTTTCATATTCACAGCCCAACCATTTTATTTTATAGTGCCATTTAGCAATTGCAGCATAATTCTTGAGGAGTTCATATTTGAATTTGAAAATTTGAAATGTTTTTGAATTATTTATACTGTAATACAAAGTTGAAGAAGAAGAAATCAAAAATGAACTTTGAGCAGAAGGTTTTTTAATAACTTCAGCTTGGAATAAACTAACTCAATGTCTGCTTTATTGTCATATTAAATAAAATTTCCAACAAAATAATTACACTTATAAGAAACAGACTTAACTCTGTGTCTTCATTTTCTGCTTTGGTTTATAGATATTTATTTTCCACCCTTACATTTTCCTATACACCTCTGATAAACATATTTATCATGTTACAAAGTGTTACAGAGCATCTAGTTGGAAGAAATGATACTTAAAGTTCATTTAATCAAACCCATATCTGATGTATATGTCTTTTTAAAATTCTAACAAATAGTCGTCATATTTATAGTTTGCTACTTCTAGGCAGAAGAGTTTTATTACATATTTCACATTATACATTCTTTAAATGCTTACTGTAAGTTCTGCATGAGATGTTTATTCCACAGGGTTACTGAATCAATCTCTGCCCTCAAATAGTTCCCAGCTAGTTGGAGTGGTGAACAAATAAACTGACAATTAGAATTTAAGTTCATAATATTTAGACAAGGAAGGCACTAAAAGAAGGCGTAGGAGTGGCACCAGGACAAGGGGAAAGACAACTGGTTTCTCTATAGCACTGCCCACTAAAGGAGTGATCACTTTTACTTTTGCCTTCTTGTGTCAGCTACACCCCTAGCAAAGGCAGTAAAGTTTAAATCAGCTCCTATCAAAAAAAGCAGGTCTATTTTTTCCCCAGACAGAAAAGAAGAGAAAAAGGAGTAAAGAAAAAAACCTAAAACAGAAACACATAGTATATTAGAAAAGAAGAAAGCAGAAGAGTCCTCTTAAATTTGTTTAATAATACCTTTACTACTTGAAAAATACCTGTAATACTTCTATAACATGCACTTGGATTGTCTTCCAAGTTCTCTGGGTGGTACCATTGTACATGTGCCAGGCCTCAAAACATGTCACTTTGTAGAGGATCCTACAATTAGATGGTAGTCATGAATTGATTCCATAAACATTTATTGAACCCCTATTATGTCAAAGGCTCAGTGAACACAATGTTGAATAACAGAGACGTAATATTTTTTCTCAGGGAGTTTAGAGTCTAATGACAGATACCGGCAAGTAAATAGATGATGAAAATACAGTGTGCTATGATAGGGCGATCATCTGGTTGCTTGGGAGCAGTTGGAAAAGTCTAAAGGAAGTCATATTTTAAATTCCGAGCTCAAAAACACCTATACCCCATCTTAAAAAAAGAAAGAAAGAAAGAGTAACAAGGGGCCTTAGCTGCTCTAAGAGAGAGAACAGAAAGGAAGAATGTATCAGCAGAGCAGAGAACGCTCAGAAAGGCCCAGAAGCAAAAAAGGGCACGGGGTTTTCAAGGAACTTAAAGGAGTTCAATTTAGCTTGATCATCAAACAATCCATGTTTTGGGGGAGCTTGAGAAGAGGATAGTCAAATGATCAGAGGACAGAGCATGCTGGAGTCTGCAGGCTATTTTAGGACATATGGACTTTTAGACTGAGACTAATAGGGAAATATTGGACAGTTTTAACCCAGAGTAATATGATCAGATTTCATTTTAGACATAATACACTCATTCCTTGTGGAGAATAGAGTTTCAGGACTTCAAGTCAAGGAGCAAGTAAGTATATGTTAGAGCTTACTAGCCCCACCACGGTGTCTGTATAAGATCCAATTAAAGCAATGCCCCAAATTTGCTCCACACCCATTAACTCCTCAGTGTCCTCAGTGGCTTTAGTGGTTTAGTGGAAAGGGTCACCACATTACCCCTCACATCTTAGCATGATCTGCTGTCCTGGCCTCTCCCTGTGAGGTCTGTTCTGGCACACCTCCATCCTACCAGCTATAGCAGGACCTGCAGCAGCTGTGGTGCCCAGGCACACACGAGCTATGGTTCTTTCTTTACTTCTAGATTCAGACATAGTATGGAAGCATGAGTTGGCCTTTACATATTGAGAAAATTTGGGCAGGAGAATTTGGAGAACATAGCCAGAGAAATTTTGTTGGAGTGGTTAGACTATGGGGTATTGATGTATTGGTACACTTTCAAGAAGATTGTGAAATGGATAAAGCAGATGAGGCAGAAGACGAAGTAAGTGCTAAGAAGGTTTTCTATTTGTTTACTCTTCTTTTGTTTTAAATTAGAGAGACTCAAGCTTTTAAAATGTTATGAAAAGGCATAAGATTATGACCAGGGTAAAAAAATTAGAAGTTGAATTTACAGAAAACAGAATAGAGAATTTCTGACCAGTTAGCAAATATGCTACCCTGTGGCCCACTGATTTATTTGTTTGTTTTAAGCTCACAATGTATTCTAGAGAGAAATTTCCCATGGCATTATGGAATTCAGGCTTCCCTTGAGAATTTGGAAGATTTGGTAACTGTTGGACCCACTATACTGTATGGAAATGGCTGTGGTGGCCAAATAGCTGCCATTCTCTTCCAAAGGAAGAAAGCACAATTTCTGTCTCTCATTTCTCCATACTAAACTAGCTTCTGTAAGTGTTTGAATTTGTGTAGGCTGAACTATGAAATAACAGTATAATGATCATGGAATAAGCATTGAAAGAGTTGTAAGACAAAGATTCAGAAAAGTTGAAGAATTTTAAAAGAAGTGAAGAAAGAAAAGAAGTGAAGAGACATAGTCAAGTTTCTACCTGTTTTAGTAGTTGAGATAATTCTTGACTAATGGCATCTCTGCTCTCTGGAGTTGGGGCAAAGTTTTCTCTAAGAGTAGAGGGAAGTTCATTGATTATAACACATAGTATTAGGAGCAGGGATAAAGAGAACTGCATTTTTGATATTCTGTGTAATTAATATATTTTAAATATTTTGTGATTAGAAAAGGTGTTGAATAAACTATTACTACTAACAATAATAAATGCAATTATTGAGCACTTATGGTATTCAAGCACCATTCTAAGCTCTATAAATGAATTACCCCATTCAATGTTCACAATAAGACTATGAAGTGAATATTATTCTCTTGATTTTACTTCATTAAAAGATGATTGTGTCAATTATATATGCCAGGTTTATTCTGCAAAATGGAAATTTCTTAATTTGATGAGATTCAGTACCATCATCTCCCTTAAATTTTTCTTTCTAAGTAGAATTTATAAGCTAAATCTCCTTATCCTTATTTCATTATTAATTTTAATAAATATTGAAATATTATAAGGAACTTCACCACCACTAAATACTGCTGAAGGCAAGTATTTCATTTTGTACCATTTAAGTTTAACTTAATTCATGAGCCCCTAGAATGCATGACTGAAGCAATCTTTTCTCTAGTGATATTTCATCTGCACTAGACAGTTAAAAGCCATCCTACTGGGAAGTGGGTATTTGTGTTATATGAACTTCTTTACTTAGATTTCTAGCATTATATAAACAATATCAAATTAATACAAAGAATAACAATATGAGCTATTAGTAATACTATAAATAATATACAACTATGTAACTATATACCTTTACCTCTGTATCTATATCTATCTAATATTTATCTATAAGTGTTAAAAAATGCAAAGATTCCTAGGTTAACATTTTGAAAGGAAGTGGCCATAAATGTTTTCTTTCTCAAGAAGTTTAATATTGTTGGTTTTCTCATACTGATTACTGTGTGTGTGGAGACAAATATTTCCTATACACCCGTTGTTCAATTATTTACATCAGCAATTATGCCATGACAAATAACTAAAGATCAAAATATAAAAGAGAGGGCTTCCCTGGTGGCGCAGTGGTTGAGAGTCTGCCTGCCTATGCAGGGGACATGGGTTCGTGCCCCGGTCCGGGAAGATCCCACATGCCGCGGAGCGGCTGGGCCCGTGAGCCATGGCCGCTGAGCCTGAGTGTCTGGAGCCTGTGCTCCACAACGGGAGAGGCCACAACAGTGAGAGGCCTGCATATGGAGGGGGGGAAATATATATATATATATATATATATATATATATATATATGAGACATGAAAAGTTACCCTATGCAAGTGTCTCAATGAATGGAGCAGTGGATTATTGAATGGCATTGTGATATTATTAAACTATTTGAATATTTATATTTAATACTTTATGCCATTTGTTATCACACTGTATTATAAAAAGAGTACACTGTAAGATTGTGTACTACAGGGAGATGACCTTTAAAACCTACGGTCAACCTTTCCTGGAGGAAAGGGAAGACTAATGAAGTACTACTACTTGGTATGACCTTGGCATTATAAGTAATTTATTTTCATATCTATAATCTGAGATTCTTGTTTGTCAAATTAAGGAGTACTTCTCCATTTGGACAATAAACCAAACTGTAGATGTAAGAGCAGTTGATTGAAATTGGTGATGCAGTAAGAGTGGGTATTTATGCTCTGAAGCTTAACATATAGCTTTCTGCATGGTGCTTGGGGAGTCCATTCTCCTCTCTGTTCGAGAACATAGCTCCCTTTGATGTCAATGGGAACTGTATTTCCGTGACGAGAAGAAAATAAGCTTGTTAAAGTTAATTGTCAGACTGATTTTGGTCTCATTTTAATGCCCTGTGGCAATGGAAGCCTGATGTGTGGCTCACTTTGTTCTTTACCTGATTTCCAAGTAGGGAACAGAAGGCAAGTGCTATGTGTAAAAAGGTGTGAGCTGTCAATAGATACATCTGGGGCATGTGAAAAGCATTCAGCACTTTTATCTAGCAGAGGGGACTTAGCCCGATTTCCCAGGAACACTGTTTAGGCTCTAGTCCCTCTAAACTTTTGTACCATTTTAGACTGCATTATTTTGTCCCAAGGATGAAAAGCACAATTTCTACACATTTAATAAAAAAAAAATATTTAAGCCAACATATAAATATATTATCCAGTGGGTTGACCAAATTCTAAATGGAAGGGAGATATTCATTTCAGAACAAGTTAATAAATTATTTTATTGCTCTTGTTTAGAAAAAATAGGAATTTATCATTCAGTCCCAGAGTCAAAAAGTGCTTGAGGGGCTTCCCTGGTGTCGCAGTGATTGAGAGTCCTCCTGTTGATGCAGGGGACACCGGTTTGTGTCCCGGTCCGGGAAGATCCCACATGCCGCGGAGCGGCTGGGCCCGTGAGCCATGGCTGCTGAGCCTGCGCGTCCGGAGCCTGTGCTCCGCAACGGGAGAGGCCACAGCAGTAAGAGGCCTGCGTACCGGAAAAGAAAAAAAAAAAGTGCTTTAATCTTTCATAAGGAGATAGCACTGCTTAGTGGGTAAAAGGGCATTTTCTACAGTCAGACCAGGAGACTGGCACTGCTGCTTGCTTGCTGTACCATCTAGAGTAGATTCATTTGAACTCCCTGTATGTCAGTTTCCTCACCTGTAAAAATGTAATATAAACCTAAAAAACAATACCTAGAAAACAAAGTATATGAGAAAATTAAATGATAATTTACATCCTTAGAACTGTGTTAAGCACGGAGTAAGTGCTATATAAGTGCAATTATAATTATTGATGGATAAGTAAAACAAACTTCATTGAATAATAATTATATGCTGTAGAAAAAACAAAGGACAACAAGTATGTTTCCCACATATTTAAATTTTAGTCTGGCAACTGTGTAACTAGATAGATTTTCCTAGGAAATTATATTCTGTGTCATGACGTGTATGCCAGGGTTCTCTAGCAGTTACTCTGAAGATCTCTGGGATCTGAATGAAGTCCCCACTGCTGTTTGGGACAATCACAACCAAAGGTAAGTAAAACCTGAATTTTAAAAATATTGTTCATCAGTTGTCATATTATGGAGCTTAACTAAAGGCCATCCAACCCAAATATACTGGGCAGTAAAGATTTTAGCAATCTTTTGTAACCTTGGCCATATCCAGAGACAGTTGTCCTTTAGATCCTGAATTGAATTTTATGATGGATGCTTTAAATGAGGGGAGAATGAGGGCTTATTACTGAGGCTGATATGTTTTGTTTTATAGGGATTTGGTCCTCTTGGCTGTGGCAGCCTAGGAAATTATTTTCTTCTTTTGAAATGATAGATTTTCCTAAGGGAAGCAGTCCCTTTTATAGTGTAGAGAGGAGAGTTAGATGGTGATTGGGAACTCGGTGATGTGAGTGGTCTGGGGACCAGCACAGATGATACTCTTATGCTGTTTTCCAAACGGTGGAAAAGGATTACTCTAGTGATGTATAAACATTGAAAAAATATTATTAAAAGAGAAGGAGAAAAGTATATTTTACATAGAATTTCATATAGTTTATATAGTGATAGTAATGATTTACTTAAACTATGATTTAAAAATGCTAAACATTGAAGAAATAAGCCTGTTCAAAATTATTATTTCTAATGGTCCATTCGTCATCAGACTTTGGAGAAAATAAAAAAGAGAGAATGTTATCCACAAAAAATGTAAAATATATTTTATTTATTTCACTGATAACTGGAGTGCTTTTTTGCTTATCTTGCTTTCACTCCCTGTAATCTTAGAGACAAATATATGACCCAAGCCTGGAAAGTATGCAGAACTGGTGACATGAATTTATATAAACATAGACACACATAATCCCTTTGCCTCAATTTTCTGTCTTTTTTTTTGTAATTTTTCTGTTATTTTTATTTTTCTTTGATGTATGGATTTTTTTGTGGAAAAAAAGCAATGTAAAACTTATTTCTGGTAGAAATGAGATGTGCTTTTTAAATGATAGCTGATGCCATCTTAGCCTTTTCCATAAGTCCAATGGCCATAAAAAGCCTCTTCTTGATGGGGTGAACAGTGCTGGGGTGGACCATGTACAGAGAACACATCAGGGCACAAGAGAGGCTTGGTGGGAACTTCAAGTCATAAAGTGTCAAAGAAGAAATAATACCTGTAAAAGCAGGGACCACATACCACAGTCAATGGAGGGTGCACACTTTCAGGAGTACAGAAGGGAAAATGGGTTCCATGAAAAAAATATCGCTGGATAAAAATGAAAATTATTTGCTTCATAAGAAGTTTCTTCCAAACCAGCAAGTTCCTGGAAACATAGTAATTTTGTACTTGAAACATATTGAAAACAGTCTGGAGTTCCCCTTGGGGAAAATAGACAAATTCCAGTAAGTAGATAGAAGGGAATAGAAGAGTTAAAAATATGGAGAGTGGAGTGTTTCAATTTTTTGCAAATAATGCATTTTGTTACCATTTCCTAATCATGTAACCTAAATGGTTTCTAGTTCATATTTACTGAGGACCTTGTTATCAATGATTGATTGTGTTAGAGTTCCAAGGTCAATATTATTATTTTGAGCATCATTATTCAGGATTATGTCAATGATGCCAAACTAATGGTGAATTTGGAGGTGAAAAAAAAAAGTTCTTGGTAGAAGAGCCACAAAGATAATATACAGCACAGTCCCCATAGTTAATAATAATAATATAATAATAATATATATTTGAAGATTGCTAAGAGAGTAAGTCTTAAAAGTTCTCATCAGGAGAAAAAAATTATAACCATGGGGCGTGATGACTATTAACTAGTTTTATTGTGGTGATCATTTTGCAGTATATACCAATGTTGAATCATTATGTTGTACACCTGAAACTAATACAACATGATATGCCAGTTATATCATAATAAATGTTTTTTAAAAAGAACTACAAAGATCCAGAAAAGACAGGGCTTGAGTTTAAATAGTACTGTAATAGTATCTGAAAAATTACTGTAGTTGAGCATATTTGCAAATATGTGGACTTTATAATATTTGACATTGAATGAGTCCAATAATAATTGTGTTGTATGTACTCTAATAAGAACACAACCATAGAACTTCAAAAAGAAAATTTTAGGGTAAAAAATGAAAAACTTAATTTAAAAAGAGCTTTTCATTATAAAGCTTCAAGAACAATGTGGTATGTAAGATAACAAAAAGGTGGACAGAACTCAATTCATTGGGGCTTCCCTGGTGGCACAGTGGTTGAGAGTCCGCCTGCCGATGCAGGGGATGCGGGTTCGTGCCCCAGTCCGGGAAGATCCCACATGCTGCAAAGCGGCTGGGCCTGTGAGCCATGGCCACTGAGCCTGCGCATCCAGAGCCTGTGCTCTGCAACAGGAGAGGCCACAACAGTGAGAGGCCTGCGTACGGCAAAAAAAAAAAAAAAAAAGAACTCAATTCATTGTGTGGTGCACTATTTAAAAAATCTAAGAAATAAGAAAATAAAAATTCATTTTTGAAGTAGAAAATATAGACCTTATTTAATATTTTAAAATGGATAATGGTGGTATCACGATAATAGAAAATTGATATCTTTGGAATACTCATTAATATAAATGAAAACTGAGTGAACTAAATGTGAATGAAATATTATTATGATAGTCATGCTTTAAATACTGTATGTCTTACAAAAGTATTTTATTACTATGAGATTAATTTTATATTTTTTCAACAGTGGAAAACCTGGTTGATGTGTACTAAAATTTAGATTGGTAGTTGTGATAAAGGGAGAACAGTATATAGAGAAATCATTATGTGATCACTATGCCTTTAAGAACACTGGGATAATTTGAAAGTGATCTCTTTCAAAAGAACCAATGAAAGAGTTTCCTTTAGGGAGAGAAGATCAGCTCTATTTAAAACAAAGCAGAACAATGAAGCATTTTTAGACTCCTAACACCACTCCTCCTTTTCATAGTTTGGTTTGCCCACTTACAAAGTAACACCCTGACATCCACGTTAGAATTGAAACTGACAAGGCATCCCTTTTATCCCTGGCTTCCAAAACTCCTTACTAATAATAATTAGCCATTCCTGGCTTCTATTCAAGAGAGTTTAATATATACTAGAATGGCTTCTGGGCCTCAGCTGCATTTCTTACTTTAGCTAAGGAATGATGGTGCGGGGGGAGGGAACACCACTCTATGCTGAAAGAGATTTGCTGAATAGCATCAGTGCAGCAAAATGACTACTCAGTTGTCTGTTAATGAATAACCATTATTTAAATATATATTTTATGTTAGTGTATGTATAGAAATGTTCATTCAAACGGGTCATATTTAGCTTAATAAGTTTATTTCTATATCTACCTTAGAAAGTGTGTGGCATATAGTACTGTAGCATTTGATAATCACTTTAAAAGTCATTATTTTTATACATTTCATATGTGTTCTTTCTTAGGAAATGTAACTGCCTTTGATTTCCAGGTAAATGTGATTTACAATATTCAATGTCTACACAATAAAATAATGTGGGTGATATTTAAGATTAGTTATCATGAATATATTATTTACTTAATGAGTAAATACTTCAGATTGGTTTGTAATGTTACTTATTTTAATTTTTACAGAGCATATAACTGAATGTCTTGATAAGAGTAGATATTGTCATATTTATTAGAAGAAATATGGTGGGATGGGGAGTTTCTTTTCCAAACTTCTGGTTTGGAGGAAGGTATTTCTATTCCACTCTTTTAGGGAAAAAAAAGGTAGGAGAATAATTATTTTATTTTCTCTCACCTTTCATTCTTCAAGGCAGAAAGGAATGTCATCTGACTTGTAAAAAATGTAGGGAGGGACTGAGTAGGCATGGATTTTTGTTTTCAAGAGTGGTCTGTTTCCAGGATTCATTCACTCTCTGTGTCCTAGGGCAGGCTCTGCCCCTGTGAAGGAAAAGAGGGTGGCATCTCAGACTACTAGATAAATCTGGCTTATTCAGAGGTGAGGGGTTAGGGTCTCACATACAGCCACTTGTCCAAGCAAATATCTTTATCTCCATGTTACTATCTCCTGAGTCTTATTTTACAGCTCTTCAAAAAGCTATGGAGAAAGAGTCAGACCTGTTTACTTACACTAAAACTCATCCAGTTGCTCTGTGGTGAATATAAACATATGGCATATGTGTGAGTGTGTCTTATTATCCTTTGCAGTTTCTAAGCCTATTTTCCTAACCTGAAATAAATATAGTTGAAGTTTTGGCCCTTGTTCCAAGGCCTCAATCCCTGAATAGTCCTCTTCTGTCAGCAATGAAATGTTTGAGAGTTTGTTTCATGAAATCTTATTAAAGGATACCAAGAGTTAAGAAGATAACCTCACTAAATAACCAGTGTTGCCTGCCCAGTTTATGACTTGGGATTTCACTTTGATGAAACTTGTATGAATCTTGACTAGAAGGTGAACTTTCTCCCTGAATTTCCCAAGAAAATGATTTCATAGATCATTAGGGGAATTTAACTCTAACTTGGAAACTTATTTTCAGAATGTAGGTATTATTAAACCCCTAACAAATTTTCTTTGATTTCTAATTAAAAGTTAACTTTTATTAACATATACTTATCTAACAATTAGAGTAAAACTCATCACTTTGGATTTTGACCACAAATTAACACACTACAGTCAGGAATTCAAAACATTTATTGCAAGAGCTGAATAATTGTAAATAACGTAGAACTGGCAAAGCAGTAACAAGGATAATTGTTTAGATATTTATTGTGTCAAAGTCATCAAACACCCCTCACAAACCGACAAATATGTACTGCAATAAGCAATGCACTCCTACCCATTATTTTCCATTATACTGTGGAAAAATGTGAATTGCTATTTACAAAGTAATTTTATTTTTGGTAAGAACAAATTATCTATCAGATTAGCAAACCATTTTTTTATTTTTTATTTTTTTTACTTTAAAACTGATGTTGAACGGTGGCATTAAGATAACTTTCACTTCTTTCAATAAAGACGTTTTGTTGCATGCTATTTATTTGTTTAAATCATCTGTCATGCCTTAACAAAAACCTCCTAAGAATGCTCGAATTTGGATTTGTTTGCACGTGCAACTGAGATCTTATTAACATTAGCTGCCACTCTGTTGGTTTGACCTAAGTGACAAGATGCTGGTACCTGCCGGCATTGACCAACTATGATAACAAACAGTTAAACAGCAATAATTAGAGATCTATCCCTTAATTTCCCCCAACTAGCCTACCTGGAGAATGTTCTGTTACATCATGAAGGCACAACACATTAAATAGTTTGTGACTATGGTCTAACACTTGTGTTACAACAACATTATTGTATATGAGAATCAACACAAACTGCCATTTCAACAAAGTTGTAGACACACATTTGCCCAATTGAAACTATCTTTGAATAGTAATTTTTCTTTAATATATGCTAATTTAATACATTAGTTTTGCATGAGTGACAAGCACAGGATATATCACTTTCTGAAGGATAACACTTTCCCATTACTATCTCACTTATTGCTACTAAATAAGTGACTTTGCTTTTGCCTACTTTGAAAATAAGGATATCAAGAAAATAGGTTCTGAATTTCCAAGCTTTTGCAGAAGTCCTTTTTTAATATAAAGTTTTCATTTTTTATCTTTATTTCTTATAGAATTCCAGCATCATAAGCTATCATAAAAGAAGCAAGATTCCAGAACCTTTATTTTCACTACAAGTATCTGAGATCTTTTGAATAATGTGTGTTAAGACAGACTCAGAAACACTTCACTAAAAGAAACAACAAAAATAGCAACAAAGAGGCAAAAGAAAAAAGAAAAGAAGCAACCATAAAACACAGAATTATGCTACAACGTTTTTTTAGGTGAACGGTATAAGTACACAAAAGTTGTTAATAATAGCTTGCTTCTATTTACAAATACTTTAACACTGATTGACTTACAAGTGTCCACTAACGTTGTTAACAGCACAATAGGTTTAATGCTTATCTTTTTAAGTTTCGTTTGAAGTATAATGTCAAGTATAGCAGTCCCAGCACAGATCAACGACAAAAAGAGCACAATTTTCTAACTGGATATGTTTGTCAGTCACTCTAATCCATGGAACTTTCTTACTCTCCAAATGCATATTCTATTGTTCATAGCAGCAGTCCAGGGTCAAAATAAAATGCAGTTTAAAAAAAAAAAGGATATTTGCACAATGGAGAGACCTCTGGAGAGTTTAATCAACCCTAGCAAACAAGATCACATGGCTAGTAGAACTATCTTCTCTCTCTTATGTGATAAAACATTGTATCCTCCATGGTGCTAACACAAAATTATGGATATCCCTGCTATAAGGGGCATAGTTGTAGAGATCTATTGAATACATAAAGCTCTGACACACATGATATTAGCATGTCTATTTAGTTTAAAGTTATTAGGTCCCATATAGCCTTTTTCTTTTTAGAGTTGGTGCTCCTTAGGACTCTCAATAGCACCTCCTGCTTGCTTATAAGATTTCAGGTTTGCCAGAGGAATGTCTGTCATGTGGCTGCCATTGTTGAAATGGCCTTCAGTGGAACCATACTGCTTACGGTCATTGAACTGGTTCCTGCTGCTATCTTCTTTCCAGGCTCTGGTCAGGGTGTGCCCATTCACAAGCTTGTCCTTCTTGACCCATTCTTTCTGGGGTGCAAAGGTTGAGAGAGGTGATTTAGGGTGTTGATATGGACCCAAGCCAGGAGGCATCCAGCAGTTATCAGAGTGACCCAAAACCAGGCACTCTTGAGTGCACATCTCTGTAGCTTCAGCTAATCCTCGGGGGCCCAGAGGCCCATCTGCAGAGGACAAGAGACAAAATAAGGAAAGAAAGTGGTTAGAGTTTTCATTTAAAATTATCTCCTTAGAGAAAAAGTGCATTGGTGATCTCATTTTCTCATGAAAATTGTATTAAGGTAAACAATTCAAAGATATGATTCCCCATCCTTTTAAGAATAACATAGGAGGAATAAAATTCCTTTTACTTGAGGTGAGAATTATCTCTTTTCCTTAAGCCTTCATTTATATCTAGAGATACAGACAGATAGAAAAATAAATAGACAGGCATGAGTAAAGAGATATACCCATGACATATAATTCCTGATGAACTTTTTCCATGACATATGTATTATTACTGATTTATGTCCTACTTCACAAAAAAACTCATATTCACGAGAAATAGTGAAAAGTACAAACATTTTATGTGCAATGTTGAAATATATGCTAACATATCAACTCCTTGAATACAAAAACTATTACTTGAAATATAACATTAAAAATAAATACTGTAAAGGTTATACAAAATGTTTTTCCATATAAACATGTGTTTTTAGTATGAAATCCCATGAAAATAACTTTGCAACATTTTAAAAAGTTAAATAATCATTTTAAAGAATGATTTAACTAAAGTATATTACTAAAGATACACCTGGTTGACTGGTTGACATCGGGAAATCCGAGTAAATAAAGACACCATTTGCATCCAAAGACAACATGTGGTTCCTTCCAAGCTTAACCTATTTTCTTGATTTCTAAGTGTATTAAATAATCCAAATTTCACTAATGTGAAAGTCTAGCTAAGTTGCAACTTGGGTCACATGGAGTCTAATATTCAAAGGGAAAATAAGTCATCATAGATAGTTCTCTTTTGTTTATTTTTTTACCAGCAGGCAATCTAAAACATTTTAACCATGATTTTGAAAGTAAACTCTTCTCTGATTATGTAAAAAGGACATCAGTTCTTTACTGATAAACAACAAGTGTCAAATGTTTAAGGAAAATGTTTTTTTTTTGTTGTTGTTCTCATTGTTTTTTTCCCCTTGATTAAACAGTAAAATGATAAGTGGTAGCTTGAAAATTAGGAATTGATTTTACGAATGAGGTTAAGTGGATAGGCAAGAACGCCTGAGGCATAAAGCATTTTCAAAAGTAGAGAGTCGTCAGAATAAAAATGTAGAGAAAAATGAAGAAAACATCCCTGAAAGTTTTTCTACTCAACTATTAAAAGAGCCAACAATTGGAATGTAGGTCTTTGCTAAAGTCCAAGTTAGCACTACTAATATTTTTAAGTGCCCAATAATTGTGGGGTTTTTATATTAACATCTATTTTTCTTAATAATATTCTAGTTATTTCTTACATGTTAAAAAAGAAATACCTGCTGAGATAGATAAGAGTTGGTGACAGATACCTGAGACCTCAACACACAGACAACATTAAAACGGACACTGGACATGAAAAAAAACTATGCCTAAAATGTACTCTTACATACAAACAGAAAATTTAGTCATTTTTGAAATCTAAAATCTGCTCTTTAGAATAACCTTAAAATTCCTTCCCATCTGACCCATAGTCCCATTCCCTCAAGAGTAAATAGTTTTATCTTTTTAAACATACGTTCATTACTTAGAACTATTTATCTCACAAACCTCAAATCATTACTTACTTCCTAGGGTATTTAATTTAATCTTCTCTATGAGCCTTTCTCTGTCCTCTGAATTCTGCCCACACTTTAAAAGTTCAAACTAATTTCTCCCTTTTAGTTTCGCTTTGGTATGTTCAGTGACTCTGTATCCACAAAGCTAACACATTTTGCTCAAACAAATCCATGCCCCTTACATCAAGATCGCAGGCCTGGAAGATGCTTTTTGCCTGGCTTGTTTTCATTTAATTACTGATTCTTTCAAAGGGCAGCTTGCTTCCCAGGTACCACAGCAAGCTTCCCTAACTTTGCCAATTCATGTTTTACATGCACCTGGAAGATTTCCACAGGTCTTCCCTTATTAATGAATAACGAATTTCCTAATTGAGCTCACTCACTCAACTCTTACTTTAATGACATTTTTGTCTTTTGGGGGACAAAAGACAAAAATGTCATTCATTAGTATCCATTTTTATTTTTGTTTTCTCTCAACTAGATTTAAAATCCATTGATGGAAAAAAACAACTTATTAGCCTTCTGATTCCTCATAGTGCTTAGCAATAGCAATGATCTAAGAACAATGTTAATTTTTAATTAAAATTTTATGATGTTGAAAATGTTCTGAGAAATTATTAAAGATATCCTCTGCTTAAAAGGCAGACCTTAAGTAATTAGAAGATTCCGATTTCTCAAACATCATACCAAAAGCTTCCTCAACAACAAATCTCTTTGCCTTAACAATACTTTGTGATAGTTAATAAATGAATTATTTAACTTCTCTACTACATATGTTCACTCCTGGTGGTTCAGTGGTTAAGAATCCACCTCCCAATACAGGGGACATGGGTTAGATCCCTGGTCAGGGAACTAAGATCCCACATGCCGTAGGGCAACTAAGCCTGCACACCGCAACTACTGAGCCTGTGTCACAACTAGAGAGCCCACATTCTGCAGCTAAGACCCGACGCAGCCAAAGATGAAATAAAAAACTAAATATTAAAAAAAAAGTTCACTCCTTTCTAGACATCAACTGAGATAATCACCAATTTGATGTATAATATATATTGAGGCCTATAAATCAATCCTTAATTTTTACTTTTCCAGAATCATTAATAAGTTTTTCTTTTCCTGTTAATATCCCCAAAGGAAAAAATAAATTATCAGCTACCTTAGAAATATTAATAGCATCAGGTTTTTATTGAGTACATAAAAGAGAGAATATGCAAGATTATTTTTTAAATAGTCTTATCCAATATACATTGCCATCTTATTAAATTAAGAATATTACCCAAGAATTGAGAACACTAGGGGTGTGTGTGTGTGTGTGTGTGTGTGTCTATAAGTATATGTGGACCCTAAGTCTTCAGCATGTAATGACACATTTTAACAAATAGAGTATATTGTTTTTCAGAACTGATAACATTTATTTATTCTATAAATATTTACTGAGTATTTACTATATGCTGACACTGTGACAGGCACCAGGAATATAGCAGTGAACAAAGCAGATGTCAACACCAGCCTCATGGAGCTTTGGGTCTATCCTGGGAAACAAATAATTGCCTTAAAAACAGTGAGCCAAGAGAGGAGAAAAATGTGTCATTGGGAAGGAGGTAGTGTTTAAGGAAGCTTGTCTCTTTAAAAGGCAACAGAGGGACTTTGTTCCAAGTTCTATTTCTACATTTTTCTGAAAGTTCTTACAGATAACTGACAATTTAAAATATTTACAGTTAAAATTTGTGTGTACTGTAAAAAATATTTAACTTGCAAAAAAAGGTTTTTTCCAATAGATAATATTAATTGCTCTTTGAAAATTTTACTGATGATTCATTCTTGTAAATAAATTTGAAGGCTTTTAATAAAGTCTATAAATAAATGTACAGAAGTTTTGTGGATTCTTAGGTCAGTTTTTTAGGTAGCTGACTGTTATATAAAATTTAAAGATCCACTGAAAAGTGCGACACAACACAATGATGGCACTTGCATGAGGGCCAGTTTTTGTTACTTATAGTCCTAAAGGAGAAAAGGCCACCAGGCAGGGCCACATAGACGGTTGTACCAAGAACAGGGTAACAATAAGCTGGAATTGTAGGGGGCAGTGTATGTATGGCCAAGCAGGGTGGAGGTAGCTAGGTTTCCAGGGACCTTTGTGGATTGACTGATTAGAAAAATTTCTCAGGCTCTAGGGCACAGAGTTTGTCTCAAGATATCTGGTGCCTTACCTTTGGGGCAGTTAGGGTGGGTGCATAATGACCTAGAAGTGTGAGAGCTCTAGAAGGGAAGTGGTGGGATGTCGATTTACTGAAGAAAGGAAACTGACCAGCTTGTAGCCAGGGCCACAGAACTGAGTCAAGACAGCAAAAAAAAAAAAAAAAAAAGAAAAAAAGAAAAAAAAAAGAAAAAAAAGAAAGAAAAAATATATATACTAAACTACATTATAACAATTTGCTTATGTATTTGAGCTGCATTGCTGGAAAGCTTACTTTGTTTATTCTCTGGCAAGTTTTATTTTGGGACATGACATTAAATAGGGAAAATTTTACTCTTTTTATTTGGACCTATATATAATTTCCAGTGGTTGCCCTGAAACACACACACATGTGCACATACACACACACACACACACACACACACGAGTTTTATTTTGGGAAATAACAGTGCTTCCAAGTTTTCTTCCATAAAATCTGTGTCATGAATTGGTAGAAAGAAAAAAGAAACATTTTTATTATGAATTATTAAAGAGAACACAGTCATTCTACTGGTTCCTTGAATGTCCTGGTCTTTTAAAAATTTATAATCTGAAGCATCTTAAACATTGAATAGTTTCCAGTTAGTTTTTCTCATTTTTAGAACCACTTACTGATTTGTTTTATACTTTTAAAAAGAAGAAAAACGTTCTTTATAAAGCATTGATATTTAATGTTGTCATTTTCCAAAATATAATTGAAAATAATTCATGATTCTCCATCAAATATACAGCATTTAAAATGTCAGGAATTTTTTGTTAATACTGCAGTTATATGCACTGAAATATTATCCTTTATCTTTGACATATAATTATTTTTAATGTTATCACTATAAGGAATCGTCCAAATTGTTGAATAATTATATTTATTTTTCATAATTCCCTCAACATTAAATATTTAATATGTATTACATGTGTCAGAAATGTGCTAGATTCTTAATAAATCTTGAGATGGTGTGTGTACATGTGTGTGTGCTTGGTGCATGTGTGCACTTACGTTTCCCTGTCTCTCCAATTTTTTCATAAATTTTGAGGTCTTATTTGTGTTACATCATGCAATATCTATTTAGAATCCAGATCAGGATTTAAAACTGCTTATAAATAATTTCTACAATTTCAGCATTATACCAATCTGTTTCCTTTTTCTCAAAAAATGTACTTAAAATCCCCCATCATGATTTTTTTAACACTGAAATATTTACTGATTTTTTAAAAAAACTAAATTATTTGTCCCCTTTAACAACCTGCAATCTATGAGTTTAGTTATCTTTCTTCATTTTTTAATGCATAAAGACACAAGTGCCGATAAAACTGTCCAAGCCATCTGTCTCTGCATTTAAATGTTGAAAGCAAAACCAAAAGCACATAAAAAGCTTCTTGAAAGTCATCTCAGTTAATGTTTATATCAGTTCTCAATGTATTTCCCTCTCCATCTTTGCTCCATCTTCCTGTTCAAAACCAAACAAAATTCTTTTCCTATGATTTAGGCATCAACAGCTGTCATAGAGCTGCTTGAATTGCTGACTTTTAAATACGCAGGTTTAAAATGTGAAACTATCCAATTTAATGGATCTCCAGTTATACTTAAATGGTAGGATAGTTGAATGAGCTTTGATCTCATTTTATTATACCCGGAAGCAGAACTGTTAGTTCATTGATTAACTCACTTCTATAATTAACAAGTACCATCTGGCCTGTTGTCCACTGCTTTTCAACCTGATGATTTGAAACCCTTTAATTCCAAAGATCGAAAGTGATAAACTGATATTTTTTCAAAAATCATGAGACCTTTCATATTTCTGGTTAGGTTCCATACTATATGATGGTTTGCACTTTTACATGAATAAATTTTCCTTAGAATTTTTACTATTGGGTAAAATAAGACTAAACAGACTGTGAAAATTGAATTCTAAAATAGATGTCATTTTTATATCATTTTGGTTCAGATTCATCAGATCTCACTCAATTTTTGTCTCATTCAATTTTTATTATAGAAAAATACCTCTTCCATGCAAAACATATCTGATTGTCATGTTATAATGGCCTTTTTGTGGTTAAGAGCATATATCATTTTTATGCAAAACATTTGTTAAGTTCCAGTTTTTCTGTATTTTCCCCAGAAAAAGTTACCTTAAAAGGTAGCATGAGTGTAGTATGCAAAGAGTTGTGCATCACTAAACATCTTAAAGTGAAAGATGCATCCACTGATTTGGATTTGCTGGAGCAGTTTGCCTGATCTCTAGGCACAGTGATAAAATTTATTTCCTTGTTTTAAAGAAATATCCATTTTTAAGTAGGCTTTTATCCTATAATTTTGCTTTGCACTTGCTATTAATTTACTGAGAAAAATCTTAATTATTATACTTGCTCCTTTTCTTACTGAATCTTCCTATTAAAAATTTCAGGGAAACAAATATTCTCACCCAGTACACTTTTAGATAATTTTTAGTATCTCTAGGAGACCAAAACCAAAAAATTAGTATTTTTACTGGCTCATTTTCACCCTCAGTTTATTTCTATTCTTTTTAATTTTTTGTGAGACAATATGTAGTAGCATAACAATTTCTTATCATTTTCGTGGATTACCCTGAGTGGAAAGCTAAAGTTAAATATATATGGAAATATGCAGGGACCTGAAAGAATGTCAGGTAAAGTCACTTGATAGCCCTCCCTACTGTCTCCACACACTATGTTGAATGATCAGTTGCAGATACAAATCAAATCGATTAATTTGTTTCCAATCTAAAAATAGTAAAATTTAATTTTAAATATGAGCATTGCCATGAAAACAGAGGAAACCATTCAGCATTGCTCACTTTCCCTTTTGATACATGATCTCTACTGTAGATCACATTATCCTTGTCCAACCAATATTTTAAAATCACTGTCACACAGAAAGAAATATCAGTTATTACCCTGCTCAGAAAAATAATCAAGGGGTACAAATTTCACTGTCATTTAAACTCAGATTTGTATATAAAATAGTACAGCGTAGTTATGTGGACAGTCTAAATCCAAAAGTAGATCTGGCAAACTTGAGTATACCTATGGGAAAAACATTTCTCATTCATTCACTGAATAACTTTTGTTTGATCCCATGTTAGGTTCAAGAGATTCTTGCATAGAATATCTAAAATCAGAACTAGTCCAGAAATCTCAGGTCACATGATCATCATAGCTCAAGCAAATAGAAATAGATCCGAGCCCCAGTAAAATAATGAATTTGCATGAACTTTGTGAAAGTAATTTTAGATTCCACGTCTTCTAGGTTCTCATCTAAAAATTTAGAGTAAAAGACTAAATTCTGATTCATGACCTCTACCAATCTCTTATTCCTTTATTAAATATCACTGCGGTTTGTCATAGATAATCAAATTTTCAGTGTTATTTTCATTCTACTAATGAGAAGTCTAAGACAGGACAAAGAAATCATAAATCAATTGTTCCTGTAGATTAGTCGATTACTTAGGTCACATATAGGTCTTGGAATGTGAAAGTATGATTGAAACAAGTATTTGCATTTCTCAGTCTAAGTAAAAACTTAGAGTTTTGGTTTATGGCTCAAATTCAACCCAAAATTGTGAAAGCATCTACAGTCACCTTGAGAAACAAATGCAGAATTCCCACACAAGCAGGATTTGACAAAACCTTTAGTTAACAACTAAACATGGATTAAATGTTTTACACATTCCTCATACAGATTTTTTTCCTTGGTCACAGATGAAAAGTCAACATTTGCAGATGGAGACAGTCCAAATGCAATAACACATAGCCAGCCCGAGCAGCAGATTCTCTGCCAGAGAGGATATCGCTATTTGGACAGACTTTATAGCTCACAAAGAATGGAGAGCACCTCCTTAAAAATCTTTAGCTTTCTTCAGTATGGCATGAATATCAGCCCCCTTTTCTCTCATCTGCTAAAGCTAATTGCTGAAAAGAAAATATCTTTGATTTTATTTATTCACGATTAGCATTTGATGTTGCAATCAATGAAATGACAATAGTCTATGGTTATTGATTATTTAACTTAATTCTCAAATTTTGACAAAATTGCTTAGTATGAAACAGCTTTTCTATAGTATTGCAGACCATATTTACTTTCTTCTATAGCTTACTCTTTCTTTTACTCATATTTGATGTCTTTCATTTTAAAAAGTTACTCATATACTGATATTTCCTGAATTACTCTCCATTTCTTACAATTCACATAGTTTCTCAAAAAAACATAGTAAATTTATTTGATGTGCAAACAAGTCTAAGGTATTAAGAAAAGAAATAATTCTTTACAGATGAATTTCAGGCTGAGATCCAATTTTTTTTTTTTAAAAAAAACAATTTATATAATCTTCTCTCCCCTTAAAAAACTCTCAGGTGTTTGTCTGAAACCAGACAAGTAGTACACAGTACTGTGAAGTAATTTGTCTTTACACATTTTCCACTCTTTCCCAGATTTCAGATGTATTTAATTAGAATGGAAAAAATAAACTGGTGAAGTTCATTTTTATTTGCCCAATTCTCTGATAATTTTAACCTGGGACACTTATAACTGGAGCCTTGTTCCTCCCCGAGTCTCTGGGCTAGAGATTCTATTTCTCATGGTCTTCAGAGGGCATAGGGATTAGTCCCTGGTTATTTTAAGCATTGGGGAATTTGGAGAAAACATTTTGCTAAGTTGTTAAATATTTAAAGACTTCATAAATTATATATTTTAAAAGGTGTCTGAAAGATTCTTTTTTAAATGGAATAAGTCATCAACTATGAGGCATGGGATCTGTAGGAGTGTGTGTGTGTGTTTACACATAGATATTACCATAACTTTGAATTAATAAAGTATAAATCAGTGTTTCTCAAATGTTAATGTGCATATGAACCACCTGGGGAAATTGTTAAAATGTAGAATATGATTCAGTAAATCTGGGGTCCTGAATTCCTTCATTTCTAATGATCTCTCACATGCTGCTGCTGCATTTCAAGGTCCTCTCTTGGAGATGCAAGCACATTGAGTACTTACCTACCTCCATTGGGTATTTTCCCAGTGTTCTACACAGCTAAAGTTCCCAAACGAGTGCATGAATCAGAGTTAGCTAGAGGGCTTATTAGGTAAATTGCATGACCACATCCAGGAATTTTGATTCTGTAGGTTCAGGGTGGAGCCCAAGAATTTTCAGTTCTAGCAAGTTCCTCTTTCTGTCACACTTTCCTGATTTCTCCAGTCCATCACTAGCCTCTCTGTTTCATTTTCATTTGATGACACCACAACTTTTTCCAGACCCCTAAATGCTGGACTGCTCATTGCTCTTTATCTACACCTCTTCTAGGTGAAATTGTATAATTATGCAGCCTTATAAGTCATATATATGCTAGCAAGTCCTCAATTTACATTTTCAGCCCCATATCATTCTCCTGTGGCGATATCAACATATCTGACTCCCGGCTCCTCAACACCCTTTGTATTTCTAGTAGGCATTTCCAACTAACGTAATTCTTACTGTTTTTTTCCAAACATACTATTCTTCCTGAACTTACTATTCTTGTGTATGGCACACTGATCACCTGCTTGCTCAATTCAGAAAGAAGAAGAAAAAAAAGGGAGTCAGCCTTGGCAACCATTATGCAAAATTCTAAAATTCTCCAACCTAATCCCTGGGACTAGAAACATGATATCACACAAGTGGTAATGTTAAATTACATGCCTGCTATGGACTGAAGTTTTCTGTCCCGCCAGATTCATTCATTGAAATCCTAATACCCAATGTGATGGTATTTGGAGGTGGGACTTTTGGGACATGATTAGGTTTAAATGAAGTCATAAGGGTAAAGTCCTCACGATGGGATTAGTGCCCTTATAAAAAGAGACCAGAGGGGGCTTCCCTGGTGGCGCAGTGGTTGAGAGTCTGCCTGCCGAAGCAGGGGGAGTGGCTGGGCCTGTGAGTCATGGCCGCTGAGCCTGTGCGTCCAGAGCCTGTGCTCCACACGGGAGAGGCCACAACAGTGAGAGGGCCGCGTACTGCAAAAATAAAAAGAGACCAGAGAACTAATACTTTTACTCTCTGTCTGCCATGTATAGCAAGAAGGGCACTATCTGCAAACTAGGAAAGGGGATCTCACCAGACACCAATTTTGTCTGTATCTTGATCTTGGTCCTTCCAGTCTTCCAAATTATGAGAAATAAATGTTCCTTGTTTAAGCCAGTCTATGATATCTCGTTATAGAAGTTTGTACTAAGACAATGGCAAAAGAGGTTTTGGAGATGTAACAAGGACACTCAACAACAAAGTTGATTTTTAGTTAATAGACTAAGCTATATTTATAAACTACATTTGGGCCTAACATAATCATGTGAGCTCTTGAAAATCAGGGAGTTTTCTCTAGCTATTAGTAGAAAGAAGCTCAGATTCAAAGCACAAGAAGGACTCAATATTCCATTGGTGTCTTTGAAGATGGAAAGGACCACTTAGAAAGGATCTGAGAGGAGCCTCTAATTGCTGAGAGCCACCCCAGCTGGGCAGCCAGCAGGACAACAGGGATCTCAATCCTACAACCATAGGAACAGGATTCTACCAACAATCTGCGTGAGTTAGAAAATCAATTCTTCCTCAGAGCCGCCAGAGAAGAGTCCAGTCCAGCTGATAACTTGATTTTGGCCTTGTGAGACTCTAGGCATGGCAAGCCTGCTTGGACTCCTGTGATAATACATGGGTGGAAACTGAGATAATAAATTTGTGTTGCTATAACTGGCTAAGTTGTGGTATTTTGTAACTCATAAATCGAAAACTAATACAACGTCGGTCTCTTACTCATAAATTGAAAACTAACACAACGTCGGTCTCTTACTCAAGATACACAGTCAATCAGCAGGTTCTTTAGTCTATTTCCCTCCCTGAAAACCCACCACCTCAAGCCACTATTATTTCCTAGCAGGACTTCCTTCTTTCACTCTGTGACATTCTATGCTCTAATCCTTAACTAGAGGCATGTATATATAGTTATAAGTAAATAGGTAATAGACTCATATTAGTTTTCTATTGCTGCTGTAACAAATTACCACAAACTTAGTTACTTAAAATAACATTCTCTTACAGTTTTGGAGGTCAAAATTCTGAAAATCAATTTCACTGAGCTAAAGTCAAGGTGTTAAGCAGGCTGCTTCATCTTGGAAACTCTGAGGGGAAAATCCATCCCCTTCCTTTCTTCAGCTTCTAGAGATTGTCTGTGTTTCTTGGTTTCTGGGTCCTTCTCCATGTTCAAAACACATTCTCCAATCTCCACTTCTGTTATCACATCATCTCCTCTAACTCCTCCTGCGTCCCTCTTTTAAGGACCATTGTGATTACACTGTGCCTATGTAGATAATCCAGGATAATCACATCTCAAAATCCTTAATTTAATCACATCTGCAAAGTTCCATTTGTCATGTAAGATAACACAGTCACATGTTTGGGGACAAGGATGTGGATATATTTGGGGGCTATTCAGACTAACACAGTTTTTAAGGCAGAACACTTCACTCCTCTGCTTCCAAGGACTTCAGAGTAAAAGCTGCACTCCTTCTTGTGGCCCAGAGTCCCATATGATCTGGCTCCTGTCCAGCTCCTGATGTCATATCTGTACCCCACTCTGCCACCTTCTCTCCTTAACCCTACCTTACTCTCTCTGCTCAGCTACACTGACTTGTACCAAGATTAATTAGGTCTCAGGGCCTTCAATTTACTATAATTTGTGCATTGGCCTCACTTCATTTAGATGTTTACTCAAATTTGATTCTTCATAGAGGTATTTTCTGATCACCTGATAAAAAATAATATCCTTTACACCATTCACTCTCTATTCCCTTACCCAGCTGCATTTTTCTGGATAGCACTCATTACTACCTCTCACAGTGTATTTATTTGTTCACGGTCTAACTCTAACACTAGAACGTAAGCACTGCAAATGCAGGTAATTTGCTTTTAGGTAACTACGTCCTCAACACGTGTTACCATGGCCTGGCATACATACTGTAGGTAATTACTAGATAGATTTTGAAAGAAAAGAAAGAAAACATGAAATTTGTTCTGAACCCCAAATCAGTGAGCTAACATAAAAACTGTATGTAAAACATTATGTGACAAGTCATTTACAATCAGAAAATAATTAATAATCAAATGGATTTACCTTTACATAAGAAACATTGCTAAGAGTTCACAGCATAACATTTTACCAAGATGATATTTGAAATGCCTGAATAGTATTAGTAAGTGCAAAATAGCTGCATTCAAAAGTACTTATGTGCTACCTTAGTTTGGGTCGAAGCAAGTAGAATGCCCCAAAGTGAAACATAATTAGGTTACTTCCTGTATCCCACTGAACTGCTTAATCATGCAAGAAAGTTCATAATTCCTCTCACTAACTGAGTTCTTCAGATGTTTTCAGAAGTCCAGATTCACAGGATACATAACAAAACAATTCTTGAAAGCCTGACGATACCAAAGTAGTTATTAGCAATTATTCAGAAGCAGAGCTCCAATGAGATGCAGAAAGGTATGAAGAATTTAGCCCTTTGGTACAGGTATGTTCAAGTAAATGGGAGGATATTTAGAAAAAAAATAATTTGATTAGGGATTGTATTAAAAACCTAAAAGTAGTTTAGACTCCATTAATATATTGGCTTACAACCATTAAGGAATGAAATTACTTTTCACAAATTTTAGGGGAAAGTGTGATTTTAAAAAGAGGCTAATATGCCACATTAGATTACATGTAGAATACCATGGTGTAATTCATTGCTTAAATTTAGTTGTACATAAAGGAAAAACTACTCTAAAAATGAGATGCATAATGTTATATTTTGAAAGAATCTCCTAAGGGGACTGTTGAAAATGCCATTACTTCATTATTGAAAATGGCTTGTATCATGGAGTATTGTGGAGAGAAATCTTGCCCTCTCGGGGTAATGCATAGTATTACCCATTCTGATCTAAATGTATGTTTATCTCTGAATGCACCTTGCAAATCCAGAGAAATTACTTCGTTAATATAGGTCTTTAAAAGATAGATTTCTCTCTTAAAGTGATAAGTATTACATGTGAATTTTATAACATATATATAAATTTGGCTGAGATTTTTTTTGCAGTATTTTCTGTTCTGCCGGTTGCCCATCAGAGACTATAATTTTCTGAGGATAGGAAGACAAGTTACTTTTCTTTAGTATTTCACTATTTTATTGGTAGTTGACCATAAGTCCCAACTTTAATGCATATAATATTGCAATATTTATCATCAAAGAATATTGCCATTATAATTTTATAAGATATGAATTGTTTATCATTTTTCTGAAACAGAACAATTTTGTTGCAACATCAATGCACTTTCACATTTAATATAAAGTATTTAAGATTTTCTCAAGATTAAGCTGATGTTTACATGCAAAATTTTAGGAAAACTAGTGCTACTCTCAGAATAAAGCTTCTTAGTGAATGTAAGAAAACAAAATAAGGAAGAGGTACTGACACTAATTCTGTATCAGGGAGAAAAATTTGTGGTAAGCAAAATTTGACCTTGTCTTTTCAGGTTTTTTTTTTCCCCCCCTCTGGTTTATTTCAATAACTTCTTTGGAAGAGTTTTGGCTAATCGCATTTGTTTCCTATCTAGATCTGTTGTCCCTTTGCAATTAAATATGTTTTTATTATCTTCCAATCTGTCTCATCAAAATGACCTGTCTCTTGGGCATAATTGGTGGTTGGCTGCTCTGATAAACTCATTAATCTTACAACGTTATTGACCAAAATGATAATTGCTGTCCTTTGGAGGAATATCTGCACTTCAGTAAGAGCTTTCCAGAGCCGCTTCAATCCACACATATGAATGCTTGAAGCATCATGGCAGAAGAATTTGATTTTGAGATAGAGAAGGCTTTGAGGCATCCATCAGATCACAATGTGAAAGTGTGCCTCCCTGCGAGCTGGCATAGCTTGGGTATCTTTCAGTGTTCTGGCATGACAGGACTGGCACTCAAAAAGGTTAAGTGAAAAGAGTTTAATGAAGGGACTCTGTGGAATGTGGGCTAGGAAAGTGAACTAAAAAGGAGTAGTAAGGGAGGCAAGGACCTGAAAAAGTAGGAAAATATTACCATTCCTAGGCCTGAAGAGGTAAGGAAACGGGTGGGTGCAATGTGCCTGGAATCTAGAAAGAGCTATGGAAGGTTTGAAGAATTTATTCAGGAAACCAAAAAGTGAACAGGTGAGATAACTTGAATATATGAGAGCAAAGGTGGGAAAGTTTTTCATTTTTGTAAATCACCATATATAAAGCCAACAAATATCCTTTCAGATAACCTTCCAAGTGGAATTCAAACTTTAAAGGCCTAACTGGTCGAAACACAATTTCAAAATCCTTTATGGTCATCTACCACTAAACAAGATAACTGTGATCAGTTTGAAAACTACACTTTCTATTAACTATACATAATATGTAAGCTAATTATTGGGGTAATAACTCCAAATAAATATTATTTAAACATTCAGAGCAGCCTTGTGAGTTGATGAAAAGAGAGCTAGTAAGAATGAATGGAATATTCCATTGTCTTTTTACTATTTCAGTAAAAATTATTGAAATGCTGCTCTTTATATACTCACCAAGCACCACACTCTGTATACATGGATCATTACAAAATAACTAACCCAGTATATCTTCACTGGAAGTAAAATTTATTAGTAAATTTATAAATCACTTTTCTATGTCTTTTTTGACTTTATGCAGTAAAGTATGGTTAAAGCACTTAATTCCTGTTTTGAGTTCTTGAGCTGGCTGTGCCTCAGTCTACCACATAAATAAAATCACAAGACAGCTGGCCCTTGACAAATATTATCAATACTACTTAGGATGTCAGTTTGTTTCTCTCTAATAGACGTGAACTGCACAGTGAACCTTTACTTTTTAATCTAGATGACAGTCAAAGGTTTTGAGATCTGTGAACCTCTGGCAAGATTCATAAAGTTAAGTTGTCATCTAAAACAATTTGTATGGTTTTGGTTCAAAATTAGGCACTAAGGGTATTTTTTATCTGGCTGAAATACTCCCAGAATGTTCTCACAGTCAGCATGGAATGTAAATAGAACTCCAACAAACAGCATATTCCACAACCATATTATTGTTAATAACTTGGAGTTACTACTTGGGAAACATCTATGTATATGTATCCATCTATCTATCCATAAGTGTGCTATCTTAGTTACAGTTACCAAGTTGACAGTTGCATTATTTTAGTTAATATAACTATATTATGTAGGTCTTAATTATAGTCTCCAAGCCTCCTTTTACTAAAAGATGGCATAGATGAAAAAAGATGTTATTGGATCAAACAGACAATTTAAGATCACGGAGACTTTAGCATCCTCCATTTAAGCCAAGCTACTGAGCCAAATTTCTTCCCCTTTCAGAGCATTTTTCACTAAATCAAAAGCATTGCTTCCTGGTAATTACTCTTACAGCCCTTAAAATGTATTCTCTCCTCCTCTGAATATGCTACAAACACTTTATGCAGAGCTTAAGACACAAACCTGGTGTTGTTACATGATCATGCCTGATTGGCTCCTGAAGTGAGCTATAAATATATATCAGTGATTACAAACTGCTCTTCAAATTTTTTGACATAAAGTTGAAGAAAGCCAAAACCATGAACTAGGAGACATACAAGGATTTTTGTCAGCTGCAGGGTGTTAATTTACCATTAGATTTTTCTGCTCATGATAAAGATTCAGTGATTTTTAAAAAAATCTGCTTGTTTGCAGAGGGTGAGAGGTTGATATTCTAATTAATTTTAGAAAAAGAACTAAAAATGACAACTATGAAATATATTTTCTTTATATAAAAAACTAGTTCTGAAATTGGTATCCAGGTGCATGATCATGGATGAAGGTCAACATGACACTGTTAATGTATTTGTATTCATATAAGCTATAGGTTGATGGTCATCACTACTGTTTTAGGAGCTAATGCTGTTTGAAAGTGACTTCCCTGACTGGCTCCCTATGCCAGAGCCCTTTGAATTCCTAGGATGGTCAGGTCAATACATAAAATTCAAGGCTGTTTTCATTTGTTTGTTTAATTAAAGTGGTCACTATAGATGCACAGGTTGTGTTTGTAAACATATAGAGCATTTTTTTTCACTTGTTCTATCTAATTGCTTCATGATGAGATAAGCAATTTCTGTGATTTTTTTCTGGACTCTTCTAAGACTTAAAATGACTATTTAGTGTTTTTGTTTGTTTGTTTGTTTGTTTTCCTTCTAGGCTGCTTAAAGTTTCTTCACTGTAACTCACTGTGGTTCACTTTTCTTTCTTGTTATCCTTTCTTTGTTTCTTCACTAGCTTACAGTGTCTATTGTACCTAGCTACAGCACCAGTGGACTAGAAATGTGCTAGGCTTATGATGTTACTGCCTCATCAACTATTATTAAGTCTAAATCATAAGGGAAACTGATAAAGTGACCCAAATTACATTAACAAGGTCACGTACTGTATTTTAGGGAGCATGGATGGTGTGAATATTATTGTTATTTGGAATTGATATTAAAATGGTGTCATATTATCTCTGCTGTTTTCCTGAAACACATGTTGGATGTTTTCTTTCTGTCAATGAGAATACATTCCTGAGCCATAGTATTCAAGTACCTAACAAAATGTACCAAGTGCATGGAGAGAAGCCAAGCCATTCCATTCTCTCTGGTTATCTCAATAACATATGTAAATTAATCTGTCATCATTTTGGCAGAGAAGATCAATATTGATTGTGAAAATGGCCACAACTTAGTTTCTCATATATAGACACTGCCCGAGTGTTTAAAGACATGAATCAAAACTCTGACACAGTTAAGTTCAACTTGAATGGCAGCACTTAGTGAGGTTAGGGACTGGAAAACAGGCTGGATTTGAGGTAAGCTGGCAATTTACCCCTGCTTATGATTTATCACCTTGTACCAATACATCTTTTTTTGAGCCATCTGCTTCCTTAATATCATTAGAGAACAAGGCACAGGCTACATTTCCTGCGCTTATTTAACAGCAGACTTGTTGGTGACTGCATGGGTACAGTCCTTATGAATTCCAGAACTTGTATTTTCAGTTGGGAAAGTGTGCTATACGAATGTTGGAAATGATGTACTTTAGTAACCAATAACGAAGTTTTCTGAATTAGATCCAGTGATTTCATAATTAGTACTTAATGGACATTTTAATTTCATTTGCATGTGCACATATGTTCATTCTTAGTTTTGCTAACCAAACTAGATGTATGAAAAATCCCTATATATTTAATGTCCAAATGGATTACAAAATCTATGCGTTGGTAAAGCTCCCTGGCTCTTTTCCTTCTTTAAAAAACATTCTTTCCAATCATACTTAACAGGAAAACTCCTCCACTGTAATTTATGATACATTATGAGTTTCCATTTTTAAAAGGAAAAATATAGTTTTAACAGAACTATTAAGTAAGATCAGGATGAAAAGAATTACTGCATTCCAAGTGTTAACATATTCAGCGTTCTTCTTTTTGACAAGAATAGCAGTGCAGATGTTAATTATGATGTATAGAATGACTCATCAAAACACCTGAAATCCTTGATCTTCATGCCCTCTTGTCCTCTGTTGGGTTTGATGACTTGTTTATGTAGGAAAATTAGGACGTGGATTTCTAACAGTGATTTTAAAAGAGAGTCTTCACATCCTCCACACAATACCTTTCCAGAACATTTGCCTTTACTTCAAAAAATTAACTTTAGGAAAGGAGCTATTATAAAATTTTCTTTGAGAGGGAGTCTTCACTTTAATCAGCTACTTATACTTGACTTAGTGAATTAAATTATTAAAAAACAATTCTTGAGCTGTGAGTCATTTAGAGGTGTTAGCAGAAAATCGAACTGTGTGTATGTGTAGAGAGATATTGCAAATAACAATAATAATATAACACAAGTGATAAAATAAGAAAATCACTGAATCATTGTGTTACTGATAAAACAAGTGTTGTTTGGTTTTATTTTAAGGAATTTAAGTGTTTTGTTTCTTGACTTCTTTCATAATTTGAATTATTGCTTCTAAAGCACAGATTTTATGAGCAGCGTGGAAATTCTTTTATGATAAACTGATTTTTATTTCAAGTGTCATTATCGGTTCTGTTTTGCTTTGGAACTTATATTTTTGAAGCCCATCATAGTGTAACATCTTAAGTAGGTTTTAAACTGAGTGTTTAAGGCAAAATTGAGGTATAATCAAAATACTCTTGAAATCCATTCAGCATGTCAAGTTGCTCAATTATAAGAAGCATGAGGGAATGGGGAACAGGCATTCATGTCACCCACAGCAGTTTGCTCAGGGACATCCGCTCACTCTGCCAGGAGGAATGACTGGCAGAATAACCTGGGCTGTTTCAGCTATCTCTCTCTCCTCTCTGTTCCACTATCTTGGGCCAGCAAGCGTGTGAAGTTGTATCACTGACACGCACATACATACATATAATGGGACTTTGCTTTATAAAAGAGTGGTTTCTTTTAGGCTGCAATTCTGCCCTAGCTCCTACTGCCTTTCTTTTTATTTTTCCTAAAGAAGAACTAGAAATGAGAGACTTGAGCAGAGTACTATACATTAGAGCAGGGAACAAGGACAGACCACATGAAATACGTGAGGCGGGGCTTTCTTTTTGCCATCTGAGAGAATAGCGTGGGGGTTAAGATATGCACCATCTCCCTTCACTATCCTGCTATGTTCTCCTCTTCACAAGATGGAAAAAAGGTAGATATATAGGCGAGCGTTGTAGATAAGAGTAGCTGTTTTAGAAGTGTCCAAAAGAGACAGTAGAGAACACCTCCCTCATTCCCGTTATTTTTGGTAAATAAGATGGGCTCAGAGAGGCAAAATGACTTGCCAGCACTTACACAGCTCCTTTGTACTGAGACAGGATTTAGTGTTTCTAATTCTAAAAACAGTGCTGCATGCTGCTGCTTCTCTGTTGTTGACAGAGGACATTGATTTTAGATTAATGATGGAATTAAAACAAACATGACCAGAGTAAAATAAAACTATATGTACTAATTAGCATAGTCTAAAGTGCAGGTGTAGCCATTGGACATTCTCTGTAATGAAAAGCAGTTGAAAAGGTAGAATAATAGGACAAGGATGGCACAGAAAAACTGATTGCAAGGTGAAGTGTTCTAGAAAGTTTATTTCCTAATCAAATAGAACAAAGTAACTTTATAAGCACAGAAATATGCTTTCTGTAAAGTGGTATTATTCAGAACACTGGGATTAATATAAGTCACCAAGTGATTGGAAATGACAGGTTTAGCACTGTTGTGTTCTCCCTGTCACCAGTATTTCTGGGTTGGACATCACAACCTGGAAAACTTCCTCATGCTGAAAATAAGTAAATTTTAACACACAAATTTAGAGCAACTGTTATCTCTCCCTCCAATTCTGGGAAATTAGATGTCAATATCTCCACTTTGATTAAGTTACTAATATTGTACCTTTAGTATAGTTCATGAAATATCATCTAGTCATATAATATAAACAATAGTTTTCACTAGAAATCTACTATATTACTCACATTTTGGACAACAAAACAGGTAGGGTCTCTGTAGTGCAAACTTCATGTGTATTTTTACAACATGGTTCCTAGCTACTTCCAGTTCTGTATAAGAAATATGTGCCATTCCATTCAAGGGTTGGATTTTGTGGTCTTTGCTGAGAAACAATCATTATTCAGGAAGCTAGGCTATAAATACTGGAAGGATAAACCCTGATCTTCAGGTTCCTGACAGATTGCTTCCCCCTTCCATGGGTTAAGGTTTAAATGCACTTATGATGTCTCTGGGACTTGTGATAGTTGTTTTTAGCCAATGAGATGGAAAAAAAAAGTTTCCAGAAGCCAAAAAAATGTTAAGGACAGAGATAACATTTGTGTCAAGTTAAATTATGTCAGTTTATTCCACAATCAGAGCTGACAAGGTTACATTTCTGATTTTCTTTTATTGAATAAGCCACCATTTAGAGAAATATAAGGATGTCTTCCATTTTCCTACTCTGTAATTTACTTAGAAAAATGACACTTAAGAATGATCCTTGGGTAGAAATACTATATGTATTTTCTATAGGGTCACTGTTCCTGTTACATATATTTAATCCAAGAATACATCAGTGTGAGGTCACTCATTTTATTCAGGATTGTCAAAGTTAATGCTTTTGGTTGCTATTTAATGAATGCAAGTATTTTCAAAAGATACTGAGAAAAAATCTCAGCATTGGATTGACTATGTGCTCTTGTGTCCATGGAGTTGGACTGAATTAGAAAGAAAGAATTCTGAAGCAGAGGTTCATTACAACCGTAATGAAGCAAAACTGGCAGATCATTCCCACCTCTTATTCAGAAATCTGACGTGAACTGTGGCTTATTTTTTTCCTTGTAATATGTCTCAGGCACTTTATTCCTCTCATTATTCTATCAAACCTCCATTCAGTTTCTGGTTGTTTCACATTCAGGAAACTCTAACAGCCTTGTTTTCACCAGCCTCATGCTTCTCACATTTTTGGCTAGTCTGCACTAAACACCATGACAACACAATTATATTCCTCCCATTACCTTGATTACATCTTCATAAGGTTTAAACCAGGGCATGGATGGTTAAAACTTAGACACATAAATTATCCATTCTTTCCCACTTCCATGTATTTAACCCCATGGGTATTCTCTTGGCTGTCTATTCCCCAGTCTCTCATCTTTCCCAGTTTTAAATCTTTGAGGCTAACACCCATGTCCTCTACATTGTTTTGTAAATACCCACTGATACCAGGGCAATTCCACAGACGAATAAGGCATCATTAATTAAGATGGGTGAAATTAATGAAAAAAGTATTATGAAATTTATTCAATTTTTATACTTTATAAATAAAAGTAAATTTATTGAATGTAAATAAAAATAAGCTATTAAAATTATAAAACAAATGCTTCCCCTCCACAACCAACCTAAGCACACTGCCTTAGTTTAAAAGTTGCCATTTCTCACTCAGACAACTACAGTACATTTAGATTGGGCTCTCTATTTCCACAGAGATTCTTTCTTTTAGTTTTTCTCTCCAAGGAAGTCACAATCATCTTTCTTAATATAATTATCTTTCAAATGATTAAGACACTTCTGTATACAAAGCCAGAGAAATAGGCTTAAATATCGCCTTAGAGAAGGCTGAAACGGTCACACCAAGTCACAGTTCTTTTCGTTTTTTTTTTTTTTTTTTTTTTTCGGTACGCGGGCCTCTCACTGTTGTGGCCTCTCCCGTTGCGGAGCACAGGCTCCGGACGCGCAGGCTCAGCGGCCATGGCTCACGGGCCCAGCCGCTCCGCGGCAGGTGAGATTTTCCTGGACCGGGGCACGAACCCACGTCTCCTGCATCGGCAGGCGGACTCTCAACCACTGCACCACCAGGGAAGCCCCAAGTCACAGTTTTAAGAATGGAATCCCTGCTTATTTGCTTTGGATGCTAAGGAAAAACCTCCATAACAACCTCACAAACAAACTGGCATGAGTTACACTTCTGATAATAGGGATGCTTTCGGTGTTTTGGCTAATCTAAATCCCTCATCCTATATGAGAAATCCACGGCATTTTATTTTATAGTTGGTAGAAAGGAGAATAATCAACTACTAATCTCTTTAAATGTGCTTTTATTTACTTTGGTTTGGGGGAGCTTGCCTCTGTGAGTAGGAGTATGTGAGACCACGTGGTATAGGACTTTGAAAAGCAAAAGAAATTAGTTTGTCCTGAAATATGTCCTTCACAAGTCTTCCCTTTTTCCTAAGTGTACCCTGTTAGCCACTCCTTTAAAAATATTAACCTGGGAATAACCAAAACAATGAACTATATAAATATGTGAAACATAGTCCCATGAGAGGCAGCCTAGTGTGGGTGAAAGAAATCTAGACTCGCTTCTGAGCACCAAGGTTCAAACACCTGAGTTATCACAGGCAGTGACATTGGGGTCTTATCTAACATCTCTGTACTGTTAATTCACCTCTAAAATTGTAGACAATAATACTCGATTCATTATGAGGTTATTGTGAGCATCAAAATCAGTTGGATACATTAACTAGGTGACAGTTGTGCATAATCACTATAAAAAATGAAATGAAAGATATATAGCCATTGCATCCAAATTTTTGTATTTTATCTTCCTCAGTTGTGAAACCTACAATAAACTTAGTTTTATTTATTCCTATGTCTTTAATCTTTCTAAAACTATTTGTATTTTTCCACAATCCTCAGAACTGATTCAGCATCATCTAACAAGTAAAACTAAAGGTTTCATAATTGAATGTCAGATGAGGCCAAATTAAAGATCAATGTTGAAAACATAAATAAGATATCACTAACCCTTCAAAGAGCCCATTAGGTATCAAAAATGCATGTAGGATACTTTATAACTAGTTGTTGCATGACATTTATCAGTCAATGTTTAATCTCCTTAGGTTTACTCTCATCAAAGCCAGACATATTTTATCTCTCCAAAATATTTTTGAGCATCAAACAAAATGCTTTACCTAACTACTAACATTTATTACTTTTATCCTCTGGTTTTGTAATTACAGAAACCAAACAAAGGATACTTTTCAGTCATAAGTAATATCAGCTCAGGTCTGTTTGTGATTCAGTGGGTTCATACCATTTAAACCCATGAGCACCTTGATAGCATCAGAAGAAAAGTACTATGAAGGTAACAAGTGCCTTGGAAGTATGATATTGTCATTTATAGTAATTGATGCAGTTGCTAAGGTAGGACATTAATATGTCATTTTCAATTACTTTATTTTCTTTTTCATAGAAAATACAGAACATTGACAATGTGATGTTATGATCAAACCTCTGTGGGTCTCAGGAGGCCTCCTGGGCTGCCTTTCATTCCCACTGAGCATCCAGATAACTTGTGTGAGAGCGGACGTCTGCGTATCTTCAGGGCAGCAGAGTGGTTTATATTCTTTCCAACCGATCCATGTTAACTGAGAATGGGTTTTCTGCCTGGATTGAGGACAGTCACCAAGTGTGGTGAGTATGACTGACAGCAGCAGCACGAGTAAGCACTTCAGTGTTTCAATATGATTTCTACAGTCAAGATGTGATTTTTCTTCCCTTAGACAAAGATATTGAATTGAGCTTCAAAGGAATAGCAAAGCCTATTTTCTTGGAGACTGGCCTTAGAAGTTGACTGTTCTTTTTAAAAATGGAACATAAAGAAGCCATTCTTAAACACCACTTTGAAAGACTGGTTAATATTTTGTCAGCTTTTAGTTAATCATTCAAAGATGCCATTTTCTTGCAACACTTCCTTTTATTATTTTCTTTTGTCATTTTCAAGAAAGTAAGTTTCAAATAGAGCTCCTTTTTGGAGATAATTCTATATTTTTTTCTTTATGTTCACTATCGGGATTTAGGAATCTGTAAAGGGGTAATTGAAGAAGATAGAGAACAGATAGCAAGTCACATCATACAGTACCTATTACTTAACCAAGATAGGCTTTCTACCAACTAAATATTTGTCATTTCAGTACTTTTATATTTGTAACTTTGAGTCAAAGCCCTCAGTCAGGGTTGCCCGTGTGACTGTGTGACAAGTAGATTCTGAATGCTTAGCAATTATTCTGATTTATCCTGCAATGTGGAAAAGCTATGTTAAACAACTTGGAAAAAAAAAAAAAAGAGAGAAGTTACCATCTACTGATTCTGGGAGTGTGAAGATTCAATTCATGTGTATAATTTCAAGTGATTACCCCACTTTGCCTCATCAACCCCATTTCCCAGCCCTGTGGCCCAGAGGAATCTACCTTTAATGTTTTTCCAATGCCTTTTTCCTTGAGAGAGTGTAGCACACTAAGGGGAATGTCTCCAGCCGGTGAAGGGCACCATGATTCATGATGCTCTCCAACGTCTTTCCCTGTGGCTAACACATGGAATGAGATTTTTTTTTTTTTTTTTTTTTTCGGCACGCGGGCCTCTCACTGCTGCGGCCCCTCCCGTTGCAGAGCACAGTCTCCGGACGCGCAGGCTCAGCGGCCATGGCTCACGGGCCCAGCCGCTCCGTGGCATGTGGGATCCTCCCGGACTGGGGCACGAACCCCTGTCCCTTGCATCGGCAGGCGGACTCCCAACCACTGCGCCACCAGGGAAGCCCTGGAATGAGCTTTTAATAAAATGTTCAGCGTTTCCTTTTTAACTCTTTTCAACCAAGGGAAATCTTGCTATTTGTTGCTCAGCTCTTAAGAGGTAGTGTGTGCCTGCATGTGCACATGCGTGTTGTGGAGGATGTGTGTGAACATCTGTGTACACAGGTAGACCAAACGGAGAGTATAAAAGCAAAGATTTCCTAAAAATGATAGAGACAACACCATAAACATGAATTTTCTTTTCTCAGCTGAGGCACCACCTACTGAAGCAAAACAGTTATTTCTTATTATATGAAAGTACTGATTTCTAGAAGAAGAAAATGCATAACTTCACAACATCTACATTGAAAAACATCTGGTAGCTGTTCTGAATATAAATGTTTTATTAAACACTGAAACTGCATCTTTTCAGTGCTAATTAAATGAACTTAACCCAATTAGAGGATTAAAAACACTTTGTAAGTGCTCCATAACAGGACTGCCTGAGAATCATTACGCTCCCTCACTCCTTCTTACATGGCATGGATCACAGAAGTCTATTTAGTGTTTATTCTGATAGTTGTTTCCTGTTTTTCTTTGCTCTTTAAAATCCTCTTGTCCAATAGCTTGGCACTCGCGGCTTATTCGGGATGCTTGCTAATTCACTACGTAATTGCTCAGAGGGACCCATTTTCAGAATTGAAAAATAGGAGTGGGGAGATCTTCTGTTTCCTGCTGATACCGGGACATATTTAGAAGCAGTTGTCTATACAAGTGTCTGCCTCAGCATGTCCTGCGGCAAAATTCAGCACCAGAAGCACTTGCCTGTGCTGCACATTTACCATGCTTCAGACACTTGTCCTTTCTGCCAACACCTACTGTGCTTCCACTATGGCCCACTGGACAGATTTGTTGCCCGTGCTTGGTTTGTTTTTCCACCTTACTCCCTACTAAGGCAAAAGGAGGGAAATGTGATAAACAAAACCATATCTTAAAAGGAAAAAATCAAGGGCAAAATAAATCCCAGAAAGAATTCTTTAGGATTCTTCTGGTATAGCTGAGGTAGGTTATAGACCTTAAAGACTTTCAAGCCTTATTTTTCACTTGAGAGGAAAAAATCCTGCACATAATCATACAATTCTGTATGAAACAAATGCCTGCAGTATATTATGTGTTCAAGTACAAATGGCCTCTATTCTTTACCTCCAGCCTTAGCATAAGATAGCTTCTGAAATGATTACTATATTTTAAGTAAAGAGGATACTGTTTAGAAAACATTAAGCTCACATCTGAAGCTTAGGTAGTTTGCTGGGAATAAATATGTATTGTGGGATATTTTATGTATGTCTGAGATAGTATCTCACAAAATTCATTTCTCTCTTTTAAAAGAAAAGTATAGTCAGAAGCACCCTGATTAGGAACTGGTTGAATCAGTCTAAGAAGATTATGGACACAAAATTAAACTATGCTCAGAAGAGAAAGTTTGTGTGTGCATGTTTGTGTGTATGTGTTTGTGTTTCCTGGAATGTACTCAGTTACTTAAAACAAATATTAATATTGCATATAAAATATAGGGTAAACAAGTCCTTGTGATTTCCAGACAACTCGGGAGGCTTTGAAAATTAAAGTGGATTCCTATCTGATTGTCACTGAAAAAAAGTTGAGCCTCGGCAAATCCATTAACGAAAGGGACGAAGTTTGGCCAACACACACTGAAATACTTTTATGGGAGCACTGTGGTCCCAGACTACATGAGTGCCAGAAGAAAGATAGATGGTTACAATAATTCTCTCTGTTTGATTTAATGTTTGCTGGAATTTATCATTAAGCATGTCTATGTGAACTAATAAGCAATCATATAAGTGATACCAAATTCTCTGAGGATGTGATTTTAAAAAAAATATTTTAAGTAGCATAAAATGGTATAAGAAGTTTTATGACTTACTGAAAAACTTAGTTAAACTGGTGACCAAGTCAAATGAGTTGGCAGGAGGTTTGTGATCCAGTAGGCCTTTAGTTATCCCCTAGTTGTTTCAGTCACTGCTAGGTACAGGGACACAGCTAGGAACAAGATAGTGTTCTCCCAGGAGGATTGTAATTTAGTGGCAACAAATGAGCAAACATGCCAGACTTTCTCTATGTGGAAACCTGGCAGCAGCCAGTTGCTTGGTAGGCGAGCTAAGAGACTTCACCTGAAAAAATATATATTTATTTAATTTCCATGTTTTATTTGGGGGGTAAGCATTTGAATGGTTTAATGGAAATAGAGAGGACATGCAGAAGGGAGGATTCTGTATTGCCTCTCTGGCAATGCAGTGAAATAACCAAACACTTAAAATAATTACAGATGGTGATAAGTGCTATAAAGCTAAGGGAGAGTGTGCAGTGAGAGAGAATAGTAGAGAATCAAAGTTGCCAGCAGGTGTTTTCTAAAAAGCAAAGAGAAGGCTGCTTTCAGTGGTCCCACTAAGAAGAGGATTCAAAGGATTCTCCACACTTCCTTGGTTCACCCAGAAGAAAAGTGCCTTCCAAAATGCTGAGGCATTCATGAGTGCTAAGTTACTCTCCACTTTGAAGTGATACTGCTGTGCCCATTCAGGGGAGATGAAGGGAACTAGAAACAAAAAGAACGATGCTGTATGAGAGGCAGAGTATGCCGTGTTGAAGAGCCCTTAATCAACTGTTGACAAGCCACAGCGGCCTGTCCTTGACTATCTCTATTTTGTCAGAAAAGAATGTTGTCAAGCCCTGTTATTAATGCAATCTGCAGAGTTCTATCATCATTCTTGAATCAGTAGAACTCACCAGGTGTTTACCGATTTATTACTTTATGTTAATTTATTCACTCAACAAATACTTATTGTGCAGACCTCAGTGCTGTGTTCTGGGGAAACAAAGACTTCAGGGGAACCCACAATCTCACACTTGAGGCATACAGGTCGACAGGTAAGGTGGCAGATGTTATGACAGAGGTGTACTCGTGTGCTATAGGAGCACTGAGGTCTGGCCTCTCATGGGAGGGGTGGTCAAGGCAAGTGGGGGAAGTGGCTCCTGGGATCAGTCCCATAGGAAGGGCATTTTGGGGAAGAGGAGTCAGAGGGGAAGGGAACAGGACAACATGCATTGGAAAATCAGCACAACTCTAAGGAAAGATTTATATATATCACTGTATGTGAAAATATATGTACTTATTAACTCTGCTCTTTTACAGAACTAAACAGGGATGCGTTTTTCATCCCTCATGGGGATGACAGGCTCATTTCAATGCAGTTCTAGTTTTACTCTCCTAGCATTTATGGCATTATTTGCTCTCTTACATTGATGCTGACAGATGCTTGGTTTATATTTAACCTACAGGTGGCATTTACACCCGCAAAGACTCTTAATTACGATGGAATTGAAAGCATACAGGATTCCCCTTACAAGGAAGACTTTCTTACTAGCACATGTTTCCATTTAAAGCACCAAAATGCAATGCAAACTAACAAAGACAAGAGAAATAAGCATACAGTGTGTATATATTTTCAGGAGTCAGAATAGCATTAATAGTCTCAAAATATTTGTCAAAGGATAAAATGGAAATTTTATTTTTAACCTGGTGCCAGACATTAACTGCAGGAGCCATAGAAATCTGCAATGCCCTTTGTACACCAATATAACACTGGGGTAAAAGTGATGGACTAGACACCCCCCACCCCCGTGAAGGCCGGACCAGCAGGGGTGCCAGGCTCTTCACATAACAGCCATGAGCAGCAGGTCTCCTTGTAATGCTCTTTCGCCTCTGTCTTGAAGTAAAGAGTGGAGTCCCTGAGGACCAGATACTTCTGTGAAGGAGAAAAATTACTTTGGATGGAAAATTTTAAATGGAAATACCTAAGAACAAAGATCGTTATTTCTGTTTTTGTTGCTTCGGTTGTTATAAAAATTGTGGTTTTAAAATGGGAAGAAAAATCTTAAATAAAAGATATTTTCTTCAAAAATAGATTTTGAAGGGTTATTTTGTTGTGTGTTTGTCTCTGGTGTTTTGGAATGTTTATTAATAATAGAATGATTAGTTAATAACAAAGTGATTTAAATTCATTTCAGAAAAAAAATGGATAAAACCCTATGATGGTTAATTTTATGTGTCTATTTGGCTAGATCATGATACCCAGATATTTGGACAAACACTAGCCTAGAAGTCACTGTGAAGATATTTGTAAGAAGAGATTAACATTTAAATTAGTAGACTTTGAGTAAAGCAGATAATCACCATAATGTGGGTGGGCCTCTTCCAATCAGTTAAGTCCTTAAGAGATAAATGACAGACCTCCCTCAAGGAAGAAAGAATTCTGCCTCTAGAATGAACTCACCTCTTCCCTGGGTCTCTAGCTTGTCATCCTACCCTACAGACGTTGGAATTAACAGCCTTCACAGTCACATAAACTAATTCCTTAAAATAAATCTTTCTGGGGCCTCCCTGGTGGCGCAAGTGGTTGAGAGTCCGCCTGCCGATGCAGGGGATACGGGTTCGTGCCCCGGTCTGGGAGGATCCCATATGCCGCGGAGCGGCTGGGCCCGTGAGCCATGGCCGCTGAGCCTGCGCGTCCGGAGCCTGCGCGTCCGGAGCCTGTGCTCCGCAGCGGGGGAGGCCACAATAGTGAGAGGCCCGCATGCCGCAAAAAAAAAAAAAAAAAAAAAAAAAAAAAAAAAAAAATAATAAATCTTTCTCTGTCTCTGTATCTCTCGGTCTCTCTCAATATATATATATTGTTCTGTTTCTCTGGAGAACCCTGACTAATACAAACCCTCTCAACAAGAGTATTCTCTATTAAAAAAAAAAAAAAAAAAAAACTTCCTTGTCAGATTATACTATCCAACTAATTTTTCTTTATGACTTACTTTTGATGTTCACTTAGTGGAATGATTATGACTAGGGCACAGATTCCCATTCTTACAACACAAATTTTTCTTTTGATTCATCTTTTATAAAGAACAGATAGTGGCATGGCCCTTCATACTTGAACCTGTAGTTATACACTATAAGTGTGTCCCTATTATCCTAGCAACTCCCCCAAATAACATTTTAATATTTTATAGCACATTTATATTCATTAATTTCATATTATTCAGTTTCACACACACACCTAAGATATAGGTATTTTTTCACCTATCTAGTAGGTGATATATGAGGCTGAGTCTTGCCCAAATCTTTACAATATAAGTGACTCTAAACCCCTGATTTTTCCATCACATCACAGTCACCTAAGTCAGAAGCATGTCCTACAGAAATCCTAAGCGTTGCTTCAGGCTGTTTTTACATGGCAACCCAGCAGAACATAGAAAAGGAAGCATAAGGTGAACACCTCACTTCTGCATACTTCAAAGTATTAAGTTTCTGGACCTCAATTTTTTTCTCTTTATTTGATATTTGAGAATTTTCTCATCTCTTACTTATCTCTTCTTAACACAGAGCCTGCTCTTGACCATTTGTACGTGCTTGATCCACTTAACATTTATGTATTTCCTAGCTTGTTAGCTTGTTAGATAATAGTGTTAACAAAAATAACTGACACCAGCATAAAACAAATTAAATGAAAAAAAAAACTAACATTCTTTGAATACTTATGTACCAGGCACCACGCCAAGTATCTGATATGCATTACCTTTTAAAATTCTTAGTAACCTTGTGAGGCAAGTCTTTTGATTCTTATTTTAGCAAAGAAGAAACAGAAAGTCAGAGATATTAATTTGCATGAAATAGCTGAGCTAATAAGTGACCAAGCCAGGATTTAAATCCAGGGTTGTCTGATTACAAAACATACTTGTGGCCACAGTGGTAGGCAGGATGAAATATTCCCTTACTGTCAAATGTGGTTTGCCCCTACAACCTTTCTTCATGGCAGTTTTTAATTATCTTTAAGAATAAACAAGAGGAACTTGACTCTTCTCATTGTAATCCAGTAAAACATTAGTAAAAAGTACAAGGGGCTTCTACAGAATTTGAAAGCAGGGCTTTTGAATGCCTATATTGTCATTATCAATTAAGGTTTGCTGCAAAAGAGTGATGCAGCAATGACCTGGCCTTTGGCAGAGCACACACTGGAAAATCCTATAAGAATAGATTGTCCAGCTATGTCCCCAACATGCCCTGGGCCGTCCCTTCTAAAATTAGGCAATCGTCTGTGGAAATGGTCATAAAGGGGAGCAAAATACAACACCCCAGAATGTGACACTTTGACGTGAGATGATTTTGAGCTGAAGGTAATCAGAGGCCCAGCAGACTCAGGGAGAGTCTTTTACCTCCTCCTTAACTTCCTAAAAGTATTTAGACAGGGGGGGGTCTATACTAGGAAGAAAGCTATTAACAGAGATAACTTTTTATATCAGAAAGACTTATGTACATGACATAGCAAACACTTGTTTATCAAACATTTGCTGTTCTTATCTTCTTGTGAATTGTCTTCCTCCACTTTGAAGCCTCAGACCCCTACCTTCTTTTCCTTAGCTCAGGATGGCATGTAAGCCTCAATTACCTGACTGCCTGGGAGTCTCAGGTTTTTATGGAGCTCACGTCTGTATGAAATTTGTTTTTCTCCTGTTAATCTGACTTATGTCAATTTAATTATTAAACCAGCCAAAGAACTTATAGGGGAAGAGTGGAAAAGTTCTCCACCCCTATAGGCACATGATAGAAAGAGAACCCTTCCAAATACAAACAGATACAAAAGGCCTGAGCAAAAGAGGTCTATAGGAATTCACTCCCTACTCACAAGAGTGAGAGTACTACTTGAGATCATATTAACATTATCAATTTAAAGTGTCATTTAAAAAAATATATATATATATAACAATTAATTTATCTATTTCCATACCCCACCCAAAGGCTTCAAGTGGCAGGATGCTTTTTGATTACAAAATCCGCAGTACTATACCAGCTAAGGACACATGTTTGGACTGCCTGAACTAGGCTAAGATTTGGTGTCCAAATGCAAAATTAAAATCTAGGCCTGATATGTCACATGTTATTCACTTCAGAGCTGGTCATACTGAGTTAGAAGGATGATATAACAGTCTGGAAAAAAAACAAAAGCTATCTCAATTTTTTAATAATAGTGATCACTGAATAAAAATAGTCTAATATAAATTGATAAAGTATGAAAAACATGTTAATATAAAATAGTCTATAGAGTCTTTTAAAAATGCCAGATAACTTTGAAGAGAACTGAATGGAGAAAAATAGTTTAATGTTCTTGTATTTTCTGTAAGAGGAAAATAAATGAGCTTTGTTATTTGGACACAAGTAGGCTAAAGTTAAATTTTAAAATGGGTATATTTTCTAAGTTGTAAGTGACGAAATGTATGCTGGTAATTTGTGACTCTTCAACATCATTTTTGTTTTTATCCTAATGGAATATGTCAGTATAGATTCTATTTTTAATCTATTTTGTGAACCTCAGCCTGGAATATTTTCTCTTGTGTCTCATAAGAATCAGTTTCTTTCTAATTCCAAATCCCCTAGATCTCTTAGCAACTAAATATAGGCAGTTTTGATTAAATTATGTTATATGCAAACTGTCTAAAAATTAAAAAGTAAAATAAAATGAACAGAAATAATAAGTAATGAAATTCTCTTTTTCAGCTATAGAAGATCCTGTGCAATAAGTAGACACTTTTCTTCTTATAAGATTTTTCCTTAGGGAATATATTTTTCCCTAAAATAAAACTTGAAGGTATTTGAATATTAATCAACATTAAATACTAAATAGAGAGTTTAATTACTATGCATATGAAATCATCATAAGAATGTAATAATAATAAAGTAATATTTGTTGTCATTCTGCAATATCAAACTTAAAAAAAATACTGACAATGATATGTGGTTTAATTAGGTTCAATAATAATTATGACTTTCCATTCAACTTATATATATTTAGAAACTTAAGATTGCTCTGAAAAATATTTCCTGATATTTGATTTGGTTTCTGGAGAGAGATGTAAACACACAAAAGAAGTAACTCTTCTTGGAAAAATTAGGGGATTTCATTAAAGGGACCAGTATTGATTGGTTAAAAGTTTTCCATCCTGGAAGGCCCTTGGTAACTGAGGTATGAGTCCATTATATTTGGCTTTTAGAATGGTCACATCTCTCTTAAAACAGGTTCTTCCTAAAACTTAAACTACTGGGTTTTAGAACCATGGAATTCATGGTTCAGCATTTCAAACTGACCCCACAGGATATAAACTCACCTGGGAGTACTTATGGAAAGAAGTAAACAATCCAAAATACAGACAAATTGACCTTTAATGTCTGTTAGTGACCTTGATTTCTGAATCTAAGTAAGTCAAGGACTTCACAAGTCACTTAGAGACATTTTAAATTTTCACAGAGCTCTTTTGGGGTTAACCCTTTCTTAACATTCCTTAGGGTTAAGAAAACCCTTAACCATAGCCTGATATATTACAGGCATATAACATAACATAACATAACATAATAATATATAACACAATAATAGACATTACATTATATATAAATGTTCAAAGTAAATAAAAGGACAGTGGATCTCTAATTTATTTGAGAAACATTTATTTAAAGTAAAAAACAATTTAATTAAATAAATCTTTAGAATGAACTTGGGAGGGAAATCTGTGCTCTTGATTTTAGAAAATCAATGTACCATTAAGAATATGGCAAAATAGTTAGATAATGTATATAATGAGGGTGGGCAAAGGGAATGCCCACAATCAGTGAACGATTTTCTCTTCTACATTGGATTCAGATGAACCTGACTCCAGGTAAACTGTATATTCTATGTGTGAGCCTTATGACTTTGGGTAAATTAATTAGGTGGCCAGAATTTATTTTCAATTTTATAAAGTTTGAGACAGTAATGCCTACCACTGAAAATTGTTGTGAACTTTGTTAAAACACATAAATAAAATCATGTAGCATAGTACACAGAACATAGTAGGTGCCCAATAATATGTTTCACCCTTTCTTTTTCCTTCCTTTTTTGCTTCCCTGACATCTATCTTCCTGTATCACTCAGTTGAAGGACAAAATGATAACAGTCCTTACTGAATCATATACATGTGAACACATTCTTGGCATATTAAAAACATTATTTAGCATAAACATTATCTAGTATCACTGGTGATTATTTAACATTTTCTGATAACTAATAATCAAAATGAGGGTTTTTACTAACTTTGATATGGTAAGAAATGGATGCACATGCATCAATGTTATAACCTGGGCATGGTAGGGTCAGTAAATCTATCCCAAAGCTCTTATAATTGGTTTTATATTTATTTAGAATATTTGGTAAATGTAATTAACAGTGTTCTTAAACAGGAGCACACCTTTTTAAAGACATTATACTCACTGCAGGTGAGTGCTTTCTCCTTCTCAGTATAATTTGCCATGAAGGATGGGGTGGGTTTCTCTGTGTAGAAATTCTATCTGCCCTCTAGCTAAGTTTGCTTCAGTGGAAATGAGATCCTGACCACTGGGCTGATGAATGTACACATAACTGACTTATTCAATTCTAATTTAATTCTGGAAATCTATCTCCTTTATGACTTGAATTTTTCTGACATGAAAATGTTCTATCTTTTTAGGCTACCATTGCTTCTGCAGAACAGAAGCATTCTCTTGGTGGAGGAGGAAAAAAGCAGTAAAGAAGCAGCAATAAACAATCTTGCAAAACTAATTTTCACATTGGCAGAAAAACACAAGAACTCCATATAGCCATAACTTGCAACAGTGGCAGATCCTTGGCAGTGTATCATTTGAAATTATTAATGAAAACTTTCACCACAAACATGCACATCTTTTAGTTTCAGGAGACTTGAGCTTCTCACATAGGTAATAGTCTAAAAGTGTTATTAGACCAGAAGAGAGAAAACATAGCTTCCACTCTCAGCATGGCTACAGTTATAGCCTTTATCACAGGTGAGCTGAAACAGACCAGTAAAGTATTCCTTTCAATTTTCTATAGTATATAGTAATGAGAACAAAAAGAAGCACAAGAATAATCCTAAGAGAACTCTTTCTACATCTCTTTGCTTATCCCAAGTCTTAGACATGACTTGAGTCCTCTAACTTTATAGTTGCATTAATAATTAGTTGGGTTTTTTTTAAATAAAAGAAATATTTCCTTGCCTCTTTTGTCATAAATATTTTGTTGAAAATTTTTGTGATAATATATCTAGGTACTAGACACTTTTTTTTCAACACAAGTATCTGAGATCTTTTGAACAATGTGTATCAAGACAGACTCAGAAACACTTCACTAAAAGACACAACAAAAAATTCTGAATATTATAGCAACCTCTGGCTTCTTGTAGTCCACTGCCTTGGTTTTCTTCAACCCTCCATCATATCAAAAATGCTCTTTATTCATTTTTTTGTTTCTCTTGGCATGTAATTTCATTCTCTTTGAAGCAGACTCCCTCAACACCTCTTGAAAATCTATTATTCCTTAGGCTCAGTAACCTATTGACATAAACTTCCTCCTTCAAAGTTCCTGTGCAAGGCTACGTGAGGGAGTAGATGAGGAGAGAGACACTTTTTTAAACCAAAGTTTATCCATTGTTTTCCTCAATTATTAGAAATTATTAGAAAGAGAAACTAGAAATAGAACTTCTATGTAGAAATTAGAAACTCCAGAGTAATTACATATATCCAGTCACTCAAGTAAATAATGTGATGATGCCATATTATTTTCAAATATTTCAAATTAAACTCCTTGTACATGAAACCAAAATTCATTTGGTAAGAATCAGCTAACATTTTAAATGTCCTGAAGATCTTTTCTATTTTGTTCTCAATGAGTTTGATCCTAGCAAATTTTCTCAGCTAGGAGAAATTTAGAATTTGGAAATATGAAAGATGCTGTACTTTTTCTTGAGGGAATAGTTTTCATGGTGATAATTTTCTACTGTGTGGTTTGTTTTTCCTGCCCAAACCAATAGGCTTAAAATCTATCTAAATGATATGAAACACTGGCAAGGCTAGATCTAGAGTTTGAATGACAATCAAACAGTTCCTTCCATATTTTAGCTACACCTGTAGAATGGTAACTTCACAATGACAGCTAAACTTTCCCTTAAAAATGTTCTTCAGCAAGGATCTGCCAAATATATACCTTTTCATACCTGTGGAATTTTTGAAAAGAGTTTATTCCTCTAATCTAAACATTTTTTCTAAGTTATTTACATAATTAATTCATTTAATTCTTACATACAAACTCTAGTCCTAGGTACAGCAATATCCGCCCCCCCACACACGCACACTATACCAAGAGGTTAGTGGACCTATTCAAGGTCACTTGCTACAAGTCACTCACAGGTAAAACAACATTAACTATTTTCCAAAATCTGAATTACTAGAGAATGTTTTATACTAGGTTTTCTGTATGTATTCATACAAATGTCCTGATATCAAATACTTTTAGTTCAAGGGAAATTATTTAAGTTTAACCTAGAGACCTTTATCTTGATTACAGCTGTCCTTACATAAGAGCAGACACCAAATCTATATTCTCATAGCAAAATGTAAGTATTTTGAAATGATTAAGAATTAGAGTGCATCTTCCAAATAAACTTGTTCCTTTTTCATAGGTGACAATGACTTGCTTAAAAAGAAGATAAAGTTTAAACGATGCTCTGCAAAGTGTGGGAAGGAACTGTAGCTGGAGCACCACCATCAGGTAGGTTGTTAGAAATATTGGCTCTCAGCCCCACCTCAGAGCTCCTGAATCCACATCTGCATTTCAACAAACCATTGGTGACTCCTGTGCACACTGGAGCTTGAGGAACACCAATCTAATTATTGACTCTTTTGATATTTGGCTGCCCAGGTGACCCAAAGAGAAAACAAACATCTTACATCTCTGTGTGTTCTGAGGTACAGGTGGACGTTTGCACTGAGGGGTTTGCTGGAACGACTCCTGCACTAATAGCACAGGACTTTGGTGCAGGGATGGCCATAAATTGCCAGAATGAGGGCATGGTCAGGGCAGAACAGAGGCAGAATGCAGGAGAGCTTGTGGCCCCCCTACACTCCAAGGAATCAAAAACACACAAAGCTGAAGTGTGTGTTTACACACGCTGCTCTGCTCACAGCTGCCCAGGCTGCCAGTGTCCACCTTACTCAGATGGAAGCCCCAGTAAAACTGAAAAAGTGAGAACGGGGACTATCTTCTCTTCTGCTCTGGGCTGGGTGGGGACAGCAGGCTCATGACTAACACCTTCATAATTTCCAAGGGAGAAACTGACAGTTTCAAAAAGGCAAGAATTGGGCTTCCCTGGTGGCACAGTGGTTGAGAGTCCGCCTGCCGATGCAGGGGACACGGGTTCGTGCCCCGGTCTGGGAAGATCCCACGTGCCGCGGAGCGGCTGGGCCTGTGAGCCATGGCCGCTGAGCCTGCGCGTCCGGAGCCTGTGCTCCGCAATGGGGGAGGCCACAACAGTGAGAGGCCCGCATAACGCAAAAAAAAAAAAAAAAAAAAAAAAAAAAAAAAGCAAGAATTTTTACTAAAACTGTTAACTCTATCTCACTGATATTAAAATTAATCTGAACATAGAGATTTTTAGGTGTCCAAACTCTGGAGCCATCTCCCATCTGGGCTCAGTATCACCTAAGGACGTGTTTTGATTTTAAAAGAAGTATCAATTCTGCTTCAAAATTTTAAGCACAAAGACTATTACTATTATGTTTTAAACATATTAAAATTAATAAAAATTATAATTTTATTGTAAATTAATAAAACATGACAATTCCCATAAGGTTTCTATTGAAATAGCTAAATGCATTATTTACAGCTATAAAAATAGACAAACATAATAATCATCAAAATAATTAATATTTATAAAGCACTTAGTGTATGCCGAATGTTACATGTATTAACTTATTCTGCATAACAGGATAGGTGTTATTATTATTCTCCCCTTACAGATAATGAAACCAAGGCACAGAGAGGTTAAGAAACTTGCCTGAGGTCACACAGCTAATAAGTGAGTCAGGATTCAAACCCTTGCAGTCTATCTCCAGAGTCCATTTAATCAAATATTATGCTCTGCTACCTTCTGACTTGTTATGTTTTTCATGATCAGGAATCACTTTTCATTCTCACTCTCCAAATAAGAAAGCAAACAAGCAATAAACAAACAACCCACAACAACTTCACTGGTATATTTAATTGCTGCAGCTGGTAACAAGTATTTAGTCCCATAAATAAAAAATAATGGGTAAACTACAGATAGTCCCATGAAGAGTAAACTTCAGAAAGAATACCAGAGGACAGGTATATTAATTTTCTATCGCTAATGTAACAAATTACCCTAAATTAATGGCTTAACTGGTTTGCAAGGCAGAAATAGAGACAGAGAGGATGTAGAGAACTAATGTATGGACACGAAGGAGGGCAAGCGGGGGTGGTGGGGTTGTGGTGGGATGAGTTGGGAGACTGGGATTGACATATATACACTAATATGGATAAAATGGGTAATAAGAACCTGCTGTATTAAAAAATAAATAAAATAAAATTCAAAAAGAAAAAGAAAAGAAAAGAAACACATGGACTACTACAAAAAATTTTTTTTAATCCACTTATTATCTCATAGTTTTGTAGATCAGAAGTCTGGGTACAGAGTGACTTATCTGGGTCTTTAGGGCCTCACAAAGTCAGACTCGAGGTATTAGCATTCCTTTCTGGAGGTTCTGGCGATGAAAAGCCTTCCAAGTACATTCAGGTTGTTGGCTGACTTTGGTTTCTTGTGGCTGTTGGGTGGAGAGCCTTCCTTCTTTGCTGGCTCTCAGTTGGGAGCCATACTAAACAACTAAGGTCTCCTGGATTCCTTACCCCACTGCCCCCCTCCATCTTCAAAGCAACAGCAGTGTATGAGTCCTTCATCCACTTTAAAACTCTCTGATTTCTTCTATCCTATATCTTTTGGCTCCAGCCAGAGAAAATTATCTGCTTTTAAGGGTTTAATGTGATTAGGTTGAGTCCACCGAGATAATCCAGGAAAATCTCCACATTTTAAGATACATAATCAAAATCTGCAAAGTCCTTCTGCCATGTAAAGTGCCATATTCACAGATTCCAGGGGTTAGGCAGGGACATCTTTGAGAAGTGGGTATTCTTCCTCTAATGCTAGGTTCAAAAGGGGTTAAGGATGGTAGAAGCTCAGACAGCCTGATGGGGAGAACTAAAACTAAACCTGACAATCACCTAATTTTGTCTAACAGAATACTCACCTCTCACACATAATCTTTGCTTTATGTAAATCTTTTTCACTTTATGCAAGAAAATGCCTTAACTAACTTACCAGATATTCATCAAAAAGGGAATTGTAAAAAAATCATTTGCCCATGTAATTTAAGTAAAAAATCTGATAAAGGTGTCAGTATCCTCGTTAGATTTTGTCCAAAACCAGTTATAAACTGGATGAGAAAATAAAATCTTTTAACTCTTAAACTGACAGCGGTTCAAAAGTGTACCACCAAGTGGACTCAGATGTAAGTTTTCCTAGTATAATATAGTGAAGAAATGTGAATCTTAACACAACAAAATGTACCAACTGTGCTACTCAAGTCTCAAAGTAGATTGGATAATGTGTTTCACTTTGTGTAGAAATGTAGCATCCATTATAGGGGTCAAAATAAATTTTGAAGTCCTGCTCTTAAGCTCTATGATGGCTTTATTTTTATAATGTCTTTATTCTTTGAGATATTACATACTGTCATTACTAACTCTCTAAATATGGCAGGTCTGCTACTGTGGTTTTTAATGTTTTTTTTTTAACTGTCCCATCTGTAAATAACGTGCAGCTTAAACCCAAACACACATGCACATTTCTGGAGCAAGAGACTGACACAGGACCGCTGACACATGAATGGGACACTTTGTCTAACTAACACAAAAATGCAAATGAATTGCAGAGAAAGAAAACTACAGAATTCAAAGGCTTTCTTGATTGCCTTCTTTAAAATGCCAAGAACTTAAGCTGGCCTTTCTTATCTTCCACTACATGCATGTGACACTTTAGCAGGTCTTTCTTATAGTACTATAATTCAGGGATTGTTCCAGCTCTGTGCTCCATGCCTTTTTCCAAAGGGCAGCCTGAGATGTATAATTTGGGTAATGAACAGCTGCATAATTTAAGGATCGAGCTAGTATAGGGCACTGTTCCTTATTTGTGTTGCTTTAGCAGTTACCAAGATGTTCCAGGCCTATTTAGGAATACAATTTTTTGACTGCTTTATTTCTCTCCAATGATATATGTTGGGATTTGGTTGTGTTCCAGAAAGTGAATTTTATCAGCAGAAATACCAGAGCAAGCTTTTCTCTCATTTTACTCCAAAGGGCAACAGTGCTGAGCTATAATGAGGTTTTTTTTTTTTTTTCCAGCCATGCACACTCTGTATTCTATCAGGCAGCGCCGTTTAAACCTAGTCCTGTCCCTTTCCAAAGCCTGATAGACTCAATCACTGAGCTATCAAAGGCATTTCCACACTACATCCCTCTCACATGAGGCCAATCTCCTGAACATTGAAAAGGGCCAGGCAGCGAGACCCTTCAAGATGAAGTCTGCATGCTGATTAATCAGTTACTTTTTTATTCCATCTTGGCAAGTATTCCCTGTTTGTAAATAAAAGATTTACCCTGAATTTCTTGTACTCTCACGGGCAGAAGGTTGATTTGGACCTTAGTCCAAATCAGGACTGCCTGCTATCCAATCCACAGAGCTGTGCTGTAGCCACTGTCATCAATACTCCTTCAGGTGTTTTGAAGCATATCCTGGGTATGAGCTCATCTGAAAACAATTGTCATTTCATATCATAAAGCAGACCAGGCAGACTCAAATTTCTTTTTCCATCTTTTACTATAACATTCCCTGTTTGGGGGAAAGATCCTAGTGAGCATTTGCAAAGGCACCAGAGTATAGATCACACAACAATAATTTGTAAGGGGAAAAGCATCAATAAAACAGAATATCTTTTTTCCAAAAAATAAACTAGTACCTTCTTTCCCTTGTCAGATGGTAAATAGCTAATGGAAAAGGAATGTGACAGACCAGGAGGACTAGGGACTGTCTGCAAACTGACAGGCTCAGTGATTTGCTGATGACCCAAATTATTTCCAGGCGGTTTGGCACATCCCTATTTGTCACATTTACACAACCAAGCCAAATGCATCCAATTAATAGGGAGTATTTTCCTTTTCTTGAAGTAGGAACAAAACAGCAAGCATTTCTTGATTGCTCTCAAACACCGGCAAACAGCAAGAATTCTAAGCCTCTTGTCATCACCCACCTTGGGGTATCTCCCATCATGAGCACACAACTATGGAGAGAGTCATTCTGGACTAGGGAGTTTTGTGCAGATGAAACACGTCTACCACATGCACTGTTGTATGAGCTCCAAGAGCTTAGAAAATGTGGTTGTTGAAATAACCTTTTACAGTAAAACTTTGGCATTTTCCCTCAGTTTTGAAAGCAAGGTGAAGGGGCAGATTTTTTGAGACACCTTCTGAATCAATACCAGAAGTTGACACTCCTATACAGACCCATCCATCACAATGCAGCAACTATAGCAATGCCTCACTACATGGCCCCTGGGGTTGGTAGGGCAGCTTGAGTTTCTGGAAGGGTACTTATGGAAAGGCAAGAATGTGAGTTTTCTTTCTAAAATCCCTTCCTCAGTTGGACAGAATACCTGAGCTGTGTAGTCCAGAAAGCACTGGCTAGAGGCCCTTGCTTCCAGCCCCGACTCTGCTCGTACCTGGGGAACATGTGCTGTCATGGCTCTACACATCCTTAAAATGAGGGATTAATGCAGAGGGTTGCAAATGGCACCTCCTAGCCTTAGGAGTCTGTAAATCACAGACAGCCTGAGCAATGTTTGTATTAATTCTAGATGAATGCATAGGAGTCAGAAAGGCTCACAACAAAAGCAAGCAAAGGTAGTGAAAAGAGAAATGCTAATTCCCCCTAAATAAAGTCATTTCATTGTATTCAATTTAGGATTAGGGGGGCACTTTAACTCTTTCGGGCCTTGAGGGGTTTTGTGTCAAAAGAACACATCTTTACAACTAACAATGTACTATGTATTACAATTATAAGTTACTGCTGGCTATATAAATTTTACACAATGATATAAAATGTACCTGGCACAGGAAATTTAAGAATGTCTCCAGAGAAAAAATATATTAAAGCTCCCATTCAATTGCAGACCGAGTGCATTTTAATGTATTCATGTTTCTGAACATATGTAATACACAAATAGAATGCAATAGTATTTTGCATTTACATCTTGAATTTTAATAGTTTTAGTGAGTCACTCTGTTTAAGATGGAAAAATATCTTTAACAGGTACAATTCCCTTATCATTCAGTGTACTTAAAATGCATAAATGTTGCAGGCCTTAGGCTGTGGTTGAGGCAGCAAATTAGGAACCAAAAAGAAATATCAAAATAGGCAAAAATGATTCTACCACTCAGAATGACAGCACTCCCCAAAAACGTGACTTCTGAAATTATCTACCAATAAAATTCACCTTATTTTCTTTCTTTTGCCTATGGACTATATTCTTCATCCTAACTGAGACCTATAGTACCTCAGGCGCTTTCTATTCCCTGGTTTATTAACTCCTTACTGCCCTCTCTTGCCCTCGTGCCCAGCCTCTGCCCCGTGGGCAGCCACTCCAGATGCTCCTGCAAGGATCTTACGAAGCCTGGCTCTGCTAAACCTCAGCTTCACCACCTTGCTAATTTTCCTCCTGCAAAAGCCTCACTCTCTGCTTTTTTGTTTCTTTCCTGAGCTGCCAGCTATTGCTGGAGCGACTCCGAAACTGGGGTTGATAGGCTCTTCTACAAATCTGTGCTGTTCAACCTCAACCTGACCTCACTGGTGTTCAACAATCCTTTCATCATTGCGTATGACTCCGGGAGTGTTCAATATGGTTACTTTTCCTCAGGCCTCAGTTTGGGACTAAACACTTCATTCTTGGCAAATGACGCCATCTGTTACATAAACAGGACTGCTGAAGCCTTCATTTTTTTATCTTTTCCCCTTAACACTCATTCCTTTTCTTCCTTAGTCTCTCAGAGAAAGAATCTATCCTCTGCTTTACCTCTAAGCTTTCACCTGCTTTCTTTCACTCTCTTCTCTGTCACCTTCCTAGCATCTTGCTGGCTTATCTGCACACCACTGGATCTTGATCAGTAAATCACCTCCCTTTCCCCATCACAAAGATACACTTCTGTTCAATTTCCCTGTCTGCAGGCTCCTTCCCCTGTCCAAAAGTGCCATAACTGGCCCCCTGTTAAAAAAACAAGAAACAAAATCCAACAACATTTTCCCCTAACCTTATTGCTGTATCTCTCAAGGGCCTATCTGGCTGCAATTTACCTTTCTTTTCACTACCCAGCTCCGCTAATGATTAATAGCCTAATGCTTAATAGAGTCCACTTCCATATCACCTTTTAAATCCTTGCAATCAGCGCCCTCCCACTGACTGAAATTATTTTTTCAAGGTCACATTTGACTTCCATGTCAACCAATTACGTTTTATTTCCTGATGACACTGTTCTTTTTCTTCTCTCCAGCACTTGTGTAGCTCGTCACACTTGTAAGCTTCCTCTTTCTTTGCACACTGGAACTTTCAGCCTGAGATTTAAACCTCATGCACATGTATGATTCAGATATAAATAGGATGCCAAAAGCAGTGGTGACCAACCATATCTGCCCATCAGATCTATTAGAAAAACAGATTCCCGAGTTCACATGAGACCTCCTAAATCGGAAACTGTAGTGGTGCAGCGATTCTAAAGTACTGAGAGTTTGTCAAGCATGGATCCAGAGACCTACTGGAATGAGGTTCGCCACATGAGGAAAACACCCCATCGTAAGGTAACCAGCAGACAATGTTGGCTGGAAGAAGGACGCTGGCACATATTAGGTTCTCAATAAATATTTGCATAAAAAATGAATTTATGAAAGCCTGCCTTGGTTGTTGGAAGAAAGGAATGATTTAGAGTATAATCCTGTGTTTTTCCCTCTTTTTGTCTTCTGCTCAGTTGCTGTTATCTCAGGGATGACAAGTCATTGCTGTTAGATATTTGAGCCCCAAAGCAGATGCTTGTGATCAACACAGAGCAACAAAAAGTGGGTTTTCTCCTTTGAATCATAGTGTGACATTGTGCTTTGGAAGAGACAGAAAATGTGTCATGGCTTTGGCAAGTCCAGAACTGTTTGCACCGCAGCACTGCCCGCAGCCCTGGCAGGGCTCCTAGCATCCACTGTGCCAGGGGAACCAAGTGCCAACATCTTCTACAGCAGCTGATGAAGCTACAAGTGGCTTTGGAACCATAGGAGAGAACATTACCTATAGCAGTCCCCAACAGCAGTCATGCTACCTTTACCTGACAGTGAATGGTGTAAACTTTGCCAAATGTATAAACAGAGGAGGGCTGAAGAAAATATCAGATACTAGTTACAAGCTGAGAGAGTGGAGGCCACAGAGGCTGCGTGTCTTACAATGTTGGAAGGGTTAATGCTAGGGAACCACTGATTCTTACTACTGACCTGATTACATTTTCAGCCACTGATTTGTATAATCAAAATAAATAAATCCTTGACTTCAAAAATATTATACAGTCCCGGTTCTGTTCATATTGTTCCTCCTGCCCCTCCCCCTTTGTAAATATTTTCTATCCTACCCTTAAATATTAGGTATTCCCTAGATACTTCCATTGGTCACTTCAAACTCTACACGATCGCTGGTATTACCTAAGTCTAAAACTCCAGCATAATCTCTATTCATATGATACTCCTCAGCCTATAACTTCCAGTCCGGATCTAGCTCTGACCTCCAGGTTCACATTTCAAGTCAAATATATCTGACTTCATGTCTCACCCATGCCATGAATTCAACTTTTCTAAAGTAAATTAATTAGCTTCTGCCCCAAACCTCATCTTTCTGACTCCCAATGCACATTAAAAGTAATATTATTTTCCATTCATAGAGGCTTGACATCTTCAGTTAATTTCATCCCTTTACACAGAGCTTTGGACACAGTTGATCACTTCCTCTTTCTTGAAATACTGTATTTTTCTCCACTTGGCTCTGAGAAAACACCCTCTTGGAGTTCTTCTCTGACATCACTGCCCACTTCCTCTCCAATTGCTTTGTTACAACTAGTAAGCATTGGAGCACCACAAGGCACAGTCCTTAGTCCTCAGACCTCTTCTCTTCTCTACATTCATTGTAGATGGAACTGCATCTAGTCTCAATTTTCCCTTGTCTCACTCTCAGTAAAGGAAAAATCAATTCTCCTGGTGTCTCAACACAAAAATCTTGTAGTTATTTCATATGACTATCTTTTACTCCACCCCATTTTCAATGCATAATCATAGTCTGCGGATCTTTTTTAAGAAAACCAAAGTCTGACACTTCTCATCACTCCTAGCACCCTTGCCAAGTTGCCGTTACTTCCTGCCTAGATTATTGTAGTAACCTCCTAACCGGTCTCCATGCCTCTTGTTTTCTATGTCTGTTTTTCAAACAGAACCAGAGTGAATCTCTCAATATTTATCTCAATTATGTCTTTCTTCCCTTCACAACTTTCTGTAACTTTCATCTCATTTTAATCACTGGGTCATTGAGAACGTCTATGTTACTTGATAGCTTTAGGAATAGATAATATTATAGACCAAAATGCTGTTTGCCTTCTTACCAAACTTCATGGATAGTCTTTTCTCTTTTACATTGTTCCAAATAATAGAAGACCAACTGTACATACCCAAGAAGATGGACTGTATGACCCATAGGATAAATATTATAATATCAATAATGATAGAAATTAATAATAACTATATCAGCAGTAACGATTTATGAAGAACTTATTCCAGGCCAGATACAACACTAAACACTTCGCATGTATTTTCTCATTTAATTCTCTCTGCAACCCCATAATTTAGTCATTAAAATTATCCTTCTTTGGAAGGATAGCCAAGTTTTGGCAGATAAGCCCAGCCTGGCCAGGGGTATCTGGGGCAAGTTCATTTAATGAGTACTAGAAGATAATGGGATTATGACAGGAGTTAATAATGGAAAAGTAACTTGGGCTTCCCTGGTGGCGCAGTGGTTGAGAGTCCGCCTGCCGATGCAGGGGACACGGGTTCGTGCCCCGGTCCGGGAAGATCCCACATGCTGTGGAGCGGCTGGGCCCATGAGCCATCGCCGCTGAGCCTGCGCGTCCGGGAGCCTGTGCTCCGCAACGGGAGAGGCCACAACAGTGAGAGGCCCGCGTACCGCAAAACAAACAAACAAACAAACAAACAAACAAACAAAAGTAACTTGACCCACTTTAGATCTTTATACCAGGAGTCTTCTACCACTAACAATACCAAAAACTACCAGTCATGAGGTTACTTCTTTCCTTTCTAAGAAACTGGTTGTTCATTATATATCTAGAGCAAGGAATGGGTAAAAGGAGAAAAAAGCATGTTTGATTTATAGTTATCTTAAAGGAAAAAACACAATGTTTTCTTTAATTGGGTCAATATTTAGGAAATAATGGAAAATAGGAAGAGTATTCCAAACTCTCAAGTATTTTTGAGTTCCTCTTAGGTACCAAGCACTGAGCTAAATTAGTTCCTATCACCTCATTTAGTCCTCACAATAACCATGCAGAGTATTATTATCCAGATGTTACACATGAAGAAACTACATTTTAAAGAGATTAATTCACATGCCCAGGATCATAAAGCACAAAATTAACTGAATCAATATTCCAAGCTATATTTTCTCAGTGTTGGTCCATTGAAACTCCTCACTATAACAAAATGAAAAACCAAGTGGCTTCACCTTATACATTCTTTTCTTCTATTGCATTCTTTCCCTCATTCTCAAAAGAGCTTCCTAACTTGAATCACAAATTAATAGATGCTCCAATCAAAGATATCTCCTTTGTCACTTTGTCAGTCATCTTATCCAGAGGTTTATTTGACAGTCTCCATGCCTGTACCTGTCCTTATTCTTTTTTATACCCTATATAACAGTATTAGTCTGCTCAACAAAACACTACTGATGCTGTAACAAAACACTATTGGGTGGCTTAAACAACAGAAATTTATTTCTCAGTTATGGAGGCTGAGAAGTCCAAGATCAAGATGCCAACAAGGTAGGTCTCATTCTGAAGCCTCTTCTTGTGTCTTATGGGCAGTTGCCATTTTGCTGTGTGCACACAAAACCTCATTTACTTGCTCCTACAAAGAGAGCAAGCTCTCCGGTGTCTCTTCTTAAAAGGGCATTAATCTTACCAATTAGTACCCCATACTTATGCCCTCAAACCTTAATTACCTCTTTAGAGGACCCATCCCCAAATGCAGCCACACAGGGGGTGAGGGCTTCACATGTTAATTTTGGAGGGACACAAATATTCAGTCCATAACAACAATCCATCTTGTCATTGGTTCTGTCTGATGTGTTTTAAAACCAATAGCTGAAATTGTTTCCAGGAGGTTACAACTCCAATATAAAACTGCTAGTTGACACTGATTATCATAAACATCTGGCAACTTACAGGTAGATCACAATGCTATGGAACACTTAAATGGATTCTCCCATTTTGTTCTGTCCATTAAATGATAACCATGACCTAATGCATAGTCACGATCAATACAAATGTTCATAGTGGCTATAAAATAGCCTCTCTAACTAGAGAGGGTAATCCTGCATTCTACAGATTTGAAGAGCCAATCAATTAAATGCAAGATAAGGTCAAATACTATTGATTCAAGATTCAATGAAATCCCTTCCTTTACCTTTCTCTCTTTTGATTTTTCTTATGATCTAAGTATGGTTTCCTTAAAATACATTTTTACGATAGCTGCACTTACATACTGGTAGAAAGCGAGTTGTTCTCAAAAAAAATAATGATTCACTGGCTCTGAAATCAATAGTGTTATAAAACCTTGAAGACATGAAAAGGATGAAAAATAAAAATATTAATACCTCAACTTCGAGAGCATACTTAAGAAGTAGAATTTTAAGAGATGCCCATTGCTGGCAGGAGTTCATACATCTATTTAGAGAAAGCATTTCCTACAGTGTATCTGTGAATGTAGAAACAAAAAAAAAATAAGGATAACGTTAATGATGTGTTTAAGTATCAGTCTTCATTCACACACTGATTTTTGACACAATTTCAGATTATTTCTTGAAAGTGCTCTCAGTGCTCACAAGGCAAGTTTTTAAATGTGTATTTTACTATTTATTCTGTACCACTTTTGGTTTTACTGACACCTTCTTTTTATCTATACAACTGATAAGGTTTCTAGATTTTTATTTCATAGTCTAAAGTCAATTACTTAATATAATGCTTTTTTAATCTCTGTAGATACATTTAAAAATGTCTTTTGTATGTAAAGCTGCATTTCAGGGCTCTGTCTTCATTTGAGTCTCAGATACTTAAGTACATTCCTCTATCTGGGAAAGAACTATTTGCTGCTGCATTTTTATCTGTCTCTAGGAACTAGTAAATAGAGAATTGTAAATATTGCATACTTGGAAAAATTCCACTTGGCACAAATCAGTCACAAGGTGGCTGAATATTGTGAATGGAAACAACTGGCAAGAAGGGAAATTCTTTTGTTAAAAGACAGCCGCACAAAGTGCTCCACAGTAACATGGGAAAAACAGTTTGCTTTTGAGGATCTTTGATAATACTTTAGTGGAAACAATATGCTTTCCCTTTTTACTCGTTTTCTTTTTTCATAACCACATGCATTTTGAACTTGGTTTATCACAAGCATTTTGAGATGTGATAACCAAACCTTGGTTTGAGAGGGTTTTCTTTCCCTTTTTTTGTTTTGTTTTGTTTTGTTTTCACTTTTTCCAAAGTAAAGCTGGAAAATATAAGATTAAACATTAGGTTCCCTTTGATTTTCCAGGAGATCTACTCTTCTGTAGTTGGAAGTCTCTTTGAGATATTTTAAAAAGAGAGACATTCTTTAGTTGTTTCAAAAAGGCATAAATAAAATATGCAGGTACATATTTAACACCACAGCAACTTACTAAAGATACTCTAATGTGGTCATCTCTTTCTTTTAAGAAGGTGAGTTGTCTTCTGTTTCTTTGTTGGGGTTTGTTTATAAGGAGAAAAAGTTATATGTCTATAAGATCTTGAGAGTGGTATTTTTAAAATCTAATTTCTTCTATCAGTTGCGAAGCTCCTTCTTAGAAAAAAAAAATCGACACATCTTTTTAATGTAATGGAGTCATAGTAGAAATGGAAAAAGTATAGAATGGAAAAGAGCTGCAGTGGCTGAAAAAAATGGATTTTCAGGAAATCATGCTTATAAAACATGATCAAAAATGGAAAGGCTTTCACTTCAACAGAGATAATGTAGCTGTGTAATAAAAATGCCACTTCCTCTTTCTCTCACCACTAGGGTCCACTGTTCCCATCTCTGCATTTCTATAGCATTTAAAGAATTTTCATATAAACTTGCTTCATTCAATTTTTTCCTGGACATACAGGACAGAATTTATTACCACAGTATTGATAAGAGATTATTTCACTACATGCCTTGACTCATGCTGTTCAAACCTTAATATGCATACAAATTGCTATAATGCCTATTCTGATGCAGTAAGTCTGGGGTGGGGCCTGAGAGTCTGCATTTCTAACAAGGTCTTGGCTGTCTCAGTGCTGTGGGTCCATCGACCACACTGGAGTGACAAGGCTAGAGCACAACCTGAAGTCTTGACATTTTCACAATTCAGTCCACCAGCACATATACAGATGTGTCATTGCTTGACTGCTCATGGTGGTTTCACACCTGAGTAGCAACCCAAGCCAAGTAATCCCCCAGTTGGATGAGGAAGCACATGCAGTCAATCCTCCTTATTCATGGATTTTGAATTTGCAAATTTACCTATTGTAACAACAGAGTTACACAAAATTTCTCTGTAACCACAAACATCAATGACCACACTTTTTCAGTCCATCATGGTCATGTTCACACACAGAGCAAAAGAAAATCTGAGTTGCCTGATGTCCATGTTCACAGGGTAAATTTCTGCCTTCTTGTTTCTGCTCTTATACTGTAAAAAAGTGTCCTTTTCAAGGTCTACTTACTGTCACATTTTGGGGAACATTTTTATGCCTTTTGTTGGTAACTTCACTTGTTTAAAATGACCCCAAGCATAGGGCTGAAGTCCTGTCTAGTGTTCTTAAGAGGAAGAGCTTTGATGTGCCTTTTGGAAAAGTGCATGTGTTAGATAAGATTTGCTCAGGCATGAGTTATGGCGCTGTTGGCCATGAGTTCAATGTTCATGAATCAACAATATATATTAAAAAGTTTTCTTTAAACAGAAATACACATAAAACAAGATTATGTATTGATTGTTTGAAGAAAATATTGTGACCAGATGCTCATAGGAACCTAACCCTATATTTCCCCAAGGAACAATGATTCAGTGTTGGCTAATTCAGTGTTCCTGGAGACTTCATAGAACAAAAGTACTGCAAATTACAAGAACTGACTATGCCTTCTAAACTATTCTCAGGAGAAAACGTCATTGGAAATATAGACTCCAAATTGATATCCCTTCTAAGAATATTCATTTTTGAGTGTCCACACCAACTTACTTTCAAATCAGATATTTTCAAACTATTTTTAAGTAGTAAAAGACAGTTCATTAAGTGAAAAATTGTATAGAAACCAACAAATATTACAGGCAAGATGAAATTGTATTAGAATCAGTGAATCCTACACTCTACAAACTAAAATATTTGCTAATAAAAACCAGTTAGTCAAAACAGAAGTTAAAGTATTGGAGGGCTCCAATATATTAATGATTTGAAAATACAATATGTTTAAATAGTTATTTTAAAAATTACATCCTTAAAAATATACAAACCATACAGCCTTAAAACCATAAAAAACATTTCAAACTGAAATTAAACTTTTATAGAATCCCTGAAGTACCTTCACAGAATTCTTGCATTTTAAAGGTTAGCTTGAAAACCACTCTTGTCTTTTGACATCTGACAAAGTCATCAATTTCTATAATATACTTCCTCTTTCAATTCCTGTCTTTGAGAAACCAAAATCTGTTTTTTTTTTTTCAAATCTCTTCTACATGCCCCTCATACAGGTTCATATTTCTTGTTCTACAATTATCAAAACCTGTGCTTGTCTTTCTCAGCAATATTTTCTTTCTTTTTTTCTTTTTGGTCAGTCTTTTTGCTTCCCCTTACCCCACCCCCACAAAAATGAAGACATTTAAAAGTCATCACTGTATCAAAAACACTAATGTAACTTCTTCACTAAAGGCAAGTAAGACAAAGTGAAAAAGCAGTGTCAGGACCATGATTTTCAATTGTATTGGGTCCAGTTAGAGTAAATTAAAGACTATTTCTTAAAAGCAAAAAGTCACCCTAGAGTGATAGCCAAAACACTTAACCACTGAACTAATATATGCTAACACCTACTAAGTGAGATAAAGCTCTCTGAATGAGTTAAATAGCTTATTTGATCCTCACAACATTCCTATGATGACAGGACTATAATATGAGGAGACATGCATAATGCTAGGGTAACTTGCTCAAGGCCAAAAACTCAGTACATGGCACAGCTGGAAAACAAGCCTGGCATGTACTCCAAGGTGTACTTTTCCACTCCTCTGTCCCAGTGTGGAGGAAAAAAAAATTAATGTGATAAGTAAGGTCTATTCCCTTCCACAACAGAACTTGCAGCTTCTCAAAAGAGAGAAAAAGAGCACAAAGTATGATAAAACAAAACATGATCAGGATTTTGGATGAATTAAAAAAGATAAATTCAGAAGACTCATTCAAACTGTTATAAAGAAGATTGCAGCAAGATGGGCTTTGGTGGATGGGCAAGATTCCAACATGTAAAGAAAGAGAAATGTGACTATAGCAGTTCTATCAAGAGGAGTGGAGAAACATACAACAAAAAGGTAAATGGTTTGAATGAGGACACTGGTGAAATCAGATTTTCTTTTCTTTTTTTTTTTTTTCTTGAATAAATTTGAATTGTAACATCCAGTAAGTTTAAGGTGTACAGCCTGCTACTTTGGTATATTTATATGTTGTAATATGATTGCCTGTAGCCACATTTATCACATTACATAATTATAGTACAATTTTACTGTCTATATTCATTTTAGTGTGCATTGGATCTCTATGGCTCATTTACTACTACTTACAAGTTTGTATCCTTAAACACCATCACTCTTCCCTGATCCCCATCCACTGGTAACCACCATTTTATTCTCTGTTTTATACAGGTTTAACTTTTTTTTTTTTTTTTTTATGAAATCAGATTTTCTGGATCAGAGGATTTCTTCAGGGCAATGTTAGGGAAATAAACCTGGAAATGCGCCTTATTAGGAAAACTGAATGGTTTCTAGTTGAAGGCAAGTGGTACATTGTCTAACCTAATGGAGATTAGCCACAGATGCCAAAATAAATGGAACAATGTATCAGTTGAGTAGTTTAAACAGCAGGCTCTCAAATCCTTTACAGCCACCCTGAGACTCTTCATGGAAGAAGGTAAATCATAAACATAGGTGCATATTTGACAGCACATGTTAAAACTCCCAGTTGCTAAATTGCAGGCAAAGATTCAACCCCGTGGGATTACTTTCTCCCAGATGTCTACTCCTTACACTGTAAGACCACAAAGAAATCAAGAATAAAAATTATCTTGTGATCAATGTTTATTATATCACTGAGCTATACTTTGATTAAAACTCATTTGTATGCTCTCACAAAAATTTCTCTATGAATGAAAAGATGAAATTTAGATAACTATAAACCACTTCTGCATTCCACATTCACCTTTGAATATCAGCACAAATGCCCTTCAAATGTAATCTATATCATATACTTTTAGGTTATTTCCTGATATCATTCAGTAAGTTTATCAATGCAGAAAACTCACAAGATTTTAAATTTTATATTCATAGCAAATGGAAAAAAATATTTGTATAACTAGCATGAAATATTCATCAGTGATATACTCTGAGTAATGTAATATGAGTTGTAATTCTAATTAGAATTAAAATTTGATACTATGTTAGCAATATAATTAAATTGCTTACTAGTATTGAGTTTAGGTTGATGATTATATAATGATAATACTCTGATATAATTTCCTCATTTCCCAAATACAATGTGAAGTAACTTATTAATAATTTTAATTTAAACAGAACTACTAATTAAAGGAAAATATTGGTATTATCAGATGTTAATAGCATGGTCATTTTTATATCAGGATGGAACCTTTGGTAAGATTTTAATTATTTCCTGAATTTTTATTACCCTTTCTTTAGAAATAAAGTATTTAAGATATTAGAAAGAATTTATCAGATTTTATATAGCTATTGTTACATAGAAATAAGAATATACATAATATATACACATGTTATGCTTTATATGTATTTAAATATATATGTATACACATGTATTTTCACAGTTTGCATAGTAGAAAAAGATCTTTCATAAATTCAAAATTGATTTTAAAAGTAGTTAAATTCACTTTTCTATACTGGACAATTAGAAACTCTCATTTAAAAATATTAATCAATATATGGAAAACTTTTTTTCATGATGCACACTGATGTTTATGAATGTTGATTTGGATTGAATTTATTTTTTTTATAAACTATTACAAAACCGTTGGCAACTGGATTTCAACATTAGTATAAAACTTGATTATGAAACAGAATAAGAGAGCAAATCTGTCTCTTCTACACAAAATAAGTGTATTGGTACAATATGGGCTACTTTCATCTTCAATCTAACCATTAGTTCATTAATATGTTTGTTTGCCTATGCTATTTTTCATATGAGGACAAATGACCTCTCCCAAGATGATTTATAATTAAAAGTCCCTAAAATGTTAACATACAAAATGTCACATTCATTTTCAGGGCTTCTTTTTGGCTACTTTCATGTATAATCAAGCCTGAGGGATATCAAAGGAGTAAAACAAAACATCTAAAGGAACACGGTTGACATTGCGTGATATAATTTCACAGCTTCATCATAAAGTTGACTACATTTTGATGCCTAAAATTTTAATTCGTACCTAAAAGCCCAAGAAAAACATTACATTCCTTATTATATCAGTTTTCCTCTGAAAGTCATCTGAGCCATCCTGAAGGTTTCTTAGTTTGAAAGAATGTCAGCATTCCACAAAGGCTGTTCATATTCTTCATTAGCTATAACATAGTTAAAATGTAGCACCTGCAATAAATCAAAGTATTGGAAGATTGCATTAAAACTTATGACAGTTACAGAGTTTGGTGAGTGTTGGTTGTTTTTTCCTAACAGTATTCTAGGGTCATCATTCATAATAGTGAAAAGTATAACATAAAGAGGAAAAAAATTCAGACATTTCCTAAAAATAAAATAGAAAGCCCTCAGGAGCCCTTTCAGAACAACAATAAAAAGTATTGCTAGCTGTAAAATTTGTAAGCAGTTTCCATCCTGTCGGCACAGGAACAATGAAGATGAATTACATTCCAGGAGAAACATTGGAAACTGTCTGGTAACAGTGGCAAATCTACTACAGGGAGGACAAAGCACAACTATTTCTTCTGTGTCTTAAGTTGAAGGTGTCAGAACAGGAAGGTATGAATTAAATGGAAACAAAAGACCATGTTTAGAAATTTTCTCCTTAACCATTCAATTCATTCATTTGGCCACTGTTTGGACTACTCAGTTTTCAGAATCTCTGTATTACTTCTGAGCTCATAAAGACCAGTGCATAATCGTATGTGCTAAAGGTCTAAGTATATACACTTTTATACACAATAGAGGAATATGAGTTAGGGTGATGGCAGTTATTTATATCTCTTTCAAATATCTTTAGGTGTGATGGAGAATAAGTTTGAGGTTTGTTTGGCTAGCTGGAAGCAAAGGTGCTTTTGTCTCAGGTGAAACAACATTTGATCTGCTTGGGAGATGTTGGCAGCTGGTAGGAAATGTTGGGGAGGACCCCACAGAGCCCTGCAAAACAGACCTACTACATAGTAACTCATCTGCACAAGAACTAAGAGGCCTGTTTTGTATATGTCCTCGTTTGATGCCCTGGATATTAGTGTCAGAGCTGAAAAGACATGCTGCTAAAATGAGAAAAATGTGGATAGGGGTTGTTTTGAAAAAGCTGATGCCCACCTTGATGGCAGGTTGCAAGTTTAATAACAAACTTTCCACATCCTAAACCAAGGTCAGCATATGCAAAATGAAACTCACACCACAGCAGAAACAGGGAGAGTGTTTATTAAACCTTAACTGTGATTCTCAAAGGATGTTAAGGTGTGCAATATGCCTACCTTCTACTAAAACAGCTTGACTTTTAAATTTAAAACTCAGAGGTTTTCTTCCTTATGTGTTTATGAATGTTAATTAAAAGAGACATCTGATCCTTTGAGCAACTACGTAGAGTCTTTATTTGACAGTATTTGAAAGTTGCTTTCCTTTTATGCTGGTATTCAAATTTTCTACCTATAGTAATGAATGTGGCTTGAGTTAATTGTACATTAAAAATTGAAAGTAATATTAGGTTATCTGAAAATCACTGAAAATTGCCATAGTACATGTTACAGAGTTTCAGTGATTGATTGCATTAAAGCAGTAGTGGAATTCAAGGTGAATTGAAATAAATGTTAAATGAAGGTACTTTTTAGTCTCATCAATATCTTCCTAATACATCCATTTTTTTTTTGAGCTGGAAGGACAACTAATGGTAACCAAATCTCAAGCAATTACCGAACAGTAGATACGGTATCTGTTTGAGTACCTAATAATCTATTAAACCTTTGTTTTTCACAGCTGAGCTAATTTTTGATGGAACACTATTGAGGACAATAGGTCACTGATAGCAAATGAAGTGGGGCCACCACTGTGTTTCCTTAAGTGTTCTCCCATAGCCTTGCATTGGATGGCTGATGAGGTAATCTGCATAATAACATGGCCCTAGTGTGTTTCTATTAAGTCAATGGGGCATTGACTATCTACAAAAGCACCACTGGCATCTATTAAGTGGACTGGATCCACAGACCCACAATGACTTTACTCATCCAACAGGAAGAGTTGTGCACTAATCTCATAATTATACCCCCTTCCTCCTGTACTCAGTTCACATTTTGTCTGTTGGCAGTAAAATAAGTATCATTCCAAATATCAATATAATCCTAATTAAATAAGTTAAAATGCACAGCTCATAATTTGTGTATGTATGCTGTGTGGACTAAATGTGTATAAATAATTATTAATTCAAATTAATGAATTTTGATGGAAATGTATCTAAAACAATACAGAATAGTATTCATATGGAGCTAGAAATAAGTGAAAATGTGATGTAATTAGGTAGTAATAAATACATTAGTCTTTCCTGTCACTAGTTTTTCTTGTTGAAACAGTATTCTAGGATGCCACGCATTTGATATCTCCAGTGTCAGGAAAATCATAGTAAAGATGAGATTTCAAAATTGAGTTCTCACAATAATTTTAAAGCAAGAAAGGAGTAAAACACAAATATCTACTACATAAATTCAATTTATTTTACCTATTGATCACCAGGACGTACAGTTTAAGGTAGAATAAGGTTTGATCTATCAGTAGCTCAAAGTAGTGATTTTTTTAAAGGTATATGCTATAGGACGAGTGCACTAAATTATGTGTAGGTTTATGTGAAGCGCTAGCCACTGTCTCTGTTACTGTTTGAGCAGCTATCCAAAACTACACACTTAGCTGCCTAATGCGATACCATCTCTTGGGGTATGTCAAAATTAACATTTTTAAACTTAGAAGAAAAAAAAAATCTCAATTTTGCAATGTCAGATTTTTAAATTGATACGATTTTGATTAAATTAGGCAGAGTTTTATTTTAAATCTCAGCTCAAGATTTTATATTTATCTTTTTTACTATAACATCTTTTTGGGAATTGCTGTAGAGTACTTAGTGTCATTAGAATGCACGTTAAATGTGATCTGCATTTCCTCTGCTGTCTTTCAATAAAATTAATCAATAACATTTTCAAATGAGTAGAGTTACTTGTGTGTTTTAACAATAATTTAAAGTATTTTTAGGAGAAGTTTAAATTCAGTCTATCAGACTTTCCTGGTGGTGCAGTGGTTAAGAATCCACCTGCTAATGCAGGGGAAACAGGTTCGAACCCTGGTCTGGGAAGATCCCACATGCCACGGAGCAACTAAGCCTGTGTGCCACAACTACTGAGCCATACACCACAACTACTGAAATATGCATGCTCCAGGGCCAGCATGCTGAAACTACTGAGCCTGCACACTGCAACTACTGAAGCCCACGTACCTAGAGCCTGTGCTCCACAACAAGACAAGCCACCACGATGAGAAGACCATACACCACAACGAAGAGTAGCCCCTGCTTGCTGCAACTAGAGAGAAAGCCCAGGTGCAACAACGAAGACCCAACGCAGCTAAAAATAAATAAATCAATTTATATAAAAAATAAAAAAAATAAATTCAGTCTATCAAATTAAATCAAGTTATTTCCCAATGATTTATAAACATAACGGAAATCTATCTTTTAGTCAAAATTGTTGTTTCATAGAATACTCCCGTGTGAGAGCCACATGTCAAAAATATCTATGTTAAGCATTAGTCACATTTTGGGCCCTCCCATAGGGGAGGTATTCTCAAAGTCATTACTACCTGATGATCGCAACAATGTATGGATCTGGCTGGGATTCTGGAGGTGAAAGTCACAGATGAGAATGTATGATGGTGAAAGCCTCTATTCGTTATAAGAAGTCTCTATCCATGGATATCTTTCTGGACATTTTCTTTTTATGAAATAAAATGACTACCATCTTACAAGTTCCCAGAACTGAAGGGTGTGTATATGCATGTATCTTCCCCCCTACCCTTCTCTCTCTCTCTTGCTCTGTTTGTATGTGGGTTTGGTCATGGATGTGGCTGAGGGGTGTGTGTGTGTGTGTGTGTGTGTTGTGTGTGTATGTGTGATTTTGGAAACTGATCAAGACTAATCAAGGCACAAAATGTAATAAAAGGACAATCTAATTGAAGTTCTTGTGATAACTATAAGCAATATCTTACATAAGTCACATATTTTATTTAGCTTGTATCTCCCTTCATCCATAGAGAAAGATAATTAGGTAAAGATCCTTATTTTCTTGTGACTGGCAGTGTGACTAAATGGTTCAAAACCTTTTAGATTTATTTTACTTATAATTGTATCAGACCTTGTGATTTTTCTCCATTGGTAATATTAAACAATACAATATATTTCCCTGTATCTTTTAAGCCCTGTGGCAAAAAAGAAAATAATCAAGGTTTAGATTGACCACTAGAGTACCCAGTTTAAGAATTTGTCAGAAATCAGTTGCAAACTCTACATATCACGTTCAGGAGAAGTAAAAAGAAAAACCTTGAAATTAGAATAAAGAAAATTGTAAAATAGAAGTTTGGTATTAAAATAATACTTTTGGGGGTTTCACCCCTAAAAGTACACTCTTAGAATTTAAACAGAAATTATGAAGATTATTCCAAGTCCTCGCTGCCTATTTTATAGATTCAAGGCAAACTCCATAGTAAATTACAAAACCAAAATACATAAAATCCAGATGGCAGAGTTCAGTTTTACTGAATTTAACATGAGAAAATGTACTTAAATATGAACAGCTATATTTGTACGTGCAAATATATTCTATTCATGCATATACATTATTTTGCCCATGTCAGTGTGTACATATGAACACACATTGAGGCTTAGCATAATGATGTTTGGCCTACTACTGTTGCAGTTTCTAAAGAAACAAAGTTTACTGTCTCATTTCTTTTTCACTTTTGTGCTTATTTTATTTAATTATACATGCATACAGTGGAGCAGGTTTGATAAACCACCCTTGATTTGATGGCCTACAAATATACAGATACCTTTAGCCATGGAGCTGTAGTTTGGAAGAGGCCCTAAATCTTCCATCAGGTTTGACTCTTTGATCAATCTAAATCCTCAGCAAGTCCTCCATCACCAGAACTTTAATACTGATGGAAATTGGTAAACATTTAAGATGTATATACTGAAAAAAAGATGATTTTATTCCAACAGCTGTCTGAAGCATGATTTTACCTAGCAATAAGTTTGTTTTTTTAAAGTCTTCTTTGCAGAACTAATATACTTAGGATATACGGGGAAATAATTAGGAATGTTGCCTTTCTACCTACTGCATTAAATTGCCTAATTTTCTGACAGCTAGAAATACAGTACTAGTGGTCATAGAAAATGGAATGAAATAGAGACCAAAACCCTACTGCAGATTAAGAAAGAAAAAATCATCTCTATATAAGAAGGAAAACTTTGGAAAGAAGAAATAGCTAGATGCTGCTACATCCTTCATATATGTGAGTCAAATACTGATTTTCTTGCATTCTGCAAAGTAGATACAAAAATTATGCTGAAAACAGGAGAGAACATAATTGTACAACTGCCAATGTGAACTGAAGATTCAAGTCGAGTAGAGTCTCTGATGCTAACAAATTCAAAACCAAGGCAAGCCTCAGGAGGTATTTCTCACAAACTCTTCCATTCCTTTAATTCTCTAGCTCTTCATTTCAGAAAGGATGCGTGCATTCTCAGATATGGTTTTTAACATGACTTGCCTTTTTGAAGCACTGGCCTTCCTTTGTCATAAAAGGAGGTAACACAAATGAACTTAATCTCTTTTACTTTATGCTGTACATAGTTGGAGTAAAAATACTCTCATTTCCATGCGTTCAGTACCTTCCTTCGCTCTATTTTCTAGCTCATCACATTGCCAGAATATAAATCAATATTAGAAAATCAGCAACACGAATAATCAGCAACACCTCTAATTTTATATTACATAAAAATAACGTAAATCTTCCTGGTAAATTTCAGAAACAAAGTCTGTGAAACAAAACATTAAATATTATGAATTTAAGTTCAATACAAACTGTAAAATATATATGGCTGGAGAGCAAATGTTGGATTAATTAAACTGCCACATTTGTATAATTAAGATCCTTGTTTTGGTTTTCTTGTTAAAATAAAAGTAAGAAAGTTCAAAAAGATTTTTCTTTGGTTTGGGTGTGTTTACAAGAGTACTTAATACTCTAGAAATGGCTGCATCTGCAGAGCATAAATGTGTCTTAATTATAGGATTTTTTTTAGGTTGAACATCTGTGCCCTTTTCTGCAACTGTGTAGACACTTTGATGGTTCTCTGAGAATATGTGGTTAAATTTGTACACTGTACTTACTTGCTAATTCACTTTATTTAGTATAAATCAGGAATACTTAAAAGGTTTACCTGTATCACTTTGACATGTCACATTACAGTAACACAGTTTTGTTTTCTATAATTAGTTTAAAATATAAAATTAGAATCAGATAAGTTTATTTATTGGGATTTTGAATTAGTGAGAAGCAACCTTAAAATCTCCATTTCTTTCTTTTTTTTTTTTTAGTAAAATGCTAGTTCTTGAGGTAGAGAACAGAGTTCCCTTTTTTTTTGTCACACTCTGATAATCACTTTGACTTTAAAATAGCATGCTACCTAGGAAAGTATAATGCCATATTTTTTTTAAAGAATGTTATTATCTTACTTGTTTTTTTATATAAATAGCTCTAACACGGACGGAAAAATATAGGCAAACACTTTAGTCACAGAATATGAACTTAAACACTTAGAATCACCAGTAGTTCTTTCTGTAGGAGTAAGTAAGTAAGCATGGCATATGGTCAGGGTGGACTGGGAATGATTCAGCAAGAAATACTTTTGATAGAAAGACTGGTATTTGGAAATTGTTGACAGAAGGCCTAAAAATTGTATTTAGGGGATTATATCTAATCCCCTAAGTATTACATTTTGTCAAAAGTATTGAAAATTAACTTTCCCCAGAGCACAGAGGAAGTACCTCCTCTGGAAATAATTCTTGTCATATTTTGGGTCATAATCACTCCAGTGAAAAGTGTAGCCAAGAAGAAATTTGAAATTTTTGCTAGATTAGCTAACAGTCTTAAAAAACAAATATTTACTGTGACCAAGAAGGCCTTAACATTTCCTCAGCATGACTCAACTTTAGACAGGCTTCTTCCCAACTCTAGGCCCCGGCCTCCTTTTTTCTTAAAGCATTAACTTTTGAAAACTTGCAATGGTAAATTCTTTCTCCACTCCTTTGAGATATAAATCTCCTAACAACCCAGGAATATCTTTCTCCAGGACCTCGGAGCCATCCTTTTGAAATGTAATTATCAAGAAAAATAGGACCCCTGTCTTCTAATTCCTAGGAAAAGATAGAAGACTAACTTGGATAAAAGACAATTAACAAACACTAGTGACCTAATCATTTAGACCAACCTCCTTCCTGTAGTGCTTTTTCCATTAGCTCACCCCTCTTGTTTCAGCAGAATGAGTTCAACTTTCTTTTCTGTTGCAATACTCTTGACTCTTTCCTATCACAATAATCTTGAATAAAGTCTTCCTTGCTATTTTTAACAAGTGCCTAGTACAATTTTTCTTTCTATAACTGTCACTGTTTCTTTGAATTTATGAATTAGAATCATGTTATTCAGTTATAACTGAAACTTTTGGGTACAGTTAAATTCACAAGGTAATATTTTGCTGCATTTATTCGAAAGTTATAGATGTGATAATGACACAGACTTAGTTGATTATGGCTTAATGAGCTTTGGAGAAAATCATAAATGTTCTTTTTGGATTATAAGACCATCATTCCTGATGATATAAGATGATTTTTGAAAAGTAATATGGTAAATTCAAAAATAGTACAGCAGTGGTAAAATTGTTGTCTATATTTAAGAAAATCTTTAATGAGTCATATTTTTCCAAATTTTTTTGTTATTAACTTTAAAGGAACATTTCCCAGAAACCAAGTCAATCATCATGGGGAATGTCAGGGAATTAGTTCAGTGATGTTTCAGTTAACTTGTTATTACCACATGATAGTGAGATTTTATTGAATACTTGATGATCATACATTCTTACTATTCAAACATCCATACAATTTACGAGGAAACTACTTGACTTCCAGTGTACTCTGTCTGTATAGAAGAAAGTTTGTATTTCAAAAAGATAATTTTCTTTCAATTAATTAAAACTTTACCCTTTATAGGAGATATAGGTACTGAAATATATTCTGTAATGTTTCTAAGGAAAAATTAAGTGTGTTCACAATGATAGATCTTTTACATCTACTTGACTACAGCTAAACTCTTTAAAGTATTTTTTCTTCAATTTGTTAATACTCTTGTAATAGAACGGATATAATTTGAAACACCTATCACACTAAAGTAACTCAAATTAATTTTAAATTGAGATAATGTTTTAGCTTTCAGGCTAATAAACTAAAAAAAATAATACATAATTGTAAATAAAGGATGCTAATCACCAAATAAAATATACTTTTCATTAATAAGCAAAATCCTATTGCCATTAATTACAAATTTTCCTCAAAGCATACATTTCAGAAGCCAAAATTTTCTTCATTGTTTTTGGTTTGTTTCCTCAAAGATCTCCTCAATACACAGAAAAGTTGCAAATACTTTGCAAAATCTTTTTAGATTTGTGGCTTCAGGCTCAAATGCCAGCCCTGTTTGAACGCATCTCTCCCTGCTTCCTCTCAGCTTAGCAAATATAAAACTTTTACCACTTTAAGAATCTGAAGAAACCATGTCTGTCCCATTACACAATACTTATGTTAATTTACTCATTGATTCATTCCCTCAAAACATAGGTATTGATTGCTAATTGTGTGCAAAGTACTCTGTAATGTACTGGAGAAGACAAAAAGATGAAAACACAAACACACAGTATCTGTCTTTAAGCCGTAGTTTGGGAGCTAAATCTTGTATGAAATTTAAGGTACATAACTAACTATTGTACAAGATAGAAAGTGATAAATGCTGTAGAAGAATAATCAATAAAACGCTATCAGGGTCCTGGGTTTGGAGAAGTTCTATAAAACAATGAAATCAGAGATGGTTTCAGAATTTTTAGCTTGGGGTTGAAGGACATGAAGGATTTGGATGAGAGAGAAGGAGACAAAGTATGTTTAAAAACATTCCAGATGGTGACCAGCATATAAATATGCAAGGAGAGCAGAAAGTGAAAAGTGTATAAAATATGTAAGTAATTCCACCTGGCTATAAATCAGGCTTGGTGAATGGAAATAGTGAAAGCTGGGTTAAAAAAGGTTAAAATTATATTATAACAAATCTTGACCACCAGACTAGGCAGGTTTGATTTTACACAGTAGCCAATGAATGGGGAGACATTTAAATATCAAACAAACAAACAAAAATCACCTTAAGTTAAAGAAAGAAAGAAAAAAAACTACAGTATTACAGCTATGCTATAAAAAAGATTATGTGGTAGGAGTTTAAAAAAATGTTAGAGAGAGGAAATAACCATTGACAAGATAAACCCCTAAGCACATAATTATAATTATCTGGGTATGAGGTAATTTGGTGTGTAAGCATGGAAGCACCAGGGTATGTTAAAGAGGCAGAATATGTAAAACATGATCAGTGATTGGATGTGAAGAATAAGGCAGAGAGCAGAGAGTCCTAGGTGACTCTTAGTTTGGTTCCTAGGAGGTGCTGATGGCTGGCACAACTGATACAGAAAACAATATGATGGTTCTTCAAAAATAAAGAACAGAATTACCATATAATCTAGTCATATCACTTCTGAGCATATATCCAAAAGAATTGAAAGTAGGGTCTCATAGAGATAGGTGTATACCCATGTTCACAGCAGTATTATTTCAATAGTCAAAAGGTGGAAACAACCCAAATATTCATTGACAGGTGAATGAATAAATAAACTGTGTTTCTGTACACTGGAATATTATTTAGTCATTAAAAGGAAAGAAATTCTGACACATGATACAACATGGATGAACCTCGAGGACACTATGCTAACTGAAATAAGCCAGTCACAAAAAGACAAATACTGTATGACTTCACTTACATGAGCTATCAAGTATAGTTAAATTTATAGTAACAGAAAGTAGAATGGTGGTTGCCAGGTGCTCAGAGGAGGGGAGAAAAGGGAGTTATTGTTTAATGGGTATAGAGTTTTGGTTTTGCAAGATGAAAAAGTTCTGGAGATCGGTTGTACAATGTGAGTATACTTCACACTCCTGAACTGTATACTTAAAAATGTTTATGGTGGTGAATTTTATGTCATATGATTTTATCTCAATTCAAATTTTTAAAAAGGGAAGTAAAGAAAAAAGAAGAAAAAGGACAAAGAACAAAAAGAAATATACAACCATATACATATATATTTAATCAGAATTATTTCTTCAATACAGCTCAGAGTGGCAAGAAAATGGCAAACAGAAATGGCCTTTAAAAATTACTGGAATTTATTTAAGAGTTGTATAACATGAACAAAGAAGAAACAACTTGGTCTGTTTAAGGGCTGGTGGTATACTTTTAACAGAAGGATACAATTTACTATTGGAAATTGTTGAAGAAAGAGTTTCAAAGAGCCCCCCCCCACCCCATGGGAGTGTGAGAATCATGTAATAGGAGGCCAGTCCCATTCCTGACACTTTCTAAGATCTTGGAAAAGTCACTTAATGACTCCATTAAAACAAACAATCATAAATAATAATACCTGCTTATCTCATGGGATTATTATGAGATTTAAATAATGCATTTATTAGTGCTTGGTATACAAGAAAGGGAAGTGTTATAATCATCTGCTGACCTCCTTGATGAGTTTTGTGTAAACAATGAGAGCAATTTCTAGGTTAATAGCTGCAGAGAGCATTGCCAGAGACTGTCAAAGGCAGGCCGAGACCAGTAACAGCTGTAGCATCACACAGGGCATTGTGGTCGGTGATAAGAACAAACTAGGTAATTTAGACTCCAAGTTTAGATTCATTTTCTAGGTCTGTACATTTACATTAATATAATTTACTTTAAAAAATCCAGCACTTGTTTCTTCCGTGCTACATACTGTTAAAAAGTATTGATCATTCAGGTAACTTCTCTCCACAGCAGTAGAAAGGAAGGAACGGGAACAAGGGACCTATGTGAATTTGACAGAACATGAAAAGAAGGTAGGAAAAACGAGCATCAAGGAGGAACTAAAAGTGATGGGATAATATTACTTTTAGAAATTTGATTAGGGAATTCTCATTCATTTAGACTGCAGCCAGCAAGAAGCTGGGGAGAGAGGGAGCAGCAGTTTCCATCATGGAGCTCAGCACTATACACATATTATTTTATTCAATTTTCACAATTCTAGAAGATACACTTTTATCCTCATTTTTTAGATAAGGACACTGTAAGTAATTTGGCCCAAAGCACACTAGTAGTAAATGGTGGGTAGGTGGTTTTCCAGTCGATTTTTTCTCTCTTGCTCCCATGCGCAGGCATTTTCTATAATACCATCGACCAAATGTCCACATCTCAAAATGCACTCAGGTGGTTAACAAAGAAGATCACACCTCAGTGGCATTTTATCTTCTCAATCTAAATGGTCTCTAACTGGAGGGCATATGTTTATAAAATAGTGTAGATTACTTTGCTGAACATCAAAATATGTTTCTTCCATGAGGACAGACAGGTCACAGTTGTTCCAAGCTGAAAGAAGGCTCAGAGATCAGCACAGCTGAGGTTCTCATTGAGGACAGTTAGACACAGAGAAATGAAAGAATTTGTCCAAAGGCACTATTCCTGTACACTCTGCTACCACTTCAGAAAACATTGCCAATGTTAGGTAAACTGACTTAAGTTGCTAAGTATTGATTATAAATATTCTAAAGCCATTCAGGGATTAATAAGACTACTGTCTAATGCATGATTAACTCTATTAACAACATCTAACTTGTCATTAAATGATAACTGAGGCACAGAGGATCAGTGCCGACCGGCACTCACCAGCCCGAGAGGCTTGTCTGCTCACCCGCTGGGGCGGGTGGTGGCTGGGAGCTGAGGCTTGGCCTTCGGAGGTCAGATCCCAGGGAGAGGACAGGGTTTGGCGGTGTGAACACAGCCTGCAGGGGGTTAGTGCACCACGGCTAGCCGGGAAGGAGTCCAGGGAAAAGTCTGGACCTGCCGAAGAAGCAAGAGACTTTTTCTTCCCTCTTTGTTTCCTGGTGCGTGAGCAGAGGGGATTAAGAGTGCTGCTTAAAGAAGCTCCAGAGACAGGCGCGAGCCACGGCTATCAGCGTGGGCCACAGAGGCGGGCATGAGACGCTAAGGCTGCTGCTGCCACCACCAAGAAGCCTGTGTGCGAGCACAGGTCACTATCCACACCTCCCTTCTGGGGTGCCTGTGCAGCCTGCCACTGCCAGCGTCCCGTGATCCAGGGAAAACTTCCCCGGGAGAACGCACGGCACACTTCAGGCTACTGTAACATCACACCGGCGTCTGCCGCCGCAGGCTCGCCCCGCATCCATACCCCTCCCTCCCCCCCGGTCTGAGTGACCCAGAGCCCCCGACTCAGCTGCTCCTTTAACCCCATCCTGTCTGAGCAAAGAACAGACACCCTCCGGCCACCTACATGCAGAAGCGGGGCCAAATCCAAAGCTGAGGTCCAGGAGTTGTGTGAAAAAAGAAGAGACAGGGAAATCTCTCCCAGCAACCTCAGGAGCAGCGGATTAAATCTCCACAATCAACTTGATGTACCCTGCGTCTGTGGAATACATGAATAGACAACAAATCATCACAATTTGACGAGGTGGACTTTGAGAGCAAGATTCATTATTTTTCCACTTTTCTTCTTTTTGTGAGTGTGTATGTGTATGCTTCTGTGTGAGATTTTGTCTGTATAGCTTTGATTTCACCATTTGTCCTAGGGTTCTATCCGTCCGTTTTTTGTTTGTTTGTTTTTACTTAAAAATTTTTTTCATAATAATTATTTTTATTTTAATAATTTTATTTTATTTTATCTTACTTTATTTTATTCTTTCTTTCTTTCTTTCTTTCTGTCTGTCTTTCTTTTACTCCCCTTTATTCTGAGCCATGTAGATGAAAGGCTCAGGGTGCTGCAGCCAGGAGTCAGTGCTGTGCCTCAGATGTGGGAGAGCCAACTTCAGTACACTGGTCCACAAGAGACCTCCCAGCTCCACATTATATCAAATGGTGACAATCTCTCAGAGATATCCATCTCAACACCAGCAGCCAGCTTCACTCAATGACCAGCAAGCTGCAGTGATGGAAACCTTATGCCAAACAACTAGCAAGACAGGAACACAACCCCACCCATTAGCAGAGAGGCTGCCTAAAATCATAATAAGTCCACAGACACCTCAAAACACACCACCAGACGTGGACCTGCCCACCAGAAAGACAAGATCCAGCCTCATCCACCACAACACAGGCACTAGTCTCCTCAACCAGGAAGCCTACACAACCCACTGAAACAAATTTAGTCACTGGGGACAGACAGCAAAAAACAATGGGATCTACGAACCTGCAGCCTGCAAAAAGGAGACCCCAAACACAGTAAGATAAGCAAAATGAGAAGACAGAAAAACACACAGCAAGAGAAAGAGCAAGATAAAAACCCATCAGACCTAACAAATGAAGAGGAAATAGACAATCTACCTGAAAAAGAATTCAGAATAATGATAGTAAAGATGATCCGAAATCTTGGAAATATAATAGAAAAAATACAAAAACACAGTTAACAAGGACCTAGCAGAACTAAAGATGAATTAAGCAATGACGAGCAACACATAAATTAAATTAAAAATACTCTAGATGGGATCAATAGCACAATAACTGAGGCAGAAGAATGGATAAGTGACCTGGAAGATAAAATAGTGGAAATAAGTACTGCAGAGCAGAATAAAGAGAAAAGAATGAAAAGACCTGAGGACATTCTCAGAGACCTCTGGGACAACATTAAACACACCAACTTTCAAATTATAGGGGTTCCAGAAGAAGAAGAAAAAATGAAAGGGACTGAGAAAATATTTGAAGAGATTATAGTTGAAAACTTCCCTAATATGGGAAAGGAAAGAGTTAATCAAGTCCAGGAAGCACAGAGAGTCCCATACAGGATAAATCCAAGGAGAAACATGCCAAGACACATATTAAGCAAACTGTCAAAAATTAAATACAAAGAAAACATATTAAAAGCAGCAAGGGAAAAACAACAAATAACACACAAGGGAATCCTCATAAAGTTAACAGCTGATCTTTCAGCAGAAACTCTGCAAGCCAGAAAGGACTGGCAGGACATATTTAAGGTGATGAGGGAGACAAACCTACAACCAAGATTACTCCACCCAGCAAGGATCTCGTTCAGATTTGATGGAGAAATTAAAACACTTACAGACAAGCAAAAGCTGAGAAAGTTCAGCACCACCAAACCAGCTTTAGAAAAAATGCTGAAGGAACTTCTTCAGACAAGAAACACAAGAGAAGGAAAAGACGTACAATAACAAACCCAAAAGAATAAAGAAAATGGGAATAGGAACACACATATCCATATTTACCTTAAATGTAAATGGATTAAATGTTCCCACCAAAAGAAACAGACTGGCTGAATGGATACAAAAACAAGACCCATATATATGCTGTCTACAAGAGACCCACTTCAGACCTAGAGACACATACAGACTGAAAGTAAGGGGATGGAAAAAGATATTCCATACAAATGGAAGCCAAAAGAAAGCTGGAGTAGCAATTCTCATATCAGACAAAATAGACTTTAGATTAAAGACTATTAGAACAGACAAAGAAGGACACTACATAATGATCAAGGGATCCATCCAAGAAGAAGATATGACAACTGTAAATATTTATGCACCCAACATAGGAGCACCTCAATACATAAGGCAAATACTAACAGCCATAAAAGGGGAAATTGACAGTAACACATTCATAGTAGGGGACTTTAACACCCCACTTTCACCAATGGACATATCATCCAAAATGAAAATAAATAAGGAAACACAAGCTTTAATTGCTACATTAAACAAGATGGACTTAATTGATGTTTATAGGACATTCCATCCAAAAACAACAGAATACATATTTTTCTCAAGTGCTCATGGAACATTCTCCAGAATACATGATACCTTGGGTCACAAATCAAACCTTGGTAAACTGAAGAATATTGAAATTGTATCAAAGATCTTCTCCGACTACAATGCTATAAGACAAGATATCAATTACAGGAAAAGATCTGTAAAAAATACAAACACATGTAGGCTAAACAATACACTACTTAATAGCGAAGTGATCACTGAAGAAATCAAAGAGGAAATTTAAAAAAATACCTAGCAACAAATGAAAATGGAGACACGATGACCCAAAACCTATGAGATGCAGAAAAAGCAGTTCTAAGAGGGAAGTTTATAGCAATGTAATCCTACCTTAAGAAACAGGAAACATCTCGAATAAACAACCTAACCTTGCAGCTAAAGCAAATAGAGAAAGAAGAAAAACAACAACAACAACAACAACAAAAAACAAAGTTAGCAGAAGGAAAGAAATCATAAAGATCAGATCAGAAATAAATGAAAAAGAAATGAAGGAAACAATAACAAAGATCAACAAAACTAAAAGCTGGTTCTTTGAGAAGACAAACAAAATTGATAAACCATTAGCCAGACTCATCAAGAAAAAAAGGGAGAAGACACAAATCAACAGAATTAGAAATGAAAAAGGAGAAGTAACAACTGACACCGCAGTAATACAAAAGATCATGAGAGATTACTATAAGCAACTCTATGCCAATAAAATGGACAACCTGGAAGAAATGGATAATCCTTAGAAATGCACAACCTGCCAAGCCTGAATCAGGAAGCAATAGAAAATATGAACAGATCAATCACAAGCACTGAAATTGAAACTGTGATTAAAAATCTTCCAACAAACAAAAGCCCAGGACCAGATGATTTCACAGGCGAATTCTGTGAAACATTTAGAGAAGAGCTAAAACCTATGCTTCTCAAACTCTTCCAAAATATAGCAGAGGGAGGAACACACCCAAACTCATTCTATGAGGCCACCATCACCCTGATATCAAAACCAGACAAGGATGTCACAAAGAAAGAAAACTACAGGCCAATATCACTGATGAACATAGATGCAAAAATCCTCAACAAAATACTAGCAAACAGAATCCAACAGCACATTAGAAGGATCATACAGCATTATCAAGTGGGATTTATTCCAGGAATGCAAGGATTCTTCAATATACACATATCAATCAAAATGATACACCATATTAACAAACTGAAAGATAAAAACCATATGATCTTCTCAATAGATGCAGAGAAAGCTGTCGACAAAATTCAACACCCATTTATGATAAAAACCCTGCAGAAAGTATGCATAGAGGGAACTTTCCTCAACATAATAAAGGCCATACATGGCAAATCCACAGCCAACATCATCTTCAATGGTGAAAAACTGAAAGCATTTCCACTAAGATGAGGAACAAGACAAGGTTGCCCACTCTCACCTCTCTTATTCAACATAGTTTTGGAAGTTTTAGCCACAGCAATCAGAGAAGAAAAGGAAATAAAAGGAATCCAAATTGGAAAAGAAGAAGTAAAGCTGTCACTGTTTGCAGATGACATGATACTATACATAGTGAATACTAAAGATGCTACCAGAAAACTACTAGTGTTAATCAATGAATTTCATAATGTAACAGGATACAAAATTAATGCACAGAAATCTCTGGCATTCCTATACACTAATAATGAAATATCTGAAAGTGAAATCAAGAAAACACTCCCATTTACCATTGCAACAAAAGAATAAAATATCTAGGAATAATTCTACCTAAGGAGACAAAAGACCTGTATGCAGATAATTATAAGACACTGATGAAAGAAATTAAAGGTGACACAAATAGATGGAGAGATGTACCATGTTCTTGGATTAGAAGAATCAACATTGTGAAAATGACTCTACTACCCAAAGCAATCTACAGATTCAATGCAATGCCTATCAAACTACAACTGGCATTTTTCATAGAACTAGAACAAAAAATTTCAGAATTTGTATGGAAACACAAATGACCCTGAATAGCCAAAGCAATCTTGAGAAAGAAAAATGGAGCTCGATGAATCAGGCTCCCTGACTTCAGGCTATACTACAAAGCTACAGTAATCAAGACAGTATGGTACTGGCCCAAAAACAGAAAGATAGATCAATGGAACAGGATAGAAAGCCCAGAGATAAACCCACGTTCGTATGGTCACCTTATCTTTGATAAAGGAGGCAGGAATGTACAGTGGAGAAAGGACAGTCTCTTCAATAAGTGGTGCTGGGAAAATTGGACAGGTACATGTAAAAGTATGAGATAAGAACACTCCCTAACACCATACACAAAAATAAGTTCAAAATGGATTAAAGACCTAAATGTAAGGCCAGAAACTATCAAACTCTTAGAGGAAAACATAAGCAGAACACTCTATGACATAAATCACAGCAAGATCCTCTTTGACCCACCTCCTAGAGAAATGGAAATAAAAACAAAAATAAACACATGGGACCTAATGAAACTTAAAGCTTTTTCACAGCAAAGGAAACCATAAACAAGACCAAAAGACAACCCTCAGAATGGGAGAAAATATTTGCAAATGAATCAACTGACAAAGGATTAATCTCCAAAATTTACAAGCAGCTCATGTAGCTCAATAACAAAAAAAAAAAAAAAAAAAAAAAACCAAATCCAAAAATGGGCAGAAGACCTAAATAGACATTTCTCCAAAGAAGATATACAGATTGCCAGCAAACACATGAAAGAATGCTCAACATCATTAATCATTAGAGAAATGCAAATCAAAACTACAATGAGATATCATCTCACACCACTCAGAATGGCCATCATCAAAAAATCTAGAAACAATAAATGCTGGAGAGGGTGTGGAGAAAACAGAACACTCTTGCACTGCTGCTGGGAATGTGAATTGGTACAGCCACTATGGAGAACAGTATGGAGGTTCCTTAGAAAACTACAAATAAGACTACCATATGACCCAGAAATCCCACTACTGGGCATATACTCTGAGAAAACCATAATTCAAAAACAGTCATGTATCAAAATGTTCATTGCAGCTCTATTTACAATAACCAGGAGATGGAAACCACCTTAATGTCCATCATCGGATGAATGGATAAAGAAGATGTGGCACATATATACAATGGAATATTCCTCAGCCATAAAAAGAAATGAAATTGAGTTATTTGTAGTGAGGTGGATGGACCTAGAGTCTGTCATACAGAGTGAAGTAAGTCAGAAAGAGAAAGACAAATACCATATGCTAACACATATATATGTAATCTAAGAAAAAAAAATGTCATGAAGAACCTTGTGTAAGAGGGGAATAAAGACACAGACCTAATAGAGAATGAACTTGAGGATATGGGGAGATGGAAGGGTAAGCTGTGACAAAGTGAGAGAGTGGTATGGACATATATACACTACCAAACGTAGAATAGGTAGCTAGTGGGAAGCAGATGCATAGCACAGGGAGATCAGCTCGGTGTTTTGTGACCACCTAGAGGGCTGGGATAGGGAGGGTGGGAGGGAGCGAGATGCAAGAGGGAGGAGATATGGGAACATATGTATATGTATAACTGATTCACTTTGTTATAAATCAGAAACTAACACACCATTGTAAAGGAATTATACTCCAATAAAGATGTAGAAAAAAAACTGATAACTGAAATTTCATTGCCAACAGCATACTTTATTAAAAGTTATATTTACCGGATGGAGCTAGACCACCTTTTTGTAATTCCATATTAGTACTCAGGTGTTTACTGATAAGTTATATTCTTAACCCTATCACCAGAATTCTTGGAAGTAACCCCACACTATTACCTGTAATCAGTAAAAGGTAGATTGGTCTAAAAACCCTGGCACTTTGGAGTTCCTACACTTGCAGTGAATATGATGTTTTCCTGATATCGGCTCCCTACTCATTTCATCCTTTTTTCACTAGTCCCTAAAGTTAGGCTATTGCTTTGTTTTGATCAACATGGCAAGAAAACTTATGCAGTATATTTGTCTTTCCATTCTCTTTCATGACAGGTAACACTTGTATATTTTATTATGATTTTAATAAGAAACATCAGGACAAGTAACAGAACCATGCTTCTTCAATACTTAACGAGTATGACTTACAGGGGTTTAAAGTTCATCTTGCAGTATTTCTTATTGACTTGTAAGGTGAATATAACGATGTCAGAAAACACTCATTAAGCTGCATTCAATAGTAAGAAAGTACGGTAACAAATTGAGACTAGTTAATGATAATGGAGTCAACTATTATTTAAAATGAAATACGATTTGAATAAACATAGCATCTTGGAGTTAAATTTATTATTTTGGAACCAGGAATATACCCCTCCTCCATCACCACATCTACTCCATCACCCATAGCAGAGTTGAGCCTCCATTAGAGTCAAAGTCCCACATGAGATATTTCAAAAAAAATTATATTTCAGTTCTCCTCTGTGAGCACTGTCTTTAATGAGAAACAGATGTTCAACTTACACACACAAAAAAATGAAAAAAAAGTAAATAAAGGTAGAGCATCCTCATAAGTGACTTCCCATGGAGTTAGACCATTCAAAGTTTCCTAACGATAATAATCGCTCAACCCAAGCCCCCAAATTTACCATCATCTAAATAGAAGGAATCAAACAAGGTTAACTGAGTCTGAGAACCTAGTATATTAGCCTATAGCCTAATACAGTGGACACTTGAAAAACATGGGGTGTGGGATGCTGACCCTCTCCCACAATGGAAAATCCATGAATAATTTATGTTGGGTCCTCCTGTTTCATTCCTCCTTATCCAAGATTCCTCTGTATCTGTGGTTCCACATCCCGGGATTCAACTAACCTCCTGTAGAAATGATGGTGTTTACTCTTGAAAAGGATCTGAATATAAGTGGACCCACAGAGTTCAAGTCCAAGTCCTTCAAGAGTAACTGTATATTAGAGGGTCACTTATCAACCCACTGTTGATGTCTAAAGCCTGAAGACAGAACTCCCTCACTGGAAACTGAGGCTAAGGGGTGAGGGTGGGAGCTGCTCTGGTTCACCAGCTCCTGTACGTCAGTGCTCACCCAGCCACTCACCTGCTGCCTGCTAACCAGGTTACTTTTGATTGTTTTCAAATTTGATCTTAATACTGAGGTTGTTTTTTTAAATTGACTAATTTAGTTAATATAAACTTTTCATTGCAATTGTTCTTATAAATATTTGATTAAATATTTTATGCATCATTAAAATTTAAGTGTAAAATAATGAGGTTTTTTTTTTCCTGAAAACTACCGTGATTTCTGTAAAAGGCAAAATGAAAGCACATTACCCAAACAAAAATGGAACAAAAACTATTTTTGAATTGTGTGTGGGTAAAACTTATAAAAGTTAGGGGAGAAACATCACAAAAATCCAGAAAAGTTCTGTATCAAAATGTCAGCTAAAGAATGTACCTCACCATCTGCTTCCACAAGGATTAGGTCACTGACCACTTTAGTCACTGACCTTTAACACTCCCTGAAAGGAGTTCAGGGTTAAGACCAGGAATGAAGCACTCTGTGCTCTGGGAATAAATGGCAGAAAAGGCTTTCAGATAGTTAGATAGCTTCAGAAGATTTTATGAGCTCAATTTTTTGCATCTTCCCATATCTAGAAAATCACTAAAATCATTAACAGAGACATCTGCTCCTCATGATTAGCAGCAACCTTCTGCCAAAGTGTGCACTTGATTGCACGTACCCACTTCACAAAAATCACATACATACCAACCTTCCCCAAACCTCTCAGGGGCAATTCCTAGGAGTTGTGTGAGGGGTTGTCTCCCAGGTTATAGTCCTAGCTAGACCCCAAATCAAACTTAGTTCACAGGTCTTACATTGTGCTTTTTTTTAAGTCAATGAAAATGTCTTTCTTTACATGTATCTTTAAATTCTGGCAAATTTTGTGCTTAAAAGAGTACAAAAATGGATGAATTATAGTATGGGTTAATCAAGAAAGAAAATACAGTTCTTTAAGGAAACAAACCAAAACATGGCCCTGGCATTACATAAAACAGATTGACAAATGTTTATACATTTACATGTTTTAAACTAAAATGTTTTTGTTATTCCTACTTTCATCAACTTATTTAAATAACCAACCACCTACCTGGGCCACTAGCATCAGGTACAAGGCCTTCTGTTATATGTAATTACAATGAGTAGCAAAATAATGAAAAGTGCCTGTGCTGAAAACATACTAGAAACCAGTTGAATCAAGATGCCCTCACAGAATGTAATAGGCACAGAGGGTGTTGTGCTTTGCTATGATTATCTTTTCACCTGTAAGCAATCACCATGACTGTGAACAAAATATAATTAAGCCTGAATTGTTAGTTTTCTGTGCACGTGGACTGAAGTAGGACAGAAAATCATGTCATTTTTAGTGGACACCTACTCTGATCAGCTCACTGTACAATGAGTGGGGTTTAGGCTAGCAGTTCTCAAATTAGAAGGATCAGAATCACCTGAGGGGCTTAACACCCCAGACCTCTGGGCCCCATCACTTGAGTTTCTGGTTCAAGAGGTCTGGGATGAGGGTGCAGGACTGCATTTTGAATGAGTTCCCAAGTGATATTGCTCCTGCTGGTCCAGGGACCACATTTTAGAAACCACTATTTCAGGACGTTAAACAAACAAACGAGCAAACAAACTAGTTTTACTGTAGAAAACGTTGCACTCTAAAAAAACTCAGATAGGATGAAATCACATGCAAAGAGCAAGGCATATGCATAATTCAATAGATAAATTAACCAATTGATTGTCCATCAATCCATCCCAGATTTCATTAGAGTCAATGATATAAAGGGTTTTGAAGAAATCAGCCAGAAAATCTTCTCCTTCCCAAGAATAAAGGAGGGTGATTAAGTATGTGTAGGAACAAACAAATATGACTTAGCATGTGCTAAGAAATATTTTGAAAGCATACTGATAAAATTATATGTCTCTTTTCTTAAATTTGACTATGCAATTTAGAGAGAATTGAAAGGATTCCTACTATCTACATTCTCATATCTATATGCCTATCTTTATTTTCACCATACATTTTTTCTGCCTGGTGTTTTCTTTTCCTCTTTCTAATGTTTCTTTCTCTCTGTGTTTCTAGGTGTAATCACAATCACAAATGAGTTTCTTAGAGTCAATATTTCAGTAATGCCTCCAACTGTGTTCACAAACTGATCCTAAACGTACGATTCTGTTCATTAGTGTAATAGATTAAAATCAATTTGGAAAACATTTTTCAAAGAAATTTAAATTGTGGAGAGAAAGGAAAATTCATTCAGAAAAGACTCTAGGTTACATTTTCTATTCCTCTTTAAAGGACTGATCATATAAATAACTGCTGGAAAGCCCTGAAGCTGAAGAGAAGTGCTGACTGTGCGTTTAAATGAAAATAGATTTAATCACATGAACTGTGCTGTAATTATTTTCATTCAACATTTCAAAGATGTGGTAATTTTTTATATCATCTTGCCCAAGTCCTGGTTTTTGTGACAAGTAATCCATCCTGAGTTCATTGTATAGTTGTTAACTCCTTAACTGGAGATGGGTAAGTGCTTTCCTTGTATCCAAGCTATGCTCTCTGTGAAGCAGTACTTTGAGATTGGGACAGTAAGTAATCTTGTGTGTGTGTGTGTGTGTGTGTGCATGTGTGCGTGCATGTGTGTGTGCTTTAAACTATACATTTTCACACTGACTCTATCAGAAAGTGGCATTAAGTCCCTGGGGGGGGGCATATTTTAAAAGCTAAACGAGAAACCTGAAAACAATAGGAGGCTCCATTTTTAGGGCATGAACTAAAGAACTATGATTCTAGAATGTAACTATGCCTTACTATATAAGGGTGGTACACTTTTTTCACAGAACTGTTTATATATGCTCCATGTACAAAATGGGCATATTAAAATTACTTCTGAGTGCATGCAGAGAGTAAAGAGTGATCACAGATTTGGCTTATAAACAGACACATGAGCAAACTAAATCTTGATGTTTCCTTTATTAAATACAAAGTAGTATATATTAAAAATCAGTTTTCAATAGAATATTAAGTAAATGCCATGTATTCTGGATTTTAGTGCAGTTGCTGAATGAAATTATGGTATGACATTAAAACCTAATTCATTTTGAATACCATGCTATCCAAAACAGAAAAATATTACAATGCACACCATTATTCTAAGCATCATACTTGACAAGTGTAATTTTATAGTTTTGTGTTTCCCAGATAAGTAAGAACATATCCATTCCCACCTACCCCAACCCCAAGCATAATATATACTTCAAAGAAGCTATGAGTCTTCATTTCTTCAAGTAGACTTGAGGTCTCTTGAGGTTCGGAAATGTTATTTTGTATCCTCATCTTATTCATTGTTCCTAAATATGTATTTATTAAATATTATTAAAGAAGAAAGATTTAAGAAGACTGTTACTTTGTAGATTTTAGACCTTGGTATGTCTGTGTATTAACCACTTGACTGTTTACACATAAAAGGACTAGATTTAGGATTTACTCCCTCATTCATAGCCAAGACCAAAACGTAAGGTTAGGAATTTTAGAGCTCTTAAAATAAAGAAAAGATTGTAGGTCATTTAGTTCCGTGAACCTACAGTTTGCTGCTGAATTAGGAAGATGTCAAAAGTTCACCAGGCAAATCACCTTCAAGCTGTCAATATATGGTCTTTACCTCTCAAGGGAAACCATGAAGAAACAGACACTTAAAAATTTTACACTGTATCCCTACCTAATTGTTTAGCAGCAAGGGTCCTAACAATCTGTACAGCAGATGTGACTACCTCACTTAACACTATCATAGGAAGGAAATAAGGGCAGAAGTGTCATATGCTAATGGTAAAGATGCACAGAGAAACTGCTGCCTGAGCACAGATAACACACCTCTCTCCAGCCATCTGTCCCACCATGTGTGCTGCACATCACAGGAGGATATGAGAGGGGTGGACAGCTGATAAGTTTTCAGAGTGGCAAAAGAATGGCTTTCAACAGCAGTGTGATACTAGAGGATAAAAGTTTTTATTAATAGTGCAAGGAATGTATTATTATTGTTACTTAAAGGACCAAAGGTTTTAGTGTTGCATATTTAAAAAAAATAAATTAATGTCATGTTATTCCTTTCTCTCACTCACTGCATTCTGATGTTCTTTCTTGAGTGGCAGGGAGAGATGCATAGTTACAGCTGAAATGCAAGAATGGCACACTGTTGTTTCTGGTATATGACACACACTCTGCATACACAAATGAGGCCAAGGTGGAGAGGGGCTGATGCTGCAGAAAATCACAGACTGGGTTCTGAGCCAGAGGTATGGTGTCTATCCTGCTGGACTACCCTGATATTAGTATTGTCATCAGGTCAGAACTCAGAATAATATTTTAATGTAGTTTATGTGTTGCATTAACTAATCCTTACTCTCAAAGCCTAAATGTTGTGGGATAGGGAAATTCTGTTCCTGGCATACGTACTGGATGAAAAATCTTTGTTGAATCATTGCAAAAATATAATCATTTCATTGATATAGATGGAGGTGGCACAGAGAAGCAGGATCTGGTGGTAAATAAGCTAGGCAGTGCTGCCTTCAGCCTCGGTGGAGCTGAGATTCCTCTCTGGGGCTGAGTGGGTTGTGTGTGGGTGCAGGCACAACCTACTTTGCTGTGTGCCTCAGTAACCTAGATGAAGAAGAGAAAGAAGGAGTGGGGAAGGGGGCGGAGGAAAAGAGGAGAGGACAGAAGGAGAGAAGAAAGAGAAGGAGAAAGAAAAGGAGATGCAGAGGAAAATCTACTTGGAGAAATGGAACATGAACAAATAAGAAGTTTAAAATCATATCTCTGTGTTATATCTGTGCATGTGTATATAAAGCTGATGCAGGCAATTAGCTTTCCAGAGTTACTGCTTTTAAAGGAGAAACCACTGTTAATTGTTTAATAAGAAAATCATTCTGAATGGTTGGGGGAAAGGGCCTGTATCTTAAGAACAAACAATAAACAAAACACAAAAGAGAGGTTGTTGCTTTCCGGTGAGAGGAGAAGAAGAAAAAGATCAGTCAAGGGCTTCCCTGGTGTCACAGTGATTGAGAGTCTGCCTGCTGACGCAGGGGACACGGGTTCGTGCCCCAGTCCAGGAAGATCCCACATGCCATGGAGCGGCTAGGCCCGTGAGCCATGGCTGCTGGGCCTGCATGTCCGGAGCCTGTGCTCTGCAACGGGAGAGGCCACAACAGTGAGAGACCCATGTATCACAAAAAAAAAAAAAAAAAAAAAAGATCAGTCAAAAGGATCACATTTAGAACATACATGTACTGAGTGAAATCAAAAGTTATCCAAACACACAGTTGAGATCAGAGATTCATATTCAGAGTATAGAAAATAAATACATAATTTCTTTGAGAACAAATTAGCTCTTTAGTTATAAACAATTTAGAAGAAGCCATAAAATTTTTAATCCTGAGGAATATATTCAGGTTTCATGGATGAATGGAACTTTGATAAGTAGCTTCCCAATACTAGGATAATAAGACAGAGGCAAACTAGATAAAATGAGAGCTCAATGTTTGGAATTTCAAGACAAAAACTTCAAAACTTTTGTCCATTCCAATGTCATCTGAAGATATCACATATTATTTTCCTATTTCAGGGATTTCATTAAACTGTACACTGAAATAACTGTAAACAGAGGAATTTGGGAAGTTTTAAGACATAAGCAATACAACTTCCACAGCGAATTGATGTAGTAGCAAGTATAGAAGATGGCACATACTGCCAGGGAAAAAAGATGGAGAAGGGATTGTGGTTGTTTTAAGGGAGAAAGTCACATTTTCCTCCAGGGTCTATGAAATATTTATCAGTGTTCCTTTACAAGACCCAGAAGTGAACCCCTGATTCAAGTTGAGAAAGAAATACTCATGTCAACCTTCAGTAAGAGAAATACAAAGAACTGTTTCTAGCAGTGCACATAATGCTTGCAAAACTATCTAGTTACCTTGTCTCATGTCTGCAAAAAAACATTCTATTTATTTGAATAATAGAATTTTAAATTATATTTTTTAAGTAGCAATTAAAATATTTCTCCTTTTGAAGACCATTGTCTTGGCATTAGCCTCTCAATTAAGTATAGTGTTTTCATTTCTTAACTCAATGAGGTCTTTAAATTCTGTTTTTAAGGGGACAAACTTACATCTCACAATTTATAAAGGGTTAGAATTCATTATGGGAAAAAATACAGATTTAGCGTTTGACAGTAAAGGAAACATACAGAATAAGTGTTTGTAGCATCTATTTCTGTTTTACAGTAATATAAAATATCTGATTAAAACTTATGCTCTCAAATAATAAGAGAAACTTAGGTATATAAAACCTGTCATACGTATTTAAAGCAGATACTAAATGAGTTCAAGATAACTCAAGATGATGTTCTTTCTGTCAGACTTTGTGAGGTTTAATCTTAGAACTGAAATTAAATAATATTAAATTGTTATGATTTAAAGCAGCTTTCTATGAAAACACACACACACACACACACACACACACACACACACATACCAAAAAAGCCTAAGTCAGAAGTAAGCAAAAGGTTCTTAGAAGGTCTTCTCAGAAAAGATAAACATAAAGCTAGTCAATTAAGCCATCAAATTCTAAATCACAACTAAAGGAGTTCAATTTTTAACCTAGGCCTGGTCAAGTGACTTTAATTATGTATAAGTCTCTTGATTCTTTCATTTCTCCTTGAAAAATCATTCAAACTGTACAAACCTCCCTGTAAGCATCTTATCTACTAGTTTCAAAAGTTTCAAACACTCATCCAGACTCTACTTTAGAACTGCAGTAAGTTAGATAGGAGTTTTAAAATTGTCTCTAAATGGCTATAATTAAACACTCACTTAAAGCTTTGCCATCTGTACCAAGGGCAAACTCAATGTGATAAGGGATGCATAAGAGTAGAATTATTAAAAAGCAAAAAAAAAAAAAAAGAAAGAAAGAAAGAAAGAAAACATGTGACTTGGCATAGATTCCTGTGTAAATGTTGCAGGTTAGGTACTCCAATATTTCTTCTAAAAAAAGTTATATGAAAATAAGAAAGTGTAGGTGAGTAAAAGAAAAATAATTCAACCTTTCTTTATAAAGCTATGTGAAAAAGTGAACTCTTACCCAGGAAATCTATTAATTGTTAATCTTTTCCTCTTTTAAATACACTGTGAAAACAAATGTACTACTTGAAAATGACCTTAATTCAAATCTAGTGTGTACTGATAGGTCAAATTCTCTGAAGCAAATCTAATTAAAAAGAATAGGCCACCTACGGGCTTCCCTGGTGGTGCAAGTGGTTGAGAGTCCCCCTGCCGATGCAGGGGACACGGGTTCGTGCCCCGGTCTGGGAAGATCCCACATGCCATGGAGCTGTTAGGCCCGTGAGCCATGGCCACTGAGCCTGCATGTCTGGAGCCTGTGCTCCGCAACAGGAGAGGCCACAACAGTGAGAGGCCTGAGTACCACAAAAAAAAAAAAAAAAAAAAAAAAAAAAAAAAGAATAGGCCACCTAGCCTATAGATAAGGAAAATGATCAGATAAGCCCTAGAAATAAAATGGTATTAATGTCAGGAATGGCAGAAATGGTGACTACTGATGCCATATAGTTGCTAAGTTGAGTGAAAAAAACAATAGCAAAAAGAAAAGAGTGTACTCTTTGAGAAAACAGGGAATTACAAGTTATTCTTTCCCTAGCTACTAAAAAAAACTTAAAATAGAAGTAAATACATATGTTTGAATGATTTTTATGAACTTACTTGGTCATTTAATAAACTACTTGGACATTTAATAAACTATTTTTTGGAACAAAACTATTTTCAGAGATGAATTGAACATTTATCAGAAAGTTGTTGTCAAAGAGCGAGGATTTGTGATTTTTCTATCACTAAAAACCATTTTCAACTATAATCTAAGAATAACAAAATATCTTTAATGTTTTCTTATATGAGGAAAATGTACCTTACCTTTACAAAACCAGAATATAGTTCACAGTCAATATTATCAGGCATTAATTTCTGTTGATCAACAAGACTGTCAGAACATAAAGAAAATTACATTCTGAATATTTATCTGATGAGGAAAATGAGATGTAATAAACATACAAAAAAATGACATGCTTCTATGAGTACTTCACCAAAATGTAAGTAGAAGGATCTTTGGACTCTTAGATCATTGCCTTTTCCACGCCCAGAAGGTTGGTTTGAAAACACTGACACTGCCATTGCCTTTCTTCTAAGAAAATGTGAGTCCTTCATGTTCACATTTCATTTGAAATGCTCAGAAATACCATGTCATTTTCAAGGATGGCACACATCAAGATTGGTTCAAGATGGAGGAATAGATGGACATACTCTCACTCCCTCTTGCAAGAACACCAGAATCACAACTAACTGCTGAATAATCATCAACAGGAAGACACTGGAACTCACCAAAAGATAACCCAAAGACAAAGGAGAAGGCACAATGAGATGGTAGGAGGGGCACAATCACAGTAAATAAAATCAAATCCCATAACTGGTGGGTGGGTGACTCACAAACTGGAGAACACTTATACCACAGAAGTCCACCCAATGGAGTGAATGTTCTGAGCCCCACGTCAGGATTCCCAACCTGGGATCCAGCAATGGGAGGAAGAATTCCTAGAGAACCAGACTGTGAAGTCTAGGGGGATTTGACTGCAGGACTTCAACAGGACTGGGGGAAACAGAGGCTCAAACACAAAGTAGTGTGTGTATTGGGACCCAGGAAAAGGAGCAGTGAATCCAGGGGAGACTGAACCAGATCTAATTGCTAGTGTTGGAGGGTCTCCTGCAGAGGTGGGGGGGAGGGGGGTCTGTCTCATTGTGAGACGAGGACACTGGCAGCAGAAATTCTAGGAAGTATTCCTTGGCATAAGCCCTCCCAGAGTCCGCCATTAGACCCAGCAAAGAGCTCAGATAGGCTCCAGTGTCAGGTCACCTCAGGCCAAACAACCAACAGAGAAGGAACCCAGCCCCACCCATCAGTGGTCAAGCAGATTAAAGTTTTACTGAGCTCTGCCCACCAGAGCAACAGCCAGCTCTAACCAACACCAGTCCCTCCTATCAGAACACTTGCTCGAGCCTCTTAGATAGCCTCATCTACCAGAGGGCAGACAGCAGAAGCAAAAAGAACAACAATCCTGCAGCCTGTGGGGAAAAAAAAATCACATTCACAGAAAAATAGAAAAGATGAAAAGGTAGAGGGCTATGTACCAGATGAAGGAACAAGATAAAACCCCAGGAAAAAAAAAAAAAAAAACTAAATGAAGTGGAGATACGCAACCTTCCAGAAAAAGAATTCAGAATATGATAGTGAAGATGATCCAGGACTTCAGAAAAAGAATGGAGGCAAAGATAGGGAAGATGCAAGAAATGTTTAACAAAGACCTAGAAGAATTAAAGAGCAAACAAACAGAGATTAACATTACAATAACTAAAATGAAAACTTCACTAGAAGGAATCAATAGCAGAATAACTGAGGCAGAAGAACAGATAAGTTACCTGGAAGACAGAATAGTGGAATTCACTGCTGTGAAACAGAATAAAGAAAAAAGAATGAAAAGAAATGAAGACAGCCTAAGACACCTCTGGGACAACATTAAATGCAACAACATTTGCATTATAGGGGTCCCAGAAGGAGAAGAGACAGAGAAAGGACCCAAGAAAATATTTGAAGAGATTATAGCTGAAAAATTCCCTAACATGGGAAAGGAAATAGCCACCCAAGTCCAGGGAGTGCAGAGAGTCCCATACAGGATAAACCCAAGGAGAAACACACCGAGACACATAGTAATCAAATTGGCAAAAATTAAAGACAAAGAAAAATTATTGAAAGCAGCAAGGGAAAAATGACAAATAGCATACAAGGGAACTCCCATAAGGTTAACAGCTGATTTCTCAGCAGAAACTCTACAAGCCAGAAGGGAGTGTCATGACATATTAATAGTGATGAAAGGGAAGAAACTACAACCAAGATTACTCTACTCAGCAAAGATCTCATTCAGATTTGATGGAGAAATCAAAAGTTTTACAGACAAGCAAAACCTAAGAGAATTCAGCACCACCAAACCAGCTCTCCAAAAAATGCTAAAGGAAGTTCGCTTAATGGGAAACACAAGAGAAGAAAAGGATCTACAAAACAAACCCCCAAACAATTAAGAATATGGTAACAGGAACATACATATCGATAATTACCTTAAATGTGAATGGATTAAATGCTCCAACCAAAAGACAGAGGCTCACTGAGTACATACAAAAACAAAACCATATATATGCTGTCTACAAGAGACCCACTTCAAACCTAGGGACATATACAGACTGAAAGTGAGGGAGTGGAAAAAGTTATTCCATGCAAATGGAAATCAAAAGAAAGCTGGAGTAGCAATACTAATATCAGATAAAATAGACTTTAAAATAAAGAATGTTACCAGAGACAAAGAAGGACACTACATAATGATCAAGGGATCCATCCAAGAAGATATAACAATTTTAAATATATTTGCTACCAACACAGGAGAACCTCAATACATAAGGCAATTGCTAACAGCTATAAAAGAGGAAATCAACAGAAACACAATAATAGTGGGGGACTTTAACACCTCACTTACACCAATGGACAGATCATCCAAACAGAAAATTAATAAGGAAACACAAGCTTTAAATGAAACAACAGACAAGATAGATTTAATTGATATTTATAGGACATGCCATCCCGAAACAGCAGATTACACTTTCTTCTCAAGTGTGCATGGAATATTCTCCAGGATAGATCACATCTTAGGTCACAAATCAAGCCTCAGTAAAATTAAGAAAATTGAAATCATTTTGAGCATCTTTTCTGACCACAAAGCTATGAGATTAGAAATCAATAACATGGACAAAATATGTAAAAAAACAAGAACACATGGAAGCTAAACAATATGATACTAAATAACAAAGAGATCCCTGAAGGAATCAAAGAGGAAATCAAAAAATACCTAGAGACAAATGACAATGAAAACACAATGATGCAAAACCTATGGGATGCAGTAAAAGTAGTTCTAAGAAGGAAGTTTATAGCTATACAAGCCTACCTCAAGAAACAAGAAAAATCTCAAATAAGCAATCTAACCTTACACCTAAAGGACTAGAGAAAGAAGAACAAACATAACCTAAAGTTAGCAGAAGGAAAGAAATCATAAAGATCAGAGCAGAAATAAATGAAATAGAAACAAAGAAAACCATAACAAAGATCAATAAAACCAAAAGCTCGTTCTTTGAGAAGATAAGCAAAATGGATAAACTATTAGCCAGACTCATCAAGAAAAAGAGGGAGAGGACTCAAATCAGTAAAATTAGAAATAAAAAAGGAGAAGTTACAACAGACAGTGCAGAAATACAAAGCATCCTAGGAGACTACTACAGGGAACTCTTTGCCAATAAAATGGACAAACTGGAAGAAATGGACAGATTCTTAGAAAGGTATAACCTTCCAAGACTGAACCAGGAAGAAATAGAAAATATGAACAGACAAATCACAAGTAATGAAATTGAAACTGTGATTAAAAATCTTCCAACAAACAAAAGTCCAGGACCAGATGGCTTCACAGGTGAATTCTATCAAACATTTAGAGAAGAGCTAACACCCATCCTTCTCAAACTCTTCCAAAAAATTGCAGAGGAAGAAACACTCCCAAACTCATTCTAGAAAGAACACTCCCAAACTTATTCTATGAGGCCACCATCACAGTGATACCAAAACCAGATAAAGATACTACAAAAAACAGAAAATTACAGACTAATATCACTGATGAATATAAATGCAAAAATCCTCAACAAAATACTAGTAAGCAGAATCCAACAACACATTTAAAGGACCATACACCATGATGAAGAGGGATTTATCCCAGGGATGCAAGGATTCTTCAATACACGCAAATCAATCAGTGTGATACACCACATTAACAAACTGAAGAATAAAAAACATATGATCATCTCAATATATTCAGAAAAAGCTTTTGTAAAAATTTAGCACCCATTTATGATAAAATCTTTCCAGAAAGTAGGCATAGAGGGAACCTACCTCAACATAATAAAGGTCATATATGACAAACCCACAGCAAACATCATTCTCAATGGTGAAAAACTGAAAGCATTTCCTCTAAGATCAGGAACAAGGCAAGGATGCCCACTCTCACCACTATTACTCAACATAGTTTGGAAGTCTTAGCCACAACCATCAAAGAAGGAAAAGAAATAAAAGGAATCCAAATTGGAAAAGAAGAAGTAAAACTGTCACTGTTTTTAGATGACATGATACTATACATAGAGAATCCTAAAGATGCCACCAGAAAACTATTAGAGTTAATCAATGAATTTGGTAAAGTTGCAGTATAAAAAATTAATGAACAAAAATATTTTGCATTTTTATACACTAATGATGACAAATCTGAAAGAAAATTAAAAAAAATACTCCCATTTACCATTGCAACAAAAAGAATAAAATACCTAGGAATAAACCTACCTAAGGAGACAAAAGACCTGTATGCAGAAAACTATAAAACACTGATGAGAGAAATTTAAAATGATACAAACAAATGGAGAGATATACCATATTCTTGGATTGGAAGAATCAATATTGTGAAAATGACTATACTACCCAAAGCAATCGACAGATTCAATGCAATCCCTATCAAATTACCAATGATATTTTTTTTACAGAACTAGAACAAAAAAATCTTAAAATTTGTATGAAAACACAAAAGACCTCAAATAGCCAAAGCAGTATTGAGGGGAAAAAAAATGGAGTTGGAGGAATAAGACTCCCTGACTTCAGACTATACTACAAAGCTACAGTAATCAAGACAATATGGTACTGGCACAAAAACAGAAAGATAGATCAATGGAACAGGATAGAAAGCCCAGAGATAAACCCACACATCTATGGTAAGCTAATCTATGACAAAGGAGGCAAGGATATACATTGGAGAAAAGACAGTCTCTTCAATGTGGTGCTGAGAAAACTGAACAGCTACATGTAAAATAATGAAATTAGAACACTCCCTAACACCATACACAAAAATAAACTCAAAATGAATTAGAGACCTAAATGTAAAAACAGACACTATAAAACTCTTAGAGGAAAACATAGGAAGAACACTTTTTGACATAGACCACAGCAAGATATTTTTTGATCCACCTCCTAGAGAAATGGAAATAAAAACAAAAATAAACAAATGAGACCTAATGAAACTTGAATGCTTCTGCACAGCAACGGATACCATAAACAAGACAAAAAGACAACCCTCAGAATGGGAGAAAATATTTACAAATGAATCAATGGACAAAGGATTGGTCTCCAAAATATATAAACAGTTCATGCAGCTCAATATTAAAAAAAACAAACAACCCAATCCAAAAATGGGCAGAAGACATAAACAGACATATCTCCAAAGAAGACATACAGATGGCCAAGAAACATGTGAAAAGCTACTCAGCATCACTAATTATTAGAGAAATGCAAATCAAAACTACAGTGAGGTATCATCACACACCAGTTAGAATGGGCATCATCAGAAAATCTACCAACAACAAATGCTGGAGAAGAGGGTGTGGAGAAAAAGACACCCTCTTGCACTGCTGGTGGTAATATAAATTGATATAGCCACTATGAAGAAGAGCATGGACTTTCCTTAAAAATCTAAAAATAGAATTACCATATGACCCAGCAATCCCACTACTGGGCATATACCCAGAGAAAACCATAATTCAAAAAGACACATGCGCCCCAATGTTCAATGCAGCACTATTTACAATAGCCAGGTCATGGAAGCAACTTATATGCCCATTGACAGATGAATTGATAAAGAAGTTGTGGTACATATATACAATGCACTAATACTCAGCCATAAAAAGGAATGAAATTGGGTCATTTGTAGAGACGTGGATGGATCTAGAGACTGTCATACAGAGTGAAGTAAGTCAGAAAGAGAAAAATATCATATATTAATGCATATATGAGGAACCTAGAAAAATGGTACAGATGAACCAGTTTGCAGGGCAGAAGTTGAGACACAGGTGTAGAGAAAAAATGTATGGGCATGAAGGGGAGAAAGCACCAGGGTTGGGTGTTGGGGTGTGATGAATTGGGAGATTGGGATTGGAATGTATACACTGATGTGTATAAAATGGATGACTAATAAGAACCTGCTGTATAAAAAAATAAATAAAATAAAATTCAAAAATTCAATAAAAAAGGGATGGCACACATCAAAGTCAATTTGCTAATTGGTTTTAGTTGTTTTCCAACAACTATGAACGTTACCTATTTATTCCAGCAGCAATTCTAGAGGAAACAGACTGATCACTTGACATCCAGATATTAACAAAAATAAAGAAAAATACATTGTTACAATGGTTTTCACTATGAAGATACTAATATATATATATATATATATATATATATATATATATATATATATATATATATATATATATATATATCTTGTTTGTGCTAGTGTTTCATTTATGACCTAATATCAGTCTTTTCACTTTCTGGGAAATTTTAACAATCACTCTAATTTTCTAAATTCTTATTTTCTCTGTATGCAACACTATTTTACAATCACTACAAACAGTGTAAAATATTTCCAAATGAAAATAATTAAAATGAAATTTCCTTAGCAAGATGATCTTCTAACAGAGGAGCAATAGCAACATTTCAAGGATATAATATTTCTACTGAAATGTGTTAACTGATTAATATTAATCATTTACAGGTGATTAGTGATCATTATTAAATATACCTGCCTGTCTTTTTTCCTTAAATATGTTTATTTTTTACAGGACTTGGATGTCACAGAAATCTAAATCACTATATTCAGGTAAGAATACTTCTGATCAAAGTATAAATGATAATTTTGACAACATGAAACTTATAGAAACAATTAACATGTAAATAGAGAGTTTTCTATTTGTGTATTCAAGCTACAGACATTATGCATATTCACCTCTGGTTTAAGCTTATTAATATATTTACTTTATTTACTAGTTAAGCATACTACTTCAAAAATTTCAAAAATCTAATATTAACTGTGTACATCTGTTGATAGTGCAAAGAAAGAGAGTTGAGACATATTTTAGGGTAAGAAAACATAAAGATATTTACATTGGGCTATCAGAAAAGGTAAAAAACAAAAAAACAATAAATATAAATGGAATCCACTATTCATTACTTCCTCATGCCTATCTCCACCCTGTTTCATCCTTCACCCAAAAAAAGTGCTTCAAAACCACGAATCCAACCACTGACTCAGCACAGGAATGCTCCTTTTCACCTATCCCAATCCAACAAATTAATAACTGGGTGTTTCATTTTACCCAAATCAGGTGTTGATGATGTGATGGAAATAATCAGATTTAAGATGATATGATCAACAGCTTTTCAGAGCTTTTGCCTTCTTTTTCTTCTTTTAATTTAAATGTATAGCTTGTAGTAAAATGGTAATGGATTTTTAGAGGATTCTAAAAAGTAAAATTAAGGGAAGGCAGTCAGGGCTTCCCTGGTGGCTCAGTGGTTGAGAGTCCGCCTGCTGATGCAGGGGATACGGGTTCGTGCCCTGGTCCGGGAAGATACCACATGCTGTGGAGCGGCTGGGGCCGTGAGCCATGGCCGCTGAGCCTGCGTATCCAGAGCCTGTGCTCCACAACGGGAGAGGCCACAACAGTGAGAGGCCTGCATACCACAAAAAAAAAAAAAAAAAAAAAAAAAAGAGAGAGAGAGAGAGAGAAGGCAGTCAAACATATCATAATAAGAGTTAAATGAGTTCAGTTACAGTTTAATTCTAACAGTGGTTTCAAATATAACCCATCTGGTAGGGTTTAATAGAAAACAAAATCAAGTTGAGAACTATGGGGAATAATATGTCAATCTTGAGAGAAAGCATGGCATGTGAAAGTCTTTGGTGGACAGGCACTTAAGTGTGTTTAATGTAGCAAAGGAAATGTTAATGTTACAACTGTATTTTCTATTTTGTTCTAAGAAACATGTCTGATAAAGAATGAGAAGAAAAGGTATCTTTTAACTAGACTCAAAAATGTTGGTAATAAATCAGTTTAATGGTCCATAAGATTCTTTTCTTATACATGTATAAATTATATATTTTTGCAACAATGTTGCATATTATCTTTCATCCAAAACAGCACTGCATCTGCACTGTTCAAGAAATAATACATGCATTTTTCTAATATATTTATTTCCCAACATTATAACTTACTGCTATTTTATGAAATGGACATTAAATCTTCTATCTCAATAGAAAATCTTGTGAAATGTATCCTCCTCTCCATTACTAATGGTTGTTTTTTTGTTTTATTTTTTGAAAGTCAGATATTATATCTTTAACTCCTTTGCATTCCCACTCTACTCCATGAAGTCCCTAACATATAATGAATATGACTTAGTTTTTTGGGGGTGAAATGATGAATTCAGTTTGAGTTGAATGAATGTTTTATACCATCAAAAAATAAAGACCGGGCTTACTAAATATAACTTTAAAACATAATGCTTTATTTCATTGTACTTACACAGCATAACCTTACTAGTAGTAGTAAAATTATTTGTAATTATTTTACAATCAGATTAACCTGCTATAGATTAATTCTACTCTAGTCTCTACTTAGCAAGTGGGTTCCAAAAATTATGATGTCATAGAAATATGCCAGTAGTGATTGGCAGAAATGGAGAGCTACTTCATTCTGAATTAATGACAAAATTGAGTGGTCCCGAACACCATTGTGCAGGTGCTCATGGCAACATTATTAACATTAATTTATTGGGAATAAAACACCAGAGAGAGAGATCTGTCAAACAGGCCAAGTTATTCAGCTATCCCACTAAACATCAGATTTGCTACATGATGTCACAGTTTCTCTGTTCTTCAACTCAGGTAGTAATGGCAAGATAGTTTACCTGCATTTGTATTAATTCTTAAGTGTTTTACTTCCCCCCCGCCAAAATCATAACTTGTCAATTTAATGGTCCCTGAGACACAAAAAGCAAGTCTGTAATCAATACTCAGTATTGAAATAACCATTTACATTTTGCCTTCTAAGGATTATGTACTACTTTGGAGAAATGGTTTTCATGGATGTACTTCTTTAAAACACAGACAAATAAACAAAAAATCCTCAGACACAAAGCATTACTTCTTACTCCCCCTACACCTCCTGCCGACTATACACTATTGCCAGTTACAAGACTTTCTTCTCCAGCCAACCAATTAAGCAACAAAAGTCCTCACCTTTTGATTGATTTCTATTCATCCCCCAAATATATCTCAAAAGTTATTTTCAGTGTGAATTTCCCGTAAAATTACAGACAGTTCACTATTTCTTCCTTTGAGCTTCCCAGTTAGGTTTACTGACAAAACCACCTTTACTGTAATTATTTCTTTTGTAATTTTGACTGGGAGCTTCTCAAATGCAACCTTCTGCTTCATTTTCACCTCTGTCTCCAGAGCCTACTATGTGCCTGATATAAAGTTGCACCAATTATTTGATGAATATATAACTAAATGAATTCAATTGATATAAACAGGACTCTTTCCCCCAAGCTGATATTGGACAGTTTTTAAAAGTCAGCCTCCTATTATCTGGATGCCAGTCAAATTCCCTGGATTAAGTATCTCAGGAGAGGGTGATTATTGCAAATGTATTTTCAAAGAGCCTTCTATTAGAGGATTTCATTAATTTATAGTTGTCTCGATTTTGCCTATGACCACTCAAAGTTAAGATATATTTCCTTTAAATAATTGTGCTTGCCAACACAATGAATTCTTCTAGACTAAAAGGATTGGGAGATATATCATCTATATTTATGAAACTGTGAGATGTGTGACTACATTTACACTCATAAGAATTATACTTCCTACTCACTGGAAATAGAATTAGTCTATTTGGATAATGATTTTCCCTTCAGTGAACTGATTTTAGCTTTTTCATTTATTGGATTAATATAGATTTCACAGTGACTGTTACCAAGGTTCAAAGAGAGTCAATGTGATATTTATGATTTTATCAAGTTTTTTTCCTTATAATTCCCACCACAACCACTTCACTGAACTTTTCAGTAATATTTAACGGTATTATGTGGTGACTTTAAAGAACTAAAGGTTTTATTTTTGGCTGTGAGAAGTTTACATAGTTTTCTGTTAAGCTTTTTTTTCAAGAATTAAAATAATAATGTTTATGCCTTTGATTCAAGCATGTGATTTAATATTCACAATTCAATAAGAAACAATTTTAAAAGTTCCTTGTAATCTGAGGGCAGACATTACATTTTATATGATACAGTTATTTATACTATTGGATATCATGAATACTTGTTTAAAAATCCTGTTAACCAACATCTATTTTCACAAACATGTAATCATACAAGTCCGTTGGAAAAAAGAAGTTATTCTTCATAAATATGTAAAGATGCAGCCTCTCAGAGAGTAAAGCCTACATATTCATTCAGATCACATTTTCAAGAAATGAAATTAGTAACAACCAATATAAATATTCTGTATTAAATTAGCCATATTTTATCATGCTTTCTATTATTCCAAAACAGATGATGATGTATAATTTTCCCCTAAATTATGTGTGCAAACATTATGTTCTGCAAACAATTCCTTATCATATTTCTTCTTCACACTCTTAAAACATACATTTGTAAAATCATTATAGTAACAGAAAATCATGCAAAAAGTAAACTCTCCTTATTTTTAAATAAAATCACTGGATTAAGAACTTATCCATTTCAAATTTTGGCAGCTAATTTTGATCTTTATAATGTATTTTAAAGTACCATCTTGGGGCCCTTTTACCATCCTGTATTCCCCAACCTCCAGCTTACTCCCCTGTCCCAAACTCTGTTTTAAAATAATTAAGTCCAATGTGAAAGATCTTTGAAGAAATGTAATCTTTTTCTTAATATTGGATGCATATAGGAATTGATTCATGAAAAGTAATTTCTAAAAATAAATGAAGAAATATGTTCTGCCATATGTAAAAATCAAGTTCTGAGTCAGGTTTTAAGGGTGAATGTATGAAACTATAACAAATCTCAAAAAAAGTTTAATTTTCTAAGACTTTCAAAGATATAATTTTTACCAAATGGCTTTAAGATTTAAACATCAATTCTAAATTCATTTAAACATCATCCTCCTTTGGATATGAAGCAGGGTCCAAAAAGAGGCTTAAAAACTTGATGTTTATGTGTGCTCTTAGGTGATCAAATTTAGTTGGTAAAGAGATTCCAATTCCCTTCACTAGTTAGAGGGACTAAATGTAATATCAGATAAGCAGAGCCATATTAATCTGCTTTTGCTTCCTAGAAGCTAATCTTCCAGTTTCATGTAGATTCAAAAATGTTGTTGATGCCTTTAAGTCATGAAATTTCTTTTCATAGCAATCTTTACCTCAATTAAAAATTATTTGATAAAGTTTTCATTAGAATTATATACAGACATACATGTCTATTTAATTAAAATGATGTCTCCTTAATATTTTCTTTCCTGGCCTTCCCTGGTGGCGCAATGGTTGAGAGTCTGCCTGACAATGCAGGGGACACGGGTTCGTGCCCTGATCCGTGAAGATCCCACATGCCGCGGAGCGGCTGGGCCCGTGAGCCATGGCCGCTGAGCCTGCGCGTCCGGAGCCTGTGCTCCACTACGGGAGAGGCCACAACAGTGAGAGGCCCGCGTATCGCAAAAAAAAAAAAAAAAAAAAAAAAAATATTTTCTTTCCTGGAAGAAAACGTTGCCCTCTTCCACACACACATAAAATCTTTTCAGAGTCACAGATTTTTCATACAGAGAGAGAGAATCAGAAAAGAGACAGAGAGATAACTTCAAGGCACAAGATTACATCTCAGTATGTTTGTTTAGATCATTTTCCATTGGGAAAAAAACATGTTAATATTCAAACAATGTCTAAAATGCACATATTTATGTTTGCTTCAAAATACGAATACACAAGAGAATACATTTCCCCAATGATATGATATAATTGCCTCTCCACTTAAATTCTGTGGACAAGTGGCAAGCATGGCAGACTAAATCTGAGTTAGTTCTGACATGAGGGATCAATTAAGGCCATGGGTCTGTTTTCTGGCTCTCATCTTTTTATTCACTCTGACCCAAACTTAGAAGTCACCCTGTAACCTTATAATTAGATCACATCCTCTGGTAGATCTCCTGAATAAATAAGAATTCCTGGGGGAAAGATCAACCAGAAAGAAATGGGACACTTAGTAGTTGTCTAAAGGTCTAAGCAAAACCATCCCACCCACAACATTGTTTCATAGCCCAGGACATGTTTTACAGTGTCCCACTGTCTCATTCTAGGGAATAGATGGGGTCTGCATGATGAGGGTAGAAACTGTTACTGTGGAGAACTGGGACTAGCTTTCCAAGTCATTAAGGCATTCACACCTTCATTTGTCTTATACCTTTGCCTGCCTTTTCTTTGTTTTTCCTTTCAAGGCTTCCCATACCATTACTTAAACTAGCATTTATCCCTATTAAGTGGAGACTAGAGAATATCAAGGTATTTTTCCTAGCTCTATGCCTTCTGTCCCAATCCAGCATGTTGCTATTAGGAGAAGATCAGATGGGAAAACAGCTACAGTTTGGGGTCTACAGTCTTTCCAGAAAATAAACTCAAATGACAGCCTTATATTTTACTAAGTCTGTCATTGTAAATCAGCATGTAAATATGTTATATTACCAGTATCGTCTCTTATTGTAACAGCGATCTGTAACTCGTTAATTCTTTTTTTTACCTTATTTCAGCAGAACGCTGTAATATAAGATACACTGTCACTAGTAAAATGACAAAAAATAACATCCAATAACAACCAACAATTTTATGAGCAAGTATTTTGCCACAATAAGTGACCAGAGCCTATTTAAAATTTTAGATCCTGCATATGAACTGCCTGCTGACAAGCTGTATAATTATAAATAACATTTGTCATGTTAACGTCTTGAAAGTTCCTAATGAAAGTTGTGCAATGTAACTAGGAAGCTCCAAATACTTTTAAACTCTACAAATATTCTGTCTGTTTTATCAGTTTCTTCAGTGAACAGGTACATTTTTAAGGCACCAAAGTGTCAACAAGTGTATCTAATAGAGGCTTGAGCTTCAGTGATTTCATAAAAGAGGAACTTGCCGACAAATTTAGGAAACTCACATTACATATTCAGGTTAGATTCACAAATTCAGTGTTGCATGGCAAGAAGTCTATGCTCATTTCTTGGTATCATGAATTGCAATTTTTCCCCCAATTCAGAGAACCAAACCTAAACCTTCATAAATGAATGAACAACTGAAAGGTAGCTCATATCTTAGAAGTCTTAGAGAAGGAATTTATCATGTATTCAGTTTAAAGGGCTCAGGTTATGTCAGTCATGAAAGCGATCTATGCCCAATCTGCCCTGATATGGAATCAGGTTGCTCAAAATAAATCTGATGTGCAACTTATAGTGAAAATACACTTCAGTCTCTTCATACACACACACACACACACGTTTGAGTTTTTTAGTTTACATGGTAACTTCTGAGGAGAAATCAATATATTTTTTTGTTTGTTTTTTTTTTGTGTGTGTGTGTGTGTCGTACGCGGGCCTCTCACCACTGTGGCCTCTCCCGTTGCGGAGCACAGGCTCCGGACGTGCAGGCCCAGCGGTCGTGGCTCACGGGCCCAGCCACTTCGCGACATGTGGGATCCTCCTGGACCGGGGCACGAACCCGTGTCCCCTGCATCGGCAGGTGGACTCTCAACCACTGTGCCACCAGGGAAGCCCGAGAAATAAATATATTAACTGACATACTTGCAACCTTCTCAAAACCTGCTGTTATATAAAGCTAGGTAGTAGAAAGAGATTTTGAATCACTGAGAACAGAGAAATTTGTCTTGCTAGTTTGTATTACCTGAGTACTACAGTAACAGATGTTAGGTATCAAATATAATTTTGTCAAATGAAACTGACTTGAAATGCTAAGATTAAGTAGTCACTGTAGAAGAACATATGCTTTCTCAAGGTAAACAATATTATTTCAGTTAATATTTGAGGAAATCATTTGTTAAGCCAATTTAGACATATATCTAAGGTAATAGTATTAAATACATATATTTTACTAATAGAATAAAAAGTAACAGTACAAAAAACTGTTATTCATGACATTTTTGAAAATTACTTAACTATGTCATAATTGTCAAAATGTATATTAAATTAATTTTAGAAATGTTTATATGGTTGGCTGGATATGTAATTCAGGTAATGTCTTTTATAATAAACCCCAAATCCATTTTTGCACTTACTGAATTAAAAGTAATAATAACATCATGTATTGTTTTCTCCCCACAACAAACTAACTCATTATTTCTTAAACTGTCCCTCTGAATTTGTCTGCAGTGCAATTTTATGTTATTCCTTAAATTTAAAAGAGTTGCTTGCCTCTGGAACTGAAAATGTTAAGGTCTGCAGAGCACAAAGTGAAGCAGGGATGGGTCAGCATGTTAAACATATATTCCTTGGCAGTCTACACTTCTGGGTGTGAATCACACACTTTCATAACTTATGGAGATAAAATGGGTCAACGCTACTTCATGTTCAGCTATAAAAATTGCTATGAATGTCACATCTCTGTTCTGAATTGCCCACCCACAAACCTAGGAGAAGCCTCCCTATGTCTACAGGCAACACTTTGTTCTTTTCAAATGAGCAGAGTAGGGTAAAAATATGGGCATTGCATCTTTCCTAAGGTAAGACTTTAAAAATCCACTGGAAAAGGAATAATTGATTTATCTCTTGTGCAAACAACATTTATTACCTTGATATCTCTCTAAACCTTGGGTGTTTTTTAGATGCAAATTAAAACACTACCACACACTTTCACTTTTATTGTTTTCTATATATTTCACCAGACTTGTTGTGTGACCTTGAGTCCAGCTCAGGGAGGATTTGGACTTCTTTGTTCCAAGTGTAAATTTCTTTCTAGTCTTAAAATGATATAATTCTTATTTGTTGATGTTTAAGATTCTAGACCTAAACAATTTTTCTTTCAAATAAATCTACACACAGATGATAGAAAAGTCAGACTATAAAGGACATTTCATGTCTGCAAATAGCCACTTGTCCACTCAGACAAGACAAGTAATGATTTATGTTGTAAGAATTGTAATGATTTATGTTTTAAGACTAGGAAGACCTGTAACCAGATCCACGGGCACAGCACCACTGCTAATTCCTTCTATGTAAAGAGCTGACTTGGCACAGTATCATCTATGCTCTGCAGGGAGAGAAGCTGGCACAGGGGTCAAAGGAGATGATGTATGGCTGGGAACAGAAACGCAACAATATTGAAAATAATGCAAAGTATGGACACGTTGATGGACATAGGAGATTCGTACCATTGGGGAAGGCCAGCAGGTATCCATAGTAGCTTTTGGCTAAGACTGGTCATTAACACATAATTAATGCTGAATAAATAATTATTGAAGGAGTGGATAACTTTAAAGGTATATCATGCATGACACATAAATCAATAAAACAAGTATGCACAAATTATAGACCTACCATGGGTAGGTTGAGGAGGATGGATCTAGGTTAACTGAAGGTAAGGGCATGTTTCTAAAGGTGACTCATGTCTCTTAAATGAAGGGTACACTAAGTTATTGGTAGCAGGACTGAGTCTCATTTGTCTCTGGTGGCTACTGGTTAGTTAGGAAAGTTTTACTGACTAGGAGAGAAGGGAGAGGATGAGGCAGGAAATGAATCTGTCAAGTTTGTTAAGGGCTAACTGGTGCAAGGCTAAGCACTTCACATTATGCTGTGGCTGATAAGAGAAATAGATGGGTACAAAGCTGAGGGAAGAAAACACTATTTCATGAGGTAGGAATGTGGAAGGTGACTCAGTGGGCTGGAATTTCGTGGCAGGGGGTCAATTTAGAAAAAATACTGTGATTATCCAGACAGAATGATGAGGAGTTGAAAACGTAGTGGTGGTGGAGAACCGTCTCAGATTTTCTGGGTCACTGGCTGAAACAATAAACTGTAAAGTTTACCTTTTATAGCATATCAGTGAAACACATCTTCTTGAGTGAAGCACAGAAGAAGTTACATTAAGAAATACTAGCATACAGATTTCCTTCTCTTAAAATTTCCTATACCTTTTCCAGAAAGAAGTTAGTATAATATTTATTTGCATGGTGCTTATTTTACCTATTTGCTTGGGGATGGGAAGGAGAAGAAAGCCTGACTTAAAGACTGGGGATAGTAAATATTGCTGTATTTTGTGACCCTTTTCTTTATAGCCAAACACAAATCACTTAAACATCAAAAATAAAAACATAACAACTGACCACAACATAACTGTGTGTCCATAACAGAATTAAATATTCTTATTTATGGGTGCCCCCGACATATTTGCATTCTCATTTTCTTAGTAAACTGTGGAAGAGGACTGAGAATATTCAAATTTCCATAGCATTTAAAATATATTAAGGGACAATCAGCTTTATAATGTCAACTGCCCTCTTTCTAATTTGATGTTTCATTTAAATACTAAATGTTCTAATTAATATACAACTTTGAAAAATAGGCCAGAAAAAGGAATGGGATAGATGCCGCTGCTTCATCAATAAACATGTGCTACTTTTTAAGTGAATAAAAAGGAAAATTTTGCTGAGTAGAGGACACAGCACAATTAATAAAATGTAGCTGTCTGACAAGTAGAACATGCAAGGAGACTATTCTATAATGAATAAAATATACTGAACACAAACACATTATTGTAATATATGTCAATGATTAGATCACAAACATATATATTTAAGTAATTTGCTGCTCTCTCAATACGAGGGAGATTCCCAAAGTGGCAGAATTCATGGGATTAACATATACACACTACTATATATAAAATAGATAATCAACAAGGACCTACTGTATAGCACAGTGAACTCTACTCAATACTCTGTAATAGCCAATATGGGGAAAGAATCTGAAAAATAATAGATATATGTATATGTATAACTGAATCACTTTGCTGTACACCTGAAACTAACACAACATTGTAAATAAACTATACTGCAATATAAAACTTAAAAAAAAATTAAAGAGAATATCCTTGCAAAAACAATATTGTTCATATACAATGTATATGTTCATTTGTTTGTATGTACAGTTCTACATCTTGGGGAAGAGAAACATGATAGTTGTCCTCCTATATAAGAACAGCTTCAAATACCAATGAAACATTCAATAAAACTCTAAATTTTAGGGTTGCCTCTCAAAGGACCGGGAAAAGTGAAGAATACTCCTTCCCTCTTTCCATTCAATGCACAATTAATGGATCTTCGTGAATGCTATTGATGTATTCAAGAATCTTACGCTTCCTTAAAGAGTGCCCTGTGAAAAAATAAATATCTATAGAAGGTTTGAAATAAACAGGACTGAGCTCATACAGAACTCAGAGAATGTATTTATAAATATTTTGTATCAGCAAAATACTCTCCTTCTTGCTGGTTTATCTTAAACCAGACAGTCACTATGCACTTGATTATTATGGAGTAAAATATGAGGTGAAAATTTGCACACTCAAAAATACAAAGAAAAAGTGCTTATATTATCTTTTCCATGATGTATTTATATTAACTCTAAAGTCTCATTCCATTTTTGCTATTTATATATCAACCATTTTTAAATGCCCTACCAAGGGAAAAGCACCCATTAGTATAGTCTGACCCAAGTATAGATTGCACAATGAGAACAAAAAAATAAGATTTATTTCCTTGAAGAGTTAAATCTATTAAGGGAGTTATATATAAACAAAAATATTTGGGGAAACTATGGGTAGGAAATCTGAGTTTGTATATACTATGTTTCTAACTAGTTTAAGTAGCATAACTGAGAAGAGGGGTTAAGGATAAGGAGGTTAAGAGTCAGAATTACCCTGCGAACTTGAGCAAAGTGCACATACCAAGTACTTCCTATCTCTCACAGAACATCAGAATATTAAAGGGGCCATCTAGGGGAGATGGGCAATCATTTCGATTGTCACAGAACTCAACTCCCTCTTCACTGGTAGTCTTTTTAGTAAAACGTAAGTTCTTCAAAGACAAGAACTTTTTCTTATTCACATTTTTTTATTCACATTTTTATTCCCAAGAGTCTAACAACTCACAAAGGCATGGAGGCTTCTTTAGTGTATGTGATGAACTGACTTCATAAAATATGTGATGAACCCATGCTGAAGACTGACTTAGGGTCTACTTTACACAAACTTTTAACTGCCACTCAGTATGACTCTAACACTGATCTCAAATGCCACCAGTCATTACAACCTGCAATGTTTGATTCCTATCTGTGATCACGAATGAATGAATGAATGAACAAAGAAATCAGGGAGACGCAAAAGGGAGTGGATATGGGAACATATGTATATGTATAACTGATTAAATTTGTTATAAAGCAAAAAATAAGAAAAATAAAAATAAAAAAAAGAAATCAATAAGATCAGTGGATCTGGGGGCAGCTCTGTTGCAGTAGAAGAAACTCTAGACTTGGAGTAAAAGAGTTTGAGTTCAGTCCCTTGCCTTCCTACATAATAGTTCATCTGTGGACAGTACTCTTTAATTCCTATAATTGTTGTAATAAATAAATTAATATGTATGAAAGCACTCATGATGGGGCCTGGCATTTCATCTGACTAGATGACTATAGGTTCTGAATTTGGAAGTTGAAGTCAACAAAGGGACATAAGCGACATAGGACCACGCATGAGAAAAATAAATGAGAAGGAGATATTAATACGATAGGAAGGAAAAAAGGAGATGGGTGAAACATGGCGAGTATTTGTTGGTATCGTTTTATGATAAGCATTACCATTTACACTTAAAAAGATAAATGCCACTGAAAATAACATGAAAATAGCCATGTAAATGTAGATCTTCTATTGGTCTGATAACAAAACCAGAATCATTTGATGGATCAATAAGTTCATCTTACTGACAAAATGTCTGTCCATACCTCCAGAATCGTAAACATGGTTTGAATTTAGGAAATGCATCCACTCTAAGGAGATATCAGTGATTGATATCATGTAATCACTGATTACAATGTATTAAAGGAGTATTCAGTCCTGTTCCTAAACATAGTATTAGCAAATCATAAAAATATTTTTTAAAAAACATTTTATTTTAAAATATCTTTGCAAAACTGTGTTCTATATGCTTCCTTGTTATCACTGATTGGCTAAATAGTTCTGTACTAATTACTTAACTAATTTTCCTTTCTTCTAAGTATCTTCTTTTGTTTTCCATAGAAGAGGAAAATAATTGGATGACAGTCTTCTCATACAAAGGCTTCATAGAGATTATTGGTGTGAAGGGACTCTTACTACCTATAGCAAACTTTAAGATCATTATTTCCTGTGTGAAATAGCCAGGGGTTTTGAGAAAACAAAAATGAGATATACTCAAATTACAGAAGTAATAATGGCAATATATACTTAGTTTCATATAATCCTAGGTATTCAAAACTGGAAAATACTCTGACCATTCGTTTTGTAGAATAGAACACTGAGATTCCAAACAGTTATATGATCTGTCCAATGTCATATTGTACATGATAGGAAGAGTTAGGACTGACTAAAAAAACATGAGGTCACCAGAATCCTTACCCCATGCTTTAAAATAAAATCTGGTGTGAGAGGTACAGCAAATAAGAAAATAGCTCTGTAAGATTAGATGATACGCATGAATTAAGGATAAATTTTCAGTAGAGAGTGCAGATTTTTTTGATTACTATTTCTTGAATTATTGTTAAACAGTCAATACATGTATTTAGAAATTCTGCTGTTGGAATGAATATGACTTGACTTTATAAATAATAGACTCAGGTTTAGATTCATATAAATAAAGAACACAAAAAGATCTTGGAGATTTAGAGGTATTTTAATTAACTGAAGACTTAATCTGTCTATTTTTTAAAAATCTATATCCCCATTAGGTTTTTCTTACTCTCTATTTTGTTGATTCTCACAAATACATAAAATTGAGGCATCCTCAATGAATGTGAAAGAAGAAACCAGGAAAAATTTATACAATAGATCACATTTAAGTGAATTTTAAATTGAGTTCTGAAGTTAACAATATAATTTTAAATATATAAGAAAATAACATTTTGGTACCTACTAAGAAAGTTCAGAAACTAAGACCTATGCATTACTCATGTCAATCACCAGACTATAGCTAATATTTATTGAAATATATGAGTCATTTTTATTATAAGTGAAATTATGATTTTCATCTAATGAATACAGAAAACTTATAAAAATAAAATAAAACAAATAACAAAAGTGATACATAGTTCATAGATGGCATGCACCTGGATAAAATAAGTTTTAATTGCATACTGTGAGAATTGTTGATTAAGCTACTAAGGGATAAGGTGGTACAGAATTCCACCTCTCATTAAGGCAGTACGTTTCTCCTGAGCTATGCAGTGGGAAAAGCCTGGAATTAGGCACAGCTATAGCCAAATCCGGGTACTACAACATACAATGGGAGACTCTGGACAAGTTACTATGCTTTTTGGAGCCTTGCTTTTTTTTCCACTTATAAATATTGGGAATAATAATCCCTATCCTGCAGAGCTACAGTACCGCATAAATGAGCATGTACCTGAAGGGCCCTAGAATAGAGTTTGGCACCATAAGTGTTCAATTATTTTTCTCTCCTGAATAGTCAGCCTGGGTCTCTTCCTATGGTGTTCCACTAATCTGAACTGGGCGTATCCATAAGCTCACCTAAGGTGGATTGTGCCATTTCTGTTCTAGAAAGAAACTTCTGAAAGGTGTGTATTATGCCTGGGGTTGGCCTGCATCTTTCTATCTCTTGCCAGAAGCTTATTTTTGACGTTTAAGTGGTTTAGACAGGAGTGAAGATTTTCCACCTCCCCCAGCCACCTCCCTCTTTTTTTTGTAAGCAGTGCTTAAAATAGGAAGGTGGGAAAAGAAATTTGGTGATGTTACTGATACTTGTTTGGAACTAGAATGGAAAGTCAGAGTAAGTAAATATGAAAACACATTTGATTATTCCCTTAAGGTAGGATGTGTACCTAAGCCAAATTGTCATTTGTTCACTTTCGTCTAAGGCATATTAATAACATTTAAATTTAAAACAAACAAAAGAGAATTGCAATTCCCCTATATACCTAGTCTAGAAAATGGTTTTTTGTTTAAGAAAAAAAGCAGAACAAAGCAAAAAATAAACAAAAAAACAAAGCTGGATTCTTAAGTAAAATATCACCCACAGGAAAAAAAGGAATCTGTTCATACACACAAATATTGCTAATTTCTTTAGATAATTTTTTTAAAAAGTGAGTATTAGACACTGGGTTATAATTTATTATCTTACATTTTTATTTTACAACTTTCCAGTTCAATTTAAGGGAAGAAAGCTGGGATTCATTAGGCAAAGCATGGCCAGTGCAGTCCAATGTCACTATCAGTGCTGTAACAATGCATGGGCTACCACACTGGTTCACAGTCTACAATCACTTCCAGTCAATGAAGCCTGTTCCTGACTTATCAGTGCAAGAACTACCCACTACCATGGATCACCTGAACAAAGACTGGGTTTAGACAAAGTATTATTCTATCTTCATGTTTTGGCATGAAGTCTACCCACTTTATTTCTAACAATCAGCTACATTTACAAGTCTCTTAGGATATAGGTGTGTTATAAATGTCAAGATGAAACCTGTTGATACATACAGTGAATATCATTCTCAGACAAGGAGGCACTATTATTCAGAGTATAAAAATTTTTTTTAAATCCTTATAAATAAACATTAATCAAATGCAATATATAAATAATAGATCCTATCTATACAATAAATTTCTAAGGACAAAAATGTGTCATCATCATTTTTCCATAGTTAGCAGTTGTTCTTCAATTATGGCTTTCCCTACTGAAAAGAGTCACACTATGGCCAGATAACTTTATCAATTTCTGTTTGCAGTAATGAAAATCAAGAGTGACAGACACAGACCCGTTCATATTATTAGGTTTCCAACAGAATGATATACTATTGAAATGATTGAACTTCTTGTAAATCATACTACTTGCTTAGACAAATGAAATTCCAAGCTCTTCTGCCACATAAAAACAACAGAAACAAGGAGCCTCTGTTAATTGCAAGTTTGCAAACACTTTTTGAATAGAGAACTGAGACAATAATGGAAGATACACCCATTACCTTCCTTCATTATTGCCAAGTAAAGCCAAACTCATGAAATCTCTATTCTCCAGGTAAACTGCAGTGGGCTAGTGGGCCCATTACTGGAAATGCCCAGTCTTAACAATGACTATACAACAAATATAATTTTTCAGAAAGGTATTTGATTTCAACTGATTAACTTCCGAGTGTAGTTTTGGAGAGAAAAAAGGCCAGCAGGTCCCAAGACACTTTGCTCAGTGATTTTAATTGTTTTGTGCTTTAGAAGTTAAGAAGACCCCACCAGAGACTGATAATGTAAACTAAAGGAATGTAATAAGGAATCTAGTCTCCCTGGAGAACTAACAGGAAAAAGGACACATCTTTCTCACACCACTTTAAATGTGCAGGGAAATCAGAAGAGTGTGAAAGCACTTCATAGACCTAATGCAGTGACATGCCTATGTGGACATGTATCCAACTGGTTTAATCTTAGCACTGCTTGAGTCTTGAAACATACCCATGCAAAGGTGCAGAGATATGCATAGAAATTACCTTCGAACAGATTGAATTTATAGAATGAAAACTGGCTTTTGAAATCACTTCAGACTTTTTATACCACCTAAGGCCCCAGATAATATCTTTCTGTTTCCCTTCCCACATGTCTACCTAGCTAACTCTTATTCTACCTTCCAGATTTGTATCACTTAGCCTCTATTCCTTTGTGACTACCCCACCAGGTCCTTGGACTGGGCTTCCTTACCATCTGAGTTTCTGAGCATCCTTTCTATGCCCCTGTTCATATCACTTATCAATTATGGCAAAAGCTGTCAGTTTCCTATTTCACAAGAATGATCCCTCCCTTCCTAGAAGAACTGGCATGATTTTCACAATGTCAATGTGCTCAGCCTAGAAGGGGACTGAGAAGTATAAGCCAATTATTCATATCTTTTAGTTTTTTCCACCTGATATTCACTTTCCAAATTTTGCTTGCCCTAGGGTATTGCCATGTGACACACTTCTAGGCAGGGAGTCATTAGGTAGGAGAAGTTTGTTGGAGGGTTTCCAAGGAAATCTATTCTTCTGGTTTTAAAAACGTAATAAATAAATTATCTCTCTTTTTACAGACTACATTCTGCCTTAGAAGACAAAGTTAATATGTGGAACTTGAATCTAGTGCAGCCATATTGAAACCAACAAGAGGAAAAACAAGGTGACAGAGTTGAAAAACAGAAAACATTCAGACCTTCATGACATAAACTGCTATTAAACCAATTCTGAAACTGGGTATAATCAACATTCTTGTTAAGTAAACAAGAAACGTCTATATGGTTTAGAGAAATCTGATTTATTTTATTTGCATATATTTCTTTAATGAGAGAAACACTGAATTTAAAAGCTTATGTAAGAATATGTTCATTAACATACCTAATATCTATGTTATTGTCATTAAATTGTATTATTACTGGTTACATAAAGTAAATATCAATATAACTTAGATTAAAGATTTACATCCATCCTCCTAATTTAAGACTTTGAAATTATAATGATCACAATCTGATTGTTGATTGACCTGGATCTTCGATTTATTAAATCATCTTAATGGATGTAGCAGGGATGCCACTATTAAATGTGTAGTATGTTAAACTTACCTCTGCTGAAAAATTCTGTTTCTCAGCATTTTAAACTGAAATAATGTTAACTGTTAGCTTAATCATGCAAAATGCACTTAACATAATAGTAAGCAATGAAAAATAGAAGTTGTTTATCACATGGATAGAGTGACAGAGATAATAAGCAAAAGTTAATCTACATTATGCCCTTATGTGTTTTAAATCAGCTTTCCAAATTGATTATTTATTTTTAAATAAATAATTATTCATTTAAATAAATAAATTAGCTATTTATTTTTATCAAAATGTGCTGGCAGTTGACTAAAATCATACTACTACTAATACCCTTTAACGAAATAAACTCAAATGTCTCTTTCTCTAAATACTATTTAACTAACAAAACACTCTGTCCTCAGGCAAAATAGCTTCTAGAGATATAACAGGTGTATTAAAGAATGAAAAATGCTCAAGAAATACTGGTAACTTTTAAGAGAAACTATCATAGAAAAGGCGGGTAAAACCACCTTAACATGTACACTTGTAATTTCAACAAGTGTGAGAAATAAGCAAAATATACTTGCAACTTTATACAAACTACATATATATATTTTATAGTTATCATTGAGACTTGTTAACACACTACCTGGACTGGACTGTAGCAGCAGTTCTCAAATATTTTGGTCTCAGGAGCTCTTTACACTCAAAAAATCTGAGGACCCTAAAGAGCTTTTGTTTATGTGTGTGTGATATCTATCAATATTTACTATGTTAAAATTAAACAGAAAAATTTAAAACACAAGAATACCAAGTTCACATCCAATTAGTGATCAGAACAATGAAGCCATCACATGTGATGCAGTCTTTGGCAAACTCCTCTCTACACATGACAGAATGATGGTGGTGAAGGCAAAGAATGCCTCAGTCTTATTGTGAAACAGTTTTGACCTTCCAGACCCCCAGAAGTGCCCAGCCCTTACTTTGATAATCACTGGACCACAGTAATAGGAGGGAAAATTGGAGTAAGATGAATAGACTCAAGTTTCTGTGAAAGACACTGTTTTTCAGGCAAGTATACAAAGGGAACAATTGATTGGACAAAGAAAGATAGAGACAGATATTCTAGCAAAAAGCCTGCAACATGGAAAATGCCTTTTGTAATTCAGTTTGTGGCTGGCAGTGCTTATGGGACGGGTACATTAACTGTCATGAAAACTGTTAGATGACTCAGTTATCTAAAATAGACTATCTGATAAAAGTTAAGACTTGCCTTGAAGTCAAATTTTATCTGACAGAAAGTAGAAATAAATAGAGCACTGCTTACTCCTAGCTTAATTCTGATAAGCAGGGAAAAACTGATGTTTGTTTATGTGTAAGTGACAGAAATCTTCGAAAGACATGGGCTGCTCATATTTTAAATAATAAAGAAAATAAACTACTGTCAGATGGGAATTTTAGATGAGCAGAGTCCAACATTCCTAGGAATAGAAACAGTTTTACTGCCAGAATTTTTGAAAAGTAGGACTAATATGGGAGGGAGGAGACCCTAAAAACAAAAATATACTAGTATAAGTGTATAGAAAGCTAATGAAAAAGAAGGGAGGCAAGGCTCTTAAAAAATTAGATTCAGGAAGAGATTGATGACCTCAGAACTGTGAGTAAATAATTAAGTTAAAAAAAAAAGAATGAAGCAAGCAAGAAAAGAGGGATAGTAGGAAGGAAAAGAAAGTAAATGAAATTTACTGGGTCAGGGCATGAATAATTAAGTTTAAACACATCACTGAGATGCATAGTGTAATTGTAAACTGTATAATTGGCATATGCTGTTTTAATAAGTTTCTTTTTTGAAACGAATGAATCTTTTAATTTTCTTACTTGCATCTCTCTCTTCAATGACCTTTGCTTTGCTTTGCTACTTTGAGCTGATTTAAGTTTTTATCAGATTAAGATATATTCTCTGTCAGTTATGAGTTTTATATGAATTTTAGGATAAATTGTGGAAACTTTCTTGTTTATAACTACAATACTGTAAAACCAGATTTATAGTCCATCTTCCTTCCATTTATTTATAGCTTGCATGCTATTTAAATATTATAACAGAAAGAGATGTTTTAAAAGCAATCAACTATCACAGGTATCACAGACACCTGGTAAAGATGAACAAGAAATTTTCAGCAAATTCACTGATCCTAAAACTCAATAAAATTGGAAGGAAATAATAATAGCTATTTTCTGCCTCATTTCTATTTGCTCTATTTTTTTTTCCTTTCTTTCTTCTCCACACCCGGATTCAATCGCCTACTGCACACTCTGCTTATCATCACTTCTCTTTATTCCTTTATAAACCATTTAACCTAGCAGTCAGTTTCTAAGATGTTGGTTGCAATAAGAAACTACAGCAAATAACTGGTGGTTTCCATGATAGCAAAATTTGCATTACAGCTTATAAATGCCTCTTCCTTTGCAGAGATACTTAACTGGACTGAACAAACCATTTTCCACAGCACACTTCCTCCCGAATGCATAGGTTGTGTAACTGGGCACCGACCAAAGGATTTGCAGGAGAAAATAAAATGTTTTTATCCACAGATCCCCTGAATGGAAAACAGATTATTTAAATGTTATAAGGAGAAGGTGCCAGTTATTCATCTCTGTTGGTCTGAAGGAGCAAAGAAAGGTGGAGGTTGTCACTACACAGCTGCCTCAGGTGACTGAATACAAACTGAAAGTGTGTTAATAATGTAGTGACTTTGCTCTGACCTTAAGGGGGAAATGTTTGTGTGTACCTATATCAAGGCAAAGATTGTTTCTCCCTTTTGTGCTCGATACTTTCTTAATCTAACAGATAACCTAAACTTTGGACACATAAATAGAATGGTGGTACATCTTCGTTTCTCCAGGATGGAGCTTGTTTATAACTGGTAAACCAGAGTAATTATCATTGATGCCCTTATTACTCCCACAAATGTCAAAGTTTGGAAGCTAAATTATACAGAAAGTTTACATATAAGGGGATAGATTTGGAATGGAATAAGTCAGGGAGGAGGTGATGCTAGAGAGAGATTATTTTAGTGAATGGCCAAAATCTGTTCCAAGATTATATAACCAGAGGGCAGTTTTATAAGGAAGTTAGTTGACTCTCTTGCTGCTTCCGGAATGCAGGTTTGTGGACAGGGAAATGTATAATGGGTTTCTCTCCCACGTAGGAAAAAAGAGAAAAATGGCTGCTTCAAGGAGTGAAAGCCTTGGATTGAGGATCAGATTAATGCAGTGGAAACACATGGGCTTTGGCATCTGATGAATGTGGTTCAAGTCTTTGTTTTGACAAGTAACAGCTGTGAGACTTGGGTGAGTTTTAATTACTCTTGCCCTAAGCCCCAGATTCTTCAGCTGTAAACAGGATAACTAAACACACCTTACAGGATTGCTGGGAAGTTTGCAGATGGTATTTGTGGCCCATACAAGTCAATGTACAAACTGCTCCTATTACTGTTAGGATCTTAGCCCACGTCAAACAGTACTAATAACCAATATCTATTGTACACTTCCTGGAAATGAAGTCCTGTCTTAGGCTCCCCACTTTAATTATGTAACCTAAGCTTCAAAAGAGTGATTATTATCTGTTATTTACCCATGAGAACATTGTGCCTCAGAGTTTACAACATATCCATCTTCACGGGGCTAATTGGCCAAGATAGGATCACAGTTTAATTCCGATTAAATCCAAAGTTATATCCTTAATCTCTGCATTACTTAGAATTTACACCCTCTAAGGAGAACTGTGTGGTTTTGTTCACCACTTTATCACAAGTGCCTGGACAGTGCAAAAACAAAACCATAACAAAACAAAAAACAAAAAACAAAAAATCCCCTCCTAATCCTAACCATGTAATTGTTAATGACAGTAAAATACATAGATATTATTTATATAAATGCCACAAAGTTGTAGATTCTTATATTTTTCATCTAATATTGCCAATTTTTTGTTTAAAATACATATGAGATTTTTAGCTACAGGAAAATTTCTATTTTCCATGATTCAGCAAAACCATATATAGTGGTTTAGAAAGAGGCGACTAAAGAAAAGCACAAAACAGAGTTTATATGCCGTCTCATGAACAGGGCACAGATCTCATTTGGAGCCCAAAGACACACTGAAAACTCATTTGAGGGTAAACCTTTCCACTGGAGCAATGTTCTCCTATTAAAGGACTTTAATCATTTCTTCTCAGAGATGGGGAACTTCTCAAAGTTTATGGTGTTATGATACAAACAAAACAATGAAAAAAGCCACAGTAAATATGCTCAAGTGTAAATATATCCGAGAGAGAAAAAAACTTTGCAAGAAGAGGCTTAGGAATGCTCTCCGACAGAATCTATTTCTTCTAAACTATGCTCACCCTTGCATGCTAAATACTGCATTCAATATAAAGGACCCAGGTTTGGACTCACTAACAGAGAGCCATTCTTCATCTCTGGAACTCTACTCTGTAACACTGCAGCAGAGGGCGGACAGCTGTGGGGTCCGCCCTTCGGTAGAATTCATTTCCCAGTAGCTATGGGGGTATTTTTGTCTCTTAATGCTATTGCTATAAGTGTGATTTCTGTTTAGGTAAAAGATAATTTGGAACACTTCAACAAATCCTATCTTAAATATTTCATTGTAGCATCTATGACATTGATGGGAATATTGGTTTCATTTTCTCATTCCAAATTATTAGAAAACAACCTATGGTTGTCACTAATTTTTAACATGAAAGCTTGATACGTTGAGTATTTAGCATGAAGACCTGCAGTCCATCAGTTTTGGTAATCCTGAGATTCCTGACAATTAAAAATAAAAGAGTACATTTGTAGCCACTGAAACAAAACGTCCCTCAGATGGCTGCCTTATCATTCTTAAATTACATGTACCTGTTTAATGAAATTTTATCTAAGTAGTCTATCATATGTCAGTATTTTAAACATTGCTAAGGAAAATAAAAGTCAAGTTTGCTAGACCACAGTGAGTTGCATAATTGAGACAGACAATTCAGACTTTAAACAAAGTTGGCGTTGAAAATATCCAGAATTGAAACAGGTCTTTTATTGGCAGGGGTCACTTTTGAAGGGCAGAGAAGCAGCTGAAACTAAGGTATGGTTAGTTATGAATTGTCCACATACCATTTTCTTGACAGGGGCTGCAAAATTTAAAATGCTGTTAAGTGTAACGGGAAGAACTATTTTGCTGGACATGCATTAGCACACAGAAGGGATAGATAAGATAGAATAATGGGAAAACACATGGATAAGGTTTTGGCTAATATTCTTTAAAACTCTGGAAGGAGTAAAACATAATTGTGACTCGGTCTTAATTTGCTTTACTTTAGCTAAATAGTAGAACCTACTTTAAACACTTGGATGCTTCCTTGTGAAGGTCTAATTGCTCTGAGTCTTGAATAACCACATACAGATGCATACAATTTTTCTATTCTTTCCTTCCTCCCTTCCCCACTCTATTCTTTCCCCTCTTCTTGTTGTTCTTTTTCCTTTTTTTTTTTCTTTTTTCAAATCATAATTATGGGGGTCATGCACACTAAATTATTGAATAAGTTTAAGTTGAATGGCAGTAAATAGCAAACATTTTCCTGCTTCAACATTACAATTTCTGTTTCAGTTGATGAATGTTAGCTTTTGAGGTTTTCCATATAAAAGAAAAAGTCTGTACTAACACATAAGGAAGAAAATCTTCCTACTTCGAAATTTATAGAAACATATTTAAGAAATTCTGTGAAGTAAAGCAGATAGTACAGAAATTCTTTACATGTAAAGATTAGGTAATATAATGGAAGGAAGACAGAAAGGAATAAGATGGAAGGTGAGAGAGAGGAAGATATTAAAATTTGGATGAGTACATGTGTGACTGGGTTATGTAGAAGCAGAGAGATTTAATGCTTGAATACCACACAGATTTTGATAAATGAAGATAAGAAGCCAGGAAGCAAGAGAATATACATAAATATGAGAAAATAAATACAGGGCTTATAATAATTTTTTTTCTATATTCCAATGGAAAATGTCTTTAACATTATGTTCTCTTCCTATGAACTCTGTGGTCTTTTAAGACATGATTTAAGTATTTCCTTTATTTCAAAATCTAGTTTCATATATCAGATTTAAATATTTAATATTGTACTAATTGTTTTTTTCCCTATTTTTTCCTATTACAGCATATTTTGCAAAGACAAACTCTATAAGGCTAGAAATTCTCTTCCACAATCAGGTTTACCATGAACAGTGAAGTTTCCAACCTTTTCTGCAACTAAACATCATCACAAATTCTTAGCTCCAGAGTTTATCTCTTTTCTTAGATGTTCCTTTAATTTGTAGCCAGCACCAAAGATATTTTTTTCTAACATATGCATCCTGAAAATTGCAATCAACTGGATTAAACAATCCAAGTATTATAATAATATTTAAGTCTAGACCTAGGTTCCCAGGCGATCCATATATTCAAGATTATCCAATTTTTTATTGCTGAATCATGAATGTGAAATGGGTAGCAGGACCTGATGGTGACATCTGTGCTTCTATCTCTGGCATTCAGCAACGTCAGTATCTAATAACTTAGTTAGTCCCATTGGTCTAAGTACAACTTGCCCTGCCTCAAATCCCTGGCAGACACATATGCCTACTCCATATTCTGAAAAGTTAAACCTGGCAATCCTATTTTAAGGTTCCCAGTAGCCACTAACAGCAGTGAGAAGCAGCAGCAGGAAAGAATGAGCTTTGTCTTCCCCTCTCCTAAGCAGATGGTTGGCTAAGACTCGCTTCACACAGGGAAATCAATTTTAGATTTTTAACTTGGATACCAAGTAATAAACCACGACTGCCAAGTATGAGAAAAGTAGCCTCTGCATTGATTTCTATCTGTAATGATAATAATGGAAATATGAAAAATAATATTGTATTTCAGAAATCATTTATTCTCTTTTATTAAAAAAGAACCTCAGTGGTCTTCCCTGGTGACGCAGTGGTTGAGAGTCCACCTGCCGATGCAGGGGACACGGATTCGTGCCCAAGTCAGGTAAGATCTCACATGCCGCAGAGCAGCTGGGCCCGTGAGCCATAGCCGCTGAGCCTGTGCGTCCGGAGCCTGTGCTCCGCAACGGGAGAGGCTACAACAGTGAGAGGCCTGCGTACCGAAAAAAAAAAAAAAAAAAAAAAAGAACTTCAGTGACATTAAAAGAATGATATTTTTAGGAAGGCTACAATGTGGAAGTGTGGCTCTCCACCTAAGTATTAGCATTCTAACATAGTTTTACAATGCTCAAACCTGTTGGGATAGTGCAGAATAGGAAATTATAATGACAAGCAACTAATTTTTAGATATAATTCCAGAAGTAATGCTGAATATTCCTGAGTGGTCACCAAAAACTACAGCGTGTGCCAGTGTCACTTTCTGATTATTTTGCTTAGTTATCGTGGCCACTTTCAGAGCCAGAAGTTACTGTTCAAAATGAATGATTTCTGGTGTTCCAGAAAAGTGGAAGTCCAGAGATCTGGGAGCTGACCAACCACTGCAGTCTTACCCAAAACTTTTGCTGAGCAGGTCAGCTCCTGCAGGACAGAAAGCTTCTGAACCTGGGGAAGGAAGGGGTTTAAGTGAAGGGCTGACTGTCACTCACTGAATGGGTCCCTTCTGAATAGATTATGAGCTGGAATCATACAATTCTTTTTGGCTTACAAGTTGAGTATCAGCTACCTTAATGGAAAATAAAATGCCCATATCTTTTTCCTAAGGAAGATGAAAGAATTTTAATTTTTTCCCTTCTTCTCAATTGCCAAAGATCTGGAAAAACTTCTGACTAAGAAATGGGCTGTATGAGTAGTATGATGGTCTAAAACCCACAAGTTCCAAATAAAAGTGAATGACCTAACTCCTGACAGAGTTCTTCAAATCCAACGCTTGCTTCTGTTAGTCCCTGCAATGGTATTAAGTAAAATTTAAAAGAAATAAAATTCATCAGTATTTTATTTTATTTTCCCTTTTGATTTTGATCCAAATGTCCAAAACTTAGATTGTCATTAATGCAATTGATATTCTTTAAGCATATCATTAGGAAAAAATATTTTGACCTTCTCAATGACTAGGGAGGTCTACCTGAAGGCTGACATCAGTAGAAAACTTTCCTTAAGTTGGATGAACTGAGTAATCACTTCTTGGTTCAGTGATGTAAAGAAATAAATTTTTCTTTGTCTGAAATGTTACAGAAAAATTCCTGAAGTGCTGACAATTGCAATTTTGAAGACCTGGCTAACATGTTTGACTTTGACCAGTGAAAATAGATAGATAGATAGATAGATAGATAGATAGATAATCAGATAGATAGATAGATAATAGATAGACCCTAAAATAAACATTTTGGAGGCAGTGAGGAAGGGAAATTCAGTACCTGCATATACAAAAAATCAATTTCTTTTCTGAAGTATGTACAAATTTTAGTCATTTAAGGTCAACATTTTCTGAATGGTTTTATTTCAATATTGATCTAGACAACTACTCACGCAACAGTGGATACCAAATTCCAATATCATTCACTAGAATGGGGGTTGCTCCCATAGAAGCAGAAATATCAACCTGCAGATTATTTTCAAGTAGTCACTTCTCCCTTAAAACAATAAACAAATACCATGATCTACATTTGGATCATAAGGATATATATCAAATAATTTTCTGCTGTTGAACTATTCCTGGGAGAATATATGTATAGAACTGTCAAGTCTAGTTTGACAGCAAATATAAACAGTTGGGGCCCAGTACAAATGGCATCCAAAACTCAGAGTTATAGTATCTTACGGGGGACATCACTAACAGGCCCTTTCCTTATTAGCATAAATGTAAACCAGGAAAGACAAAGATTTTTTTTAATGTGCCTTTCTTTAGTAAGATTTTCTTTATTTGTTACTACATTTAGCATAGAACTCATAAAGCCATTTTTATCTATGTATAAATTAAATAATCTCTTTAATTTTAAATATTACTTTGTATTCCCTCAGTATTAGATAGATAATTGGTATCTAGAATATAAGATGTAGTCAGATAATTGAACAATGCTATTAAGTTACATTCTATTTTCCTCAAGCTAACAACATTTCTGTACCAATCCTGGTGTCCAAACTTATATTCAATTTTAGTATTTTAGTTGCTTCCCTTTGGCCACTGCTCAATTTTTGAGTAAAAATAATCTGGCATGATGTTGACTGAAATGAAGCCTGGATGTGGTAAATTGCCCTAGATACGTAAAATGTTTTATGGGGAAGTTGAAGGAACTGCTTGAGTTAGACAAACACACAGGGAATAAGTTCATTATTTGCCTCACCTATGCAGGAAAGGACATTTTCAGTGGGCTCTGCAGAGATGTGGATTAACAAGCCTTGTTACTGTTAATAAGCATCGTGTGTCTAATTCCAAGCACATTGTTCTTCAAGTTGACACCTACATATTGGACTTAAACTGTCACAAGACAAGGGAAAAAATGTAAGTATTCATAATTCATTCCCCATCTTTCCATATGCCCATTTACTTATGATCACAAGGATATAGTTGTTTATTTTAAAATACTTAAATTGCATTTAAATAAAGTAAAAATGAAATCATTGCAATGTTTATAGGTTCAGAATTATTTAGTCATATACTTTTCTATGAATATCCATATACCTATATGCCATAAATTTAATATATAAGCAACTGAAAAGCTATAGATATTCCTTTTAGACTAAAATATCTATTCCAAGAATTCTCATGTTATTGACTATATTTTGTTTGAAAAATCTTTGTTCAGAGAGTTCCCTAGGGGTCCAGTGGTTAGAACTTGACGCTTTTACTGTCATGGCCCAGGTTCAATCTCTTGTCAGGGAGCTAAGATCCCACAAGCCACACAGTGTGGCCAAGAAACACACAACAACAACAAAAACAAAAAACAAACTTTTTAAAAATCTGTAATAAATTGAGGAGAAAATTTTTTTTGTGTCTCTAAATTAATGATTGACCTCTGATGTGGGGCAAACCAGCCAAAAACAAATGTCCCTCTAAACAGTATAACATTTCCTAATGCAGTTTCACATACTCAGTCTCAGATTTTAAACTGTCTCACTGGTATCTAATCTTAAAATGTGTTTTTTTTTCTTATATAAAATTCTTCTCTAGATTAATAGATAGAAAAGGGGCTTTTCTTCAAACACCTGAAAATTGAATGCAGAAAAGTACATTTCTAACTTAAAAGATTAAAAAGAAGACTACATTGAAGAAAGTTAAAGACTAGACGTGTGTTATGCAGCTCATTTATTTTCATCTCTTTCCTAACACTTTAAATTTCACTCTGCAATTTGGGACAGATTTGATCAACTTGCTTTCATGTGTGAGTGTTTTTTCAACTGCAATGAAAATAAATAAATGGGTTTGGTTTTCTATAAAATTGTGGAGATGTTGACTTAACTACAACAGTTATTTACTTTGACATATGTCACACTGTACAGCTCTTATAGAATAAAGTATTGTCTGGTTTTCCAAAGTTTACATGAAACTCTTGAGTCTGCCTCAGCTTCCTTATATCAATAAAACCCCTTTTAGACAGAAAGGAGAGTAGGTCTCTGCAATGGTTCCCTTCTTGTTAGAGAACATTTGGCATGACAAAAAACCACCAGAGGGTATGGATTACTTTATGATCCTGAGGAAGATATTCTGATTTTAACTGTATGGAAACATACATATATTTGCTTTGTACACTTGATCTCTGTACGGTCTATGAAAGTTGTTAATGAAGTCCAGGAGTTAAAAAAGCTTAAAGGCTTAAAGCTGTTGCAGGATGCCACTAAACAGGGCCAAAATGTGGAACATATGTTATTTCTGAGAGATAAGTCTTACCCATGTGATCAAATTACTTGTATCACTCTTCTCACTATAATTTGTTGTCAGCTTTGGAACTGTAATATTTCAACATGAAAGCTTTTATGTAATACTTTTTATTTTGCCCCCCAGAACATAAACAGATTTGAATTTCAAAATAGTAAAAATGTTATGGATGCATGAACAAAGCCAAATGCATATCTGCTTTCCTTTGTGAATGAATAGACTTATGAAAATAGGAAAAAAAAATCTGACATCTAAAAGCATAAAAATAATACATTGTAAAAAGAACTAGCATTGCTCAGAGGAAGATGCATATAACTTCTTAGCCATCTACATGGTATTAATGGATGAAAAACTTGATGCTAAAAATATGAATAAGAAAATTTGATAAGACTGGGTAGAACCAAATGTAATATCTGGGATTAAATTTTTAAAATAGACCAGCTGAATACATTTTGGAAGTTAATCTTTTAAAAAGAGATAGCATTCTGATTAAAGAGATCCTTAAATATCAAACAAAACTAGGGTCCGCCTCCAACATATTTCCACCTTCCACTTCTCACTCCTCTTATCTCATTACTATGCTTTTCTTGTTTAAGTGAAAATAATTTTCCTATGAACTAAAAGCTCTAGTGAGTGTTTATAGTGGAAACAAAATCTGCCAAAATGCCTCCCCAAAATCCATCTGTTCCAGAAAACATTTCAGATTCACTGACCACCTACTCCACATTACCACACTTCCAATTCTGTCCATGTTATAAAAAATGTTATCTTTTCTTAGGTAGAATCCACTGCATATCATTTCCCACCACCCACAAGTAAATTCTACTATAACTGCTTAGGTAGTAACCAATGTATAACAACTGTCAGATTATTTTGCTACAGAATGCTCTAACACTTCCTGACTACTGTTATCTTACATTCTCTCATCCTCTGTCTTTCTTCAGAAGACACTTTCCATTTCCCTCTCACCCTCATTCAACTTTGCAGAAAAAGGACATATCATCTTAAAGACAGACAGATAAGAATGCTAAGAATATAAAATAGAGACAAAAAATAAAAGAGATATAAAAAAAGAAAAACTAAGGGAACTGAAAGAAGCATCACTCTTACACCTCATCTTTAGATTCTAAAAGATAAATAATGTAAATGTAGTATAAATATAAGATTTGTTGTCCTAATATACTAAGAGGCTGTAAATCAATTTGTATAAGATCACACAGTACTTCTCTTTTTAAAGAATTATAAGCTGTAAGAATGGACTTCTAATATTAGTATATGCTTTTCAGAATATTTCTGAATTATTGTCAGGATTTTTTACTGATTTCCCTTTGAAATCTGGACTCTAACAAAAATGTTAACAGATGTGAAAACAGAGGAATGCCTCATTGTTATCTTCTAAGTGTTGTTGCTTCAGTGAATTCTAAGCTGTTTTAATAGATATTGCTATTTTGTTGGGGTGGAGGGAAGGAATTTTTTTTTTAAATGAATGACAATGGCATATGGAATACAACCTTTTGTGTGTTTTTGTTTTCATGGGTACTCCAAAAGAAGTGTGACTTGAGAATTCTGGAAACATCTTCTCTTTTGATGGTGTGATTCAAAGTTGAAAGAAGATAACATCTGGATACTGTTGGCAATTTATGTGTTCCGGGTAGAAGTATATGTTACTAGTTCAAAGAAGAACAGCTTATTAAACAAAACAAAACAAAACAAAACTTAAAAAAAAAAACTAAAAAAAAAGGAATCACAGGAATTTCTACAAATTCTGCTCAGGTCATATCCAGGACTCCAAAAGTCTACTGATTGGGCAGATCTCAAGCTGTATTATTATCCCTACTTTCTTCCAAATATCTAATTTTCTAAAATTAAATAATGTCCTAAGGCAGAATACTATCTTCAGAAATCAGAGTTACAATGCACATTGCCCTGAATCTGTATTAGTTTATTAAATTTGGCAGACGGACTTTGCAACAGTGAGTTATCATGGGTGTGCACTTCATAGAGGTCCAGGTAAGCAGGGAAGCCCAAAAGGAATGTTGCCTGGATGGCAGAAGCAACAGGCATTAACAAAGTTGTGGGCTTCACACTTAGAATTTTATCAGCAACAATGAATTTGATAGTCTAGTTTCTCTTCTGCATTGATCAGAGACCACTGGGACTATTGTGCTCAGCTCTGGGTGAGAAAGGGAAAACACAGAGAAGACGTCAGAAGATACATTCTGGAAAAACAATCTGAATAGTGTAGGAGTTTATATCAACACTAGAAAGAGGAGATGTGCATCAGGAGAAAAGAAATATCATCAAATTTTTTAAGTGTTATAATGTGGATGAAATATTAGACTTTTTCTGTGTGATCCTGAGTGGGATAAGTGTATGATGATGATAAGATAAATTTTTGCTCGATTTTTGAAAAAAAAAAACAAAACTTTTAACTTAAGTAAGCCTAAGAGAATCGAGTTTCTTCAGAAGTAGGATGAGTTCCGTTCCCTGGTATCATTCAAACATGCTTAGAAGACCACTGGGAGTAATATAAAAAGAATCTAAACTTCATGTCACCTGTAGAGATGGTTTCCTCTAACCCTGAGACTTTATCATCTAGAAACAGACCATAAAATGCAAACCTAAGATATATTAAGTGAGAGTCTGTATATCTGATGATAACACTGCTTATTTCCCATTCCCCTGGAAGCATTCACAATCATCCTGAAGGCATCCCATTACAATATTCCTTGTACACTGGCCAAAGGTTTACATTAAGAAAACAAATACACTTGTATACATTTTTTTTTTTTTTTTGCGGTACACGGGCCTCTCACCACTGCAGCCCCTCCCACTGCAGAAAACAGGCTCCAGACGTGAAGGCTCAGTGGCCATGGCCCACGGGACCAGCTGCTCTGCAGCATGTGGGATCCTCCCGGACCGGGACATGAACCCACATCCCCTGCACTGGCAGGCAGACCCCCAACCACTGCGCCACCAGGGAAGCCCCTACAAAACATTTTTTACATACAAAAAGATGAGGAAAAAGAGAAAGAAAAAGGTCATTAGATCATCAGATTCATCTATTCGTTTAATTTTCCTTTGAGTAAATGCCTCTGTAGTTTGCATGTAAGAGTCACAGGGCTAAATCTATGTATGATCTTCTGCAAGTTTTGAGTAATACCTGAAATAATGCTACTCAATTTTTAAGTACTTATATTATATTGAAAAGTAAAGAAACATCTACCTGGAAACTTCATCAATAATACTTGCAATTAAAGCTAAAAGCAATTACGGCACTTGCTGTTAGACACAAAGGAGTGATGAATACTGCACTATATGTCTTATTTGAATACATTCCACTATCAAACAACACTGATCGCTCTTCCTACCTAAAGAGCTTTGTGAAAGACATAACAAATAAAGATTATTAAGGTTTGACAACTTTGGTCACAGTCAACTTTTTCTTACCAATGCCTTCTGAAGTTGTAACATTTAATGGTGCAGCAGACATATAATTTAGACTGACTCAGTGACCTCCTATCACAAAGAATATATAACTCAAGTTTCCCATTGTTTGCCAATAATAAAAGCAAGAATACAACCAAAACATAGCTAATAAATCATAGGTTTATTTTTAAATATTCCAATCTCATCAAAGACATTTATGTCCAATTTCTGGGAGAAGAAAATCCATCCCAGTGGCTGTAGAGTTTATCCTACCTCCAGAAAATAGAAAAAAGAAAAAAAAAATCCCAGTGGATGTGCCTTTGTTCTACAAGAGTTCTCTTTAAAAAATTCTCCAAAAGCATAAATTACATTTTGGGGATGGAGGTGGGAGCTGGCTAGATGAATATTCAGGTCAGCAAGGTTATCTATCATAGTGCTTTACATTGCATATGTACAGGCCAAACTTTGGGGGAAATAGTTTTTATACTGAATCATTCTGGTTAGAATTACTAGTATTTATGATAAATTGGATGAATTTGGACCTTTACAGATGGTATACAAACTTTAAAAAAAAGTATCCTAAGAAAAATCTGGTAAATGTGTTCTTTGTTGAAGAGACAAGGGTGAATTTTGATGCTCATTAAAAATTCTAAATAGATGCAAAATGGATTAAAGACCAAAATGTAAGGCCAGACACTATTAAACTCTTAGAGTAAAATATAAGCAGAACACTCTATGACATAAATCACAGCAAGATCCTTTTTGGCCCACCTCCTAGAGAAATGGAAATAAAAACAAAAATAAACAAATGGGACCTAATGAAACTTCAAAGCTTTTGCACAGCAAAGGAAACCATAAACAAGGCCAAAAGACAACCCTCAGAATGGGAGAAAATATTTGCAAATGAAGCAACTGACAAAAGACTAATCTCCAAAATTTACAAGCAGTTCATGCAGCTCAGTATCAAAAAAACAAACATCCTAATCCAAAAATGGGCAGAAGACCTAAAGAGACATTTCTCCAGAGAAGATATACAGATTGCCAACAAACACATGAAAGAAACATCACTAATGTTAAAAGCTCAACATCACTAATCATTAGAGAAATGCAAATCAAAACTACAATGAGATATCATCTCACACCTGGTCAGAATGGCCATCACCAAGAAATCTACAAACAATAAGCGCTGGAGAGGGTGTGAAGAAAAGGGAACCCTCTTGCACCGTTAGTGGGAAGGTAAATTGATACAGCCACTATGGAGAACAGTATGGATGTTCCTTAAAAAACTAAAAATAGAACTACCATACCACCCAGCAATCCCACTACTGGGCATATACCCCAGGAAAAACATAATTCAAAAAGAGTCATGTAGCACAATGTTCATTGCAGCTCTATTTGTATTAGCCAGGACATGGAAACAACCTAAGTGTCCATCAGCAGATGAATGGATAAAGAAGATGTGACACATATATACAATGGAATATTACTCAGCTATAAAAGACACAAAATTGAATTATTTGTAGTGAGGTGGATGGACCTAGAGTCTGTCATATGGAGTGAAGTAAGTCAGAAAGAGAAAAAAAAATACCATATTCTAACACATATATATGGAATCTAAAAAAAAAAATAAAAGAGGTTCTGAAGAACCTAGGGGCAGGAAAAGAATAAAGATGCAGACGTAGAGAATGGACTTGAGGACACAGGGAGTGGGAAGGGTAAGCTGGGACGAAGTGACAGAGTGGCATGGACATATATACACTGCTAAATGTAAAATAGATAGCTAGTGGGAAGCAGTCATATAGCACAGGGAGATCAGCTCGGTGCTTTGTGTCCACCTAGAGGGGTGAGATAGGGAAGGTGGGAGGGAGACACAAGAGGGAGGAGATATGGGGATATAGGTATATGTATAGCTGATTCACTTTGTTATAAAGCAGAAACTAACACACCATTGTAAAGCAATTATACTCCAATAAAGATGTTAAAAAAAAAAAGGTCCATCAGGCTAGAATTGTAAACTGGAAATAAACTTAAAAAAAAAAAGAATTCTAATTTCCATCAAATCTTATCAGCAATAAAAAATGGCATTTTTTTAAAGGTCTACACCTCACTAAGTAATTTTCCCTAAATTTTTACTATTATCTTAAAAGTTTACCACATTTAAAGAAACATGTATATTTTAGTATTGATTATACCTTTAATATTTATTAAAATGGATATCCTTCTTTTGTGTGATAAATGTACTAACAGAGTTCCACATTAAAAACAATTCTGAAATATGACCTAAAATTAAAATATTCTGTCATAGCTTCCATTAGAATAATTACTGTCTACTTAATCTATTTTATAAATCCTGATTTTATATATTGAATTTGAAATCAATGAGCTATGTGCTGCCATTTTTGTGGTATTGAACATATGGAAGAACAAGGGAGTAGGTTTTAGTTAGTGTCAACACTAGAAAATTTTACACCATTGCTTTGAAAAGACTAATAAAATGTTTTCTACATGAATAAGATAAATCTAAAACCTCTAAAGGTACTGATTTTTAAGGTTACTAATGTGTGTCATGAACTTGTGAGAAATAACTGTTTAATATATCCAGTAAATACTTGTGATTATAAAGCTGAATTACTACCATGACAGTTAAGTTCTAATTACGTGATCCTTGATTACCTACAGTACATCTTGCCTGCACATTCACTGACAGAATGAACAGAAGCTTTTTAGTTACTTGATGTATTGATATGTTATCTCTCCATTTTCTTTCATTGTTTCCATTTATTCTTCTATGAATGAATGCCCTTTCAAATCCAATTAATCTCATTGATGGGAAACTAAGAGCTCACTGTTTTCAGTAGACTTACCTTTTGTATTAGCTCCAGATAAAGAAGTTTTCTCCTGTCATAGTTGTAAATTTGAAGTAGGAGTCCAGAAATAAAATCTGGGCAAAAGCCCCATTTCTATTTGAATTTCATCTTCACAGAATGGCTCACTTTATTTACTGAAAATTTTGAAGATATAAAATATAATTTTTCCAGCCACCCCAATGCCTATATTTTTAGTATAGTTCACTGAGGATTAAGAGAAGGGTAAACTAGTCTTGTGAAAAAGTCCCACACAGTTGCATCAACCAAGTATATATTCTACCTAATCTATTTTGTTCACAGTAAGCTCAGTCATCACAAAGGGTAATCACTCCTAGTAAATGTCTTATGTTAATAATGATAAAAGAAAATTAACCAAGCTCAATAAAAATGCCAATAGATATAAATAATACAAACAAAGAACTAGCATTATATATTTTAAGTATTCAAACATTATTAAGTACTGAAAACTAAAGCTTTGATATTTTCCTTTCTTCTGGATTATAAAAAAATATTTTATAATATTTTATAACATATAATATAATAAACCATATTTGGCTGTAAGTAGTTGTGTTTTGGGCTCTACTGTTTTTGTGGATATTTTGAAAAAGTTCAACATAAGTTTTGCATACCAGTCTCCATACTAGATGGTGGATCATGTTTCACTACAATCTTTAAAAAAATATCTGATGTTGTTCTCTATAACACAATGCATAGTGGATAAGAAAAACATCACAATGAGTGACTCTAGAAATGTTAGGAAAACTTCCCTTAGGTAAGTCAGGACTAACTTGGATATATTAATAAAGGTCTTAAGAATCAATATGTGTCCTTGCGGAACCTTTAGACCTAAAGGTTCCTTGTGGAACCTTAAATTTGAACCATCAGCTTGACTTACTGTCCCATAGGACTAGACTGAGGTCCTGGCAAGAAATTGTATAGAACGCATATACAATTATAGCACTCTGAACTCCCTCAGGACAGGTCTTAGAACTGTGTCATCTTTTTATTGACAAATAGTAGTCTGCAAATGTAGTGAAATGTAAAAACTATAGATTGCTAATACCTACTTTCAGGCGTGATAAGCTTTTTATCCCCAGCTGCCTCATCAGTAAAGCAGGGTAAAAAATATCTACTACTATAGGGTTACCATAAGCACTGCATACACACACACACACACGTATGCTGAATACATACATACACACACGTATGCTGAACACGCATGTATTCATTCATTCACATATGTATTCATACGTGAATGACTGAATGTATGGGATATGTAAGATTAATGGGTTTGTATCATTCCCAGATATTCCTCCTTACTTTTCATAAATTGTATTATTAAATTCAGGTTTTGGTTTGTCGATCATTTTAATCAATAAAAACGGAGTATTAGCTCATACCTAACAGTAATTAATATATTCAACCTTTTTAAGATGATGTGCCCTAACATTAAAGAAATTAAATTTGCTAAAAATAATTTAAATCTATACATAATCAAAACTAAACATTTAGTGGATTCATGGACATATTTTCATCATGTACAATAGGATCTTAGTCTAAAAGAATGAGTTGAAGAGAGGGAAGAGAATTTTAGTTTCATTGTAGCCCACACATGATTGAATTAGTTCTAGCACAAATAGTTTTACAATAGTGACCTGAAATCAGAAAGAACACCCACTGTGTCCTATTTGCTTTGTGGCAAAATATGTTTATAATACAGTAAGGTTCACTCTGATGTGACTGCAATTTAGCAAAATATAAGATTATACCTAGACTGTAGATAAATAAAACGTTTGAAGAATGACATATATGAGAAAAGTGAGAGAGACTAATAAGAATGTATAAAAATGGTTTTGGTGTACTAGGAGAAACAAGCCAATGTCATTTCCAAAGAAAACGGAATATAAATAAGAAGGGGTAGAAATTATGTGACAAGTAATGATGACTATGTGAACAACAAAAATCTCCTGGTATGACTAACTCTTGTTTTTCATTTCCTTTGATTTTTTTTTGTTTGTTTGCACCAACAGTGCATAAAAAGAATATAACAACAGCAAAAAAAGTTTCCTAATGCAGAACATTTTTGCCAGAATAAATATGTTACAAAAGGAGGTTTGGAGGACACAAAACGCTGAGCTTGAAGAGTGCAAACTGAAGTGCTCCCTCAGAGGGATCTGAACTTGATCTATAAATATCTTCAATGTAACCGTGTGACTAAAGGAAGGACATCATTCATAATGTCAAAAGATAGAAGGACACAGAACAATGGCCTACAGCTAAAGAGGAAAAAGAAAGAAAAAAAGAGTTTTTGCTGGTTATTTTTAAAAAGTTCTTAGGACTAAGGTTTACTGGTTTGAATCACTAGAGACAAGCACACAGTGATGATTGCAGTTCATAGCCAAGGACAGGTTGTTAAAGGGATTAGCACCAATGGTGAAGTTGGCAAGTTGGGATAAGGATCATCCTTAGCATTACAGAGTTAATTAAGAGAAATAATGCAAATTCTAGTGAAACCCAGCAAATATACTTTCATGGACTCATCCCTTCCAGCCATGAGTTAAGCTTATAAGGGGTAAAGTTTCTAAGAACTATACTTTAAGCAGCCAAAATACTCCTCTTGTATGTAAATAGACTTAAATCCACACCCCTGGGCCATTTTACATTCTGTTTCTAGTCAAAGCCACTTCTCTGTTTTAAAAATAGCTGATTTTTCCTTTCTATAAAAGGAATACATGTTTACTACAAAGGATCAGAGAAATAAAGTTTATTCTTAGTTCAACCATGCAATGACAACTACTGTAAGCATCCAGGTTTACATTCACCTATATTTTTTACTAAAGACACACATTTTTACATTTTTTTAAAATGGCATCATGCTGAACATCTAATTTTAACCTAATATTCTTTCACTTAATATATCAAGGGCATAGTTCTATATCAAGAAATGTAATAAATTTGGATCAGAATAAGACTAGGCTAAGTTAAATGTAGAGTAAGAACGAGAGAAACTAGCCCTTCTATTTTCCTCACAGCTGCAAACTTTGGCTCTGGGTAGGCTGTGAGAGAGAGTGGAGAATGCATTTTTAAAGATGTTGTTAAACCCTTCCAGTGAAGTAATAACATGGTATATTAATTTATTCATTCAGCAAACACGTACTGAGTGGCAACCAGGTGTTGGCCCTGAGTTAGTAGCTAAGCAGCACCAACATGGTGACATGTTCTTCTATCAAGGATTTCTCCCTGAATCCTCACCCTGCTATGGATAGCAGGGAACATCTTTGATTCATTTTAACACTAACACCTAGCAGAGTCTTGGAATGCTGCTAAGTGAACTGAACTGAAGGGAGTCATACAAGTAAACAATCATTTGAAATTCAGGGTGCGAAATATGGCAGTGGGGGCCAACTCAAAGTACAGCATAGATACAGAAGTTCTGGGGAGTAAACATAAAAGAACCTTCTTTCTCAAAGTTGGAGAGAAATTTGAATTGTTATTTCCCAAATCATAAGGAGATTAGATGTGGCACTTCACACATTCACAAATTAATTTGCAAATTTAAAGTTTAGCTTTGAGGCATACCTTGGATAATATCAGGTCACTAAAAATTTTTGAACACGTCTTTTCAATAAAACCACAATATATCTTATATATCTTACCAATGATCCTTTCTCAAGAAATTTGGTAACAGTGAATGTATGTAAGTCTGAGGAAATAGGAAGAATAATTTTTCATTCAGTTCACATCTGTATCTATAATAGCTCACAAAGTCCTATTACTAAACATTCTTATTCAAAGGAGCAAAATTTAAGTTTATTTTTTTATTCAACAAGAAAACAAGTTAAAATGTATTTAGCATCTAAGTGTAAGGAACAATAAAAAAATATTTATATATTAGCTCAATTACTTAGTACATCAATGCTATGAAGTAAGCATTACTATCTAAATTTTAAAAAATAGGAAACTGACACATAAATTAGGTTAAATAAATTGATCAATATCCAAAGCTAACAAATGGCAGAGGTGAGACCAAAACTCAAGGAAAATGTTTTTATTCCACTATGCTCCAAGGACCTATTCAAACTCTTCAGTACTTATGTTGATCTATCAACAATATAGGTAGAATTGTAAGTCCACAACTGATATGCATCACATCTCATATTAACAGAATATTTTTAATGCTTACTATATTGCTACTCAAATACCAGTTTAACATGAATATACAAGGGTTTGATATATGTTGATTCAATTTTTATCATAATAAAAGCAGACCCAAAAGGCTTTCATTTCAATGTCTTATATTTCAAAACCAAGATACCCCAAAACACATTAAGTGTTCATTGCCAAAAGCATTGGCAACACTGAAGGAGGCTTTAAAAGAAAAGCTCTGCAAGAACATGGGACATTGCCTTTTAATGACTTCTGAGACTCACTAGGGTTTGTGTCTCAACATTCTCTCTGATGTGGTTTCATAGGGTATCAAAACAAGGCAAGTGGAATGAAAAGCCAATCTAGTCAATGAGCAGATTTCTAATGTTGTTGATTTTGACTGTTAACAATGATACTTAACTATATTCAATTCAGTATTCTCAAATGGTTTCCAGGAAGATGCTTCAAATGGCAAGATTTTTGTGTTGGTTGTGTTCTTAATGATATTGATGATACAACTTTTTCTTCTGTGTAAAATTTCTTTTACATTTAAGCAAAAGTTGGTTTATTTAAACAAATTCTTTCTTCTTATGTGTCATAGTATAAGGAAATACTAGCAAATAAGGTAGATAATATTTATTATCTGAATGTTTATATTTAGGTAAAACTTAATTGCTTAGAACTCTTAAATCAAATGGGAATATTATGCCATTGCCCGGTCTAAAATATCCAATGTACATAACAAGTTAACAGGACCAAGAGAATATGAGACAAGAAGGCTGCATAAAGCTGCTTCTGGGAATTTGTTACAATACCATGTCTGAGATATGCGATAATTTACCTGAGGCAAGTAGAGCATGGGCGAGTGCAAAACAATAGTTAATCACCTGCAATTTTTACTGTAAATATGATAAAAATGTTGATGTCCTTAAATGAAATTCCGTTTCATGAAAGCTGTTACATCACTTATGACTTTTTCAATCTGTAATGTTTAGTAAAATTAGAGGAATTAATGTCTTATTAAAGGCAAGTCAAATGGAGACTTCTTAATTACCAGCGTGTAGCAGGAAGAAAAATGCAGACTTACAGAAGAAAGGACCAAAGAATGTAGTAGGAAAACTCCAATTTTTCATCAATCCATACAGAAAATCAGAGAAGAAGGAAAGATTCTGTATAGAGGAAAGTATAGTTGGAGGAGATGAAAAGATAGAAGAGAAATTCCTAGACTGGGTCCTGTCCTTCTCAGCTGTTGGACCCCTCTTACTGTTAACAGTCTCTGACCCACTCCTGTCCTAGGTGAACATGGGACTGAAGACAGAGGAGAAAGTAAGAAGGCCACATTGTCTACAGAGGTTAGAAACTAAAAATGATAAATTTAGAATGAGGAAGAAACGGTGAATATCATTTACTTTAAGTAGTTATTTACTAAATAGCAACCCACTGGCCTATAGGAGTTCACACAGCTCCCAATACGGTTCAGTTGCTCCCAGGGCATAGATTGTGCACACCAGGAAAACATGGCTCAGTGCTCTCAGGAAGATACCTAATTTAGCACTAGAAAGTAAATTCTGTACTGGAAAAATCCTATATAGTATAAATCATATAAAGAATATATAGTATAAATCATATAAAGAACAGTCTTGGAGCCACAGGAATATTAAAATTCTATTGTTCTTATTAATCTGTGAAATGAAAAGATGCTTAAGTAGGTAATTGTCATCTGAAATGGAAGACAAAACAACATATATTTTAATCAACACACTTATTAAATGTCAATTATAATTTTCATGAACTAAATTACATCAGACTGACTTGAAATAGCAAGCTAGTCAAATGTTAATTAAAAGAATAAATGTTAACTATTAGTTTAATTTTATTGCCTTTGGAGTTTTCAAAATTTTATATTTATGAAATACTAAGCTATTAATCTTTATTTTTATCAGTTTTTTTTTTTTTTCTGGTATGTGGGCCTATCACTGTTGTGGCCTCTCCCATTACGGAGCACAGGCTCCAGACACGCAGGCTCAATGGCCATGGCTCACGGGCCCAGCCGCTCTGTGGCGTGTGGGATCTTCCTGGACCGGGGCACGAACCTGTGTCCCCTGCATCGGCAGGCAGACTCTCAACCACTGTGCCACCAGGGAAGCCCTTATCAGGTTTTTAAAATTAACTAACCCACACATAAAAAGATACTCTTGTAAAAATTATCTTAATTAACATGTAATAAAGAATAATGAAAACCTTCCTTATTTTTCAAGCATTTTATCTATTTCATAAACTAATCTAGAGATCAGAGAATAATGCCTGTATACTAATATGAACAGTTTGTATGCTACAGTACTGGATTCATTTAAATACCCCCTGCCTTTATTTATAGTAGTTGAGAACCTGAGTTTCCATCAATTGTAATGCTATAATTCTTATTACCTGATATTAAGTATCCCACTCTATTCATTAATGTGCCACGTATTAAAAATATCATTTAAACATTAGTTCCATTCAAGTTTGCCCGTATTTAAGTGAGATAAAGTATATTTTGTTTTTATATGCTCTCAAATTAGAAGTCTCTCCTTTTGTAAATGTAATATTAAATTAGAGTGCTAGTCAAATAAGTATTTTCCCTGGTAAAAATTGAAGGAGTGTTAATTAGACTTTCACAATTGGATCTTTATTTCAATGATGTTAACTGACCTTTTGTTTGGATAATTTTGTTTGAAACCAATAGAGCAGATAGATATTATCCATGGTCAAGAGGCAATAATTAATTTTATAGACCTAAGAGTAAAGTACAGTAATGTTGATAAAGTTGGTTCCAATGCCAATTTAATTTAAAGTGTATATGAGACGTAGAAATATATAAAATACAAATTATCAATATAGTCTGTGAAAGTGGTTGGAAATTTCAAGAAGTGTGTCAAAATCTATAAGGAAGCCAATTTGATACTAGGTGACACTGGTTCATTTTTATGACTTGTCTTCACACGAATCTCTCCAACTCTCTTTAAACTGACAGACAAATATATGAGGCATTTGAACATCTATAAGCATTCTGGATTTTACACAGAAAATTCAACATATCAGGTAATTTTTGTTCTTATTCTCAGCAGAATTTCAGTATTTAGCAGGTAAATTCAAATGAATTGTCCTTTAAACTTAATCTAAGGGACTGTGCATTTCTTGGGTTGACATTGCATGTCACATATTCATTTGTTTATGCTCTGCCTTCCCTGACTCTAAAGTAAGGTAGATTAAAGTGGAGAATTTCTCTGTTTTGTTCACTGTTGCATCATTAATAGAAGTCAATGTGAAGCACATAATGAGTGATCAATGCTTGCTGACTAGATAAAAGTATGAAACAGGCCAAGAAAACTGAAATATAGTAGTAAAATTTGTCATCATTTAAAAAAAATTCCCCGGCTTCCCTGGTGGTGCCTGCTGATGCAGGGGACGCGGGTTCGTGCCCCGGTCCGGGAGGGTCCCACGTGCCGCGGAGCGGCTGAGCCCGTGAGCCATGGCCGCTGGGCCTGCACGTCCGGAGCCTGTGCTCCACAGCGGGAGAGGCCATGGCAGTGAGAGGCCCACGTACCGCAAAAAAAAAAATAAATAGATAAAAAATAAATTCCCATGAACTTCTTAGAATATGTGTAGGTTTAAAATGGAATACATATAAACTGAAAATAATGTTCATTTTTACTACATTTGTAAACTATGTTTCAATGCCAAACTATAATGTATTCATTCATTCATTCATAAAAAAACAATTGTGAAACTCTCCATGATATGCCATAACACTGTCTTTGAATCATATTGAAAAGGAGAATGATGTATAAAAATAATTTAATAGTAATGTAAACATGCTATAATAGAGTGTGAAAAAATGTGCTAGAAGAGCCCAAAGAAGGAAATATCTAACTGCCTAGAAATCAGAACAGGCTGCGCTGAAATTAAAGTTTGAGTTAAGACTGGAAGATAATCAGTGTGGAAATCACAAGTGGAGATGGTCATTCCAGGGAAAGGATGAAAGTGTAAAGGATTCATTACATGGCGAGAACTGCTCATTTTTTTTCTGTAAGTCGTGTTGCAGGATATTTTGGGGGAAATGATAGAAATTAAGTCTGGAAAAGTAGCTGGTAAAATTAATCATTATTTGTGGTTGAAGAATTAAGTAAAGCTAAATTATTTTGTCTGTCTATAGATAAGCAACTCTGTCAATATCTAGCTCCTTTTAATGGAAATACATTTGGAAAAAGATAAACAGAGTATATGTTTATCTTAAATGCCATGTCCATAGGGGGTATTAGTACATTACCTAAAGCACATAAATCAGTTATTAAATGGAAACTACCAGGCTTTTATCAAAGCTAGTGATTCAATATAAAACTCTTATCATAATATTTGCATTGGTAGTATGCTAATTGCTTTCTTATCACATGAGCCGACCTGGTGCATGAAAGTCATTAGTATTTTAAAGCAGTAATAATGTAAGATGTATTAATAACTTTCCTAAGATTAACTCATTTCATGTTCACTCACATGCTAAGGCTTTAATATTATATGTAGCAATGTATTTTCACATAATATTCATTAAAATTGAATTCATTAGGACAAAAATGGAGAATAAATACACTACATATTGCCTGAGAATAATAAAATGTTGTCTTTAATAGTGGACTACAAAATGTTTCTGTTTTAATCATCTTTAGATATTCACAAAAAGCTGAACAGCTAAGGAGAGAAATCCTGTATTAGTACCCCAAGTTGAAGGCAGATCTGGGCTTGGAGATTATAATGGGAAACAAGGTCTGGGGAGAGGAAATGGTTTTCTCTAGTGCTCTAACATTTAGTATTATCTTGGGAGCCTAGATAACAGTGAATCTCTCTCAATCTTTATTCTGATGGTTCACAGGTATTTAGCAGTGTTAGGATGTGAGAAAAGCAAGGGCATTATTTTTCAAAATAATTTGATACATAAAAAATCATTGCTTAGTAACCATAAGACTAAATATCATTTTGCTGCAATTTCTTATGTTTGCTTTATGGTTTTGTATTATTTTAATTTAAATTAAACATTGAGAGGGTCACCATAATCTCTGTAGTTTTAGAAATTGTTAAAGGTTTTAATCTATCTTTTTTGTCAAGAATAACTCCAGTTTTTCCATCTTTGCTTCTGGATTGTTCAATTCTACTTCTATGTCCTGAACTCCTTCTGAACACAGCTTGGTATTTTAATTTACTTTCTGAAGTCACTTTTTCCATATTGAGTTGACTTTGGAAGTCTAGACTGCCTTAATCTCAATTAAAATGTCATAATTGTTAACATAAAGATAACACAGACCTAAGCTTCATCCCTTTAAATTGCTTAAACTTACATATAACATATGATTGCAATTTTTTTTAAGTCAAAGAAAAATTAAGAGAAATTTTCATGAGCAATTTCTATTCAGTAGTGTGCTGGACTTTTCTTATGGATTTCTTCAAAATGAACATTTTTTCAGAAACCACATATTTTACAAATTACAAAAATAATAAATTATTTTTATTTAATAATAATAATTATTTTCACATAATAAAAATATTTTCCTGCCAAGTTCAGGTGAGACTAGAAAATAGCTGATTCTTTGGTTTACATAAAGGACTTTTGATCAAATGGGTCAGCTCCCTATTCCCACCTCACTCCATGGTGAAAAAGCTGGAATCTAGACTGCAGATATCACTCTATGAATAATTCCTGCATTCTCATCTTGTTGGAAACAAAGGTAAAAACACAAAGGCATCTTCTAAATTTTCAAGTTATACTTTGCAAAGAAAAATAAAAAAATAATGTATAAGAGTGAGATTTTCATATAAATCAGGAAACTTAGTGGCTGAAAGGATGTTTAATAAACTTAGTCCCTCAAGAAAATATAATCAAATCACAATGAAATAGTTTATATGCCAACAGAATGGCTAAAATGAAAAAGACAGAAAACACCAACTATTGGAGAGGATGTGGCATGCCCAGAAGTCTATGCTCTGTGGGCGGGAGTGTAAATTGGCATAACAACTTTGGAATATTGCTTAGCTTGACAGCGTGTGTTAAAGCTGAAAAAATTATGTGTCTTCTTCCCCATAATTCTACTCTTATGTATGTACTTAAAATAATACTATACATATGTGCACCAAAAGACATGTACTAAAAGGGAACTGGAAGGAGGCCCTAAATGGAATTATAGACGTAGGTAATGTTCTTTTTCTTGATCTGGGTGCTGTTTATATTGTTGTTTTTGGTGTGTGAATATACAGTTAGAGTATGTGTACTTTTATTTAACTCTATTATACTTCAACAAAAAAGTGTATTTATAAAAAGCATCTTGGCTACTCTTTGACCTCAGAGGCAAATAATTTTATTTGGAAAAATTGGGCATTCACACCACACAGCATATACATTTAGTCACTAGTAATGGAAGGAATGCTAAATAACTGTTGCATAGCTTATTTGAATCAGTAAACAGTTCTTGGGCAAAATGACAGAGACTGGTTAATTATTTACAAAACAATTTCCCCCTTTTCTCCTGAGCATACATCAAGAAAATATTTCCCTTTCTCTCTCTCCTTTTTTTTAAATAAATTTATTTATTTATTTTATTTGTTTTTGGCTGTGTTGGGTTTTCATTGCTGCATTTGGGCTTTCTCTAGTTGCGCCAAGCAGGGGCTACTCTTTGTTGTGGTGCACAGACTTCTCATTGTGGTGGCTTCTCTTGTTGCAGAGCATAGGCTCTAGGCACATGGGCTTCAGTAGTTGTGGCACACAGGCTCAGTAGTTTTGGCTCATGGGCTCTAGAGCACAGGCTCAGTAGTTGTGGTGCACGGGCTTCGTTGCTCCATGGCATGTGGGATCTTCACGGACCAGGGCTCAAACCCATGTTCCCTGCATTGGCAGGTGGATTCTTAACCACTGCACCACCAGGGAAGTCCTTCTCATTCTCTCTTGGTGGATAGCAAGTATGTGACTGATGTAACCAGTATGTGCAGGAGTGTCATTTACCACCTGCAGACCCAATTCATAAATGCCCCACACAAAGCTCCTCCATCTCTCTCTCTCCTTGTCTGGCAGATTCAAAGGACCAAGAGAGGAGTCTAAGACTTAGAAAATTGTGTAACAACAAAGAACCCCACCTCTGACCTACTCTGGACCGTGATACAAGAAGAAAAAAATGGTATTGTGCTTAATCATTGAGATTTGGGGTTGTTATAGCAGCAAGCATACCCTAATACTAGCCCTGAAATCAACCCAATAGGCAAAGGTAGCTATGAACAGTGAAGGAAGGTGAGAAAGGATAACTCTCCCCAATGCTGGAAAATGTGGTCAACTACACCCCCATTATGTTTATAATCTGGACAGTCTGATCCTAAACAAAGTAAGGGGATCAGGATAAAATCCAAAATCATGGAGAAACATTTGTATAGAAAATCTGTACAAAGGCTGTGACTTAGCATAGGATGCAACAATAATCCCCTCCTGAATTTTCAGTATGTAGCTTGTCATCATCCTTAGGAAGATCCCTATTGCTCATCCCTGTCCCAGCCTTGTATCTTCAAAACAGGACTTGCTTTGCTTCATTTTCCATAGTTCATCTGAGTTTTATTTGACATAGCCACTTCATATCTGTGTAAACTTGGGACGGAATTTAATGTATAGTGTAAGCATTACTTATCTCACCTATGAAATGTGGTTAATAATATATTTGTTTAGCTGATTAAAAAAATAAATGCACATAAGTTATGCTGCTTCTTATGCAGTGAACAGTCAATAAATGGTGGCTGCCGCAGCTGTTATGAATAATGTTTTTATTATTATTGGGAGATTCTTGTTAGGGTTATTCTTTAAAATAAGGGCTTGTTGTTCATGATATTGTTCATACAATGTATTCATGGTTTTAGGCCTCAGGGCATTTTATAAATTATGCAGAATTTTGTATATACATCTCTTTTATTTTCTCACTGTGTCCTCTGAAATTGTCCATGACTTTTGTGAGGTTCAAATTTATTTTGTGTTCCTAAAATAGCTGCCACAGCTCTCTGTATTAGAGAAATAAATAAATGATTAGAAGAAATTATTTTCAACATTTAATTCCACAACTCATATACTCTGTAAGTACGTTTATACTTTATCCTTAATTTCTCATGTGTACATTTCTTGAACAAATTAAAATTCGCCTTAGACTAAACATGTATCACACATGATAAAATGCTTAACCATATTAAGAGAAAAAAACAATAAGGCTTCTTAAACATGTGACATAATTGAGGTGTAGTTCTTTACATTGGATGGAAGACAGAAACTAATTTCTCTCAGCATGACGCGAGCTCCTCCATCAAACAGCTGGTATAAGTATGCACTGCTGTGTGCTGTAAGCAGGCCAGCTTAAGCCAGTGCAGCAGCAATTGGGTATATTTTGCAGTTTAATCATAAAAGAACGTCCCAGAATTTCCCTTATGCATTTATTTTTTTGATCCAGGAGGCATGTATGCCAATGCTGATGTCACTGCCATTTTTCTTTATAGGGGAAACTGCCTAAGCCAAAATAAATTAGGTCATTGCTTAATTTATTGTCTACTTGTTCTGTTTGATGTCTGGAAATCCTTTTTAGATTTTGGCTGCAGACTTCAAGAGTTAAACCAGTTTCTGTAATAAATCTTATACAACTATTAATAAAAATATTTTAAAGAAACTATGTAATTCTACAATGGACATAGTGTTTTTGGATTCTTTGCAATATGATTTATGCAGAATAGATATCATTAGCTCCACCTTATAGATGAGAAAATGAGTTCAGAAAAGTGTGAATTCAAATCTAGAGGCACATATGTAACAAATGAGAGGAATAGGAACTCTTGACAGACAGGGTCTTCTACAAGCTGGGTGACAAACCCTGTTGCATTTCTTCTTTCACTAAATGCAAAGGTTTGACAAATGTGTCTAACAGAGCATTATTTTCAGATTTTTTTTTTGTAAGGAAACCCTCATATTCTTACTCTTATTTTCTCTGCTTCTTTTCTTCTGCTTGTTCTCCTTGTCAGCATGTCTCCATGTGTCCAACACAGAATTTTACTCTTCTTGTTTCAAGATACAGTTTCATGGAAACATACAAATTTTGCATCACGTATATCAGCCACATACTCACAAGATTAACCACAAGCATAATTAACTTTAAAATTACTCAACTTCCTTCAACCGTGATAGTTCTGTCTTTACCGAATTTTAATGTCTTTTATTTTAATCAAACAATATCCCTTCACAGGATATACACTAAGAAATGAGTTTTCCTAAATGAAATTGCTTTTTTTATTGCCATTCTACCATACACTCCATTTACATCTCTAGAACATTAAAACCACTCTTTGGATGTGACTTCACCAGCAAGTGAAGCGTGTTATCTTGTTAAAGCTCTGGCGGATAGAGTGTTGTCTCAACGGGCACGGCAGATGAGCTGCATTAACAAGTCTGAATATCACGAATGTTTTCACAAATTATCCACCAAAGCTAGAGACAAATTTCGTATTCTCAAATCAATGAAAATTTAAGAGACTGCGGTGGGTATTTGTTTTTTAATTTTTCTGCCATGAAAGAAGGGAGGAAAATTATTAGGACAACCACCTAAAAATACATTGAAGCAAAAAATTGTTTTTATTTTTAGAATAGAGATTTGCAAAGCAAGAGAAGTATTAAATAAACTCTTCCAACATAATTGGTTTCTCTTAATAATTGTTAAAAGATACTTAAAAATATATGTAGAGTGTTTTAACCTCATTGGTTTATTTTGAAATTCCTAAATACAAGCACAGAGTTTCCAAAGTTAATAAACTATTTTTATAATTATGATCTTTATAACAAAAACCATCAATAGGCTGGTTCTTTTATATTTATATTTCATTACTTTATATTTTTATTAAATTAATTAGTGCTTTTGTTTTAATGAATTAATAAAGGAAAAGAGTAATCAGTGAATAATGGAAAACTACAAATAGCTAAGAAACAGAGTAAAAGCAGTGCATGTTTATAACATCTCAGTACTACAGAACTTCTCTACTATAGTGTTTCTGGGTTTCTACATTATAAATTTCATTTTTAAATTTTTTAAATTTAATATAATTTTTATTTTTATTTATTGATTTTTAAAATTGTTTGCCTGCACTGTGCAACATGCGGGATCTTAGTTCCCCACCGGGGATCAAACCTGCTCCCCCTCTGCTGGAAGAGTGGAGTCTTTCTTTTCTTTTTTTTTTTTAATCAGTTTTTGTTTTTAAATGTATTTTTTAAATTTATTTTTTATTTTTAGCTGCATTGGGTTTTCATTGTTGCATGTGGGCTTTCTCTAGTTCCAGCCAGTAGGGGTTTCTCTTGTTGCACAGCATGGGCTCTAGGCACGTGGGCTTCAGTAGTTGCAGCTCACATCTCAGTAGTTGTGACTCTTGGGCTCTAGAGCATAGGCTCAGTAGTTGTGGCACACGGGCTTAGATGCTCTGTGGTATCTGGGATCTTCCCAGACCAGGGCTCGAACCTGTGTCCCCTGAATTGGCAGGCAGATTCTTAACCACTGTGCCACAAGGGAAGCCCAGAAGCATGAAATCTTAACCACTGGACCATCAGGGAAGTCCCCATTATAAATTTTAAAGTCATTTCTTTATATACCCTAAGATTACACCTAGCTGCCAGGTTATGTACTTAAATAGGAAATTTGAATCCTGTTACTCCAGAAGAATAATCTAGTTGGATTCTTAATCTAAATTGAATGTTAGACAAATGTATCTAGTATCAACATCATAACATGTATGTTTTCCAGCCACATAAAAGGATGGGGTAGGATTCTACCCCTTGCTTCTACAAGGTTTCTTGTCTAGTGACAAAGCTTTCTGTGTCAAAACTGGCTGTTATGGGCTTCCCTGGTGACACAGTGGTTGAGAGTCCGCCTGCCAATGCAGGGGACACGGGTTCGTGCCCCAGTCTGGGAGGATCCCACATGCCGTGGAGCGGCTGGGCCCGTGAGCCATGGCTGCTGGGCCTGCGGGTCCAGAGCCTGTGCTCTGCAACAAGAGAGGCCACAACGGTGAGAGGCCTGCATACCACAAAAAACAAAAACAAAACAAACGAAAAGACTGGCTTTTACATAAAGCAGTTGGCTTTGATTATCCTGTGAGGACCTTGTAATGGCTGCATGAAAAAGTAAACAAATAAAGATTAGAGATTGTCACAAAGTTCCCTGGAGAATATTCAGAGTATATAAATACACTCTTATAGAAGAATGGGAGAAAAGGGGGAATAAAATAACATAGTCTGGTGTTTCAAAGAGAGGACAAACATTCTTCCACTTTTATATAAAACCACAGAGCTTTCTAGACAAAGGTTACTGTTAAGTCAGGTATTTAATTTATTAGTTGGAGAAATGTTCAAAAATCATTCCTGCTTCTTGTTGATAAGGTCATGGATCAGCAGTCTTTTCACTAAAAAAGGATATGATGCAATAAATCTGTGATGATGAACAAACAGATGATTTCTTTCAAAGAAAGGGATAAAATATTAATATACATAAAATAACTATTCAAATAAATAAATTTTAGATTACAGACTAATGAGAACTATTCTAATTGCCTAAAAGAATAACCTCAATTTTGTTTGTTGATTTTTAGTCTTATCTGATCTAAATCATTTTGGCATGAGCTTTAGAGATATTATGAGCATAAAATATTAATTTCTTAATAAATGATTAATTTGGTTTTCAATTGTTTGGACTCCCATATCACATAATGGCATCTGTTTGTTCATTGTAATATTATTTTTTGATATATAACCACTGACAAAATATATATATATATATATATATATATATATATATATATATATATACACATATATGTATATATTAAATATACATATTTTACCTTCAAATTTAACCTTATTAATTTAGCCAAATGTGTAAACAGTAGTTCTTAATTCTAGGCATATCTACATGATATTTCCCTTTTCAGTTTACACAGCTGTGGAAATTAACACATTTCATCAGGGCAAGCCTAAATTACATGCCATAAGTACTAATTCAACCCCCTGACTCAATGCCAACAGAAGAACAAAGCATGAGGTTAACCACACACATCAGAAAACTAAAACAGACAAGAAATATATTAAGTACCATGAAAGGTCAGAGTGACCAAGATATAATTGAGAAAATATTACCTTTGTTTTATCTCATCTTTCATAAAATAAGACAAAGCCACATATAAGCACTTCAAAATGAACTCATTCATATCTTGGCCAACGAACTGAAACATTTTTTAGTTGTCATTGACAATGGATCTCAACTGGTCAAAGAGGGTGTAGCTTTTTAAATTCTGACATAAACATAAAAACTGTGACTTCTTTTTCTTTTCTTTTATTATTTTTTGTATACAGCAGGTTCTTATTAGTTATCCGTTTTATACATATTGGTGTACAGATGTCAATGCCAATCTCCCAGTTCATCACAGCACCACCCCCACCCCGACCCCCACCTCTTTCTCCCCTTGGTGTCCATACGTTGGTTATCTACATCTGTGTCTCAATGTCTGCCCTGCAAACCAGTTCATCTGTACCATTTTTCTACATTCTACATATATGCATTAATATACAATATCTGTTTATCTCTTTCTGACTTACTTCACTCTGTATGACAGTCTCTAGATCCATCCACATCTCTACAAATGACCCAATTTCGTTCCTTTTTATGGCTGAGTAATATTCCATTGTATATATGTATCACATCTTCTTTATCCATTCATCTGTCAATGGGCATTTAGGTTGCACCCATGACCTGGTTATTGTAATTAGTGCTGCAATGAACACTGGGCTGCATGTGTCTTTTTGAATTATGGTTTCTCTAGATATGTGCCCAGTAATGGGATTGCTGGATCATATGTTAATTATATTTTTAGTTATTTAAGGAACCTCCACACTGTTCTCCATAATGGCTGTATCAATTTACATTCCCACCAACAGTGCAAGAGGGCTCCCTTTTCTCCACACTCTCTCCAGCATTTGTTTGTAGATTTTCTGATGATGTCCATTCTAACTGGTGTGTGATGATACCTCATTGTAGTTTGGATTTGCATTTCTCTAATAACTAGTGATGTTGAGCAGCTTTTCATGTGCTTCTTGGCCATCTGTATGTCTTCTTTGGAGAAATGTCTGTTTACGTCTTCTGCCCATTTTTGGATTGGGTTGTTTGTTTTTTTTACTATTGAGCTGCATGAGCTGTTTATATATTTTGGAGATTAATCCTTTGTCCGTTGATTCATTTGCAAATATTTTCTCCCATTCTAAGGGTTGTCTTTTCACCTTGTTTGTAGTTTCCTTTGCTTTGTAAAAGCTTTTAAGTTTCACGAGTTCCCCTTTGTTTATTTGTTTTTATTTCCATTACTCTAAGAGGTGGATCAAAAAAGATCTTGCTGTGATTTATGTCAAAGTGTGTTCTTCCTATGTTTTCCTCTAAGAGTTTTATAGTGTCCGATCTTACACTTAGGTCTTTAATCCACTTTGAGTTTATTTTTGTGTATATAGGGAGTGTTCTAATTTCATTCTTTTACATGTAGCTGTCCAGTTTTCCCAGCACCACTTATTGAAGAGACTGTCTTTTCTCCATTGTATATCCTTGCCTCCTTTGTCATAGATTGGTTGACCATAGGTGTGTGGGTTTATATCTGGGCTTTCTATCCTCTTCCACTGATCTATATCTCTGTTTTTGTGTGAGTACTACATTGTCTTGATTACTGTAGCTTTGTAGTATAGTCTGAAGTCAGGGAGTCTGATTCCTCCAGGTCTGTTTTTTTCCCCTCAAAAACGCTTTGGGTATTCGGGGTCTTTTTTGTCTCCATACAAATTTTAAGATTTTTTTGTTCTAGTTCTGTAAAAAATGTCATAGGTAATTTGATAGGGATTTCATTGAATCTGTAGATTGCTTTAGGTAGTATATGCATTTTCACAATATTGATTCTTTGAATCCAAGAATATGGTATATCTCTCCATTTGTTTGCATCATTTTTAATTTCTTTCATCAGTGTTTTATACATTTCTGCATACAGGGCTTTTGTCTCCCTAGGTAGGTTTATTCCTAGGTTTTGTTTATTTTTTCTTTTTGTTGCAATGGTAAATGGGAGTGTTTCCTTAATTTCCCTTTCAGATTTTTCATCATTAGTTTATAAAAATGCAAAAGATTACTAAGCTTAATTTTGTACCCTGCAACTTTACCAAATTCATTGATTAGCTCTAGTAGTTTTCTGGTGACATCTTTAGGATTCTCTATGTATAGTATCATGTCGTCTAAAAACAGTGATAGTTTTACTTCTTCTTTTCCAATTTGGATTCCTTTTATTTCTTTTTCTTCTCTGATTGTCGTGGCTAGGACTTCCAAACTATTTTGAATAATAGTGGTGAGAGTGGACATCCTTGCCTTGTTCCTGACCTTAGAGGAAATGCTTTTCATTTTTCACCATTGAGAATGATGTTTGCTATGGGTTTGTCATATACACCTTAATTATGTTGAGGTAGGTTCCCTCTATGCCTACTTTCTGGAGAGTTTTTTATCATAAATGGGTTGAATTTTGTCAAAAGTTTTTCTGTGTCTATTGAGATGATCATATGGTTTTTATTCTTCAATTTGTTAATATGGTGTCTCACATTGATTGATTTGCATGTATTGAAGAATCCTTACATCCCTGGGCTAAATCTCACTTCATCATGTTGTATGATCCTTTTAATGTGTTGTTGGATTCTGCTTACTAGTATTTTGTTGAGGATTTTTGAATTTATATTCATCAGTGATATTGGTCTGTAATTTTCTTTTTTTGTATTATCTTTGTCTGGTTTTGGTATCATGGTGATGGTGGCCTCATAGAATGTGTTTGGGAGTGTTCCTTCCTCTGCAATTTTTTGCAAGAGTTTGAGAAGGATGGGTGTTAGCTCTTCTCTAAATGTTTGATAGAATTCACCTGTGAAGCCATCTGGTCCTGGACTTTGTTTGTTGGAAGATTTTTAATCACAGTTTCAATTTCATTACTTGTGATTGGTTTGTTCATATTTTCTGTTTCTTCCTGGTTCAGTCTTGGAAGGTTATACTGTTCTAAGAATTTGTCCATTTCTTCCAGGTTGTCCATTTTATTGGCAAAGAGTTCCTTGTAGTAGTCTCTTAGGATGCTTTGCATTTCTGTGGTGTCTGTTGTAACTTCTCCTTTTTCATTTCTAATAATTTTATTGATTTGAACCCCCTCCCTCTTTTTCTTGATGAGTCTGGCTAATGGTTTATCAATTTTGTTTATCTTCTCAAAGAACCAGCTTTTAATATTATTGATCTTTGCTATTGTTTTCTTTGTTTCTATTTCATTTATTTCTGCTCTGATCTTTATTATTTCTTTCCTTCTGCTAACTTTGGGTTTTGTTTGTTCTTCTTTCTCTAGTCCTTTAGGTGTAAGGTTAGATTGTTCATTTGAGATTTGTCTTGTTTCCTGAGGTAGGCTTGTATAGCTATAAACTCCCTTCTCAGAACAGCTTTTGCTGCATCTCATAGGTTCTGGGTAATCGTGTTTTCATTGTAATTTGTCTCTAGGTACTTTTTTATTTACTCTTTGAATTCTTCAGTGATCTCTTGGTTATTTAGTAACATATTGTTTAGCCTCCATGTGTTTTTGTTTTTTACACTTTTTCCATGTAATTGATTTCTAATCTCCTAGTATTGTGGTCGGAAGAGATGCTTGATATGATTTCAATTTTCTAAAGTTTACTGAGGCTTGATTTGTGACCCAAGATGTGATCTACCCTGGAGAATATTCTGTGCACACTTGAGAAGAAAGTGTAATCTGCTGTTTTGGGATGGCATGTCCTATAAATATCAATTAAATCTATCTGGTCTCTTGTGTCATTTAAAGCTCATGTTTCCTTATTAATTTTCTGTTTGGATGATCTGTCCATTGGTGTAAATGAGGTGTTAAATTCCCCCACTATTATTGTGTTTCTGTCAATTTCCTCTTTTATAGCTGTTAGCAAATGCCTTAGGTATTGAGGTGCTCCTATGTTAGGAGAATATATATTTAATGTTGTTATATCTTCTTCTTGGATTGATCCCTTGATCATTATGTAGTGTCCTTCCTTGTCTCTGGTAACATTCTTTATTTTAAAGTCTATTTTTTTTCTGATATTAGTATTGCTACTCCAGCTTTCTTTTGATTCCCATTTGCATGGAATATTTTTTTCCATGCCCTCACTTTCTGTCTCTATATGTCCCTAGGTCTGAAGTGGGTCTCTTGTAGACAGCTTATATATGGGTCTTGCTTTTGTATATATTCAGTGAGCCTGTGCCTTTGGAGCATAATGCATTCACTTTTAAAGTAATTATCGATAAGTATGTACCTATTACCATATTCTTAATTGTTTTAGGTTTGTTTTTGTAGGTTCTTTTCTTCTCTTGTGTTTCCCACTTAGAGAAGTTCCTTTAGCATTTGTTGTAGAGCTGGTTTGGTGGTGCTGAATTCTCTTAGGTTTTGCTAGTCTGTAAAGCTTTTGATTTCTCCATCAAATCTGAATGAGTTCTTTACTGGGTAGAGTAATCTTGTTTGTAGATTTTTCCCTTTCATCACTTTTAATATGTCATGACACTCCCTTCTGGCTTGTAGAGTTTCTGCTGAGAAATCAGCTGTTAACCTTATGGGAGCTCCCTTGTATGCTATTTGTCATTTTTCCCTTGCTGCTTTCAATAATTTTTCTTTGTCTTTAATTTTTGCCAATTTGATTACTGTGTCTCGGCATGTTTCTCTTTGGGTTTATCCTGTATGGGACTCTCTGTGCTTCCTGGATTTGCGTGTCTGTTTCCTTTCCCATGTTAAGGAAGTTTTCAACTATAACCTCTTCAAATGTTTTCTCTGGTCCTTTTTCTCTCTCTTCTCCTTCTGGGACCCCTATAATGTGAATGTTGTTATGTTTAATGTTGTCCCAGAGGTCTCTTAGACTGTCTTCATTTCTTTTCATTCTTTTTTCTTTATTCTGTTCCACAACTGTGAATTACACCATTCTGTCTTCCAGGTCACTTATCCGTTCTTCTGCCTCAGTTATTCTGCTATTGATTCTTTCTAGTGTAGTTTTCATTTCAGTTATTGTATTGTTCATCTCTGTTTGTTTGTTCTTTAATTCCTCTAGGTCTTTGTTAATCATTTCTTGCATCTTCTCAATCTTTGCCTCCATTCTTTTTCTGAGTTCCTGGATCATCTTCACTATCATTATTCTGAATTCTTTTTCTGGAAGGTTGCCTATCTCCACTTCATTCAGTTGTTTTTCTGGGGTTTTATCTTGTTCCTTCATCTGGTACAAAGCCCTCTGCCTTTTCTTCTTGTCTATCTTTCTATGAATGTAGTTTTTTGTCCACAGGCTGCAGGATTGTAGTTCTTATTTTTTCTGCTGTCTGCCCTCTGGTAGATAAGGCTATCTAAGAGGCTTGAGCAAGTATCCTGATGGGAGCGACTGGTGTTGGTTAGAGCTGGCTGTAGCTCTGTGGCAGAGCTCAGTAAAACTTTAATCTGCTTGACTACTGATAGGTGGGGCTGGGTTCCCTCCCTGTTGGTTGTTTGGGTAAGGTGACCCAACACTGGAGCCTACCTGGGCTCTTTGTTGGAGCTAATGGTGGACTCTGGGAGGGCTCATGCCAAGGAGTACTTCCTAGAATTTCTGCTGCCAGTGTCCTTGTCCTCACGGTGAGACACAGACACCCCCTGTCTCTGCAGGAGACCCTCCAAAGTTAGCATGTAGGTTTGTTCCAGTCTCCTATGGGGTCACTGCTCCTTCCCCTGTGTCCTGATGCACACACTATTTTGTGTGTGCCCTACAAAATTGAAGTCTCTGTTTTCCCCATTGCTGTAGAAGTCCTGCAATCAAATCCAACTTGCCTTCAATGTCTGATTCTCTAAGAATTCCTTCTCCCATTGCTGGACCCCCAGGTTGGGAAGCCTGACGTGGGGCTCAGAACCTTCACTCCAGAGGGTGGACTTCTGTGGTATAAGTGTTCTCCAGTTTGTGGTCACCCACCCAGCAGTTATGGGATTTGATTTTATTGTGATTGCGCCCCTCCTACCATCTTACTGTGGCTTCTCCTTTGTCTTTGGATGTGCTTTATCTTTTTTGGAGAGTTCCAGTATCTTCCTGTGGATGATTGTTCAGCAGTTAGTTGTGATTCCATTGCTCTCGCAAGAGGGAGTGAGAGCACATACTTTTACCAAAAACTGTTACTTCTTCAAGGTTTTAAATTTCCATTGGTTTGAGTGAATTAGTTCTTACATTGCTGTTAATCTAGTATCTACATACTCATTATAATTTAAACAAACTAATAAGACAAAGGAGTTTTAAAATGTTTATGGTGAATAGTGAAAAACTCTTAATATAACTAGTGCTGATTTTCATGTTTTGCCTTTTCTTTTTTTTATAGTTTTGGAATGTAACTGAAAGTTTGGAAAATGTTTATGGGTTTGTCACAACTTTACATGACATGAAGTTGCATTATGATTCTTTTAGTTAAGTTTGTCTTCAGTTCTTGGCAGTATATATTATGTCAAATCTGATTTTACAATTTTTGAATTTTATTTTGTTTTGGGTGATTTGCATTTTTAATGGGTTAAGAACACTTAACATGAGATCTACCCTCTTAAGGATCTTTAAAGTGAACAATATAGTTTAGTAAATGCCTAGGAAAAGCTGTAGAAAAGATCCTTAAACAATGCTGTGCCTCTCATCACAGACATTTAGTCATCACCCTCTACATCTCATACCCACACATATGCAAAGGAGAAAAGGAAGTGTTCAGTGTTTTCATCTCATTTCTTGGAAATTATCCTAAATGTTACTTAACAAATTTCAAATTTCTTGCACAGTCTTTCTTTCTTGCTTAAATTCCAATTTTATAAAGCAATGCTTTGGTTAAGTCGGCTTTAGAAATTATTTTCCTCCTCTAAAAATTCACCTGTTTATCTTTAATCCCTGCATAATGCAAGGCTGATCCTATAATCTGTTAATATCTGATTTACCAAGAGCCAGTTGTGCCCCACAGAGACTAAGCCATTCTTGCTCTCCAGCACATTAAGAATTAATATTTACCCTTACTGGACCTTTCAGCCTCCACAAGAAACTTTAACAAAAGCTGTGCAAATCCCTATCCAACATATACTAGGAGGATTAATAATAATTCCTTTTGATAAGTATTACTAGGTTGGCCAGCAATGGTTTCCATGGTAATCAGGTGGTAGAGAGGGCTGAGACTGATTTCATCAGTTGTAAGACATCATTAGAACTATCCTACATGTTTAATTATAACTTACCAGGACTGACTTCTACAGTGTAGCTCAGAGGCACAGGAAATGAAGTTATGGGTTTTAACTGTTAGAAAGCTTCCACAGGAAAGAAATTATTTTGCTTTCTCCCAATAAGATATTTTTCTCCTCCTGCCAAAAATGTTATGCATTAGGAGATATTTTGAAAAGAATTTTTATAAGAAATGGAGCCAAAGTGGTATAAACACAATAAGAATTTCACTGAAACTTTGCTGTGCTGACAGAAAAAATAATTTGTAATCCTAGACAGTTTAAATTTTAGAAAAGATTAGCATATTAGAAAGAATTGTAACACCTGTAAAAAATGAATAAAGAGGGCTGCCCTGGTGGCGCGGTGGTTGAGAGTCCGCCTGACGATGCAGGGGATGCGGGTTCGTGCCCCAGTCCAGGAGGATCCCACATGCTGTGGAGTGGCTGGACCCGTGAGCCATGGCCGCTGGGCCTGTGCGTCCGGAGACTGTGCTCCGCAACGGGGGGGGGGGGGGGCACAGCAGTGAGGGGCCTGCGTACCGCAAAAAAAAAAAAAGAAAAAGAAAAAAAGAATAAAGAGATGGGTTTCCCTGGTGACACAGTGGTTGAGAATCTGCCTGCCAATGCAGGGGACATGGGTTCAAGCCCTGGTCTGGGAAGATCCCAAATGCTGTGGAGCAACTGGGCCTGTGAGCCACAATTACCGAGCCTGTGTGTCTGGAGCCTGTGTTTCACAGCAAGAGAGGCCACGATAGTGAGAGGCCCGTGCACCATGATGAAGAGTGACCCCCGCTTGCCACAACTAGAGAAAGCCCTTTCACAGAAATGAAGACCCAACACAGTCATAAATAAATAAATCAATAAATCTAAATCATATGGGCTTCTAAGAAGACCTCTGCTTAAAATAAATAAATAAATAAATAAATAAAGAGAAACCTTAATTAAATAGAGTTGGGAAACCAGAAGAAGGAGCTCTCATACCCTGCAAAGATAGCAGAGGCAAACAAGAAGAAAGACTCCTCTTCTTTCCTGACAACAACCCAGCCAATGAAAAGCCATGGACTCTGTTTACTAGAGCTCTTCCAATTTCCTTTTCACCTCTTATAGAAGTGTTCTCCTTTCCCAGCTGTGCTGGGACTTGGATGTGGCTTGTCATGACTGCAGACAGAAAATTTCAACTCTCTTATGATCCTGAATAAACCCATCTTTGCTGGAGAAATATCTGGAAGTCTATTTGTTTCAGGTCAACATACCCAAAACTAGTAGATATTAAAAGAGAAATGTGTGTGTGTTTGGGAGTGGGGGCAGGGCATGTAAGTATGTATTTCTGTCTTTGTTGCAGTTGAAAACACCTACATCTTTTTTATTTTTGAAACAGGAAGTTGATTAGCAGAGTTTTATTCCAGCATACAGTTGGTAACCCTGGAAAAAGAGTAGCCAAATTTAACAAGCTTGCCAACTCAGCACTTAATCCTTATATTAAATGAAAAATCTACACTTGGAAATTTTAAAAAACGAAGACAGCTGGAAATTATGATATAAAATAAGTACTACAGATTTGTAAGTTTATCCCATATATGATTCAGTTAAAAATAACTGTTATTGAAATTTTGAAGGGTAGGTAGGAATAAGAGGACCTAAAATGAGGTACACCTGGAAGAAACTAAAATTATCAGAAGTCCTCACAAAGGACTTAAAAGAACTAGTAAAAGATCCATGCTACATATGAATAGGCCATTGCTAGTCTGTCATATAGGTTAGAGCACATTCTATACTTAAGGTGAAACAGATGAATGTAAATTTCATTTTGATTTTCTTGGGCAATGACTGAAGATCAAAAAATATGTTCCTATAAAATGAAAAGATGTTGATAATGACTGTCATAATCAGAAATCTTAAAATAGCAGAATCAGTTAAATGTTGGGGCCTTTTAAATCTAGTAAAACTGTGGACTCTAAAAACTCGAATTCCTTAAATTTTATTCTAACCTTCTGCTATATAATTATTTAAATAATAAGTAGACAGAAAAAATGCATTTATAAATCAACAACATATTTTATAATTAATAGGTGGGGAAAAACAAAAGATTCCCTAAAATATAGCTAGGGATTTGGGCTCTAAAATTAGAAAGTTAACATTTTTTCTAAACATTTAGCTTGCTTGAAAACTTATTGACATGACAATGATCACACAATTAATTAAAGCATTTTTTCTTCTCTGTGATAGCAAGATCTGTTAACAAAAAAACAGAGATATAAAGTTTATATTCACCATCTACTTACAATCATAAATATTTAATGAATTTTATAAAGTATTATTTTTCTGAGCCCTGCAAAAATTGTAGAAAAGGCTCTTATATGTTTTTTTAAGATGCAAAATAGATTTCCTTTATCAATTGAGCCTTTATGATATTTGCAACACAACTCTGCTTGAACATGTGTATTCAGAGTTAACGTAACTAATAGCCTGGGAGATTTGAGTCTAATATTAGGCTTATAAATTGCACTGTGTTCATAATAAACTGCTAATGCTTTAAGAAATGTAATTGGAAATAATTACCACATATTATGCATGTATGTCAGAGGAATCTGCCCACACTAATGCAGATTCTCTCAAGAAATTTACTTATGACATTTTTCTTTTTTCAAAAAATATAATTTCATATTCCTTTCTGCTTAATGTTTTTATATTCTGTGCCCAGTTAAATCTCTATGAGGGGATCAGGACTGAGTTCTTGTTTCTCCATTTGTCACTTACTCTAGTTCTTTAGAAATGCCAGGTACTTGAAGGTTACCAAACTTAAACAGAAACAGAATGGTTTTCAAGGTTAAAGCTAATCTGTTATTAGAATTACTTGAAAAAATAATAATGGAAGTAAAGTGAATAAAAGTTGTAAATAATTTGTAAAAGCTTGGTATTTAACAAATTAAGTTTAATGTTGCAAGACATAGTAAAACATGATTACATCCTGAACTTGCATGTATCTTTTCCAAATCACTAATTCAGCTCAATATATTTTCATGTACTGAAAAAATACTGTGTAGTGACACTATATTTGAGTCATTTCTATCAGTTTAGAGAACTACAAAATCCTACCTCATTCTCATTATATGAACCCCACCATAGTCATTTATGTCTTAATCATTTAGTTATTGCACTGTAATTAGGTTCTAACTGGGTGATATTTGCCTGAATAGACCTTTCTTTTCTCTCCTTAGCCATTTAAGAAGAAAATCAAAAGCTAGTGGGAAATTTAGGTATTGGTTCTTTAGAAAGGAATTTCTCAGGCCAAAATAGACACAAATTCAAGTCCAAGAAAATGGATTTGAGATGTGAAAATCTATATCCTGTAGTATTTATGGATGACCTAATGCCAGAAATTCATATAGTTTTGTGAGAAGCGGCTATAGAAGTGCATTTTTGATGGCTCAGACACAGAGAACTCCAATCACATCCCCAGAGACATAGCTATGCATTGTGTGCAGTAATGTGTATGTACAGCCACTAGTAGGTGTGAGATAAACAGAGTGAATGCTGCAATTCACATTGTAAGGGTCAGGGTCTATTTGGAGCCCTGCTTTCGTTCTTTTCACTACATAGCAAAAAGACACTGGAACACTTTAAAGAAAAGATCTGAGAATTGTAGCTAGGTTAATCCTAGGATTAAAGAGACTGAGTTATGAGGACAGGTTAAAAACCTTAGTGTAAAAAGAAAATCTTTGAAATTCCATGTACAGACCTATCTTGGCAATAGGTATAAAAGCACAGACAGTTTTGATAATACTACAACAAAGAAACAGGGAGAGGGATTTAATTGAGGACTATCAAAGGTAAATTAGACCATATATTAAAAGTATCATATTAATGAAAGGAAAATACTTGAAAATACAGCTAACTAAGAGGAAAATCAGAAAAAAAAACTAAGACATTTTCTACCTACTATTCTTGAGTTTCAAATAATATTTTCAGTCAAACAATCAAGTTAGTAGATTTGTTTCTGAAAATTAAGTTATGCTACAAGATCTTCTTTAAAACATGAAATAATTCCAGCTGAAAATACATCTATAATGGAACTTTATCAGCCACCTTCTGGTGCTTTTGGTCCTTTTAGCTGTCCAATTATTTCTTAGTTTCAATCAACACGTTAGTCCCAAGCAGAGGTGAGAAGACTTTGATATAAAGGAATTTAATAGCCCAGACAGCCCTCTTAATGTATCTCAGCAAGAGACATGGGGATAAATCATCAGCCGCTCCTAGTGAGCTTATACAATCTTTTATAAAAAGCTGACTGGAAACAAGAAAAGAAAATATTCTATATCTTACGGTACTTTAATACTAGACACCCAATTAGTGACTGGTATTTGAACATGTAACCAAGAAAAGGCCTTCAGAATGTTTCAGACAAATAGGAGAATTAACAAAAGGAAAATTGAGTATCATTTCATGCTTAAATTTGTCACGCAATGACAAGATTTAACTTCAAAGTGATTGTTTCATATTCCTTTTATTTCTCACTATTATGTCATCCTGTCTGCCTTCTTCCATCTTGTTTCTTCTACTGTAATCAATTAAGAATGCAGATTTTTTTGAGAGAAAGCAATGACCTGGTCTTGATATTCTGTTCTTCCACTTTTAGCTTTAGGACTATGGGTTTGTCATTTGACATTATCATCTTCCAAAATTATAATGAAGACTTTGATCCCTCAAAGGAGTGTTAAGAAAATCATATCTTACAAATAAAGTGTAAGGTTGAAGAAAAATTTTATAACTAAATAAATGAATATCAATACCTATCTGGCAGGTTTCCCCAAATGAGTGCAATAATCAAAATATGCATTTAAATTTATGCACAATGACTTCCTGAAATTTTATGAAACTCCTATACCCCAATTTCTTACTAGTGTAGGCATACTACTTACAATATTGCTTTAACAAATATGATTATCATGCCTCTGTACATGGTTCTTTTAAGGGTTCAAAAAAGTTTTCTTATATGAACTAATTATATTAATTGTACATAAATGGCATTTGTGACTTCCGAAACATAAAACAGTTCTATTGACTACACTTTATGAGCCTTACCTCCTCTACACAATAGACAGGAATATTGCTTTGGAAATTGCTATCATAAAATAAAGAAGGCAGGGGAAGTTTAGACTTCAATACTTCTAATCATTCATTTCAAAGTTTAATTTTTCAAAGAATAAAGAAACAATAAAAAATATAGACAACAAAATTTGATCCAAGAAAACGTCAGTAACCATCAGTTGATTTTATTCATAATATTTCAAAGTTGCACAAAATCTAGCTAATACAACTAGCTGTACACAACTAGCTAATACCACCATAAACAAATTAACTGACTTTTGCAACAATTTAATAAGCCATATTTAATGGACACCTATTATATATAATGCCATTATACAATCTGCTGTAAGATTTAGAGATAATTAAAGAGTCCCTGCCTTCAAAAACTTTTCATTCCTATGAACATGAGAAAACAAGTGGCTAAATAATGGTAATGAATGATAGGGTATTTTCTAGAGAACTATGACTGCAGAGAAATAGTCAGAGGAGGGAAAGCACCTTCCTATTGGCTGGAAATAGCATTTAGAAGGACATAGAAAGATCTATAATATTTCAATTAGAAGACACTGGGGAACAACAGAGAGGAAAGCATAAGAGAGCATCTGAACATACAAGAGCATGTTTGAGTAATTAAAGTCGTGACCAATGTTACATTTTTAAGCAGAGTTGTGACATTTCCAATATCATCAGATGGTAATCTATGTTTTACATAATTTTTATGCCAAAAATTTTGATAGTTTAGGGAAGTAATGAGTATTAAAATTCACTCAAAAAGCTATATTTCTAAAAAGCAGGTCTATTCTGCACAAAATGATTGAAAGAAATTACTTCTATAGAATAAAATTTAGGAAACTTGTGAATTTAATTCAGACAACTGTCAATATTTTATATTTTCCTGAATCCCCTCTGCAGAATGTGTTTCGACATGATTTATCTAATCTGGGTATTGCAAAATAATAAGTGGGCTCCATTATTTATTTCACGTTAAAATTTCCAAAGTAGGTGCTATAGTGACATTTTAATATGAACCTGAGCATAAGAACAACTTGATTAATTTCAATATACCTTTATCTACTAAATTATTATTTACTTAATATTTTAAACTACTATTAATTAGTTTGACAACAAAGTAAACCTTTAAATAATATTTATATAAAATGATAGCAGCAATAATTTGTCCTCACATAGTGCATTTTATATTCAATATGCATGCACATTCAAAAAATTGTTTACAAATGAGGAAACTAAGGTTCAGAAAGATTAAATTAATTCCAAAAAGTCACAAAGCATCAAGTGAGACATGCAAGACTAAAAACCAAGCACTTTGATATCCAGCTATCTAGTGAGTATTCTACTAAAATATTAATAAAAATCTAAAGTACACTATTAACATGTGGAAAATTAATTTAGAGTTATAAATTGGAGATCCTATGATACTCTCTTTTCACTAGACTATTTAGGAAATTAGAATTAATTTACATATCATTAGAGTTCAAAGATAATAATGACAATAACTATCTGCAATAATTTTGATAGTATTTGACAATATTTCCTTCAATATTTTTTTTGTTTTTAAGCTTAAGCAAAGGACTATGCTGTCATGAGGTTCTCTAAATTCTGAAATATTCTTTTGAGGCTTGATGACTCTTGTGTCTTCACTAATTGTCTGAAGGATGTGAACATACCACTGTGATGGGTAGCAACTCCATCAGCTAATATCCCAGAGAAAATAACTTGATATTGTAGCTGACAGCAAGACTGCAAAAGAGTTGCATGTGGGGGGCACTGGGAGAAAAGGATGCTTTGTGGGGAAGGTAAAAGGGCATCTTAATTATTCTAATAATGTGGGCCATAACTGGCCTTTGTTACTGCTATTAAACTACATTGTTTAAAATACATTATACAGTATGCTCCATAGGTCCAGAGCACAGCTTATTTATTACAAGCATCCCTCAAGCAAACTTTTTTGCCAAATTATCAATTCTGTGCATATTTTAGCATTTCCCTAATAGTCCAAACTCAAAATTTTGGATGGATTTCTGACTCCTCCCTCTTCTTCATTGCCATTACAATATATATTCATTTCTTGCAGATCCTTTATTTTGAGTGTTTTAGGACTTGCCTGAATTGCTACATACTCACTGCCACTCTTTTGGTCTGTGACCTCATTGCTCTATGCCCAGATTACTGCAGTGGCCCCCTGGTCTCATATTTTTAGTCAGCTCAGATTACAAATCCCAAAATGCCACTCTTCTGACTGGTGGCGCAGTTGTTGAGAGTCTGCCTGCCGATGCAGGGGACACGGGTTCGTGCCCCGGTCTGGGAGGATCCCACATGCCGAGGAGCGGCTGGGCCCGTGAGCCATGGCCGCTGAACCTGCGCGTCCGGAGCCTGTGCTCCGCAACGGGGGAGGCCACAACAGTGAGAGGCCCGCGTACCATTCTTCTGACTAAGAGTTCTCAATGACTTTCCCAAAGCTTCTCAGGTCAGCTGCAGACTCATATCACTGGCCACTGAGGAAATCCATAAAGAGATGTCACCTTGCCAAATATATTACTCTACCCAAACATACACTTTTTCAGACAGGATATTTCACTCACAATTATTACAACTCCTTAGGTATCCCTTCATATACAACTTTGACCTAGCCAGTCTTTTCATTTAGAATATATCTATTCATCCATCCATCCATCTCATCTGTCTATCCATCCATCTGTCCATCCAGTCAGTCAAGCAGCCAGCCAGTCAGCCAGCCAAACAGCTCACATTTAAAGAATAGGTGCCTGGCACTCTGCTGGATATTAGAAATACAGACTAAAACATTTTTTTCTGTCTTCAGGGTGCTCCCAGTCAAGTTTTGAGTAAGAAATTACCTGATTGCATGGCAGTGTACATTACAGATAAGATAACTCTTATGGGAGAATTTGAAAGGGATTTATCTCAGCTTGCAGGAGTCAGGAAAAGAAGGAGGTAACACCTAAGCTAAATCTTAGAATTTTCTCTCCTCTTATCTCTAAGATAAAATCCTGCCTTTAAAAAAAAAATCTGTCAGCACCACCAAACCAGCTTTACAACAAATGCTAAAGGAACTTCTCTAGGCAAGAAACACAACAGAAGGAATATACCTACAATAACGAACCCAAAGCAATTAAGGAAATGGGAATAGGAACATACATATCAATAATTACCTTAAATGTAAATGGACTAAATGCTCCCACCAAAAGACACAGAGTGGCTGAATGGATACAAAAACAAGACCCATATATATGCTGTCTACAAAAGACCCACTTCAGACCTAGAGACACATACAGATTGAAAGTAAGGGGATGGAAAAAGATATTCCATGCAAATGGAAATCAAAAGAAAGCTGGAGTAGCAATTCTTATATCAGACAAAATAGACTTTAAAATAAAGACTATTAGAAGAGACAAAGAAGGACACTACATAATGATCAAGGGATCGATCCAAGAAGAAGATATAACAATTGTAAATATTTATGCACCCAACATAGGAGCACCTCAATACATAAGGCAAATACTAACAGCCATAAAAGGGGAAATCGACAGTAACACAATCATAGTAGGGGACTTTAACACCCCACTTTCACCAATGGACAGATCGTCCAAAATGAAAATAAATAAGGAAACACAAGCTTTAAATGATACATTAAACAAGATGGACTTAGTTGATATTTATAGGACATTTCATCCAAAAACAACAGAATACACATTTTTCTCAAGTGCTCATGGAACATTCTCCAGGATAGATCATATCTTGGGTCACAAATCAAGCCTTGGTAAATTTAAGAAAATTGAAATTGTATCAAGTATCTTTTCCGACCACAATGCTATGAGACTAGACATCAATTACAGGAAAAGATCTGTAAAAAATACAAACACATGGAGGCTAAACAATACACTACTCAATAACGAAGTGATCACTGAAGAAATCAGAGAGGAAATTAAAAAATACCTAGAAACAAATGACAATGGAGACACGACAACCCAAAACCTATGGGATGCAGCAAAAGCAGTTCTAAGGGGGAAGTTTATAGCAATACAATCCCACCTTAAGAAACAGGAAACATTTCGAGTAAACAACCTGACCCTGCACCTAAAGCAATTAGAGAAAGAAGAACATAAAACCCCCAAAGCTAGCAGAAGGAAAGAAATCATAAAGATCAGATCAGAAATAAATGAAAAAGAAATGAAGGAAACGATAGCAAAGATCAACCAAACTAAAAGCTGGTTCTTTGAGAAGATAAACAAAATTGACAAACCATTAGCCAGACTCATCAAGAAAAGAAGGGAGAAGACTCAAATCAATAGAATTAGAAATGAAAAAGGAGAAGTAACAACTGACACTGCAGAAATACAAAAGATCATGAGAGATTACTACAAGCAACTCTATGCCAATAAAATGGACAACCTGGAAGAAATGGACAAATTCTTAGAAATGCACAACCTGCCAAGACTGACTCAGGAAGAAATAGAAAATATGAATAGACCAATCACAAGCACTGAAATTGAAACTGTGATTAAAAATCTTCCATCAAACAAAAGCCCAGGACCAGATGGCTTCACAGGCGAATTCTATCAAACATTTAGAGAAGAGCTAACACCCATCCTTCTCAAACTCTTCCAAACAATTTCAGAGGAAGGAACACTCCCAAACTCATTCTACGAGGCCACCATCACCTTGATACCAAAACCAGGCAAGGATGTCACAAAGAAAGAAAACTACAGGCCAATATCACTGATGAACATAGATGCAAAAATCCTCAACAAAATACTAGCAAACAGAATCCAACAGCACATTAAAAGGATCATACACCATGATCAAGTGGTGTTTATTCCAGGAATGCAAGGATTCTTCAATATACGCAAATCAATCAATGTGATACACCATATTAACAAGTTGAAGGAGAAAAACCATATGATCATCTCAATAGATGCAGAGAAAGCTTTCGACAAAATTCAACACCCATTTATGATAAAAACCCTGCAGAAAGTAGGCATAGAGGGAACTTTCCTCAACATAATAAAGGCCATATATGACAAACCCACAGCCAACATTGTCCTCAATGGTGAAAAACTGAAACCATTTCCACTAAGATCAGGAACAAGACAAGGTTGCCCACTCTCACCACTCTTATTCAACCTAGTTTTGGAAGTTTTAGCCACAGCAATCAGAGAAGAAAAGGAAATAAAAGGAATCCAAATCGGAAAAGAAGAAGTAAAGCTGTCATTGTTTGCAGATGACATGATACTATACATAGAGAATCCTAAAGATGCTACCGAAAAACTACTAGAGCTAATCAATGAATTTGGTAAAGTAGCAGGTTACAAAATTAATGTACAGAAATCTCTGGCATTCCTGTACACTAATGATGAAAAATCTGAAAATGAAATCAAGAAAACACTCCCATTTACCATCGCAACAAAAAGAATAAAATATCTAGGAATAAACCTACCTAAGGAGACAAAAGACCTGTATGCAGAAAATTATAAGACACTGATGAAAGAAATTAAAGATGATACAAACAGATGGAGAGATATACCATGCTCCTGGATTGGAAGAATCAATATTGTGAAAATGACTCTACTACCCAAAGCAATCTACAGATTCAATGCAATCCCTATCAAACTACCACTGGCATTTTTCACAGAACTAGAACAAAAAATTTCAAAATTTGTTTGGAAAAACAAAAGACCCCGAATAGCCAAAGCAATCTTGAGAACGAAAAAAGGAGCTGGAGGAATCAGGCTCCCTGACTTCAGACTATACTACAAAGCTACAGTAATTAAGACAGTGTGGTACTGGCATAAAAACAGAAAGATAGATCAGTGGATCAGGATAGAAAGCCCAGAGATAAACCCACGCACATATGGCCAACTTATCTTTGATAAAGGAGGCAGGACTGTACAGTGGAGAAAGGACAGCCTCTTCAATAAGTGGTGCTGGGAAAACTGGACAGGGACATGTAAAAGTATGAGATTAGATCATTCCCTAACACCATACACAAAAATAAGCTCAAAATGGATTAAAGACTTAAATGTAAGGCCAGAAACTATCAAACTCTTAGAGGAAAACATAGGTAGAACACTCTATGACATAAATCACAGCAAGATCCTTTTGGACCCACCTCCTAGAGAAATGGAAATAAAAACAAAGATAAACACATGGGACCTAATGAAACTTCAAAGCTTTTGCACAGCAAAGGAAACCATAAACAAGACCAAAAGACAACCCTCAGAATGGGAGAAAATATTTGCAAATGAAGCAACTGACAAAGGATTAATCTCCAAAATTTATAAACAGCTCATGCAGCTCAATAACAAAAAAACAAACAACCCAATCCAAAAATGGGCAGAAGACTTAAATAGGCATTTCTCCAAAGAAGATATACAGACTGCCAACAAACACATGAAAGAATGCTCAACATCATTAATCATTAGAGAAATGCAAATCAAAACTACAATGAGATATCATCTCACACCAGTCAGAATGGCCATCATCAAGAAATCTAGAAACAATAAATGCTGGAGAGGGTGTGGAGAAAAGGGAACACTCTTGCACTGCTGGTGGGAATGTGAATTGGTACAGCCACTATGGAGAACAGTATGGAGGTTCCTTAAAAAACTAAAAATAGAACTACCATATGATCCAGCAATCCCACTACTAGGCATATACCCAGAGAAAACCATAATTCAAAAAGAGACATGTACCAAAATGTTCATTGCAGCTCTATTCACAATAGCCCGGAGCTGGAAACAACCTAAGTGTCCATCATCGGATGAATGGATAAAGAAGATGTGGCACATATATACAATGGAATATTACTCAGCCATAAAAAGAAACGAAACTGAGCTTTTTGTAATGAGGTGGATAGACCTAGAGTCTGTCATACAGAGTGAAGTAAGTCAGAAAGAGAAAGACAAATACCGTATGCTAACACATATATATGGAATATAAGAAAAAAAATGTCATGAAGAACCTAGGGGTAAAACGGGAATAAAGACACAGACCTACTTGAGAATGGACTTGAGGTTATGGGGAGGGGGAAGGGTAAGCTGTGACAAAGCGAAAGAGAGGCATGGACATATATACACTACCAAACGTAGGCTAGAAAGATAGTGGGAAGCAGCCGCAGAGCACAGGGAGATCAGTTCGGTGCTTTGTGACTGCCTGGAGGGGAGGGATAGGGAGGGTGGGAGGGAGGGAGATGCATGAGGGAGGGGATGTGGGAACAGATGTATATGTATGACTGATTCACTTTGTTATAAAGCAGAAACTAATAAAAAAAAAAAAAAAAAAAAAAAAAAAAAAAAATCTGACTCCATTCCTTCTTTCAAAGAAAATCTCAAGTCTAACTTCCTACATGAAGCTGTCCTCAACAAAATGAGATGACCTAGAGAGCTACTCTTCCTCCTAGCTGTCAAGTGCATTTTCAACATTGCAAAAGTCTGTGTCAGATTGATCTCTAATAGTTCCTTTTTGCAAGCAAGTCCCTAGAACTATAATCTTTCCCCAGGAAATCACTAGCTTCTTTAAGGCAGACTCCTTTTCTTCTTCTTTGTCCCCCCCACCCAGTGTCTATTATAATGATGAATTACTTTTAAGTGTGCTAACATAAACATTCTTGAAGTTAATTAAGTCAGCTTCTCTTTCTAGTCATCCTCCAGCCATTCTGGACACCCACAGTGACATCTGTGGAAATGTCATTTTGGAGCCTCCCAGCAGCCCTATTCCTGCAGTGGTACAGGGTCCAAGCTGGGTTAAATCTGGTTCCTTACATATATCTCATCAGTAATTAATTCAGGGATAAAAATAAACAAAATAAACCTTTCCACTGCAATTCATTTGATTGGCAATAATCAATCCAAAATATACTCATAACATCATTTTTGATTAGAGGAAAATATTATATTTGTCTTTGGAATAACAGTTATGATTTTTATAGTATAGTCATAAGTTTTTTACATCTAAATATACAGCTTTGGAAATAAGGACTTTCCAAGACTCTCCTCCCACCCTTTTTTGTCCTTTCTGATAAGGATAGTATAATAATTTCAGTGCAAACTAAAATATATCCACTGGGAAAAAAATGTCTCTAAATGAAGACTTGTTTCTTTGCAATTTCTTCCCCCTAAATAATACACAGTTTAAGGGGTAGTTTTTAAAAATAAATATTCTTACAGCTACATCAAAGTTTATATTTGAGCAAACAAAATATAATAAGCTAGAATGAAGGAGAATTTTTAAATAACATCTATAGCACTTAACATTCCTAGATGTATGGAATGACAAAAAATATAACAGTAATGAAAAACGTCCTAGAAATCTCTCTAATCTGTCTATCCAAAATTTGAACCCCCCAGTGTTGTATAATGGGCAAATGAAAGCATTGCTGAGGAAGGAACCATTCCCTCATTCTAGTCATTGGGAAATGTACATGGGAAGTTGTGCTCTGTATCCCTTAAAGATGCATACCTAAAGTCACAGAGGACTTGAAGGGAAGGAAACTCAGACTATCTGTTCTCCTGCAGGAGAAGGAATTTAAAAAGGGTCAGGGGATTACTGGTAAAGTTTTCTCTCTTCCTGGAAAACATGATCTTTGTGTATCATTTTTGGCAAGATGTAGGGAAGGAAAATTTTAACAATATATATTAGTCTTAAGAGCTTATTAGTTGATCCAATTGAATGCACAGTTGTAAAAATGACCAAATTTCTACCTTAATATGAGGAGATCCTTTGAGGAAGGATGAGAACCATTTTCTAATTAGGTAAGCATTTTAGGACAGCAATTATATGTGTAGATTTTCTTTGATATTTTTACATCTTTCAGAAATGTTAGCCAATTTTCTTTTCACACATTTCCGCAGCTATACAAAACAGTGAAGGTAAGATCATCACCTAGATAACTCAATTATAAATTTAATAACTCAATTATAAATTTAATAACTCAATTATAAATTTAATAATTCAATTATAAATTTAATAATTCAATTATAAAATAGACTATTATTTTTTTTCTGTTTATATTTATTTCAATTCTCTTAAGCCTAAATTATCATTCTTGTTTTGCCACTGATCAATATTGACCATATATTCCTTGCCTTTACACTAATATATTTTTATACTTTAAACTCTAAAGGGTTATATAAAGTAGAATTGTTTTTGCATAAATTATTTTCTCCCCATAGAAGTGTTCATTTTTTTACATTCATAGCTGCATTCCCACAGTAGTTTTGAATCATTTTTGGAATACAAACATAAAATTCTATTGAAAATGTTCTTTCTTGTTCCAATAATATACCAGATTCCCAAGGCAAACTATTATGCTTCAGTTTTGGCCCAATATAAGGCACTTATTAGACTCCTAATACATGTTTTAAGAATGAGAGTAGGAAAGAATAAATTAATAAATTCTGGTTAATTCCAATTGGATAATATTTCCAAATTGGATTTCTTCCATCTTAAATTTTTCAGTGTGCATTCATATTTACTGATCTATATTTTTAGAACAAAACTGTGCCCTATATTTAATTTCTTATATTATTTCACTATGAAGACAAAGTATCACAAAGTTGAAAAGTAATATTTTACATTTTAATTGTTATTATTCATCTTAAGTGAAAATATCCAGCCGATATAATGCCTTATGGTAAATTTTCATATAGTAAAGAAAGAAAAGAATAAAAAAAGAGTATTTTCAATGTTATTTTACTCTGAGATAAGAGACCCAGCCTGGAGTCCACATAAAAACTTCAGAGAGGTCTACACAGGCTATGAAAATGAATGATCAATGTTGCATGGATATATACATTCAAGTTTCTGTGTTGAGGGAACATTGATCTTCAAATGTCTTATAGAGATCTCTTAACAAAGAGAACTGAGAACTCCTATTAGAAAATATTATTGAAAGTTTTTAAATGAACATATTCCAATATATGTGAAAATCTGAAAACATTAAAAACAAAATGCTGGGCTTCCCTGGTGGCGCAGTGGTTGAGAGTCCTCCTGCTGATGCAGGAGACATGGATTCGTGCCCCGGTCCGGGAAGATCCCACATGCCATGGAGTGGCTGGGCCCGTGAGCCATGGCCACTGAGACTGCACATCTGGAGCCTGTGCTCCACAGCAGGAGAGGCCACAACAGTGAGAGGCCTGTGTACCGCAAAAAAAAAAAAAAAAAAAAAAAAAAAAAAAAAGCTTTTATCTGATGATTGAACATCAGAAAGAACCAAAATTAATATATATATATATTTGGAAAATTCAAGCCAAAATTTTAAAACCCACATTCTGCTAATTTAACTGAATAAAATTAGAGCTCAAATCATCCTACTGAGTTTCCCCTTGGTTCAGTTTTACTGAATTAAAACTCAACTCTGAGGCTCATTTCCCCTATGATGAGATGGCAGCATCCCAACTCTCACAATTTCTCAACTTGCTAAATTGTTAGAAATATGTCATAACCTATTCAGTTTGGATTTTTTCCTTTTTTTCTTCCAAATATCACAAACTAATTCCTTCTTGTGTACTTTGAATAATAGTAAAATTGGAAATAGTCTTTCATTTTTGCTACAGAATATTATTTATTTATTTATTTATTTTTAATATCTTTATTGGAGTGTAATTGCCTTACAATGTTGTGTTAGTTTCTGCTGTACAACAAACAAAGTGAATCAGCTATATGTTTTTGACTATATATATTTTAGATGTAAAATGTGATGTTTTGATTTATGTATACATTGTGAAATGATTTCCACAATTTAATTAATTAACATATCCTTCACCTCCCTTAGTTACCTTTTGTATGTATGGTGAGAACACTTCAGATCTATTCTCTTATCAAATTTTCAGATATACAGTACATTATTATTAACTATAGTCACCAAGCTGTACATTAGGTCTCTATAACTTATGTGTCTTATAACTGAAAGTTTGTATCCTTTGATCATATCTCCCCTTTTTCCTCACCACAGCATCTAGTAACTACCATTCTCCTTTTTGTTACTAGGAACATTTTTTTTTTAAGATTCCAGATATAAATGAGATCGTGTGATATTTGTTTTTCTGTGTCTGGCTTTTTCCACTTAGAACAATGGACTCTAGTTTCATCCATGCGGTTGCAAATGGCAGAATTTCCTTCTTTTTAAAGGCTGAACATTCCTTTGTATACATATACCACATTTTCTTTATCACAGATAGCCACTTAGGTGGTTTCCATATCTTTGCCACTGTAAATAATACTGCAGTAAACATGAAGTGCAGATATCTCTTTGAGATAGAGGATATACACCTAGAAGTGGGATTACTGGGTCATACATAGCCCTAAATTTTTAGAACTTAGAGTATGGTAGTTTTTAATTTTTTGAGAAAATTCCATCCTGTTTTCAATAGTACCTATACCAATTTACATTCCCACCAACATAAGTGTTCCCCTTTCTCCACATCCTTCAAAAAATTATCTTTTGATTTTTTAACAAATGCCATTCTAACAGGTGTGAGGTGGTATCTCACTGTAATTTTGATTTGCATTTCCCTGATGATTAGTAATGTTGAGCACATTTTTATATAGCTGTTGGCCATTTGTAAGTTTTCTTTGAAAAAAATGCCTTTTTAGGCCCTTTGCCCATTTTTTAATATGGTTAGGCTATGAGTTTTATGAGTTCCTTATATATTTTAGATATTAACGCTTTATCAGACAAATGGTTTGCAAATATTTTCTGTCATTCCATGTGCTGTGTTTTAATTTTGTTGATTGTCTCCTTCACTGTGAGGAAACATTTTACTTTGATGTAGTCCCACTTGTTTACCTTTGCTTTTGTTGCCTATGCTTTTCATGCCAATTCTAAAAAATCATTGCCAAGGCCAATGTCAAAGAGATTTTCCCCTATGTCTCTTCTAGGGGTTTTATGGTTTCAGTTTTACATTGAAGTCTTTAATCTATTTTGAATTGTTTTTCTATATGGCAAAGTGTCTACTTTCATACTTTTGCATGTACATATCCAATTTTCCCAAGACCATTTATTGACACTATCGAATATGTTAAGTACAGAGAAAACAATAAAGAATAATGTAACAAACACATACATAATACCATCAGCTTTGCCAAATCATATCATTTTGCAGCTTTTGATTGGGATATTATTTTTAAAAATTAAACATAATAAGTGTGTAACTTTTCCTAATCCCATTTCTTCCCACATTTCCCAGCAGTAATCACTATCTTGAATTTAGTAAATGTGATGCCTATTCATGAATTTTATGTTTTTATATATTCATAAACAAAAGCAGTTATTTTACATCTTTTTATATTTTATATGAACATTATACTATACGTTTCTTGAGTTTTTCTTTTCCATGAAGTTTATTATTTTGATATCTATCCTCATTAATATGTAAGGTTTCAATATGTTCATTTTTAACACAATACAGAATTTCATTGAATGCATCTACCAGCTGTTTACAACCCAAATATCCAGCATTACTTTTTGAATCAAAGTAGTTAAAGAGAGCATTTCCAATTTTAAAATAAAAGGTATATTTACATCTATACACAATTAAGGAAAACTTCATATTCCAAAAGCTGTTGTTTACAAAAAAAGAAAATAGCTTCACTGATTTATTTTATCTTTTAAAGAGTATCATATTCATGCCAGTGTTCCCCAAATATTGCTGGACATTAAAATAGCCTAGGGAGATTTTAAAAATCATAGTGCCTAGCTCTCACATCCCATAATAATAAAATCAGAATGTGTGGAAGTGAGAGACCAGCAATAATATTTTTAAAAGATCCCCTGGTAATTGCAAAGTACAGAAAAGTTGGCAACCACTGAGTTATGCTGAGCTATTTTTTATTTAAAATATTGAGATTTCAATATCTCCCTTGTAGCCCCCAACACACTGACTAACTCCCATCACCTTCCTCTATTCTAGGAAGCTTTCCCTGAGGAAGTTTGGAATTTTTTTTTTTTGGCTCAATTTCTTTACACATGTTACTTCTAAAACTATCTGCACTAGTACTGAATGATATACCTTAAATTATTTAACTCATCCTGCTCTCAGGTTGGCTTTCTGCTGTTTTTAAGCCCTGCATATAGTTATTTATACTGTTATCAAGTGTACATTTCAAGATCCTAAGGATTTAGAAACAGATCAGTGAATTAGCTCTGTAGAGTACTGAACAAATTGCTACATGCACAGAAACAAATCATGTTTTTCCTAAATATGACATCTTGCATGAAATAAAAAACTATAACTTTCTAAAATCTGGTACCAAGTCTCTTAAATCATATAAAATATCAAGCTGCTATATTCTAGCGTTTGTTTTTATTCAACCTTATACATTATATGCAGCTTATTTAAATCATTTTCTGCTTAACTTATTTCAGACCACAATTTTATTCATACTCACTTAAATATAATCACATCTAAATTAAATAGAAACTAAATAGTATTTAGATTTAGAACCAAAACTCTATGCTCTATAGAATATTTTATTTTCTTAGCAGAAAATTATCTCCAATACAGAGAAATCTATGGATTGAATTCAGCTTCTACTTAGGAAGCCACAGCATTTCCATCTGAAGCAAAAGTACAAAGACAACACATCTTTTTCTGTTGTCTACATTTTGCTGATTTCTGCCTCTCTCTTCCCTTTCTCAGTCTCTCTCTGACTTTCACCATCACTCCCAAAGGTAACATAAACTGTTGAACTTAATTTAATTGGAAATGTGGTGGAATGTAATCAAGTTACATACATCACCAGGACAACAGGAAAAATACCTTGGTCCTATCCAAAATCTTATTTAAGACAGCTTTGCATTTCTACCAAGAAGACAAATGGTGACTTTCAAAGAGCACCAAGTTACTGTGCATGACACAGTTATGTTCCCCAATTTTTCCCATGAGAAAATATACTGTAATAAAGATGACCTAGTCATTTAGTTTAAACACTAAACAACTAATTCAAATTATATCAACTGTATATTGCTCTCCCCTAAGATGTCATTCTGCAGGAGTTGTTAATGTAGAAAAATCTAAAGTAGTGACAAATATATCATGGACATGAAAGGAAATCAAAGTGGCATGTATTTTGGAAGGTAAGGGTAGTTTAACTCCAAAAGAACCAAAATTTATGCTGCTTCTGGTTCTTGAACGTAATAACTTGTATTTCAGTGTTGTTTGTTTTCTAGTGAAACTGCAGGAAAAACTACTTTCAAGGGCCTGATGTCTCAGGTGGAAGATATTAAGCCTGTGGTAAGTTGTTGCCTGTGGAGAGGTTGACCCAGAGGAAAAGAATGCAAGCAGCTGAGTCACAGAGGCATGTATATTTATGGGGTTCTGCTTCAGGGTTGTTTACAGTGCTGCAGGGTCCAACTCCAGACCACGGCTGTCACTTAGTGAAATAGTGCAGAGGAATGGAAAACTGACAGCATTTGTGATATGGGGTATCATCTCTGTCTGAATAACAGAAAGATGTTCATTTTTGCCTTCCAAGAGGAAGCTATTGATTACAATGTTATAAGGTTTTACTTTTGAATTAAAAAAAATGTCTTCGTGGAGTTTAATAACTTGTGTATGAGTTAATATATTGAAAGTATGTTCATTGGTGTCAATTTCTGGAGGGCTTAAAAATGTAAAACCATGAAATAGATGACAACTACAAAAAATAGTACCAGAAAAATAGTTTGTTCCTTAGAGGAGTATTAGAAAGGCAGTTAGAAGATTGCCACTTTAGTATCCAGCTATTGGTGTCCATTTCTCTCCTATTCCTAATGAACTTGAAGACAAAATGTATTACCATAAAACTATGCATTGACGTTTAAGGTTATAGCATCTAATAAATATCTGCATATCAAATTGAATTCTTGATTTAAAGTTATCTCTGGGTTTTCTATTCAATCCTTTAACATTTATACAGATTGTGTAAATCATGCACAGCACACGAAAATATGGTGAGAAGGTGTGCAATTATTCTTCTCATGCATAATATCACTGTTGAGACCCCACCTCCAGTTTACAGCTCCAATTTGTTTATTTAAAGAGCATCTGTGTTTTAGACAAAAGAAGTGAAGAACAGCAACTATAAGAATGCCAACATAAAATTTGCACTGTTTCAGTAGTTGAATCAATGGTGCCATTTTAGTATCTTTATCCTATACTGTTCAATTTTTACAGATTTTATGACAGGTATTGACTTCCAGCTAGAGACATAAAATATAAATATTGTTTATATTGTTTAAAATATATAATTGGGGCCTCCCTGGTGGCGCAAGTGGTTGAGAGTCCGCCTGCCGATGCAGGGGATACGGGTTCGTGCCCCGGTCTGGGAGGATCCCATATGCCGCGGAGCGGCTGGGCCCGTGAGCCATGGCCGCTGAGCCTGCGCGTCCGGAGCCTGCGCGTCCGGAGCCTGTGCTCCGCAACGGGGGAGGCCACAACAGTGAGAGGCCCGCATACCGCAAAAAAAAAAATATATATATATATATATATATATATATATATGTAATTGAAATTAGCATGACAGAAAATTAATGGCATTAAAAATATATAATTCTGAAGAACTATACTGAATTATAAACAAATAATAGGAGGGAGAGGTGAGGAAAATAGAGGAAAGCAGTTTTATAATTTATAAATATAATACAAATATCTAAAGGCAAGACTACTACTGTTTGTAATTTGAAGAGCTTTATCAGCCTGAAGCTACTTTAACAAAAAACAGGAAACCATGGGGGGAATGACTCTACGCCTGACCAATATGACTTACTTAACAAGAATTTTCTACATGGTGACAGTAGGATGTCAATAACTGTGGAGAGAAATGGTGGTTATTCAGGAACCTCTGCCAAGTGAGGGGAAATTCAAATTTCAAAAGTAGGAACATAACTAACAGATAACAGAAAATTATAAAAAGCCTGGGACTTTTCTCAAGGGAACTGCAAAGCGTGGAATGGATGTTATACAAATAGTACTGTGAGATGGTTAAATTTAAACCATCTTCCTGTTTTAAATATACTGGGATAAAGAGACCAGGGGTTTTAAGTGACTTTTTCAAGATCTCATAGATAAGTCAGTGGGAAAGACAGGTATAGCTACTGAGTGACAGAGAAAATATGAGCTGTAGACTTCCCTTACTCCACACCTGCAGAAACCTTGAACTCCTCCAGCATGTAAGTATTCACTGGTGACACCAGCCTAATCCTTATAGAATCTCAAAGGAGGTGACCATGCAGGAGGCTTTACCTATGCCCTTGTTTCTTCATTAAAATATATATATATATATATATATATATATATATATATATATATATATATATATATATATATATACTGATTAGATTATGGAATGTATAACACAAGAGAAATTGGCCACTGATTTTTCATATCTGTCCAGACAAATTATTAGAAATTAAAACAAGGAAGTTTAATGTGGTCAACAATCTAGACTGTCCACATCCTCCATCCACCCATCACTAATGAAATCCCCAAGAGACTGTTCTCAAAATGCTAAAATAAATTAATCGGGAGGTAGTTCCTAAGATATCACTACCACATTAAACCTTCGTAAAAGATTATTCCTGACTCATATACTGCTTTGATTATTCATTCATGTGGAATTTAAGACTACAAATCACATTGGTTACATTTTAGAAAATTCCCTTTGCATAGTTCAGTTATATCAAAACTAAATAAATCTTCTTTAGTCAAAAATACTTTTTAATCTTCAGGTTCCTCAGGGATACTGTACATTTCCATTCTTCCCAGACTTCACTGAATTAAAATTAGTGTTTTATGTTGCGTGGAGAAAAATGGTTAGAAGTAATATTGATGTTAAGAAATAGGTCAGCAAAATAATTGTTTTAAGGACTTCCCTGGTGGTGTGGTGGTTGGGAGTCCGCCTGCCAGTGCAGGGGACATGGTTTGAGCCCTGGTGAGGAAGATCCACATGCCGCAGAGCAACTAGCCCCGTGTGCCATGGCCGCTGAGTCTGCGCTCTAGAGCCCACGAGCCACAACTGAGGCCCGCGCGCCTAGAGCATGTGCTCCACAGCAGGAGAGGCCACCACAATAAGAAGCCTGCACACCGCAGCGAGGTGTGGCCCCCGCTCGCTGCAACTAGAGAGAAGCCCGCGCGCAGCAACGAAGACACAACGCAGCCAAAAATTAATTAATTGATTGATTAATTAATTAATTAATAATAATGGTTCTCGTTTAAATAACTTACATTTTTTAACGCATACACCTAATCCATTAAAAAACTGATTGTCCATATAATCGGCTATTCAAAAAATAATATTATGCTAAACATAGATTGTAATTTTGCTTTACCTGCAGGAGACATCATGACATTATAGAAATATGCACAGAATGTGAGACCTACAATTTTAAAATTTTGTTGTTTTATATGTATGTGTAGTCCTTTCATTTTTCAGAAATGTTGTCATACAGTGCCTTGAGGATTAATAAATAGTGGCTTTACATACAACATCTGTTGCATTAAGCACCTTGTGATTTACAGGTAGATTGTGAAGAAACATATGACAGTAGCAAATGCTATTTTTTTTTTAGTTATCTTTAGATGACTAAATTGCATTATAAAGTTAGACAATTTAACATACAGGTGAACAGAGGTTAATGTCAAAATCCACATGGAATCACAGCCCTTACCCTAAGTATACTACTCCTTACTCAGTGACCCCATTCAGCACATGTATTTTTTGAGGACCTGATGCAATGGTGCTCTGGAGCCAGCTCAGAACTGATTGCTAAAATTATGGATTTTGCAAGCCATCATTACCATGAAATTAGCCATGATATGAGAATCTACACCACAGAAATCGGCAAATGGTATAAATCAAGCTTCTCCCCAGCCCCTTAACTGATACAATACTCCAGTTATCTAGAAGAATCTGTGCAGAATGCTACAGAGGCAAAAAGTAATAACTAAAACCCAGCTCCAGTTCTTAACATATTTAGTTGAAAGGATGGGATTGGAGAGACGAAGCTTGAAAACAGAAACAAGGAAGAGTTAAAGCTAGTTTTGACATTTTAAACTTTTAAGGTTTGGAGAATAAAAGTGCCAGTATCGGACATACAGAATTAAGGGAGGACATTCATTTGGAAAATTTGGTTAGGACATGAGTTGTTCGCTTAAGGACAAAATTCAGGGGAATGATCAGGGAAGCTAAATATGAGCGTTTAAATCATCCAGGATCACGTCTTTATGACAATAATTTACAAAATTGCCTGAACACTCAAATCAGTTGGGGAACCTAAAAAAATACTGACGTCTGTGTACCACCCCCAGAGTTTGTGGCATAATTGGTCTAAAATGTGGTCTAAGCTTTGGAATATTTTAAATATACCAAATGATTCTAATGTGCAGGAAATTTTTGGAACCACTGGTCTATGATTCAAGCATTTTGAAAACTTTTAATGCTTGAATTTCTGAAAGACAGAAAGAAATGGAGCCATCGCAAGCTTTATGGACTTGCAGGTCGTGCCTCCAAGTGTGCTAGATACTACCATTACTCAGAGCTGTGGGAGAAAAGACTCCTATATTCTGCTGCAGAAGAGCAGTTCAGTAAAATGAATTCAGTGGCTTTCCACTACCCCCAAATTTTAACAATCGGTAGTCAGGCAATTGTGGAAAAAATGTTAGTTGTTTTTGGTATAAACTGAGACGTGATGTCACCAGATACATAAGTTATCCAAAATAAAATGCCTTATACATGTCTAGGTCACCAAATATAATACTATATATGATTTTAATTGGGTTAGAAGAAGTAGTCCCATCACCTCCTGAGTGATACTTTGCAAGGAGGAGAACTACCTCCTTAGGCCTATGCTCGCCCATAGAGAGAATTATTTAAGACTATGAACTTGATTCTACTTTTTGAATTCAAGAGAGTACAAGGATGCTTTTTCTCAGGTGTCAAAAGGTGTCCCTTCTTCTTCTGAATGGCAGGTAGAATTCCAGATTGTTTAAGAAAACAGAATGGGGCTTCCCTTGTGGCACAGTGGTTGAGAGTCCGCCTGCCGATGCAGGGGACACGGGTTCATGTCCCGGTCCGGGAAGATCCCACATGCAGCGGAGTGGCTGGGCCCGTGAGCCATGGCCACTGAGCCTGCGCGTCCGGAGCCTGTGCTCCACAACGGGAGAGGCCACAACAGTGAGAGGCCCACGTACCTCAAAAAAAAAAAAAAAAGAAAAAAAGAAAACAGAATGGCTTAGAACATGTTATAGAAAATTTGAGGGATGTCTTTTTTACCCTAAAGGTGTTCTGCAACATGCACGTGTGCAGTACACCAAACAGTAAGCCAGGAAGAGAGACAGACAGACAGACAGACAGAAAGCAGAAACAGGGTCTGCCAAGCAGGGATTTCCAGCATTTAATGTGCATTTAAAACACAAATTGTTATTCAGAATGTTTGAGCCTGGGATTCTGTATTTTTACCAAGTTTCCAAGGGAAGCTGAGGCTTGTAAAGTCTATTGGTACACGCACCTCACTTTGAATAGCAAGATGGTAAAAGCCCAGAATAAAAAGTTTGTTGAATCCACTGGATTCATTCCCTTTACATCCTTACAGGGTTTATAAAAATATTGTACTCAGATCAGAAATATCACATACACAACAGGAGAGATCATCTTTTCCTCCCCCACCAAAATCATCACATTTTCCTCAAAGGTACAATTAGTCATTGTTAGCAAAGAATGTTTGATCATCAGGTATTAGATTAAGCTAGCCATGAATCTACATACGATTCTGTAATTATTTTTTCATGTATAAGTAGATATCTGGGAGAGAAAAAAGGTAAAGCAATCCATCAGCATTAAGAATTTAAATTTAACTAATGCCAGAATTAGAAAGCAGGTCTGTTTTACACTGTATACACCAAAGTAATTGATGGCATTCTTTCTGCTCAAATATTTGTTTTGTAAAATATGAAACCAAAATATTGGAGTCTCCTCTCTTTATTAGTATTTACACAGACCAGTAAGCAGATTCAAGTGTTTAAGCCAGGAAGGACCCCAGTATATAATGCAATTCAGCCTATTAAGACAAGTGCACTCACTGACTTATGAAGCCAAGCAAATGATTTTAAAAAAATAAAAGTATTCCTGCTGCAGTTTCACAGTGCGATCAATGGTCTTCACCTCGTCTCTCAGTGTAACTGGAATGTCTATCAAAACCAGAAAACGGAAGGCCTCAGAAGCATTATGTAGCTTAAAAAGGAGACTATTTTACCCATTAGTAATAAATGTACCTGCTGAGCAGAACACAGTTATACCTGAAAATGTTCCACAATTCTCCTTTGCTTGGCTCTGCCTGCTATGAGGGAACCAGTGTGCTAAGGAGCATTTTGTAAAAGAAAAAAGAGTTTATATAATTGACCTTACTGGAATTAGAAGACAGAGTACAGTATGCTCAAGCTGAAGCAGCCCAACTCTATGATGAAGGAAAATTGCACAATTTAATAGCCAGATATAGGGACTATGTGGTAATAGAAGTAATCAAAGGCTTGGCCATGCTTAAAGGAACAAATCTATTCCTTTTCCGTTTATTCCAGAAAGAAGACAGCAAGTGGACTATTTTCAGGAAAGTGCTTGGGCACAGCTTCTGCAATTGGGTGGCACTCTTAGAAAAGGGAGGATTTAGGAAGGGACAAATGTAAGTATCTTAATGTTGGTGTGTCTTCTGGAAGTTTGATTCTTGTGTCCAAAGGTTCTAACTTCTATTTCATGTAAAACAATTAGAAATGATATACCTAATTAACTGAAGTTAATTTTTCATCCTCTATTACTTGGCCACACCAATCTTCACCTTCATTAAGGATACCATCTTACTCTAACACATATTTTCTTTAGAAAGGCAACAACTAAGCCATATTTAGGGTGAAAGCATATTAGCCTTTCTTGAACATCTGGTGTAAAGTGAAGTTTCAGCAGTAGCAATTTATACATCTCTACCATCTTGGGGGAAATATGATTTGAGTGATTTAATAGCAAGAAGGAGAACTGATTAACACTGAAGCATCAACAAAACAACAGCCCGTGAAAATAAAAAATACTAGGATCCTAACCTTGAATGATCTTTTTTTTTTTTTAACATCTTTATTGGAGTATAATTGCTTTAAAATGGTGTGGTAGTTTCTGCTTTATAACAAAGTGAATCAGTTATATGTATACATATGTTCCCATATCTCTTCCCTCTTGTGTCTCCCACCCTCCCACCCTCCCTATCCCACCCCTCTAGATGGTCACAAAGCACCGAGCTGATCCCCCTGTGCTATGCAGCTGCTTCCCACTAGCTATTCATTTTATGTTTGGAGGTGTATATATGTCCATGTCACTCTCTCACTTTGTCACAGCTTACCCTTCCTCCTCCCCATATCCTCAAGTCCATTCTCTAGTAGGTCTGTGTCTTTATTCCTGTCTTGCCCCTAGGTTCTTCATGACCTTTTTTTTTCCTTAGATTCTGTATATATGTGTTAGCATACGGTATTTGTTTTTCTCTTTCTGACTTATTTCACTCTGTATGACAGACTCTAGGTCCATCCACCTCACTACAAATAACTCAATTTTGTTTCTTTTATGGCTGAGTAATATTCCATTGTATATATGTGCCAGATCTTCTTTATCCATTCATTTGTTGATGGACACTTAGGTTGCTTCCATGTCCTGGCTGTTGTAAATAGAGCTGCAATGAACATTTTGGTACATGACTCTTTTTGAATTATGGTTTACTCAGGGTATCCTTGAATGATCTTAATATAATCTTGATGTTACCAGAATTCAAATGATGGAAAACATTTTATAGTGGACAAAAATATGTTTGAGTAAATTCAGGAATTTGAATATAGAAAACTTGATGACCAAAACATGCATTAAAAATCGCTTAAATATTGTCACAACCTGAATCTAACAGTATTATAATGACTCAGACTAAGTAGTTAAGCTTTGGATTACAACTAAATTGCCAGTTAAACACATATAAAATTAATTTTAGTAAAATGTAAGTATATATGACAGCTCAATTAGTATGATTTATATACTTCAAAATAATTATACTATTAAGGTAGGCAGTACACTGTCTAGTTTTATTCACATCAAAAACTGTCTCATGCTCTGGTTAGCTTAAACTAACCACAGTATACTAGAAGAATTAACACTGAACTAGGCTCTTCCATGAAATTTAATATTCAAAACGTTGTTCACTGTCATCGTGCCTTACTTTTCTCATTTGTGAGATTATTATTAAAAATAGTGAATTGTCTAAACAATCCTACAGAAATTAGATACCCATGTTTATTTTACTCAAATAGATGTATAAGTTTTTAAGTGAAAGCTCTTCTGTATAAGCCAATAAAATATTTCATTAAATGTATCAGTAAGGTAAATTCAATAAGCTCTCACTTAAGCTAAAAGGAACAAATACTATTAGACTTTTATGCAAAGTCCTTACAATTTGGTAAGTAAAGAAGGTTGCCCTAATCAAATGTTAATGTTCTCAATATGTTCTTCACAAAACACCAAATTCATCAAGAGAAATAAAGGATCTCCTAATCAAAAATGTAGAAACTAGACTCTGGAATTACTTTTCTCAAATATTGGCAAATTCTTTTTTTTTTCCTCACAGAAATACAACTATGTCTCTTGACACAATTTTTAATTCATTTTAATTCTATGAGATTCATTTTTCTCCCTTCCTCCTTTCTACCTTCTTCCTCCTCTCCATTCCCTCCACCACCATAGACAAGAGAAAAGAACTATTCATATTAAAAATATTTATCTTCTTCTATTCACTGATGTACTACTACTTCTAGTCCAACTAGTCCAACAAATCCATTGCTAAGTTCTTATGCCCTTCTCATTTCCCACTTCCCCCATCTCACCAATCATTCTGCTTTTTGCAGGAATTCCTTATCTTGGTTTACGTATCAGCATTCTCTCAAGCCAGTAAATAAGGAAATACTTTCAAGTCTTCCTTTCCCTCATGTATCTGTTGAATCCCATGTCCTGCAGAATCTCAGGCCACCTAAGGATTTCCCAGAACATATCTGTACTATTTCCATTGCCTTGGTTGAGGACCCCACCCTAAGATTGGTAATGTGTTTCTAAAAAGTCCCACTCCCAGAGAGTGAGTTTATTCTACTTGTTACTTCAAGGGTAATCTTTCTAAAATGATGTCTGATCATCATTACTTGCCCTTTAATGGCTTCTTATTAAGCAAAAATTCGGTTTTCAAACGTTTGTGTTTGAGGAGATAATGATTTCATAGATCTGGGTTGATAGGAAACTGTGTTTCCACAGCTATCAGGTAATTCTAATATAGGTTTTTGGGAAATACACTCTAGAAAAACTGCTTTAGACTTGGAGGTAAACAAATGGATAAGGTTACTTGAAACTATTCACTATTTTGTTTAAATTTGAAAGTTCTTGAGATGACTTAAAGAAGCACAAATTTCCACAAATGATCTCACTCACTCACTCACTACTTGTTACTGACTCTCAGGATATGCAGAGGGTCTGATGGTAAAAATATTTAATGGGAGATGCTCCCTAACATGGAAGAATTCCTAATCCAATGGGGAAATGGACACTTGTAAGTGTAAAATGTAATGTTCTAAGGAAGCACTAAGAAGCTAATTACTCCTAGGAATACAACACACATCTTCAAAAAGGAAATAATGCTTAAGCTCTTTTTTCCTTTTATATGTTTACAAATATTTTAATGTGTACACATGGTAAAAACAATTCAAACAGCATGAAAAAAACTAAATTTAAGAGAATGAAAAGTGAATGTCTAGAGAGCATTACCAGGGTTACAGTACAAAGACAACCACTGTTCCTGGTTTCTTGTGGATTCTGGTAGAGATTCCTCCATGCATGGTAAATACCCTAAGTCTATTCATGAGAAATTGTATATCTTCTCCTCTCTTCTCAAACTTCCAATAACTTATTTCCTATCCTCATTCTTGGATGATGACTTTGTTATCTATTTCACTGAGAAAGCAGAAGCACCCCCACATCTACCAGGCAGCTTACATCTGTGTCCATATTCTAAGTCCTTCTTCTTGTTTCTATGATTGAATTGTCCAACCTCCGGTCTAAGGACATGCTCTAGACAATGACCCCCTGTGGCTAACTCAAAAACATTGTTCCAGCAATTATCCATCACTCCAGTACTATCTTATATTTTCTTTTGACTGGATCATAACAATCAGAAAACACACACACACACACACACACACACACACACACACAAAAGTCTATCTTGACCTCCCATAGCAGTCCAGTTATTACATTTCTCTTCTCTCATTTATAGCAAAAATTCTCTCAAAAATTGACTATATTTAATTATCACTTTATCTCTTTCTATTCTCTCATGAATCCTTTCCAATAGGTTTAATGCTTACTTCCTTCATTGAAACCTCTCTTATCTATGTCCACAGTAATTTCCCAGTCCTAATCACACTTTGTCCTCTGCCTCCTTTCTCTAAAATCTAAATTTGTGTCATTCACTGTCCTTTCTGTATTTGTTCATCCAACTGCCTCCACCATGTCTCCAACTGGATGTCTAATAGGTTTCTTAAACTTAACATTTCCCAAACTGATCTATTATGTTCTTCTCCAAACATCAACTTGTCCACTCTGCATATCTTTCTCATCCCAAGACATGGCACCACCATGTTCTTTCAGAAGTAAATTCCAAATACCTTCAGATCATTGTTGGATTGTTCTTCTCACATATAACCTCCAACCTGCTGGCAAATTCTCTATCTTAAAAATCAATTGAGAATTAGTCTACCTCTCAGTACCTTCACTGACACCACTCTGGTCTAAACCATCATCATCTCAGACCCTTCTCTAATAACCTAGTCTATTCTCAACACACTATCTAGAATGCACCTTTTAAAAATATAAGATAAATAACTGTCATTTCTCTGACTCACTTAATCATGAATTTCTTAGCATTGACTGTCGGAAGCCATCCTGGAGCCATTGCACCATGACAAAGTCACGAGCAACGGAAGGCGAAACTGCAAGGCAGCGCCGTGCCAGGGAGGTGGACTACAGCTCCGTTGTTATGTTTTATGATAATAAATTTACATACAGGGGCAATTGGGGGGGGATGTTTCTCCACATGAAAGAAAAATTCCTCTAGGACTCCCCCTCCTGCAACTACCACAGAATGGGAAGTACCCACTAAAGCCCCGGGGAAATAGGTAAAGAATTAAGAGCCTGGAACTAAGGGGATGTTTTTATGAAAAACACCCTCTAGTATGGAGTTATGGCCATGGGCCGGAGTTCCTGATGATGACATAGGAAATTTATGGTTCTATTATAAAGGAAGATTAATTATAGAAAAACAAATGACTAGAGCAGAATTCGTTGCCAGGATAGGGAGAAAACACTGTCTTAGTTGAAGAAAACAATGAGAAAGAGCATGCAGGTACATTGTAAATATTTTCATGGAACCATTGTAAAAGGTTGCTCATGCAAGAAGAAAAATAGGAACAAGTAGCTTTAACTTTTACAATTGATATAATCATATAACTGCTTAACTTGGTTACTAAGAAACAACCTGTGATTAATGGGAACTTGGGGAAATATTTTAATAGGACATCTAGAAACTAGGGGATATTTTTTTTTAAAAATTCTTTATAGAATATTTTGAGGTTTGATTGTGCTAAGATTGTTTGGCCACATACCTGGTAATGTAATCAACTACAATATATAAACCTGTGATTGTAACAAAAAAAGAAGAATGAATTAGAAGAATCAAGAATAAAGACATGAGAGAAAGAAACATGCAATGCTGAAGTAATAGAATTATTTCCTTCGCCAACACTATCCATCCCTCGGGTATCCCTGGACTCGCTGGAGCTGGACTCTGGCAATTGACAATTTCTGTTAACCACTCTCATAATTTATCATCCCTTACTCTTCATAACAATGCATACCCTGCTCGCTGTACTGTGATAACGGTAATACTATCTATTAAATGCCTCTCAAATGTAAGGCACATATATTGAAGTAATATTCTAATTTATTCATGGATAAAGAATGGATGATAAAATTGTCCTTCACTCAATGGCTTGTGTAACCTAAAATTTGTTTTGTTAACAATTTGTTTGTTACCAATTAGGTTACATCATTGTTTCCATATTTAAAGTATCTCACATTAGTAATGAGTTGAATAAAGCTATGAGTATACCCCTTCTACAGAGAAATTTTCTAAGCACTCTTCCAAGTACTTTATAGAGAAGCTCAGATACCTGATATTACAAGCATGCCCATCCAGATCTTGTCATTCTGCACTCAAGGAGATAAAGCTAAGGAATAAGATTGGGCAAAAATATATGCAAGAGCATTATTCTGAAAACATAATGTTCAGTAGGGATGCTTTCTAAAGGACTCATTTATGTGTGTGTGTGTGTGGTGGGGGGGACAGTTTATAAGGCTTAAAAAGAAGTTGGGTCAAAAATATCCCTATTTCCAGGACATTAATGTCTTCCTCATGTTGCCAAAACTTGGCCTCTGTGCACCAGTGACGAATCAAATCTCTGAGACAGAGTTTTGGGGGAAGTAGAAAAGAATAGCTTTATTGTTTTGCCAGGCAAAGGGGGAAGCAGGGGGCTCATACCCTTCAAAGCTGTGTGTCCCCACCCAGGAGGATTTGGTGGGGAGTTTTATAGCAATGGTTCAAGGGCCAGGTTGCTGATAAGTTTTAAGGTGTGTGCAGGGCTTGCACTCTTTTAATCTGGTCTCATTTGGTCTGATGAGTTTCTGTGGTTCCTTTGATCTGGCCTCAGGTGGTCTTGAAGACCTTCTATTGTTCCTTTAATTTGGAATGAAGAATGATAACATCTTCCATTTGAAGGGGGTTTTAGTTCTCAGAGATATTGTTATGTGTATCCCTTGAGGCAGGACCCTGCTCCAAGGCTGTGCTATTGTTTCTTGACTGCTCCTCCCCTGTCTCTGCATCCTCTACACTCCCTGATTAACAACTGTTCTAAACTGCCCTTTGGGACTCAAGGAAGGTCATGGAGGCTGGAGTCTATGTCCTACAAACAAGAAATGAGGGACTGAAAGGCTTCTGTTCCCAGGATCCCCACAGGGTCCTGCTTGGTTTCACTCATGCCCCTTATCATTTTGGGGCTGCATTATAGTCATTTAAAAAAAATACATCTATAATTTCTTTTCATATTCTTCAAAACTGCTTATAAATTTAATAATTTGATATGCAGTTACTGTTGACAGTTTATTTTTTTTAATGAGGAGGGTAACATACTTATTTGTACAAAAAAATATTTGCTATGACAAAACCATATTATGTTGTCTTAGCAGATACCTTCTTAAATACACAGAGTACATTAATATTGATTTACAAAAGGGATTAATTTTAGAAAGGCAGGAAGAAGGAAAGAAGGAAGGAAGAAGAGAGGGAGGGAAGGAAGAGGAAAGGGAGAAAGAAGGAAAGAACTGCTTCAATTGTAACCAAAGACTTAATCTGGATCCCTTTTCCCTCTTATAGCTATCCATGACCAAATAGATACTGACATAATTCCCTCTATGTCACTGAGCATTTTTATTATACTTTACTTTTAAAATTATAAACTATTCCTTCAAGGTGTGGTGATTGTGCATTGAACTCATAGAAGATGCAGTATCTCTGGCGGCCTCTTGTTTGTACATGGAGTTGTGCTTTACTACTTTCTACAGGCTCCTCATTCCCTAAAGATTTGCTTTCTCTCTCTCTCTCTCCTTTATCCTTCTGTCAAGAACATTTTATTTGCTATGTCTGCAACTGGTAAAGAAAGCCAAGCATTTCCTGGATGGGGCACTTGAATTATCCTTCAAAGCTAATGGCAGAAGACTGATACCATGCAATACACTGTCTGCATTTTTTCTAGACTTGGTACACTTTTTGCAATGGTCTCTGGTGAATTCCTGAAATCCATCAACCCTATCTTTCTTTTCCTTTTCTCTCCAGTTTTTGCTGTTGTTGTTGTTGTTTGTTTGTTTCATAGGAATGTTTCAGTTCTCTATAAGTGATTAGGCATGTACTGATTAATGCCACTTGTATATTAGTATAATTGCTTCTATAATTAAAAGAATATGACAGACCCTCCCTTGTTACTTTGAATCATGACATCTGTAGGTATGTATATATACATATAGATGAGAAAGAGAAAATAACAAGAAAATAAAATCCAAAAAGAAACGGTATGACTTAAGGCACTTTTATGCTTAGAATTCTATATATCCTTCTGTTGAATTTTAGTGCATATGCATACCCAACACATGGCTTGCCATATTTATCCTGTGCCTACTCCTTAAAATGTAGGCACTTATGTAAGATGCATTAACTCAATTCCCTATGTACATTACCACTAGCCACTAAAATACTCTGGAAATCTGAAAGTGTTAATGCATCTTTGCAAAGTGCAATATTCCTGAAGAGTATTTGGTGACTTACAAGAATCTGGGTCAGTTTAACCATGAAAAACACAGCTCACCTATGAAGAGCCTCACTCAATAGCAGGTACAAACACAACTTTGTGTTCTTAGATGAGGTACAAAATACTAAAAATATGAAATCTTATAAATATCTAGAGGAAAAAGCCATGGAGGGAATGCATGAGTCTTTGTTACAGATATGAGCTTTTAAAACTAAAAAGACTTTTGGAAGCTTATGCATGCGAATTAACATTATGTGGAGACACATGACTGGATTCAAATCCTGCCAGCTCTACTCATTCTGCAAAATTTGGAAAAGCATTTTGTCTCTTTGAGTATAAATTTTCACAGCTATAAAATGGAGACAATATTTGATCTTTAGGTAATTTAGAAGAATTATTTTTTTTAATAAATTCATTTGAAGTACATAAAGCACACTGGATGATAAATAGTAAATACTCAATAAAAGACAACTTTTATTAATGTTGTACAACTGTTAATATCTGGTATGAAGAAATTACTTCTGAGCACCTGGGGGAAGTTATTACTTATCTTGTAAACCAGCCCACCATAGAACCCTCGCCTAGAGCTAAAAAAAAATTGCTACTTGCACATAAAATCAATCTGTGTTTTCTACTCCATATTCTTAGTTTCAGTTTTAAAAGGACTGATCTATTTGTACGTGCCTTTTTTCACGGAGGAGGGAGGGAGTGAGAAAAGGTGATTGTTAAATCGTTACCTTGACAATAGAGAACCAATTGTGAAATAAGCAAAAAAAACATTCTTAGCGGTTACTCAGCTCCTACAAGTTTAGCTAAAAACAATTAAGTACATTTAATTGACCTTATAGAGCACTGTTAAAAATATATATATTACTGCCTTAGAGATTTACTAAAGGAATCTGCAAAAATAAAAGTTAACAATGATTTTAATTGCATCATAATGGATCTCAATTTGATCAGCTTATAAATGTGTGATTCTTTGATATGACTGAAACATTGATGCATTTTTATTTTAACATTATCATAGGTAATAATATAAAGTCATATTCTGTTTGCCAGACACTATGTAAAACAGTTTACTTATGATGAACATGTTTAATCTTCATAACAACCCTATGAAGAAGATCTCATTATTATCCCCTTTCACAGGTGAGAAAACTGAGGCAAGAGAGGTTAAGTAGCTTGCCCAAAAATATGAAACAACTAAGTGATAGAGTTCGAATTGAACCCTGGTATCTAGCTTCAGAGTGTAACCTCATAATCACCGAGCTATTATCAGAGGAGGAATATATAAAATAACAGAAGGATATCTAGGTTGGGTCAAGATCTGGGTTATTTTGTGGTTCCCCAAAATTACATTTCTTGTTATAACATTTTTACTCATTTAAAACAGAAATGCATTTCATCTTTGTCTGAAAAAAAAATGAGTCTATACTATAACAATTTTGCTTTGTTGATTTTCCTACTTTTCCAGGTTACTGACTTTGGACAGCCCTGGCCAAGTCTCAATACTGAAAATGATTCCAGAGTTCTCATTTTTAAAAATCTTTTGTTTTTCTAGTTTAAGAACTGTCTAATGGAGTTTTATGGTTTAATCATCCCAGCCTGTCTTATTGTTAGACTCTTCACAAATTCAGAAAGCACTCAGTAGGAAAGAATCTGAAAACCAAGCATTTATATATTCCATATTTAAAAAAAAAATTATCCTAAGGGTTGACAATTCAATGAAATACTGAATCATTTCTTAAAGTATAAAAAAATCAGTGCATTATTTTTATTATTGTATTTGAAACTTTATGATTTCTAGTTATATTTATTCCATTTAAATGCTAATATGTGATCAGAAACTTACAAATTATTTTGCTTATTTTATACATTTTTGGGGTTTTGTTTGATTTATTTGCAATAGGTACCTGATGAGCCTCAAATTGACAATTGTAGTTTCAGATATAATTTAAGATATTAAACCATGACTGCTTACTCAAAGTTCCTTCAGACTTTACAGAGATGCTAAGACTTATAGAAAAATTATACATTTTATGATTATTATCTACATGGAAGTTTTTGAAGGTTATGTTGATGAAGATTTTAATATAAAGGTAGAGCAGATGCATAGCAAAAATTGAAAAATATGAGCAGGCAGTGGGAATAGAAATATTAACACTTGCCAGTCTTATTTTCAATAATCTGTCTAATATAAATATGAATAATACATTAATAATAATGAAAGTATTATATGTTCTTTTAAAATTTCTATTGGCATGTATAAAGACATAATCCATTTAGTAACATAAGTTAGAATTATTACAATTAATACTGCTAATAAATGCATACTGAAACTAAATTTGTATATGTCTATTAAAATTCTATCAATGAGTCCTGAATAATACATTTATTAGAATTCACGTTACAAAGTAACTAGTAATTTACTGGATACAATGTGATAAATGACAAAAGATGAGCCCTTCAAAATCATTCTGTATGTGTCATTAGCAATTCACTTCACACTGTTACCTATACTAAATATCTTAAACCACTTAACAGGATTCTAAAGAGAGCCCTAGCACTAGTTATTAATATCTTTATTTAAATGCAGATCTTGACTTTTCCTCAGAGACTAGTAAAGCTTCTTCTGTAATGCTGCAAAGAGAAAAGCAAATTTTCATCCACATAAGGAGGAACATATCTGGCTCGTTATCACCTATGAATATGTAGATCTCTATATGTCTGCATAAGTTTGTCATTAACAAATATTTCCATTCACAACTGTCAATAAAAGATATATAAATCCTTAACTCTTTAATCTCAGTATATACATAGCAGTCACAACTTTTAATATCCAACACAAACTTCAAAGATCAAAATAAAATTACCATTTATTTAGCTTTATTTAACATCAACATTTAAGGAAACAATGTGACAACAAATGTACTCATTATAACAAATGTACCCAATATAAACTTAGGCTTAGATAACCAACAGATGTTGGATATTTTTATGATCATGACTAAAATTAATCAATCCACAAGTTTACATCCATTTCTCATTTTGGCTTATCTATCTGCATGGGCAAACCAGTGTGAATCTGGAAACATAACTTCATGGAACACAGAACATAAAGACAGTCCCCAGTGAATAAGATGGCCCTTATTTCTAAGTTCATAGAGATGCTGATTTGAAGACATGATTTCAGTGGATAAAATGAGAAAACCACAGAGAAACTGAGAGATTCACTTCTATCTAATGTATTAATCTGAAGCTGTACCCAGTAGACTGAGTGTTGTAACTAGTAGTGTAAGGTATATTAATTAAGCACCCAATAAATATTTGCTGAATTGACATTTTAAAAGATGTATGAAGTTAATATTTTGTTAAAAGGACCTTTGCTACTCATAGAAAAATATATTAAGTAAACTAAAAAAAATTATAAAAATTATGGTATAAAATATACCAAAATACAAACATATCAGTAATGGTTATTGAGTAGGATTAAAATATATAACATAAACTTACTGCTTAATATGCATAAATTTTATTCTAATAAAATTATTTTTTGGCTCTTATCACTGTGTACCACTGAATCAACATGTGCTTCTTACCTGGGAATCATCACAACCAATCTTCTATTTTTTTTTAATTGAAATTAAAAAGAGTTGAAACTCCAGAGTTCATAATATTTTGTACCTATGGTTTCTGTTCTTAGTATCAATTAATTCTGAGGTGGAGAAGAAGAAGTTACCTAGAGCAAACTTTAATGAGTTTCATTGTCGTCCCCAAAAATAATCAAGACTGTTTACATCCATAATTTTTTTCTATGGGTAAATACCATCTTAGGACACTCTGTCATAACAGATAGGTAAAAAATATAACCCATCAAATTAGGTGATGTGGAAGACTCCCAGACTGGTGGAAGAGATGGATTCTACAAAGAAAAGGGATTCCTGGATATAACATCATTTTTTTTTCCATTATACCAGAGTTATATGCTTACAACATAAAGAAAAAGCATTTGTTGGTGGTTGTGGAGACTATCTAGATACAAGATTAGCAAATATCTGCCAGTTTTGCTATGAGACCATATGCGTAAAGCACTCTTGTTGGCACATGGTAGATGTGCAAATATGTTAATCACCTTCTTACACCCCTGCTCTCACTGTGACTTGAAAATAGCTTTGCAAAAAATATGTTTCTTTGAAAGGGTTTTCATCATGATATTTTACTACATACTATTCAACTCATAAACAATAACTTTTAAAATGTCTATATTCTCATATGTAAGGTGCCTAAATCCATCCATTCTGAGACCAACAGTTTGGAACAATTTTTTGCAGCTTTCCAATTTTTCCTGCATGAGTATATTCCTTTTCTTCCCCCCTCCTCTTACTATGTTTTCTCATCTTTATTCTTCCTATGTCCGCACAAAGTAGATAAAAGAGAATGCAATAAACATGTATTTGATATGAGTTTCACTTAGTAATGTAACCTCAAAATGGTCTCCTGTCAGGAGAGGATAATACTCAGATGACCATTGAAGTCATACAACTGTATGCTCAGAAAGGGAGGTTTAAGATGTATTCAGTCAAATTGAAATGCAAATATTTGCTCAATGTGAATATTACCACCAAAACAGTAGCACCAGATGGTCTTTCACTATTTCTCTCTCTCTCTCTCTCTCTCTCTCTCTCTCTCTCTCTCTCTCTCTGATTTTGAGCTCCCCAACTCACTTCCAAGTCTTTTCACTAACTGAGCCAGTCTCCTGGCTCTTCCCGTGTCCTTTACCTTTTATTGTTTGTTGAGTTAACTTTCAGTTTTCTACCCTTTTTAGTTTAATGTTGATTTATTCTCTTTTAATATTCAGCCCTCTTCACTGTGCTCCTGGTTTGCTGAGAACTGGGTTCTCTTTCTTTCTTTAAAGATATTCTTAAAACATTTTCCTAAAACAATTGCCCTAAGATCTTACCCTGACCTCACTTATAACATCTACATATCTTTATAAAGCCAAAAAATTGGTTAATTGCTCAAGTTTTCCTGATGTAGCCTGGGAGATTGTTTTGTGTCTGCTCACTCTCAAGTACAAATTCAAAATATTATCATCTCTTACCTGGAAGCTCCTTCCCCCCAAGAAGAGAGTTCCATTAAAAAAAATCACTGAAACAGTATATAACATTAATATTAAACAAATTGTTAGGCTTTGTTACATATACAAAACATTAATTTTGTATATTAATTTCAACATTAATTTCTTTTAAAGAGAATTGTCAGTAGAATTCCTGCTATATGCATTCAGTAAGATGTTCCAATCTTGTTATTACATTTGATGATCTGCAATGCTAACTAACTATAGCTATATTCTAACTATTATCAAATTAACTAAAAACATTATGATAAATATAAATAAATTAGAATCATAAGTATACATTTTCAGTAGTGGAGATGGGTTATATTTCCAACATTTTAAAGGATTTCAATAACAATATTTCTGTTGCAAAGTGGATTTAATGTATAGTTTGGATATGTCAATGCTTTAAAGCCCAGCAAATGGGATACGTGATTCCCTTGCATAGCATATTAGAAGGCAAATAGCGTCTTAGGAGTTGATGATATTATTTTATTATCCCAAAGTAGGAGTGTCCTTTGGAGACTAATACCCGAAAATACTGTCAGAAAGGAAGAAGGTATATTAACTTAATGATACCAATGTTACTTCAACTCTCAGCTTGTCAAATAAATAGCTCTGCTTAAAACATTACTCCTTACAATATAAAAATAGGGATATTAATAGGGATAATAATAGTACCAATCTGAGGCTGTTTGGAAAATTAAAAGAATTACCATGTAAAATGCTTATTATAGCACCTGTCATAGAGGTTTTCTATAAAATTTATTGTTATTATTACTGATATAAATCATATGCAAACCATACTTGAATCTACATTCCATCAGACAAAATATATATGTATAATTAGCATCAAGAAAAAATAAACTGACAAAAAATCGCACTCTACCTATCCTCTTAAGTTGCAAAAATTTGGCTTAATTTACATATCTCTCTAGCATGACCTAACATGACCATGAAACTACAAAAGGAATTATTATGAGAAACTATATATTGTCATTTAAAACATCTATTTTGTTAAATCAGTTCAGACAGCACAGCACAATGTTGAATTATTCAAAGTTAATTGTACATCTAATTACAAGTGTTCTGTCTCTGGAAAAGTAATTGATAATCATAATCTACCTCCTCCTACCCAATCTCTTAAATTAACCAAAATTTAAAATCTCCACTTCTTTTTTTTTTTTTTTTTTTTTTTTTTTTTGCCATACACGGGCCTCTCGCTGTTGTGGAGCACAGGCTCCGGATGTGCAGGCTCACGGGCCCAGCTGCTCCGTGGCATGTGGGATCTTCCCAGACTGGGGCACAAACCCGTGTCCCCTGCATCGGCAGGCGGACTCTCAACCACTGCACCACCAGGGAAGCCCCTAAAATCTCCACTTCTTCAAGAGGTTTGAAAGTTATTCACAGCAAAAGTCATTTAAAAAGACACTACTGGAAATATTGAAAAAAATCACAAGTCATTCAGAGAAACACACACACACACACACTCATTCAAAATAAAACACAAAGTTTATAAATAAATCAACCCAGTGTGTAAACCAAAGTCTATAAACTCTATTGATGTAAGCCTTTCATCTACTTGCAGAGAGTAGGGAGAAATTATTAGTTTGGAATGTTCTCAGCTTCAAGTTAGAACAGAAACGACAGTTCTAACTGAGGCCTAAGCAGTGAAGACATTAATATCCCACAGAACAAAATGGCTGGTGATAGACAGGCAAACGATGGAGCTGCAGCTCAAACATGTCTTCAAAGACTAGTGGCTTTCTACTTTTTCTCTATCATCTTTGGCAGTTGGTATTTTGACCTAATGCTTGTCATTTTGTTCTCCCAATATGGCTACTCCAGCTCCAGGAATAACATCTGAAAGCTGGCCCAGGAATAACATCTGAAAAAAGTCTCAGCCACTGCCATCCATTTTATGCTTTCCCAGACAGACAGCCCCCCATCCAGTAGTCTTCCCATTACTTCTTACTGATCAGAAATGGCTCACTCTATCACCCTTAGCTACAGGAGAGCTGATAAATTACATGCCTGACAAAATGAAATAAAAATTTCATGATAGGTTTATATGAATCACAATTTATCACATGATTTGGGGAATATTGCAATCCCCAAACAGAGTCCTGTTTTGAAAGGAAGGAAAGGATAAATACTGGTTGGGCAACTCCAAAGATGTACAAGTAGTTATTTCAACAACAGCAGCAGCAGCATTATCATGACATGATTTACTTTCTCCTTATTTTTCTTCTACTTTTGATCTCTCCAAGTATTAGGTTAATTCTGAGAATTCTCCAACAGTCTTGAACAAAAAATTATCCTTACTTATGACAAAGTCAATCTAAATACCCAATCTGCATCACCGAGGTAAACAATATGAAATAATTTTGAAACATCATTTCACGATGTTAACAGAATGAATGTTTCTGTGATCATTGTAAGGACCTCCTGGCTCTCTCACGTCCCTTGGCCATTGTTACCCTTTTCCACCTGCACATGAAAAGCCCTGCCATGTTTGGCTCTGGAATTCTTGGATGCTGCAGAGAGCTGTTGCTATAAGGAAGAATGTCATCTAGATGATTGATGATAGAGTATCTGTTCTATATAACTCATGTTATAAGGAGTCTACAGTCTATTTTGGAAACTTAATTCATCTGAAATGCATGAAAGAGATGTGCAGTTATATCTCAATGTTTGCCTTCAAACATTTTTGACTATTTGTTTGGAAGTTATTATGAGCTCTCTGATTAGAGGACACTCTCAAAACCACACTGCATGGTCTTTTTCTGACTTAGTTGTATTTTGTCTTACAGGAAACAAATATATACTCCACAAGAATTACACATTCAAACACATTATGGACAGAGAAGGAGATATTATCTTTATTTAAAGGGACACTGAGACAGGTAGGCCAGAGTCAAATTTATCATTATCATAACTTTGGTGATACAACAATCTTCTAAAATGAGGGTGAAGGAAGTTCCTCATATGTCACCACCAACATGGGAAATCTATTAGCACCAGCACAAATGTATGTTCATGCAAATATACAAAAGTGAGAAAAAACTCATTTTTAAGAATTTCATTTAAAAATTGAACACCATTGTTTATGGTTTCCTTTGTTATGCAAAGCTTTTATGTTTAATTAGGTCCCATTTGTTTATTTTTGTTTTTATTTTCATTACTCTAGGAGGTGGATCAGTAAAGATCTTGTTGTGATTTATGTTAAAGAGTGTTCTGCCTATGTTTTTCTCTAAGAATTTTATAGTATCCAGCTTTACATTTAGCTGTTTAATCCATTTTGTTCATTTTTGTGTATGGTGTTAGGGAGTGTTCTAATTTCATTCATTTACATGTAGCTGTCCAGTTTTCCCAGCACCACTTATTGAAGAGACCATCTTTTCCCCATTGTATATTCTTGTCTCCTTTGTCATAGATTAGATGACCATAGGTGTGTGGGTTTGTCTCTGGATTTTCTATCCTGTTCCATTGATCTACATTTCTGCTTTGGTGCTAATACCATACTGTTTTGATGACTGTAGCTTTGTAGTATAGTCTGAAGTCAGGGAGCCTGATTCCTCCTGCTCCATTTTTTCTTTCTCAGGATAGTTTTGGCTATTCATGGTCTTTTGTGTTTCCATACAAATATAAACAAAACAAAAAGACTACCCTCAGAATGGGAGAATATATTTGCAAATGAAGCAACTGACAAGTGATTAATCTCCAAAATACACAAACAACTCATGTATCTCAATATTAAAAAAAAAAAGGAAACAAACAACCCAATCAGAAAATGGGTGGAAGATCTAAATAGACATTTCTCCAAAGCAGATATACAGATGGTCAACAAACACATGAAATTTGCTCAACATCACTAATTATTAGAGAAATGCAAATCAAAACTACAATGAGGTATTACCTCACACTGGTCTGAATGGTCATGATCAAAAATGTCTATAAACTAACTGCTGGGTGTGGAGAAAAGGGAACCCTCCTATATTGTTGGTGGGAATGTAAACTGGTACAGCCACTATGGAGCACAGTATAGAAGTTCCTTAAAAAACTAAAAATAGAGCTACCATATGATCCAGCAATCCCACTCCTGGCCATATATCTGGAAGAAAAACATAATTCAAAAAGATACATACACCCCAATGTTCATTGCAGCATTATTTACAACAGCCAGGACATGGAAGCAACCTAAAAGTCCATCAACAGAGAAATGGATAAAGAAGATGTGGTACATATATACAATGGAATATTTCTCAGCCACTAAAAATAATGAAATAATGCCATTTGCAGCAACATGGATGGACATAGAGATTATCATACTAAATGAAGTAAGTCAGAAAGAGAAAGACAACATCATATGCTGTCATTCACATGTGGAATCTAAAAAAGGGCACTAATGAACTTATCTATAAAACAGAAATAGAGTTACGGATGTAGAAAACAAACTTACTGTTACCAGGGTGTAAGAGGTGGGGATGGATAAATTGGGAGATTGGGGTTAGTACTAGTAGTACACACTATTAGTAGTACACACTACTATGTATAAAATAGATAACTAATAAGGAACTACTGTATAACACAGGGAATTCTACTTCATACTCTGTAATGGCCTATATGGGGAAACAATCTAAAAAAGAGTGGCTATATGTATATGTATAACTGATTCACTTTTTTGTACACCTGACACTAACACAACATTGCAAATCAACTATACTCCAATAAAAATTTAAAAAATAATAATAAAATAAAAATAAAAATTGAACCACAGTGTGATCCAGAAATCCCACACTGGGATATATATATCTGAAGGTAACGTCATCACTCTCTTGAGGAGATATATGTACCCTCATATTAATTGCAGCACTATTTACAATAGCCAAGACATGGAAACAATATGTGTCTGTTGACAGATGAATGGATACAGAAATTGTGATATTTGATATATACACACACACACACACACACACACACACACACACAATGGAATATTATTCAGCCATTAAAAAGAAGGTAATCCTGCCATTTATGACAACATGTATGAACCTTAAGGGCATTATGTTTAAGGAAATAAGTCAGACAGAGGAAGATAAATAATGCATGATCGAACTTATATGTGGAATATAAAAAAGTCAAACTCAGGAAACAGAATGCAGAATGGTGGTTGTCAGGGGCTGGGGTGGAGGAATGAGGAGTTATTGTTCTAAGGTTACAAACTTCCAGGTATAGGATGGTAAGTTGTAGGAGTCTAATGTACAGCATGGTGACTACAGTTAACAATACTAGATGGTAAACTTCAAAGTTGCTAAGAGAGTAGAGTAGGACTTTAAATGTTTTCACTACACACCAAAAAAAAGGAAATTTATTGTAATTATTTCACAAAATATATGTATATAAAATCACCATGCTGTACACTGTAAACTTAAACAATGTCATATGTGGATTGTATCTCAAAAAAGATGGGAAAAAATCCTGTTCTAAAAGTAACTTTGATCTTTTTATTTCTAATAGGAAATGGCCAGACAGTGTGCTATTTTAACCCAGGATTCTCTTCATAATATACTCTAAATAGAAGAAAAAAGCATAAATTCTAGAAGTCTATATTTCTGGGCAGTCGTCAGTGTTACACATGTAATTTATATGGGTTTATGATTAAATTACTATAATTACCTAGCTTTTTTGCCAGTGATATTGAGAAACTCTATTGTATAGAATAGTTCTTCATTGCAGGAACATTTATAACCTCACAAACGTGTGCACAGTGAGAACACTAGCTTCATGTTGTGGGAAGAGTGTGGTATAAATTCAGAGTTTGCTTTGGATTCAGATTCTTCCCATGGGAATATCACTTAACTACTCTGAGACTTTGTTTCCTTGTCTGTAAAACAAGGATAATTATGTGAGTATTTCAATCACTTGCTCTAAAAATCAAGTAGAATAAAACAAGTACTAGTGCTTTGTAAGTTGACACAAGCTCTAAAAATAGTTGTTATATATTGGGCAAGTGATGTATAGATATACACATGTATGCTTTAAAGTTCTGCTCTTGTATTAAAAATAAACTGTACCTGCAATTTGGATTATTTATGTGTTCACAAAATCAATTTTAAAACACTGGTATCTGTCACTTTTTATCCCATTCTGCAAGAAAGTGAAATAGAAAGGTGGATAAAAAATTCTAAGGTGTTCAGCCCTGACAGTTAAATAGTAGTCTTGAAAACCTGAAACATAGCTTGGGGAAAATTTAAAGCTACTTTTTGTTTTCTGTTTCTTTAAAAAAGTAAAAAGTTATGCCATAGAAATATGTCTAAAGCTGATGGAATAATCTCTTCAAAGCTTATTCTCTGCATAATTTCGTCATGTACTAGTCATTCTAATATTTACTTTTAAAGGCACATGCATTATTTCTTGACGTTTTTAATTTTTCTCATGCAATAATGACTGATTTTGATGTTAAGAACCATTAAAATTACAAAATAATACGCTAGATCAGAGGGGTCCCCAACACCATAACAATATGCTGTGTTAGGAACTGGGCTGCACAACAGGAGGTGAGCGGCGGGAGACAGAGTGAAGCTTCATCTGTCACTCCTCATTGCTCCCCATCGCTCTCACTGCCAACTGAACCATCCTCCCCCCACCCCTGTCCATGGAAAAGTTGTCTTACACAAAACTGGTCCCTGGTGCCAAAAAGGTTGGGGACCACTGTGCTAGATGGTTTAAAGTAAATTAATAAATGTCTTCATTCAGCAGACATTTCTAATATATCTATCATGTGCAGTTATCAACGAATGAGGTTTGAATTCACACTTAACAACATTATATAAGACTTGGTCCATGTACTCAGGAGTTCATGTATTCAAGGGACATACAGGGAAAGAAGCAATGTATGCGTGTACGTGTATATGTGATATCTATGTATATGAATGTGTGTGTGTGTGTGTGCATCTTAACCTGATAAGCTGGCTAGAGGTTTACCTCAATCAAATAATGTTGGCACAGGTAACATGTGTGTGGCCACAATAAGTTTATAATGAACCAGTGGATTGTGAGTTAGTAGTGCAGTTTCAGAGGTGATCTAGAAAGCACATATATGTCATTAATTTAATTTCATTAAAAAAAATTCTGTGGAACCATTTATGGTGTGACTATCCATACAAATTTTTCATAAGAATACTGGATTTAACAATTAATTAAAGTTAATTTGTTACATATTTTAAAAGGAACATTAAACATACTACCATATTTTAAATAGCAATATATCAGCTTAACACGTTTGCAAAAAATTTTGACAATCTTTCTCTTGTCTTGCCAGAACATGGTACCAGAGATTTCCTGTGTGAATCAAGTTGTACTTTGACTATTTAGAGAATAATTTTAAGCTCTAAATATATGAACTAAGTATATGACCAATATCACTGTATAAATTACAGTGTACAAAGATATGTTTGTGACATGCAATAATTCCTCAGAACATTGTCTAATTCTCCACACATTTAGTTTTATATTATCTAGAGCAAAAAGAACAGTTCCCATTTATACAGGAAAGCTTATAGTTTATTGAGTTACTAAAGGTACATGTGTTCTCACTAAACTTCCTCCTTATGGATGTATTCTCTTTCATAGAAATTGTGCCTATAAGTTCAATATAGCCAGCATATTTATGGTATTGATAGGATGCTTTTCCATCATTTGCCAAACTTAATTTGTCAGTTTCCATATCATAAGCTACTTAAGAATGTATATAAAAATAGGGTAATGCCTTGCTGTATGAATAATCAAAAATATTCTATCTATCTCTATGAAAAATGAGCTACAATTTCAAATCGATATCAAGGAGAGTTTTACTGGGTAAATTCTAGGGACATACCTGAAAAAGTGTCTCTTCCCCTCTACTACCAACTCCAATTTTTTTCTCTCCCAGGTCAAACCGATAGATCAGCCAGCTAGATCCAATGAAGACTAACGATCTATGGAGATAACTTGACAGAGTAATTTTTTAGTTCAGGATCGGGGATTACTTGGTGAGAACCAGAAAATGTCTCATCCTGGGAAGATTTTGACTGGCAGAAATCTGAGTGGCAGAAAGATAGCTATCAGAACTGTGTCCTCAAATGGACGAGGCACGTGGAATAGAACCACAGTTGCCCTGCAACAGAACTACAGCATCCAACAAGTTTCATGGCTGAGAGCTAACATTCATTTTAAAACCACCAAGGATCCTCTATATTCAACAAAACTACTGACACTAAGGAACTCCAACAACAACCTCTGAGCTAGAAGAAGCAAACATTGAGTAATAAAAATTAAGTTAATGTAATATCTGGAGGAATATCAGTCCAGAGAAACACAAAACAGATCCAGTGAACTAGAATTGCTCAGAGGGGAGAGGTGGCCTATAGAGGTTCAAACACAATATCAAGGAGAATTCTGCTGCTACCAAAACTGATTTCCCAATTAAAAAGTGGGTGTATGAACTGATAAAGGGATGGTCACTGGTAAGGACCAAATGAGTGATCTACAAAATCAAATGCAAGAGATATCATAAAACACAGGTAAAATTATTTTTATAAAATGGTAAATCATAAGGAGATAAGAAACTTTTAGGAGTAATTGTGTGGTAAGAATATAAAAACCTAGCAGGTTATATGGAAAAATAAATGCTCAAGCATCACCAAGAATAGAAAGAGAGAAGAATGGAATCACATTAATATATATCATAAAATTTGATAAGCTAATTGTAGTAAAATTGATATTGTATTAGTAGAAGAACACTTTACAGAAATGACGTAGAACATATATACATACATATATATGAGAATTTATATATTTGTGATAATTTAATGCATGATATTGGTGACAGTTCAATTCTGTGTGAGAAAGATCAAATCCTTAATAAAATGTGGAGGCATAAAAGTGATGGTTATCTATTTTGAGGAAAATAAAGTTGAATCCCTATATTGCATTACATAAAAATGTATTTCAGATAAACACTTAAAAAAACAAAAAAAAAAACAGTGCAATTAGTTTATTAATTACTTCCCACAGGTAAGTATAGCAGAATATATAAAATATAGAAGATTAAAATATGTATGTATACACTACACACACAGAGTTGAATTTTAGTTGCATTGTAAATTCTTTTGCATGCTATCTGTTAATGGTTTTAAATTTTTAGCAACTTGCAAAGTTTTTAATTTACAAAATCATCATATAGGTAGGTAATTTTCAAACTAAATTTAAATGGTCTTTATTTTTTGCTCTTTTGTATTAGTTATGAAGCTTCTTCCTAACTGTGGCACAGTTACCAGCTAATAATTTATTTTATATATTACTGTGTGACTGCATTGAAAAACTATTTTAATGTCCCAGACTGGGGTTTTTGCACCTTCTTATTCCAAAATTCCCTCAGCATATTTTTATTAATATGCAATTATATATGCACTGTCTATGTATCCATAGACTCCACTGCAAATCCCTTCAGGGAAATTCCATTTTTGAATGCCCAGGGTTTAGTGTAATTTTGTTGATCCCACTGAACACACATGTAGAAAGAAAATTAGTGAGAATACTTATCAAGAACACACTTACATTCTTACTAGATTGAAATATCACCAGTTCCTGTGATGATCAGAACTCAGAGAGCTATAGTCTTAAAATTTTTCAGTTTTTATTGTCCTCAAACAGGAAAACTATTTCTTTTACAGAACTCTCAGACACTGAATAAGCCAGCGATTTCCTGAATCCTGTCTAAACACAAAACCTCAAGCACTGAGTGGAAATATTTCTGAATCTTGTGTCCTTTTTCCTGACTTCTTAAGGAGATTATGTTGAATGTAATGGTTAGCCTAAGGCCATCATTAGGGATAGAAATGCCTGTCTTTTGCTGAAGTAGGCAAAACCATCAAGGCCTCATGAGTTCTTCAGGGTTTTGGCTTTTCTACCCAAAATCCTGTGTAGTACTTTTAAGCTTAGTGACACTTTCTCTGCAGATGTGCTGGGTCCTGCAATACCGTCATGCTGGTGCCTTTATTTGGAGCTACTTTCAGGGTATCTGCCTGCAGCTAAGATTTCTCCTCCTAATTTGCTTCTTAATCATCTGTGGACTTTAAAACCAGATAACTAAGCTGGCAAGGATATGAGAGCATCCTTTGTGGGTGTAGTTCATGACATTTAATACAGGTTTTGTTTTTCTGTTCATTTTGCTTCAGTGGTTTTTTGGTTTTGTTTCTTACTATCTATTACATCTATGTCTGTGGTTTTGGTTTTGGTTTTTATCTTGGTGAGATTTTTTTTTTTTTGTCAGCTTGTGATGTTGAGCTGGTTTTAATGCATGAGGTGGTAGCCCAACAGTGGTTCAAGCAAGAGAGTTTTTAACTGTGAAAATCTATAACTGTAACAAAGAAGACAAAACTTGACTCCATACTGGATCTATTCCTTTAGCTCTAAACTTTGTTCTCTGTCTCCTGTGCTTAGTTATGCTGGCTCTGCACATTTGTAAAAGAATGTTGCCTATAGCCTGAAATATATATGATAACCCATCTTCAAGGCTCTGATCTTTAAATGTATAACACTTTCCATTCACATAGAGGTAAAAAGTTGCAGAACAGAAAATAACAGTTATCTTGTTGGTGGTTTATAGGAACATTGTGACTAGACCTAACTGGACAGCTGCAAGAACAAAGGATTCCTACACCGAGAAGTTTGCAACAACCAGTATCATGCCCTCCCCTTTCAGTATAAGAAAGGCCTGACTTCTAACTCAGGCAGGATGGTTCCTTGGGACACTAGTCCACCATCTTCTTGATCTGCTGGCTTTCCTAATAATGTTGCAATTCCTTGCCCCAACAACTCATCTCTCCAGTTATTGGCCTGTCGTGCAGCAAGCAGTACAAGTTTAGACTCTGTAACATAACTATTAACTATTTCTTAATAGGTAGATCAAAGCACATAAAACACATAAAAAAAAAAATCCTGAAACAAAGAACTCTGAGAAAACCTAGAGCATCTATCATCCCAGCACTTGATCCAAATAAGCTTTTCTCCAATAGATAAAAGTTAAGTAAGTATAAAGTTTATTTCTTTGGTCAGAACTTTCCATGGCTTTTCTCTGTCCAGCATGACTATCTTGCTTCAGGTTATCCTGCAGAGAATCACAGCTTGTTTGAAAGTGAGCCTCCCTTTTTTTTTTAGCTAATTAAGCCCTCAGTTTATAGAAATGAGATGTTCTCTCACTTTGAGGTATTAGTTTTACAGATTTCTCAGCTTCTCCTCTACATCTATTTTAAACTGAAACTAAACCTCCCTAGAACTTTCATTACCACTAACAAAATGGACACTTCCTTTGTCTTTTTGTTTCTTTGTTTAACGAAAGCAAACTTGGATAGGACTCAACTATATGGATTGCTTGATTAGTTTATAGCTCTTCTTTTAAGACAATGGTTAAGGATCATTTCACTAAAATGTAAAGGAAAATTTAATGAGAAGCTGGCTTTTATTGAAATTCTCATGTAAATTTTTCTGCCTAGAAGTAAAAAAGTTTTGGCTAAAGAAATGATCTGTGTGCATGTGTGTGTGTTTGTGTGTGTGTGTGTGTGTGTGTGTGTGTGTGTGTGTGTAGGCAGCAAATATTTAGTGAAGGCCTACTATGATCCAGTAGAGAATACAAATATTTTTGGTGTAGTTCCAATTCATGTCTCCCAAATGTTCTATATTAGTGAATTAAGTGACATCTTGGTTTCCAAGTTCAATACTTGGAAAGCTGATTAATTATTTCTTCTTTAGTTGATACCCTTTCAATAAAGTAAGATACTGAAAAAAATCTACTTTCTTCTTGAGGAACTGATGTTGTTTTGAATTATTCAGTTTAATGCATAGATATTTGAGGACTTAACTAATATACTGTTACCATATAAATAAAAGTACTTTTGTCACAATATCATTTTCTCAGTTAATTTTAACATAATATGTCTGTTTGCTTTATAATGGGATTTTTTCTCATTAGAAAAGGTGAATTTTTAGTATGGTATTTTTTTTGGACAACTGTTGATTAATTACCAGCATCCATTCCCTTCCCCCCCCCTTTCCTATACACATATGTTCTAGTAACCATACCTTCCCTCTGGAGCTTATGTGCTTTTAGTTGAGTTGACTTTACACCACTGGAGTGTACACTCATAAGTTTCATCCCTTATTTTATATGCTTTCTGTCAAAGTGATTGATTCAGGTAACCCAGATAACCCACATAAGCATGGCATTCTCCTAGCCACAAGCTTGTTTCTCAGATGGGTACATATGACCCAAATTGGATCAATGAAATGAGAGAGAAGATACATCTCAGATCTTCTGAGAAAGAAGCTTCCACTCTTAAAATAAATACCTGGAGAGAGATGTAGCAGAAGAGACACTCTCTGTCTTCTCTATTGTGGCATCACTTTTTCATGATATTTATTATTAGTTTCCTTGATTTACTGTTATTTGCTTTCATGGTTATACTTACTGATAAGACAGTAAGGTCCTTGAGTCTAGGGGCCTTGTCTTGTGTATCAACATATCTCTATATCATCAAATTTCCTCCAACTGATAAAGAGAACATATTAAATCTTCCTGAAGGTAGGGAGATATCTTGTAGGCCACTTTACCCTTGGCATTAAATAAGACTTCAATATATACTTGATCAAAGCTAGGTTGAATTAATGAATGATGAATAGATGGATGGATGTTTTGCAAATAGCACTAGAGGAAAACACGATGCTGGGTTAGTGAAATTGCAAGCTGTCAGAAAAGACAGATGGTTTGCCTGGTCATGCTATAAATAACCACCAGGTGCCACTCAGCTGGTAGAAGCCTCATCCTGCATGACAGTCATTGATCTGCTAAACAGAAAAGAAACAACCTTTCGTGACACCACTTGAGGAGAAAAGGTTATGTTTCACATTTAAGAATTGAATAATAAGGTCATGACCAAGTTAAATAAATATCCCTGGTCAATACATGAAATATATACAAATTAATACAACAAATTAGAGACATTACTGCAAAGAAAAGGTGAGCAAGCTGGAGCTAAGTGTGATCCTGGAACTCAGTCCTACTGAATGTTTTATTAATGAAGTGGTAATCCTGCCTCATTAAAAATATCCTAACAGTAAGTTCTCACCACCCATGGGATAACCCTAAACTGCAATCTAGACTAGAATAGTACATAATAAATAAAATAAAATAACAGATATGTTTCCTAAGTGATTATAAACTTATGAGAGCATATTCTAGAGGTAAGCAAAATATTCAGAGAAAATCACGTATAGGAATTCTTACATTTACATCTTTATTGCAGACTTGTAGTATATCTCATATTTGGTATTTGGAGGAAAAGTTCAATTGTATTTTATATTAGTCTGGCAAATATATCCCTGTGGGGTGTGAGTACTAGCTAGCAAGTCTTCCTTTATGAGACAAAGCAACAGCTACATCAGTTTCCAAAGCTACTGCATATTGTTCTCTTTGTACACCTTCTAACAGTCCAATCTTCTATTATGACAACTGTTGTATTAGTAAATTTAGCACATATCTGTACATTATTTGACATGTATAAACAAATAACAATAATCTAAATGGTTTCCACTTGTACTTCATACAACCTTGGTAATTTAATTGATTAGCATAAAAGCCACTTTTAACCCTTGAGTCCAGATTTCTGAAATGCAAATAACCTAATACATAAGTATTTGCAGTTACCAAGGAATTGCCATAACCAAGAAAAATGTCATAACATATATTTAAAACACTGGTGTATCATCTAAACTATGCACTCACTCATTCAACAGATTTTTATTAACTTCTTACTTTGTACTAGCCACTGATATAGGCAGTTTGACAAATTGGTTGATTTATAAAAACAGCTCATTTTGTCATTACATTTGCTTTTCATATATATTCACATTATGGACCACATGAGCAAGCTTATAATTATTAATGATAATTGCAATGCTTAAATGTTTTAATAAAGTTTCAATATAACAGTAAAATATTTATGATTATATGTTGTGTCACTAATAGATAACAATGGCAGTGATGACTATGATCACAGTAAATTTCATTTGCAAGACCTATGAGTTAAAAATAATTGAATGCTAATTTATCGATAAGGAAATAAATTTTAACAAATGAAAGGAAATAGAATGTACACATTATATCCATGAGAAAGCAGACATGTGGAACACCACTAGGAAAAGAGACTGGACAGCTAAAGAACAGGGTCAGCAGAGCTACTTAGGCAGTGAATTTTCTATTCAGAGAATTATTTGCTTTTAGGATGGCAAACCTTCAGAAAACATTAAGCTCTCAGCTTTCAGGGCATGAAATTGTACTGATAATAATTGTCAAGATACTGAGACAATCCATCACAGCGTGAAATGTTAGGAATAGATGATGCTGACATGAACAACAATCCACCAAGCTTGACAAACAATGAAATGCAAATCCAGTGGAAGTAGATTTCAATTTTGTAAATAAATCATTAAATGATCAAAATAGCTGGCTCGAATTTGCCATGAGTTTGAGGAGATAAATATATCCCGACTGTATATAACATTTACCTAAGCAGATTAAATATGTGTGTGCATCCTATCCTCTACCTATCTCTCCTCTATTTATAGACCTCTATTCCCCATCCCTGTTCCTTGCCAAAACTGGACAAGAAAACAAAAACTCTGGGGTTAGCAGGTTTTAAGATAAATGTATATTTTAAAATGTGTATAAAATTTTTTAAAAAAAGTAAAAGCATGGAACCACATCCAGATTGTGGAAGATTTCATAGGAGGACTGACTTAGATTCTTTGATGTATTCCTTACATGAAAACAAAAAATTAAGTGGCTGTGGGTAATTGCTTTAGACTTAAGGAGACTTATTATACATAAACACCACACACAATGTCTGAATTTTGCTTAGTCCTTGGTTAGAAAGAGACATCTCTACAAATACTCTTCTTCAGACAACTGTAGACATTTCAGTATGAATGATAGTAAAGAATTACTGTAAATTTCATTAGTCGTGATAATGTCATTGGGTTACATAAGTTATATGCATATTTGTAACTATGCACATTGAATTATGTAAGATGAAATGACATGTCTAGGATTTGCTTTAAAGTTCTTCAATGAAAGAAAACAAGAAGGAAGAAGGGAGGGAGAGAGGGAGGGAGGAAGAAGGAGAGGGAGGAAAAAAGGAAGGAAGGAAGGGTGGAAAATATGGTAAGAATTTAATTTTTTGTAATTGTTTAACTTAGTAGCTAGGTAGATGGAGGTTCACTTCACAATGCTTACGGCTGAAAATGTTCATAATTAAAAGAGGCAAAAAAAATTCTGGCAAAGTACTTAAGATTCTTGTATATTCCCTGTCATGATCAGATTTCTAATTCTTGTTTGGGCCCAGAAACCTATATTTTAAAAACACTTCAGATATTTCTTTTTTTTTTTTTTTGCGGTATGTGGGCCTCTCACTGTTGTGGCCTCTCCCGTTGCGGAGCACAGGCTCCGGACACACAGGCTCAGCGGCCATGGCTCATGGGCCCAGCCGCTCCACGGCATATGGGATCTTCCCGGACCAGGGCACGAACCCGTGTCCCCTGCATCGGCAGGCGGACTCTCAACCACTGCGCCACCAGAGAAGCCCCACTTTAGATATTTTTAATGTAGGTTGTCATCAGATGACACCGTGAAAAACACTAAAGAGAATTACATTTACTCTCTGGAATAAGTCATTTGAGGGAAAGTGTTAAAAGCTGCTAAGTACTTTCAGCTGTTATTCTATTCAAAGCTGCCACCTCTTGGCCAGGTGGGAATTGGGAGGGAGGTCTGCTTAGTCAATCAGGATGCAGTCCTTCCTTTTTGAGCCTTAAGGTAATGTTTCTGATTTAAGATAGTACTGTAGGGCTTCCCTGGTGGCGCAGTGGTTGAGAGTCCACCTGCTGATGCAGGGGATATGGGTTCATGCCCCGGTCCGAGAAGATCCTACATGCTGCGGAGCGGCTGGGCCCGTGAGCCATGGCCGCTGAGCCTGTGCGTCTAGAGCCTGTGCCCCGCAACGGGAGAGGCCACAATAATGAGAGGCCTGCGTACCACAAACATAAATAAATAAATAAATAAGATAATACTGTGGAAACAATTGTCATTCAATTAATGCTTGCTTGTTGAGAAAAAGTCTGGGTCCATAGGTGATCAGTCTAAAAACTTCCTTCTTGAAATTGAACATTATGATAAAACAGTTGTTTAATTGAGCACTGGCTGGAGACCACAATGATGACCTTTTTTTCCTCCTCTATTGGCTTCATTTCTACCTCTCAACCTCAAACTGTGTATGTCACTCAAGGTTCTTCCCTTGATCTCTGTAGGATCCACTAGGCACTAATCTTTTCTAGTAATTAAGAGAATTGCTCTGCAATCAGATTGCCTGGATTCAAATCCTGACTCTACCAGTTACTGAGTGTTCTTGGCAAATCACTTTACTCAGTTTTTTTGTGACTCAGTTTCCTCTTTCTGTAAAACAGAATAATGATACCTACACACACTGCCATGCTGAGCAGATTATACGGTTTACATGCTTAAAGTGCTTAAGATTGTGCCTGACCCATAGTAATAAAGATTTGATATTTATTCTTATTAATCCTCATGGTGTTAACACTCAAGTACCTGTCTGCAATACTGTCTCACTCATTCCCCCTGCCTTGGAGAAATATTAACTTGCTTGGTCCATGTTGGTTGGCTCATATTCAAAATAGTACTCTTCTTCTGGTACTCAAACTAGATAACATTTTTGAAAAATTAACATTTGTCCAGTCAACCCAGTTAACCCATTAACTCCTTTAACGCATTTTAATTCCCTGTCTATTATATTCAAAATATCTGCATGCTTCTATATTGCTTATCCCAGGTCTTTTTAGATTTTCTATTCCCCAATTCCCCAAACACATTTTCATCTAGATAATAACTGTTCTAACTTTCCATTCTTCCATTCCTTAAAGGATTTTGCAGTGGTACATTCATTTCCTCCTCTCATCGCTAACACTAAGCCTCTAGTACAAACTATTATTTCAAATGTCACATGTATTTTATAGCCCTCTCAGCACTATGACTTTACATTCAACCAATATTTTTTTAACCAATTTGTATGAGTGTAGAATGAATAAATGTCCTCTATGTCAATTGTTTACTGTAACATCTGTCTTGAGATAGTCTATACAGGTTTATACAAGTTGGTAATTTGGAAACAACATGGAACATAATGTCAATAATTCCTCAGTGAAGTATGATCACAAACTTGTACCAACAGTTAGCTACTTGTCCCTTATTTAATAGTTAACAGGGCCTCATATCACTATCAATTAAGTTCTTAATAGGGCAATCAGTGGTAAGAACAAATGTAAGCCAAAGTAATGTTTCCTTTTTATAAATTAAAATCCCAAGGCAGTGTGAGATTATTTATCTATGATACTCTTGTAAAGCTCTCACATCCATTGCATTACTGGCTATGATTAGTTGTCTGCCTTCACAAGGCCACATAACTCACATATTTTCTTTGATTTTCCCCTTCAGAAAACCTGAAAACCACAAATCAGCCTTTTTTTCCAACACTTTTATGTTTGCAATGGAATTTTTGGTTTCTGCTTATTTTCCATAGATATATTAGAAGCATATCATGAAAAGAGTAGTACTCATAAACTATATATATTTAATAAGTTATGCTTTGCTTTACATTGTGCCACACCTTACTTAATATGCTTAGTTTGATATAATTGCAACTGAATTCCTCATTTGTCCAAAAGTCCAGTAGTCATATAAATCTGAATTTATACTCTGAGGTCAGCCATCTCTCCTTTCCTTTTTCTCAAGCTGTTGTGTTTATAACTGAGAGGGATGCTGGAGATCATGTATCAAATGCTATATATTAAGAACAAGACATTTGAGACCAAAAAAAGTTGAGCAATTTTAGCATTACTAGGTGTTAGAAAGAGGAGTTGATAATCCAGGTTCCCAGACTTGAAAGCTGGTGTTCCTTACACAGCATCAATTTGCTCCCCATGAGGGACCAATAGCTAAGAAAGTGTGCAGAGTGAAGGAAAATTGCTTTAGGCACTCATTATTTTGGACACTTTGCTCCCCTTAAGTTGCAACCTAGTATCCCCAGGCTAATGTCCGTTTTCTCAAGTTGAAACAACATAAGCAAGAGGGGTTGGTCGGGATGACTCTTTGCATTGACTACTAACCTACTCACTTCCAAATCATCTCTGTGTCCTGAAAAGAAACTTACAACTTTGTGGAACTTGTTCTCTCTAGATAATATTACAATATCATATCACATTTCCAACCCCCAAATATATTCAAAGTTTCAAGTAGAATACGCCATAGTTTAATCAAAGAAATATCTCCACAATATTAAATTGATGTTCTAACAATAAGGCCCTGTAAACATAAAAAAGATAAAGAATAAAATTAAATGCTGGGGAGAAAAGCCTGCCTCCATGTCTTGTTCATTGGTCTGCAGCACATAGTGGGGTGTCACTCCAAGACCTTGTTTCAGACAGGGAAAATGAGGGCGGAGTGGGAAGAAGGCAAGAAAGTTAGTTGAAATGAGGGGGATCAAGCTAAATCTCTGCTAAATTATTGTAAGCTTTTCAGAGCAAGGAGACCTTCAAGACGGCAGAGGAGTAAGACATGGAGATCAACTTCCTCCCCACAAATACATAAAAAATACATCTACATGTGGAACAACACCTGCTGAACACTGGCAGGAGACGGCAGACCTCCCAAAACATGCCCTCAGGACACCTACATGCAGAGGTGGGGCCAAATCCAAAGCTAAACCACAGGACCTGTGCAAACAAAGAGAAAGGGACATTTCACCCAGCAGCCTCTGGAGCAGTGGATTAAATCTCCACAATCAACTTGAGGTACCCTTCATCTCTGAAATACCTGAATAGACAATGAATCATCCCAAGATTGAGGCGGTGGACTTTGGGAGCAACTGTAGACTTGGGGTTTGCTTTCTGCATCTAAGTTGTTTCTGGTTTTATGTTTACCTTAGTTTAGTACTTAGAGTTTATTATTGGTAGATTTGTCTATTGATTTGGTTGCTCTCTTTTTTTATATATGTATATATAATTTTTTCCTTTTTCTCTTTTTGTGAGTGTGTATGTATATGCTTCTTGTGTGATTTTGTCTGTATAACTATGTTTTTACCATTTGTCCTAGGGTTCTGTCTCTCGGTTTTTTGTTTTTGTTTTTGTTTTTAGTATAGTTTTTAGTGCTTGTTATAATTGGTGTATCTGTTTATTGGTTTGGTTACTCTCTTCTTTCTTGCTTGCTTGCTTGCCTTTTTTTATGACTTTAAAACTGTTTTTTTTGCAGTACACAGGCCTCTCACTGTTGTGGCCTCTCCTGTCGTGGAGCACAGGCTCCAGATGTGCAGGTTCAGCAGCCATGGCTCATGGGCCCAGCCACTCCATGGCATGTGCAATCTTCCCAGACTGGGGCATGAACCCGTGTCCCCTTCATTGGCAGGTGGACTCTCTACCACAATGCCACTAGGGAAGCCCTAAACAATTTATTTTTAATAAACTTTTTTATTTTAATAACTTTATTTTATTATTTTTTTCTTTCTATCTTTCTTTGCTCCCTTTTCTTCTGAACTGTGGGGATTGACAGGGTCTTTGTGCTCCAGCTGGGTGTCAGGGCTGTGCCTCAGTGGTGGGAGAGCTGAGTTCAGGACACTCATCCACCAAAGACCAGCCATCTACATGTACTATCAAATGACAAAAGCTCTCCCAGAGATCTCGATCTCAATGCTAAGACCAGCTCCACTCAACAACCAGAAAGATGCAGTGCTGGACTCCCTATGCCAAACAACTAGCAAGAACTTACCTCAACATAATAAAGGCCATATATGACAAACCCACAGCCAACATCATTCTCAATGGTGAAAAGCTGAAACCATTTCCTCTAAGATCAGGAAGAAGACAAGGTTGTCCACTCTCACCACTATTATCCAACATAGGTTTGGAAGTTTTAGCCACAACAATCGGAGAAGAAAAAGAAATAAAATGAATCCAAGTCAGAAAAGAAGAAGTTAAACTGTCACTCTTTGCAGATGACATGGTACTATACATAGAGAATCCTAAATATGTTATCAGAAAATTACTAGACCTAATCAATGAATTTGGTAAAGTAGCAGGATACAAAATTAATGCATAGAAATCTCGTACATTCCTATACACTAATGGTGAAAAATCTGAAAAAGAAATTAAGGAAACACTCCCATTTGCCATTGCAACAAAAAGAATAAAATAACTAGGAATAAACCTACCTAAGGAGACAAAAGACCAGTATGCAGAAAACTATAAGACACTGATGAAAGAAATTAAAGAGGATACAAACAGATGGAGAGATATACAATGTTCTTTGATTGGAAGAATCAACAATGGGAAAATGACTATACTACCCAAAGCAATCCACAGATTCAGTGCAACCCCTATCAAACTACCAATGGCATTTTTCACAGAACTATAACAAAAAATTTCACAACTTTTATGGAAACACAAAAGACCCCAAATAGCCAAAGAAATATTGAGAAGGAAAAACAGAGCTGGAGGAATCAGGCTCCCTGACTTCAGACTATACTACAAAGCTACAGTAATCAAGGCAGTATGGTACTGGCACAAAAACAGAAATATAGATCAATGGAACAGGATACAAACCCAGAGATAAAGCCACACACACATGGTCACCTTATTTTTGATAAAAAAGGCAAGAATATACAATGGAGAAAAGACAGCCTCTTCAATAAGTGGTGCTGGGAAAACTGGACAGCTGCATGTAGAAGAATGAAATTAGAGCACTCCTTAACACCATACACAAAAATAAACTCAAAATGAGTTAAAGACCTAAATATAAGGCCAGACACTATAAATCTCTTAGAGGAAAACATAGGAAGAACACTGTATGACATTAATCACAGCAAGGTCCCTTTTGACCCACCACCTAGAGAAATGGAAATAAAACCAAAAATAAACAAATGAGATCTAATGAAACTTAAAAGCTTTTGTATGGCAAAGGAAACCATAAACAAGTTGAAAAGACAACCCTCAGAATGGAAGAAAATATTTTCAAATGAAGCTACTGACAAAGGATTAATCTCCAAAATTTACAAGCAGCACATGCATCTCAAGCAGTGCATGCCTAAAAAAAACAAACAACCCAATCCAAAAATGGGCAGAAGACCTAAATAGGCATTTCTCCAAAGATATACAGATTACCAACAAACACATGAAAGGATGCTCAACACACTAATCATTAGAGAAATGCAAATCAAAACTACAATGAGGTATTAACTCACACTGGTGAGAATGGCCATCAACAAAAAATCTACAAACAATAAATGCTGGAGAGGGATGGAGAAAAGTGAACCCTCTTGCACAACCCTCTTGTTGGTGGGAATGTAAATTGATACAGTCACTATGGAGAACAGTATGGAGGTTCCTTAAAAACCAAAAATAGAACTACCATATGATCCAGCAATCCCACTACTGGGCATATATCCTGAGAAAACCATAATTCCAAAGGAGTCATGTACCACAATGTTCATTGCAGCTCTATTTACAATAGCCAGGACATGGAAGCAACCTAAGTGTCCATTGACAGATTAATGGATAAAGAAGATGTGGCACATATGTACAATGGAATATTACTCAACCATAAAAAGAAAGAAAATTGAGTTATTTGTAGTGAGGTGGATGGACCTGGAGTCAGTAATGCCGCGTGATGTCAGTCAGAAACAGATAATTTCTGTAAACAGAAACAGAAAAAAAAATACCATATGCTATCACATATATATGTAATCTAAAAAAAAAAAAAAATGGTTCTGAAGAACCTAGAGACAGGACAGGAATAAAGAGGCAGACATAGAGAATGGACTTGATGACATGGAGAGGGGACGAAGTGCATGAGTGGCAGGGACATATATACACTACCAAATGTAAAATAGATAGCTAGTGGGAAGCAGCCACATAGCACAGGGAGATCAGCTCGGTGCTTTGTGACCACCTAGAGGGGTGGGATAGGGAGGGTGGGAGGGTGACACAAGAGGGAGGAGATATGGAGATATATGTATATGTATAGCTGATTCACTTTGTTATAAAGCAGAAAGTAACACACCATTTTAAAGAAATTATACTCCAATAAAGATTTTTTTTTTTTTTTTTTTAAAAAGAATGCTGAAGATGTAGAGAATGGACTCGAGGACACGGTGAGGGGGAAGGGTAAGCTGGGATGAAGTGAGAGAGTAGCATGGACATATATACAGTACAAAATATAAAATATATAGCTAGTGGGAAGCAGCTGAAAAGCACAGGGAGATCAGCTCAGTGCTTTGTGACCACCTAGAGGGATGGGAAATGGCATTTGGGAAGGAGTCACAAGAGGGAGGGGATATGGGGACATATGTATACATATAATTGATTCACTTTGTTATACAGCAGAAACAAACAAGACATTGTAAAGCAATTATACTCCAATAGAGATGTTAAAAAAATACTAAATGTTGATATCTTATCCCATATCACATGGGAAAATATAAGAGCTAAAAGAACAGAGAAGTAATTGTTATCTTGCCTTTGGATAAATTAGTTCTTATAGTTGAGCCTTGAATTCAGCTCTTACGTTGGTTGGCACCTACACCAAAAGCTGCTTTCCAGCAATAGTATCTAAATACAAGACCAGAGCAATTTTTAGATTTAAGCACCTAGGATGTATTTCTTAAATGACAACAGTTCACTTAAAGAACAACAAACAGAATGAAGTGCTAAAGGAACAGTTTACTTTTCATTGTTGTTTACTTATATGCTGATGGATATGTCAGACTTGAAGTCCTAAAAGCAAATGTACACGAGAAAGTCAAAATAAAAGCTTATAGATTTGGGGACTAGAAAAATCTTTATACTATATGTTTTATCCTAGTATTATATTTAAAACATAATACTACTACAACTTGAAATGAAAGGAAAGACAATATTTAAGTGGAAAAAGAAAAAGTAATGTTTAGATAACTTATTTAATCTTTCTTTCACACTAAATCAGATTTTTTTAATTTCAAAAATGTCCATACATGAAGGAATCAATTTCTATGATAGATGTATTTGAATAATGATGAAAGACTATAATACACACTAATTCATTTTTCAAAACCTGTGCAAAATAGTATGATAGGGTGTAAAGAACAGTGTTATTCCAATTAACTACCTAAGAGATCTCTGTGGTCCAGTGGGTTGTGATGGAGGTGGTATTTCTGGTGGTATCCATCAAATCTCTAAGAGTCCAATTCAAACCAAGAAGCCCATGGGGGTGGGTTGCAAGTCAGAACAATTATCAGTCATTTCTTTTGAAATGTATTGAGCGCAATAGCACTGATAGAAATATGTTAACTATGAGAATACCATTGTGACACATAAAAGGTAGGCAATACTGTAAGATAATCTCCTTTTTTAATTCTACTGTGTAGAATTAATAAATTATTAAATATATGACATAAAAGGTAGTAACTACATTGTTACAATGATTGTTATTTTGGCTTGTAATTGCTGTGTTTGTCTCAGGGATTTCTTTTTCTTTCCTTTTTCTTTAATATATAAGAGAGGAAAAATAAAACTTCCTCACAAGGTAAGTTTTTAATGAGATAATGGACATAAAATATTTAGCAGGGTAACTGGCTAGTAGGAAGAGCTAAACAAATGCTGATTACTGTTTTTTTTTGTTTGTTTTTTCGTTTTTTTGCGGTACGTGGGCCTCTCACTGTTGTGGCCTCTCCCGTTGCGGAGCACAGGCTCTGGATGCGCAGGCTCAGAGGCCATGGCTCATGGGCCCAGCCGCTCTCCTGCATGTGGGATCTTCCCGGACTGGGGCACGAACCCGTGTCCCCTGCATTGGCAGGCGGACTCTCAACCACTGAGCCACCAGGGAAGCCCTGATTACTGTTATTTTTATTGGTGCTATCCAAAATCTGAGGTATTAAGATTTTTACATTATGAAAAGTACAACTTTAACATATTTTATCATTTATCAGTTTTCAAAAAAGTTTTAATGCACTTAAAAGAAAGATTACACTATACTCTTTTGTGTTAGGTTCCCAGTATGTTTCCTACTTTTGTTTTCTGTTACAAATGAGATACACTCTTTGTATGACAGGGCAGTTACTTGCTTTTTTCATGTCTTTCTACACAACATTTTTTTTATTTTTTGGAGAAGAAAAATAAAAAATTCCTTGACAAAGCTAATACGTGAAATACAATGATTCACATTTCCAAGGTCTTTATTAGGTTTAATTAAATTTCTAATAGCTGAATTAACTGATTAGTTGCAATATGTCCATAGGAAAAGAATTACCAGCCACTTTTAAATTTAATGCAAAACATAAGAAATCTCTTGTACACTATTGGTGTAAAGGTGAATTGGTACAGCTACTATGAAAAACAGTATGAAGATTCCCCCGAAAATTAAAAATGGAATTAGCATATGATTGAGGAATCCCACTTCAAGATATATATCTGAAGGAAATGAAATCACTATCCCAAAGAGGTATTTACACCCTTGTGTTCATTGTGTCATTGCAACATTATTTACGATAGCCAAGACATGGAAACAGCCTGAGTGTCTGTTGATGGATTAATGGCACAGAAAACTTGGTATTATATTACCAATTTATATATATGGTATATATATTATTTACATATGAATATTATTCAGTCATAAAAAAGAAGGAAATCCTGCCATGTGTGACAACATGGATAGACCTTGAGGGCATTATGCTAAGTGAAATAAGTCACAGAAAGACACATGCTATATAATCTCACTTATATGTGGAATCTGAAAAAAACAAACAGAAACAGAGAACAAACCGGTGGCTTTTTGGTGGCCTTAAACTTACACAGTGTTATATGTCAATTATATCTCTGCAAATCTGGGAAGAAAAAAGAAATCTCAACATGAGGGACAAACTTGAGAACTGCTAAAAGTAAAATATTGTTTAGTCTAAAATTTAAAATACACATTCTTAAGAGTATTCTATGCTAGGACATTTGAAATCAATATTTTTGTTACTTGTCAAGTTTGTGCTCAGCTTTCCTATGAGAGCGACACCTCCTCCTTGACTGGGAGACTCAAGATCGTCTGTATTTCACATACTATTTCTCCATCACAGATAAAACAGTCTTAGATGAAAGTGTTCCATTATGTGGTGAATCATTAAGCATTTTGCTGACTCTAAAATGTCAACTACATTCTCTTGTTTCATAAAGAATTTCATTAAACAGCATAGAGGGAAAGGACAAAGTGATTTTAGGAAATTTTCCTCTGTATTCATTATGAGCTTTATTATTTCTCTCCCAACCCATTTTCTCTCAGCAACTATGAATGATCTCTTATCCAAAAGCTTCTATCTCAAATGCAGGTTTATATATTTAAGCAAAATTTACCTAGAATGAAAAAGTTACTTTCTCAATGGTCAGCAACAAGTATCATCCCAGCGAATTCTACAGGTTCAAATATGCAGGTATATTAAACATTAAGATAAATGAGGATCCCAAGAAATATTCATCATTATAGTAATATGCATCCTAAAGAAATGAAAAATCAAACTAACCCCAAAACTCTTCCCTCCACCAATCAATAGTGCACTCACTTTTGAGAATCTTCTAATGAGGTCTGTGTATTCAGCTCTCTGTGAAGGATCAAGTAGAGCCTAAGTGACTTTTTAAATCTGACAAAAACCTGTGTCATCTCACAGAAAAGAAGGCAAAGGTATAAAAGCATTCATAAAGTCTAAGAACCTCCCGGTGATTTCTGGTCTGTGTTGTGTGTTTGGCATCCAGAGGTGATATAAAGGTTTAATTAATACATAGGTGAGAAACAGCAGCTTTTTTGCAAATTTGCCCATGGCCAGCTTTGATATCCTCTCTCTGTTCTATCAACACACCAGCTACTGCTCACGGTGTCTATTGAGCACGGGAAATGTGCCTAGGGGCTAAATTTAACTAATTAAAATTTAAATTTAAAAACTGAAGCAGAGTAAAATATTTTTCTGTTAAACAGACTATTGTTTTAGTAAAACTTCATGTCATGTTAACTGTCACATTGCATAACGTATTATTTTAGTATGTGTGCACTTTTTACCTTTTTTTAAACATAGCTATTAGAAAATTCAGAATTTCATATTTGGCTCACATACTTCTATTGGACAGGGCTGCTTTATTAGCAGACTACTTATAAAAAGTCTGATCTATTTTTATGATCAAAATATATTTTCTTGAAGTTTATTTTATTACCTTTTTACAAAACAAAGGTGATTTATTCTTTTTATAAAAAGTAAACTGTATAAAACACATTAAAAAATAATGATCTCCTGAGGTTAGCAATTTTATCTGCTAAACTTTTAGACAATTTTCCCCCTGTATTGTAAAAAGATGTGAAGAATATGGAAGTACATGCTTATGAGGAATGTCAAGATATCTAAATAGGAGTTAACTTACTGAAGAATAAAACTTTTAATAAAATAGAAGTAAATCCTCAAAGCAATTCAATGAAATATTGGTAAGGTAAAAATACCACTGTAAAATGTTACTTTAAGAACCAGTTCAATTCCTTCCACAAAAATGCTTATTATCTACAATTTGGAACTGCATTGAATCTTACAGTTAATTTATCTTCATAGATGCATGCTTATTCTCCAATATCTCATAATTCTTAAGCAATGGAATAATTCATTTGCCAAAAGTTTCCAGAATACATGTTTTTACCCTGTGAGGAAACACTGAGACATTGTTTTCTAAAACATAGTGTACATATGTCAGAGTTTTGAAGGAGGAGGTTAAAAATACATATTTCCAGAGTCCCAATAGGGTCTGTTTGATTTATTCAGAATCTGTATTTTACCAAACACACAAGATGATTCTTTTCCATGATAGACCAAAATTATACTTTAGAAATATTATTTTAAGAAAATACTAGTATGTTTTTCCCTCTTTCACTGATATAGTCTTGCTTTCTTTTTTCTTTTATGAAAAAGAAAGCCTGAAAAGAGATATATGTATTGAATAAGGGTAATTAGATCCACTAATAATTTCTGGGTGAATGTGAGAAAGAAATTTGATTCATTTGAGCTTCATTTTCCTTATCTTTACAAAAGAAATAATAATCTTATTAAACTCATCTTATTTTAAGGTCTAAAAGTTCATAAATTGAAATCTCTCCATAATGTGTATACCTATTTCAAGGGCTGATTTAAATCTTAATATTTCTAATTTTTGTTATTATGTTCTCCTCTACCTCTTTCACTCAGATCACTTTTACTGACTACCCTTTATGTGCAAAAAATTGGTAGGACCTTGTTATATAAAGGGATAAAAAAACTGTAGGGTCAACAGAAGAAACAGTTAATGGGTGAGAATTGCCAGGTGTGAAGCTTAAAACTTCTTACCATTAACCATAAAGCCAACTAGTCAGAAGGATTCCTAACTTCAAATCCAACTTCATTTAAAGCCACTTGCCCCTTAGCTTACTATTCCTCAAACTGACTTCATATCTGCTCCTCAAATACCATTTCTTTCATGACTGTCCCAGATGAGCCACTGTACTTACTGATTCATTTTGTCCTTCAGATTGCAGATAAATACCACCTTCTTAGTAAAACCTTGGCTATCCATCTTTCTAAAATGATCTGCTGGACTCATTTCTATCTCATAACTAGGGCCATATCCTTCAAAGCATTTTTTGATATATGTAATTATCTATCATCTATCTATCTATCTATCTATCTATCTATATATGTAAACTTAACTCCCCCTGTGGTCATATCCCATACTTCTCTTCAGCTTACCCTTTCAAAGGATGGAGTCTATGTTTCTATCTCTTGAATCTAGGCTGGCTTTGTGTGTGAAGCCATCATAAACCACCAAGTCCAGCTGGCTTCACAGAATGCAGCCCCAAGAGGAAGCCCAGGCTAAACCAGTAGAATACTGCCCAGTCAACTCACAGAATTGTGAAAAAGAATATGGCTATCCTCTTAAATCTCTAAGATTTGGGTGCTTTGTAGGTAATTAATTCATGCACCTTCAACAGATTAAATTTCTCTGAGCAGAGACAGTCAGTACTGGTTATCCCTGTGTTCCCAGAGTCAAGAGCTACGGCTAACATAACAGGTGCTCAATGCATACATGAGGAAAGGGGTGACTAGATAAAAGAATGGACTGACAAACCTATTAGGAAAGGTAACAGGGACACTTCACACAGGACCAGAAGCTGGGTAAGTAATGCTTATGAGGTGAAACGCTCTGTGAGTAAACATCTGTTCCCGTGGCTACCTTCCCCCAAAGTCTTAACAAATCACTCCACTTCAATGGCTACTAATTTCATCAGGATCAATTCAAACTCCTTAGCAGAGCAAGCATGGTCTTCCAAAAGCCGGCACCTCTATTCTCTTCCAGGCTTATCTTCAGAAATTCCACCACTACATGTCCTACATTCTTTCCATATCAGATTTTGTATCATCTCCAGACACACTGTGAGCTTTGAGGTTGATGCACCACCCTTAAATGCTATTTCATCTCTAGAGGGCTCTTCCTACCTTTATCAGCCTGGGGTAACCCTACTCAGTATTCAAAGTCTATTTCTGTTTTCATCTCTCATGAGATGCATTTAGTAAAGCAGGAGAGTCATCTGTACCCCCATAGAGTTATTGCACATATGTAGAGTATATCTCCTAACCATGGGCTTATAGTAAGTTTTTGATACTTCTTACTTTTCTGTCTGTTGAGATTATGTGTTCTTTGATGGCAGACATCATACCTCATCGGCTTCCCATTCCTTTGCAGATAGATATTCACTATAAACAGTTGTGAAGAGAACGGATAATGCCTAGAAGTATTTGGTGGGGGAGACAGATCCAATATCTGCATTGCCTTTTGTGAGCCTGTAACTTTACACGTGTTTTGTTTATAGATAAGAGTTGAATTACCCCACAAAACAAGCCTGGAAAATTTATCTGATCCTATTTCCTTAACTCAAAATTTAAAAAGCTGGGCCTTCCCTGGTGGTGCAGTGGTTGAGAGTCCGCCTGCCGATGCAGGGGACACGGGTTTGTGTCCCGGTCCGGGAGGATCCCACATGCCGCAGAGCGGCTGGGCCGTGAGCCATTGCCACTGGGCCTGCGTGTCGGAGCCTGTGTTCCGCGACGGGAGAGGCCACAGCAGTGAGAGGCCCGCGTACCGCAAAAAAAAAAAAAAAAAAAAAAAAAAAAAAAGATTTAAAAAGCTGTAAACTCCTGCTATTTCTCACTCTTTCCTCCCACCATGGAAGATGGGTATAATAACAGTCTATTCCAAGGTTCCCTGCAAATAGAAAAACATGTCACAAATGAGAAAATGCTCATGGATCATAATAAGAAAGAAGATCAATTTATAAACATCATTACTAGAAAAGATCAGAGTGTTATAGCCATTATTCTTTAACTCAGTAAGTAAAGACAGTGGACTGGAGTCCATTCTGTGGTTACTGATCAGGTTATAGCCTGCTCAGTTCTAATGGACAGAGACCATGTCTGTTTGAAATCCTGATTATGGCGCCACACAACGAGAAAGCTTAATAAATGCTTAATGATGATAAGATACCACCTATTTCATTTGAAGCTATTTGAATTTAAAATAAAAACGCAAATTAGTTTCAGAAGCTAACTTTAAAAAGTGTTCTGTAAAACCACCTTTGCATTTGTAAATAATAGCCAAAAGGAAGAAATACTTTTTCAATATCTTTAAACGTCTTTGCCTTGCTTTATAACACCAGATTAAATGCATGGAAAATTCTTTGCTGTGTAAGAAAACCTGGAAGGTTGTAACAAATGATGGACAAGTTCTCATTCTTAGGCATTGCCTATAGCTAGACTTGCATATTTTTATTGTTATGATAGTATTGATTGTTAAGTCAACAGAAAGCTATCACAAGGGATTGTAAATTTCTATACCAATACTCTGTTCTGTAACATTAAAATGTCATTACTGAATCACCAACTTTTTCCCCTGCTGTAATATTATTCTCTGTTGATTGCCTGCCTGAGCTGAAATTTGAAACTCTCACCCTCAGACTTGCAAAAGTGATTCAACTTTACTTATAAGGAAAGTGAAATTAAATATTCATTCACGGGCTGCATTTCAAGTTCAAACTGTCTGAAGCTCCTTAAGGCAAAATGTATTTAAGTTGAAACATTTTTTCTTCATTTTTGTACAGCAAAAATTCAGAATGGGTACCATGGGTCGACAAATTGCACAAATTTATTTTGAACTTTACAAGATGGAGGGCTGGGTTTTCCTTCTTTCTTCTGCAACCTCTCTGTTGTCTCTGGTTTACCCTATTTATCTCCCTTGTCAGGAAACATGTATGTATGTGTTGGTGGGTGTTGTTTATTGTTTAATTTTTTTATGTGTCATGTTCTAGCATTAATCAAGTTGTAAAGCATCTAAGACTTCAGTGAAAGCATAGCTGCGTCTATCCGTGTCTGCCACGGAGACAAAGGATTACCCAGTGGTTAGTATGCAGACTAAATGGGTTCAAATATGGCTCTACTTCATGTTATCTAAGTGGCTTCCCCTAAGCTGCCTAACCTCTATGCCTCAGTTTGTCTATAAGGTTACTACAAAGGTCAAATCAATTATTTGATATAAAGCATTTAAAATAGTGCTGGGACATGGTACCTTCTAAATAAATGTTGCTCTAAATGAGTATTACCTGTTATTTGGACTATTTAATAGTAATAATTTGCATTTGAAAAAAAAGCTTGATATTTTAGGAACTCCTCACACATTAGCTGATTTCACTGTCAGAACAAGCACATAATACAGCCACAAACAGTAAAAATAGCACATGAATTTGTGGTGAATGTTATACATTGATTGTTCCACATCCATTCTGCCTCCTTCTTGGTACCTTTCTATGCCATCGAAGCTGGAAAGGTAAAACTCCATTTTCCAGATGCCTTTGCAATACAGTCTGAGTTAAATTTAGGTTTTCACCAATCAGATGTACTTAGTTACATTTACATTCAGAACCAAGTTAAGTGAAGGACAAGCAAGGTGCCATGAAGCAATTCTGCAGTTGTGGATTCTAACAACGTGTTTTTCTGTTAGCAGCTCGGTGACTCAGTGGCTCTTTACAGAGGGAGCAGGAGCTTTCCCCATCAATCAAGGACAAGGCCAGAGACCTGGGGTTGGGGACCATTACTGGAAGCTGAACATAGAGCCTGTCCCTCCAGTTCATTCCTTGGATGTGTAACCCACCTTTCTGTTTAAATAAGTTAAAGGAGTTTTGTTCGCAAATGAACTTTAACCTATTCAGCATTGACGCCAAATGGAGTTGGATGGAATTCTTGTCTCTACTTCTTACTGAAGGTGTGAATTGCCAAGATTATTTTTAGTCATCTATAAGACGGAGTTAATAGTACCTAACTTGAATTGCTGGAAGATAAAGACTAGACGTATAAAATACCTAGTAAAAGATCAAAAAAGGAAGGTCATATTTAGGGGAAGAAACTGAGGCTCAGTGTGTTAACTGGCTGATACAAGTCCTCCAGGCTAATTTGTTGTAGATTTGGGACTAGAATCCTTATCTTTAGATGCCTAGTCAAATGCTCTTTCCATTATACCATACTGTTTTCCAGAAGGAGTAAATATTGCACCAGCTATTCTCTGTTTCCAGGAAAGAACATGATACTTGATGAGATGGTTTGCTTTTTACAATACCTGGAACATCTACAAGACTATGAGTTTTCACATAAAAATGACAAATTGCTAGCTATGGCCTTGTATCCCTGACCTGATATAGATGGGTTAATGTTTGGTTTATTTGTTTTACCACAAACTATGGACACAGAGCTGTGGCTCTCAACTCTGCCTAAATTTTAGAATCATCTGGGAAAATTTCAAAGATTATTATTATTATTATTATTATTTCAGTACGAAGGCTTCTCACTGTCGTGGCCTCTCCCGTTGCGGAGCACAGGCTCCGGACGCGCAGGCTCAACGGCCATGACTCACGGGCCCAGCCATTCCGCGGCATGTGGGATCTTCCCAGACCGGGGCACAAACCCGTGTCCCCTGCATCGGCAGGCAGACTCTCAACCACTGTGCCACCAGGGAAGCCCTGGAAGCTACTTTTTTTGAGAAACTTTTGGAGAGGTCATACAGATAACTGCTATTTGGAGTCAGACAGACTTTGGTTCAAATCCCAGCCCCTTTACTTATTAACCTTGTAAACTTCTCTTCTCCCATAGGTAAATTATAAAATTGAGAAAGGCTTCTCAGGAGGTTGTGAGGACTGAACGAGATAACATACATAATGGATTTGAATTTTGCTTGACACATAAAAAGTACCTACAAATGTACCTGTTGGAAAAGACTGTTGTATAATATTAGTTGTAAAATAGTAGAGGTATGTTGTAGTGAACAAAAAGAAACTAGCAGATTCTCAAACTGTTTTATATATATATATATATATATATATATATATATATATATATATATATATATATATATATATACTGTGACTGAGCTCCAAGTTCTCCTCAGCTTGACTAAATTTTAGTCAGATGTCCTCCTGACTCTAGACCTCTGAACTCCCTTAGGGTATTTACTTTAGAAAACTTGAAATTGTAACTTTTTTTCTTTGCCTCTATGAAATGCTTGTAAATCTCCCAGTCTCTTGCCAGTTTTACAACCTAGGAAATACATTTCTCAAGGACCTGGGAGCCATCTCTTTGAAATGTAAACACTGAAGAAGCTAGCACCTTGAGCCTAACTTCTTGGATGGGTTGCAAATAACAAACATAGATGGCCTAATCAAAGAAAAAACGTTGTAAACTCAGGAATAACTAAGTGAACTTGATACATCCCACGGTTCAACTGCTCCCTACAGTCCTCCAGTACTTTTCCATTAGTTCATCTCAGTGGTTAAAAATCCTCTCACCTTCTAGATTTTGGTGGTTCAGTCTCTCTCCTCTGCTGCAATAGTCTTGAAGAAAGTCTCCTTTGCATGTTTAATTTTGGCCAGTGCAATTTTTGTTTTGACAATTCACACAGAGCCCAGTGACATCTTCCTGGAATTTACATTTTACATAAAGATTTGGAAAGAAATATGCAACTTAACCAGACACTTAAAACATTTTTTCTATGAAAACGAACATGCATATATTATGGGGCAGAATTCAACTTTTATAGGTACTTATAAGGTAAATAAATTTCAAATGTATTTCCACATAAAGACTGATATATTTAGTGTCTGAAGTTGCAGGACTCCCATATTTTTTGATATTCATTCTTTACCCCCTGAGCAAATTTCAGAAGAAAATTTTGAAAAGCTCTGTCTCAAGGTATCTATAAGGTTTACAAGTGGTAGAGCCAGGACACAACAGCTACATTGAATTATGAGTTATTAATAAACATCATGATTTCTATATATTCAATAGAAGCATTTTTGTTTAATCAAACTATTGAGTGTTTTGCATTTTAATGTGTTTCATTTTAAAAATAAATGCATTACCTGCTGCTCAGGGATTTAATAATTTTTGTTTTTGTTTGTTATTTCTAAAGCAGCCAAGTCTTGAATTGTGTATTTTGATAGGAAAAATATATTTTTAACATCTTTGTACCACATCTTCTACTTAGAGAGTAGGTATGTTTGAATTTTTAAGAGGATAAAATGTTTGCAAAACTAGACCTTTTAGATGACCCCTAAAATTCCTCATTGAAGCAGTGTTAATTTTTTGTTAGCTGTAAACAACTAGGCAAATTTTGAAAACCAAGAAATTTGTTGTGGCAATGCTTCCTTTGCTCATTAAATAAAACTACTCTTTCCATAACACACCAGATACATGGTGTCAATGAGGCCTGAAATTGTGATGAGCTTTGAACATTCCAGTGCTCCACAGAATTAATATCCCAAAAGATTCTGATATTAAATTTGTAGCATTAAAATTCCTGAATTATTTAGGGAACACACAATCACTATAAATTTGAGTACTGCTCTGAATAAATATGAAAATGTTTACATTAATTTTGCATTGTAGTTTTTTTCACTGTATATGTAAATATAGTAGAGAATCTATTTATTTTCATAAGTCCCTGTAAACTTGAATTGAAATTTTTATTCCGCCATTTACTAGCTGTATGCCCTGGGACATGTTATTTAACCTGTTTGAGTATTAATTGCCTCAACTCTAAAATGCAGACAAGATCACAGATGCCTCACTGAATGAAAGCCTGCCATGTTGTAAGTGCTCAGTAAATGGTGGTGGTGATGGTGGTGGTATAGATTGGTCAAGTCATTACCACCAATGTGTTTTGCCTATGTGTTTTTTGGTTTTTTTTTTTTAATTTCCATCTTTGGCTGTGTTTGGTCCTCGTCTCTGTGCAAAGGCCTTCACTAGCTGTGGCAAGCAGGTGCCACCCCTCATCATGGTGCGCGGGCCCCTCACCATCATGGCTCCCCTCGCTGCGGAGCACAGGTTCCAGACGCACAGTCTCAGCAGTTGTGGCTCATGGTCCCAGTTGCTACACGGTATGTGGTATCTTCCCAGACCAGGGCTCAAACCCATGTCCCCTGCATTGGCAGGCAGATTCTCAACCACTGTGCCACCAGGGAAGCCCTTGCCTATGTTTAATTTTTTTTTTTTAAATCCACTCCATTTTGAAGGAAATGCAGAGACAGGTTTACTGTGAAGTTAATGAAGCTTAACTTTTAGGGATTCTCACTTGTACAGGTCTTTTCCTACATAACATTTACTTCCTTAAGTAATGTCTATATTCCTGATTTTATATTCTTTTTTTAAAGATGGTCCCACAACTTTCATAATATTTATGCCTGGATTCATGCCTCCCTACTTTTCTAATGAACTTTTAGAGAAACATTTTAAAATTAATTTATTCAAAAAACATATATATAGGGATACGTTAAGAATTATATGCATACAATAAGAATGCTTAATAAAAAATAACTATTAATTATTAATAAATGGATTGTATCAATTATATATAAAGACATGTACTTTCTAAAATACATATGACATTTAACCAACTTTATTTAAAGTTCCCTTTGACTGAGAAATTGGAATGAACAAATATTAAATGAGAATAGGCTCTGAAAATAACTAGGAAGGATTTCAAAGGAACTGAATGAAGATGTTCACACTCTCTGTAGTCCTGGCTGGAACTCCAACACATCTACAGATGCTGTGTACCAAAGCTTGTCTGTCCCCATCAGTTCATAGGATCGCCTGTATTATTTTGAGAAGTTTTAAAGAGAGTACACACACACACACACACACACACAATCACAGAAACTTCAGATTTACAAAAAATAAGAAAAAATATTCTTTCATATTGGATATTGTTTATTTGGTGAGAAATTCCCTGAAATTTAAGCTGTAGGTCTATTAAGTCTAACAAGAGACATATTCCTATATATACTATAAATAGGCAAATCTATTGTCTATTCACCTATAAAACAACAGATGTCCTTCTGAGTCACCTAGAATATTTTATATACCACGGTGAATAACATGTCCCTTTCTTGTATTTTACCATTATTTTCATCAACAGCAAACGAAAATTTTTACAAATCCTCTGCCATAGTTTGTAAGCTTCTTGAAAAGTGTAAATCTATTTTTTAAAACCCCATGTTTTATTATGTCTAAGGTATTTGAATCCTTTCCTTTACATTTCTTTCAAACCATCTGTCCCTAAATATTACACCTTTTACCTAATTTCTTCCATCCACTAGCAATGTTCTTCTGCCCTTGCACTCTACTGAAGACAAAAGAAGAGGAAAGCTACAGGCCCATCAATCAAAAACAACACAGTCAGCACCAAGTCCAATAATGAAAACCATGATTTCATAAATCATCTTCCACAGGCTGGGGTCATCTTCAAAGAAAAAATCTTATCAGGTGCAGATGAATATTCTCACGGTTTTTCATTTTTCAGTCTTTAATGAAAACAATAGAATGGCTGACAGAATACAAATGTGTAACCTTTCTTAACTTAAAAATAAAATGTCCAACTATGCCCTTGAAATAAAGTGAAGTTGAGGTATTTTTCCCTCAAAAGGTCCAGCCATTCTTTTCTTTAAGAGTTTGACAATGAGTTAACTTTTTTTTCCCTCTTAATCTCTTTTCAGATATGTGTGTTTAATTCAATCAAGTGGAGATTAAATTTAAGAACTCTGTTTCAAAAAGCTATTTCCTGGCAGTGACTAACACTAATTGCAGAAGGAGGTTTGACATGGCATTTTTGATTTAGCTGAATCAACAACTCTTGGGTAAATTCCATGCTGAGACCCCAAGCCCACATCCACATATTAGGGAGTAAAATAAGCAGCTGGTAATCACTAGATGGATTCAGACAGAACGGAGATTTATCTCTTTAAAAATATGGAGATATTTGCAAACCTGGTTAAATAGGTTTGAGTCAAATAAAGTTTGATTAGGCATACAAAGTACCGTATACTTAATCAAAGTTCTCAAATTGATTTTGCTAAGACATGGCTGCCTGGCATGCCCCAAGTCCCTAATGTGATTCAATAAAATCTGTTTTTTGGACTTGAATTAGCCACACTTATTGGGACATTCACCTTGTTCAAAGACCTAGACCTAGTTTGAATAATATAAAATTCACTTAGTAGTGGGATGGAGACATGAAGTGGGGGCACGTCCTCATATGTAGACAGAGAATGGCAGTGTGCCTAAAGAACAAATCATTTGAGTTTAAAAATTAATGAATGGGAAAAGAAGTAGATACAGAAAGAAGAGAGACATGCAAAATGTGTTGCTGAGTATAGGAAGGAGATGCCTCAGGCAACACTTACATTAACATTTTTTAAAGTATTTTATACAGAATTCAGAAATCCAATGCAGAAAGAATTTATTCTTCAGGAGAGTTTTGTGGCTGACATGAGAAAGCCAGTTGATTTCACAAGCTTCCATTGTCTTATTTAGTGAGCATTATGGCAACCTTTATTCAGAAGAGGTTGCTATTTACAGGCATTTTGAATTCTTACCAATTTTCTGCCTGCTACATAATGTAAAACCAATGAATGGCTACACTGCATCATTCACACTTTCAACTATATGTGATTATCTGGTCCACTGGGCTACTGTAGTGTATTTCTGAAATGAATAGCAGATAAACCCATAATAGTCCATTTCATACAGAGACATTTGTCTCAGTTTAAATTAAGGACCTAAATATCTACTTATTTCCATTCTGGTTTATAGTACAGTGTTTTCATCATCATAAAAACAATATTAACTCCCTGATTATACCTGGAATTCTGCAAGTGCTGTGAGACAGCTACCGATCTCATCCCTAGTGGTTTAGTAACCCCACTCTAAAATAAATAACAAAGTTGCTGAATAAAGGACAGAAGATTCAGAAAGGATTTGAGGGAACTTTCCCTTAAGACACTGCCTTATGTCTAGTTTTGTATAAATAATGTATTTGTGTGTTACCAAGGTACTCTCACTAACTTCTTTACTTACACAAACACAGCACATTATGTTTGAATAAGAAATCAAAATATGATTGATATTTGAACAAATTCGAGTTTATTATTATTTAACCAATTAGAGTCACTAATAAGTTTAGTAACTGTAAATGTAATCAGCTAATCATATTCTTTATCATAAAAATATTCTTGGGATAATCTGATTTTTAAATAAAAAGTGCAAAAGAATAAATACATGATATTATTTGGTAAGTTTTAAAATAAGAAAATAATTATAATATATTTTGGGAGGAATTCATACCTATGTAGAAAAATTGTAAAACCACACATATATGGAAATAATATGGCTGGGCAGGAAGAAGGAGAAAGAATGTTATATCTGTAATGTTTTATTTCTTTCATAAAAAATTAAGCAACCAGGAGATTAGTTCAAGATGGCAGAGTAGAAGGATGTGTACACTCCTTCTTGCGAGAGCACCAGAATCACAACTAACTACTGAACAATCATTGACAGGAAGACACTGTAACTCACCAAAAAAGATACCCTACATCCAAAGACAAAGGAGAAGCTATAATGTGATGGTAGGAGGGGTGTAATCACAATAAAATCAAATCCCATAACTACTGGGTGGGTGACTCACAAACTGGAGAACAATTATACCACAGAAGTCCACCCACTGGAATGAAGGTTCTGAGCTCCACATCAAGTATCCCAACCTGGGGGTCTGCAAACGGGAGGAGGAATCCCCAGAGAATTGGACTTTGAAGGCCAGCAGGATTTGACTGCAGCTCTTTGACAGAACTGGGGGAAACAGAGACTCCACTCATGGAGGACACACACAAAGTCTTGTGTGCACCAGGACCTGGGGGAAGGAGCAGTGACCAAATAGGAGCCTGAACCAGACCTACCTGCTGGTGTTGGAGGGTCTCCTGCAGAAGCAAGGGGTGGCTGTGACTCACCACGGTGACAAGGACCCTGGCAACAGAAGTTCTAGGAAGTGCTCATTGGCATGAGCCCTCCCAGAGTCTGCCATTAGCCTCACCAAAGACCCTGTATGCTCCAGTGCTGGGTCACCTCAGACCAAACAACCAACAGGGAGGGAACCCAGCCCCACCCATTAGCAGACAAGTGGATTAAAGTTTTACTGAGCTCTGTCCACCAGAGCAACAGCCAGCTCTACCCACCACCAGTCCCTCACATCAGGAAGTTTGCACCACCTCATCCTCTTAGACAGCCTCATCCACCAGAGGGCAGACAGCAGAAGCAAGAACTACAATCCTGAACCCTACAGAACAAAAACCACAATCACAGAAAGACAGACAAAATGAAAAGACAGAGGATTATATCCCAGATGAAGGAACAAGATAAAACCCTTGGAAAACCACTAAATGAAGTGGAGATAGGCAACCTTCCAGAAAAAAAAAAAAAAATCCGAATAATTATAGGGAAGATGATCCAGGACCTTGGAAAAAAAATGGAGGCAAAGATCAAGAAGATACAAGAAATATTTAACAAAGACCTAGAAAAATTAAAGAACAAACAAACAGAGATGAACAATACAATAACTGAAATGAAAACTACACTAGAAGGAATCAATAACAGAATAACTGAGGCAGAAGAATGGATAAGTGATGTGGAAGACAGAATGGTGGAATTCACTGCTGTGAAACAGAATAAAGAAAAAAGAATGAAAATAAATGAAAACAGCCTAAGAGACCTCTGGGCCAACAGTATATGCACCAACATTCACATTATAGGTGTCCCAGAAGGAGAAGACAGAGAGAAAGGACCTGAGAAAAATTTTGAAGAGATTATGGTCAAAAATGTCCCTAACATGGGAAAGGCGATAGGCACCCAAGTTCAGGAAGCACAAAGAGTGCAGGATAAACCCGACAGAAACATGCCAAGACACATAGTAATCAAACTGACAAAAATTAAAGACAAAGAAAAATTATTAAAAGCAACAAGGGAAAAATGACAAATAACATACAAGGGAACTCCCATAAGGTTAACAGCTGATTTCTCAGTAGAAACTCTGCAAGCCAGAAGGGAGAGGCACGGTATATTTAAAGTGATGAAAGGGAAGAGCCTAACACTAAAAATACTCTACCCAGAAAGGCTCTCATTCAGATTTGATGGAGAAATCAAAAGCTTTACAGACAAGCAAAAACTAAGAGAATTCAGCACTGCTAGACCAGCTTTGCAACAAATGTTAAAGAACTCCTCTAGGCGGGAAAGAGACTAGCAACTTAAAACAAACTTGTACATATATAGACTATTATATCAAAACCTCATGGGAACATCAAATGCAAAAACTACAATAGATACACACACACATGCACAAAAGCAACCCAAACATAATACTAAATATGGTCATCAAACATCAAGAGAAGAGAACAAAAGAGAAAGGAAAGAAAAAAGACCTACAAAAACTAACCCAAAACAATTAATAAGATGACAATAGGAATACACATAGCAATAATTACCTTAAATGTAAATGGATTAAATGTGCCAACCAAAAGACATGGACTAGCCGACTGGTTATGTAAATAAGACCCATATATATGCTGTCTACAACAAACCCACTTCAGACCTAGGGACACATACAGAGAGAAAGTGAGGGGATGGAAGAAGTTATTCCATGCAAATGGAACTCAAAAGAAAGCTGGAGTAGTAATACTCATATCAGACAAAATAGACTTAAAAATAAAGACTGTTATGAGACAAAGAAGGACACTACATAACAATCAAGGGATCAATCCAAGAAGAAGATGTAACAATTGTAAACATATAGGCACCCAACATAGGAGTACTTGAATATATAAGGCAAGTACTAACAGCCATAAAGGGAGAAATCAACTGTAACACAATAATAGTGGTGGATTTTAACACCCCACTTTTGTCAATGGACAGATCATCCAAACAGAAAATCAATAAGGAAATACAGACCTTAAATGACACATTAAACCAGATAGACTTAATTGATATTTATGGAGCACTCCTTCCAAAAGCAGAAGAATACACATTCTTCTCAAGTGCACAGGGAACATTCTCCAGGATTGATCACATCCTGGGTCACAAAGTGAGCCTTGGTAAATTTAAGAAAATTGAAATCATACCAAGCATCTTTTCCAACCACAACTCTATGAAATTAGAAATAAACTACAAGACAAAACTATAAAATACACAAACAAGTGGAGACTAAACAATATGTTACTAAACAACCAATGGATCACTGAGGATATCAAAAAATACCTAGAGACAAAAGAAAATGAAAGCACAACTATCCAAAACCTATGGGATACAGCAAAAACAGTTCTAAGAAGAAAGTTCATAGCAATACAATCTTACCTCAGGAAACAAGAAAAATCTCTAATAAACAACCTAAACTTACACCGAAAACAACAGGAGAAAGAAGAATAAACAAAACCAAAGGTTAGTAGAAGGAAAGAAATCATAAAGATCAGAGCAGAAATAAATGAAATAGAGACAAAGAAGACAAAAACAAAGATCAATGAAACTAAAAGCTGGTTTTTTGAAAAGATAAACAAAAGTGATAAAACTTTAGCCAGACTCATCAAGAAAAAAAGGGAGAAGACTCAAATCAATAAAATTAAAAATGAAAGAGGAGAAGATACAACTGACACCCCAGAAATACATAAGAGACAGGTATATGCAACTGTAGGCCAATAAAGTGGACAACCTGGAAGAAGTGGACAAATTCTTAGAAAAGTACAGTATCCTAAGACTGAACCAGGAAGAATTAGAAAATATGAACAAACCAATCACAAGCACTGGAATTGAAACTGTGATTAAAAATCTTCCAACAGGAAAAAGCCCAGGACCAGATGGCTTCACAGGTGAATTCTATCAAACATTTAGAGAAGAGCTAACACCTATCCTTCTGAAAATGACTATACTACCCAAGGCAATCTACAGATTCAATGCAATTGCTATCAAATTACCAATGACATTTTTCACAGACCTAGATCAAAATAATCTTAAAATTTGTATGGAGACACAAAAAACCCTGAATAGCCAAAGTAATCTTAAGAAAAATGGAGCTGGAAGAATCAGGTTCCCTGCCTTCAGACTAAACTACGAAACTATTGTCATCAAATAGTATGGTACTGGTACAAAAATAGAACTATAGATAAATGGAACAGGATAGGAAGCACCTATGGTCAATTAATCTACAACAGAGGAGGCAAGACTATACAATGGTGGGAAGACAGTCTCTTCAACAAATGGTGTTGGGAAAACTGGAAAGCTACATGTAATAGATCACTCTTTAACACCAGACACAAAAATAAGCTCAAAATGGACTAAAGACCTAAATGTGAGACTGGACACTATGAAACTCCTAGAGGAAAACATAGACAGAACACTCTCTGACATAAATTGTAGTAACATCTTTTCCTATCCATCTCCCAGAGTAATGGAAATAAAAACAAAAATAAACACATGGGACCTAATTAAACTCAAAAGCTTTTGCATAACAAAGGAAACTACAAACAAAACTAAAAGACAACCCATAGATTGGGAGAAAATATTTGCAAATGATGTGACCAACAAGAGATTAGTCTCTAAAATTTACAAACAGGTCATGTGGCTTAATATCATAAAAACCAACAACCCAACCAAAAAATGGTCAGAAAACCTAAATAGACATTTTTTTCCAAGGAATACATACAGCTGGTTAAGAGGCACATGAAAAGCTGTTCATCATCACTAATGATTAGAGAAATGCAAATCAAAACTACAATGATATCACCTCACACCAGTCAAAATGGCTATCATCAAAAAATCCACAAACTGTAAATGCTGGAGAGGGTGTGGAGAGAAGGGAAACCTCTTATACTGTTGGTGGGAATGTATATTGATACAGCCACTATGGAAAACAGTAAGGAGGTCCCTTTCAAATCTAAAAATAGAACTACCATATGACCCAATAATCCCACTCATGGGCACATATCCAGAGAGAAACATGGTTACATGCACCCCAATGTTCATTGCAGCACTGTTTACAATAGCCAAGACATGGAAGCAACCTAAATGTCCATCGACAGAGGAATAATAAAGAAGATGTGGTACATATATACAATGGAATATTACTCAGCCATAAAAAAGAATAAAATAATTCCATTTGCAGCTACATGGACAGACTTAGAGATTGACATACTGAGTGAAGAAAGTCAGACTGAGAAAGAGAAATATCTTATGATATCACTTATATGTGGAACCTAAAATGAAATGATACAAATGAATGTAGTTACAAAACAGAAACAGACTCACAGAATTACAGGATGAACTTAGGGTTAACAGTGGGGGAAGGTAAAAAAAAAATTTAAGCCACCAGAAACAAATAAAGTAAAATGTTAATATCTGCTAAGCCCAGATAGTGAGTGTATAGGCATTTCATTTTTTCTGTATATTGGAAATCTCTCATAATTAAAAAAGGAAAACTTGAAAGTATTATTTAACAAAAAATATAAATGAGTCATAAAATTGACAGAAAATTATGAATCACGTAGAAGTATTCTATACAAATTTTGCACAAATGTAAATTTGTTGCCATATCTTCAATTCTTAATAAGACAAATTGAGAATTTTTTCTGTAATGATTTTCAAATTTATAAACAAAAAATTTTTCTTTGAGAAAACAAATGTGTATAGGAACTAATTCATATCAATTAAAACTGTAGAGTATACCTTATTATCATTGATTTAGCCTTAATATCAGTTACACTTGTTTTGCTTTTTTGGTGTGTTTTCATACAAAAGAGGGTAACTACTACATTTCTAAGTTTACAATGGAACATTTTCCTTCCATATCCACAGGCCATGGCTTTGTTGAAAATAAAATATTTTTCCAGAATTTCTTCTGAACATCCTTTGAAACACTTAACATTTTTTTTTTTCGGTATGCGGGCCTCTCACTCTTGTGGTCTCCCCCATTACGGAGCACAGGCTCCGGACACGCAGGCTCAGCAGCCATGGCTCACGGACCCAGCCGCTCTGCAGCATGTGGGATTTTCCTGGACCGGGGCACGAACCCGTGTCTCCTGCATCGGCAGGCAGACTCTCAACCACTGCTCCACCAGGGAAGCCCAAAACAGTTAACTTTTGAAAGAAAATATTGGCCCATGTCACATTTTTCTTGTTAACCCTCATCAGTGTGAAAATAGTGTAACAATTCAACATAATTTTATTTTCTTCAGTGCAAGTCAATAAATAAAACATGCATGAACTTTAAAATGAGTCTACAGAACACATGTTATATAAGGGACACAGCAAAAATATTAAAACAAAGACATGTGTACAATAGTTCAAGGTGGTTTAATGGTTATTAGTCCTTCAAGCAAAACTAAGAGAACTACTGAATAATGTTAATTCTATCTATGATAATCCTAGAGAAAAGATGTGCTTCTCTTTATTTGTTATTCTCCAGAGTTCTATAAATTTAAAAAAGGCAAAATGGTATTCTAAGCCTTCACATTTTTACTCTAATATTTATTTATTTATTTATTTAATATATATTAATTAAACTTAAAAAAATATTTTAACTCGTGTAAATTAGAAAAGTTCTGGAAAAAAACATGTTTATGAAGTAGAATGGTAAGACATTATAGCATGACTTATCATTTTTCATATATACTTTGTGAGCAATTCAGTAATTTGATTAACAGATCCAGTTATTATTCAGAGACTATCCAATACCTTGTCTTTAGCCATCTGGCTACACACCTAAAGGTGACAAGTTGCCATCCTCCTAAAGTTATCCATCCTCAACACTGTGTGTGTATGTGTGTGTGTGTTTGTGTGTATTTGTCTTTTACCTACTCAGGGTATATTTGAATTTTTCCTCCTCATCAAAGCATTTAGCAACTATCTCCGTACTCAAGCATCTCTCATCCCTTAAACTCTTGATGCAGCTGTAGTCAGTTTCCCATGGTTTAGAATTAAGTTAAATACTATTTTCTACACTAGGGTTTGCAAGCTACTGGCAGCAAACCAGTTCCAGCCAGGCCCATTACCTTGTATTGTTTATGGTTGCTTTCCTTCTGCAATGGCAGGCTAGAGTAGATGCCACAGAAGCCTTATATATCCAGGAAAGTTTAAAACACTTGCCACCTAGGTCTTTACAGAAAATGTTTTCTAATACTTGGCAAACTGTGTATGATACAGAATAGAACTTAGAAAATATAATTTAACCATATTTCCAGTATGATTTAAGTTTATATTTTACAACTAAAATGCCATATATTTGAGATTAAGAATAATTTTTAAAAACTTATATTTTGAAAATGACCTCAAAGTACTTCACACTGCTCAGGGGACATATTGGACAACTTGATACCTAATTGATTTATTAAACATTGCAGGGCAAGAAATCCAATTATGATATAAACTATATTTCCTCTAAGCTTGATTTTTTTATCTAGTGAGATCACCACAGGGCTACATATCTGGGCTGTAAAACTATGAGGTTAAATATAGCTTTGAGGAGCTTTTATAATAATTATGCTTTTAGGTTTCCCAATGAAACAGGCATTCTTAGAATTCTCTGTACATAAAAAAATAAGAAATTACCATCAAGAATAACATCCGCTGTCTTCTTCATAGCCCTTCTTAAAAGCTCATGTGAAATTCCTCCTAGAATTCAATTTTAAAGAAAAGTATGTGCTTCCTAATAAACTGCTATGCCTCCCTTTATTAGACAATGACAGCTACCCAATCCATTGCCCTTCTGTTTTAAAACTGGCCTCCAGGAAACCAAGAGCTAATATTTAAGCTCAATTTTAGTAGCTAATCTTACATTTCCCTTCCTGGCATGTACTCCATACTTCTAATACATAATTCTTGGGGTTTTTTCCTCTTAATTATTTTACAACTTTAAAAATTTTTGGTACAATAAAGTCATTTGAAAGTAAGCGTGACAAAAAATGATGAATGAATACATGTATAAATAAATGAATGAATGAATCAGTCAATCAGTATGTTCCACCTTATGGCATCCATTATTCCCAACAAGGTAAATTGGCACGTTCTATCCAATCCTGTTTGTCAGTATCATCTAAGCAAGTCACAATAGGGCAATACTTTAAAGAGTTTCAATAATGAAATTTAAAAACAATAGCTGATTCTTGATCATAAATTAGGCACCTCCTCTCCCAGAAAAACAATAGATTTAAATATTAATCTAATCTAATATTATCTAATCCATCTAAAATATTATCTGCTCTAATATGAAATATTATTTAAATACTATGGAAATATACCTTAATATGGACAAGACTGGGGCTTTAAGTGGGGATTAGAAGGGTATACTTTAAGGGATTCAGATTTATGTTAATCTATTTACCATCTATGGGTGAGAAGACAGTCATCTCAGAGCAGATATTTGCTCTGAGGGTTGTAAGTTGTACAAGTATAGGGGGAATATGAATTTACTTTGGATGTATGCAAGTTTGGGGGGAGAACAATAAAACTTTTGACTTGCCTTACTCCAAAATCCTTGGTCTGAAGTGCTGTTGGTGGGAGGGGACAGGAAGGGACCAGGGAATTCAGGGGGAGGTCAATCAATTTTTAGGAGGAATTTAAAAACTTTTAGAGCAGGAGGCATCAAAACCCTAACTCATGACTTGAAGCCACGGCAAATTGGTTTATTGGAACACGGTGGTCCCAACAGAGGCCCAAAGACACAAAAAGCAACAAGATCCCTGAAGTAAACTACTCTAAATAAAAAATCTTGTCTGGTGACACAGATATTACATAAAATTTTCTGAGAGTTCATGGGAAATGGCCTGTTTCTGGGTATAGTTTGTGTTTGAGGCTAGGAACCTCTGAGAACCCAGCTACTTGGCAGTAATATTTGTGCTTTGGGAAAGCTGACTTTGCAAATGAGCTCTGTAAAGCCTGGGTTATTTTTGCTATCAGGCTTTTGGTATCTTATTCTGAAAAAAGGTGGTGACAAAAGTTCATTCCTCTCTGGGTTCTGTAAGGATGAGGTAACTTAATATATGTAAATCCCTAAAAAAACCTCAGGTGTCTAGTAATCTCCTAATTGAGAGATTGCTTATTATTATAGCCAGTCAGTATGTTTGGCCATATTTATCAAGGTGGCTTCACCATTCATTGGGTTATGTACATAACTGACCATAGAAAAATGGGCAAAAGTTTTGTGGCATTCAAACTGACCTTCAACAGAGAAGGAGTCAGAGGCACATTTTTTTATAATCTCAGGCTTGTTTCTAATTAGCAGTATGTCCACGAGTAAACCACTTAGAGCTTCTGAGTCTCAATTTCCATATCTGAAAAATAAAACATGAGCTAGTACAGAAAATCCCTAAGGTCCTTTAGGCCCTAGGATTTGATTAGTTTATGAATCCTCTTAATGCATGAGTATCATATCTTGAGTCCTTTGCTAGGCATTATGAAAGAAACAGACGAAACATGCCAGCTCCCTTCCCTACAAGAGGTTATGATCCCGATATGTCTAAAGAGCCTTTTAATCCACATTTGCACAACACAATAACCTTCTCAATTATATAAGCTTTGTTAAGTATTCTCCTGAATTTGCAGACCAAAGCAGCTTTAGGCCATTGGAAAATCCTGTGCAAAGGCAGGATGACTAGCATTTACAGATTCTGAGCTTCTCTTTTTGAGTGATCAGTGGCAGGCCTATTAAAACAGAATCCACACTTTCACATTTTACTGACAAGGGATTACACTAAATAAAACTTTTTTGACTGACACATATTTCCTATTACTCAGATTGTCCTTTGCTGACAAACCAACAATCCAAATAGGTTCACGACAAAAAAACGAGGTCTTGTCCTCTCCTGACTATTAGCAATGATGAGAGAGAGCACTGTCCCTCCCTCTAGGCTTCCTTATGTCCTTTCCTTATCCTCAACACTATTATTTATTTTTCCTCTAACTTCTTAAACCAATAAGTACTATGTAATAAACTGTCAGTGATAATGGACTTCCCAGAATTTGTATTAAATGCATATATAATGATTTTTTCTCTCTCCCATTTAATTTGGAATCTATGATTGTCCTGAAATTCCTTAGGTTTTCTTTCCTGTTAATAGAAGAAATCAGTCATCTTAACATGAACTAAATGCATTTAATTTTTTCATAACACCGTGTGGGAGATGATACCAGATCAGAAACTGCCAGGTATTGTGTACTGCTGTACTTTCTCTGCAATAGTCCTGCAGATCCCCTTGTAGGTCCAAAGCCACATAGAAACCTGTCATGCAAAACAGTCTCCCTGGGACCAGCCGAGTTTATTTTAATGCTCATTGCCTTTATAATTGATCTATCAGGTATTTGGTTATCTAGCTAATCTCTTCCAATGGCAGAGTCCTCAAATCCTATGCATTTGCAGGATGTATTCTTAACTCTGGACTTTTACTCTTTAGGGCTAATAAATTCCACAACAGAACCATAAATGGGATAGTTTCCTCATGATAATTGAACTGTATGATGTCTTGTACTTAGATATCCTGTGTCTTAATTCATACCCAGTTTTAAAAGGGCCTGTTTCCATGACATCAGGAACCCCTTGTCTTCCAGGACAGAGGAGAATGAAATGCTGCATGATTAATGACACTATCTAAATACTGGCACAAGCTGGCGAGATCTTGCAAAGGAGGCGTGTTTGACTGTATTCTGCCCAACACAACAGCTCATTAAGCAATATTTTCCCCATTAATGTTTAGTATTAAATACTGAATGAAAGACTAAATATCATACGAAAAAACAAATTGAAAACAGCACAGTAGGGTTTAGGGGAAGCAGCCAAGAGCCTCCCCTTCATTTGGAAGACAGCTTGCATACCTATTCCAAAGATTAATGAGCAATCAGTTCTAAATTAAACCAAGACCTGCATTTAAAGCTTTTTTCCCCCCTCTGTTGAAAGCATGGCTCTGAGTTACACTAACTGAGATAAAATACAGTATTACCCTTTCCACATGTTGTGTAATGTGGTTAGAAACATGAAAGATTGTTTCTGAAACATCTCCTTCACATTTTTTCATCATTTATTTTCCTGCACAATTTGAAAGGAAATGGGCCATGATGAGGTCGGTAGTTTCTGTCACATGATGTAGAATCTTTTTCTCTGTGAGTCACTCAAAAAATGGTCACCTCTTTGAAGATGGAATAATAAAACTGCTTTTAGGAACATCACAGATCCTGTCATAGGTGGCTAACACAGAATTTCAATTCTATAAAAACTGTTAAAAGAAACTACCTTTCAGTAGGAGCACTGATACAGTTTTCATGAGTGCAATACTGTAGAGCCCGCTACCTTGCTGAGGCCTGATGACACTAGCTGTGTGTGTTATGGTGAGACATTTGCAAATACAGATGGAGATGGTTTAACCCACAATGTGACTGAATCCTCAAAATGCAAAACTGGTCCAAGAGTTCATTTGTGGGGCTTGATTTATAAAAATCTGACATAGTAATTAATTCACAAAATCATCATTTAGGGATTCATAATCCAGGTCTCTAATCTTAGGACATCTGTGAAAGAACTTACATAGACGTGTGTGCACATGTATTTTTAATACATTATTTTGTTTGTTTGTGCACATATATAATTTTTCTGGGATGGATTCTATAGTTTGGCATTAGATTTTGAAAGAGAAATTTGATATCAAACTTTTAAGAATTATTACATAAGGCAGTGTTTCTATACTTTGGCTATACTTTAAAAATTACCTATGGAAGTTTAAAAAATACCAATATCAGAAACCCTCCCAAAGCTGATTTGAGGCAGAATAACAAGAGACAGAATCAAGGCATGAAATTTTTTTAAACACCTCAAATCTTAATACATGACCAGTAACCAAAATAAGTGACACACGCTATATATGCTACTGACACATGGAAAATGAGAGTCTGCTATAAACTCATGTGGCCAGAGAAGATCTCCCGGAAGAGCTTTGACTACGACATCAAATTGAGAATTGGGTAGTTTTCAGAATGGAAGAAGTGGATTAATTAACTTCCAAATTGATTATGAAGGACAATTTCACAATTATTTAGAAACACAGCTATCACATAACCTAAGTATATCGGTAGGAGGTCAAATAACAGCCCCCAAAAGATACGTTCACATCCAAATCCCTTGGAATTGTGAATGTGATCTCATGTGGAAAAAGGGTCTTTGCAAAAGTAATTAAGTTAAGGATCTAGAGATGAGGTTATCCTGTAACTATTAGTTACAGCAGCCACAGGACACCAGTAAAATATCTAAGTCTTATTTAGCTGTTAGTAGATAACATAATAATCACCACAGTTTAATTCCCTAGATTGAAATTACAGTCTTGGAAGAAAGTATACCGTGTTCCTCTTACAGGGTGTTTCTTCAAAATGACCTTAAGACAGGGATGGTTTTAGGTGAAGTCATAGCAGTTTTTCAGAGATGAATCATCAGCATTCTTAAAAGTTAACTCATTCTCTCATTTTCATTCCCTGCATCATTGCCTTTCTGTGAAAGGCCCCATCCTCCTCCTCCTCCGCCATCTCCATTGCCATAACTTACAATTACATAACACTTGCTATATGCCAGTATATTATATAAGAACATCCATTTAATCCTCAGAGCAACCTTATACTATAAGCACTATTATTAGGACTATTTCACAGATGAGGAATAGAGAAACAGAGCTTGAGTATTTGCCTAAAGGTAAAGAAAGGGAGTTAAGAGGAGAAAAATAAACTGCTAAGTGGTGATGTAGTTACAGGTAATGACAATAATTCATGTGTTCAAGTAAGGTATAACATGTGGCTCCTAAGAGCATAGTTCCTTCCCACACAAAAGTTCATCTGAGCTTAACTTGTATATAAGAGTAATACTATATGTACAGTAACTCAGTAGAAGGATGCACATAGAGACTGCTGTATAGGAGTGTAATGGGGGTTAGAATCAGGAAAGAGGCAAAGTGAGGGGTGAGAAGAGATTAAATAAGGATGCTGTTTTTATGATTATGATTATTATTACTACTACCATTACCACTTAGAAGATGATTGAATCAAGTAAGCACATCTGAAGAACCACTCTCAGAACACCGGTTTTTCTGTTTGCACAGAAGGAAAAAGCATACATCATAGGGAAAAAAAAAAAGCTTCCTTATGGTTTTTAGAAATTTCAACTTTTGAAAGATACTTGAATAGAAAATAATTTACCTAATAGAGCAATCAGAAAGTTTTGAATTGAATTTATATATTTTAGTTTCCATCTATATTATGAAACCTCCATTGACATGCTGATAATCAAGGTCAGTATAGCCCATTATGAAGTGATGCTAAATAGTGATCAATGTGCTTGATCACGCAGACATCAGGTGAAGTGAGGGGAAGAAAACAAACAAACAAACAAAAATAGTGGGAAGGGCTGAGCTCATGTTGTTTTTGCCAAGATCAGCTTTCAAAATCTTTTATCACAATCTGATTATATGAATTATTCTATTAAAATCAAAATAAATTGAAAGTAATAAAATATTTTGAAGTCATTTTATTATGTATGATAAATCTTCCTAGTTTTATAATAATACAAAATGGCTATTAATTTCCTCTGAAATATGAGTTCCATTTGTATCAGAAGTATCAATTTTTTTTTATTACTGTTCCTTTTGTGTCCATCTTTATTCTGCCACGGAAGACTGGCATTTTAGTTCTGTGAATCTTGTGTGTCTTGAATATTCATAAGTAATTCCAGAAGAAGTAATTAGTACCCTTTCCATTCAAGGATTTCTAAAGAGGATACAGATAAATCTGACAAATTTCAAGACCTGTTAAGAACTTTCTTCCTTTCAGCTAAAGGGAATTAATGGTAACATTATAATTTGGACTCCCACAATGACCTGGACAAATCTGGACATGTAAAGCTATTAAAAGGGCAGCCCAAAGGGAGAGGAAGAGAAAGGAGAACTTTTAGATGTTAACATCCCTCCAAGTGTTGACTCAGACTTTCTCGAGTAATGTGAAAGGACTAAAATGGTTATATGCGCTTTCTAGCAAAGCAAACACAAGCCAATATGTTGCAGCTTATAATGATATGTGTTGGAAAATTAAAAAGTAGAGAATACTCGTTCTTAAAATAGAAAACATTATTCTTAAACCAAAATATGTAGCTACCTCCAGTCTCTCGAAAAAACATTGTCATCTTTTGCTTGTTTTAAAATAGCTGGCAACTTTTGGAGGAAATCTCTATTACAAACCTTGAGTGAGTGAATGAGTGTGCATGTATGTGTGTGTGTGTGTGTGTGTGTACCCACCATGCACACTTTCATGCCTCAGGAGAAAAATCTCAGAATTTCACAAGTTAGCGTCACTACTAATTGTGGTTCTAACTTCAGTTGTGTGCTTCTTAGAACTGCTCGGCACCGCTTCTGGTTCTCTCTCTCTCATTCCCCTTCTGTACAGTGGCATTTTAAATCTTCCCACTTTCTTACACCTCTCATCTCCACTTATTTGCCCCCTCCCTCCCTCTACAAAGGCCATGTCAATTCTTGGACTCAGACATCATCAGCAGGGAATCCCCCTGATCTGCCATCCCATTACAATCTTCCCGAATTCTTCACTTATCATTTTCTGCTTTCAAAATTAAGGTCAGCAAGTCTCCTGTGATATCGTAGTCTCTCCATAGGTTCTGCATCCAACTTTCTCCTCCCTCTCTGGAACTAAATACTATCAATTATGACTCTTATTCACTCTTCAATGTTTCCTTCTTTCCTGGCACACCCCCATCAGCATTTACATAGGTCCAAATCTTTTCCATTGTAAAACAAAGCAAAAAGAAAAGAAATCTTTCACTTTAGCTCACCTCCTCAGTCTTGCTGCTTTAAGCCAAATTCCTTTAAACACATTTGTCTGCACTGAATGTCTCTTTACCACTCATTTACGTTTCAAGCTGCTGTAATTTGGCCTCTGCCCACAACATACATTCAACTGCATCTCATACATCTCCATTTGCATTCTCCAAAGGCCCTTCAAAATAAGCATGTCCAAAGGGAGCTTATCCTCTTCTCTCTCAAAGTCCCCAGCTTTCACCTTCTTGCCAAGACTGAGACCATGTATGTTATTCTTGACGTAGCCAACTCCTTCGATCCACACAATTTAATCCTTTGATGTCAGCTCCTAAATAGTGTTTAAATCTTTCCATTTATTTGCACCTCAACTGCACAGACCTTCCCTTTCAAAGCACTTATTTACATTATTTAATTGGGTGTCAGTCTGAGTCTCCCAGTAGAAGAGGCTATGACAATATTATTCTTTGTATATTCTCAGGAATGAGCACCAGGCTAAGAGATAATTGGTGCTCAGTAAAAATAAATAACAGGTGTGAGTGTAAAGCCACCTATCCATTTCTACCTAGAAGGGGAGAAAGCTTCCACTATCTGGGGCCTCCTTGTTGCAAGCACTTCAGAGAAGGAGTGATGCTATTTATTTTAATTATGAACTGAACAAACACGAAGAAAGAACACCTGAGGTTTGAGATACAAATGCTTTGCAAAGTGACCATGATCATGTGGTGCTAATAAAAGATAGAAATAAGAGTACTGTGTCTTGTACAAGTATTTTGTTTAACATTTTGTCAGAATGAAGGTTCCCCAAAAGAGGAAAATCTGTACAGCTCAAAGTTCAGAAATTTTGCTGAGCTAAAATGTCTAAAAATCATGACAGTTTTAAATTCCATGTATTTTTTAACTTACACAATGCTTTTAAATCATTCTCTCTCTCCATCCCTCCCTGCCCCCATAGTGTAAAGATTTGCAGTTCCTTCTAGGTCACAAATATTTGTTAAATTGGCATAATTTATCTTTTTATTTTGTGAATACTAAATTTATTAAATAAATATTAATAAATTTAATTATTTAATTATTTAATATTAAATAAATTTATTTTTTATTGTATGAATACTAAATGTATTATTTATTTATTTTATTTTAGAAAGAGATAAATTCTTACTGCACTGGGAGTGAACATGCAAGATGCTTTTGATAACCTGGTTCTACTCTTAATATCTGAAACAAATATCTGAAACATAGCAAAGTAAAATTTCACATGAATGGAAGTTTGAAACAGACTTACCACATCCCCAGCAAAAGTATCTCAAAGTGACCTAAATGAGAAATGTTAGGATTACTTTTGTTTTTAACAAAATCTCTGTGAACAAGAGAATCTGCCTTTTGGATTAGTTCTAGATAATAAACCTACATGATTATCTTTGATGCAAGCAAAATTGCATGACAGTACTGTGAGCATATCACTGAATTCACACAACTGCCAAAGTGGTAGAAAAAGCCATTCCATGCTTGGTTGAGCTAAATATGAGCAGGTAGGCCTTGCAGCGGTGATGGGATTTGAATATGAATATTCTTGGGATTTCCTCGTTCTTAGCCAGCTTTGTTTTTGGATGCTAAAACCAACTAGCACTAATCCAATACAAAAGCTTTTCAGAAAACATTATCAGTCTTACAGGACACTTCCTGGGGAAAATAGCTGGTTACTGAAAACTTATGTTTTTTTACTTTTGTCTATTTTTCCATGTTGTAATCACTCCCAAATTATTGTAACACGGTGAAATACAGCTCCTACTTTGTTTTATTCAAGGTGTTACACAAAGAAGACAAATTCCAAACCAGCAAATGTTGTCATGCCATTTTTCTTAATTAAAAGATAGAAAACTCTTTTTGATCCATCACTTTGTATGTTAGATATAAATTTTCCCTACTACTTTGACCTACAGATGATTTTTTTCTCTTTTTCTCCATTCATCTCTGCCCCTCTCTTTTAATTTATATAAAACAGATGAGAATATTCAGGTGCTTATGTGGATGTAGTTTTGATACTCTGAAGAAGGAAGTCCATTCTCCTGGACTTTCTAGTTCATAGACTGGTAATACCCTTTCTGCTAATGAAGTTCCATGTGGTTGAAACTACATAAGGGAAGCTGCTTGACATTTTATATTCTTAACAATACTTTGACACAATGGCCCAAAATGAGTAAGGAAGTCAAAGATAAAAAGAAAATATAAAGAATGAATCATATATTAGAGACAAATCATCGAATGAATACATAGATCAAGTGTACAAGGTCACCCCTATGTGTCTCTAAGTAAATACTAAAAGGAAGCAAATTACAGTAGCTCTGTTGGAGGGTTATTATACCATAGTTTCTAACGTAAAAAAGGGTAAATATGTTGTTACAGGAAAAAAAAAACAAGTAAATTATACACACAATAAACAATATATTTTTAAAGGGTAATGATCCTGAAGGAATAGCTTTTTTTTAATTCCTTCCTGCAATTTCACCATCTCTCAGTTACCTAGAATTAGAAAAATAACAACAGAAATGACAGAGAAAGACAAAGCCGGATCCTTTTGGAGCTGGCTTTATAATTTCTGAAAGATCCACCCCTGCTTTGTTGTCTTGGGCAATGAATACTCTCAGCAGTTCCCTTCACAGGGGAGTCTTCCATTTCCGACTTGGCATGCCTACTCCTCCAGACAAGGTCACTCAATTATCTTCTCTTCTGATGCCAGCCCCGCAGAAGGAAACTACTCTACTGAGGAAACTCCTAGTGATAGTGCAATTGTACAAACAGAAACAAAAGTACTGGCATCTTGCTAAAATGTGTTTTCCCAAGCAACTAAAGGGTAATTTTCAGCTGTACAGTATCAACTACTAAATTACACATAAAATGTGAGTACCTAATCAAAAGGAAACAATCTTTCTTCATTCTAAGCCGGTCATACCTTTTGTATTACTGTGTAAAGTATTGTTTGTTTAAGTCAGAGTAACCTATCCATAGGCAGAAAAAAATCCATTTAGAACATTATTACATTAGTACTGCAATTGCTAGCAAAATTCTTCTAAAAGTATAGGTAGAAAGAGTATAACAATAGTCTTCTTTTTCCATTTAAACAGTAAAACTGGGCTGATTTACACAGTTTATAGGAACTGTGAAACTCTTATTTAGATTTAAAAACATTTTTTTTCTTATATTAGTCCTAATTGATGCATCATTCTACTACTCACACTAGGATATTTGTAAAGTAGAATTTAAAAAAATGACCTCCCGTTACTCAGTTAATTTTCAAAGCAGTGGCAAATTCATCTAGAAAACCACTGTTAAACTGGAGTGGCACCCTTCTTACTCTTCTCTAACAATCCTATGGGAATTGATTGCTTCCACAGTTAAATAGAATATCTCCTTTAATCTCCTCTAAGTGCTGTTGACCTATCTCTGCCATTGCCTCCCAAGTATATAACAAATCAAGTGCATTTTGCATGAAAAATGAAGTAATTACTCAGTGAATCCGATGGCTAATTGCACATAGAGGCCTCTGGGAGATAATGAGACAAATCAGTGTCAGATTTCAAAAGGCAGAAAGGAAGTTGAAGTTAATAACTCTCAAATACCCACAGGTTGAAAAGGACTTGAGATGTACCATTTCTTCAGACACAAACTGATTCCCCACTTAAGGAAACTGGAAAATTCTAGCTATACACCTAGGCTTTACACCAATAATAGTACTGACAGCTGAGAAAATAGAACCTATTGCACTAAAATGAACTATTTGGGGGGAAAAGTAACTGCCTTTTATTACTGTTTGTATGAAGTTTTTTGAGCAACAAAAAGGTTTGTATCTCTTTTTCTTTTTGTTTGCACATCAGCAGAGTCATATTTGTTCCAAAAACTAATAACTACACTGTTTGTTAAGATGTAATGAAATCTGATCGTCTGGAGAATATTAAATAAAATCATATTGGAACTGAATATTATGCAATCTTTATTATAAGAAGTCTGCTTTAAAGTGCTTTAAAGTACTTTTTTCTGAAAGATAAAAGTATTTGACAGATCAAACTGAATTGCTTTGTCTCTTTCTTCTTATATCTCTTTTATAGGGTATAGTATATATGTGTGACATAAAGTACTATATATATATATATATATATATATACCACAGTTACAGATCAAAGTTATAAAGCAAAAGTTCCTCATACAGATCAATACCACATAAACGCAAGACAGTATTGCATACTAGAAAATGTATATATAACTTTACTTTGAGGGAAAAAATACTTCTCTTTTTCAGGAAAGAATTTCTTTTCCAAGAACTAAATGACCCACAACTTTCATGATAAGAGTTATAGTCATAAATACACACACAACACAGGCACACAATACACCATAAATACATTCATACATATGCATATCTCCCTACATATGTAGTTAAGTTATATTGATATTTTTATATTGTCAGTCACTATCAGTGGAGTTTAATACACAAGAATTTCTCTGCTTACACTTTCAATCTTAAGTACAGGTTTTAATTTTAATTTCTTTTTAAGCTTCTCCTACTCCCTTTTCATAGAGTCTAGAGTTTTGAAGGTCTTTTTTCTATGGAAAGAAATTATTAATACTGTCAGAGCATGAGAAGATATGTGTTTGTGACAAAGATTCCCAGTGGCCAACCTTTCAGACTTCATTACTTTTAGACAGTGTGTGACTTATCTCCTGCAACTACCTCAAATGAGATGAAAACACTGACTTTTAGTAGCATTTTACCTCTTTCTTATTGCAGTGCTTTGGATATTAGATGTCTATTAATTGATGTGGATTATTTACATAGTCCTATCTCTTTTGGGAGAATTCTTACCTCTTTGCCATCTATTAAGTATCTTTATGGTATCTTTTTTCTTTTTTTTTTTTTTAAAGAAAGTAAACTATGCCATTAACAAGAAAAAATAAAAAAAAAATCTCCCAATTATCATCAATCTAGTATCACAATACATGCTAAACAAATGTCATTTAGAAATTAGGACAATCCTCATTATACTTTAGTAATGCCTATTTCCATGTGTCTGCTGATCCAATGAAAACATAAAAATATGGTTAATATTACCAACAAGGCTCTTCCCTGTCTTCACCAGCAAGTAAGTTGATTGTGAGGAAATTAGATGATTTGCGCAGTTAAACAGCACAAATAAATCTCTTGTGGATGTTGGCTGCATTATCATTTTGAGGACTCACTCTGGGGAGTACACTGTCTTCTGATATACTTCAACAATCACTTCCTGTTTTAAAGTATTTGTACACCTTTACGTGAGACTCCCTGACTTCCTACACATATGTTTTCAGGCCTGGACCATGATGCTTGATGTTGAAAAGAGGCTGTGGGTTTTGGGAGTTTTGTTTTTGTTTTTTTAAAATCCTCCATTGTTTTTCCCCTATGCTTATTATTGTGATAGTACTGAAGTGCCTTAAGAAAAAAGGACTTTAAAAATAACAAGTGATTGAAAAGAGTTGGAGGTAAAACAAAATCCGTGTTTTGTTTTAAACCTTTTTTTTTTCTTTGCTTCCTTTTGTCTGCTCTCTTTGATCTCTTTTGTCCCCTGCTTCCTTGGTAATATTGGTTCTATCATACTCAGGTGGTGATAAGAACTCTGGTCTAAAGAACAAAAGACAAATGAGAACTTGCTGATAATAGATAGCTCCGTTTTTGCATTTACTTTGAGACTGGGAGGATGCTGCACTTTATTCCAATCAAGTACCAGAAAACAACAGTCTTTATCCCCATTTAATCTCAATGGATTTCTGTGATGTACTCATTAAAAGTTATATATGGAAAACTGATTAAAAATCATTGTTTTCAATCTGGCCGTCGAAAGCACTGCTACCAACAAAAAAGGCATAATGTTAAAATAAAAGGCTAGTACATTATGAACGTCTCAAGAAGCAATCTTCTTGTTATGGTATGAATCTTTCATTCACTACAAGTTCTTTACTATCAAGAATTTGTACTAAAGGAAGAAAAGCCTCATCTACATTTTAACAGCTCCTCTAAGAAACATTGATTATATCTTGAGATGCCTTAGTGGTGGTTATCCTTCCCCTAAATCTGTAAAAGGCAAGACTGCTCCTGGACAAACAAAAGGAACAGTTTTTGATTTGAGGCTTTCAATCATATTCATTTTAAAGTACTGTTTATACACTCTAATTAATGAAGCATCAAAACAAAGATGTTCATTGAATTTTAAGTTAGATTTCCATCATGTGATTATTCATGAAAGATAACAAGCAAGGAACTTAAAGAGTTTTAAGCTACAGGCTCACATTAACTTAAATTCTCTGAGTTACAATTTCCTCTCCTGCAAAATGAGAATGTCTGTACATAACTAATTGCTCTGTTTCTTCCATCCTAATATATGTTATTTATGTTTATTTCATAAACTGGAATTCCTTAAATCAAATCTCGATGCTTAAACATGCCCTATAAGTCTTGTCAGTAGAGAAGTTGTCCAAATAAGAACAGGAAAAGATTTGCAAATAGACAAGTGAGTTTTAATATTTAAGACACTGAAAATGAGTTGCAAATGGAGAAAAAATTTAAATGTTTTCAAAAATTCTTAGCAATTAATTGCAACAATATTTTGTTTCAAATATATAAATATTTGATTGATTTTATTTTCTAACTGCTCACTTCCATATCAGAAGAGCCATTCTCCCTGGTTTTCCCTTTTCTTTCTACCTGTTATTAGTGCTTGGCTATTACAGCATTTTTGGCAGAATACTGAACTATTTTAAACTGAGTGACAGTATGAAAACTAATTATAGTTTTAAAAATGATTTAACCAAGCGTAAGATATAGTGGCTTAATGATATGTATAACTCAAAAAAGCATCTATGAAGGAGTTAAAAGGTTATCCTATAGTCTTAGCAACACATACTTGTGTAGGCTGAGGAAGGCACTCTTGCGCTCATGTTCCCTAGCACTCTGGCAGTTCTGTGCTGCTGGGATTCAGGGTTTCTGGGCTGATGTTATTTCTGGCAGAGGGATAAAACCAGGGCCTTCAGTTGAAGCAATGGTGAAAGGGCACCAGCTGTTTCCAGATAATTGTGGATATGTTCCAGACTATTAATCTATTCCTTTTTAGAATTTCAACTCACTTTCTATTTTCTCATAATGAGCCATTGAACCCTTTTCTACATTTCATGGTTTATACTTTTTAAAAAACAATTAAATATTGAGAAAATGTAAAAAATAGAAAGTGCAAAACTATTTAGATACTCATCAAAAATTAGCAATCAAATTCCTTTTGCTTTTAAGTATAATGACTACTTTGAGAAAATAATTTTTAAAGAAATCATTGTCCTCTGGATCCTAAGATTATTTTTTTAGCTAAATCCTAAGGTATTAGTCAATTAATTCTAGTACTAAGTAGGTAATCAACCTACTGGTTAAAGTCAGCAGAATAGAGAGAATGTAAAAGTTGTCACAAACATATTGTTCAAAGAAAAAAAAAATCTACCAACAACATGGTGAGCTTGGTTTCTTTTATATCTATATCTACATCAATTTACAAATCTTGAAAATAAATACAAGACTAAAGCCTGAGAGAGGAGGAGTGATGGAAAGTTTTACTTTCTGTACTCAACATATCTGTAATATTTGTCTTATTTCAAAGAACCATGTTTCTTTGTAATAAAAAGAAGACATAAAGAGTATGTGAAAACTGAGAATGAAATGAAAATCTACAGTGGTTTGATGATTTAGTTGAATGTGAACTATAAGGTAAGCCACTAAGTTATTATAAACACTTTCCTAAGATATGACAAACTATATTATGCTTTAAAAATGCTTCTAGGGCTTCCTTGGTGGTGCAGTGGTTGAGAGTCTGCCTGCCGATGTGGGGCACACGGGTTCGTGCCCCGGTCCAGGAGGATCCCGCGTGCCGTGGTGCGGCTGGGCCGGTGAGCCGTGGCCGCTGGGCCTGCGCGTCCGGAGCCTGTGCTCCGCAGCGGGAGAGGCCACAACAGTGAGAGGCCCTTCCCAAACTCCCCTCCCTCCTTTTAAAAGAATAAAATAAAATAAAAAAATAAAAATGCTTCTATATAGAGGTATAAATTTCCATATAGACTTCTAAGTTCTAAGTTTTATATAGAGATCCAGGTAGTTAAGTATCTAAAAAGAAATGAAAAGTACAGAAATGAAAAAGAAAATAATGAAAAAAACATGGACTTACAAACTGAGAGAAATGTTACAATTACAATTACAATAAGAATACTGAATCTGTAGATTAAGTTTATAAAATACAAAATCATTTAGTAATTCTGTTTTTCATTTGCTACTAATAGGCAAAATTTTATCTCCTAAAAAGTGTAATAATATTTCTTTCACTTTTGATGAGTATACACCATTTTTTATGAATATTCTATAAGTACATTTAAGAAATTAAAAGAAGAACATACAGTATTGAAAATAATCCAGGCGTTTTTTTTTTTAAATTAGCTTTAATGTCCCTATTAATTATAAAAATGCTGGGATCATAACCATTTGTTTAAATATTTAATGACTTGAGTCATCTATGTTTCTATTAGAAGCAAAACAAAACATATTATTGCAAAAACATAAAATTATTTTTTAAATGCATCTTTATAAAACATACCATATTGAAGTTAAAATACACCAAAAAAAAAAGACTACTTTCCCTCAAAATTCTTCTAAATCATATTTCCTGATTTTCCCATGTGTAGCAAGGAACAATGTTTTACAGTTTAAAAGGAGGAGTAAATTACTTAAAAATAATAAGCATTTATCTTTAGTTTTCTGCAAATTTAACAAAATATTTTTAATCTCCTTCACTTTAAAAATATTATATCCCAATCTTACACTCACTGTTGAAAACGCCTGCTTTTAAGTAGTTTTTCCTCAGGTCACTGAATTTAAATAGACTAAATATCATTACTTATTCATTGCAAGAGGCACTTATTTAACCACAGTATTATTTTAATTTGTTTATGCTGTTAGCTTTAAGAGACACAGCTTAGAGAGAAGTCAACACATATTTTGCATGGCTATCCAACAACTTTATTAATTGACTGTATTATCTAACAACATGTTTTGATTAAAATGCAAACATAAAGTTATAGAAAGGACACCCCAAAATCAGTTAATTTAACCAAATCCAGTTTTAGTGTCATTGGTTGATTTCTGGAGTTCTGTGTGGGCTGCATGTTGATGGAGGGTAGAAGTCTGGTCCTATTAGACAATTTGAAAATATAACTAAAAATAACACTATGAAATGATCATCATGGCAGCATATACACTTTGTTTAGATTCAGTAATTTTCTTCATTCTCACTTTTAGAAGTGCTGTTTTCATTAATGCATATTGATGTTTCAACTTCAGAGAATGAACCTGATGAATTCAAAATTGAAAATTCTGCTGGTCCCAGCTCTGTGATGTCATTCTGATATAATTATATAATTTAGAAGGCTTCACAATTCTTGGAGAAAAGTCAGAAGAATCTGAAACCTCTAGTTTTATAAAGATAAATAGTTTTTTTAAAAGGATGCCTTAATTAAATTGTTACTGTATATATATTTTTTCCTTTCTCTCTCCTACCCATTTTCTCTTATGAATGGCCTTAGCTGCATTCATTCCTATAAGAGTTATACTACTGGTGACTCTTGACTCAGTATAACTGTCTAATGAATGCATCATACACCAAGGCTGACAGTCTTTTTAGTACCCTTATAAATGTTGGCAGTATATTCTGTTGTTAGAGATTCTGAAATTCATAACGAATTCAAAAATAGCTCTTGTCAGGTGGGACAAAAGCTACAGTTATTAATACTGACAGGAATATTTTATTATAAAACTGTGACTTATCTTTTTTTTCTCAATTTATTATATAAAAATACACTTGGCCCCAAAGTACAAAATGGTTCTCTAATAAAAAAAGTACTATTGAGTCTTTTGATCCAAATCTGTTTGATTTTTTATGTATATACGTGGCATAAATGGAAACCAAACCAATGACCCACCAAACTTTTTGACATTCTGATTAGTAAAGTGCTGGTAATAGAACAATGTTTAAAGAATATTCTTCAGAACATGAAACATTGGAAAACTGGAATCATCCACTTCAATATTCAGTCATGGCAGGAATAATAAACTGCATTTGTCACATTAAAAATTGTTAACACGATGGAAACATTTCTTGGTATACCTGGTTTCCCTTGCAGCAACTCATCACTAGGCTCTGAATTATATATAGAATAAGATGTCTTTTTTCAACTAACATGAAATTTAAAAAAATAATAATAACTGTGAATATTTTTGCAATGTCTTTAAGTCTAAAACACCATACTCTAATCACAAATATCTTTGTTGAAACTCTCTTAGAAAAACAAGCTCTAAGGTTTGCTATGTATTTTAGCAAATTTCTATCCAGCCCTCCACTAAACGGCCCAGATGTGAGAAGAGCAATAGGTAGGATAATCCAAACACCACAATTTATATAACTTTGTTTATGACATATTTTAAGTTATGATACACCAGAATTTCATATCAAACTTGACTGATTCAGAATGCAGCAGGTGAAACCCTTGACTATTAGGAGTACACTTAACTATCTAGAAACAAGATATTACAGTTGACAGTGGATCCTAGACTCACATCTTAGAAAACTTTCTCCTTTTCATCTAATTAAAATAATTCTCAGTAAGGGCTCTGGTTGACATTACTTGGGTAACATGCCCTCAATTTTCCCAGGGCCATGTAATGTTAGAATTGGCAGCCTCCACTATCACAGATCTGGAATAACAGTACGAGGGAGGTTCCCCCCACATCTATGATGCTAGCTACTAGAAGAAACAAAGTTTCAAATAATAAACTGAAAAATGTTCACTATAATGTATGTTTGAAAAGAACTCTAGCTCTATTTGTAATAATATCATTGAAATGAGATAATCAGTCATCAAAATGTATCATAAAGACCATACACACACACACACACACACACATGCACACACACACTCACACGGATATCTGTATGTCCATTAGAAAGCAACTTGTCAAGTATTACCTCACTTGATTATCCTCAGTACCCCATACAGTTATAGGAAATAATTATTTCTGTTTTATAGACTGTAAGTTCTTTGGGTTTATTAGGTGACTTATTCAAGGTTACACATTTTAGGGAATAAGAGAGCTAAAGCTCAAACAAAGCTCTTCTGACTCCTCACCCAGTGCCCCTTCCTTTATTCTATGCAGGGAAGGATGTAATGAAACCAGTAAATAAACAAACAAAATAATAAATTAATTAATTAATAAAAACCAGGAATTAGTTTAATCCTTTAACACAATTTATTTTAATATAAAAATAAACAAATAAGTTTGATTTTTGGAAAATTTTTGTTATGCTCTTACTTTATGACAGGCACTATCTTCTAAATCCTTCCCATATGTTGTCACATTCAATCCTCATCTGTCTGTGATGAAAAGATAAGAGTCACAAAGGAAGCCTCATCTTCTTATCAAAATGGCTTCTGCTGCTGGGTAAAAATGAACAAAGACTTGGCATTTTGCTTTTTTTGACAATAAAAAAATTCATAAAGAATAATTGGGGGCATTAGAAAAACTTTAGTGAATTATTCAAAATAGTTTCAAGTGAGTAGCTATAACTCCTAAAAATTGTATGTGTACAAATTAATATTTTGAAGAGGGTACTAATCAAAATAAACACTGAATTTGAGCTATAGGACCATGCTTTTCTGTCACAGAAAGTATGCAAAAATAGTTATAAATTAAGTTAAAATCCATGGGCCTTTAAAAGCAAATATAAAACTGGATAAACAAGCAAGTTAAAATATAAAAACATATTACAGAATTGCATTCAACTGCTGTTTCCAATGATGAAGTCAATACATTTTAGAAGCTAAAAACTCTTACAAATCCTATTTGAAGTATTTTGAGGGTAAAATTTGGAATTATTAAAATTGAAATTCTAAATGAATTAGCTTATTTATCTCTCAACACTATTGTTCTGAAAAATAGACCTTAATTTTAGAATGTATGGAGGTAAGAAAATATGGAGGTAATACTCAATATTTCTAATTATCTGCCCAGATGAAGACCAGTAGCTGCATTGCACACAGAGATAGTGAGTGTCCTGGTAATGAGCACCCTGGAGTCTTCAGGGCTTATTTGTCAGCTCGGGATGCCTTGTTCCCAGTGAGTGCTAGCACTGGCCCCACACCAGGTAGCTATAGGGTCTGGATTGGAGTGAACCCAAAGCCTATCTATATTGTATATGTTAAATACTTGATTAGTACATAGTTTATATAATTAGTATACATATTTTGATATACATAATAAATAGGTAAGACAGGGTCAGTTGACATTTTATACAGTGTAAAAGGCCTACTGAGAAGATGACATTTGAACAGAAAACCTCAAAGAAATGAAGGGGTTTGAAGATACCTGCGTGAAGAGCATTCCAGGCAGAATTTGTTTTGCAAGTCTGGAGAATGAAAGAAGGCCTGTAGTGCCGAACAGAGAGGAATAAGGGAGATGTGTGGGGAGATGAAGTCAAGGAGAGAGCCAGGGGCCAGGCTATATAGATCCTTGTAGACTATTGAAAAGTCTTTAGTGTTTACTCTGCAAAGATTAACACAGAAGTCATTCAAACAGTTATTCTAATTAAAATAAATCTTTTATCCAGGGCACATTTAGTCACTGAATAACTCAGTCACTGAACAGGAAGTCCTCTAGGCTTTGGGTTTTCAGTGACCAAAGTGAGGCAAACATTTTTGTTAAGGGTTCATCTTAAAAGCTATCCAGTAAAATTTTCATTATACACTAAAAGGGCCTTCTTCAAGTTACCCATTGCGAATTGTTTCTGTGCAAAAACGATGTGCTTTCCCTTGAATCATTGTATGCTGTTTGACAAGACCACTAGAAAACCAAACATGCTATACAGGAATGCACAGAGGTAAAAGATTTTTTCTCTACACTTCTTATTAGTGTTACCTTGGTTGTCTAGTTCAGTGACAAGGATACTCTTAATTAAAAGTCTTTCGTGTTAATGATGTTCAGACAATACAAATGTTTCACTTATATTTTCATTAATTGGTGCTTTGTACTCTTGATTTCTGCATATTATTCATAGAGACAGAGTGAAAGGTAATGGGATAATTAAATATGTATATAATAAGAAATCAGAAGTGGAGGGAACATCTGCTAAAAGCATATATCATTGGAAGGTAATGATTGAATTCTTTTCAATATATTTCCACATACAAATATTCAGCAAACATTTTCCAAAACTAGAAAGTTCAGAGGAATTAATTTTTGCCAGAATGGAGTCTTTTACCAAATTAGATTCCTGATCTTTTAATATTTACATCTCAAGGGATATTAGTAAGGGTTCTCCAGAGAAAGAGAACTAATAGAATCTGTGTGTATAAATACATATAATATATATATAATTATATATTTAATGTATATGTTTAGATATATAAGTATATAAATATATGTGTATATTTATATATACGTACAGAGAGAGAGAGAGAGAGAGAGAGAGAGAGAGAAATTTAGTTTTAAGAATTGGTTCATGCAATTGTGGAAGCTCTCAAATGCAAAATCTGCAGACTGGCAGTGGAGACCCAGGAAAGAGTTGCAGTTTGAGTCCAAAGGCCATCTGCTGGTAGAATTCTCTCTTCACTGGAGAAGGTCAGTCTTTTTCTCTTAAGGCCTTCAAGTGATTTGATGAGGTCCACCACATTACTGAGGATAATCTGCTTTACTCTAAGCCCACTAATTTAAATGTTAATCTCATCTAAAAATACCTTTACAGTAACAACTAAAATAATATTTGATTAAATACCTGGCTTTCATGGCCTAGCTAAATGGACACATAAAATTAATTATCACATATGGGATGAAGTCCATTATAGGTCTGCAGTGGAGTGTGAGAGGTTCATCACAGCAAAATATTTGGCAAAGATTATTCTTCAGTGAGAAGTTCAATTTTCAACACAGTATCTCATGATTCTAAAATCATTAAATAAAATGGAAGCAAAACTTTAAAATAAACACTATATATAGTTTATTATATATGTGAAGACATATTGAAATATTTTACTAATATATTCATAGTAAGATTAAAAAAAATCCTTCTTCTTTTTCATCTGAACTTCTCAGAAGAAGAGTTCCCATCCACTGGATCCATCTCCTTAACAACACCACTCAACACCTTACTACAGTCCACTGGAGCCACCTTCACTGAAGTAAACATTGACCTCTTTACTGCTAATGGGCATTTTTTAGTCTTCTAAATTCTACAACCTCCGTCTTCTTGACACTCAACATTACCTTCTCAAAGTCCATGACTTTTTTCATCTTCTTCATGGGCTCTTTATTTTCCAGTCATCCCAGGATTTTGCAGATTCTCTTCTCTCTATATACAACTTTAAGGCCAGTATCATTCACTTGGAATGATTTGAAATTTCTAATCATTTTGAGAATTTTACTTTTCATCTTCTGAAACACTCCAGATATCTTACAAAGTAATATCCAAGCCCTCTCCATGGTGCGCCCCTCTCAGCTTCATCTCTCTTCTACTTTGCATGGAGCATTGAACACCATATTACATCCCTGTTCAAACTGGGTACTTCCCTCTTATCTGTCTCTCTACTTGCTTCACACTCCCTAACCATTGGCCTGACATTCCCTCCTCATCAGTAAGACTTGTTCACATGCAACCTTCTTAGGGAGTCTTCCTAAGAAATAGTCTCTCAAGTGTGTTACGTCTCTTCTTTGCTCCTTATTAAATGAAAAAAGAAATAAAAATTCTTACAGGTCTCGAAAATGAAATTGTGCCTTTTTTGTATTATATAACACTCCATATGACATCTATGACATTTCAACAAGCATTGTTTCAAAACACATATGCATAAAGATAATCCTTAAATATAAAATGTTTATAAACTAGACAATATGAGAGCCTAGTAATAAAAAGACCTATTGCTTTGAGATTTTATAAACAAGGACACCATTATTTTAGAATTGACCCACCCATTGATTAAACATATAAAATAATTGACTGAATATTATTTTTAATATGAATATAAATTATTCTATGTAAATGAGGACATTGAAATCTATGTGCAATACAATACCCAATAATGAATTAAATGTGAAATGCTTTCCTAGATAACTGAAGTTAGATGACAAGAATCTCAGAGTTGATTGGGCACCTAGAATTTTCAACTCTAAGTCATCATTTTGCCAGTGGGGAAATTAATACTTAAAATTATGACTTACCCTCTATGAGAACATGGGTACTCTGAATGTCTCTATGGGCTGTTTCTGCTGTATAAATATTACTGAAGTGGTTTCTAGACCAGTTAAATCAGAATCTTTGTGTAGAGTTTTAAACCATTCATTTTTTTTGACAAGCATTCTATAAAAGACTGCAAAAAAAATGACCATAACTCTTTATTCTACCCTTTAATGACTTTTTTTTTTCTTTGTGATTTGGAAGCTTCTCCCATCAGTAAATAGAGTTTATTTATGCCTTGTATTTTGATGGGGTTTGTGATTTGCTTTGAGCAACAGAATATGGAGTAAGTGGAATTATACCAGTACTGAGCAGAGGATGCAGGAGGCCTGTTACACTGCCACACTAACCTCTGGAACCCCAAGGAGATGCCATGAGAACAAGCCTAAGTTAGCCTGCAGGATGTTGGGAGACATGTGGACTAGTTGCCCTTTCACCTCAGCCAACAGGGAACTCATAACCAGATAAATGAGTGAGGCCATCTTGCATCAGTCATCCCCCAGCCAATCCACCATGTGCCTGGCTACTGAATGCAATCACAGAGCCCAGCCATACACAGAAGAATCGCCCAGCTGAGCTCAGCCTCAGGTGCTGACACACAGAATCTTAGGCTAAACAAGTGGTTGTTGCATGAAGTCAGGCAGTTTTAGAAGGTTTATTGTTTGCTTTATTTTTATACAGTAATAGATAACTGATACACAGATTATTTCTTATAGGCATAAAAAGTTTAACATTAACTACTTTTTCCCTTGTGTCTCTCCAAAATTCACTTCTAAGAGATTTTCAAAATGGGACCCAAAGTTTAGAATATGAAGGACTAATTGCTGAATAGCTTTGTAAATAAAAATGAGCAATAATTCTGAATTTTGAGAAAAAAAGAAGCTATTTATACACACACTTATTTATGGAGGAAGTATTGAAAAACAAATTGTAGGTTCATATAAACACAGTACCTTGTAGTGCTGATTTTGCAAATTTTGTAATTTTAGTAGAAAATTAAATTTTATCTTAACCATGTATCAAACTGTCAGTTCTATGCAAATAAATTAAATGTAACTTGTGTTGCCTGAACATAATCAGAAAATTAGTTATTAAGCTTTCTTTACATGGCAACTAAAGTGTAAAGTTCTCCTAAAAACTCTCAAGGATAATTTTATATTTGAAGCCACCCAGGACACAATTAAAATTTTATGTACACTTTCTGACAGTTGTCAGAAAATACCTTGAGAACTGAAAGTACTTTTGTTTCTGTGTAAGAGTAATTAATGCCCATCCTCAAAAGGGTACCTGGTGTACAAAAGGAACTGAGGACTCCCTTTGGGTAGATTATATGTGTCATACCTTAGATATACATAGACCATTAATGGTAATTAATATTCATTTTGTATCAGGGATAAGCTAAGGGATCATTAAAGGTCATGACTTTGTTCTTAATTATTTGGGTTATTGTTTTTATTTAATTACATGAGCTTAATGAGTCTTTGGCTGCATCATGGTTCTAAATGGAACAACACACCTTGAAAAGCCATGTGTTTGACAGCGTTGGCAGTTCATTGCTACTCTAATGGAAGTAACTTATTACACATCACAAACAACAGATTAAGTCAGTTTATTCTCTTGGTAAAAATAAAATTAATTGGGAAAGGAGTTTTGACCAGATTCAAAGAATTCAATTCAGTTCAACTAATGTGGTATTTTAAACATATCCTATTGAAGAAGAATCCCTTCTTCTTCAGGGAAGAATCCCTCCTTCCCTGTAAGTATAAATGCCAGTCTAATCCATTCCACTACTTTTTATACAATGCAAACTCTGAAGAGAGGTGCCCAAATGGAGCATTTTCTCTATAAACAGAATCCCAGAATTGCATAAATTTAGCCCAAGTTATTTAAGATTTCTTTGTGGAAGCTTCCTTATTCTTTGCAAAATAATGTAAGGAAAGTAGAGAGAGCTCTAATGTCTAATGAAAGTGTAATCATTTCTTAGGGCTGCCATGCTAAATTACCACAAACTGGGTGGATTATAACAGAAGAAATTATTTTTTTCAGTTCTGGAGAAGTCAATAATGGAGGTGTCAGGAGGACCATACTCACTCTGAAAGCACAAGAAGATTTTTCGTTGCCTCTCTCAAATTCTGGTAGCTTCTGGTGTTCCTGGGATTCAGGCAGCATAACTCTGATCTGTGCCTCTGTCTTTATGTGGCTATCTCCCCTGTGTGTTTGTGTCTTCACATGATTTCCTTTTCTCTATTTCTCGCTCTCCTCTTTTATAAGGACGCCACTCATTGTTACTTAGGGCTCACCCTAATCCAGTATGACCTTATGTTAAACCTTTATATCTGCAAAGAAACTATTTCCAAATAAGATCACATTCTGAGGTTCTAAGTGGATGTGAATTGTGGGGAGGGGGTGGGGGGTGGGGCAGTATTCGACTCACTACAGAGTAAGTACTCAATTACAGATAAAACACAGTAAGAACTAGGAAAAAGTGCTCACACACCAACCTGAACCAGAGAATTAGAGAGGCTCATTGGAGTTTTCCTTATCTGTAAATTGATGGGTTTGGAATATATATGCCCTTCTTTTTTTAGTTACTACAATGATTGTTTGTATTTTAAAGCCTTGAACATATAGGTACAGTGAATTAAGAAGTATTGAGAAATCTGTAGAAAATAGATGAGAAGCCTTAAAGGCTTAAATGACTTGATGGAAAAGGTTTTGGTGAGTTTAGACTAATAATCATCTTCATCATACATTATGTCATTTATATCTGCTTTACGTAGCGTATTATATGAAGGATCAGAATATTCCCATTAATGACACCAGGCTATAAAATTAAATTATGTTTGGTCATCAGATTTTACCAATGAAGAATGTAATGTTTAATTTTATGTGTCAACCTTGCTAAGCTATGGCATCCAATTACATAATCAAATTCTAATCTAGGTGTTGTCATGAAGGTATTTTAAAGATTTGATTAACATCTATAATCAATTGATTTTAAGCAAAGCCTAGATACTGTGGATGAAATTCACTCAATTAATTAAAGACCTTAAAGAGCAAAAATTGAGGATTCCTGGGGAAGGAAATATTCTGCCTAAAGACTGTAACGTGGACTCCTGCCTGAGTTTCCATCCTGCCATCCTGCCCTATGAATTTCAAACTTGTCAGCCCCTACAAACATAGGAGACAATTTCTTAAAATAAACCTCTTGATGTATGTGTGTATTTTACATTTATATTAATTTTTTAATGTTTATCCTATTGATTCTGTTTCTCTGGAGAAACCTTACTAATAAAAAGGGTGATTTACATAATCATCATTATAGAGCAAATTTATAATATTTATAATTTTCAGATTATTATAAATGTATAGAAAGTCATATGATCATAAAATGTAACCATCAATTTAGGAGAAACATATCTAAAGATAATCATAATTGAGTGTTGACAGAATATCTTTATTTTCCAATAATGTTATTCTTCCTTTTGTTCCATTTCTACATACTCATTAACTTAATTATGTTCTTGAGGAAGAGGATTAAATCATTTTAAATCAGTTGCACATTAGACTGTGAAAATCACTGATATATTATTCTTTCATATCACTATAAGGTAGAATAAAATAACCAACAGTCTATGTAATTTACACCTCAAACATGTAGAGTTAGCCTTCCATATCTGCAGGTTCTACACCCTTGGATTCAACCAACCATGTATAGAAAATATTCAAAAGAAAAAATCCAGAAAATTAGAAAAAACAAATTTGAATTTGCTGGGCACCTGCCACTATTTACATTGTATCAGTTATCAAAGAAATGATTTAAAGTATAAGGTAGGATGTGCACAGGTTATATGCATATGCTACAACATTTTATATAAGGGACTTGAGCATCCATGGATTTTAGTATTAGAGAGGGCTCCTGGAACCATACCTAGTAAGGTGACTGTATATGTAATCTGGCCATGTGGTGAAATTCTTCTCAGTTTGACAAATGAGTATTTGCCCCACAAACTCATTAAATGCATTTTAAGGTAAAGAAGGAAGATAAAAAATTCAGTTGTAAAAACAATTTTTTTAAATAAAAATGTTTTGGTGAAACAAACAAACAAAAAAAGTCAGTTGTATTAAAGGTATTTTTAAAAAGATACCTCACAACCATCTTTTCTTTTAAATAACCTGTGCTGTAAACAAAACACATAAAATATAGAAATGAAACATGGTGATGTCATACTACTAGAGCTTTGTCTCTAAGCAAAAATTATCTAGACCCAAGCCACCCTCTGTGAGGCATTAGGGGAATGAGACAGAAGGTGACACAGCAAACTTCCACCTCCTATCACACCCTCACCTCCTAGTCATGTTCGGAGGGGGCACCACACAGTCTGAACAGCAGTTGAATACATGTAAGTTCAGTATAGCAATGTCTGATTCCATCGTTCAGACACAAAATTAGAAATGTATAACGACTGAATAATTTTCTTCCTATTCAGATCCAGATTAAGCTTTATATTTGTGTTATAGAGAGTTTTGATGCCTTGTTTTAAATAGTGGCAAGCTTCCATGACCACAGGGACAGGGTTTCTCTGCTTTACCAATCTTTCCCTACCTCCTGTCACATTGGATCCAGAATTCTATTGCCAGGAAAAACTTAATAATAAATAACAATCACACTTATAATATTGACAAAGGGAAATACCCAGCTCTTACATAAACTTCTAAATTAAGCAAACATATTCAATCGACTTTAGTAAGGGCAGTTTTATGTACACACACATACACACACACACACACACCTTCATATGCATGTATACCTACATATATATGGAAGCACAATTCATTTTTATTTAGGCAGATTCAATATTACCTAACCAATTTGAATAACAGTTTAGTTTAAATGCAATTGAATATCAAAATGATTTGAGCAAGACTAGATGTCCTTTACATTGTTTGTTACCCTAAGATTATACTGAATACGAAAAACATGAAGTATATTTAGTTTCTTTTACTTGATTTGTATGCTGATTCTTTTGTTTGTTTTATTGTCACTTAAAAATCAAGATAACAGAACAATATTCATTTTCATTGAGAAATCTTGAGATTTGTTTTTCTCTTAGGGAACCAGAAATGGAACATTCTAGTATTGATTAACGTATCCCTAGATTTTCATTCCCTGGGTTAAATAGATGTAAAAATATATATATCAAGGTAGTTAACAAAGAATTTCAAGAAATGTGATAAAAAAATCAGTCTTGCTTTAATTAGATGATGGTATATCAGTTTTACTTCTGTATCTAATAAAATTGGGCTTCTATAATTGACAAATTATACAGGCTTGCTATCCCATAATTACCTCAGTCTTCAACTCAGTTAATCAACACCAACTTTATAGAAATAAAACTTAACTGATAACTTTTAAACTAATCAGTTATTATTTGCTATGTACACAGCAGTTGCTAAGAAGCCTTTATCCACTACTTAGATCAACCTAAGGTTTATGTATGCTGTGGGACTCTGCACAGCCAAAAGTCCCTTAGGAACATTTATTCTTAATTTGAGGATATTACATGCCCTAATGAAAAAAGAAAAAAACAGTATTTTTACATTCTCTATTTGATAGCAATTTTTTTTTTCTTCTTTGTCCAAATCAAGAGTGTCTACTAGGCTATATTGGGAGATTAAGGTTAATTAAATTGACTTTCTAGTAACCATTGTTATTCTTTTTTTTTTTTTTTTTTTTTTTTTTTTATGCCGTACACGGGCCTCTCTCACTGTTGTGGCCTCTCCCATTGCAGAGCACAGGCTCCAGATGCACAGGCTCAGTGTCCATGGCTCACGGGCCCAGCTGCTCCGCGGCATGTGGGATCTTCCCAGACCGGGGCACAAACCCGTGTCCCCTGCATCGGCAGGCGGACTCTCAACAACTGCGCCACCAGGGAAGCCCCCATTGTTATTCTTTTCCACTGAGCCATACAGTAGATTTTCTTATGGTCATAAAGGTGACCACATTCTGCACTACTTCCAGTATTGGCAAGAACCTTCCCACAGCCCTCCTATATTTGTTTGGGATGCAATCATTTTCCTTGATCCTGATAAAAGATAAAGGTGCCTATATATAACTTTCCACTAATTTTACAAATGGGTAACAAAGAACTACCATACTGCTGTTTAATAACTCATGAAAGAAAATTTTCTTGGAGTTACTGTAACTTTAAAAAGCAAATTTCCTATTTTCTTATCCATATAGAGCAAAGTTTATTAAGTACGTAACACAGAATGCACATTTTTTAAAAATCCAAAGAGCCAAATTGATATGTTAATATATATAATAATTTATGGAGCTTTTAAAATAATACTTAACTATAAAATGATGACCTTAAGAACATTATAAATTATAGGAAGCTTTATAGTGTGTGTGTGTGTGTATTAGTACCTGTTTCTCCACTTAGTACCTGTCTTAATGTTGAGAAGAACAATTATACCTTCTTCAGTGTGTAATGAGATATGGTATACTAAAATTTAACATTATGCCTTTGAAATAGACATTTTTAATTTTGCAATATTAGAGCCTTATAATTCAAAACATTCCTCTATTTTTAAAAGATCTATTCTTATAAAAATTATAAATGCAAGGTTTTTCTTCTTCTTAAAAAATTTACTTTAATTTATGAAAATCTTGCCTGTGGAACTGTATCTCGTTGCGATCACAACTATAGTGATATCTCCTTTAAATAGTCCACATTTGAATATTATAGATTTCATGGAAAATTTATTAGAGCTTTTCTAAGGTGATTATAAATAGTGTTCCTGACATTAACAGTTTCCCCTTTTATGTTTAAGAAACGCTGTTCCCAAGTAACCAGAGACTGAAAAGTATCTTTCATTAATTTGATAAACTATGCCATTGATATAGTTTCTTCTATTAAAATAACATATGATTAGAAATCGGGAATAAATTTTGAAAGGCTTTTTGGTTTGCACAGTTAAGGAAAGATATACCACCATAAGTGAGAAAAGAGCCAAATTTTTCTCAACTCACTGCAATTAGTCTTATTCTATTTGCAAGACTCTTTTTTATCTCCAACATATATTTCTTAAATAGCTTTTGAAATTTTTATATATACATATATATGAAAGAGCTAGATGGAAAAGTATTGTATGAATTTACATGGGAATATTTTTCCACTTATAAAGGAAACATTTTATGTCCTACATGAAAATAAAACATTTTCAAAATGCTTTTGATATTTGTAGATGTATTTTCCAAAAAGTTTTTGATTACTGATATATGCCCTCTCATTAAGTCAAACAATTGTTTTTAGTTTATAATGAGGACAAAATTATATGACTAGTAGAATGCAAAATGTTAAAAAAAGAGAGTATGTTTGCTTTTGTTTCTATTTAAGCAGGGAGGATTTATATAATTTAGATTAAGACAGAAAAATGGTACAATTTTAGATTTAACAAACAGTTGTTATAATGCTTAAATTGTACCAGGTGATTTACATATATTAAGTTATTTAATTCTTATAACCATATTATTAAGGAAGTTCTATTTTTATCACCATTGTACAGAAGGAAAAAATGATGCAGTCTGGAATCTCTCTAGCTGACCAAGTTCATACAACAGATAACTGGCAGCACTGGTTTTGGAACCAGACACTCTGCCTGGAGAGGCTGTGACCATGACTCTGTGTAACCTCTCAGATAATTCAATTTTACTCTTCTTACGTTATGTGGTTTATTTATAAATGCTCAATAAATTTCAATTACCTTTATGATTAAATTGCCTATAAAAGATACAGGTGACATAAAAATGGGAAGAGATTAAAATTTAATTTTTCAAATATTCCTTAAAACAAAGGGATATTTGAAATATTTTTTTTTAGTGCTATGGCACTTAATTTATTTATTTATTTATTTATTGAGTTATAGTTTACTTACAATATTATATTAATTTAAGGTATCCAACATAGGGTTTCAATATTTTTATATATCACACACAACACAAAGTTTTTAAAAATATTGATGATATTCCCTATGCTGTAAATTACATCCCTGTGACTTATTTATTTTATAACTGGTATGGTAGTTTGTTTGTTTGTTTTAGAATTTACATAATTACCTTAATTAACAGGTGAAAAGAATAATCCTTACAAAATATATTAAAATTTTTATTTTTTCCAAGTATCTCATTTATCTTATTTCTTGTTCTTACTACTTTGTGTTTACTCCTTTTTATAAAAAAAGTTTTCTAGCTCTTACATATATTTATCCATTCTACCATTTTTCTGTTTTCTGCTATGTCCTCTTTTGTTTATTAATTAATTAAAATTAATTATTTATTTCTTCCTTCTCAATTATTTGTCTGTATTTACTCTTCCTAATTTCTCAAGTTGAATGAGCAGTAATTGATTTTCTTTTTTATTTATTAGTTTAATAATTTAAGGATCTAGGTCTAAGGATTAACTTTATGCTCACTTATAATGTATGTATATATACATGTTTAATGTTTTGATATGTGATATTTAAATTTTTGTAATTTTCAAAATGGCATATAGTTTAGTTTTAAGTACATCTTTCATGCAGGAGGCATTTAACCTTTTTCCTAACATCTAATTTTACTGCACTCTGTTCAGAAGGCAATTCACAATTTCTGTTTTGGGGAATTTATGCATTTTTATTGTTACTCACAGATTAATTAATTGAAAATTACCTGGTTCATACACAAATCCCTCTCTGGTCTTTGTAACAACTAATAAACATGCCATTTGTATTCTTAAAGGTGATCAGAATTTTGACAATATAAATATTTTTCTTTGTCCTAGACAATTGTTCTAGTCAATTCTAAAGAGTTTTACTTGATTTTAAATAATGTTCTGGATAGGTATCAACATTTTGTCTTTCTTCTGTATTTAAACATAAATTTATTATAGTCCATGATTACCTTGATTTTGTATTCCCAGTGCTAAGTATTGTTCCTAATACATAGTAGGTTTTCAATGATAAATGTTTTGCTTTTGTTTTTAACATATTAGTAGTGAAATAAAATAAAGGTGGTAAATAAATTACATCTGTGAAAAGGAGAGCAAAAGGTAAACAAAGTCATCAAAACAGTCGCTTGTTATTGGGCAGAGATAAAGCCTAGATAAATGAAGTGAAGCATGAATACATTATTGTAAACTATTGGATCATATTTACAAAAGAGTTTGACTTTAAAAATTAACTCAGCAAAATTAGAAATGTTTATACAAGTGAATTTTCCATTTTAGATATTTCTAGTGTTCCTGAAATGACCAACATGAGTATCTACCCTCTCCCTGTGAAGACTCTTTAGCCAGGGTTATGGTAAACCTAAACCAAGTTGCATGCTAAATTTGTGATTTGATTTTAATAAATATACAAGCTAACCATTTGCATATCAATAAATTATTTTCATCATTTCCTAAAATGTCTTCCACAAATACTAGTTCTACGAGATTGATTGATTGATTTTATAATAGAATATCTGTGGTTAAATATGTTTACATATCACATTTCCCTCTGGAAAAAGTATAATGCAGATTAGTATATTAGGATGTCTTCAAAGTATTTGAATATAGAAATCTGCTGAATTTTGTTAAACATAGTATTCCAAAACTTACTCATGTATATGATTATGGAATTAAATACATTGTTATAAACCACTGAAATAAATCAATAGATACATACAAATATATCTGTGTGTATCAGTGCATATACCTATATACTAAACTATTTTAACATGGAATATACTACATTGGAAACAAAGGTCCAAAGGATACTTTAGCACTCAAGGTTTTAAAGATAGTTGACAAATCAAATTAATCTTTATAAGAATCTGATGATCAAAGATCTAATCTAAACTTTAAGTATATTTTGGGGGTACTTGTAAAGTTGATTTTCTTAGTTATATAGTGCTAGTTAAAGAAAATAATAGATGAGTCTATGGCAAATGCCACTTAAGATTCATAGATATAATATTATTTTTTCTTGAGATTCTTTTTTTTTTTTTTTTTTTTTTTTGTGGTACGCGCGCCTCTCACTGTTGTGGACTCTCCTGTTGCAGAGCACAGGCTCCGGACGCACAGGCTCAGCGGCCATGGCTCACGGGCCCAGCCGCTCCACAGCATGTGGGATCTTCCCGGACCGGGGCACGAACCCATGTCCCCTGCATCAGCAGGCGGACTCTCAACCACTGCGCCACCAGGGAAGCCCCTTGAGATTCTTGAGTAGAAAACAAACTGTAAAAACATTAATTAAAAGAAAAAACAATTTTCATCTTAAAATTTGCCTTCTATAAGTAGCAAAAAGTAACCATATTTGAAAAATATATATAATTCAAATCATTTTTGAGCATAAGGCACAGGGATGAACTTAATAAAGGAGATTTTTAACTCTTTAATTTTGAGTTATTTATATGTATATAATCTATATTCTTATCTGCTTACTGTTGGGTAAATTGTTTTTGTATTTTACAATAATTTATGAATGACTAAAGCTTAAGGGGTAAATTCAAGTAATGGAATACCCTGCAAAGTTTATTAAATTCTTAGTAAGTAATAGAATTTAAAATCTCATTGGTGTTCTTATATAAAAAAAATATTGTATGAGTATTAATACTTTATAAGACTTCTCCAAAACGAATGAGATACAGATACTGCTGGTTTTCCTTCAACATCCTTTCTCCTCGTTCCATAGAAATATACATTTTGGTTGGCCACCAAAATATATTGTCCAGCTGCCCTTTAGGCTAAATGTTAGGCAATAGATTGTAAATAGAAATATGTATAGGATTTTTTGGGCCTATTTTTCATCCTCTCCACCATCCTCCTGCCTGCGTTTTGGAGCTGCTCTCTTGGACCTTCCGTTAGATGCAATACATGGTGAAACAGCAAGTATAAACAAGCCTGTTCCTGTTAGCACAAAGCCCCACACCAGCCTTGAACTTTTATACGTAAGTGAAAAATGTATTATTATTTTGTTAATGTCACATGTTATTTTGGGTTTCATGTCAGTTGCAGCTAAACCTCATCTTAACTAATACAGAATTGTTGGAGGGAAGAGAGATGATGCTGACTAAATAGCCTGGCATTTTTATCAGTCATTCTTTACCTTTTAAGTGATTCAGGAGCACACTAGAGAGACATTGTATGCTGAATGTTTACGACATTACAAATGATACTCTAGATTAATATCCCTGATTTCTCTACTACAACTTGTTTGATTAACCTCTTGACACTATTCTCAATTGAGGGAAAGCAAAAGTAATTCATGATATTTTCAGAAATGTGGCTAATCTACTTTCACAAGCTTGTCAGCTGGGGTTTCAAGCTCAGGGTGACTCTGAAGGTTTTTTTTTTTTTTTTTTCTAATTTTCTAAGGGAAGAAGAGCTATTCTAGTAACAAATCCTTCCCTTTATGTTGGACAAGAGTGTCTTTTCCTTGACTTGCTGTGTAACCTCCCTAAAATAAGCTTGGAACTAAGTTCCCAAAGGATCATATCCAATTTAAGCCCTTCCAATTTAAGCCCCCTCTGCCAAAGGGAGACTAGATTGTTATTTTTTACAGTGACAGACATGAGCACAATACATCTCACTGAAGAAGAGATAGAGAATATGATTCATAGCCTTCATATGATTCATAGCACTCTCAGCTCACCAAGGAAAGGAAATGCATCTGGAATCACATGCCCTTTTGCTGTTCCTTGGCTTTCTCTCCATTAGAAATAATTAAATTAGAAAGAATTACAAAGAAGTTGACAACTTAGAGGAAAACTGGGAGGGACTGCATAACAGGAAATTAAAGGTTTCTAGAACTCATGTCAAATTTAAGGCATGCTCATAGTGACAGCTAGTCAATTTAAAAAAAATTCTTCATGTACTCTCTATCTACCAAATAGTACAAACATCAACTTTGATGCCCTACTGATATAGAAGAATGCAGTTCTTTAGTAGAGCTTGGTGTCCAGAAGAAACAAAGTTTGGTTAATTTAATCTCCAAAGCTATGATTGACTATCGGTGTACATTTTTAGATTGGCCATTTTTCATTTTCTGCATTGCAAATAATGTGGAAGAGTTCTCCACCTCAAAAGTGAAGCAAAACATATATCATACAATATAGTAGAGCAATTTCAAGGGTCAAATAACCTACATTTGCTTAATTCAGTTTTATGCATGAAGAAATAAATGTGGGGGTTTTATCCTAATTAAGAAGTGTCCAATTTTTCTATCACCTACTGCTGAATGTTAAATGTAAAATGAACCCATTTCTGAACAGGCTGAACACAAAGAATATTAATGCTGATTGTCTTATAGATGTGTCTCCAATGCAGTTCTCTCTCCAGTCTGACACAAATGAGCCCACTGGTGCCTTGTTTATTATGCCAGGTTGGCCCTACCCCTTCCCATCCTGATCTGGTTTGAGACAGATCTTTGCCCTGATCTCTGCCCTTACACAGTCCATGGCAATACAGTGTGGCTTAGTATTATCCATGTCACCCCAAATATCTGATCTAGGTTGAAATTTCCTGATATTGATTCCTGGGTTCTAAATTATTCCCTCACTTCAGCCTGTATTACCTTGGTGTCTAGTTCTGTGATGAGTTTCATAGCCAGTGTCACTCTGAGTTACTTTCCTGTGGTCTTCTAGGCTCACTAGTTGCCTCCCTGAATGTTTATTTCCTACCTCCATTCTCTATTGCTAGGCCACCTCTTTCTTTGGGAACCATGGAGTTTCATTTTGGAGACTCTCAGGTCAGATGTGCCTAATAGGAGACCAAAATTTGGATTTTATCATTTCCTCTTAGGTATCAGCTGATATATTTACTGAGTCCAGTGCCAGCGGTTGGTGACTGTCCCAACTCCCCTTGTGTTTCTGCACTGGTCAGCCTTATGTTCAGTTCAGTTCTACAGACACATACTGAGAACCCACTGTGTGCCAGACACTGAATATATTAAAATCAATAAGATATTGATTATATATTTGAGGAAAGTAACACATATGAAAATCTACAATATGTTCAATTATGTTGCTGATTGGTCCAGAGATTTAATAATTTGAAATAGCTAAAAGAAAAAAGATGGGTAGCTGTACTGGTCAAAAAGGATGTCTAGTTCTAAAACAAAATCACTGAATTAATTAGGAATAAGGCTGAGGAAAGAACCAACATAACTGCAGAATATTCCTTGTGTTTCCTTGTATCTCCAATTCCTAAAATATAGCATAGTGCATAGCTGAAATGCACTAAATATTTACTGAATGAATTGCAGAATGAATGAATAAATGGTTATTCCTCCAGTAGCTTAAATTTTTGGATAAGTTAAACAGATTAATGTGAAATTCTCAAATGTATAAATTAATGTGAACTTCTCTACATCTCATGATGTAGGTCTATGACTCAAATATTTACACCCCGTGTATTAAATTGTAGCCTGTAAAGTTGATTTGTAAAGTGGCTTTAAACACTTCTTCAATTGGGGCAAAAGCTGCCCAGAAAGAGAAAGAAAATTTCTGTGGAAAACTGAAGAGTTGATTACTTATGTTGAGACAGTATGCACAGGGGGGGAAACAAACAACAAAAAGCAAAACAAACAAACAAACAAAAAACTAACCCTCAATGGAAACAAGATTTGGGCAAGTACCAGGGGCTACACAAACAACTCTGTATTCAATAATTTGGAAATTTAAAATGATCTCAAGAAGTAGCCCTTATTGATATCAAGTTTCTCCCCTGTATAAAAAAATACATATATGCATAATGTGGACATTTTATTTCCTCTGCAATTTGATAATATACCCATTTTTACACATTATGAAATCATTTCTATTTCCATTATAATGATATAAATCCAGAGAGCTATTTACTCTTAGTTTCATAAAGTAATTTTATATATAATGAGTAATTATTGATAGGTACTATCATTATTCCACTTAATTCACTTAGAGTTTATATGTCTTCTGTGAGGGTTTCTGATCATTCTCTCTTTTAAATGCTGAAATGGTCATTAGTTCTAAATTGCTCCTTATATCAAAGCTCCTGAGGTGCATTAGCTATGTCAAAAGGACTTTTCAGACAAAAAACGGTCAATTCAAGACAGACTGGGGAGAACACAATATTGTTTATAACACTCTGTTCTGTATTTTAGGACTTTAATAACCTTCTGGAGAGGCTGAGCCAATTGCTAATCAATAGTAATTATTTCTTTCTCTCACCACCTAAAAAGTACTCTTTAACTCCTAAAAGTAAGTTTTTTAGAAAGCCACACTCTTATAGACATTAAATTTATAGTCATAACTCAAGTTTTGATATGTATAATGTATTCTCTGTTATAAGTTTATAATAGGACTATTTTCAGCGTTTGAAAGGGAAATTATCTTTTCCAAGAAGGTAGTTTTAAAAAATCATAATTTCTTTTTTTTTTTTTTTTTACATTTTTATTGGAGTATAATTGCTTCACAATGGTGTGTTAGTTTCTGATTTTTAATAAAGTGAATCAGTTATACTTATACATATATCCCTATATATCTTTCCTCTTGCGTCTCCCTCCCTCCCAGACTCCCATTCCCACCATTCTAGCTGGTCACAAAGCACCGAGCTGATTTCCCTGTGCTATGCGACAGCTTCCCACTAGCTAGCTATTTTACATTTGGTAGGGTATATATGTCCATATAAATACTACCACTCTCTCACTTTGTCCCAGCTTACCCTTCCCCCTGCCCACATCCTCAAGTCCATTCTCTAGTAGGTCTGAGTCTTTATTCCTGTCTTGCTCCTAGGTTCTTCATGACCATTTTTTTTTTCAGATTCCATATATATGTGTTAGCATACAGTATTTGTTTTTCTCTTTCTGACTTACTTCACTCTGTATGACAGACTCTAGGTCCATCCACCTCACTACAAATAACTCAATTTTGTATCTTTTTATGGCTCAGTAATATTCCATTGTATATATGTGCCACATCTTCTTTATCCATTCATCTGTTGATGGACACTTAGGTTGCTTCCATGTCCTGGCTTTTGTAAATAGAGCTGCAATGAGCTTTGTGGTACATGACTCTTTTTAAATTATGGTTTTCTCAGGGTAAATGCCCAATAGTGGGGATGCTGGGTAATATGGTAGTTCTATTTTTAGTTTTTTAAGGAACCTCCATACTGTTCTTCATAGTGGCTGTACCAATTTACATTCTTACCAACAGTGTATGAGGGTACCCTTTTCTCCATACCCTCTCCAGCATTTATTTTTTGTAGATTTTTTGGTGATGGCCATTCTGACCAGTATGAGATGATATCACATTGTAGTTTTGATTTGCATTTCTCTAATGATTAACTATGTTGAGCATTCTTTCATGTGTTTCTTAGCAATCTGTATCTCTTCTTTGGAGAAATGTCTATTTAGGTCTTCTGAACATTTTTGGATGGGGTTGTTTGTTTTTTTGATAGTGAGCTACATGAGCTGCTTGTAAATTTTGGATATTAATCCTTTGTCAGTTGCTTCATTTGCAAATATTTTCTCCCATTCTGAGGGTTGTCTTTTCGTCTTGTTTATGGTTTCCTTTGCTGTGCAAAAGCTTTTAAGTTTCATTAGGTCCTATTTGTTTATTTTCATTTTTATATCCATTTCTCTAGGAGGTGGATCAAAAAGGATATTGCTGTGATTTACATCATAGATTGTCCTGCCTATGTTTTCCTCTAAGAGTTTCATAGTGTCTGGCCTTACATTTAGGTCTTTAATCCATTTTGAGTTTATTTTTGTGTATGGTGTTAAGGAGTGTTCTAATTTCATTCTTTTACATGTAGCTGTCCAGTTTTCCCAGCACCACTTATTGAAGAGGCTATCTTTTCTCCAATGTATATTCTTGTCTCCTTAATCAAAGATAAGGTGACCATATGTGCATGGGTTTATCTCTGGGCTTTCTATCCTGTTCTATTGATCTACATTTCTGTTTTTGTGCCTGTACCATACTGTCTTGACTAATGTAGCTTTCTACTAGAGTCCGAAGTCCTGGAACCTTATTCCTCCAGCTCCGTTTTTCTTTCTCAAGATTGCTTTGGCTATTCAGGGTCTTTTGTGTTTCCATACAAATTGTGAAAGTTTTTGTTCTAACTCTGTGAAAAATGTCAGTGGTAGTTTGATAGGGATTACATTGATTCTGTACATTGTTTTGGGTAGTAGAGTCATTTTCAAAATGTTGATTCTTCCAATCCAAGAACATGGTATGTCTCTCTATTTGTTTGTATCAGCTTTAATTTCTTTCATCAGTGTCTTATAATTTTCTGCATACAGGTCTTTTGTCTCCTTAGGTAGTTTTATTCCTAGGTATTTTATTCTTTCTGTTGCAAAGGTAAATGGGAGTGTTTTCTTAATTTCACTTTCAGATTTTTCATCATTAGTGTATAGGAACGCAATAGATTTCTGTGCATTAATTTTGTATCCTGCTACTTTACCAAATTCTTTGATTAGCTCTACTTGTTTTCTAGTAGCACCTTTAGGATTCTCTATGTATAGTATCATGTCATCTGCAAACAGTGACAACTTTACTTCTTCTTTCTGATTTGGATTCCTTTTATTTCTTTTTCTTCTCTGATTGCTGTGGCTAAAACTTCCAAAACTATGTTGAATAATAGTGGTGAGAGTGGACAACCTTGTCTTTTTCCTGATCTTAGTGGAAATGGTTTCAGTTTTTCACCATTGAGGACAATGTTGGATGAGGATTTGTCATATATGGTCTTTATTATGCTGAGATAAGTTCCCTCTATGCATCCTTTCTAGAGGGTTTTTACCATAAATTGATGTTGAATTTTGTTGAAACTTTTCTCTGCATCTACTGAGATGATCATATGGTTTTTCTCCTTCAGTTTGTTAATATGGTGTATCACATTGATTGATTTGCATATACTGAAGAATCCTTGCATTCCTGGAATAAACCCCACTTGATCATGGTGTATGATCCTTTTAATGTGTTGTTGGGTTCTGTCTGTTAGTATATTGCTGAGGATTTTTGCATCTATGTTCATCAGTGATATTGGCCTCTAGTGTTCTTTCTTTGTGACATCTTTGTCTGGTTTTGGTACCAGAGTGATGGTGGCCTCGTAGAATGAGTTAGGGAGTTTTCCTCCCTCTTCTATATTTTGGAAGAGTTTGAGAAGGATAGGTGTTAGTTCTTCTCTAAATGTCTGATAGAATTTGCCTGTGAAGCTATCTGGTCCTCGGCTTTTGTTTGTTGGAAGATTTTTAAACACAGTTTCAATTTCAGTGCTTGTGATCAGTCTTTTCATATTTTCTATTTCTTCCTGGTTCAGTCTCGGAAGATTGTGCATTTCTAAGAATTTGTCCATTTCTTCCAAGTTGTCCATTTTATTGGCATACAGTTCCTTGTAGTGTCTCTCATGATCCTTTGTATTTCTGCAGTGTCATTTGTTATTTCTCCTTTTTCCTTTCTAACTCTATTGATTTGAGTCTTCTCTCTTTTTTTCTTGATGAGTCTGGCTAATGTTTTATCAAGTTTTTTTATCTTCTCAAAGAACCAGCTTTTAGTTTTATTGATCTTTACTATCATTCCATTCATTTCTTTTTCATTCATTTCTGTCTGATCATTCTGATTTCTTTCCTTCTGCTAACTTTGCAGATTTTTGTTCTTCTTTCTCTACTTGTTTTATGTGTAAGGTTAGGCTGTTCATTTGAGATGTTTCTTGTTTCCTAAGATAGGATTGTATTTCTGTAAACTTCCCTCTTAGGACTGTTTTTACTGCATCCCATAGGTTTTGGTTAGTTGTGTTTTCATTGTCATTTGTGTCTAGGTATTTTTTGATTTCCTCTTTGATTTCTTCAGTGATCTCTTGGTTATTAAGCAGTGTATTGTTTAGCCTCCATATGTTTGTATTTTTTGCAAATTTTTTCCTGTAATTGATATCTAGTCTCCTAGCATTGTGGTCAGAAAAGATACCTGATATGATTTCAATTTTCTTAAATTTACCAACGTCTGAATTGTGACCCAGAATATGATCTAGCCTGGAGAATGTTCCATGAGCACTTGAGAAGAAAGTGTATTCTGTTGTTTTTGTATGGAATGTCCTATAAATATCAATTAAGTCCATCTTGTTTAATGTATCATTCAAAGCTTGGGTTTCCTTATTTATTTTCATTTTGGAATATCTGTCCATTGTGAAAGTCAGGTGTTAAAATCCTGTACTATGATTCTGTTACTGTCAATTTCCCCTTTTATGGCTGTTAGTATTTGCCTTATGTATTGAGGTGTTCCTATCTTGGGTGCATAAATATTTACAATTGTTATATCTTCTTGGATTGATCCCTTGTTCATTATGTAGTGCCCTTCTTTGTCTCTTGTAATAGTCTTTGTTTTAAAGTCTATTTTGTCTGATATGAGAATTGCTACTCCAGCTTTCTTTTGATTTCCACTTGCATGGAATATCTTTTTCCATCCCCTCACTTTCAGTCTGTATGTTTCCTATGTCTGAAGTGGGTCTCTTGTAGACAGCTTATATACGGGTCCTGTTTTTGTATCTATTCATCCAGTCTATGTCTTTTGGTTGGAATATTTAATCCATTTACATTTAAGGTAATTATCAATATGTATGTTCTTATTACCATTTTCTTAATTGTTTTGGGTTTGTTATTGTAGGTGTTTTCCTTCTCTTGTGTTTCTAGCCAAGAGAAGTTCCTTTAGCTTTTGTCGTAAGGCTGGTTTTGTTGTGCTATATTCTCTTAGCTTTTGCTTGTCTGTAAAGCTTTTAATTTCTCCATCCAATCTGAATGAGATCCTTGCTGGATAGAGTAATCTTGTTTGTAAGTTTTTCCCTTTCATCACTTTAAGTATGTCCTGCCACTCCCTTTTGGCTTGCAGAGTTGCTTCTGAAAGATCAGCTGTTAACCTTATGGGGATTCTCTTACATGTTATTTTTTTTTTCCCTTGCTGCTTCCCTTGCTACTTTCCCTTAATATATTTTCTTTGTATTTAAGTTTTAATAGTTTGATTAACATGTGTCTTGGCATATTTCTCCTTGGATTTATCCTGTATGGGACTCTCTGTGCTTCCTGGACTTGATTAACTATTTCCTTTCCCATATTAGGGAAGTTTTCAACTATAATCTCTTCAAATATTTTCTCAGTCCCTTTCTTTTTCTCTTATTTTTCTGGGACCCCTATAATTTGAATGTTGGTGTGCTTAATGTTGTCCCAGAAGTCTCTAAGACTGTCCTCAATAATTTTCCTTCTTTTTTCTTTATTCTGCTCTGCAGTAGTTATTTCCACTATTTTATCTTCTAGGTCACTTATCCATTCTTTTGCCTCAGTTATTCTGCTATTGATCCCTTCTAGAGAATTTTTAATTTCATTTATTGTGTTGTTCATGATTTTTTTTTTTCTCTCTTTAGTTCTTTCAGCCCCTTGTTAAACGTTTCCTATATTTCTCTGTTCTATTTCCAAGATTTTGGATCATCTTTACTAACATTATTCTGAATTCTTTTTCAGCTAGACTGCCTGTTTCCTCTTCATTTGTTAGGTATGGTGGGTTTTTACCTTGCTCCTTCATCTGCTGTGTGTTTCTTTGTCTTCTCATTGTGCTTAGCTTACTGTGTTTGGGGTCTCCTTTTCACAGGTTGCAGGTTCGTAGTTCTTGTTGTTTTTAGTGTCTGCTCCCAGTGGCTAATGTTGGTTCAGTGGGTTGTGTAGGCTTCCTGGTGGAGGGGACTACTGCCTGTGTTCTGGTTGATGAGGCTGGATCTTGTCTTTCTGGTGAGCAGGTCAACGTCTGGTGGTGTGTTTTGGGGTGTCTGCGACCTTATTATGATTTTAGTCAACTTTTCTGCTAATGGGTTGTGTTCTGTTCCTGTCTTGCTAGTTGTTTGGCATAGGGTATCCAGCACTGTACCTTGCTGGTCGTTGAGTGGAGCTGTGTCTTGGCATTGAGATGGAGATCTCTGGGAGATTTTTGCTGTTTGATATTACATGGAGCTGGGAGGTCTCTTGTGGACCAATATCCTGAACTTGGCTCTCCCATCTCAGAGGCACAGCCCTGACTCCTGGCTGTAGCATGAAGATCCTGTCATTCATATGACTCAGAATAAAAGGGAGAAAGAAAGAAAGAAAGAAAGAAAGGCATAAAATAAAATTCAATTAAAAAGTTATTAAAATAAAAAACAAAAATACCTATTTTTTAAAAAATCTAAATAATTTAAAAAATGAAAGAAAGAACACCAAACCAAAAAACAAATCCACCAATGATAAGAAGTGCCAAAAACTATACAAAAAAAAAGGAAAAGAAAAAAAAAAAGAAACGGAATGATAGAACCCTAGGACAAATGGTAAAGGCAAAGCTATACAGACAAAATCACACACAGAAGCATATGCATACACGTGCACAAAAAGAGAAAAAGTAAAAAATATATATATTGTTGCTCCCAAAGTCCACCTCCTCAATTTGGGATGATTTGGTGTCTATTCAGGTATTCCACAGATGCAGGGTACATCAAGTTGATTGTGGATATTTAATCCGCTGCTCCTGAAGCTGCTGAGAGACATTTCCCTTTCTCTTCTTTGCTCGCACAGCTCCTGGGATGCAGCTTTGGATTTGGCCCCACCTCTGCATGTAGGTCACCTGAGGGCGTCTGTTCTTTGCTCAGACAGGACAGGGTTAAAGGGTTAAAGGTTTAAAGGAGAAGCTTATTTGGTGTCTCTGTCTCACTCAGGCAGCGGGGAGGGAAGGGTATGGATGCAGGGTGGGCCTGCAGCAGCAGAGGCCGGCGTGATGGTGCACCAGCCTGAGGCACGTCATATGTTATCCCAGGGAAGTTGTCCCTGGATCACAGGACCCTGGCAGTGGAGGGCTGCACAGGGTCCCGGGTGGAGAGGTATGGTTGCACACAGGCTTCTTGGTGACAGCAGCAGCAGCCTTAGCATCTCTTGCCCGTCTCTGGAGTCCACGCTAATAGCTGTGGCTCATGCCCGTCTCTGGAGCTCCTTTAAGCAGCGCTTTTAATCCCCTCTCCTCGCGCACCAGGAAACAAAGAGGCAAGAAAAACTCTCTTGCCTCTTCGGCAGTTCCAGACCTTTTCCCGGACTCCCTCCTGGCTAGCCGTGGTGCACTAACCCCATTCAGGCTGTGCTCACGCAGTCAACCCCAGTCCTCTCCCTGCGCTCTGACCAAAGCCCGAGCCTCAGCTCCCAGCCCCTGCCTGCCCCGGCGGGTGAGCAGAAAAGCCTCTCGGGCTGGTGAGTGCTGGTCAGCAGCCATCCTCTGTGCGGGAATCTCTCTGCTTTGCCCTCTGCACCCCTGTTGCTGTGCTCTCCTCTGTGGCTCCAAAGCTCCCCCGCTCCACCTCCCACAGTCTCCGCCCGTGAAGGGGCTTCCTAGTGTGTGGAAACCTTTCCTCCTTCACAGCTCCCTCCCACTGGTGCAGGTCCCATCCCTATTATTTTGTCTCTGTTTTTTATTTTTTCTCTTTTCTTTTGCCCTACCCTGGTATGTGGGGAGTTTCTTGCCTTTTGTTAGGTCTGAGGTCTTCTGCTAGCATTTAGTAGGTGTTCTGTAGGAGTTCAAAAATCATAATTTCTGAAAGATTAAAGCAATAAAACTTTCCAAACATGCTCAAAACTTTATTGAATAAGGGTGTAAATGGATAGCTAGATATATAAATATAGTATTAAATAGTTTTTTTCTTAATTCAAATGACTTAATAGTTAAAATCAAAGTAGTTTATATCAAAAAAGTAAAGCCTGATAAATAAATATGTTGTTGGACATTTTTGCTGTCTTACAGAAAAATTGCTTAGGTGTGAAATTTTATTGAGCCAGTATAGGTCATCATCAGTAGAAAAGCTAATAGAAAGTATTAAGAAAATCTAGAACTTCAAAAAGGAAGAATGACTAAAGATTAATAAGAAATATCGAGGATAAACAAACAATATATTGCAAAATTGATGGTGAATAACTGGTTTAAATTAGGTGATATCCTTAGAAAAACACAATGAATATAATATGCAACATAAAGTAGTTTTCTGTGTCCTTTTAAAAAAATCCTGCTTCTATTCCTACTCTGTGCTAGGCTGTATACATGCACTGGAGATGCAAGAGTTATTTCACAGAAAGACAGTTTCTCTCAAGTGTTTCTTGCTTGTTTTTATAGATTCTCTAACATAATTAATGAAATTACTGGGTCATTTATGCTAGAAACCTAGGTAGCAATTTCAAACTTCTTTGTTCTTTTATCATCCAAATGCTGGCCAAATTCACAAAAAAATTACCTGCCAAATATATTTTTTTTTTCATTTTTTTCTCACCATTTTTACTTGCCTATTTCAGATTTGCATTATTTCTTTTAATTGTTCCCCCTGAAGCATGTTAAAGTACTCAATTTGTTGTATTCTTATAACATTTATAGTAAGAAACTTGTATTTAAGTTTTTTTATTTGCACAGTGATGTTCTTCATTAAACTGATTATCTTAGAGGGCAAAGTCCATGATATATTCCTTTCTTTAGCCTCTATCATCTAGAGCAATATATGAGTTGAAGGAAATTAGTTTTGGACTCTCATGCTGAGCATAGGCTGCCAACGCTAAGCTTTGAATGCAATGTAAAACCCATTCTAAATTTGTTCCCTGAATCCTACAGCAGCAGTTTAATTAACAAGAGATGTAGTCTTAAAATATAACTTGAAATTTAAAAACAAATTGTAATGATGACTTTAATTTATATTATATATACATATAGATATATGTTATATAACATAAATATATGTATACATTGTTTGTTTCCTCCAGAGCATGACTATAATACGTGAGTACTTGAAAAAACTGGCTGCAATAATTGAAATAGTTTTCCACTCAAGTATTAAGGTATAAACTCTATTTCTCAGTGTGTAAAAGGTGATTTACTTTTGGGTGGATTATCCTCAAAGGACAAAAAATAGGTAGCTTCTATTTCCATATCTAGAATATGTCACCACATTCAAAAAACAGCAGGAACTCAATATTTTTCTTCACTGATAGTTAAACATTTCAGAACTGTAAAACCAGAATTATATTTTTAGGTAAATCAATGTGGTAGTATCAAAAGCTTTACATATATTATATGTGAATTTCTATTAAAACACAATAAAATATAAATAGTCCTTAACAGATTTAAAAGTGGTTTTTAATATAAAACTTGAGACTGAGATAATTAGATGCAAATTACATATAATTCAATGAAAACAAATCACATTTTGAAATTCTTTGAAAGTATTTGACATCTGAACCTAAGAAAGTAACATAAAAAAAAATCTATGAGAACTTCTAAGCAAGTTAAAAACTGTCTGCTTGGAGGAACTAACCTATGTCTTCAAAAACTCTAGAGATGTTCTGACCTTGAATCTTCCTTGGTAAGATGAATCACAGCAAGCACAATTCTTTATGCCAAAGAACAATTTCACTTTCTTCCAGTTTTTTGTTCACTTTTTCCTCTCACTCTCATCCTTAACATATAAGGGGCTGATTGGAATATTAAGAAACTCCCAATTTAACATAGAGAATATAATTGAATAAATTGTGTCTGAAAGTGTTGCAGTAGGTTTTCATAGGACATCTCAGGGTAGGTGATGGCATTATAATCTCTAGGCATGAATCTGTCTAAAATTATATTATCCAGGATAGGCTAGGTTATGATGTGATAACAAATTAATTCTGAAAATCTACTATTATAACACTATTAAAAGTTTAACTAACTTTACATGACCTTCATGGTTCATTCCATACACATGTAGCTGTTCCATCTGGAACATGTAGTCTTCTAGGTCAACTGAGCTGAAAAAACTTTAGCTTTTCCTTCACTGGAAACAGTACCAACATTTCACTGGCCAAAACAAGTCCGCTGACTCTGCTTAATTGCAAAGGAGTTGGGAAATACAGGGAAGCAGATGGAATATTTTGGGTGAGCTTTACTCTTTCCATCAGGAATTAATAGCTTATATGTTGTAAATGATATTGTAATATGCTGATCAATTTGTACTAATCAATTATTTTCATGATGCTTGCCTGAAGTGCTTAATTTAATCATGAGCATTTCAAAGTAAAACTGAGGAAAATCCTAAATTATGGTTTTACATTGTTTTACTTAGGTCTGTAATTGGAAAACACTCAAACTGTAGTTGTTTGGTAGGGGGAAAAAAATCTTTCTACAGTGGTTCCCTGAGACAGAAGAGCATATTATATCATAACAAAAAAGGCAACCATGAAGTAGGAAGAAAAAAACCCAGGAACCTGTGTGACAGGTAAAACTAGATTGGCAGCTATGTTTTTGTTATTTAAAATCAATACTTAAGAGCCTTTCCTTCTTCACAAAGATAAAGGAGTTATCAGAGTTAATAGTTGATATGTATGCTTAGCACTGTTTTAACAGATTATAGGTCGATTTTAATTTTGCTTTACAAATTACAAAGGAGTCCATCAATAAGATTATGGACTAGAGACACCCAAATACTGCTGAGAAAGTAGTCTACCTTTTCAAGTTCAAATGGAGAAAAATATAAAAAGAAAAAAATTGCCAACACACAAGGAAAATGAATGTTTTTTGTTTGTGTATAAACCATGCAAAACCCTCACTTATAAAATTGCACTGTAATAGAAGCTGATAATTATTTAGCAAAAAGATTTTGTAAGAAGTTCAGAAGAATTTCCTTGGTTAATCCAAAAAGGTGGCATTGTAAATGCTTTACATATACAGAAATATTACTGGAAAACAATATAATCATCAAGACTTTTAAAATATAATACTATAGCCTATTTTATAAATTTATATTTTAGGACTGTTTTAGTATTAAGGATATTCCTTTCACAGAAAATTAGAAAACTTGATAAAAACATATGCTTTCCATGTGCTCATAAATATAGAACCATGTACATGATTACAAAATGACTTATTTTATTTTCCTTGTAATGTACAGGAACCATCATTTTCCTCTGCACTAGTTATAATAGAATTCCTCAATAAATTTGGTAAGCATTTTTAAAAACAAAGGGAAAATATAAAGCAAAAAACCCTAAAATATCTAGCCTATTATAATATGATAAATATTCATAAGTTTACAGAGGGCTATTAGACTTTAAGAGTTATGACTGACATCTAAAGAAGATATGCTAAGAAAAGCACTGTCATATATATAAAGACATATGAAGAGTTCCCACCCAAACCATGGTAAAATTGTACACAAATGTCAGAAATATGATCAAATTATGAACCAAGAATAGAAGTAAATGATAATATGTCAGCCATGCTACAATTTCTTTCATTTTTATTACTAAATAGCACCATTATCACATGAAAGTCCCTTTAAGTAAAAAGACTCCGCTTTTGGAAATAATTTTACATACTATTACACAAATTTGTACTTTTAAAAAAGCCTTTTATGACATGAAAATTTTAGCATAGTCAAAATAGTGGTTGAAAATCCTGTCCCGCAGCTGCCCTGCAGGGAGTGGAAGAGAGGCAATATTGGAGTCCTCACTACACTTTTCTGAAGTCTTTTCAGAGGGTCTCTGGTGAGATTCCATTCTCTGCAAAGCACACAGAAAGATGTTTCACAAGGGTAGAGTTAAAGAGTTGCTGAGGAAGAAAATACCCCCAAAGCCCTCTTTGGCACAGACAGGAATAAAAACCTTTCTTCTCTCCCTGAAACTTTCAGAAAGTGCCCTCATACACAGTCAGTTCCTCTGGAGCAATTGCCAGAGTCAGTACCTCAAGCAGAGAGGGCAGGCGCTAACAGCAAAGGAACTCAGTGATGCAAAGTATGGGCTTCATCTGGAAAATGCTGGATTCCCTTCAGACCACTCCGGATGCAGTCAGCCAGAAGCTAAAATTTGGTTCTCAAGACTCCTTAGGGCAAAAGTTCAAATGGCTTATTCTATAAGTTGTTTCTAGGATTGTTTTTAGTTGGAATTAAGAAAACTAAGATTCTGTAAGCCGAATGGAAAACTTTGTCAATGAAGTGAGACATAATTATCTGGTGATGGTTGAGAGTTCTTAATTTGTGCTTCAATGACAAAGCTGACAAGCAGAGTTCTGAGAACTTGAGAAGTTGGGTCAGAAGGAATCCTTAAAAGGCTAGGAGTGGAAACTTCCCACTTAGTTTCTCTTGTGCAGTGAATTTGAAACCTGTTGTTGTCATTAGCAAGATTTACCTTTGATCACAACCAGAAGAGTAAAGAATAAAACATCAAACTCTTACTGACTAACTTACATCCTGTTAAAACCATTAATTTGTTCACCTTGGTACTTGGTAATCTTTTGATTTAGAAAAAAAAAAAAAACTGTGTAAATGAATAAGCTCCTAAGAACTCATATTTCTTTCTTTTCTTTTTTTTTTTTTTATTTCCACAACCCTTCCCTGAGGTTTGTGTATGTTGGATATTATGGTGTTTTAGATCACTGAGTGTACAGAAGAAATAATTCAAACAAAATATTGCTGTTCTTCAGTTTCGTTTGTGGAATTTGAAATTACTCAATTTTAAAATAAATTACTGGACTGGAGAACTCATATTTCTTGAACCCTTCTTTCCTATGATCACAGATTAGGAATATTTGCCTTTTGACCTTTTATTAGAGGACACGGTATGCTTGCTGTATGACTGATATTTTAGTATATGTTTAATTTAATTTATTCCTACAAATCTCTTGAAGCAGGCATTATTTCTATGCTAATATTATGAAACTGTACTTCATAGAATTTGAGTAAATATTTGATATCAAATAACTGAAAGGGTGGAGTAGGACTCAAATGGGGGTACACTGAACACAAAGCCAATTCTCTGTTAATTTCACCACAGTACATCTTCAGTGACCTTAACAGACACAGCCAAGGAGCAACATATTTTCATAGGTAAGAGAGCAACAGAAATTAAAAATTATAAGTATTGAGTTTATTGTCTCAAAATAATTGTTGTTTCTCATGCGTGCAATCTTTTAACTCTTGCTGGACCACGTAAGAATGGAACTTGAGCCAGGAACATTTCCTTACTAAGACATAAAGAGTCCTCACAGCCTGTCTTAGGCTTACGCCTCCTTTGGGAATATATTTCCCTGTTCTGGACTTGATATATACAGTTGACCCTCATCCGAGAATTCAACAAGCCTCAGATCAAAAAATTCCAAAAAAAAATTCTAGAAAGTTCAAAAAAATCACAAAACTTGAATTTGTGACACTGGCAACTATTTACATAGCATTTACATGGTATTTACAACTATTTACATAGCATTTACATTGTATTAGATATTATAAGTAATCAAGAGATGATTTAAAGTATATTGAAGGATGTGTGTAGGTTATAATCAAATATTATGCCATTTTACATAAGGGACTTGTGCATCCATTGATTTTGGTATCAGAGGGGAGATGGAATCAATTCTCTGCCCTCATGGACACTTGATACCAAGGGACAGCTGTCCTCTTTTCATTCTGTTTATTAAGCACATGTGTCAGTGTCCTCAGTCACACCCTCAGCTTTCTGTATTTCAGATCCCATAGGGGAGAAGTTGGGGTCATTTTATTGTGGCAGAAAGTGGGCTCTGAAGCTAGGTCTGCCTGGGCTATGGAGCAGATCTGCTGGCCAGGAGGGACCAACACAAGGTAAGAGACTAGATCTCATGCCTGCTCTCCTTTCTTGCTGTAAGTAAGGGCTGCACCACTTTTGCCGGCTGTATGTGTTTTCTATTCTCAACAACATTTAATCATTCACAGGTCTCTTCCCTGGGTGGAACTTATCTGCCTTTTAACTTTTTTAAAAAAAAAAATTTATTTATTTATTTATTTATTTTTCACTGTCTTGGGTCTTTGTTGCTCCATGCGGGCTTTCTCTAGTTGCGGCTAGTGGGGGCTACTCTTCGTTTTTGTGTGCGGGCTTCTCATTGTGGTGGCTTCTCGTTGCAGAGCTCAGGCTCTAGGCACATGGGCTTCAGTAGTTGTGGCTCGCAGGCTCAGTTGTTGTGGCTCACGGGCTTAGTTGCTCTGCAGCATGTGGGATCTTCCCAGACCAGGGCTCGAACCTGTGTCCCCTGTATTGGCAGGTGGATTCTTAACCACTGCATCACCAGGGAAGTCCTATCTGCCTTTTAACCTTGACTGCACAGCCTGACCTGTGAATTCACAGAGAATGACATAACACTCAGCTCCGGATGTCCTAGTAGGTAATTATGTGAATTCACATAAATGGCCTATTAATAAAATTGGCTGCAAGCTACTCTTGGATTGCAGAGTTGAAAGGGAAGACTTAACTCAAGATATCTTTTTCTTCAGACCATAACTTAAAATATATTTTTGATTTAAGGCCACTTTATCTAACTTCTACTTTATCTAAATTCTACCACTGTCACTGCCTCACTTCTACTACTGCCCTGTCACCTCTCCAACACACCTGTAGAAATGTGACCCAATATCAGTCCAGAAGTCAGGGACTGTGCAGTTTAGGGATTGTATGAATCATGTAAAGCACTAGTTAGCATAAAATGTATTTAAAAGGGCTAAAGAAAAGAAAGATATTCAAACTCACCATAAAATGTAAATCTATTATCACTGATGATGTCATCATTCCTGATATATTTCTTCTGAGCCCAGCATGTAGGTTGCCATGTTTCCTACATCATTAAATATTTAAAGAGCTCCTAGTTTTAGACACAGATAGATCTCCATAAAGCAGATGTACTAAATGCATGGGTGGTCAGAGCAGAGCTATCTCCCTTGCATCAGTAGATGGGGAGTTGTGAAACTGAGTCACAGAGACTCATAGTACAATACCAGATGAGAAGGAATAAAACAACTAATGATCATAGCTCCACTCCTTGTTTATATTAAAATTTGGTGTGTATGTATATATAAGTATCTGAAATATATATACATAATGCATAGGCAGACACATATATATATATTGCATATAGTAATACCCTAAACAAAATTCAGTTTCACATGTCCTCTAAAAGCTTTCTTTTTCTAGTTAAATCCATTGACTTTTGTGAAGTTCATCTAACATTCATGGGTTTTGCTGGATGCCATTCAGGCCCAAGAGATTAGATAGCAGAGAGTGACATCTTGACTTTGCTGTCTTATATGTTCCTCTGCTTTTATTATCCAAAGTAAAACGCTTGTTAATTCTTCCCATCCCTCCCTGTGGAAACCTGTCTCTGCCCTGTTTCCATATCCGTTTTCTTCACAGCATCACTATCTACCCAGAGGTGGGGCCCAAAACCTAGGAGTCATTCTTCCTTCTCACTCCGCACAGATAAATTCCATCTACTGGCAAGTCCTGGTGGCTCTGCCTCTAAAATAGACCTTGGGCATCCACTTAGCTTCTTTCTATCCCTTCCCTCCTACTATTTTAGCCCAAACTACCATCTTCCACCTGGGCTGCACTGTATGCTCCGCACAGCTCTGCCTGCTTCTGCAGGGAGGGGGCGCTCTTAAAGTCCATCTCCACTTGAGCCAGAGGGACCAGACAACATTATATAGGAGAGCTTGTCCTTCCCCTGCTTTAAACCTCGCAGTATCTTCTCCCTGTGCTTAAAATAAAACCTGAACTCCTTATTTTCAGGACAAGTTACTGTGTGATTTGTTATCTAATCCCCTCATCACCCACCATGCTCAGCCTTACTCACTAGGCTCCACACAGGGGTCTTCTTTCTTTTCTTCAAGAGAAAAGCCCATTCAATCTTCAATACACTTGCATGGCCTTCTTTCAGAATGCTCTTTGCCAAAATTGTCCTACCTTGGATACTATTCAGTTTTAAGGTTTGGGCTTAAATGTTGTCCTTTAAAGAGTGATTTCTTTTTTTTTTTTTTTTTTTTTTCCGGTACGCGGGCCTCTCACTGTTGTGGCCTCCCCCGTTGCGGAGCACAGGCTCCGGACGTGCAGGCCCAGCGGCCATGGCTCACGGGCCCAGCCGCTCTGCGGCATATGGGATCCTCCCAGACCGGGGCACGAACCCATATCCCCTGCATCGGCAGGCGGACTCTCAACCACTGCGCCACCAGGGAGGCCCTAAAGAGTGATTTCTTATCTAGCCATTCTAGGTTATTAGCTGCCTAACCACCCACCTACTTTTTTTTTTTTTTTTTTTTTTTTGTGGTACGTGAGCCTCTCACTGCTGTGGCCTCTCCCGTTGTGGAGCACAGGCTCCGGACACACAGGGTCAGCGGCCATGGCCCATGGGCCCAGCCGCTCCACAGCATGTGGGATCTTCCCGGACCGGGGCACGAACCCGTGTACCCTGCATCGGCAGGCAGACTTTCAACCACTGCACCACCAGGGAAGCCCTCACCTACTTTCTTTTGAATCATATTATCCAGTTTTATTTTCATCAAAGCACTTGTTGCTATGGAAATCTTACTATTTATATAGTTGTTTATTTGTTTGTTTTTTTAATTAGTTCCAACCTCTTATACTGCAGCCCTTTGTAAAAGCCATTCTCTGTCATGGCCCACTGTATCCTCAGGAGCTAAAATGTGCTTGACAGGAGTCCATGCTTAAGAAAAAATGTTGGATGAGTGAAAGGACTTTCAGATTCAATCTTAAAATCTTGCAGATCTAAAAGAAAAAATGACTCTGACATCCTGTTTCAACATCCTTTTGATATTCTCTTATACCAGTGGCTTGGCAAAGATTTTAAACATTTTTAAATATGGCAAAAAAGACTGATGAACCAGAAGTGGGAGGATTACTACATGTGACAGCACCAAAATGACAAAAAAAATCTTCTGAAAATGCAAGATATCTTCTAGTTATTTGAATTCTCCTCTCTGAAAATAGAATATTACTCATAAAAATATTCCACCTAGTTGCTGAAATACCAACACATTTTACTTTTTCCCTGATGAATACTGAGAGAATAGCGAGTTCTCTCTCACAAGTGATTTTCTCCCTATATCTTTTATCAATCTCAGAAACACTAATAAAAATTTAAACTCACTCAGACATATAGCCATATGTAATTTGTTTTTTTATTTTTTTAAATTTTGATGCCCTGAAGGTTTTTTTTTTTTTTTTTTTTCCTTTGGTCCATAAATTAATGGAAGGGTTACACTCATCCACATAGATGCAACCTCTTTCCTCTCTGAGAGACATTATGGTGAGAATATTCTTCCCTTAGCATGTTATATAAATATAATACAATATCATAAAATTTGTACACATTCTTTTAACTGTTTCAGATAAATAAATGTACATGCTGAATAGCATATACTCATTTATGTTGGATTGGTACTAAAATGCTATATAAATCTTTTTTTTTTTTTTTATGCTGTATGCAGGCCTTTCACTGTGTGGCCTCACCCGTTGTGGAGCACAGGCTCCGGATGCGCAGGCTCAGCGGCCATGGCTCACGGGCCCAGCCGCTCCACGGCATGTGGGATCTTCCCGGACCAGGGCACGAACCCACGTCCCCTGCATTGGCAGGCGGACTCTCAACCACTGCGCCACCAGGGAAGCCCTATATAAATCATTTTTGTTGGTAAATTGCTATCTCTTGACATTGTAGTCTCACATTGATCCTAATGCTGATGTACAAAGTTTCACTCTTGTATTAAGAACATAACAGCACGCAAATAAATAAACAGTGATAACAACTTAGCTGCAGAAGAATAATTATCTAGTTTTGTGATAAAGGTTTTTCTCTCATTTTCATGAACGGATGTGCTCTCAAGATTCACAGGGTGTGATAAAGAAAAGCTCTATGAGAAGCCTAGAGAGTGCAGTGAAACAAATTCCTGTAATGAACTTTCTCAGAGAGTGGCAGATTTTGACATAACAGCTGTTAATACTAGTACAGAGAAAGCTTCAAAGTTATCTCTATCTTAGATCTCATGCTCGGCTTTACACTTCTCATGTGATCTTATCTTCAGGCCCTTCTACCATTCACCATTTTCATACTCAATTATAAGATTTCTTTTAGTGCTAAAAAGGTTATTTTATGAAAGCAAACACACGTTTTGATAAAACTTATGGCAGATCCAGGTTCCTTAAGAAAATACACAGACATTCACATACATTCCTGTGTATTTATATACATTCTTTCTAGAACATTGGTCTATCAGACTATAATATAAACTGTAAATCTATTCATTTTTCTAACATCTGGCCCCATATTTCCTCTACTTGAAGGAGATACTCAGAATTAAGAAAATGGCAGCAAGGCTCTAAAGCAAAAATAGAGAAGTCCTCTCCTGCTCTGCCTGGGAGAAAAAATTATTGGTTTGTGTGTTAGTTGTTTTGCTTCAGGGGGTGGGAGGGTGGATGGAGTGAGAATAGCAGAGAAGGGAGGGATTTGTAGAAAAGACAAGAAGAAGGCGTGAAGATCAGGCTTCAGGGTGGGGCTGGGCTTATGAGAAATTCAACATGGTAGAGTCCCCAAAAGGACTTTTAAAAACATGAAAGCTTAATGTCAATTTGAAGTTATTTGACCTTTGATTTGCTCTTCAGATTTCGCTCCATCTAAGAAAAAAAAAGTCTACTGCATTGAAAAATACTTTTAGGAGTGTGTGTTTCTTTTTATAAAAAATGCAAGCAAGCAAGCAAGCAAGGTGAAGATCTTTGGGTCACTAGAATGGAGCTAAAGAAGAAAACTTCTGGAAGTAGACCAACCATAAGAATGCAAGCCTCCTGTAAATATCCATAATATGTGGGGAGAGCTTTGGATTTCCACAAGGTAACCAGGGATGTCGATTCAATTTTACCTCCATATCAAGAAGCAAAGTGCTTTTAGGTGACTTCTGCTTTCTACGCACATGCCTTATCTTATTAAGAAATAACAATAAGGTCTGAGTAGATTGTCTTTCCCTTTCTTCACACTAAAGAACTAGGTAGTGTAAATGTAAGAGAACGTATAGCACAAAACTCAAAGAAAGTAAAATAACTATGTCAAAGTGGCTATATCTTTTACATCAATTTCTTTTACTAACAGTAATGTTGCTTGTCAGGGACTTAATACTTGATATGTCAAAGCAATTTGGCCTGCTATTATTTGTTCTGAAATAGAATTACACTTCATGTCTTAGAAACCAAATAAATGGCTAGTCTTGATGGTCAATTAAGTCATAATTTTAACATCTAGTTATAATTTTGTTAGATAGAATCATATAAAAAATCAGGCTCAAATTTTTGACATCTCACAGTTATACAAACAAACTGCAGTTAACAAGCTGTGGAAGGGGATGATAGTATCTCAGGAAATCCACTGGGATTTATGTTGTAAATATAGGTAAAATAAAAATGGTACATGAATGGAAGAAAATAGTGAGCAAAAAAATCATTTCTTCTGAAGTTGTAAAAAATCCTAAAATTCAACTGTTTACTGGAATTTCAGCCAGTCCTAAGAGAAAAGTCTTTCTGACTCAGAGATCACTTTAAGTCAATTGTATTCAGAATGTGCACTGAGTATTTTTCTGGGAAGAACACTGTGCTGGATGCTACACAAGGTATGATAAAACCTACATCACTTTCTTCCTGAAGGAGTTTACTTTCTAGTTGGAGACAAACTGTTTGCATGTATGTCAGTACCAAACTAGATTTGAATAAATATGTATGTTATTGGTTATGCAGTTTTAAGGGTTGTTTAACATTGGTTTTTTAAATGAGCTCCTTTCTCCCTTGACACATCTTCTTTCTTCCTTTTTCATCCATTACATCAGAATGTCAATCACTGACGGACCTTCAATTATTGTTTTGATTTCTTTCAATTTTACAACACAATAAATCCATCCTTCAGCTACTAAATCAATAGTCTTGACTCAACAAATTATATTACAATGCAAATGTGTGATTCTAACAAATAAATGCACAGACCTCCAAAGCCCTTTCACTTCTTTCTTTTTCAAGATGGGCCAAGAGGTCATATTTGGAGAAATATTTAGTGAAACACAATTTGCCACCAATATCAATGACTTAACAGAAAGTTTTGTTTAAAACTGTCCAAAGTACAATTTTAAAATACAAAACCAAATGTAACTGACATTACAGTCAGTGACTTTTCTTTTTAGTATCAAATCACGTAATGAGAAAGAAATTATACCTGTAAATCCAGGAAAATTGTAGTGTTTATAGGGTTTCTGCTGTGAAATTTTAATTCTTATTATATAAACCACATACAGTCACATCTATGCCAGCCTAATCTAGAACTACTTTTTGTTAAATATCTCTGGCTTATATCCTATTTCTGTTGGTTTGCATCCAAAGCCTAAAGAGGTGCTTAATAAGCAAGCCTACTGTGTGTTATTCTGCATGTTATGGACTGAATATGCTTCTCCTCCCTTGAAAAATACATATATTGAAGTCCTTATCCCCAATATTACTATGTTTGGAGATGGAGCCAGTGAAGAGGTGTTAAAGTTTAAATGAGGTCATAACGGTGAGGCCCTAATCTGGAAGGCCTGGTGTCCTTATAAGAAGAGGCAGAGACACTGGAGCTTTCTCTCGAGCAAGTTAAGACACAGGGAGAAGGTGGCCATGTACAAGCCAGGAAGAAACATTCACCAGGAACTGAATTGGCTAGCAGCTTGATCTTAGACTTCTCAGCCTCCAGAACTTTGAGAAAATGAATTTCTGCTGCTTAAGCTACCCAATCTGTGTTATTTTGTTATGGCCTTCCAAACAGACTGACACTGCACCATTAAGATGTGGTGATATTTACACACCCATACACACATGCATACACACACGCACACCCACAGTGGTTTGTAAAGAATATGTAAAGAATATTATCAAGAAGGGACAGACAAAATTCAAATGTCCCTTTAATATATAATGGCAGTCAGTTTACCCGGAGGAAGATGGCGGAAGAGTAAGACGCGGAGATCACCTTCCTCCCCACAGATACATCAGAAATTCATCTACACGTGGAACAACTCCTACAGAACACCTACTGAACGCCGACAGAAGACCTCAGACCCTCTAAAAGGCAAGAAACTCCCCACATACCTGGGTAGGGCAAAAGAAAAAAAGAATAAACAGAGACAATAGGATAGGGACGGGACCTGCACCAGTGGGAGGGAGCCGTGAAGGAGGGAAGGTTTCTACACACTGCAAGCCCCTTCGCGGGCGGAGACTGCAGGTGGCGGAGGGGGAAAGCTTCGGAGTAGCGGAGGAGAGCACAGCAACAGGGGTGTGGAGGGCAAAGCGGAGAGATTCCGGCACAGAGGATCGGTGCCCTCAGGCACACACCAGCCCGAGAGGCTTGTCTGCTCGGCCGCCGTGGCGGGCGGGGCTGGGAGCTGAGGCTTGGGTATCGGCTTTCAGTCGGAGCGCAGGGAGAGGACTGGGGCTGGCGGCAGGAAGAGAGCCTGAAGGGGTTAGTGCACCACGGCTAGCCCGGAGGGAGTCCGGGGAAAGGGTCTGGAGTTGCTGAAGAGGCAAGAGTCTTTTTTCACTTTCACTTTCGTTTCCTGGTGTGCGAGGAGAGGGCATTAAAAGGGCTGCTTAGGGAAGCGCCGGAGACAGGCGCGAGCCGCGGGTAAGGCGTGGGCCTCGGAGACGGGCGTGGGCCGCCGCCGCCCACCGCCCGCCGCCGCCCGCCGCCGCCGCCCACCGCCCGCCGCGGCGGCCCGCCGCCGCCGCCGCCCGCCGCCGCCCACCGCCCGACGCCGCCCGCCGCCGCCGCCGCCGCCGCCGCCCGCCGCCGCCGCAGCCGCAGGGCCTGTGTGCGAGCGCGGGTCACTGTCCGCCCCGCCTTCCGGGGGACCTGTGCACCCCGCCACTGCCGGTGTCCCGAGACCCGGGGACGGCTTTCCCGGGAAAGCGCACGGAGCGCCACGGGCTGCTGCAACGTCACGCCGGCCTCTGCCGCCGCAGGCCCGCCCCACACTGCGCGCCCCTCCCTCCCCTCTGCATGAGTGAGCCAGAGCCCCCGAATCAGCGGCTCCTTTAAACCCGTCCTGTCTGAGCGAAGAACGGACGCCCTCCGGCGACCTACGCACAGAGGCGGGGCCAGGTCCAAGGCTGATACCCGGGAGCTGTGAGAGCAGAGTCAGGGAAATCTCTCTGTGCAGCCTCGGAGGCAGCGGATTAAAGCTCCACGGTCCATTTGATGTGCCCTGCGTCTGTGGAGTGCATGAATGGACAGCGAATCATCCCAAATTGAGGAAGTGGACTTTGAGGACAAGATTTAAGACTTTCCCCCCTTTTCCTCTTTTTACAACGAATTATTCCAAAGTAAGGAGGTGGACTTAGAGAGCAAGATTTCAGACTTCTTGCCCTTTTCCTCTTTTTACAACGAATTATCCCAAATTGAGGAGGTGGGCTTGGAGAGCAAGATTTTTGATTTTTCCCCCTGCTCTCTTTTTGTGAATGTGTATGTGTAATCTTCTGTATAAGATTCTCTCTGTATAGCTTTGCTTCCACCATATGTCCCAGGGTTCTATCGGTCCGTTTTTTTTTTTTTTAATAATTACTTTATAATTTTAATAACGCTACTATATTTCATACTTTATTCTATTTTACTTTACCTGCTCTTTCTTTTTTTCCTACCTTCCCTTCCTCCCTCCCTACCTCCGCTCTTCCTTTCCTTCTTTCTTTTTCTTTCCTCCCTCCCTCCCACCCTTCTTCTTTCCACTTTCTTTTTCTTTCCTTCCTCCCTCCCTCCCTCCTGTCTTTCTTTCTTTCTTTCCTTCCTCCCTCCCTCCCTCCCTTCTTCCATTCACTCTTCCTTTTGCTTTCATTGCTCCCTCCCTCCCTCCTTTCTTTCCTTCTTTCTTTCCATCCTTCCTCACTCCCTCCCTCCTTTCTTTCTTTCTTCCTTCCTTCCTTCCTTTCTCCCCTTCTTCCTTTCTTTCCCTCTCTCTTTCTTTCTGCTACTAATTCTTTCTTTCTGCTTTTTCCCCCTGTTATTCTGAGCTGGGTGGATGAAAGGCTCTTGGTGCTGCAGCCAGGAGCCAGTGCTGTGCCTCTGAAGTGGGACAGCCAACTTCAGGACACGGGTCCACAAGAGACCTCCCAGCTCCACATAATATCAAGCAGCGAAAATCTCCCAGAGATCTCTATCCCAACACCAGCACCCAGCTTCAGTCAACGACCAGCAAGCTACAGTGCTGGTCACCCTATGCCAAACAACTAGCAAGACAGGAACACAACCCCACCCATTAGCAGAGAAGCTACCTAAAAACATAATAAGGCCATAGGCACCCCAAAACACACCACCAGACGTGGACCTGTCCACCAGATAGACAAGATCGAGCCTCAACCACCAGAACACAGGCATTAGTCCCCCCCACCAGGAAGCCTATACAACCTACTGAAACAACCTTAGCCACTGGGGTCAGACACGAAAAACAACGGGAACTACGAATCTGCAGCCTGCAAAAAAGAGACCCCAAACACAGTAACATAAGCAAAATGAGAAGACAGAAAAACACACAGCAGGTGAAGGAGCAAGATAAAAACCTACCAGACCTAACAAATGAAGAGGTAATAGGCAGTCTACCTGAAAAAGAATTCAGAATAATGATGGTAAAGATGATCCAAAATCTTGGAAATAGAATAGACAAAATGCAAGAAACAGTTAACAAGGACCTAGAAGAACTAAAGATGAATCAAGCATCAATTAAAAACACAATACATGAAATAAAAAATACTCTAGATGGGATCAATAGCAGAATAACTGAGGCAGAAGAACAGATAAGTGAGGTGGAAGATAAGATAGTGGAAATAACTGATGCAGAGCAAAATAAAGAAAAAAGAATGAAAAGAACAGAGGACAGTCTCAGAGACCTCTGGGACAACATTAAACGCACCAACATTCGAATTATAGGGGTTCCAGAAGAAGAAGAGAAAAAGAAAGGGACTGAGAAAATATTTCAAGAGATTATAGTTGAAAACTTCCCCAATATGGGAAAGGAAATAGTTAATCAAGTCCAGGAGGCACAGAGAGTCCCATACAGAATAAATCCAAGGAGAAATACACCAAGACACATATTAATCAAACTGTCAAAAATTAAACACAAAGAAATCATATTAAAAGCAGCAAGGGAAAAACAACAAATAACACACAAGGGAATCCCCATCAGGTTAACAGCTGATCTCTCAGCAGAAACTCTACAAGCCAGAAGGGAGTGGCAGGACATAATTAAAGTGATGAAGGAGAGAAACCTGCAGCCAAGATTACTCTACCCAGCAAGGATCTCATTCAGATTTGATGGAGAAATTAAAACCTTTACAGACAAGCAAAAGCTGAGAGAGTTCAGCACCACCAAACCAGCTTTACAACAAATGCTAAAGGAACTTCTCTAGGCAAGAAACACAACAGAAGGAATAGACCTACAATAACGAACCCAAAGCAATTAAGGAAATGGGAATAGGAACATACATATCAATAATTACCTTAAATGTAAATGGACTAAATGCTCCCACCAAAAGACACAGAGTGGCTGAATGGATACAAAAACAAGACCCATATATATGCTGTCTACAAGAGACCCACTTCAGACCTAAAGACACATACAGATTGAAAGTAAGGGGATGGAAAAAGATATTCCATGCAAATGGAAATCAAAAGAAAGCTGGAGTAGCAATTCTTATATCAGACAAAATAGACTTTAAAATAAAGACTATTAGAAGAGACAAAGAAGGACACTACATAATGATCAAGGGATCGATCCAAGAAGAAGATATAACAATTGTAAATATTTATGCACCCAACATAGGAGCACCTCAATACATAAGGCAAATACTAACAGCCATAAAAGGGGAAATCGATAGTAACACAATCATAGTAGGGGACTTTAACACCCCACTTTCACCAATGGACAGATCGTCCAAAATGAAAATAAATAAGGAAACACAAGCTTTAAATGATACATTAAACAAGATGGACTTAGTTGATATTTATAGGACATTTCATCCAAAAACAACAGAATACACATTTTTCTCAAGTGCTCATGGAACATTCTCCAGGATAGATCATATCTTGGGTCACAAATCAAGCCTTGGTAAATTTAAGAAAATTGAAATTGTATCAAGTATCTTTTCCGACCACAATGCTATGAGACTAGACATCAATTACAGGAAAAGATCTGTAAAAAATACAAACACATGGAGGCTAAACAATACACTACTCAATAACGAAGTGATCACTGAAGAAATCAGAGAGGAAATTAAAAAATACCTAGAAACAAATGACAATGGAGACACGACAACCCAAAACCTATGGGATGCAGCAAAAGCAGTTCTAAGGGGGAAGTTTATAGCAATACAATCCCACCTTAAGAAACAGGAAACATTTCGAGTAAACAACCTGACCCTGCACCTAAAGCAATTAGAGAAAGAAGAACAAAAAACCCCCAAAGCTAGCAGAAGGAAAGAAATCATAAAGATCAGATCAGAAATAAATGAAAAAGAAATGAAGGAAACGATAGCAAAGATCAACCAAACTAAAAGCTGGTTCTTTGAGAAGATAAACAAAATTGACAAACCATTAGCCAGACTCATCAAGAAAAGAAGGGAGAAGACTCAAATCAATAGAATTAGAAATGAAAAAGGAGAAGTAACAACTGACACTGCAGAAATACAAAAGATCATGAGAGATTACTACAAGCAACTCTATGCCAATAAAATGGACAACCTGGAAGAAATGGACAAATTCTTAGAAATGCACAACCTGCCAAGACTGCCTCAGGAAGAAATAGAAAATATGAATAGACCAATCACAAGCACTGAAATTGAAACTGTGATTAAAAATCTTCCATCAAACAAAAGCCCAGGACCAGATGGCTTCACAGGCGAATTCTATCAAACATTTAGAGAAGAGCTAACACCCATCCTTCTCAAACTCTTCCAAACAATTTCAGAGGAAGGAACACTCCCAAACTCATTCTACGAGGCCACCATCACCTTGATACCAAAACCAGGCAAGGATGTCACAAAGAAAGAAAACTACAGGCCAATATCACTGATGAACATAGATGCAAAAATCCTCAACAAAATACTAGCAAACAGAATCCAACAGCACATTAAAAGGATCATACACCATGATCAAGTGGGGTTTATTCCAGGAATGCAAGGATTCTTCAATATACACAAATCAATCAATGTGATACACCATATTAACAAGTTGAAGGCGAAAAACCATATGATCATCTCAATAGATGCAGAGAAAGCTTTCGACAAAATTCAACACCCATTTATGATAAAAACCCTGCAGAAAGTAGGCATAGAGGGAACTTTCCTCAACATAATAAAGGCCATATATGACAAACCCACAGCCAACATTGTCCTCAATGGTGAAAAACTGAAACCTTTTCCACTAAGATCAGGAACAAGACAAGGCTGCCCACTCTCACCACTCTTATTCAACCTAGTTTTGGAAGTTTTAGCCACAGCAATCAGAGAAGAAAAGGAAATAAAAGGAATCCAAATCGGAAAAGAAGAAGTAAAGCTGTCATTGTTTGCAGATGACATGATACTATACATAGAGAATCCTAAAGATGCTACCGAAAAACTACTAGAGCTAATCAATGAATTTGGTAAAGTAGCAGGTTACAAAATTAACGTACAGAAATCTCTGGCATCCTGTACACTAATGATGAAAAATCTGAAAATGAAATCAAGAAAACACTCCCATTTACCATTGCAACAAAAAGAATAAAATATCTAGGAATAAACCTACCTAAGGAGACAAAAGACCTGTATGCAGAAAATTATAAGACACTGATGAAAGAAATTAAAGATGATACAAACAGATGGAGAGATATACCATGCTCCTGGATTGGAAGAATCAATATTGTGAAAATGACTCTACTACCCAAAGCAATCTACAGATTCAATGCAATCCCTATCAAACTACCACTGGCATTTTTCACAGAACTAGAACAAAAAATTTCAAAATTTGTTTGGAAAAACAAAAGACCCCGAATAGCCAAAGCAATCTTGAGAACGAAAAAAGGAGCTGGAGGAATCAGGCTCCCTGACTTCAGACTATACTACAAAGCTACAGTAATTAAGACAGTGTGGTACTGGCATAAAAACAGAAAGATAGATCAGTGGATCAGGATAGAAAGCCCAGAGATAAACCCACGCACATATGGCCAACTTATCTTTGATAAAGGAGGCAGGAATGTACAGTGGAGAAAGGACAGCCTCTTCAATAAGTGGTGCTGGGAAAACTGGACAGGGACATGTAAAAGTATGAGATTAGATCATTCCCTAACACCATACACAAAAATAAGCTCAAAATGGATTAAAGACTTAAATGTAAGGCCAGAAACTATCAAACTCTTAGAGGAAAACATGGGTAGAACACTCTATGACATAAATCACAGCAAGATCCTTTTGGACCCACCTCCTAGAGAAATGGAAATAAAAACAAAGATAAACAAATGGGACCTAATGAAACTTCAAAGCTTTTGCACAGCAAAGGAAACCATAAACAAGACCAAAAGACAACCCTCAGAATGGGAGAAAATATTTGCAAATGAAGCAACTGACAAAGGATTAATCTCCAAAATTTATAAACAGCTCATGCAGCTCAATAGCAAAAAAACAAACAACCCAATCCAAAAATGGGCAGAAGACTTAAATAGGCATTTCTCCAAAGAAGATATACAGACTGCCAACAAACACATGAAAGAATGCTCAACATCATTAATCATTAGAGAAATGCAAATCAAAACTACAATGAGATATCATCTCACACCAGTCAGAATGGCCATCATCAAGAAATCTAGAAACAATAAATGCTGGAGAGGGTGTGGAGAAAAGGGAACACTCTTGCACTGCTGGTGGGAATGTGAATTGGTACAGCCACTATGGAGAACAGTATGGAGGTTCCTTAAAAGACTAAAAATAGAACTACCATATGATCCAGCAATCCCACTACTAGGCATATGCCCTGAGAAAACCATAATTCAAAAAGAGACATGTACCAAAATGTTCATTGCAGCTCTATTCACAATAGCCCGGAGCTGGAAACAACCTAAGTGTCCATCATCGGATTAATGGATAAAGAAGATGTGGCACATATATACAATGGAATATTACTCAGCCATAAAAAGAAACGAAACTGAGCTATTTGTAATGAGGTGGATAGACCTAGAGTCTGTCATAGAGAGTGAAGTAAGTCAGAAAGAGAAAGACAAATACCGTATGCTAACACATATATATGGAATATAAGAAAAAAAAATGTCATGAAGAACCTAGGGGTAAAACGGGAATAAAGACACAGACCTACTCGAGAATGGACTTGAGGATATGGGGAGGGGGAAGGGTAAGCTGTAACAAAGCGAAAGAGAGGCATGGACATATATACACTACCAAACGTAGGCTAGATAGATAGTGGGAAGCAGCCGCAGAGCACAGGGACATCAGCTCGGTGCTTTGTGACTGCCTGGAGGGGAGGGATGGGGAGGGTGGGAGGGAGGGAGATGCATGAGGGAGGGGATGTGGGAACAGATGTATATGTATGACTGATTCACTTTGTTATAAAGCAGAAACTAATAAAAAAAAATGGAAAATAAATAAATAAATAAATAAATAAGTAAATAAATAAATAAATAAATAAAAATATATATAATGGCAGTCAAAGAAGGAAACAGCAAAATATATTCATGAAACTATATAGGTACATTTGGAGCAACATTCTGAAGGAAAGGAGGGATATAAGTTTGTGAATGGAAGGTGAAAATTATCGGACAGTCTGGAAAGTAGAAGGTTTCCTCACATTGCTTGGATGTAGAAGAGATGGATCTTGATATGCAAATACTAAGCAACATGTATCATGAAATATTGGTATATTTGGAGGTTCTATTAACCGTTTCCTTTCTTTATAAATTATCATTTTAGAAACATTTTAAAATGCAGTTAAATAAAAATAAATTACAAAGTCACCGATAATACTACTCAAAATTAAACATAATTAACATTTTGGTATTTTTCTATATATATAATATATAGTACATACAATAATATAATGCTTTTCCATTTAAAGACATATCAAGAATTTTTTTCAATGTCATTATATACTACTCTTACTCAATATATTTCTGCAAGTCCACTCCACCCTAAAAAATGTGTGTATTCAAATCACCATCTATGGATTTCTTGGTTGTTTATTGTTGGGGATGTTTCTATTTATGAAGAATATTCAGAGAATTTGTAGGTTTATTAGACAAGAGATGGGATGGTCAAAATTTAACTGACGACAACACCAAGTGTTGGTGACGATGTAGAAAGATTGGATCCCACTAGGTTTACAACTAGATTTCCACATTGAATACATTGTCATAGGAATGTAAAAGGGCACAGCTCCTCTGAAAACAGACTTTTCAAGTGTTAGAAAATTAAACCTGAAATTACCATATGACTGAGCAATTGCACCCTTGATCATTTATCCCAGAGAAATAAAAACTTATGTTTATACAAAAAACTATACACAAATTTTCTGTAGCAGCTTTAATTTTAATTGGGAAATCTGGAAACCACCCAGATATCCTTCAATGAGTGAATAATTTAACAAACTGATATTACAATGCAATACTACTCAGCAATAAAAAGGAACGAACTATTGATATACACAACCAGTTGGACAAATCTCCATGGAATTATGCTGAATGAAAAAAGTTGATAACAAAAAATTAAATACTATATGATTCCAATAATATAACATTTATGATTAATAGTTAAGAGGTGTTAGGGGTGGATTGGGGAGGGGAGGGGGCAATGGGAAAGCGGTATGTATGGTTATAAAAGGGCAATAGGAAAAATCTTTTGGTAGTGGGAACTATTTAGTATCTTGACTGTTGTGGTGGATACATGAACATACCCAACAGACAAAATTGTATAGCACTAAATACACCACACACACGCACACACACACACACACACACACACACACACAAATGAGTGCCAGTAAAACTGGTGAAATTTGAATATGATAGGTAGATTTTGTAAATGTCAGTATCCTGATTGTGATTTTATACTACAGTTTTTGCAAAATGTTAGCATTTGGTAAACTGAACAAAGTGGATTAAGAATCTCTCTATTATTTCTTAAAACTGCAGGTGAATCTTCAATTACCTCAGTAAACATTTCACTTAAAAATTAATTGGGGGCCTCCCTGGTGGCGCAGTGGTTGAGAGTCCGCCTGCCGATGCAGGGGATACGGGTTCGTGCCCCGGTCTGGGAGGATCCCATGTGCCGCGGAGCGGCTGGGCCCGTGAGCCATGGCCGCTGGGCCTGCGCGTCCGGAGCCTGTGCTCCGCAACGGGAGAGGCCGCGACGGTGAGAGGCCCGCATACCGCAAAAAGAAAAAAAAAAAATTAATTGGAAACGAAGATTCATAGTGAAAACAAAGTAGGGTCAAATGAGATTTTAGAAAAGGAAAAAATAAGTGGTTAGCCCTAGAAAGTGGTTGCCATTAGGTAATGGTTTTGAAAACAGAATTGTAGAGGCTGGAGTCTACAGTATACACATATGACAGTTTCATAACATAAAATAAGAAGGTATTTATTTAATTTGTGAATTAGAAGATATTTAAATAAATGACTCTCAAAAATAAAGGAAAATTATGTCTAGAATATGTATATTATAATGTCAGTACTTTTATGACTTAACATTGTATATCAAAAAAAGTGAAACTGACCAGAATTTATAAAGATCTATATTAACTATTCAATAATGGAAATATGTAATTTTTTAATATTATTGGTAATATTTTTTAACACTGTAAGTCACTAGAGATTCAAAATCTTACCACAGGTTCAAAGTACATTTCAAGAACTTTTGCTTCATCAAAATATACTAGATGAAGCCTAACAAAATTTGAATTATATTTCCTATGAGAGAATGTTCAGTGCGATATGGTAAGTTATTCTACCCAAATAGCACACTCACATATTATATATCAGATAGTCTGTTCTAATTCTGGTCCTCCCAAGTATATATTGTGAATTGTTATGGCTTATTCAAACAATATCCCAATACATTTGGAAGTCTTTTTATAAGCAATAAATGCATGTAATTTAAAAACCAGCTGGGAAAACAACACCTCTCAGTAAGTTCAGTTTTCTGCATCCTACATGCCTGCACCCAAGCTGTTAACCATTGTTGATGAAAAATCACATCACATAATTAGATGGTTCAACTACATATTTGTGGTCATGAGCCTTAGGTGAAAGCTGAATATTTCTCGGCAACAGCTACATTGGTCTCTGGTCAATTTGTAATACCCTCTCCACAAGCATTTTTTCCAACCAGTTTCCATCTCCTCAAACCCGTGTTCTGCTTCTTCCTTCCACAGCCTCATTCCTTGTTCTCTCTCTCTTTACAGAACCAGCCTCAACACTCCCCATGAAAATGATCTAGCCCACTAATATAGAAAGAAAACAGAAGTCTTCAGGTGAAAATAACCTTAGATTAATGATATAACAGCCACCAACACATCCTTCTTTCTGTAAGCTTCTTTTAAAATGGATGTCTGTTACTCAATGTTTTCTTCCAGGTTCTATGTTCCACTCTTTCCAGACTTCCCAATATTACTTCTGTTAAATCAATCTCTTTTGTATCCTTATACTCCCACTCTCTACGGGTCTTCAAAATAGGCTAAATCATGTTCACATTCAGAAATAATTTCCTCAAGTCAATGTATTAATATCCAGCTACCACTTTTCTTTCTTTCCACAAAATACTACTGAAAAAGTCACATCCTTCACAATTTCCATCCTATTATTCTCCACTCAACAAACTACAGTGTGGCTTCATAGAAGCTGGCCCCTCACTCTATCCACTAGAGATTCCACTGTGACTAAACTCCTTAGAAGAGGTAACAGGAGTGACCTAACACCACAGGGATGTTTATGTTTGCAAGTTCAGCCCTAGCTCTTTCCTGGTTCCTGACACAGAAATATCCTATTGCATTTCTCACTAGTGTCTATCATTCCTCCTGTGGTCCCTACTTCAGGAAATGACACCATAATCTACCCACTTACTTGAATCTGAAATCTGAGTGTATTTACTGACATCTCGTCTAATCTTCCCCACATCCAGTCCCATCAACATTAAAATCTGGAAAAGTTTCTCCACTGTTTTTGGAATAGTGGTGAAAACTCAGATGGTTCATAAGCTCCTGCCTGACCTCTCCTGCCCACCACTCTCCACTTCAATGATGAGTGCTCAAAACCACAGCGCCTTTGTTATTTCCTTAACTATGCCTTCCTCTTAATTCCCTCCGGTGCTTAGCATTCTTTGTTCTCACTCTGTGGTGTCCTTTTCATCTACCCATACCTTTTCATTCTTTAGGTCTTAGCTAAGATGTCATTTCCTCCGTGCTTTTTCATGACCATTCCCATCCAACTACAACAAGTTTCTCTTTAATTAACTCTCAAAACACCCTGTAATTTTTCTTCAATTTATTGTAGTTTTATAACTTAATTAATTATATATGACTTCCTTACCAGTTAAATCCAATGAGAGAAGAAATCATATGTATTAATTATAAAAATAATAAAAATTATAACCAATATTATATGGTCCTGTAGACAGTGGCTGCTCAATAAATAAATAAATTATATGTTTTTGTACTACTGTTAACATGTGGGTATAGTACAAAAAAGTCATTGTATTAAAGTTTGTAAGCTAAACACTTTGGATTATTTTTAACCTGAAAGAAAAGATCAATTACCATCAAATATCACAGCAGAGAAAATAAGGAAAAGAAAATGCAATAGTCTGAAGCAAGTAGCCTTTACTTTTGTAATCAACGTGAGGTTAGAAACGATTTTGTAAATCCAGTCAACAATTAAATTATAAATGTTTTATTGCTATGATAGTTTCTTTCCTTTAGAACTTCAAAGTTAGTATGTAACCCAAAAATGTCATTATAAAAGAGGTACATAGCTCTATGTGATTAGGTGTTATATGTTAATACATATATTTTTTTACACACACACACATCCTGCTATGTATAATTATATTTCTTTTTATAAAGCCCATAATAGTAGCAGTCAAAGCTAAGGGTGTAGACTTAAACCTTTACAGCTATTACAGAGCTCCTGGAGGAACCTTGCTTAAGATTGTTAAAGATAGCATTCACAGTTAGAGTCCTAACCTCGGTAGATCATTAAATAAGAAGCTATTAATGAGACATTCCCTTAGTCTAGCCAATGCTTCTTTTTTATTCAACATGACAGCATCCACACCATAACTGCAAAGTAATCTGCTTTGTTTTGGAATCATAATTACATATTGACAAGATAAACTGTGAGACCTAAATCAGGGGAATTTAAGCTATTATGGGGGCATTCTCATGGGAAAAAACCTGAAGGAACATCAATTATTTTGCCACAATCTCACACCTTTTCAATTTTCCATTCTTGCATGGAATGAAATCCTAGGAGAAAAGAAGCTATAAAAAATTTGGATGCAGTACTTTGCCATGGGATTGAGAAGTATCTTCTACAGGTAATTAGAATAAAAACAGGTAAAACCCATCAGTGAATTTATTTAGAGGAAGACATTTCTATCACTGCAATGTCTTTCTTCTGTTTTTTTTGTTCATGTAAATTTACATTAAAGAGCAGTTATATATATATATATATATATATATATATATATATATATATATATATATATATATATATATATAGAGAGAGAGAGAGAGAGAGAGAGAGAGAGAGAGAGAGAGAGAGAGACATTATAACTGCTTGGATAAAAAACACCATATACATTCATAGAACAAGTAATTGACAAACTATCTCACTAAGAGATAACCTTATATAATTTAAATGAATTTCAAATGTTTTTTGCCACTGTTATAAGTGATCAGAATTATTGGTATTGATTCTTCAGTGAACCAGTCTACTAACAAATAAATATACAGTCAATTAAAATGATAAATGTTATCATGTATAGTCTTTGCCAATTAGTACACAAATTAAGATGGATCTTTAAATTAGAAAAAAAAAAAGTTCTCAGAATTGATTCATTTTAAGGGTAGAGCTACCCTGGATTTCAGGAACAGAAATTATCAATAACAAAAACAAAAATAGATAATGGAAATATTTTTATAATTTAAAGTTTGTTCCACTAATGACACTTTGAAGTAATATTTATATTATCAAATTGTATGAATTCTACATTTGGAGTGCAAAATATTTATACTACCAGAAAATTTAATATGCTCTGACAACTATTTCAGAATTTTCTCCCTTTTCCTAGTTGGTAGCCCTGAAATACATGATATAGGATGTATCGCTCATATCTATATTTTTATTACTTTTCTATCCCCAAAGAAACTGAAATAGGGCCTCCCTGGTGGCGCAGTGGTTGAGAGTCCGCCTGCCGATGCAGGGGATGTGGGTTCGTGCCCCAGTCTGGGAGGATCCCATATGCCGCGGAGCGGCTGGGCCCGTGAGCCATGGCCGCTGGGCCTGCGCATCCGGAGCCTGTGCTCCGCAACGGGGGAGGCCACAACAGTGAGAGGCCCGCATACCGCAAAAAGAAAAAAAAAAAAAAAAAGAAACTGAAATAGAAGGAGCCTGGTTCACTGGTAGGGGATTGCTTTCACATTTTCTTAAGTTGTGCAGTTCCACTTGAGTTGAAGAACATTAGTTATTGGTTAAAAGAGGGTTTTCAAAGTTATGGATTTTAGCACTTTCTTGACTGAGGATTCTGATGCTCAGCAAACTTGGTTAAAATCTAGAAGGTGACAGATGCATGAAAAGTTGAAAAATAGGACACACAACTATAAGCTCAGCTGATAAACTTCCATCAGAGATTTGCTGTTTCTTAAAGTGCTGATGCTGAAGTAAATGTGGAAAAACTTATCACAGAATAATTTCTAGTGTTTTCTCTTCTCACAACCAAGGATCAGATTGAGATCACAGTTAATATTTGTCTCTTTGTAAAAGATATGCTATATATCTATCAAGAGAGTATAAATTATCTAAAAGTTTGATAATCTGAATATTTCCCTAATGTATTCAATATCCTTCATGAAGACATTTGAAGTAAGTCTGAAAAATATTTCTAAAAATCTATGTAAACTAGAAACATGTACTCTTTCAGACAATTTGTAAAAATGTTCTTCAGCTTCAAGGAAGACATCATGCTACCTGGGTTCCTACCATCTTATCTTGAATGTATTAGTTATCTGCTCAGGAAGGAACATCTGTAGTGAGGCTTTTCATCAGTGAGAGCTGACTTTGAATTAAATGTCATTAGTTGTCTGATTTTGCACAAATTACTTAAGTTTAATGAGCTACAAGTTTTTCATCTTTCAAGTGAAGATAATACTTACTCTGCAGAGTGGTGAGAGGATGAAATGCCTGTAGTCTATCTGCTACAGGGCCTGGGTAAGTGCTCAATACACCTATTGAGTGACTATAGGTTTGACTCATGGGAACAGAACAACTAGAGAACTTGTTTAGAATAGCAACTTCTAAAACAGGGATCTCACATGCTTCCATCTCAGACAAACATATTTTATGAGAAACAAATGTCCAGAACTAGAAACTATATTAAGTCTCCAGTAGTCCATGAGTTAAGTAGAGGAAACAGAAAGTTAAGCTTTGAATGAACATTCAACATCCACTGAATATTTCATTTCCTGCATATATTCTTCTGAGAAAACAATGCTGTAAACAACCACAATGATAATAACCTAATGGTGTGTTATATGAGGTAACATAATAAATTCAGTGAGCATTGAAGGAGCCATTTGAGTTCATATTGTTCTCCAATGAGTAGCCACACACCCTCCCCCTGAATTCTGAGTCAGTCTTAAAGCTTTCTTAACCTTTAAGCAGATCTGAGTGCTGCTCATCTGTGCAAGGCAAGGTAACTTGTAATTCTATACTTGCTCCCCACTTGAGACACTCATTATCAGCCTCTGCTTTCCTGATAGTGTATGTCAGAGAGTCTTAGTGATCAACGACTATGGGCTGGGGCCCCTAGAATAAACTTCCTCCCATTTTTTAATACCCATAGAAACTGTATACTTATTAGAAGCCCCTCCATTCTACAGGTCCACAGTCTCTTAATTGCTTTGTCTGTAGTTTTGGTACATGTATAATAAATAGGGAACTGAAGAAATTGATGCTCCTATTAGTTTTATTCTGCAGTAGCCATTAACCACAACTAAAGTATAAATATATAAATCATAATAAGTGTTCCATAATGGAGGTCATAAAATCTACTACATAAAATAGCTTCATATAAATATACTGAAATATATCAGCAGCCAAAATGCTAAACTTCAAGCTGGAAAAATATTACAATAGGGAAAAGAAATTTTAAATCAACACCAAGCAAAATAGTGTCACATTCATTTACTGAAGGTCAAAAATGTGAATGAGAAAATGACTGTCATGAGAAATATAGACCAGTGTTGGAAAAAGGAATTCTTTATGCAGAAAATTTAGCCGTGAACCTGGCCATTTGATATCATGGTGTGATGTGGAGGTAGGAGGTAAGAGAAAGTTATCAATCAACAATGTTGTTACACTAAAAAACATGGTAACAGGTGTACTGATTTGTTTATGCCCATCTTTTTCCAAAAATGTTTTCAAGTATCTTGACTGTTAAATAGTAAACCAAAATAGTGCCTGGCACACAAATATTGGAATATCTCAAATATTTGAAGAGAAAAAGGTTAGAAGAAAGAAAAATGACAAAGGTAGGATTTATTTCAGCTCTGACAAAATTAGTATTCTTAACTATTAACTTACAAAAATAAACAAGTCTTTAAAGATTCCTCCTTGAACTACAGTAAGTGAATTGGTCCTGGAGGTAAATTTTTTTAAATTTTTATTGAAGGACAGTTGATTTACAATGTTGTGTTAGGTTCAGGTGTACAGCCAAGTGAATCAGTTGTACATATACATATATCTACTCTTTTTTTTTTTAAGATTCTTTTCCTACATAGGCCATAACAGAGTATTGAGTAGAGTTCCCTGTACTATACAGCAGGTTCTTATTAGTTATCTATTTTATATATAGTAGTGTGTATATTTCAGTCCCAACTGGAAGTCATTTTTTTTAATATTTCCAGAGTCAAAATTAGATCTAAACCACAAAAAGATTTTTGAAGATGTTCAAATATCTTCCTTGAAAATGAAAATATCTTTGAATTCTCAAGTTTCCAGGATCAATAGGATCTATAGATCTCTAAAGACTATGTGTAGCCAAATCTTCCTTTGAGATTACATATTAACTGAAAACATCTTTGTTAGAATATTTCTTTCATTTTTCTAGAATTATTGGTACACATGCTTTTATTTCTTACTACATAACTTTCTTACCAGGTTACTTGAGGCCTGGATGCCATGTAATTTTCATTTTTCTGTCCTCAGTACCTACCATTCTGTTTCACATCTGGGAGATAATCAATAAAATGCTTCTTAAACAAGTATATGTCTTATATCATCATAATGCATGTGTGGAAAAGGTCATTAAAACTTTCATAAGTGTTAAATATTGTCAAATACTAAGGCATACAGGGCAGTAGTGGTGAGAAATGACTGTTAATCAGTATGGGCTTCTTTTGGGGGTGATGAAAATATTGTAAAATTGAGAGTGTTGATGATTGCACAGCTTTGTGAATCTATTAAAAACCAGGGAAATGTACACTTTAAATGAGTGCACATTATAGTATGCAAATGATATCTCAGTAAACCTGTTAAAAATACAGTGAGCTCCATAATCACCATGTCAATTTTGATAATTTTTCTCCTATATATTCACGCTGATGTTGAAAATAATTGAGAAGAATCAGAACAGAAGAGGACATACGTGGAAATGGAATAGAATTACAGAGGGTGGAAGTTTTCACAGTTAGTAGTCAGAGTTCTGATTACAGAGGTGGTCAGTAAATGTGACCTCCTGGCTGCAGCCTTGCCGATCTTTATTTCTGTAGATATTCCTACATTTAGAAGCCCTGGAACACAAATATTGGAATATCTCAAATATTTGAAGAGAAAAAGGTTAGAAGAAAGAAAAATAACAAAGGTAGGATTTATTTATGCTGAGGAGATGAGGCACATTTTTCAAGATCCAAATAGGATCTAAATCTAAAAATTTATTTATCTAAATAAATAAATTTATTTATTTTAAGTTCTTCATTTAAACACCTGTATTCCCATTTTTTAAAAATGCTATGAGAGTTACTAAAGTTTATCATGAAAAGAGTTATGCTTCCCCTTTGATGCAAATAGAAACCATAAAGTCATAATTTTTGAATTCCAGACAGTAAAAATTTATAAATAGATTATGATTTAGCTTTCTAAAACAGATTTCAAAAAGCAAATCAAAGTCTTAAGACTTTGTTGCCACTGGCAAGTCAGTATCATTCCATGGATGGGATAAAATAATCACCAAGATAGCAAGCATGATTATTAAGCCAGGACATATTTTGCTATGTGAAGGTTTCCTGCAATACTGTTTGGAGAATAATAATGAATTTGGTATTAAACACACCATCTATTGTGGGTTTTCTCTGTCAAAGAAGATGCACAACAAAAGTGAATTCCCTGAAGTATGATGTTATCAGAGATGCTTTTAATTTTATCATTTATTCCTACTCCACAGGACAACAGACTTACACTGACTTACACTGGAAGGAAATGGGCAGATAAACGGCTGGTAAAAGGAAATACATGAGTTCAAACTTAAAAAAAAAAAACGTTTTCCTTTGGAAACCTCATCATTTAATTACACTAAGACTTCCTCAAAAGATTCATATTTCATCCACAGAAATTGAATTATAATCTACGTGGTCTCAAGAAGTGAAGTGTGCCAGGTGCTGCTATGAAAACTAGCTAGTCAATGGCAGTCCCACAGTTTTTCTTCAGGTTCTTTGTGGTTTCAAATGCCTACTTCTTGAGGCTCTGACTCAGAGATCTACATAATAATATAAAATTTACATCGTCCACCAGTCATCCTATTTAGATCTTGAAAAATGTGCCTCATCTCCTTAGCATAATAACTATTCATATGGATATGCAACACATGATCAGCTAATTCATTTCTCTTCACGCCCTCTTTCAGTCAGCCTCAAACTTAAATCTTCTTCTTGAATGCCTGGGAGAATCCTACACTCCATCAAGTCATTCTGGGTAATGTGTTGAGACCAAAGTGTGTATCATTACACACCTAACCTACCATAATGAGATTTAAAAAATATGGCACTTTTATTTTTTAAAAGAAGTACAAAAAATTGTATTCTGCTCGCTTTTTTAAAAATAATAATTTTGGCTTATCTTTACAATTTCACACTGTTATATGCCATATGAGAAGATTATTTCTTTATTTAGATGGCACCTATTCTAACAACAATCTGGATAAATTAAAATGTCCTTATGCAATTTCAATGATCATCTTATTTCACTCATCTCAAGAAACTATTCATCTCATACTAAGGGTAAAATATTAACTAGTTGATAATTGCTAGTTCTACATAGCCTTTTTCTTAGAATATTTCTTAATAAAGACTAACAGAAATCCCTTTATGATATTTATTGCAATTATTTAAAACTGTATTTTATAGACATTTCTAATACTGATAGTACTATTAAGTCCAGTGACCTGCAAAACTACTCTTCTGTGATCAAAACTACCTAGGTAGTACATAGGCATAAACAGACAACCAGATTTATTTATTGTTTGTATTATTATTACTTTTTTTTTTTTTTTTTTTTTTGCGGTACGCGGGCCTCTCACTATTGTGGCCTCTCCTGTTGTGGAGCACAGGCTCCAGACGCGCAGGCTCAACAGCCATGGCTTACAGGCCTAGCCACTCCGTGGCATGTGGGATCTTCCCGGACCAGGGCACGAACCTGTGGTCCCTGCATCGGCAGGCGGACTCTCAACCACTGTGCCACCAGGGAAGCCTGACAACCATATTTAGAATCATAAATTGATTGCTGTCTCTAAGCCCTAGTTCACCACTAGTGGGATCCATTATAAAAATCTCTTTCTAAGTAGTAGAAGAAATTCACAAGAGCTGAAGCAAGATTTTGTTTCTATCTTAATACTCTTCTGAGGACAAGGATCTTCCATCAATTCTTGTTAATATTTCTTTACATCTCCCAAACCCTCTTTGTGTTTCAGATGTAAATCCTCTATTTACTCTCCACCCAAATGTCTGGGATTACCTCTCATCTAGTTTAGATCCCTCTCTTTATCTGGACACCAACACCAAGTTTAGTGTTCTACAGCCCTAGTTTCCATTATGTTGAACTACTTTATTTTTTTGAAAATTTGACTTTCTTTCCTTGAGTCTCATTTGTGTTCTCCACTAAACAAGATCCATACATGGGCTGAAGAATATTCTTGAAGTTGTATGCAAAATTGTGAATATGTGCATGTATACTTTCCCTGTAGTGGTTCATTTTGGTGTCACAAACCACTGACAATCTGATTAAAGAAATAAATATCCTCTTCAGAAAAATAAATGCATATGTGTACCTGAATATGACATTTTGATCATTTTTATTTACTTAATAGCATTTTTTTACCACCAGATTACCTACTCAATATTTAGGAGTAAACCTTTTCAAAAGAATTTATCATGCCATGCTCTATTTAATCATTTTATCTGTCCAGAAAGAAGCTATGCCAAATAGGTAGAAAATACTTCATGGAAAAGCCTAGGAAACTACTTTTCAAAGCACCTCAATAAAACATATATTCAACAGGGCTGTTTTTGAGTACAGAACAGATCATGATTTCTAGACTTTCATGAAAACCCACAAATCCTAGATTACAACTAAATATTTCTGGTCCAAACAGCCTAGGCACTTCCATTTTGACTAGTAGGAAATTTAAAAGTTACCAAATTATTGACCAAAGTAGAAAATCATTAGATATTATTACCATGCAATCCTTAAATGAGTGATTTGTTTAAAAGTTTGAGTTACTTCAGGCTCAAATGATTCATTGTATTGTTATAATAATCATTTTAACACCTAAATGTCATGTATCAATAGATCATCTCTAATTTCACACAAACATCCTGAATATTTTTCAGACTTATCTTCATTACATTAAAAGTTATTTAAAAAGTATCATTAAATTCATTTCAAATAGCATTTATTTACCTCCAAATATGTATAAGTCATGGAAGTTGATAGATGGGGGAAGAGAATACTGTCTTTTCCCCCCTACAAGCTCATAACTGAAGAAAGATGAAATTTCATAAATGCTAAAAATGGCAATACCTATCTTAAGAATATGGGGAAAAAAGTTTAATTCCAAGTAGAAATAAGCTAAGAACATTTCAAAGAAAAGGTGGTATTTAAGTTAAAGATACATAAAACTCTGTTATGTAAGGAAAAGTGGTAAGGTCATCCCAGTTAGAGGAAATAGTTTATACAAAGGAATATAATTAGGAAAGCACGTGAATTGTGAAATTAGTAGTTTTGGGGAACTGGAATATAGCGGTGCATGTTCTAAAAGTATTATATAATATGAAACAAAGAAACAAAATAAATTGTCTTTGAACTGTGTCAAGTTTTGATTATCAGTGAGAATTTGCAACCAGTTAGGTAGTTTTCTATTATAACTGGTAGTTTTGTATCCCTTTTATAAATATTAAATGAAAACAATGAAAATTAATTGAAACTGCATCTCCTCTTCTATATACTTAACAGATTCTTATTCCCCCATTCCTGACAGAACTTCCTGAATAAGTTAGATTCAACAAGGTTGCTTCTTGCCTTATCAATGTTTTAAAATAAAATGAGTTACTTTAAAGGGTATTTTATCTACTCATTGAAAAACTTAAAAAGATATTCTTGAATCAAATCCTTTAAAATATTCCCTATTATTCATTATTTTATCTTAAAAAATAATTTATAAAAAATAAAGAGCTAGTGATACTGGCACTAAGGAGGGGACTTGAAGATGACCTCACACATTCTATTAGAAGACCTCAGAAGGGGCCTGTCATGCTGCTGACCCTTTTTTGGTTTTAAAGGACTAACAATTACCTTGAACTCTACTGTAGGGAGTAGAGTGAACAAATGATCTTAGTACCAACAAATTCAGTTTCAATTTTGACCAAAGACAAAGAGACTAAAAGAAGTTGTCTGTTCTTTTGTGGCCAACACTGTGTTTCAAGTTGAGACCATTAAATGAGTAATTTATCTTGGGTCAACTCTTTTGGGTTAGCACACTATACTTTGTGATACAAACTTGCTCCATTTCAAATCACATCAAACATAGATCTTTTAGTACAAAGTTCTATCTATGGGATAAGAGCAAAAGAAAGCATTCACATCTTAGTGTCAGTTCATACACTTGTTAAATATACCAGAGGTAATGCATTGATGACTTTATTTAGATTCTCTAATGGACTCAGGGAGCAATAAACATAAATGAACTAGAAGTAGGAAAAATATTAGCATAATGACAGATTAGACCTTAGGCAGACTAATGATATCATATATGAAAAAAATGAAAACTATCAGAGAACCAAAGTAATAATATATAATAGCCACAAAAAAAGAATCATATTAGCTAAAATGCTGAGATTAAAATTTCAGATTTTTTTTAAAACTCTCCTTTTCACTTCAAGCAAGTAATCACTGTGACATTGTATACATTTCTAATGAAAACAGATCAACATGTGCAGCCTTTTCTGTGAGTCATCTGACAGATCAGTTGGGGTCCATGCTCAGCTGGGAGGATGGAATGGTTGAGGCTCTCATCCTCCAGGAGGCTAGCCCAGGTTTCTTTGCATGGAAGTCTCAGGGTCCCCAGCAGCAAAGCAGAGAAAACCCCAATTTGCCAACTTTTTATGGGAAGAGCTACAAAATGTGTGGTTTTAAAAGAAATATCTATCTTAAAATTATTACATAATATGCTCAGGGCTATAAATTTTATATGGCAAATCTGGAAATAAATTCAAAGTTCCTGGTTAACATAATCTGTTATTTCCAAAAACAGATAGGAAAAAAATCTCATCATATTATCAACATTTTTTAAAGTAAACAGATTGTATTGATTGAACCATATCAGTATTAATTTCCTAACCAGATAAATAAATGTTATTAATTGAAAGATTGAAAATAAATGTTCTATTGCTCATTACACAATATAAATCAAGATACATTACATACAAACAAAATATACAAACAGCAAATAAAATGAGCATCAAATTAAATTAAAAAAAATGATTTTAGACATCATCTACACTGACTACCAACTTTTAAGCTAATCTTTAGGGAAAATCCAAAAGTAATGTTGAGTTAGCACTCTGAAGGTAAACCCACCTCAGTAATCCTGCCATTTATGTAAACGATAGCATCACTACATGCTTCCAGCTGGGTGAATATTGATGTCTTCTCCCAGAATTCTGAATCCCAGTGTATTTCTCAGAATTGGGAGATGGATGGCCTAGTGCTATGTGAAAGTAGCTGCCTGAAAATACAGTCCTGTGTGTGTATGTGATGTTCAGGTTTCTAATATAGTCAGAGACAAAGTTCCTGAATTATATCTTAAATGATCCCTTCTCCAGTGAAAGCATGTTGCAGCAATACAGCAGAAGTGAACTTGCAATATCGTTTAAAAAAAGGACTTGGAGATTTTTATAACATGCATACAACTAACTTTCAAACCGAATAAAACACTGCCAAAACAATCAAGAATGCTGAAGAGTTGGAGTGTAATATTCTTTAATTTTTATCTTTAGTGGCCCTCATGTTTTTGGTTGAATGACACTGACCTCTGAGACCTCTCTCCTTTCCCCTCCCCTCCCCCTCCTCTCCCCTCTCTCACAACTATCTTGTTCTTTCATACTCTGGGATACTGAGCAAAAGAAGGAAAGAAATGGTCACAACCTCTTCACTTTTTTTACAATAACTTTGTTAAAAAAATCATTTCTTGCTTGACAGAATTTCCCTATGGCATTGAACCACCTTCACATAGACATCTATAATTTTCTTCTGCTTGAAACAATCTCCCACATGCCATTCTTGTTAATGACTGAGATACCCCCTGATGGTGCTTAACATTTAATAGTGCTGGAGCTCCACATTTGCCCAAACAACCTTTTCCATTTACCTTACCTCAAAGGCCTTCCAATTTTTCTTCAGAGACAGAAATCCTTTAAGTCCATTGTATCCTTAGGCTACAAATTTACTGAGATTTAGGTTTCCAATAAGAGCGTTGAGATGAATGCCACCATCTCATTTATGAATCAATTTTTGCCTATCGGCTTTTTACTGTTATTACTTTTTATTTTATTTTGCACTCAAAGGAGAGAACCTCTATTATGTGTGTGTGTGTGTGGGTGTGTATACATACTCACATGTTTCATATGTTTACTAAACTGTTGAAAATTTAAAGAAAATGAAAGTCTATGCATATGAAAATTTCTAAATAAGCTCCTTGCCCTAAAATCTATCACACCTTGTCCTTCATTTCTATGTTCACAAGAGAAGGATATACAGGATAAAATTCCTGAGGACTGTATTTAAAACTGATTAAACAAGTTCTTTCCTTGAATATAATTCATGGAAACACAGTACAGCTGACAGCATAATATATTTTATATAATTGTATGGATTGGGGTTCTAATGCAGACAGTACCTTGAAATGATGAAATAACAGAGAAAAATCCTATTTTTTTTTCCAGGGAAATTACAAATCTATTGTTATAAGAACTTTTTTTTTAACTTTCCATTGTTTCACAAAGAAAGAACAGGAACAAAGATTTACTTTTAAATTACTTAATAATCAATACTTCTGAAAGGTTTCACAAACTTCTTTTTTGCTTTAGTTCTTTTTTAAATGTGGATGTTATATTAAATGTTCACTTTTACCTAAATCAAGAAATGGTGCTGTAGTGGTTGGCTATCGCAAACCAGTTCCAAAAATGTCTTGAATATGTTCTAATCTTTTTTTTTTTTTTTTTTTTTTTTTTTGGTACACAGGCCTCTCACTGCTGAGGCCTCTCCTGTTGCAGAGCACAGGCTCCGGATGCACAGGCTCAGTCGCCATGGCTCACAGGCTCAGCTGCTCTGTGGAATGTGGGATCTTCCTGGACCAGGGCACGAACCTGTGTCCCCTGCATTGGCAGGCGGACTCTCAACCACTGTGCCACCAGGGAAGCCCTGTCCTAATCTTTAAACCCAAGTAATTGAAGAATTACTGCATGACTTTAAACATAAAGATATAGTATGTATGTATCTACCTTCCTTCTAAATCTTACTGACATTTACAGATTAGGTAGAACCAGTATACTTGAAATAAAGCAATAAACTGACAAGTTCTGTCAATTATAACAAAATTGTAGGGTGAACTCACAAATGTTAAAAGATTAATGTTAAAGTAGCTGTATGGGATAGTCATGTAAGGATGGCATGATTGGAGAGGTAGTGTTCGACTGATCCCTAGGAGCTCAAAGATCCCTGGGTGTCCCTTGGGAGGTGGTCCTCATTGTGATGTGGTGCTGGGGTGGTTCTGAGGACGACTACAGGCTGGGCTCATTTTCGTTTCTCCTGTCTTCAACTACAGCAGCTGATTTATATTTCAAGTCATTCTGCACATGACTGAAAAGTTTTATAACTGAAGAAATTAAAAGTTTGAGAAGATATATATTATATATTGAATAACCTTACATCTGGGGAGATTATGTGACTACAGCAATTTCACACAGTTATTTAAGAAAGCAGAATCAAATATATTATGTCATGTCAAGAAATGATCTGCATGCCTTACAGACCAGTTAAAAGCAAAGTTTTATTGATTTTGTCCATATAAAAATGCCCAATCAAATGGGAAAGATAGGGAGAACTCTAAAAGAAAAATAAATTACCAATCATTTTTTATAGGTTCTATGTAAATTTGTTTTGTTGCTTAAGGTTTCTTATTTTTTTATACATTTATATACATAAGTTTATATTATTCAAACCAACAAACAAAACTGATTAACTTATATTCCATAGTGATTATTTAACCAACATGTGAAAATGTTCAAATTTGAGGGCTTAGATAAGAAATTCCTGAATTTTTCAAAAGTTAATATGATATTATCTCTAACCAATTTTCCAAAGATATACTTAAGAAAACATTAATGAAAAAGCATTTAGAAGTCCTAAAAACCTCTTGCCCCCAAAACTCCTAAGCATGGATTTTTTAAACCACAAAACTTCTAAATGTACAAAAATTTAAAATAATTCCATAGCTATTTTAAACCTCTTACTATCCTTGTTCTAAATATCAGAGAGAGGTGATGCATATAAGTAATCCAGCTTTCAGTACCATGAAATATCTGTGTAGATAGCAAGAGAAAAAAACAAGCAAAAAATATTCTCGAACTTAATTTTAAAAAGTTAATATAATAAACATGAGACAAAGTCTTTTTCAGGGTTATCTAAATTCATGTTAAATCATGCACTGGTTGACTATTTAACCAAGTGAAAATTAAATTCAGAGTATGAAATAATAAAGCTCTGGGGACAACAAATACACACACACTATTTAGCAGAGAATGAGGATCCCTTTAAGGAAATCTAAATCTAATATGACTCTACCATTTTCAGAAAATTACTGGAAATTGTCAATTGAAATACACAACTATTCAGTGAAAGCTATTCTCAGTGTTTGATTTTGTTATTTGCTGCACAGCCATAGTTTAGGTTGAAAACACTCTTTCTTAAAATTTACTTTTCCCACTCACACTCAACAGTGCCAAAGCTAAAACTAAAATTGGATGTATACTTCATTGTCTATCTCTCTAGACCAAAATATTGTATTTCCTTTACAAATAGCTCTATATATTGATTTATGTCCTTTTATTTATTTATTCTTTTTCATTAAATATAATAAAATGTATAATTTAATGTAAGGTTATATATTTTTTTAAATAGTATCAAAATTAATCCCAAAATATGTATTGGGTTCTGTCAAACCATGATTTAAAAAAATTCAAAACTACATTAACACTACAGGCAATTTTATATTTGACATTAAAAATAATGTGTACCGGGCTTCCCTGGTGGCACAGTGGTTGACAGTCCACCTGCCGATTCAGGGGACACAGGTTCGTGCCCCGGTCCAGGAAGATCCCACATGCCACGGAGTGACTGGGCCCGTGAGCCATGGCTGTTGAGCCTGCACGTCCGGAGCCTGTGCTCCACAATGGGAGAGGCCACAACACTGAGAGACCCTCGTACCGCCAAAAAAAAAAAAAAGTGTACCTCACTTGCTCTTTATCATCTCAGATTATAAGTTAATGTCAACCTATGATAATCAAACAAAATTTTGTTTTATATATTTATTTCAGGTAAAAATATTCTATAGAAATGTTGTATTAATGTCCCACAGGAGTCACTGTCATCAATCCATTATTCATTTATCTGTTCCCTAATTTATGATATTAGACTTTGTTTTTTTGTACTTAAAATAAGGCAACTGTCATATGTTGGTTTATCTGGCATATCATATACTTTATGCAGCTCTTGGCATGGCAATATTTTGCAGTAACATATTTGGCCTAAAATATTTTTCTTGTTTAGAAAATCAAGATTTTTATAATATGCATTTACCTTAAGATGAGTCATGTTAAAGAAATTGTATTATGAAAATTAAGCCAATATGAGTCAAAATTTTACCCACAGATAGTAACCATCTTAAAAGGAAAACAAAAAGCAAAAATCTCACTTTTGGAGTCTTGTCAAGTAGTTTGATCTATGACAATACAGAAAGAAGCCAAATTAAACAGAAATCAATTAGCATGTAACAAGTAATGATTAACTATCATCATTTAAGCTTCAAGGGAAGAAGAGCTGATGCAGACAGAATTACAATAGGCCTAGAACATATTTTAATTTTTAATTATGTAACAACAATGAATTTTGAATAAGGCCAAAAAAGAAGATCTGCAATGGTTATAGGCTGTATAATATTGAAACAGAATACAATTGTGGTGAGACAGTTATTTTAATGCAAAGTTTTAGAAGGTGAGACTCACAGTGGGAGGAAAACAAGATGATAATTTAAAATACGGAAGAAATAATATCTATATTATTTTCAACATTAAATAGTAACATTAAAAAAAACAAAGTATATTCTTATGACAATCTTGATAGAAAAATATGTACCGAAAATATGATAATGAAAAGAGAAAATTGAAAACATCTGCTGCTTATGTGAGAAGGTCAGCTATTTAACAAATTGTACATCATCCAGAGAGACTTTCAGACAGTATAAATTTGATGTGAGTCTCTTTTTAGCAGTATCTCTCAATACATGAAGTACAAATAATCATAAGATAGAGGCTTTATTATTATCCTGAATGAGATTGGACTAAACTCACCTTTACGGAAAGGCAAAATTCATGCTTTAAGGGTTTTTTTTTCTTTTTCTTTTTCTTTTTTTTTTTGGTGGTACACAGGCCTCTCACTGTTGTGGCCTCTCCCGTTGTAGAGCAAGGCTCCGTATGTGCAGGCTCAGCGGCCATGGCTCACGGGCCCAGCTGCTCCGTGGCATGTGGGATCTTCCCGGACCGGGGCACAAACCCGTGTCCCCTGCATCGGCAGGCAGACTCTCAACCACTGCACCACCAGGGAAGCCCCATGCTTTATGTTTGACAAGACACATAAAAGCAGGAAAAAAATTCAGTTAACTAGAATGTTAGGCATGAATCATTATGGTGAATCTAATGTACTTATCAACTCAGAGTTCAGTGTTGTTAAGCTTTTAATAAGAAAGAAAGTGAAACTGATTAAGACCCTGAAGGCCCTTCTGGGTTCAAAAGTCCCTCCATGTTCTGCTTCCTGTTGGTGGGAAAAAAAGGCTTAAGGCTCTTAGTCCTTCCCTAATTCCAAAGAGCAGGCTCAAGTAGTTAATGGGACAACAGACTCACAGGACTCCTAGTTCCTCCTGAAGGGGTATAAATCTGGTGCATATCCTTGAGTTGTTAAGCAGAAACTAAAACCCACCCCTACCCAGGTGGAGGATGGTGACTACACTTAAACCCCAGACTGGCTGGAGCCAGAAGGTTGAGTTTCCTAGAACATCACCCTGTTAACTCATCACCAACCAGTCAGAAGAATGTCACACACTCTGCAGCCTTCACCCCAAATTGTGCCTTTAAAAACTCTTCCCCAAAACCATTGGGGAATTCTGGTTTTTTGAGCACAAGGAATATTTCTTGGCCCTGCCAGAAATATTGCTCCAAACCAGAAGTTTAGGTTTGTTTGGCCTCACTGTGCATTGGGCCCTAGAACTTCGGTACAGCAAAAAAAGGTGAAGGAGAGAGGGATATGGGGAAATAAAAAAGAAGGAAGGAAGGAAGGAAGGAAGGATGGATGTAAAATATTCTATTTAATGCTTTCTTGACTCTTGACTCTTGCCTCATAGTTAATTGATTGATAGTTCAGAACTTTTCAGAAAGTAGTGCTATTAAAATACATCCATGTTTTAAGATATTAAAAGCAAAAGAAACTAACACTGAGTCTACACTGATATCAGAAACATAGATTACTTTTGAAAAATATAGTAATTTCCCTTTGTTTTCTGTAATTTTCTTCTTCCTCCTAAAGTCAAATGTAGGATATTCCAGGGAATTGAGGATTTTATATTGTCTTATTCCAGTTACATATATTCTTACTGTAACTGGTTTGTCTGAATTGTTTCTTATTTTATCTATCTTGGATGTTGTGAGAAAAATACAGCTTAATTTTCTATAATATCATTTAAGGGAAATGACTAAGAAAAGCTTCAAAAGAAATGGAACAAGGAGATAATGACAGGAATAAAAGAAGTTGATTACTGATGTTGATTATTGAAGGTTTAAGACTATTTTACATAAACATGCTTGCTTAGAAAATGACACACATGGGCTTCCCTGGTGACGCAGTGGTTGAGAGTCTGCCTGTCAATGCAGGGGACGCGGGTTCGTGCCCCGGTCCGGGAGGATCCCACATGCCACAGAGTGGCTGGGGCCGTGAGCCATGGCTGCTGAGCCTGTGTGTCCAGAGCCTGTGCTCCGCAATGGGAGAGGCCACAACAGTGAGAGGCCTGCGTACCACCAAAAAGAAAAGAAAAAAAAAAAAGAAAAAAGAAAATGACACACATGGACATATATAACAATTAATGTAATAGAGAAGACAAAGTAAAATGAGATAGAAAAAGTTAACATTTCAATGTTGTTGTTTTCCTATTATTTTACTACAAATTGAGCATTCTTTGTACACTTATTTTCCACTTTGCCTTAAAGTTAAAGGTGACAGCAGCAACAACAAAGTCCCAAGGAAAGATAATTTTGCTAGACTACAGTGGACCATGAATCCTCAAATCTACATCAACAGTTCTGAGATCTTATTTAAATTTGGAAATATTTATCAAGAGCTGTTAAAATTGCATGGTACATTTTTGGTATCTTGGTAAGAGTAGTGTTTATATACACCCAAAGTGTATATACATGTAGACTTGAGATAGAAGATCATCTTCCTTAAAGAATTCCTACTTGTCAGTGTAAAATATAATTTTAATGGTGTATTAACCAAGGCAGATTTTCATGTTGGTGTAGCAGAAAGGAATTCTTATGATACCCCTGGAACACAGAGAATGTAATAAGTTAATATATGAAATTATAAAAACAAATGCAAGAAAAGAGAATATGGGATAGAATTCTTAGGGTATATATTACTCCCCCAAAAATGTTTCTGATGTAGATCCCATGGTCTAAAACAATGAATAAAGATGGTACTATATTTGTAAGAGACATTGTTATATCAAGTCCATATTATTCTGCACATACAATTTAAACACTGAAGAAACGTTAAAATACATGGCAGTTTTCCTACAAGAGAAAATTATTTGGCGATGGTTACAGACCCAGAAAATTATTTTTCTAACACTCAAAAGCATTAGTCAATATTTTAATGTAAATAACTGTGGTTGGCATTCTTTTCAAGGGAAGGAGGGGAACATGTTTTTGTTTCTGTTTTTAATTCTAAATTTTCATTTGAAAAAAAGAGAGAAAATACTCTTTCCAAGGATGAAATGTACATGTAATTTGTTAAACTCTTGATGGGTAGCACCTTGGGAAGTCACTCATTTTTCCCTGGATATCTCTCCTGTACATGTGAGGTACACGTGTTAATAAACTTCCGTTATTCTCTTGATAACCTGTCTTTTATTATAGGGATCTCAGCCAAGAACTCAGAAACATAGAGAAACTTTTTTTCTTTCTCACATGAACTTTTAAAGTAATCCTCTTCTAAATAATACCAAATTATTCTATGTATCACTATACCACTCATCAGGGTTTGGAGCATGGTGGTATTAATGTTATTATTATATATAAAGTATTTTTATACAGCTTTTAATAATTTTTTTAAGGATAATGGTGTTTGGAGCAACAGATGGTATGACATAACTGAAGCAATTATGCTTTATTAATGTAACATACCAGTGGAACTACACAACATATCTACTTGAAAATAAGGCTTTGCTAAATTTAAGCTAATTTAGAAGTGATGCATCAAAGCAAATATTTTCTGAAGTCAGAATACTATGACTCAATGATCTATGATATGAGGGAAGATGAGACTGAACAGGAACAAGCCTTTCTGTCCCCCTTTTCTTGTAGGCAAGACTCCAGCCTCCATGGCCTTCCCTCAGTTCCAAAGGGCAGATTCAAACAGTTGTTAACCAAGGGAGAAGCAGAGAAGAAACCACTTGAGGAAAGATTAAAGGGACCAGAGAAGCTCATCAAGGTTAGGAGACCTACCACCTGAGAGGACAATAAAGGAGGGAAGGCCCTGCATAATAAACCCTAATCTTATCAGTAACCACACCCTTGAACCTTTGCCATAAAACTCCTCACCAAACTCCCCTGGGTTGGGACACATAGTTTTCGAGGTCAGAGCCCACTGCATTCCTCTTTGCCTGGCAAAACAGTAAAGCTTTTCTTTTCTGTTTCACCCAAAACTCTGTCTCCAAGATTCAATTAAGCACTGGTGTACAGAAGCTGAACTTTAGGCATCAAAGAGAGAAAAAAATATGCCTATAACTTTCTCAGGAGAACAATATTCTGCTTAACAAGTCAAAACATTTGAGCATAATCTTCTGAATCAAAGACAAGGATCCAAAAACTTCTGACCTTCATCCTCTGAAAAAACAACCAGCTGAAAATTTATATGAAAGCAATATGCAACTAACACTCCAATGTCTTACTTTAAGGAAAATAGATAAAGTTATTGGGGGAATACTGTTGATGAACACAGACTATAATTGGTTAAGATAAACAAAATTAAGGTAGCAATAGGAAGTTTTCGATTAAATAAGCAATTACTGTTTTGATAGCATAAGGACAAATGAAAATTTTAAATAAGAGGCTAATTCTCTCTAGAAAATAAGGGAAGAGATATCCCTCCCCTCCTTTTTCTTAGAACATTTACTTTATAAAACTTAAAACTGTAAGTACTTTTGAAACAGGAAGGAAGGGGTCAGGGCACAACCTTTGAAAGAAAGACATAGCCCAAGGACATGACATAAACTGATTAGAACCAAATGGGTCCAAGATGGCAGAGAAGTCGACTTCCACTAGACCTTGAGCCTCAGTATATGCTCACTGTAACACATCAGCAAGCTAAATGATACACCTACATGTGCCATGACAGTTCCAAGGCTAACCATAAGGATCAAAAAGTGGGCAATGGCCCAATTCCTGGGACTCCCCACCACTTCCTGAAATAGTTGGAATAATCCTCCCACTCATTAGCCTATGAAATTACCCACCTCTACAGAAACTGACAACCCCATACTCAGGGGCCTTTCTCACCTTCTGAGATGGATGACACTCTGTCTGTGGAGTGTGTTTCCCTCTAAATAAATCCACTTCTTACCTGTCACTTTGTCTCTCACTGAATGCTTTCTGCTATGAGACATCAAAAACCTGAACTTCATTAAGTCCTGAAACCAGGTGTATGATCTCAGTTGGAAGACTGTGGGTTTTGGCCAAGTTCAAGTCCCAATCTGAGTTTAGGCTGGATTTGAGTCCGGCACATGGGTTCAAGTCCCAACCTGAGGTACACAGTTTCACCTTCTCCTTTGTTTCACCTGTGTAAAGGCTTTTGAAAACCAGATAGGTTTTGGGACCCAGGAATGTCTTTCTCAGGAACCTGGGAGCCATTTCTTTGAAATGTAAATTTAAGTTTCAGTTCGCTTGGGAGGAGAATAACCTGCCTTCAATGTGTTGCAGAACTACCTCCAGTCATAAAGATAAGTTTGTTTTCCCTCTTGGTAAAGCCAATGAGTTAACACAAATGGTCACTCCAATTATCATGTAAAGTTACATTCTACTATGTGTGACAAATGGTGTTATCAAGTCCCCTTACTTGAGGACTGATTTTTGTTTATCTTGAAAACATGTGTGCAATAGGTGTCTGCTTAGCTGTATAAAGGGGAGAGTTTTCTTTCTGCTTGCAGTCTCTTAGCTGGTTGCCTAAGATGCTCTTTACATTCTGGTTTAATGCTTATTCAATATGAAAGTGTTGATCACATAAAGGCCAACATGGAGACAGACACCATCTTTGTTCTGGTGGCTTTCATCATCAGGGGGCTGCAGGTGGCCTGTGCTCAGAGACCTACTTCCAGAGAAATCTGTGTGAATGAGTGTTCAGAAGGCAGGGACTGTGGAAAAGGAAAAGAATGCATGGAGGATGGCTGTGGGCATATCTGCTCCTCACAGGCTAAAATAGAAATCTGTGTGGAGCACTGCCAAGGAAACTGAGACTGTGGGGCTGGATAACAAGGTATCAAGAAGGGATGTAGATGAGTCTGCTCTTCAGTCCAGGAACAAGATATCTGTGTGGAGGAATGCCAAGGACCCTGAGACTGCACTGTAGGGAGTTGGTGTGTCAACAACGGATGTGGCCACGTCTGCATACCCACCCAAAACCCAGGTTCCACACGCTGCAGAACTCAGAGGCGAAGAGTATAACTCACATCGCATCTCTGCCCATCTGCATTGTCATCAAAGGAGACTCCACTCAGCAGCATGATGTGCGTGTGGGGGTGGGGCACGTCCTCCTCCCCATCATCACACAGAGCTGCAGGGGCTGCCCTCAGAACTCGAAAGGTGGGCTTCCCTGGTGGCACAGTGGTTAAGAATGTGCCTGACAATTCAGGGGACACAGGTTCGAGCCCTGGTCTGGGAATATCCCACATGCCATGGAGCAACTAAGCCCGTGTACCACAACTACTGAGCCCACGTGCCACAAATACTGAAGCCCACGCACCTAAAGCCCGTGCTCTGCAACAAGAGAAGACACCGCCATGAGAAGCCCGCACACCGCAACGAAGAGTAGCTTACCCACCTCTCCGCAGCTAGAGAAAGCCCGTGTGAAGCAACGAAGACCCAAAGTAGCACCCGCCCCCCCCCCAAAAAAAACTCGCAAGGTGATTGGAGAGTCCTGGCATCAACTACCTGTTACTGTCAGGAGGAGGAAGTCAGGACCTGGTACAAAGAAAAGAAGGGGAAAGGAGTGGGAAAGTCGGGGGCACGAGACATTGTATACGAAGAAAAAGCACAAGCAGACATCTTAAGTGCCACCTCTGCATCTGCTCACACGCTCAGCCTCCAACTTCACTCCCCACTCTTCTCACCAGTGTCCTCTGCTCCTGCACACACCTGTATTCACCACGGTGACTTGCTGGGCATATAATGAATGCCCAATAATACCAATAATACAGAGTTCCTTTCATTTAAAGGAGAAGCATCCTTTAAAAAGAAAAGCTCTTGCATCAGTGGAATTTAAACTAACAACTCTTCTTAGAGATGAGGAAGCTTGAATCTCAGAGAGGGCATGACTTATCCAATGTCACACAGTGGTGACACTGAGGTTTAAGCCTGGGTGTATGGAGTTATAAGGAAGAATTCCTTTAAAAATAAAACTATCATGAATCCTTGAAAACAGAAAAAAAAAATAATGGAAGTGTTTTCCTTCTCTCCTACATTTGTGCAGAGGATTTCTGGGTTGGAAGATTTTGTTTTTAATTATAATTCCCTGACAATAGGAAAATTAATAAGAAACAAAAAGTTCAGGATATTTTCACCAGAGAGAAAATGTATGTCAACTTTTTATTATTAGTGGCATAAATTAGAATAAATTTAGGAACAATCATTGATAATCACATTTCTAAATACAATGAGCTAATCTCTAGGAATTATTCCTTTTTTGTGTAAAAATAAATAAATATAAATGCTGCAAAGTGTGTCAGGTTCTTCTCTCAGCACTTGAACTCTACTGTTAATAAAGTAAACAAAAAAGACTGTGACCTTGCAAGATAAAAGTAAAATTTGACATAATCCTCTAGCAGATTAGGATTTAAAAAAAATGCATTAAATTGGATAGTATATCAAATGCACAAGGTCACAGACTGAGCTGACAAACATTAAAAAAATAATTATTTTTAAGCAGTAAGAAAGTGCAATAATGTATTACCAAGAAAGCAAATATATATCGTATCCCCATGATTCAAAAGAAGGTCATATTGTTTTAATCCAATCTTGAAGATAACTAAGAAATGCAAAATTTAATTTCACATTGTGTAGAGGTTCCTTTTATTTCATACACATGAAAAAATGATTAATACTACATACCCACTTGTCCAGGTAGGAGAAAAAAAATTATACCAAGCCTTCATTAAATTTATCTACTCTCTGTTCCATTTCCCAACAAATGATTATTTAATTCATACATTAAGAAATTGAAATTTTCCATTTTTTTCTAGAAAAATTCTTGAATTTAAAAACTAAAATACAGAGATTAAGATGGTTATTTGTTTATGTCTATTTATACACAAGTATAAACATGTATATTCACACAATATGTAGTTTTATAGATGGATGCATATATGTATACCCACATATAAATTTGAGAGAGTTACATTATATTTTCATTTCTTCCATGTGTAAAATATATTGCTAGATATTTGCTATTTGCGATCTTTCTTTTAGGAATTTTACACATGACCACCTTAATTAAATGGATGAGACAAAGACTTTATAAGGATGTGAGAATAATGTTCTTTATCACAGGACCATGTTTTGTCTTAAGCAAAATATGTTATATGATTAAAAGATCAACAGAAATATTTCAATCTATGTGATAGAATTCTGATATATACTATTTAATAGTTCATTACTTTACCAGAAAAAAAATTTACTTTGATTAATTTTTTTCCAAGTAACCATTTTTATGAAACATGATTTTAAAAAGGTACATTTTAAAATGTAAGAGTGGAATTTGTAGTGTACTGAAACATAGCTATGCAAAAGAGACTAATTTTTTTGTGTTTTTTCTTTAAACTAAATGGAATATTACATGTAAAGGATATAAAGAAACAATACACAAGTTAACTTTATACTAAATGGAATATTAAATGTAAAGGATACATAAAGAAACAACAGACAAGTTGAGAGAATATTGTTCAAATACTGTAATGACTTATATTCAAGATTATGCTCAAAAAATTAATACATATTTATCTTTTTCAAACTAAATGGTGTATTTGAGCCAGAAAGGTTAAAAATGGCTCAGGGAACAACTATGCTAAGTAATGTTTTAGGGCCTTGATTTATGCAACAAGTTCAGTTTAATAATGAGCGAAACTGCTAATCAGTGCCCACAGATATTAGATAATAAATTCAACAGGGCCAAATGGATATTTGCAGCATAGCAACTACTGGCTTAATGATTTAATTAATTTAAACATGTAAAATTTTGTGCTTGCTTGTATTTGTTTAGCACGTGACACATTAATGGAGATTAAAAACAAGGGGTGTAATTCATAAATTTAAAATGTGTATTAGGGGAAAAGGGACAATTACCAGATCTTACATAAATGCCTCATAAGTACCACATCAGGAACTTGAGAGAATGAGTTCATATATTTGGCCTTGTAATTAGTTACCTTATATTGTTAAGTTGAAATAGCTTTGATTAGTACAGTGTATCTATAAAACTGCTCTAAAGGAAAGACAGTAATAATCAAAGGAACATATAATTAGGAGAGTGCTAGCTTTCCCGAGAGCTTCCCTGTTGCAACAATTACTTCAAGTGTACAATTTAAAATCATGTAATTTATTTTTCTCCTTACATCTAAGTGGAAACTTAGAATAGTTTCTTTTACAAAACCATAGTTTTGAATATTTTGAATATTTTAATGTTGAAGCTGTTTTAATATGTAGTGGTAATGCATGTTTTTTTCCATTTAGCATGATTTTCATTAACTGTCGATAACATAAATTGGGCTCTATATTTTACTACTTGATATAGTTATGAATTACAGTTGCAAGATCATCCCTTAAAAACAAAACCTTTTATTTTCCTCTCTAGGCATTCAATATGTATTTATTCTGATTGGGGAATTTTTTAAATTAAAAAAACCCCCAAATTTTAGACTCCCTATTCAGAAATATTTAAAACACTTAAGGTCTTAGTCTATCACTCAGTGGATTACTTTTATAGTGGTTGTCAACTACCAGAAGTTATTAAATGAAACATTAATATTGTGTTTATGTTTGCAACTGATTTTACTTCTTGAAAATATTTAATTACATTATACTTCATTAATTAACAATTTTTAAACCATGAACTATCATTTTACTTATTTTAATGTTATCAGTTTAATTATGTGAATGCTCTATATATATTAAAGAGGAAAAATGTCAGAAGCAAACTTTTAGTACTTCAATTTGTTCTGTGATAGATTTTTGTCCCTAATATAATTTTCTTAGCATTTTATTAAAGAGGGATTTCAGGATTGGGTTTAAATGTCAGTGTTTAACAATGATAAGCCATTTGATTTTTATAGTATTATGCTTGCAAATGCCCCATTACCTCATTTTAACATTTTTCAGATTGAGACCATATTTCATTTATATTTCCTTTCCCAGTTACATATAAACCCTCAGTAAATTTTAAATCAATAAAAGCACAAATGAATACAGTGGAATATGCATTCCAGTTATGGAATTAAACAGCTTTCCTAAATCTAACTACTTTCAATGAGTTTATTAGACCAATAGACAAAGAAAGAACTATTAAATACACTGTGCAGGCTTCCAAAATGATTTGGATTCCAGAATGTGTAACTCAAGTGTAAAGATTCATGATAAGAACCATGGCTTTAGAATTCATTGTGAGACAATTCAAAGACAAAATATTTGAGTACCACAGAGTCTACTGAGGAATTGTCTAGCAGTTTATATTACTGATTTTCAATTATGTTTTTTTCTAGGAAACAAAAAAAATCATATTTTATTCTGCTAATATTATTTCTGGTGGTTAGTTTTCTTATATTTCTAATAAGCTGACAAAAGATAAATAGAAACTTAAAGCACTTCAAGCAATTCTGTAATTTCATATTTTTCTTCTAACATTTTATGTAAGTACATGATAAAATACTTAATTGCCCTATACTAGCAATTAGGAGTTGGGCCTGCTTCATATTCTGCACAAGTAGAGCATTATATTGTCATATCTGTTTTGTGTTTTATTTTATGAACAGTAATAATGGATATTGGTACAGACATTGGCATTAGATTTTATGCCTGAACTCTTTCTTATGTGTTCAAGAAAACACATGTATAATAACACTTTAGACAAAAAAATTAAAAGTGTGTTTTTCAAAGGAAGCTAACTTTATACCACATTGTAATTTTTTTTTCTAGATCTATGCATTGAGACTGAAATTACACACAAGCCCCAGGGAGCACTCTAATTTACTTGAGAACACTTTACCTTAAGATTTTTTTTTTTCATGTTTCTTTTCTTAATTACTGTAACATTCCAAGGAGGGAGGGAGGGAGGGAGGGAAGGAAGGAGGGAAGAATGGAGAGAGTGTGAGGGAGAGAAAGAGAGAGAGAGACTATATAATTTCATTTCCAGTGGCTCTCATGACCAAATAAATCTTTCCCAGAGGCACAGCTGGGATTCATTTGTACACTTCTATGAAGTCATGTTATAAGAAAATATTGTTTTATATTTGCAGTGTCTTTTTAAACCAGGTTACAATATTTTATTCATGAAACATATATGTTGCATCACGGATCATATTATTTAGGTGATCATTCATGGTTGGGTCTAACGATCTCCAGATTTTATTCCCAACGGATATAAAGAATTTTGAGAGGTATTCCTTGCAAAAGATATTGGTGGCTTTTGTCTGTCTTTAAAAAATAAGTATTTAACTTTTCTCTGTGCCCTGTGCAGATCTTCTTAAAATGTATTTTAATACACAAACTCCCTCTTCAGGAGAATTTTTGCTAGAGAATGACACTGGCTATTTCCATATAGTACAAGTGCAATTAACTTAGTTAATTTAATTATTTCAAACATTAAAAACAGATATTAGTTTCACTGTAATTGCCTTAATTGTGACAGTGAATCCTCTCTCATGACTCTGTCATCATTAGTGTCACAATAAAATCAAGTCAAATACTTTAACATATGGAGCACATTATTTGTATTGATATTTTCTTAAAAGGTTGTTTTGCCAGATAGAAATATTCTAAGTGCATACTCAAGAAAATAAGTCATAGGCATTCAAGAAGGGAAAGCAGAGTTAAAAAGTTTAAGACTAATGCTTATTTCGGTGCTAGTTATGACTATGCACAGACTGACTATTAAACATGTAGAAATCCAATAGAGTTTAGTTAATTTATAGTTAGCTGCCTTTTAACTTGGAGAATGTGGCTGTGATAACCATAAAGTGGCCCTAAATTTTTCATTTAAAGTTAATTTGAATTTTCCTTGGATGTATTCAATTTCATCTTTCCAAAATTCTGAATATCCTCGCTTATACTATCAGAGAGATTTCTTCCACCTACAAAGTATAGTGATAGTTTAGTCATTAAAAATTATTTCAGGGTATTTAATGTACTTTGAAGAAATCCTATAGAAATATTTGACTGAATATGCATTTACAAGTTATACACTGAAATTCATTCATTGAGCATTAAAAGAATATTTGAGTTTTAATTCATGTATTTTCATTATTATAAACAGGCCCCTTTTTACCTCTTTTATATTCCATGTTCAGATTGTGACACTTATTCATAAGTCTAAGGGTTCAAATAAAATGTGGTATGTGACAACTATCTTTGAAGAGTTTTATATTTTTATTGCTTACAGAATTTCTCACATTATTTGACTTCGTTATTGATGTAGGCAGTTCAAAATCAATCAAAAGATACATGATAATACCATACAAATCATAAGTACAAGTACATAAAATCATAATATATGTGTGTTCAATTAAACATAGGTGTGGTCTTTTATTCTACTGATTTTCTTTGGTGATTGTTTTTTTAATTAGACATGGCTATAACTATGCATTTCTTTGTCATTTGTGATAGATATTTTGACTCCTTTTTATAAATATAAATACTGCTTTTTATAATATAATTTATATTTTAGATTGTCAAATTTATATTCCAAGATATAGCTCCTCAAAATGAGCACTCAACCTTGGTCTGTTCTTCCTCACTCTCGGACTTCCCCCTTCTCTGGCACTTTGTTATTTTATGCTTTCTTTGACTCTGTCAGCAACTACAGTTCAGAGTTCTTCTGCGTGCTTCAAAGGGAGAGATTCTTTTCCAGGTTGAAATATATGTTTTTCCAATGCACCTGACTCAACATATGATTTTTCATACTGTAATATTTCTTTGTAGAATATTCTAAAAATAATTTAAATGTATATATAGATAAACAGTTACATATGTGCACATTTATTTTCATCAATTCATTGTGATGATGGGACAAATAATTATTTTTATTTGACATATTTTTTTCTGTTACCTAAATGTAAAAAAAGAAATCTCTATGATTTAAGGTAAATTACTATCTATTACTAATTATACCCTTATTTCCATCCAGAATTAGCATAGCTCTCCTAATTAATATAAATCTAAAGCAGTGTTAATGACCAGATGGGTAATTAATTTATTTTAACATGGTTACCAAAACCCATTAACCTGGCATTAAAAAGTAATTAAAAAACTATTAACAAGGGCTGTTTTCCTCAATAAGAAATAAAAATAGGCAATATAAAATTAAACTATATGGAAAAATAGAGTAAATGATAAATTCCTCTCAAACCCATCATTCAATGGAAACATACTAGCTATATGTTTTTCAAGTATAGTGGTTTTCTATGCACATTTTTTTCAAAGATATCTCTGCTGGTGAAGCAACAATTGCATCGCTTTCCATAGTATCTTCTCTTGATTTAATACTTGCTTCTAAGTAGGGCTCTAAAGTTCCAAGTAGATGAGGTAGTCATATACTTATAAAACCATGACATTTACTAGGTTTCTGGGATTTGGGAGAAAGTGAGGCATTCAGAATCCTTGAGCTCTAAAGTATATTTCAAGATACTATTATCTCTGAAATCTCCTATATTAATGCAATAATATTAATTACTGGAATATTCATGGCATATCAGATATACCTTCAATGCAAATTTACCAAAACTAGTGCACACACACATATATATGAACTGGAGTGGTTTGTCAATTCTTTTTTAATGTTTTAAAAATATTTGAGCAAATGTTTAACCAAAATAATATTTGTACCAGAACTGACCCATGTTATGCTATTCCAGGACAAAGTCACTGAAATTATAGAGAAGCTGCATTTTGGTAATAATGAAAATCAAAAAGTAATATACATGTAACTCTTGTATGTGTTTCCTATGGAGGACCCCTTGTATGTGTTTCCTATGATATTTTACAGTGTTGAATACAAAGGTTAAGAATTAAAGTTCTGAAAGGAAAGACACAAAAGAAAAAGACAAAGGAGAAAACACCAAAGGATGATACACGACTTTTACAAACAGCTTTTACCAATATTGAACTGTAGGCTTAATAATAAACCCTCATCTATATTTAAAAGTTATTGTCTCCTTGGCTCCTGTTCTGTCCTGTTCAGCCTTCAGCTAAACAGTAAATGAAGTGTCCACATGACAGACTATTCAGAAGAACTGGCTCTCTGATTATTTATTTAACAGTTTTATTTATTTATCAGTTTTGCCAGATGAATAAGCATGTTTTCCATACATTATCTTAATAGATTTAATGATGTAAAAACAATACTATACAATGTCATGTGTGGCTCAAATTGATGTCAGTTTTTCTTCTGTAATACCCAGTGTTGGATAGAGGTATTCATTTATCATGTGCTAGTGCCATTTTTTTTTCCAAGAGTAACATTGGCTGAGTTCACTTTTTCAAGTACAATTCATTATTCTGGATAACAGGGGCATCCACCTCCTTGAGGGTCTGCCAAGATTTGTAGTATTTAAAATGCAGTTTGGGAGAGTGAAAAGAAAATCAGAGGGATGCCATCAGCATTCATGCAACTCTTCAAGCTGCAGGCAGCTCTTTCATCTGTGAATGGTCCTTGGGATTAGAGTTTGCAGAGGAACAAAACTCACCCACACACTTATTTTTCCCACACAAAATTAGAATTAGGAGGACAGGCAGTGGGAACAAATAGCTGGTTCTTTGCCTCTGGCACAGAGGGTCACTGCAATATTTTTCGTGTGTCTCTCAGTGGTAAGAAAAATGTATACATTTTCCTCCTGAATATATGCTAAATACATAATATGAGTATAACTGCAGTAAACACTTTTCATATTCATTCATCCATTTCATCAACATATATTTATAGAGTATTTCTTGTGTGGTAGGCACTGGAGATACAACACTGGACACAACTTCTCACAGAGCTTTCCTTCTAACTGGGGAAACTACTAAATACATTAGATGGCAACAACTGCTTGGCAAAATCTGCTGAAGGGAACAGTATTGGAATTCTGGAATAAAACCCACTTGCTTCTTAGTAATAGCAGATGAATTAGTAGGTCTTCTTTCTGCTCTCATTGTAATGGTGGCCCAGATCTGTGTGCAATATCATCAATAATTAATCATAGCAAGGCATAACTAATATTTTCCATAGGTATAAGGTTGCCAGATAAAATATAGAATACCCGGTTAAATTTGAATTTCAGAAAAACATAAACATTCCTTTAGTATGGGTATGTCCCAGATCACTCATGATACACATAAAAAAAATTATTCATCATTTATCTGAAATTCAAATTTAACTGGATCCTGTATTTTATTTGCAACCTAACTAGGTGGCATTTTTTTTTTTAAGTAGGCCATCCTAGCCTAAATAGCAGCTTTTATGTGAAGCTTGAAAATTCATATAAAAATTATCTAAACATTGCTTAAACAAAAGTTACAAGGAAATGAGAGCCATTGTATTAATGCTTCTGCACATTACATTAAAATCAGTTGTTAAACTAAAATTGTGGTGGTTCTTTTGTGTCGTGTGATGTGAAAGTCAAAATCCTCTAGCTAATGACTAATCTGAGATTGCAGATCCTACTCACAGTCAAAAGGGTTCAGAATTGACTAGTTTTCAATGGATCTGTTAAAACACTAAATGTCCTCACTGAAAAACTATTAGATTAATTTTAAAATATTTAGATTAAAAGTAAAATATTAGCTAAGAGTGTCTTGATGAGGCAGTTAATTTAGTAGTTGAAAGTTAAAGACCCTATCCTCTACTCATCAGCATTGTGACCTTGAAACAATAATTCATGAATATAAGTCTGTTTGTTTGTTTTGTATCGGAAACTGACACTTAACTTGTAAGGTTGCATTGAGGATAGAATGATTTCAGCCAGGGAAAGAATGTATCTCCATTGCCTAGCATATTCTATGTACTCAATAAATGGCAAATATTGTTATTAAAGTTCATACTGTGTTACAAATTATGTAGTGTCTCCTACTTTTCTTTCATTAAACATGTGGTAGCAATTACAGTTCTTAGAGGTAAAAAAATATGAACTATTCATAGTAGAGGCAAAATAAAGCCTCCTCAGGCATAAAATACTGCATTTTACCAAAGTTAGTCCTAATTTCTGTGCTGTCCTAACTAATTATGTTAGTTACATAAAGACACTGGATCAATATCTTATATTCCTATAGATCAGTGTTCTCATAGTACTAATAAATCAGTCTCAACATGTATGTGATTCAGTTAATTATGGGCAAAGAATTCCAAGCTCTAAACATCTTCTAAAAGGAATACAATACAGATTGCTGGCTACTGTAAAGTAGTAAATTTTTCGAACTAGTATATGCCTAAGAAATAATCAAAATGACTGAGGAAATTTTCCAGTAAAGGAATTGGTCATTTGTGAGGCTATTTAATAATTTATTTAATTATTATTATGTGACTACATATTTTATATATAATCATCTTTTTCATAGAAAGCATGAATATATTGAGCATTACCTAAGTAGAAAAAAGTAAATAAAATGTAGCAAATTTTTAAGTCCTTCTTCAAACATCCTGCAATGTAGTAAGCATTCAGAAAAATTTTCCAGAAGTCTGAATAAATAAATGAAAAAATGAAAATTTTAGAATAAATGAAATAATTTTTTAAATAAATAAAAATGTTTGAATGAGAGAGTGAATCAATAAATGGAGTGTACAAAGAAGAAATTTGCTACTTTGGGAAGAATTTGAGTCAGAAGGTATTTCATAGCTGCATGTTTTTTGACATATTTGTCCTTTAAAACACAAGATAGACAGGTAGAGATAGAGTTACATATAAAAGCTGATAAAGATCTTTCAGTATATAATTATTAGAGAAACACAAGTCAAAACTACAATAAGGTATCATCACACACCAGTTAGAATGGGCATCATCAGAAAATCTACAAGCAACAAATGCTGGAGAGGGTGTGGAGAAAAGGGAACCCTCTTGCACTGTTGGTGGGAATGTAAATTGATACAGCCACTATGGAGAACAATATGCAGGTTCTTTAAAAAACTAAAAATAGAGTTACCATATGATCCAGCAATCCCACTACTGGGCATATACCCAGAGAAAACCATAATTCAAAAAGGCACATGCACCCCAATGTTCATTGCAGCACTATTTACAATAGCCAGGTCATGGAAGCAACCTAAATGCCCATCCACAGACAAATGGATAAAGAAGATGTGGTACATATATACAATGGAATATTACTCAGCCATAAAAAAGGAATGAAATTGGGTCATTTGTAGAGACGTGGATGGGTCTAGAGACTGTCATACAGAATGAGGTAAGTCAGATAGAGAAAAACAAATATCATATATTAATGCATATATGTGGAACCTAGAAAAATGGTACAGATGAACCAGTTTGCAGGGCAGAAATAGAGACACAGATGTAAAGAACAAACATATGGACACCAATGGGGGAAAGTGCTGGGGGGAAGCATGGTGGTGTGATGAATTGGGAGATTGGGATTGACATATATACACTAATATGTATAAAATGGATAACTAATAAGAACCTGTTATATATAAAAAAATCAGTATAACTACAAGTTAGATGTCTATGATACTGATTATAAAGAGTTTATAGAGTATCATTAGGTTTAAGATTAAACTTTTAATACATTGTGTAATTTCCATAAGCTGCTCTTATTGCCTGGGGAAACATTCTAATGGATAAAACTTCAAGGAGACCATACCGATTTTTAAATAATTATAAAGTTCTACATATTTATGACCACACACATTTCATCTGAATAAACACTGCAAGAAAAATAAAACAACAAAATTTAGTATTAAAAATGTATCTTCATTTTGCTTTACTGGTACAAAGAGGCAGCATTATAGTTAATGTTTTGTTCCAGTTGCTTGGAATAAAAGGACAAGTCACATCATTCACTCAAACCTCCAATTCCCCAAACTAATAGTGCTAGGAAAGAGGCGAGGGGAATAGACAGAGTTTGAACTTCACCCTAAAGGCTAATAGAAGACAGTTCTGTCAAACTCCTCCAAGCAGGGGATACCCTGAGCTACACTCAGGCCCAGAATCAAACTGAGGACTCTTTAGGCGTTTTGCTCCATCTGACCTGCCCATCATTATAGTACAAAACAGGAAGTAACCATGCCTAAAATAGTTGGGAAATAGATTTAAAATATTTTGGATCAAAATCGGTATCTTGAATTGTGAGATAAGGAAAATGTAACTGTCAATAAAGAAAACATAAAGGAGAGGATCTCTATGGAATATAACCTTGAATTTTAGCAAAAGAATTGGCTAAGGGACCTCTTAAGGTCTCTTTTACTCTGCCTTATATTCCATGGAGACCCCAGCTTGGTGTGTCCTATGTGAGATCTCTGAGTGTGTGTCAGCACAGCTGTGAGTCTGTGATGAGCTGTGGAGGGTGAGCACACATTGTAGCTAATAACAGAGAGGAAGGGGATGCTTAGCCATGGAGAAAAGAAACACTGTAATCCAGGTACCCATGTAATTCAGTAAAAATGAAAAAGTCAATGCCACTTACCAGGCTCTCTAACTGCAAATCAGTACTGTCTGCCTGCAGTTCATTTGAGGCCAAATAAACAAGCAATTTAGAGATATAAGGAAAATAGAAAAACACGCCAAGTGAAATAGAAAACTTGATTTTTATATCAAGTGTTTTGAGTACAATATATAAATTAAATTGCTACAAATAAAATATATATTTTTGTTAACTTAAAAAATTATGTATCATAAAAGTGGATGTTGTATTTTGTCATATCTTGACAGCAATTTTATTTCACAGTTTACTATTTCTATAACTCATATGTCTATTAGTGTAACATGAATCAGTAATTTATGAATGTTTACCACATAAAGATAAACATAATAGAAAACAGTGGTGGATTTTTAGTTCTAAAGACTCTTTATGAAACTCTATACTTTTTTTTTTTTTTTTTTTTTTTTGCGGTACGCGGGCCTCTCACTGCTGTGGCCTCTCCCGTTGCGGAGCACAGGCTCCGGACGCGCAGGCTCAGCGGCCATGGCTCATGGGCCCAGCCGCTCCACGGCATGTGGGATCCTCCCGGACCGGAGCACAAACCCGCGTCCCCTGCATCAGCAGGCGGACTCTCAACCACTGCACCACCAGGGAAGCCCGAAACTCTATACTTTCTACATACATTTGGCAGATTATTTTGAAGAGCTGACCATTTGAGAATTTTAAAGCTCTTTATTCAATACCACCTAAACTATTATAAACATGCATATTGCCTTTCCTCTGATTTCATATTGAAAAAAGTCATTACAAATAATGATATTTGAGAACTAGAAAGTAAATAAAAATGTCAGGAACAGTCGAAATACATTCCCCTATGTTCTTCAAAGCACGTTAGTACGTCATTCATGGAAATATCCCACAGGTTTTTCCTCATTTACTTACTCCAATTGTCTCTTCAGTTTATCAACTCAAGTTTGATTAGAAGCATCACACTGGAAGGAAGATGTGAGGACACTGATACAGTGCAGAGAGATAGCATTTCTTACTTAATAGCAGCAATACTGACATTTTTGAGCTCTTATTATCTTCCAGACCGTATTCAGGACACTCTGCTTATATCATTTCTAATATTTCTAACATCCTCTATTTAAGATAATTATATTATTATTATAATGAAACAGCACACATGTGAGAGAGAGAGATAGAGAAAGAGAGATTGAGAGAGGAGACACTGAGAGTTCACAACATGACTAGAAATTACAGGGTCAGTGTCAACCTTGATTTGCCTTATTCTGAAGCAGGTGTTCCCAGGGTCCTGCACATCATAAAACACCTTCATACCTTCTGTACCTTTTTTGGATAATGAAAGAACTAAATATCTAAAGCCTTCTGACTGTGCTAGCATCACGTAAAATGGATAGACTATAGGCTAATTTCCCTTCCTCCTTTCTTTTTTTTTTTTTTTTTTTTTTTTTTTTTTTGCGGTATGCGGGCCTCTCACTGTTGTGGCCTCCCCCGTTGCGGAGCACAGGCTCCGGACTCGCAGGCTCAGCGGCCATGGCTCACGGGCCCAGCCGCTCCGCGGCATATGGGATCCTCCCAGACCGGGGCACGAACCCGTATCCCCTGCATCGGCAGGCGGACTCTCAACCACTTGCGCCACCAGGGAGGCCCTCCCTTCCCCCTTTCTTAAGCTACTTGCCGCTTAGGTCAGGATTTTACTGCATGTGGAATATTGGTATTTCTGGCTCGAAATACCTGAACTTCTTATTTTAAATCATAACCTTTTACTGTACAATAGTTTTGACTTAGGAGAGATTACTGAAGAGTTACTGTGAGATATTCTATAGCTATTTCTTAAGGAGGTTAAACCAGAACTCAGCATCCTCTTCTGAATGAAGATACCTCTTTGACTTTATTTAAATATATATTTCCTTAATAAAAAGAGGCCTTGAGGAAATATTCCAATGAGGCATCACTCTTCCTATGATAGGATGCTACCTTTCCTAAGCCTGGGCTTGTTGTTTTGTGGGACCCCTACATCTATTTTTGTCCCTAGACATAGTTTCACAATTGTCATTTGGTTTAGTCTAAAACTGCATCTTTAAAAATATAAAATGCAATCTACTCTCTTCCTTGACTAAAGCAACTTTTTTTTTTTTCATTCATGGAATATTTTAAAAGCTGGTTCAAGTTTTCTTATTCTATTCTTAATGTGAAAGGGTTTTTCATTTGAATGCTCAGGAATGATAAAATACCAGTTCATGTCAAAACACAAAAACATGGGGGAAAAAAAAAATCAGTGAAACCAGTGCCTGCAGTTAGGAAGTTTATGGTTTAATTCTTTCCTTCTAATGAACATTTAAATCAAAATTGTTATTATGTTATTTTTAACTGTGCTTTTAATTTGCAGAGATTAGCTGGCAAATTTGCCCAAAGTACAGTATATTGCCTGTTTGCAGATCTGACTGAGAGCTGGGTTATTACTAATTGCAAAGAAATAAAGAGTTTTCTGGCCAATTAGTAGGAATAAATCTGTAAAGGTTCAAAATTCAAGTGAAGATCAGGAATCTGGAACATAATAAGATTTTCATTAATATCCCTTATATATAACTAAATGTTACCAGTTAAACCTACTTGTGGATGCTTGGAGTGATCCTATAGAAACACCAAATTCTCTCCATTCAATAGCTTTTTTAGGGGCTTCCCTGGTGGTGCAGTGGTTGAGAGTCCACCTGCCGATGCAGGGGACGGGGGTTCGTGCCCCGGTCTGGGGGATCCCATATGCCGCGGAGCGGCTGGACCCGTGGGCAGTGACCACTGAGCCTGCGTGTCTGGAGCCTGCGTGTCTGGAGCCTGTGCTCCGCAGTGGGAGAGGCCACGGCAGTGGGAGGTCTGAGTACTGCAAAAAAAAATAAATAAATAAAAATAAAAAAGCTTTTTTAGACTTAATCTATGTAACATTTCAAACAACTGGTGCTAAGTCACACATTTTAAAAACAAGATTTGACTGTGTATGTAAGAAAGGTGAAATACAGAGCTAAGATATTATTTTGATGATTCAAGATTCACTAAAAAAGCAACACCTACCTTTCCTCAACTAGCCAGGAAGAAACTGGAATTTAGATAGGATGAGTCTCATGCATCTTTACTTGTGTATTAATTATGAGGACAGAACTGAAGCCAAAGAGTTTGCTTAGGTAACTGCTTAGTGTGACTTAATTCTTCCAATAATACTAACATAATTGAAGACTTAACTGTGAACCAAGAACTGTGCTGAGTTACATGTGTTAACCCGCAATCTGTACAAGTCTATGAGATAAAAGTCTTATGCTCATCCCATGCTGCAGACAAGGCCACTGGGCCAGAGCAACCTGCCTAAAGTCATGCAGCTTGGCAAATGGAAGAGGCATGATTTGTACGCAGTCTAATGGCACTCCACACATTTCCTCTCAGCGTCGTACTTGAGAGGTCTTAAAAATATATTTGTATATTCTAGGTGGATATCTTTACTAAGATATGCAACCAAAGCCTTAAAATTCCAGAAACAAATTGAATCTCTGTCTCTCCCCTTCTCCCCCCCTCACTCCCTCTCCCTATCTCTATCTTCCCCTGCCTTCCACCCATGTTGGCATAGTTTCCCTTGGAAGCCGTCAGATCCTAAAAAAACATAGATTAGATTCTGAAGGCAAAGAAAGTATATAAAAGTCAGTGAGGGCTTCCCTGGTGGTGCAGTGGTTGAGAGTCCACCTGCTGATGCGGGGGACACGGGTTCGTGACCCGGTCCAGGAGAACCCCACATGCTGCAGAGCCTGAGCGTCCGGAGCCTGTGCTCCCGCTGAAAAGTCAGTGAACACATAAAGAACCCTAAAATATGATATATCAAACAGACCATTAAACAAACAAAATAAAATCATGAATCAAAAACTTTAACCAGGGCTTCCCTGGTGGCGCAGTGGTTGAGAGCCCGCCTGCCAATGCAGGGGACACGGGTTCGTGCCCTGGTCCAGGAAGATCCCACATGCCATGGAGCGGCTGGGCCCGTGAGCCATGGTTCTTGGGCCTGCGTGTCTGGAGCCTGTGCTCCTCAACGGGAGAGGCCACAACAGTGAGAGGCCCGCGTACTGAAAAAAACAAACAAGCAAACAAACAAACAAACAAAAACTTTAACCAGAATTTCTCTGTTTGCAACAATCAGGAAAAGACCAACATAAAAGTCATCATTCAATGGTGGAGTAATGCATTTACATTGTTGAGTATAAGCACAAACTGAACTTCTAACGTTGTGACTCTTTTCTGGACATAGAAATATACTACGAACTGATGATTTTTTAAAGTAAAGAAATGATGTCTCTACCTGGGGCAGTATCACAGAACTAACTCTAACAAAAGGTTGACTAATCCCTGCTCTGAATTTTAATTGTAATAAAATGTATGCCATAAGTAGACCTCCTCATAATATTTAAATTATATTATTTAATTCATTTATTACTAATTTATTAAAGCATATTTTAGGGTAGCGTTGCCTGATTTAGAAAAAATAAAATACAGGATGGTTGCTTAAATTTGAATCTCAGATGAACAATGAATAATTTATCAGTCTAAGTATGTCCCAAATATTGCAAGAAACTGCAATATTGCAATATTTGGGACATACTTAGAAAAAAAATATTGTTTATATGAAATTCAAATTTAACTGGCTATCTTTTATTATATCTGGCAACTTTAGAGTTATTAAAGTCTGGGCATCCATGTATTTGTCAGTCACACTAATCTGAATAATTCTCAATCCACTGACAGAAACGTGTGTCAAAATAGTGTTAAGGTTAATTTGGGACATTTGAGACAAGTATCTGTGGTTTCTCCAAAATTTTCAAATTATTTTAAAACTCTAGACAATTTATTTCTCTTATTTATTTTTCTATATCAATATAAAATAAAATATATTAGTTTGCATTTGAGTATAGATCTTTTATAATTAGTAATTTATTTCCATGTTTTTCTTATGACATGGCTTTAGAATACTTCTAAAGGACTTCCGTGGTGGAGGAGTGGTTAAGAATACACCTACCAATGCAGGGGACACGGGTTCGATCCCTGGTCAACGAAGATCCCATGTGCTGTGGAGCAACTAAGACCGTGTGCCACAACTACTGAGCCTGCAAGCCACAAGTACTGAGCCCGCATGCCACAACTACTGAAGCCCACATGCCTGGACCCCGTGCTCCACAACAAAAGCCACTGCAATGAGAAGCCTGCGCACTTCCATGAAGAGTAGCCCCCACTCACTGCAACTAGAGAAAGCCCTCGCGCAGCTACAAAGACCCAATGCAGCCAAAAATAGAATAAAATTTAAAAATAATAATAATAATAAAGAATACTTCTAAGAGTTACTGAAATCAGTAAGCTCCTTATTTTTAGATACAGCTACTGATTTGCTTATCCATTTATCACTTTTAACACTCTCAAATGATTATAAACACTGATATACAAAGAATATTTTTTTCCTTTAAGGCAGACCACATATCAGGGTAAATTAATGCCGTTCCTCTTTACCCACCCTTAGCAGAATGAATCACATGGCAGCAGGCAGCTATGGAAATGAAATTCTTCGCAGCACACCAATGAAAGTTGACATTACCCTTCCTTTACACTAGGAGGCATATTGTTCCTACAGATTTTTCTACTATGACACTGAACATACTATTCAGTGAGAAATTCGACAAGCTCAAATGCAACTGAATATTACTAACTACTTTTAGATATTCATGATAAACAAGTACTCAAACCTAATTATTTTTGAGATTAAAGTCATACTTGAAATTGATGAGATCTAAAACTTACTAGCAGAGAAAGCTTGTGTTCCTGTTGATTTTACAGCCATCTTTTAACCACATTAAGTAATAAAAGATAAAGTCATTTCATTGCAATTCTCTTAAAAATAAAATAGTAATGAAACAAAAAGTGTATTCTGAATAATTAATATTATAATAAATACTTTAAAATCATAAAGTGAACATAATTTATTTAAAGTGAAATAATGAATATACTGGAGTATAAATATGCTTTACTATATAAGTTTTTATCAGTCTTTAACAAATTGTGGTGTTTTGGAACTGCCCATCAGACATGATAAGTATGAAAAAAGTCACATGAAAAGAATTTAAAATATAAAGTATTCAGAATTTGAAACACATTTTTAGAATATTTTTCTTCTAAGGTATAACAAAGATTTTGCATTTCAAAATTCTCCATGGTAATTTTGAACACTTGACTGGAAACTTTTGCTAAATGTTTTGATTCTTCTACATATTTTCACTGTTTATTGATAATAATAACAATACAAAAATAATGATACCTGTAAACCAAGCCTGCAATATGTGACAACAGTCCTGTGGACCCAGGGTCAATGAGTCAGATAAAAGTTTATTCTAAATCCACAGTCTGTGTTCTTAATCACAACTCCACAATGTCTCCCAAAAAAAGCCAACACTGACTATGTATAGGACTCAAACCTCCCCCAAACTTTCAAATATCTTTTTGATTCTACCCTAATTTTTGTTGTCTTTGCTCTCACTCCACTCCACCCTCATCTTTGCCTGCCCTAAATGTTGTTTGTCATGACTTCCTTCTTGGACTATCTTCCAAGAAGATAATCCCTTGGAAGATAGTCCCTTGTCTACCTTCATAACTACATTTACTCCCCACGTTTGTCACCTTCTATGTTGTCAGTTTCCAGTTTCCAACTCAGAATCATATTCTTAGTTCCTAGATACATCTATCTAGGAACTTTGTACACCTATCCAAATTTTTAATTTTTTTTTATGAATTGTTTCCTAAGCTGAGTTTTTATCTCATATTCTCTAATTTATTTAATTGTGTAATTTTTCGGTAACTCTAGCAAACTAAAATCATGGAATACCATCAAGTCTTTCTATTCTCTTATCTGCTGTATCCAATTAGAATGTATTCTATCCTCCACATCATTCAAAATCTGGTCCAACCTATATCTCAATCCAGGTTCATTTTTTGTCACAGACTGGAACATTTGCATATTAACCATTTGTTGAGCATCTGTGTTTCAGACACTGTGCTAAGTGATTATTTATATCAAATAACTGTAGTTTCTATAACAATATTCTCAAAGATATTAATAGCCCCATTTTGGAGGTTAGGAACCCGAGACCACGTGGTGGAGCTAAACATAACTGCATGTGCCACAAAAATACTGAACTATTCACTGCTTACCCAACTAGCCATGAAATTTCATAGCACCAAGAAACCTGCACTGCCAGTGGGTGCTCACACACACACATGCACACAGAGGCCCATGTACGTATTTTATTTACTTAAACAATTTCTGTTTATCCAATGTCACTTGTTTAAAGTATCACTCTATAAAATCTTTATTGATTTCTTATTCAAGACTTATTCTATTTTAAACCCCAATTTTTTATGCTTATAATTGGCATTTATTCTAGTTCACTAATGTTATTGGTATCTAGTATCTTCTCTCTTTCAAAAATCAATATTTCTTTTTATTTTTTTGTCTTGCTTTTATGGTCTATAAAATGCTCATAGCCTGCCCCTCAGAGAAAATAAAGTTGCAAAACAATTTCAGGAATTTTACAAGTTCCCGCAAACTTACTCAAGGACTCTCTTACCAAGGAACTCACATTAGAACTCTTGTTCTCACAGTAACTCCGTTTTTTTAAGTTTAGTGAACCTTGGTTTTAATGCCTGTCCCCAGAATCTAGCAGAGTACCTGACACATAGTAGCCTCTGCATGAGTGTTTACAGAATGAATAAACAAATGAACGAATCATGGAAAAGTCATGTGAATAAAGGATCTAAATGACAGACCTTGAATTGTAAGATATTTCAGAATTACTAAGTTTTATATAAATTGTGGCAGACATACTCTAGTGTGACCTCTCAGGTTCCCAACCTCCTGGTGTCCATTACCATATGTATCCCCTTCCCTTGAGTGTGGGCGGGACCTGAGACTTGCTTATGACCAATAGAATATGGCAACAGTGATGGAATGTCACTCCTGTGAATATGTGAAGTTATGTAAGAATGCATGTTGTTACAAACTCACTCTAGAGAACGTCTCTCTAACTGCCCTTGAAGAAGTAAGCAGTCATGTTGAGAGGCACATGTGGCTAGCAGCTGAGGGCGGCCTCCAAGAGCTGAGAGCAGTCTCCAGCACACAGCCAGTGAGATAGTCTCAGTCTTACAACTGCAAGGAAATAAATTATTCTAATAATCTGAAAAATCTAGGAAGTAAATTCTTCCACAATTTAGCTTGCAGATGAGAAAGCAACCTGGTTCACACCTTGATTGCAGGTTTTTGAGACCCTGAGCACAGGACTCAGCCAAGGCACGTTCAGACTCCTGATTTAAAGAAGCTGTGAAATTATGAATGTGCATTGTTTTAAGACACTAAGTTGGTAGTGATTAGCAATAGGACATAGATGGTAGATAGATAGATACATATATACATATATACATGCATAAGAGATGAGTAGATGTATATTTTGTTTGTGATCTACATGGCTTAATCTAGAAAATGTTCTGACCTCTCTGATTTTAAGGGGAAAGTAGTTAGCAATAGATAGTTTTTAACTTACATTTAGAAAAATATATTTAATAAAGCAAAAAATTAAAGTTTTATAGCATTAAAAAATCAAATTTTGTTCTTTTATTGCCTTTTTTTCCCCTTAAACTCAAAGCACAGTAGGATTGATTACTTTTTCTCTATACCATTCTCTGAGGAACTCTAGATTCATTAACTCAGGGGCCACTATTGTGGGATCACCCTGAATTGATTACAAAAATCCCATGGGGAAATGAACATAACAGGTGACAATATGAAACCTCTGAACAATTTTCTTTGGGTTAGTATAATTAGTTCAACCCAAGATATGTATAAAAAAATAAACATAGTTCATAAAAATTATTGTATAAAATACTGTGCCCCCAAAATCAAATTCATGTTTAATTCCCAAAGCATATTATGGTTAGTGATTTTTTTCTTGAAGGTTAGGATTAGTACAATTTCTTAGGACTGAAATTTGACAGGGTAATTATGTTTTTTTTCTGTATTTTGCTGGAGTATTTTAAAATTTTATTATCTTGATTTTTTTTCTCCCCAAAATGACAGCCTCATTTAAAATCTCATACCCAAATATTTTAAGTTCTCCTTTTCTTAGCATGTGTGTCCTATATCTTTAAGACTGACAGGAAAAAATATTTTTAATACAATTTTTTACTTTATTCTAAGAATGATTTTTTTCTCAGCTCTGTATCATGTGCTTTCCATGAAAATTACAAAATAAAAATATAATTTGACTACATTATTAAAATTGTGGAAAATATAGACAATTAAAAAGAAATTAATACTCCAAACTGAAGATAACCACAGTTAACATGATATAGGACTTCCTAGGTTTATTATTTGTTTATTTGCTTTATCTTGATAGAACACTTAATTTGACTGTATATTCATGTGTTTGTGAAATATTATTTTTTTAGTCAACAAATATACATTCTTTTCCTACTATATTCCAGATACTGTTATGCCTGGAGAATAGAAAGGTGAACAAATAGTCTTTAGAGATTAATGAGAGGGACAATTGTGAATCAACTAATCTCACAGATTCTCCTTAAGGAAAAGGTATAAGTACCATGATAAAGAAAAATTGTTCCAAAGAAAAGAGGACTAAATAAGACTAAGTAAGACTCCACATATATGAGTTCTATCCTTGACTCACAAACTATGAAACTTAGGCCAAACACTTCCCTTTTTACTCCTCTGTATAAAATAATTTTATACTGTGTGGGCTGTGAGGTCCTATTAAGGTCTAATTTTCATTAGCCCAGTGCTAAGTAATCCTTGCGGAAGTAGTTATTTCACAAGTTGTTCATCTTACAACTCATCTTAGTAATATTCAATGTCTCAAACTTCCTCTTAAAAATGAGATTAGTGCCCTCAAATTTAAAACTTAATGTCAGTGATGACTATATTGTATTACACACTGTCTTAAAACCAGTGAACATTGCAGGTGGTTTCTCTGAATAGTAAAAGCATAACCTGTGAAGTTAGGCACTCCCGAGTTCATATTATGCCTCAGCTACTTGCTAAGTAGTTTTGAAAAATAATTTACTTATAATACTATGTAACTTGCAATATTGGTGTGGAATCATAAACAATATATTAAAACATTTACTAGCATTCCTGACTCATAAGTAGACCTCAGTTAATATTACCCATAAATACACCATGTATCAGAACTATCCTTAGTGAGAAATTCACCAGCTGAATTCATACACAGTCCAGATAGAGGTAGAAGCATATGACAGGTAGGGCTTTAATAATATAAATACAATCTGAAATTTTGAATGTCATTAAACAGCAGAAAATCCTTAAAATGAACATTTAAAAGAAAAACAGACGAAAAAATAAATCCATTCATGATTCTCAACGGGACAGGATTAGGACCTAATTCTGAATTAGTGGTAATAAGCTGCTCCCGATCTGATTACATAATTGTTTTTGTTTCTTTTTAACTTGGTGAAATTCCTTCATCACTCTACCTATATGTCTTAAAAATTAAAATTCTCAATTGAAAATTCCCCTACTATTTTCTTAGAATTAATGGTTTTATTGAGTTTTACATGGAGGGCAAAATCATATTAATAAGTTAACTTTTTAAGGAAATATGATTAATTCTGTTATTTGGGAATGGGATAAATCTTTTTATGCAGAAAAACTGACAAAACTCACTGCAAGAAATACTGCATGTGTGTGTGTCATTTGTGGGACAGTTGGCTAAGTATGCACTAGGACTCAGAAATGCCTAGAACATAGAGACACTATCTCTTTGGTTGCCAGAGGGCTACATTAAAGCCTAAAGGTATATTAAAGCTTACGTTTCCAAAAACTCCTCCACATGATACCGTTTGTATTAATTTTTTTTAAATGCATAATGAAAAAAGTTACTATGAAATTAGTACTAAATTTTAATTATTTTTTGAGAATCATTATATTTGAAAAACTAGGAATCCATACAGATATAATACTTAATAACTCTATAGATAATACAAATTTATATGGATATTGCATGATTGCTATAAAATCATGACTCTTCAAGAGACAGACAGAAAACGCCACTGAAGACAATGGAAATGGTTTAGATCTACATAGCAAGATTATTACTGTTGAAGATTATTGTTTCAATTACTCTGTACCTTACTCCACAAATTTTTCAAAGTTAATTACAAAAATGTGACTGCAGAATTTTAAGCTAATATATCATAATATTATACTAATATGAATTACCGTTTAGTTATGGATCTCAGTGTTTCTAGGCTAGTCTAATGAATTCTCCTCTAGACGTTTGCAAAAGAGGTTAAAATTAAAGTCTCTTTAAATATCAAAAGAAGTGTTAGCCTCCAGGGGCCCTTTGGCTCCACCTTTCCTTATCTGACTCTTATCCTTCCTTCCCAATCATGAATAAGGATGGCTTCTCCAGCAAGGAGCACTGTTCTGGTTTAACACGTTTTTATGAAAGTGATTCTTCTGGGTGAAGTCACTGTGTTGAGTTGAATGTTGGAGTGTGCAAGTGTGCATCATCATTTGGGTCTTTTTTTTCCATGTGACAGGATTGGTCAAAATTTTGGGGAGTTCTTCAAGCAGGCTTGAAAGTTTTCCCCCCACCTCCAGCTTTAGAATCTCTCATGTCTTCTCCTATTTGGCAGTTTGCCCAGTGCTATTTTCCAGGTTTAAGAAATTGTTGGGTGAGTAACTGCACCTATTAGATAAAGTTCTGGCCTAGGGCAGCTTAGTTTAATCATATATATATATTTTTACTTCTGTGAAAATAACTGGTGAACTATATAGACAAGTCCTAAAACCATTTGTACCAGTGTGTTTAAAATAGAGCTTTCCTGTCTTGATTTTGGAGGAGGCCCAAAGACCAGAGGAGCCAACCACTTCCATGTGCAGAAGAGGTGGTCAAGAACCAGTTTTGGGATCCTTGCCTTAATGCCAATAAGAGATGTTTTAAAATTGGAGAAGGGGAAGTTACAGACTAGGAAATCTGTTTAGAAAGAGTTGTCCTACATATCCAAACTCTTTACACAAGTACAGCAAATGTTGAGACAATGGAACCACAGGTTCAATGGTCCTTAGACTAATCAGAACCAAGAAATCTAAGGAGAATTTTTGACCAGCTCAGCCAAATGCTGTGAGATGAGTAGTTGCCTCTTTGGATATGGCCTGACTTTCTGGATACGTGAAGTCAAAAGATGCATGTATGTTTTCCTTATGAGACCAAGAAAGAGGACATGAAAGATTAAGAACTAGAGCTGGTATGGAATTTGCTTAGATTTTCCTAAAAGATTGGCTGAGAAAAACTTCAGCAGATAGAAGATGCAAATGTAACTCCATATGTCAATGAGAAGAGAACCACCTATCAGAAAAACCTGCAGAGATGGGAGCACAGCTTGAGAGGGTGCATATGTACAAAAGATCTCCCACCACTACCCTGAAATCAAAGAGTCAGTTTAAAATCCTAGAAGGCAGAAAACACCAATGCTGGATTACCACAACAGGACTAGTTCAGAAAGTCCTTTCATGCTTTTTACCTCTTCTTGGTATTTCTACTTCAACCATAGAATTGCCAGAGGCACTTTAATATCTAAAGCAGTGAGAGAAAGAGCTAGGACATTACAAAAACGTCACCCTAACCCCATTTCACACTATAGACAAGTTTGAAGCAGGCCAAGGTGAGTTAGAAAAAACTTTTAATTCAAATCAAACAGAAATTATGATCATTACTTTGGACTAGACATAATAATTATTGAATTGGACTTCTAATTTTTAAGTAAAGTGAACTAATTAGTGATTTGACAAAAATAATAATAGCATGAACAAAAAAGATATAGCATTTGCCCAAAATTTTCTTCAAAGGCCGAGGAAGAAGTACCCTCACAGGGCTTACCTGGAATGTATAATGATTTCTGAGGTGAGGTGTGAGTTTGTTGGAAAATAAAGGATTTTGCCAGTCTCATCCCACTCATTCCACTCTTTCAATGTATTGGTTTAAAAAAATCATCCAAAATTAAAATAGACAAAAAATGTAAACCCCCACATCATTATCACTACTCTTCATACTTGTTTTAATGGCCATGTTATATATATATGTGTGTGTGTGTGTGTGTGTGTGTGTGTATGTATGTATGTATACATGTGTGTGTATAGTCTTCATTGGAAAAGAGCATTCCACAGGACACTTTTTTCTTTTTTTTCATTGACTATGTTCCACTTAACTATATTTAATCAATTCTAAAATGTAAAACTGTCTTCCCATTTTAATATCTTTGACATCTAGATGTCTTTCATAAAACGGCTTCTTGCAATTGTATCTGCAGCATTTTTTCTTTTTTCATGGTTCATAAAATAAAGATGCACCAAAGAATTTAACAGCCAATATATCAAGCACATTGGGCTTGAAATATTTCAAAGAATATTACAACAACAATAAAGGCAGCCAAAAACAACTGAATGTCCATTTACTTGCTCCCCAGAATGCCTGTCAAAACTCAAGGGCACAACAGAAAACCAGAAGAACTCCAAACAAAGTTTTTAAGAGGACTCACCAGAGTTGGGATCAGAGTTGCCATCTGCTTCAGTCCTCTTGTCCGGAGAGGCCTGGTCATAGAATTCGTCCTGTGGCTGAACCAGAGGAAGAGGGTGTGAGATCATGGTTCCACTACCCACCGGCTCGTGGTCTCCTAGACCACTGTCACTGCAGCTTTCCTGGGAGCCGTCAGGGAGATGAAAGGTAACCCGGCGCTGCGACTACAAAGAAGACCACAGGACACACCGTTAACATCCTTCCCAAAGGAAGTGGAGGCGGAACGCAAGCAAAGCAACTTTAACACACAGTACAATGTCGAGGCAGAATATGTAACACTTGGAACACAGCTGGAAACAAACATTTATTATTTGTTGTTTCCTATGACATATCCAACTTGCAAAATACAAGAAAGAATTTCAATCTTGTATAATTCAAAACAAAAAAACTTGTATACCATTGAAAGTTGTAGAAAGAAAGGCAAAAATGAATATATATATATATATATATATATATATATATATATATGCTAATGGTCAAAGCTATAAAAATTTTTTTTAAATAAGCAGAAATACAAAAATGTTTGTTTCATAGATTTGAATAAATGCATAAATAATGCAACACAACATTCCATTTCTTTTGAATGAACCAGTATTGTGTTTACTTGAGGCTTTTAAGGTAGCTTTTACAATGAAGTCATTACTGTCCACTGGCCCAGATATTGCTACCAGTCATTGGTTTTAGAATATCCCTGTTGAAAGGTGTTTGCAATCCTACTTTGACATCTATTTACACAATGTCACCATCAGAAGTGACCTAAAATATGTACATGGGTACTTTAATAAATTTTAGTATTTTAGAAAAATTGTGCCTTTCAGCACAGATCACTGCTTAGTTTTCTTGGTAAATATTCTTTTAGCTGATATAATCTATGATATAAGAGAACATTTACAGGTGTGTAGGGTGGAGATTTATGCCTTACAGAATTATGTGAGAGTAGTAAATTTGTGCTGTATGTCTGACTACACCTAATTTCCATTTTACTTTGATAACCAAAAGACCTTTTAATATCGTTTTGCATGTGACTACTTTTACTCAGATTTAATAAAATTATGAATATATAAATAATAAATATATAATATATAGAGATACAATGTATAACCATTATTTTATCTTACCTAAGATTTGTGTTTTCAAGAGACAATTTATAAATTGCATCCATTTCAAAGAAAACAAATGTAGAGACAAAATGTTATAGGTAGAAATACTGCTATTCTATAAATGTATTTCTTATAGACTGACAATAGAATATAGCCTATTTTCTGTGAGTCACTCATTCAAATCTAGATCAGAGTCATAATGGAGAAGAGCTGATACCACTTTATTGCTGTTCAATGACCTATGTGAAATGATTTGATAGTTTAGTACATTTTAAATGAACTATTGTAGACATCATATAAACTATAATCATAAATGGTCCTAATTGAGTCTACTGTAGCACATTGCACCTTCAAGCACAACTATCTCACTACCATTGTTCCCTCCTCAATAGAGTTTGAACCATGCCTAGGTAAGTGCTACATAATATGCAAGCAAACTTGAATATTAACATCTGAAATGCATTTCTACTTTTAAGGGAAGGTCATGTTACTGATTTTATTTATTACAGTGTTTCCTCTCCCAGGTGAATTTAATCCTTGAGGGAATAATTATACAAGTATTCTCTGTTTCTGTTTCAACATGCACTTAATTCATATTAAGTGTATGCTTTTGTAATAAAGGACAGTGACCAGGCTGCCTACAATACATAATTGCCAAACATCGCTTTTAAAGTGATTGGCCTACTAAAAAGTCCATAGTTTTAGTGACTAAAGTATCTTTGGTGTTAGCTCTGGAGGACTATCTCTTAGTTATAGCTTAAGTGAATAAAAAGGAAGTCAAAACATAAGAGAGACAATGGAACAATCTGAATGATTCTGCAATCTTCATAAAGCATTTCTGGGAGATGCTTATAAGGCAATATAAAATATTTGCTTCATAGACAGAAGGAAAAAGGAAAATTAACATCTGTGATATTCTTCTAAACTGTTTTAATTACAATAGTTTTTTTTCCTAGGAAATGTCCAAATCTGCAACATCAGTTATATCTAAATCCAGTAGTTCTCATAGTATCATTGGGCACCTACTGGTACATAGTCTGGTGTTAAAATTACTCTGAGAATAATAAGGAAAATATTTTTAAACTATTTCAAATACAACTTATTAGATTCTATCTCACGTATACTATACTATGATATTTCTTTACCACTTTATAATTGAGAATAACAAATATAAATCTAGTGTAATTTATTTGCTGTAAGACCCTGTAAATTAGTGTAATATAATATTTAAACTACTGTGGCTTACGGAAATATTTCCTAATAAATTTGACTCAGAGATGTTTGTCTTAATTGGCAAAATTGAGCACAATTTATCAGTCTAATGGGAGGAAAGGGTGGTGATGCATATGGACTAAGAATGACAACATAGATATTATAGTATGAAGCAAATTGATCAAGCAAATCAATATTTAACTTATCATCATAATGACTGATGCCAGTGGAATAATGTTTGGAATATCAAGATAGAAAGAGAATATTTGAATTAATTAAAATGAAGGAAAATGAGAATCCATGGTACATTATGAAACAGGAGTTGTGGGTGTCATCAAGGAATACAGTACTTATTCAGTTTTTGCCCAAGAGCACCAGATGAGGAGCCAGAACCAGATCTCCTCCCTGGGAGTGCTTGCTCGGTAGAGCCTGGCCCTGGACAAGGACATTATGTCTTTGAAGGAGTTCTTGGTGACATTATGTCTTTGAAGGTGTTCTTGGCATTGTAAAATGGAGAGAGCAGTGCCTTAAGCAGAGGAATGCTGTAAGGCTCAAACAGATAAAATAAGAAGTGTTCTTGTTATATAATACATGACACATAGTAGGTACTCAATAAAAGGTAACTATAATTCTCAAAATTAATAGCTTTTAACCTCTGGGGTTATCAGTGTTTAGCAGTTATAAAGATGTGATTCCTTCACCCCAGAAAAAAATATTGTTCTTTGGGAAGAGACCTGCAGAGTCTTGGCATGCCTCACAATGTGCCTGTAGGTGTGTCATCCCAGAGCCTCTCTGAGGGGAAGTTGCTCTTGGGTGGAAGTGAGGTATGAAGACCAACAGTTTAGAACACATGGTTTCTCCTCAGAGAAAGTGAAGGTTTTCCCACTATTCTTTCAAGAAACTTATGATTGTGTATTCAAAGTGAGAGAGAACTTTTTCCTTATAGTCTCTGGGAATTTTGCTTTTGGGTTATCCCCATGGAAAAGAGCCCAGTTTGGGTTATAAATATAGTGAAACCCTGCCTGACTGAATTGGGACAACACATGTTATCATGGGACTACTTCAGACTTTCCAAAGACTGGGCACTTACATTTTGTTTCCCTGTATCTACTTCTTACCCATTCCATTTTCCTCCCATGGGAAACATTATTATTATATTTGGCTAAGTCTGGTTGACAGTTTGAATGTCACATTTGTTTATCTGATTTATCACTGACAGGTTAGCTCCAGGTCCCAGGCTGCCCCGAGGAAGAATAATATGGGAACAAGAACTATTAAGGCTGTTCCATGTTATTTTACTTTGGGACTGCTGATATGGATTCTGACCAAGCGAAGCTTCCATCAGGGACCCTGTACTCTATGCCAGCATAAAGTGTCATGCATGCAAATACAGGTATGTCCAGGATACTGTAAGTTGGAAGATGTCACACTGGTTAGGTCTGAGAAACATCACCAAGAACTTTTACAATATTTTTTCTTGTAGGTTAGTATGAAAGAGGGAAAATTCAAGATGCCCTGAGAAGATACACATGTTCCTATGTTGGACCTGTTTTCCAAGAGTCACTGAATGAGTCAGCTAAGAAATCTTAATCATTGCTTTAATGCTACTCTTGTGTGTGTCTTACTGATACAGGATATTATTCACCAATGAATGTTTCACATTCAAGCCTACAATCCAAGTCCCATTAATCTAGACAGATTCCCATGTGCAAAGATTTAGTAGTAAGGTACATTGTGTCTTTTCATAAAATAGCAAAAATGTAATAAAGAGTGAAATGTCTAATAGGTAACTAATAAATTATGTAATAGCATACAACTGAATCATTCACAATACTTAGAATAATGTTAATGTTTACTGATGTGGAAAATATTTATAATCTATTGTTAAGTATAAAAATGATGTTTGTAAAATTTTACTGTGTTGAATTGCATTCCTGTTCATGTGCTTTAGGGTGTGAATATGTGTAAGCTAAGATCTGACTATGCATACACTAAGGGTTTAAAGCGGTGTTGTTTGGTCATGGAATTATGGTATTTAAAATTTTTATTATTTTGACTACACTAAAGTTTCCATACATTGTCTTTGTAATGTTAGAACATATGCTAAGTTTTAATACTTAAAATTGTATTCCTCTTCATCACTTATAGCAAAATAGAACTTAGTCCAAGAGAAAGAAAAAACCTGATAGACAGTAGTTGGGCTTGCTCTTGAGCTAAGGAATGTCAGACAATCTTCTATCACTGTGTTTCTACCCTAACTTTCATTTTTTTACTTTCTTTACCTAGCTTTTTAATAGTTGCAATTAAAGATCCTTATCTTTTCCTCAAATCACAAGATAACATGAATATAGGACTAGACCAATTATTATAAGTCAAATAAACAAATTTACCAGTTAATGACTGACATTAAATAATTATTTTTTGGAAAATTATAAATTGATTTTATGGAAGTAGTAACAAAGTGCTACAGAATTGTTTAAATATGGTTTAATTTGTAGAAAATTCTTTAAATATCTTTTTAAGGAAATATTTTGATTTAGTTCCTTTAATCACATTTAAAAAATAATATATCATCTATATATCTATCTAGTCTCTAAATAGTAAACACACACACACACAAACACATCAGCCAGCAATTACTTATGATGAAGTAAAAGACAAAAAGTGTTAAATTTCCATATATGAAATTTTTTGCTTTATCTCAGCATTAAATCTGAAGATATACTTTTTCTTTATTTGAAATAATATTTTCATATATAGTTCTTCTCAAAGTAGCAAAGAAAATCATACCAAAAAGGGTTAAAAAAATTTTGGAAGCTGGAAACAGCATTTTAATTCAAATATTTCTTATAACATTAGTTAGAAGCATTTTGTTCTTTCTTATTTTTAAAAGAAGACATTTCAATTGAAAATTTAAGAGTAATAGTTTAGAGTATAGTCTTAGGTTGCAAGCTATGGAAAGAGGAATTTTTAAATGACAAAAGAACACATTTTCAGCTAAATCCACTGATTCAATTCAATAGCAAGTTCCTCAATAGCTTCTTGCCATCTAAAATCAATGTGTACTCTACCTCTTAATAAAATCCAGAATCAAGTAAAACTTATACAGGTTTAAAAGGTAAATTAAATGCAACCCAAAAAGCAATCTATGGTTACAGTTTAATTTGCTGTTACTTAATACTCACAGGCTTGACTGAAGGGAAACATATTAATACACACATGTTCTTCTTATTCATGTTTGAGCACTCTCATCAAGAAACTAAGAAAGAAGCTAAGAAATAGTTTTTTAGGACAAAATTATAAGGAACTTTTAAACTGGTGATAAATGAAACATTTTGAGCACAAAATTATTTTATAATGAGTCATTTTATTATTTGTTAATGGTAAATTGAGTTACTCTCCTATCCTGTTAATTGGAAATTGTTGGGTTGGCCAAAAAGTTCGTTCAGGTTTTCCGTACCTTCTTATGGAAAAACCCAAACGAACTTTTTGGCCAACCCAATACTTATGCTAAATCGTTCTGCTAATGAAGAATTTGTGTATTTTTTTTTTTTTTTTTTTTTGCTGTACGCGGGCCTCTCACTGTTGTGGCCTCTCCCGTTGCAGAGCACAGGCTCCGGATGCGCAGGCTCCGCGGCCATGGCTCATGGGCCCAGCCGCTCTGCGGCATGTGGGATCTTCCTGGACCGGGGCACGAACCCATGTCCCCTGCATCGGCAGGCGGACTCTCAACCACTGTGCCACCAGGGAAGCCCTGTATGTTTTTTAAGCTGGAAATTATTTAAGGATTTTTCTAGTCTATTTTAACCTGTTACATTTATTTCAAATGAGGAAATGAGGTAAGGTCATTTGTCTATATAGGTTTCACTGGGAACAAAACCCACATTTTCTGATATTCAACATAAAGGGCTATTCATTCATTCATTCATTCATTTAATAAGTATTTTTTTTTTTTTTTTTTCTTTTTGCGGTATGTGGGCCTCTCACTGTTGTGGCCTTTCCCGTTGCGGAGCACAGGCTCCGGATGTGCAGGCCCAGCGGCCATGGCTCACGGGCCCAGCCGCTCCGCGGCATATGGGATCCTCCCAGACCGGGGCACGAACCCGTATCCCCTGCATCGGCAGGCGGACTCTTAACCACTTGCACCACCAGGGAGGCCCTAATAAGTAATTTTTGAGAGCCTATTTGTGTGATTAATTAAAGAAACCTCAACTAAAACTGGAAGCAGGACAGGTCTGTAGGGGGAGATCTCACGTGCCACAATTCATAGTCAATTACTCCAAACAGGAAGAGACCCATGCTTACATCTCCCACAGTAAGTCGTCTCCTACTTTACTATTCTGGGGAAAGATGAAAAGTTCTCTGGCCCCTGGATAGCCCAGCCAGTCATAGACTGTAGCATTGGACCCCCAGCTTCTTTGAATGGACTCTGGTTACTACAGTTCTTCCCGACTCTTCCCTTTTCCTGTGAAGCCAACCTCCCCTTCCTTGTTCTCTGGATTTGCCTATGATCCACTATAGTTTGCATAACCTGAATTGTAATTCTTAGGCCTATTTCTGTATAAACTCACTTAAGCTGGTAGAATAACTGGTTGTTACATTATTAAAGCTGATGTACTATGTGCTAGACACCGTCCTACCTGCTAAGAACACAATGGTGAACAAGACAAAAACTGTATCACACAACTTCCTAGAAAGTAGAATTTTCTTAAGCTATTCCCTAACAGTTCTGAGCATGCTTTTGATCAGCATCTGTGTCACCTTTTTTATAATTTGATTCCCTTCTAATGCTTGCAAACTATGAAGACTTAAGCAAGGTCAATGCATGAATAGACCTTCACTGTATTAATCAGCAATAACCTAGGGAGAAAAAAAGAGGGAAGAGGAGCATATTCTGAATTTATGCCAAACAATCCCCAGGTTTGTTACCATCCTAAGATTGGAATTCATTGCCAATTTGTGGAAATAAAAAGGATAAAAGAGTAACTGAGACTGTTAGAGTAGGCTATTCTTGACTCGAATACAGAATCATTCACTGTGCATATCCTTGAACAATTTTTTCCTCTAGGTAGTTGGAGAAATGTTAACAACCTCAAATAAGAGTTGATGAAATCAAAACCAGCAAGTTTTTTTCTGAAGAACATATATGCTTGACATTTTATGAGTTTATGATGAATATTTTCTGAATGAAGATGATTTACTCAGAACACAACTAGGAAACCTAAAGGGGATTCAGCAGAAATTAAGTATCTTTGTCCATCCTCCAAAGATGCTTTCCTGTGGGAAAAATTCTCTGTCTCCCCAGAAAGAAGTTTGCAGGGAGTGTTGCCCTGTTTTAAAAGTAGCAAAATGAAACATGATAATGATCCACTAGCAGTCAGCATTTCCTTCTTTCCTCTTCAACATTTACATTTCAGAATATTTGGAAGACAAATAGGAAGGTTTAGTTTTTGCTGGAGAAAGATGTATAACAACTTCACTGACCTAGGTGATGGATGTAAAGGTGTCAGCATCTTTAAAATGAATTTTTGATTCCTAGCATTATCTATGCTACATAAACTACGACTAGGGTGCAGATGATAACTGACCATAAAAAGTTGAATAGCATTTTCAGGGGAAATGGGGAATGCTTGTCTATGCTATACTTACTGCTCTGTTAACCAGTTTGTTATCTGCTGCTAAGCAACTGCTTCATTTCAGGATAGAGTTTTTGTCTTTTGTTCTAACTTCAGTACTCAATTGCATGTTTAGTGTAGGAAGCTTGTTTCAGTGTGTGTGGGAAACTCACGGTAACTTAAACTTAGCCTGTTTCCTTTACTTGGTAAATGTCTTATTGTGAAATGAATTCCTTGAATTTAAGACATATTTTTTTGTGCTTTGTAAGTAAAGTGCATTGAATACTTCATAGGACTTCATATGGCTGCAAGACTCGTGTTAATGACATATGATGAAATTTTTAGTATAATTTTATTTTTATTTCCTTTGGATCTCAGTATGATCTGTGAGAAAGTCAGGTAGCATTTCTCTCCACATGCAAAAACAATTGATAACTTTAAGGAACTTGAGAGAAAAATAAATTTTTTATACTGTTTTTGGGTGTAACCTTGGTGCTTGAATTTAAATATGTGAAAAAAACATAAAACAGGAATCTCCTCCCTACATCATTTTCCACTGTGGGACACCAGAGAAAGGGAAAAGGGTTAGGAACAAGTTTCCTCCTTGGTTTGCTGGCATCACCCCACTCTTAAGTTTCTTCTAGGGTCCAAAGCAAGTAGAGAGGATTAAGAATTGTCAGCATTGTTGGTTATTTTTCTCCTTATAATTCTTATTTGGCTCCTGCTATCAGAAACACCCTCAACCTATTTCTTACAGTTAAATGCTGCCCAGTAGGAATGCAGCACGTTATCTGAGCATACAAAATATAAAATGGCTATATTAAAGAGGGGCAGCTGCTTCTGAAACTACAAGCAGAATTCTTTCATCTATAAATTATATGTACAGAAATAGGAAAGAAACAACTCAGCAAGAGTCCTTTCCAATTTAGTTTTCTAGTATAAACAAATCCATGTGATGCAGGAAGTTACCCTTACCATATTTACAAAATCTGCATACATAATAGTCATAGTCATTTAATTAGAAATTCCACTAAGTTATCACTGTTGTTAAATAAAAATACAGAACCCACTGATATAGCATGTGGTCTTTTACCAAAAGTGACCTTTCTTTGGATAATAAAAAAAAAATCACTAAAAATATGCATCAGATCTGTCAGTATTGTTAACAGAAATAGAGTCTGATTTGGTGTTTAGGATTCAAGAATTATTCTCAGGCAATATTAGCACAAGTGACAAAAGAGGTAATGGACATCTCCCTAGCATTCCCCTCTGTTAATAATTCTCAGTACAAAATAAGACTTGTAAAACAAAAATAGACCATATTTTCTTTAAGTTGTATTTTTCAAAAGGTAGTCCTTAGATTATACTTATATACTATATTATATTATATTATAATTATCTTCAGACAATGGGTACTTGACTCAAAAGAGTTTGAACATGCATGCACACACACTTTAAACCTCCCTTGTGTATTCAAGCACAAGCTCATAATTGCCTAGTAAGAGTGAAAACTAGTAATCCAAGGCTTTAGGGGACAAATCATGTTATTTCAAATTAAAGAATGAAACACAAATGGAGAGGCAGAAGAAGCAAGAAGCAATCTATATAAATTCTCCAGGAAATACTATTACTGTACAATGATAGGCTGTTTAAAAGTCCTCATGATAGTTTGTTAGTTTGCACCTAAAAAGTGGTATGATCTGTCTCAATGGACCTTGTGTCAAACACTGCAGTTTCATTTTATTTATTTAACTTTTTGTGTTATTTTTTGTAGTATAAAGAAGAATGTTAAAACTTTTTAGAAGCAGTGAAGGAATAAGAAGTTATTTGAACTAGTCCTCACACACGTAAAGCATATCTGTCCCTGACAGTCTATGGATTACAAATAATTCTGAGCCATCAATCATATCTTCTTCAACAAAAAAGAAAAATGGTGATGGGAATGATATTGCTGGAGGAGGAGCCTCTTTCTAGTCTATGATTCATATGATTAGTATATGGAGAGTGTTCTATAACTATTAATTACTACAAGAGTCGTCAAAAGAATCAGCCATGATAAAGAACTCAGTCCTCACAGGCAGGTTAATGGGGGGACTGATTTGCATGGGGAAGGTGGATAGTGGGACATAGTCTACAGAACATAAGTATAGGTCCAGATTACACTTAGAGGATATGGAAATGTGTGTGCACAGGAACAGAACATGACCCTGATATTACTGACCAACTATTGAATTCTCTTTTGTAGGTCCTCTTATAAACATGACCCATATTGCAAAATGTTTTTCCGGAATGGGAAAGGGTGAAGCAGAGCAGATAGGGAAGAAGTTGTCTTTGGCCATAAAAAGCACACAAATAAGAAAGAGGCATCCCTGGAATTTCGTCTGAAATCTTGGACTCATTGGTAAATCATCTCACAGGCAATAGATAGATAGATAGATAGATAGATAGATTTTGGATGGCTAGCTATACTCTAAAAATCGGTGTCTGTATTAACTATCAAATTTTAAATAATTATTAGGAACTTCATTTATCCTTTGTAATTATATGGTGAAAAACACTTGTATTGTGAAAGAAGCATTTTCTAATTTTGTCATCTTTTAGTTCTCTTAAAGGACATCAATGAAAATATTGTTTGCAGTTGAAAAATTTTTGATTAGGAATATGTGATACTCAAGTCATATTTCTTTTTCTCATTGTAAGTTAGGAAGAAAATAGGAGACTTTAAAAATATATCTACAGCATATACATAAACTCATGTATGTGTATTTATATATAGATGATGCAAAACTTATGCACCAACTCCAACACAGACTGACACGCTGCACGTGCCTTAGCATGTGAAATTTTCCTATTCTTAGACAAGGAAATTGTCAAATATATCCAAGATCTTTGCTATATTTATCAATGTTGAAAATGAAATCTAAATTTTATTAATTGAATCTGAGAAAACCTGAATTAATCTAGACAAATCTGATACCATTGCATTCCAGAAAGAGTCTCTTCCTGGTTATATTTAGTGCCACATAATATATAGCTTCACCCGGTGACAAAAATTAACTTGTTTAGCAATGATATTTCACTGAGTGTAGAATTCACCATATAAAATTGTGATTATAAGATGAGGGGCGGAGAGGGCGGGGTTGCCGGTGCCAGTTGGTCCGAGTGTCCAGGCCTGAGGTGTCCTCCCGATCTCTCCCCTCTGCCGGCGCCTCAAAAGACCGTTCATCAAGAATTTTGTATCCAAGGCCCAAAAGTTTGTTACCGAAGATGATGAATGCTGACATGGATGCAGTTGATGCTGAAAATCAGGTGAAACTGGAGGAGAAAACACGACTTATTAATCAAGTGTTGGAACTCCAACACACCCTTGAAGATCTCTCTGCAAGAGTAGATGCAGTTAAGGAAGAAAATCTGAAGCTAAAATCAGAAAACCAAGTTCTTGGACAATATATAGAAAACCTCATGTCAGCTTCTAGTGTTTTTCAAACAACTGACACAAAAAGCAAAAGAAAATAAGGGATTGATATCCCTTATGTCTATGGAATTGCTGCTGATCTTTTTTTCTTTAAAACTTGGATAGATTCCAAAAGTTATAGTACTTTTGTTTGTGGCTTCACTGAGTATTTATGAAGATAATGTCAGATCTAAGCAAAATTAAGAGCGTAACAGAAGACTTCCATGAGTTTGTGTATTATGTTAGTCTATGAAAATGTGCAAAGGTATTGTAGAGACTTTATAATTAGAAATGCATATATTTATGAAACTTGAAAATGAATGTTATATCAAATTTGCTTTGATTTATAGGTTTAGCATTGTCTTTTATTATAGGCATAGTTAGAGATAGAAGAAGATAACCACCGTGTTGTGAAAAAGTGACCAAAATCACGTACTGAATGCACAGCTTTATATACCCTGTCCACCATCGTGTGCCTCTTCTCCATTTGCTTTCTTCCCATTTTCCTTCCCCTAAGGAAAAAATTGGTTTCACATTTGTAAAGAGTAATTTCAGTAGTTAATCATCTAAGAGAGTAGCCCGAAGTCTGTTGAAACTTAACCAAAATAAGATATTTTCTCAGTTTAGGGCTTATTTGTTATATTTAGTAATAAGATAGGATAGTTGGTTTCTGTTTAATCAATTGAAAACAGGGGCTATAAAGATGAAGATTTTTCTTTGAAACTGAATTATCGTATTGGGAAGATTTGTTGTTAAAAACTTCCTTTGCACAAAATAATCCACTTGATACCTGAAAAGATGAGCTCTGGTTGTGTGTGTGTTTGAAATAGAAAATTTTGAGGAAATATAGAAATAGGGTAGGAGAAGTATTTAATACTTGGTAAGTACTTATAACCAACTCCAAATGTTTTTACTCCAGATTTGTTATCTCTGGCACAGATTAGATTTGGGGGGGGGGATATATAAGAAAATGGATTAAGTTTGGCTAACCTTATGTAAACCACACCTAGAAGAGAATAAAATTTGGTCTCAGGTTTATTTGCAGTACCCAGATGATCAACTTTGCAAAGTCCCTTAAAAAGGTATTAGTATCAGAATCATGAATAAAATGGGAGAGTATTACATGTATACTAATTGATGCTTTCTCAGTATTTTATCTCACTACTTCTCCCAGAATTTTCTGTAAACCCAACTACTGGTTTGCAGAGTTTTAGTCATTTAACACTTTTTTAAAATTTAGTTTGTACATTCCATTTAGTAAAGAAATCTATCAGAAGTAATATTAAAATATTAAATAGGAAAAGAGATCCACTAATATAGTTTATGGTTATTAAATTTAGGCTAATCCTGGAATAATCTTAATGTTTGTATTGGTGTTAAGATTTGATGACTTTAGCTGTATGAATATATAATAGTCATACTGCAAACATTTTGCATCCCTTTGTGACCTAATTTTTAAACATTTAAAACTGTGTTGCCATTATGCTTTGCTGTTTAATAAAAAGCTGTTTCAAAAAAAAAAAAATAAGATGAGGAAAAACATTTTTTAAATAAATGGAAATTGTATAAAATATCTAATTCTTTAAGGAAGAATTAGTTAATAATTAAAATAGTGATGTCACTATGCTTTTAGAGATTTAGAGTTTGTGCTCTTGAACTGTTTTGTGAACCTACGTGGCATTATATTGCAGAGTCTCAAGATACCAACCGTTGGACCTTTTATTATCTGACTTTACTTTTTGAAACAACTAAAAGCTGTCTGTAATGATGAACAATAGCATTTTACAAAGAAGGCAAGATTACAAAATAATATGGCACATTTTCTTCGGTGGCTTAAAACCTAACTTTGAGCGCAATTACAAAAGAGGAGTTCCAAAATATTTTGAGAAATGATGATACTCAGTGTAGGAACGGAGGAGGGTCAATTTGAAGGACAGCATTCCTCTAAGTACATGATTTCTCTTTCTTAGCTAAAAGTCAGCCTCAGTTTTATTCTCAGCTTATATGCAGGCATGTTCTTTTTGGATCTAAATTTAGAAAGAATAATGCAGGCGGTCTGGTATGAGAGAATGAAATGAATGGGTATGGTCTCAGAAATCTGAGAAAAACCTTATGAAGCAATCTTGCTACATATGTATTGAGCAGTAACATTTGGATATGGAAATCATATCAAAATATTTTTGAAAGTATTAATAAGCATTATTCAGTAGAGTGTAAAGCACTGATGTCCTGATAAACTGGAGGAAAATGTTTTTAAGTTTCTTTTACTTTGAGAAAATGTAATATGTAACTACCTAGTGTACTCTGCTAGAATCAGAGCCCTTATAATGATCTTAAGAAAACAGAGAAACTAACCCAGTTGGAATAAACATGACTACGACTTTATACCTCTTTTCTCCTGGGTAGAGTGGCCTTTGTTCTTAACATTCAAAGTAGCTGGACTTTATTTCAAAAAAAAAATCCACCTATTATTACAGACAGTCACTGTGACTTTGAGCCTGATATTTGAAACAAAAATCACTCTCACCTCTCACTGATAATCACTACTTGCCCTGTGGCTCTTAGTCTTTCCTTTGAAAACATTACTGAGTCACCAATCTCTGTTATATGTGCATGAGGATAATTTGCTTCCCTGAATGCAAACATAAAATTCAAACATCTGTCAAAAACTTCTGTATGTCAAAAGCTTTTGTAGATTTAGGTAGCATCTATATAATGATGAGCTGTATTCAGAAAAAAATGTAGTTACTTTCAAAGAGCAAAACTCCCCAGTACTATATTCCAAATGTGGACGCAGCCATCCAGAAGGTAAAGGTTAAAAAATCTTTGCAATATTTTTGGAAGATAAGAAAGTAAACACTGTTAAGTCCTCTTGACTCTAAGGGCCAACATGTGTGCCCAGAAATTCCTTCTGTTTTTGTCTGGGACAGAGATGGAAAGATGGTCTCAGAATGAAACATTAATAAAATTTTCCACACCAGAGGTAACTTATTAAATGGTACAATTTGGCCTGTGCATTAAAATTTAAGAATAGTAAGGTAGCCTACAATTTGAAAACACTATTAAATTTCCTAAAGTTTTTATTTAGGATCTTGATAGTCAGAAATATAGTATCCTGTGTATATAATGTTAAAAATGATGGACATATTGCTAGTCTGGAATAAATTATTTTCAATGAAATTATTGTGAGCAATTGTTTAAACAAGTGTACTTAAATAAAACGGGAGAAGAATACAATTAAATAGTTGAAAGAAAATTTGTCCTATCTAGGAGATATAAAAAAAAAAATTAGAACATTAAGAGCTGACACTAAGGTAAACTACAGGCTTCAGTTAATAATAATACATCAACATTATTCCTTGTAACAGATGGACCAAACTAATGCAAGGTGTTAATAGGAGAAACTGTTCAGGAGGAGAGAATGTATGGGAAGTAATAGTTTATGCACAATTTTTGTGTAAATCTAAAACTGCTTTAAAAATAAAGTCTATTTTTTAAAAATCCAAGGGTTAAACAAAAAAAGAAGGTAGACAAAGACTTTAGCAGTGGAAGTGAAGGGGATTTCAGGCTATGTTCATGGAATATAAAAGATGATAGCACTGTTTAGCATTATACTGAATTTTACTTCTATGAGTTTGTGTGTGCGTATGTGTGTGCAGTGATATAAATACTGATATATACTGATAAATATTGATATAAATATAATAATGATAATATAAGTATTACCATGATTATATTTAGCCTTGATTGATCCTTTCTAAATCATAAATAAAGGTTCTATACTTAGATAATTATATGCATTTCAAAAAAGAGTATTTCTGTAAGTGAAACTTTGTGATTGTTGTCTACAATTGTCCTTGGTTCCTTTTTAACATTTTTGAAACAGTATAAACTTTAAAAAATTCTTCATTAAATAGATTTTTTTATTTATATTTTACAATGATATAAGCCAGTTTTAACACTTTTAGGGTCATATGTCAGATAGTTAACTTCATGAAGATGAAATGAAATGTTCCTCATATCAGAAAATAATTCTGATCTAGTCCATGTCCTAGCCTGACAGATGGAAGAAGATAGATGATGGTACTTTGGGAATTAAGGAATTACTTTCCTGGAATAGATCATAGAGCTTAATGTCTATAGAAGGCATCTTATCTTAGGTTTCACAGGCTGACAAAGCACGTAGAGAATGTGGCTCAGATATCTTGTTTGATCACTAACTTTTCATAGATATGAAAATCAATCTAGGAGATTTTCATTGGAAATGCAGTGTAGATGATAACTGATCAAACATGGCAGCTAACCAGTTTTAGCTCCTGGGAAACTCTGACAGAAAAAAGCTCTTTTTGTGCAAGGGCACCATCATTTGACTCTCACGCAAATATAATCTCTCCTTATGTCTGCAGAACAATACTGTTAGAACAAACAGTGCTATCAGTGTTTCTAGTGAAAGAACAAATTAAAAATTAACAGCTTGAGATTTAAATCTATACTAGTAATACATGTTAATAATCTTACAAAATATTCTATTCACTAAATTCAATGCTAAGCTTCAAACTGTATGCAAAAGATGTTCATATTAACAAAAGAGAGTAAAAGGAAAACTATAATAAATTTTGAGCACCCATAAAATGGACCCGTCTGAAACTACATCATTAAAATAATTTTAAGTGTGGAGAATACATGCTATGATAGAATGGTTTAAGTTTTAAGAAATTCCCTAGAGCTCTTTACTCAGCCATTCAACAAGAACTGTTAATCACCTACTATCTATCAGGTGCTCTTAGATAATGAGGGAAATTTTTCAATCAAGAATGACACAATTGTAGGAGCTTCAAGATGGCGGAAAAGTAAGATGCAGAGATCACCTTCCTCACCACAAATATATCAGAAATACATCTACATGTGGAACAGCTCCTACAGAACACCTATTGAACGCTGGCAGATGACCTCAGACCACCCACCCAAAAGGCAGGAAACTCCCCACGTACCTAGGCAGGGCAAAAGAAAAAAGAAAAAAAAAACAGAGACAAAAGAATAGGGACGGGACCTGCACCAGTGGGAGGGAGCTGTGAAGAAGGAAAGGTTTCTACACACTAGGAAGCCCCTTCGTGGGCAGAGATTGTGGGTGGCGGAGGGGGGAAGCTTCAGAGCCACGGAGGAGAGCACAGCAACAGGGGTGCAGAGGGCAAAGTGGAGAGATTCCTGCAAAGAGGATCGGTGCCAACCAGCACTCACCTGCCCGAGAGGATTGTCTGCTCACCCGCAGGGGCGGGCGGGGGCTGGGAGCTGAGGCTCAGGCTTTGGTTGATCCCAGGGAGAGGACTGGCGGCATGAACACAGCCTGAAGGGGTTAGTGCACCACGACTGGCCGGGAAGGAGTCTGGGAAAAGGTCTGGAGCTGCCGAAGGGGCAAGAGACTTTTTCTTGCTTTTTTGTTTCCTGGTGCGCGAGGAGAGGGGATTAACAGTGTCGCTTAAAGGAGCTCCAGAGACAGGTGCAAACCACAGCTATCAGCGAGAGCCCCAGAGATGGGAATGAGACACTAAGGCTGCTGTTGCATCACCAAGAAGCCTGTGTGCAAGCACAGGTCACTATACATACCTCCCCTCCCAGAAGCCTGTGCAGCCTACCACTGCCAGGGTCCCATGTTCCAGGGACAACTTCCCCAGGAGAACACACGGTGTTCCTCAGGCTGCTGCAACATCACAATGGCCTCTGCCACTGCAGGCTCGCCCCGCATCTGTACCCCTCCCACCCCCTGCCCGAGTGAGCCAGAGCCCCCGAATCAGCGGTTCCTTTAACCCCGTCCTGTCTGACCGAAGAACAGACACCCTCAGGTGACCTACACGCAGAGGCAGGTCCAAAGTTGAACCACAGGAGCTGTGTGAACAAAGAAGAGAAAGGGAAATTTCTCCCAGCAGCCTCAGGAGCAGAGGATTAAATCTCCACAACCAACTTTATGTACCCTGCTTCTGTGGAATACGTGAATAGACAACGAATCATTCCAAATTGAGGAGGTGGACTATGAGAGCAAAGATATATATACATTTTTTCCCCCATTTTCTCTTTTTGTGAGTGTTTATGTGTATGCTTCTGTGTGTGATTTTGTCTGTATAGCTTTGCATTTACCATTTGTCCTAGGGTACTGTCTCCCCCCGTTTTTTTCCCCTAATTACTTTACATTTTCTTTTCTTAATTCTTTTTATTTTAATAACTTTCTTTTCTTTCTTTCTTTCTTGCTTGCTTGCTTTCTTTCTTTCTTTCTTTTCTCCCTTTTATTCTGAACCTTGTGTATGAAAGGCTCTTGGTGCTCCAGCCAGGAGTCAGGGCTGTGCCTCTGAGGTGGGAGAGCCAACTTCAGGACATTGGTCCACCAGAGACCTCCCAGTTCCATGTAATATCAAATGGCAAAAATGTCCCAGAGATCTCCATCTCAATGCCAAGACCCAGCTCCACTCAACGACCAGCAGCAAACAGTGATGGATACCCTATGCCAAACAACTAGCAAGACAGGAACACAACCCCATCTATTAGCAGAGAGGCTGCCTAAAATCAAAATAAGGCCACAGAAACCATAAAACACACCACCAGACATGGACCTGCCCACCAGAAAGACAAGATCCAGCCTCATCCACCAGAGCACAGGCTCTAGTCTCCTCCACCAGGAAGACTACACACCTACTGAACCAACCTTAGCAACTGGGGACAGACACCAAAAACAACGGGAACTATGAACCTGCAGCCTGTGAAAAGGAGACACCAAACACAGTAAGTTAAGCAAAATGAGAATGTAGGAAAAAAAAAAAAAAAAGCAGATGAAGGAGCAAGGAAAAAACCCACCAGACAAAACAAATGAAGAGAAAAGAGGCAGTCTACCTGAAAAAGAATTCAGAATAATGATAGTAAAATCGGCCAAGATCTTGGAAATAGAATATAGAAAATACAAGAAACGTTTAACAAGGAATGAGAAAAACTAAAGAAAAAACAAAAAGTGATGAACAACAAAATAAATGCAACTAAAAATTTTCTAGAAGGGATCAATAGCAGAATGACTGAGTCAGAAGAACAGATAAGTGACCTGGAACATAAAATACTGGAAATAGCTACTGCAGAGCAGAATAAAGAAAAAAAAATGAAAAGAATTGAGGACAGTTTCAGAGACATCTGGAAAAACATTAAACGCACCAACATTCAAATTATAGGGGTCCCAGAAGAAGAAGAGAAAAAGAAAGGGACTAAGAAAATATTCAAAGAGATTATAGATGAAAACTTCCCTAATATGGGAAAGGAAATAATCAAGTCTAGGAAGCACAGGGAGTCCCATAATGGATAAATCCAAGGAGAGACACACCAAGACATATATTAGCAAAACTGTCAAAAATTAAATACAAAGAAAAAATATTAAAAGCAGCAAGGGAAAAACAACAAATAACACACAAGGGAATCCCCATAAGGTTAACAGCTGCACTTTCACCAGAAACTCTGCAAGTCAGAAGGGAGTGGCAGGACATACTTAAAGTGATGATGGAGAAAAACCTACAACCAAGGTTACTCTACCCAGCAAGGATCTCATTCAGAGTTGATGGAGAAATTAAAAGTTTTACAGACAAGCAAAAGCTAACAGAATTCAGCACCACCAAACCAGTGCTACAACAAATACTAAAGGAACTTCTCTAAGTGGGAAACACAAGAGAAGAAAAGGACCTATGGAAACAAACTCAAAACAATTAAGGAAATGGTCATAGGAACATACATATAGATAATTACCTGAAACATGAATGTATTAAATGCTCCAACTGAAAGACACAAGCTTGCTGAATGGATACAAAAATGAGACCCATCTATATGCTGTCTACAAGAGACCCACTTCAAACCTATGGATACATACAGACTGAAAGTGAGGGGATGGAAAAAGATATTCCATGTAAATGGAAATCAAAAGAAAGCTGGAGTAGCAATTCTCATATCAGAAAAAATAGACTTTAAACTAAAGACTATTACAAGAGACAAAGAAGGACAGTAAATAATGATCAATGGATCGATCCAAGAAGAAGATATAAAAATTGTAAGAATTTATGCACCCAACATAGGAGCACCTCGATACATAAGGCACATACGAAAAGCCATAAAAGGGGAAATCGACAGTAACACAGTCATACTAGGGACTTTAACACCCGACTTTCACCAATGGACAGATCATCCAAAATGAAAATAAATAAGGAAACACATGCTTTAAATGATACATTAAACAAGATGGACTTAATTGATATTTATAGGACATTCCAAAAAACAACAGAATACACATTGTTCTAAAGTGCTCATGGAACGTTCTCTAGGATAGATCATATCTTGGGTCATAAATCAAGCCTTGGTAAATTTAAGAAAATTGAAATCATATCAAGTATCTTTTCTGAGCACAACACTATGAGACTAGATATCAATTACAGGAAAAAATCTGTAAAAAATGCAAACACAGGGAAGCTAAACAGTACACTACTTAATAACCAAGAGATCAATGGAGAAATCAAAGAGGAAATCAAAAAAAAACCTAGAAACAAATGACAATGAAAACACGAAGACCCAAAATCTATGGGATGCAGCAAAAGCAGATCTAAGAGTGAAGTTTATAGCAATACAATCCTACCTTAAGAAACAAGAAACATCTCAAATAAACAACCTAACCTTACACCTAAAGCAAGTAGAGAAAGAACAAGAAACCCCAAAGTTAGAAGAAGGAAAGAAATCATAAAGATCAGATCACAAATAAATGAAAAAGAAATGTAGGAAATGATAACAAAGATCAATAAAACTAAAAGCTGGTTCTTTGAGAAAATAAACAAAATTGATAAACCATTAGCCAGACTCATCAAGAAAAAATAAGAGAAGACTCAAATCAATAGAATTAGCAATGAAAAAGGAGAAGTAACAACTAACACTACAGAAATACAAAGGATCATGAGAGATTACTACAAGCAAATCTATACCAATAAAATGGTCAACCTGGAAGGAATGGATAAATTCTTAGAAATGCACAACCTTCTGAGATTGAACCAGGAAGAAATAGAAAACATGAACAGATCAATAACAAGCACTGGAATTGAAACTGTGATTAAAAATCTTCCAACAAACAAAAGCCCAGGACCAGATGGCTTCACAGGAAAATTCTATCTATCATTTAGAGAAGAGCTAACACCTATCCTTCTCAAAATCTTCCAAAATATAGTAGAGGGAGGAACATGGCCAAACTCATTCTATGAGGCCACCATCACCCTGATACCAAAACCATACAATGATGTCACAGGGAAAGAAAACTAGAGGCCAATATCACTGAAGAAAATATATGCAAAAATCCTCAAGAAAATACTAGCAAACAGAATCCAACAGCACATTAAAAGGATTATACACCATGATCAAGTGGGGTTTATCCCAGGAATACAAGGATTCTTCAGTATATGCAAATCAATCAATGTGATACACCATATTAACAAATTGAAGGAGAAAAAACATATGATCATCTCAATAGATGCAGAGAAAGCTTTTGGCAAAATTCAACACCCATTTATGATAAAAACCCTCCAGAAAATAGACATAGAATGAACTTTCCTCAACATAATAAAGGCCATATATGACAAGCCCACAGCCAACATCATCCTCAATGGTGAAAAGTTGAAACCATTTCCACTAACATCAGGACCAAGATAAGGTTGTCCACTCTCACCACTATTATTCAACATAGTTTTGGAAGATTCAGCCACAGCAATCAGAGAAGAAAAAGAAATAATAGGAATCCAAATCAGAAAAGAAGAAGTAAAGCTGTCACTGTTTGCAGATGGCATGATACTATAAATAGAGAATCCTAAAGATGCTGCCAGAAAACTACTAGAGCTCTTCAAAGAATTTGGTAAAGTAGCAGGATACAAAATTAATGCACAGAAATCTCTAGCATTCCTATGTACTAATGATGAAAAATCTGAAAGTGAAATTAAGAAAACACTACCATTTGTCATTACAACAAAAAGAATAAAATATCTAGGAATAAACCTACTTAAGGAGACAAAAGACCTGTATGCAGAAAATTATAAGACACTGATGAAAGAAACTAAAACTGATACAAATAGATGGAGAGATATACCATATTCTTGGATTGGAAGATTCAACATTGTGAAAATGACTCTATTACCAAAGGCAATCTACAGATTCAGTGCAATCTCTATCAAACTACCACTGGCATTTTTCACAGAAGTAGAACATAAAATTTCACAATTTTTATGGAAACACAAAAGACCCCAAATAGCCAAAGCAATCTTGAGAAAGAAAAACAGAGCTGAAGGAAACAGGCTCCCTCTTCAGAATATACTACAAAGCTACATTAATCAACACAGTATGGTACTGGCACCAAAACAGAAATATAGATCAATGGAACAGGATAGAAAGCCCAGAGATAAACCCACGCACATATGGTCACCTTATCTTTGATAAAGGAGGCAAGAATATACAGTGGAGAAAAGACAGCCTCTTTCAATAAGTGGTGTTTTGAAAACTGGACAGGTACATGTAAAAGAATGAAATTAAAACACTCCCTAACACCATACACAAAAATAAACTCAAAATGGATTAAAGACCTAAATGTAAGACCAGACACTATAAAACTCTTAGAGTAAAACTTAGGCAGAACACTCTATTACATAAAGCACAGCAAGATCTTTTTGATCCACCTCCTAGAGAAATGGAAATAAAAACAAAAGTAAACAAATGGGACCTAATGAGACTTCAAAGTTTTTGCACAACAAAGGGAACCATAAAAAGGTGAAAAGACAATCCTCAGAATGTGAGAAAATATTTGCAAATGAAGCAACTGACAAAGGATTAATCCCCCAAATTTACAAGCAGCTCATGTAGCTCAATACCCAAAAAACAAAAACCCCAATTCAAAAATGGGCAGAAGACCTAAATAGACATTTCTCCAAAGAAGATATACAGATTGCCAACAAACACCTGAAAGAATGTTCAACATCATTAATCATTAGAGAAATACAAATGAAAACTACAATGAGATATCACCTCACACCGTTCAGAATGGCCATCTTTAAAAAATCTACAAACAATAAATGCTGGAGAGGGTGTGGAGAAAAGGGAACACTCTTGCACTGTTGGTGGGAATGTGAATTGGTACAACCACTATGGAGAACAGTATGGAGGTTCCTTAAAAAACTAACAATAGAACTACCATATGACCCAGCAATCCCACTACTACACATATACCCTGAGAAAACCATAATTCAAAAAGAGGCATGTACCAAAATGTTCATTGCAGCTCTATTTACAATAGACAGGACATGGAAGCAACCTAAGTGTCCATCAACAAATGAAAGGATAAAGAAGATGTGGCACATATATACAATGGAATATTACTCAGTCATAAAAAGGAACGAAACTGAGTTATTTGTGGTGAGGTGGAAGGTCCTAGAGCCTGTCATACAGTGTGAAGTAAGTCAGAAAGAGAAAAACAAATAACGTACGCTAACACATATATATGGAATTAAAAAAACAAACAAACAAACAAAAAAAGGTCCTGAAGAACCTAGTGGCAAGACGGGAATAAAGACACAGACCTACTAGAGGACGGACTTGAGGATATGGGGAGGGGGAAGGGTAAGCTGCGACAAAGTGAGAGAGTGGCATTGACATATATACACTACCAAATGTAAAATAGATAGCTAGTGGGAAGCAGCCGCATAGCACAGGGAGATCAGCTTGGTGCTTTGTGACCACCTAGAGTGGTGGGATAGGGAGGGTGGGAGGGAGAGAGACGCAAGTCGGAAGAGATATGGGAACATATGTATATGTATAACTGAGTCACTTTGATATAAAGCAGAAACTAACACACCATTGTAAAGCAATTACACTGCAATAAAGATGTTAAAAAATAAATTAATTAATAAAAGGAAAAAAAAAAGAATGACGCAATCTCTCCACTCATAAGACTTATAATCTAGTAAGTGAAATAGACTGGAGTAAGTAATTACAAATGTGTTAGATATTATGAAAAAGAAATTCAGGGTGCAAAAGAAGTATACAATAGAAGGATCCAACTCACCCAGGGAAGCCTTTCAGTAAGGGCTATGGCAGCTAATGCATGGCTACTTGGCAGTCACTGGGAGGCTACAAATCATAGTCCCACTTGTTTATAATTCCACGCAAAAATATGAAATAATAACTCCCAAAGGAGCCTCTTGTCCACTTTTTTGCTCTCCTATGTGGAATACAAACTCTATATCCTCTAAATAAAGATATCTTAAAAAAGTTTAGTTGCTATTGAAGCACATTTCCCAATGTTTCTAAGGATCTCTTGTTTTTTACTGTTTCCACTGAAATAAATTAATATAAGCATGGATGTAGTGATGTTTACATTTTTAGGATTTTATCATTAGGTCCCAATAATGCTGGGTACTTAATAATGGTACCTTGATACACTCTCTATTGTTTGTCTGACAATTTCTTTAGATATCTGTTATTTTCAGCTTATTATCACAAATTGTGATCAAAATCATACATGAAGAAAATTATGTCAAATCAGAACTAAAATTCCTCAAAGTCAGTAACCATATCTTATATGACCTGATATATCTAGCGGCTATGATAGTCCCTAGCAATTGACAGGCATTTGAAATATGTATTGCATGAAAATATATAACAATCTACATAATCACAAAGCTTCTTTTTCCTTAATGACAGTGTCAAATTAAAGAAATAGCTTGATTAAGTGTTATTTTAAACGTAAAAAGAAAATACTTATCTGTTCAGAAAATAGTGCTGAAAATTTACCTGAGTTGACAGATGGAAAAAATAGATAAGCATATAAACTCTGCATTTTTTAATAACTAAAAAAACATGCATCAATGCAAGTGAAATGGACTCTGTAGAACTGTTGATTGTTTCAGCAGATCTTTCCACCATTTTCTTTCTGAAGGCCATTCAACAAGTTGTATCCCTGCCTGCACTGTCTTTCTCTGGGAACAACAAGGGACTCTGCCATGGATGACCCCTCTCTTACGAAAGAAAATAGAGAATCACAATCAATCCCCTGACAAACGATGAAGTTCAGTCTCCTGATCACAGGTTAAAAAAATCCTAAGGCACAAAATAGCTATACAGAATAAAAAAACAGAAAAGAGGTAATGGTCTTCAAATATTTCTTTATTCTCACATACAGAAAACATCTAAATAGGTATTTTAGATCATAGAATTCTAAATCTTAAGGAATCTTTTCAATTTTATGAAATGCTAGAATAAGGCATTATTAGCTAAAATATGCTTCTCATACAATGTTCTTAACATTCCTTCTCCTTATATAAAATCAATCCCTTAAAAATATTTAGTTTAAATATTACAATACATTTGAAAATATAAATCATTCTGACCAAAAGTGATTTATGTAATAAATGGGAATATGTATTTATGATAAACAATAATTAAGGTACATAATGCTCAGAAACAATATAAAATTCCTTAAATGATTACTGTAAGATTATTTATTACAGAAACCTCTTTCTTAGTTGAAGAGTTTTTTGCAATATACATTTTGACACAGAAGAAATGAAGACTTTTGCTGGAATCAAAAAATATTGTAACATATATTTACTCCTAATAGTGTTTAATTTCATATTGCAATTATTAATCAGAGTGGATGACTTTATTTTCTGCTGTTTTAACAACAAGAAATGATCTCTTCTGTTTTTATCCTATTATAAGGATCGTTACAAAAATGGGAAACAATTAACACCGGGTTTAATGCCTGAGTGCAATAGAGCTAAAGTAATTGCACTCAAGGTCTGCTAACTTTTTAATCAGGCATTTGGTTGCAAGCTGCTCACAATTGATTTTGAGAGAACTACCACTATCTAAGGAGGAAAGCAGGTGTGCCAGAAAAGCAGGCATATTGGCAAAACAAATGAAAGATTTTAAAAGGAAAAGAAAAAATTAGCAAAACCAAAGCAAGTGCTTGTACTCAGGCCATTTACTTGGCTCAGCCTGTTACTGAACAAATCCAGTTGTGAGCACAAGCATAGTAAGGGAGGCCCCACAGACCTACTGCTTTCGAAGTGTAATACTAAAGCTTAGCACTGAGGAGCCCTGTCCATCCCAATGTTAGTGAATTGAGTTAATTAACAGGAAGGCTTCAAACTTCCATGTTCAGTAGAGTTTAAGACACCATCAGAGGTTCCTGGAATTACATCCTAATTAGAAAAGTTCCCTCTTCTTTGCATTCAGGCTACTCTTTGAAAAACAAATTTGGTTAAGTACTTTGTTCTCTCTTACAAAAAAAAAAAAAAAAATCTTCAGTTTTTCTCCAAAAGCGAATGATATTTTCTTTTTCTTTTTCTTTTTTTTAATGTAATTCACCTACTGTGCAAGTGATTCCTTTTAGGCAAGTTGCACACATTTCAAGGTGCATGCGTCCCCTAAGAGCACTGGGGGGGGCATTTAAAAGATCCCCTCCTCTATAGTTCCTTGAAAGGGGAGCTTCTAAGAGTTAATACTATTGTAAAAGTTCTTTCCACTAATAGGAGAATAATCTGATAAGAAGCAGATTAATATATATAAAACTCCAAGTCTGAACATTTTTATGATTGTTAGGTACACCATAGATCTCCCTTTTCGCAGAGAAAGGAAACCAAATGACAGATTTGGCCATTTACCTGGTGAACTCCAAGACAGTGCTATTGCTTTCTTGAATTCCCAAAAGGAAGCAAGAGCATTTGAACATTTAAAGTAGAGTATAAAGGAGAACTACTTCTTACCCCAGAAGAACAAGTCAGAGTAGGGGAAATAAGAAAAAGAAACAACAGAAAGGAGCTTCCTCAAGCAAAGTCTTATGTGCATTTTAATTACACTTGTGTGCCTGGGCCAACAGGCAATCGACATTAGAATTCATTAGGATGCCTCAGAGCCCAGAATAAAGTACACAGAGATCAATGGATCTAAAACGTGATAGCCATTTATATGAGTTTCTACTCCAGCTCCAAATAAGTTAGGAAAGGCTCAGCTCAGTTGTGTGGATCATTTTAGCTTCCAATGAGCTCTCCCTTAGCTTCTCCCACCGTAAGCAGCCCTCACTGAATCACCACTGCTTCTGTCATTTCTAGGTGAAGGGGTAATACAAGTGAAAGGAAGGCACCTGGCATCAGTCCACCTGCACATAAAGCCCCTTAATCATATGGGACTCCCACATGGCCATGATCCCAAGCAGTTCAGGAAGGATGCCAAGTAGGAGGAGAACAAAGAGACTGGCAAACAAAGGAGCCCCTTGGTGGCTCAGATTGTCACAAGGGTGCTTTTGCCAGATTAAAGACTATGCACTTTCTGACTCCAAATATGACTTAAACAAAATTCTCATTCCCTGTGTAGCATTTTATAGCATTTTAAAATCCAGTATTGAAGTAATCCTTTGGAATTCAGTAGATCTGAATGGTGTATGTGTGTGTGTGTATTCCAAGAATTCAGGGAAATGCATGCCATAATAGCTCTCACTCTTCCTGCCAGTGGAGCAGAGAAAGGCATCCCAAAACTCTGGGCACATGGATTACCCTGTCTATTGTGATGTTTATTATAAGCATAATGTTAGTCTTCCAGTGCCTCCACATCAAACAAATCTGTTAGGGACTCCTTGCCTTTGCTAGACTTTGATTCCTTGCATTATGTTGAGTGGTTTGAGTCTCCTCAGGTTATTTGTAACAATCAAATTTGTTTGGGGAAATAACATTATTGGATAAGTTGGTTGATTGATGCCAGTATCACTTAATATATTTAGAAATAAAACTTTTCCCACTTAAAAATAATAAATACAATAAGAAGAAACACTATTAATTTGAGTTGTATATAATACTCAAGTATTTCTTGTATCTATTCTAATTTCTCAAGTAGAAAAGGAGATAATTTTAGCTTAAGAGGTACCTATAGTTTTTAAAGATTATTTGTTTATTTGTTTCAGACCATTGCTTAAACTATAGAATAAGCAATTTTTTTTTTTTTTTTTTTTTTTTTGCGGTACGTGGGCCTCTCACTGTTGTGGCCTCTCCCGTTGCGGAGCACAGGCTCCGGACGCGCAGGCTCAATGGCCATGGCTCACAGGCCTAGCGGCTCCACAGCATGTGGGATCTTCCCAGACCGGGGCACGAACCTGTGTCCCCTGCATCAGCTGGCGGACTCCCAACCACTACGCCATGAGGAAAGGCCCAGGACATACTTTTTAAGTGTAAAGGCCAAATCCCTTGCTTGTTGTTCTTTGCATATACTCTCTCCATTTACACTAACAAAACAAAACACACACACACATGCACCCTAAATTATCCCCAATTATGGGAAATTTGACTCAAATTTTTTAAAAAAATATAGAAAATAGTCAATGCAATGGTAAATTGGCTACACTACCACTAGTTTCTAAGCATCATGTTTGTTTTACTGTCAAACTAGTCTTACTTAGATCAGTGTTCAATAAGTAATGAGTTAGTCATAGAATTTCAGTTTCAAAGACATATTTTGTGCACGCACTAGTCATTCAGAAAGAGGTCTAACACCATCAGACTCATAAGACTCAATTATATGTCTAAGTTTTACATTCTTGGGGAGTCATTCCAGAATGACTTACAGAAAAATAACTACACTGAAACAGGCCTTGGAACATGTGAAACCCGATGCAGTTAATGTGGTTTACCCCTCCATTTAGGGTATATATTTTGTGTGTTTGGCAAAAGCAGCAGCGAAAAGAATGTTTACTTAGTCTTTAGCAGGTTTTACTTTATTTCTCCCATTTTAAAGGACAAGCATGCAGCTGCATTTTTCCCTGAGAGGTTTTTAAAACAATTATTTCCTATTATTGCTTCTGTACACTCCCCCCTGACCCCCACCATTCACTGCAAGTGGCTCCCTCCAGACATTGGTCTCTTCCTTCTCTATTTCTTGTCCGGCTTTCAACTTAACTCCACCCAAGGAATCATTAAAAACTGTGGTCTGACTTTTGCCTCAAAGGTGACCTGATTTGGGGGAAGGGTGTATTTTAGTTTATTTTTACCTTAGGATTAGTCAGTGGACAAGGGGTCACAAAAAGTGGCATATGATGAGTTTGCAGAGCTGACGATGGTACAGCTTATGGTGCCATTGCTTTGCTGGTGCGGAAACAAGGCTATTAACTGCTGCAGGATTCCAAGCTCTACTGAAGGAGAAATGGAAAGTATTATATCTTTCCTACGTTCAGAGCCAGATGAATGCCTAAATTTTCTCTGTCTCTCTCTCTCACAAACACTCGCACACACATTTTTCTTAGTGAGTTGGAAATGGTAACATACCGCCACACAGTCGAGCACATCATAATTTAATGGGGTGTGGGATATCGAATAAGAATATTGGAGGAAGAGACTTTCCAGCCTGCTAAGGGTTCCTTATAAAAGTGGACTATTTATTTTATTTTAAATGCCTTCAGCACCAGTTTTCATCCACCTGGAGAAGAAAGAGCTGTCCTGGCTACTTGCAGTAGGTAGAGTTGAAGTCATTCTGTCTTCACTCTTTTCTACTTTGAGTTTCCATTGTTGCCATTATTGGCCTTATTAATCAATCATTCCATTAGCTGGGTCTTAAGGTTGCAGTTAGATAAGATTGCCTGATAATATGAAAGAAGTGTGTTCAAATATTGATTACTAACTTATCTAACTGCTTATGGTGACCAATCTACTCATATATATGACTTCAAATGACCAATAAATTTACATGTAATGTCTTTTTGAAGCAAAAACCAAAACGTTTTGGTTGTGAGGTTTTTCTTTCTTATTCAGTTTCTAACAGCAACAGTAGTTTTAAAGTTGCACAATACAAATATGTTAGTGATGCTTTCTAGAAATATTCTAGCAATTTATTATTCACACTATATTATTAATTGTTTATTATGTTTATAACTGAAATTTAAGACAATTCATAGAGGGTATTAAAAGAAAGTAATCCTTGAAAATAGAAGTGAGGCTAGCAGTAAAAAAATAAAAATGTAAAAATTTGGTATTTATAAACAAAACAGTGAAAAATCAAGTCCATTCGACTTTTTTGAGGACTTGGTTTGGTGACATGTTTGTTTAGCTATAGTCATAATTATGCCACCATATCCTATTGCCTTTAATAGGAAATAAAAATTAAGAACTAAGAATTTCAAGATGAAGCATCCTATTTCTTGTACAAAGTTAACTGAGCCTTTCCCTTTCCCTGGTTGGAACTGCAGAATTGAGATAACTCTGAAACCTGACACTTTGATATGAGTTCTAGTGCCAGGAGCATGAGTGTCCTTCACTTTGATCTTTACTTCCAGGAACTAACTTTAAGTGACACTTCTCATTACCCCTCACCAGCTCTTCCCCAACGCTCCCTGTCTTTCACTAGTTGTGAAAGAGGACTCTGACTCATGGCATCAAATTGCCTGCCGAGTAACAGTTTGTTTTGAATGTGCAGTTTCAGAATCTTTTACTAATTAAAACTGCTTTACCACTGAGAGGTCTCCTGAGGTTTACCCTTGTTTATCTGGGTTAGACCATGAAATCATCCTTGAACCAACCCTAGGATCATAATTTGTTGCTAATTCAAATGAAAAAGTTGGAAATAAATTGATAAAATTGGCATTAATTTTATCCACAAACACAATTAGTTTCAGCCTATATCAAATAAATGCATGCACAGATACACAAACTGATGCCAGAAGGCAAACCCTCTCTGTGGACCAGTGGAGCTATATGACTACCTTCCAGATATGGTATTTATAAAGAGGGAAGAGGGGATTTTGAACAAACTGCATTTTCTGGTTGGTTTATAATTGTAACCATATAGTTCTGAAGTTCTAATAGCATAGCCCTTTGACGTTAACATGTATACTCTTTAGGGTATGATCGCTCAAAGCCAACCAGTAAAATATCTCAGGTTTCCTTTCCCACATTAGGTTAATGCTATGACAACATGCTGAAAAATTATTGTTCATGTGTGTGTTTTGTGAGTGTGTGTGTTTGGCAGGGAGAGGGGGAGAATAGGAATGGGAAGGTTTCCAGAAACTGATTCCTTCAGTGTAGCCAGCAACTTTGAGACAAAATATCAAGTATATAAAAGATGAGACCCAGAAGAACTAGTAAAATAAATGATTCAAAGGCCATGTGGAAGACAGGACTTAAATGTCAACGAACCAAACAGTTCTCCTAATTTACATTGATTGTCCAAGATATTTTTTTTTGAATTTTTGAATTGAATTTAATTTAATTTTTTATACAGCAGTTTCTTATTAGTTATACATATTAGTGTATATATGTCAATCCCAATCTCCCAATTCATCACCCCACCCCCTCCTGCCCCCTGCCAGTTTCAGTATTCAGCAAAGGGCCTGGCATGGAGTAGACTCTCAGACATGTGTGAGAAGGTAAGTGGGAAAGGATGGATGGGCAGATGAAGGATCAAGGGGTGAAGGAAGGAGCCGATATAGGGCTCTGGTCTGTCTCCAGATCAATACCAGGCAAGGTCAAATAAGAGAAGACAAAGAAAGTAAGAACTACATAATTCAGTTTTGAAACATGGCATGTTATGTGAGAATTAAGGAAAACTAGGAGAGAGAAAATTAGTGGCTAAGACTTGCAACTAATTTTGAATGAAAACACTGCTAGCTTAGATTTCAAGTTGTCCTATTATTTTCTATAACCATAGAATATTGGGTTCACTTATAATTAAAAAATAAGTATTGATATTATATATTTATCAAGAGACACAAGTCAATATCTTTTTTTCTTCAACTTTTTGACAAACTAGTCTTCATTGGAGAATCTTAACAACCTTAGTCTAAATGATGTGAAAGGAGGGAAACAGATATACAAGTAAATTGTCCTATTATTGGTTAGATTATAACACTTAATGATATTTACTGGCTTATGATATTTCATACATTTTTGACAGATTTCTCATTTATGTTACCTAGGAGATTTATATATTGGGATATTTAAAATTAAAACGTATACCAAAGCAAAAACAAAAAAAGAAAAAATACAACAACAAAGAAAAACACAGAAAACCCTTTAACCATTGCTATTATTCTGTAACTTTAAAGGCAGCAGGATCCTTCCAAATGTCAGGGAAAAAAATCTGGGTAGAACCTGACAGCATGAGAGAAAAATGTTGCTGATTAGCACTGTCTGAGAGGATCTTCGGGAATAGACCATATATTATCATCTTTGGTAGTCAGTGACAAAAAGAAATTTGAGAAATAAAGATGAAAGTTTTCATAACTATGCAAGTATATTTGCTAACATAGAAAACTGGTCTATATCCTAAAATAAGTTATTTTTCACAGAATAAATGGCTATGCATAAGAATTTTTCTGTAAACACCTTGGCAACACTGACCTATAAATTATTACTGTATTTTCTGACACATGAACTAGATGCATAGACAGGATCCAGACGTGAAAATCAGTTAATTGTTAAATGGTTTTGCCCTAATATGCTGTCTTTTTCAAATATTAGGTTCACTCTGGTTTATGCTGTAATTCATAATTTCCTATTGTGAATTAGAGATGTGTACAATCTTTTTTGGTAGAAACTGATCTAAAATGAGGCATATGTTAAAGCTTCCTTCACAAAGCCAGGTTCTGGTCGTACTCCGCATCCCACAGTGCTCATTCGAGTGAAGAGCCATCTTTGAAGGCAATTGGAGCTTCTTGCTTGGCTGAGCACCATGGAGCTTGGAGCAAGATAAAAAAAGAACCACAGACTTTCAACTGTAATTCTGCTAGCAGGACATACTGAATCCATTCAACCGGACCACAGTGGGATAACTTCACTAGCCTCTTAGCTACATAAAAAACACAATCTAGTCTAATTGGCCAATAGTAACTTCCATTAAAAATGAGAAAATTGTTTCTAAACATGTTCAAGATTTTTTGTTTGTTTTTTTTTTTTTCTTTTTGCGATACGCGGGCCTCTCACTGTTGTGGCCTCTCCCGTTGCGGAGCACAGGCTCCGGACGCGCAGGCCCAGCGGCCATGGCTCACGGGCCCAGCCGCTCCGCGGCATATGGGATCCTCCCGGACCGGGGCACGAACCCGTATCCCCTGCATCGGCAGGCGGACTCTTAACCACTGCGCCACCAGGGAGGCCCTGTTCAAGATTTTTTAATTGACATTCTCTTCTGACAATTTGTCCATATGCATACATAATTCTGCCATTTACAGTCAGTACAATTTTATCTGTGTTGACATAAGGATAAATAAGAAATGCATTTTACTGAGTAGCCACTAAAATAACTTACAGTAACGCCATCAGGTCAAGAGTGTTTGTGGCAGTTTGTATGACTACTCAGAAAGCTGGAGGTTGAGTATGGACACTCTTGTCCCACAATCAGCAATTTTCAGATCCCTTCCCAAATAGCTACCTGTTTTTTTTTTTTCAAAGTAAATATTCAAATATCTTGCCTAATACTTACTGAATGAAAAAGAAATTAACAAGTTGTTCAGGTGATCCTGATATGCCATTAAGTTTTGGAACCACCGCTCTAGATGATATTGTGACTCCTAAAAATTTCCATGAAGTTCAAGAAAGTATACATTTTACTTTCTAAAAGGAGAAAAGTGACTTACTTCTCCTTTAAACTATGATCTATATTCCTCATGGAAAATAATGTACTTAGAGAGGCAGGCATAGATATAAACAGTTTAGCTTTCTCATGTGTACTCTATACAATATATCTCCTACCCACCATTTCTTCTATATTCTTACTTTCACTACCTATTTGTAAACACGTACACTTTCTACACTGTTTTATAATAACCTGGAGTATTTATAAGGCTTCCTCCTATCCCTGCCACCCCAGTCCCAGTCTCTCCTACAACATAAAGAAAAAATCTTCCTAAGGTAGCAGTAAAACACATAACTGCAAAGAAACTGAGACTTCTCACACAAGCTTCCAAGCCCTCAGTGGAAAACTCCAGCCAATCAGTCCACTTTGTTCTCCTACTGTCCACTTTGTTCTCCTAGTATTAGTTTCCTGAACCAATGTTATCCTCCCGCTAAAATAGATAGCTAACTACTTCCCTGATGATGTTTCATATTTTACCAATTCCACATTTTTTCCCCCTTACTGTCCTTTGGTCCTGTGAGGTCCACCTATATTGCCTAACTTTCTTCCCAACTGCTGCTAGTTCATTAAGATCCATATCAAATTCTACCTCTACAAATAAGACTTCCTTGATGTCCCCAATACACATCATTTCTGCCACTTATGAACTCCTTTTGCTCTGTTGTTGTTATTTTTTTTAATGTACCTCTGGGGCACTTGGCACGGTCTGGCTATTATTTATGTGGTTTTTTTATGTCTGGCACTGTCCTCTACATGTGCTTTCCCCTTGTACATGTTCAGTATAATTTTAAATTGAATTATTGATATAAATTCATTTAAGCCAACACTTGCACCATTCATGGAAGAGTAAATGCGTGCTGGCAGCATTCATTTACTCATGGCTTTGAGAGATATTAGATTAGGGTATGGAAGTATTCCCTACTAAGGGTGAGTAATGAAGTGCTATTTCAAATCCATTTACTAAAGAAGGACATGGACAGGACCCAAATAACATCAAATAATCGAGCTGAAGTTTTCTCCTTCAGGCCCATTTTGGAACCTTGGGTCTAGACCTTGGATTCCAATGAGTGAAACAAAGGAGGTTATGGTTAAATGAGAGGCCTGAAGCAAGTGTACAAAGAAGATTACAACTGAATCCAAAGCTAGGAACTGAGCACCTCACCATGTGTGAGTGCAGAAGCTGTGACCAGAAGCCAGGCTAAGTCAAAACCAAGGGCTGGTAGTCATGGCAACAGGGGCACATTCACAAGTCAGAGCAGGAAAAGGGAGCAGGTCAAACATGGAACAGGCTGTGGTTCAGAGAAGGGAAGTGAGGGCAAGAGAACCAGACGAGGCTGAAGCCAAGGAACGCTCCACGCTGCACAGACTGCAAGGGAAGTTCCCACCCGAGTCCAGATGGAATTCTGCTGGATGTCTGCTCAAGGCTCCAGCTGGCTCAGGGTCCCATTTGCTCCTCATGCACAGATTCTTCCAACTAGCTTCTGATATTCTAGGTTTTCTATCTTTTGGATGCTCTCAAAACAGCCTCATAAAGCTATTTTGCCAGAAGCTCCGTAAGGTGACCCCATTTGTAGAAAATGGCAGAAGTAAGTTAAAAGATAGGTTTTTCTTTTTAAACTGCCTAGAAAGATACAATATATCTTTCTGTACTATAATGAAAGAGTTCAAGAATTTTCACCACACTAGCCAGGCAGATTCCAGAATGAGCTTCCTGGAGAATTATTCTACAATATGTCAGTTTCTCCACAGGAAAACACCTATTTCTTCAATGTTATTAATAATGGTGATTAGTTTCCTATTCAAAACAGACTGCATTGTGAGAGTCAGAGATTTTCACATTGCATTAATTGCTTCCTAGTAAAGACTGTAATTTATAGATGCTTGCTTTGATTTGCTCTATTCCAGGTATTAGCAAAAATATTTGAAAATATGAAAGAGTTTTATTTTTCCCACAAACCTATGGGGTGGATTATTATTACCCTCTTCCTTTGTATAGTTAAGGAAACTGAAAATTCATATACCTGTGAACCAAATAAGAAGAGGAACCAGAATACAAAGAGATGAAGGATGCTATAATGCGTGCCTTAGATTCAAAATGTAAATCATCTATTTAGCGACATCAAGCTTTAGAGCTAGTAGGGGTGACTGTCAGCACATTTTATCTAAAAGTCAGCAGAATAAGCCGATAAAAGAAAGGGAGAGAAAAAAAATCTGGCAACATGGATCTAACTGTGAACGGGGCACAAGGTGCCTGTGATGGTTGTGTAAGGAAGAAGGGAAGGGGAGGAGGATAGATGGGGAGAGAAGGAGGAAGCGGGGAGTGTGGCATTCATGTGAAAGAGCTTTGCAATCTGTAAAATACTCACAAATGTGACAGTTTATTACTTATAAGAGCCTGTGATTCCCAAATATTTGGATGTTTTATAAAATGTCCACAGTAGCAGAAATATAAATATACTGAAATAAAATTTTACAAAAAGGTCTAAAATTTTGTTTGTTTCTTTGGTTTTTTTCTCAGTGTCTTTTGATAAGCTAATGAAATCTCTCCAGTAAAATGCAACTCCTGTACATATTGGAGTTTACAAGAACCATCCCTGAAGTATGGAATCTAGGCTCATGGATCCAGTGGAGCTGTGGATCATAGGTCTGGAATTCCAAATTTATAATATTTTAATACTTAATAGTTTTTAACCTCCTTTTGAATTATGAAAGTCTAGGGTCTGTCTTCGCCTACAAATGGGCAAGTTTGAATTTGTTCTTGTTGCTGTAGAGGGCCACTGTTATGTTCTCCTAACTACTTTACTCCTAACACATAGAATCCGTATCCAGTACAATGCACAGTTTTGTATTATATATTATTATATCTCACTAATATAATTTGAAGGCACTATTTAGCTATATTTAGCTTCACAACTAAATGATTCTTAATAAGTGTCTGTCTGTGTAGTATTAACTAAATATTGGAAAAAAACCCTGCAAATGTGGTCATGATACATAGTTTTAAATAACTGTAATCTAAGCTTCTTTTAAAGATTTATAGCCAATAGCAAACACAAAGAATTATGTATTTCTTTGTACATCTAATTTTACAGTAGAATAAGCACATTGAATAAAATCCACTGAATGATTTGAAATGATATGAGTTTCAGGAGGTTGGAAATTAAATTACTTATTTGTTTCCCTGTCTCCATAGATTCTGTATTTATAATTCTAGCAGCCCATATTCAGTAAGGCAGATTAGGGTGATTATTTTCCTCTCCTTCTTCTTTTAGAACAGTTTGAAAAGGTGAATGATAACTACATAACCAGATCTTTGTCCAACCTTTTGTACAACTAAAGGCACAACATTTTTGGTGGCATACATAGTGACATTTTTTCTGAGAGTTTGTCTAACCTCCCTTTCCACTATCTCTCTTATCCTCCAAGATCCCAAATCCTACATATTTTCCCTGTGCTTATTTATCCCACATACATGGTGGCAGCCTACCCACAACTGCTCTATACTGAAGGGCCTTGAACCCAGAAACACTGGAATTTCTTTGATTTCTGTCATCCAAACGTCATTCATTCTCTTAAAAACATGCAATATAAGTAGTCCATTCATTTGATTTAGGAAATTCAAAGTGAGATATAAATTTCTTGGTGAAAATGTAGATGGTATTATGGAGTGGTGATGGAGAAAGCCCTCTAAGAATTTCCAGAGAACCTGTCTTCCACAGATCAAACTTTTAGAAACATCTTATTATTGAAAATCACTCCTTCTCTGAAGAATTGTTCTTCTTCCCTCTCTTCTTTTCAAAAACATTTGTTGAGCATCTACTGCATATAAGTTAGCTCACTGTCAATGAAGGAACAATTTGCATTCTTTTCTCAGATTTTTAGAAAGTCTAGTGTATTTAACAGGTTTTACCCTTTATAGTAGCATCATGGTTTCACATTTGTTTTCAATAACTTCTGCCTCACTGTTTTCAGATCACTGATTTGATTATCTTTAGGGAACTAGTTCACCTATAATTTTGGTAATGATTGACTTATTTGCTTTCAATTATTTGATTTTATTGCATTGAATCTATTTCAGTTGTTTTATATCCTACAGTAAGCAAATAGAATATCTACATGTACCAGTGTCCATCTAACACTATGTTCTGGACTTTGTTTTCAGTATTTCACTATAGGAATAAAATTTAGCTAGTAAGTCGTCGGAAAAATAAAGAATAAAATTTCAAGATAGCATTGCCTATCTCTTCGTTTCCATCTCTCCATATCTATTTGTTCTTAAAAAAATATATCCCACAGTAAATTTGCCATCTCTGCAAACAAGAATAAAAACTCAGGCTGTTTTCGAATGAACCAGTTTCTCAGCCATTGTGTTTTATGTCTGAATCTGAATCATCTAACTTAAATTGCATGTCCTTGGGGCAGAAAGGCCTTCTTTTATTTTCCTTTTCCTTTTTCTTTCTTTTTGTTTTTTCACAGAGCCAAGTATCCTGTCATTGTTCTACAAAACAATAAATAATGAAGCCAATTGAAGATGTATGAATTGTGCCAGGTTGACAGAAATGGAGCCCATGTTCTCAGAGGTGTTACAGCAGTATTTCCTAACAAGCATCCTGAGCCACTCTCCAACATCACAGAAACAAATAGAGATAGAGGATAAGAAAGTGGAAGGAAGGAGAAAAGCAAGAAGACAACAAAGGTATAAGAAGATATTTATTTGGACTGAATTAGTAGTTACTTGAGCTGACACACCTACATGAAACAAAGATAGTGAAATATATTTTAAACATCAGGCATATTTCATACAAGTCACTCTTCTTTAATACACATTGGAAAAAAAAAACTTCCCACAAAATTTTTACTTTATACGCGTAATGTGTAAATGAGAACACTAAGCATAGGTAATTGTATTTGTTCAAGTGTTTACTTGGTGTCTCCTTAAAACAACCAAAGTGCACCTCGTTGAGAGGACTTCCTTGGCTATATCTAAAGTAGCCTCATCCTCAAACTTTTTTCCTAAAATCACTCTACCACTATCTTGCATTATTTTCCTTCTATAACTCATCTTTTAGAAATGACTTATTTAGTGTTTTTTTTTAATCTGCCACATTATAGAATATAAATTCTGTGAGGAGAGTGGTTTTATTTGTCTTATTCCACAAGTACCTAATATAATGTTGGATTATGGGAAGAATCAAATATTTGTTGAAAGGTAAAACAAATTGAACTTTGAAATAAAATAAGCAATTTAAGTAGTCGATTTGTTTGATTTAAGTACTTCATAATGAGATATTCTCACAAAAATGTGGCACACGGTATGTATTCAATAAATGTATGCTGAAAAAAGAAAAGAATAGAGATTTGAGATAAATAGTTACATGAAAATCATTATCTTAATTATGGATGGGATCCAAAAATTTAGACCCAGCACCTTTTAAAATATGGAAACTTTACCAACTTGGTGGTATGGATTGTTTTTTATATATTGTACAGGAGACAATAGCTTCTCAGTTAAGTGGGAAGAATGAAGGATGTATAAGGAAAGATGGAAATTACATGACACTAACTGAAACACAAAACCTATTCTACCTAATTTTGGGCTGCTTCCATACACCCATATCAAATATCAATCACTATCATTACTTCTGGGAAATCTTAGTTATCTAATGAATTTATGATATACATATGTTACAGGTTGAATTATGTCCTCCACCCCCAATAGAAATTCTAGTCTATAGTACCTGTGAATAAGAACTTATTTGGAAATAGAGTTTTCCTTGACAGATCATCAAGTTAAGACGAGGTCATTAGGGTGGACCCTAATCTAATATGACTGTGATCTTATAAAAAGGGGAAATTCAGACACAGTGTCATACACATGCGTGGAGACACACACAAAGGGAAAAGTATGTGAAGGTACAGGGAGAACACAGTCTACAAGCCAAGGAGCACCTGAGGCTATGAGAAGCTGGGAGAGGTTTAGAACAGATTCTGCCTCAGAGATCTCAGAAGACACTAATCCTGCAGACACCTTGATTTCCAACTTCTAGGTCCAGAACTGGGAGACAACAAATTTCTATTGTTCAAGACACCCAGTTTTGGTCTTTGTTACAGTAGCCCTAGCAAACTAACAAACCATACAGTCTCAGCTTTAATGGTTGACATCGCTATTTAGACCTAATATCTAGATATTTAGGTATTGGCTCAATTAATTTATTATGTTATAGTACAGTCCTTTAAATAACTTACCTTATGTAATTACAATTAATTTAGTACATTAGGTAATTACACAATTACAATTAATTAGTCTTCTTCACATCATTCTCTTGCTAAAAAATTAGTTTATGGTGTCCTTTTGATGCCATCAACATGTTTAAGGAATTATTATAAGGCCTAAAATCAGGTGATATAATTTTGAATTGTATTTATAGAGTACACAAAATTAAATATTAATACATTTTTACATAAAAATAGGGGAGTTAATTTATCATTTTTGGAACCTCCTCAAATATTAGACAACAGATTTTCCAACCATCAAACAAGATGTTTAATATAAGGAATACATATAATATAACATTTTCAAAATCTTTGGAGCTAATTTTATGAGAGTGATTTACAAATATTTACTTATAGCCATAGAAAATTTTATGAGCGTGATTTACAAATATATACTTATAGCCATAGAAAATTTATATCCTAAAATAAGCCTTGTCTGATGAAATTATCAAAGGAATTATCACAGTTAGTTTGCTTTTACCTTAAAAATGGACATTCTGCTTGACTATAATATAAAATAGAAAGAACTACCTATCAACAATTTATATTGACAACACATGTATGTAGGAAAAAATTCCATTTTACATCTTATTGATTAAAAAAATGATTGAATGTAGATGGAAAACCAGTAGTAGATTTAATATTAATATAAATGGGCCCTGTGGGCAAACCATTATGTTAGCTTGTGCTATACTCTGAAATTGTACAACCTATAAAAAATGCCCTTTGTAGTTTTCCTTCTATATACTGTAAAATTGGATACAGGATTTTTTCACTAAATATCAGAGCTAGCAAAGGAATACAATTAACAACAAGGATTAGAACTAAGTGATAATTATGTTCCCTTTTTATTTATTCAAAAAGTCTGCACTATAATTGTGTATATGTGAGTTCAAATCAGTCATCTGCTATAATAACGTTTGCTTTTCACGCAATTCACTTTAACTTAGTTAATATTTATTTCACTTCTCTGAGTTGTCTAAAAATTATATAGAAAACAAATTTTCTATTACAAAAATATGAAAACCTACACTGAGTTAGATGTAAAAGTGTAGTGAACTAATGTTTCCCATGGAATAAGGGGAAATACCATTAAATTACATGTCCCCGTGTATTTAATTTTAAATCATTCCTAAAAATCTTCTAACTTGTGTCATGATTTGTGTTTTCACTTATTATTCTAATCTTAATTTTTGTGGGATTTGTTTAATAGTATTGAAAAACCAGATAGGAATTTTGTCGGGATAAGAAACAAACTAATGATGTCTTAGATTCCTTATCTGTAAAAATAAAACTGAAGATTTTAAGACAAAAACCAACATTTGCATTTTGTAGATATTTTATATTTCAATTTTCTAAGCTAAAGAGTAAAATTCAATATACACAAGTAACAAAGATCTGCATATACTTTTCCAAAGCTTGTTGCTTCTGTCTTTGCCTATGGTTTGATTTTTATCCAAGAGCTCTTTTTTTGAAATCATAAATATCACTCTTGTCCAATTTTGAACAATATTTCAAGTAGGCAAAAGAAATGGAAATATATCTTGCTTCTGGAGTTTTAAATTTAATAGATTTTGCAGAGAACTGTGCTGGTAATTGTTTTGTGAATTATTGTGTTTCTGGTTATAAGTGTTGCTCTAGCTCCTGAAAAGTAGAATAGTCAAAATGTTCATCAGGATCTATGTTCAAGACCTAAATTTAGATAGAGGATCAAATCTTTCATTCATATATTTGGAGTTACTCACTTGTCAAGGGAGCAAGTGACTTCACAAAATTGAGTTCTGGGTGTCTCCTCTTAAGAGATCATTATGTTTACTTTGTGGGATGATTAGTGTTAAAGGACATACTGCAGAGTCTCTAACTGGTACCCAGGACATATTACTTCCCTTTCTGACCCTTCCTTGATCTTTTTTTCAGAATGAGAACAGGTGGCAGGATAGTTCGCTTTTGATTGTAGCTCTGTCACCAAGAATGTCTCTCTTATACAAGTCACTTAGGCACTCTGTGTCAGGTTTAGCTTAGATCTCTTTCCCATACATTCTGTAATTTTCATCTCTACTTTTATTATTCTGGTCTATATTCAAGCATTACACAAATACTTTGAAACAGGCAGATTGCTCAATTCCTTTCCACCCTGCAACCTTGTGTAACAACTGAATACTGCATCTGTACAATTTCAACGTTCACAGATAAGTTATTTTTTTTTTGTAGATCCAGATTTGTTAAGGGGCATCTATCATTTGACCATCTCCGTGCTATTTATTTTATATATTTTATCTCAATCTTCACAGCATGAAGATTCACAATTTCAGTAACTTCATTTTATGCTGGTTAACTTGGTTCATCAAGTGAACTCTCACCTTAGCACTGTTACTTTGAAAAAATAGTAGGAAAACATTTGCTTCATATTTTAATATGATTCACTGAATAACTCATTTTTATAAGAGTAATTATAATCATTGCAGTCCAATGGAAACTGACACTAACGATTAAATCCTATTCCATTGGGCCAAACGTATATATTAATGTTTAATTAGTACCAATTTTTTTGAAACATTGCAAAGATATTAAAGGAAAATTAAATAACCCTGGCCCACAATAATGCCCATAAATCTCTGTGACTTAAAATACATGCTTAAAACTTAGAAAGTGGTGGACAGGTTATATATTTGCTAAAGATCATATGACACGTTATTGGTGAAGCTAAGATTTTTACCTGTCTGTTACTTTGAACATAAAGGCTCTCTTTATTTATTATGTAATTCCTTTAAAAATAACTTATTTTTATTGAAATTAAGGATTCATGATGTGCAACTATCATTTATCTATCTCTCTTTTTTTTTTTTTTTTTTTTTTTGCAGTACGCAGGCCTCTCACTGTTGTGGCCTCTCCCGTTGTGTAGCACAGGCTCCGGACACACAGGCTTAGCGGCCATGTCTCACGGGTCCAGCCTTTCCAAGGCATGTGGAATCTTCCCGGACCGGGGCACGAACCCGTGTCCCCTGCATCGGCAGGCGGACTCTCAACCACTGCGGCACTGGGGAAACCCTCATTTATCTATCTCTTGATGAATCTAAAGCATAGCTAAGGAAGAGAAAACAATTCTGCATTGAAGTGTGCACAGGTGGGTCTCATTCTGTAACTGACTGGCATGAATGTTGTGCAGTGCAGGTCATGTGTATCCTAATCATGAGGATCATAAAACTATAGACGTTCAGGTGTTCAGAATCATCATTTTCTGTAGAATATTCATTGTAGTTAGCAATCCTAACATTATATATATTTGTTTTCCCTTATACCATTAAGATATGAATATCTATTTATATGTCAATATTGATTCATTTTCCATCTACTCAAAGTAGGTATGTGGGTTAAAACTTCTTTTAGATCAAACTCAAGAAGATACAGATAGTGATACAGGAATGTCTTAAAGGTTAATGGATTGACCATGGTTAGAAAATCATTAAAGAATGTACCACCATCAGAATACTTGTCTTCTTAAGTTTATATAGAAATTTAGAAAACCATAAACACAATGCCCAGACAATTTTAAGATAATAGAATTTTTTAAATGGTATCTAATCAATGTGAAATTTCACTATAAGTACCCTGAAATGAGAATAAATACATGTCTAGGTTAACTTATAAAAAGCCTCTTCCTTCTCCACCACTTGGCAATAAGGAATAACAGACAGTAAGGCAATCTTACAACGTCAGAAAATGTATATGGCTTTTTTTTTCTTTTCAAAATAAGTTCACACAAATACAGCTATAAGCACTTCTGATTTGCCAAATGTTCTAAAAAATCAGAGCAAGGGGCTTCCCTGGTGGTGCAGTGGTTGAGAGTCCGCCTGCCGATGCAGGGGACACAGGTTCGTGCCCCGGTCCAGGAAGATCCCACATGCCGCAGAGCAGCTGGGCCTGTGAGCCATGGCCACTGAGCCTGCACGTCCGGAGCCTGTGCTCCGCAATGGGAGAGGCCACAACAGTGAGAGGCCCGTGTACCACACACAAAAAAATAAATAAAGCAGAGCAAGTCTCAGCCTACATTGAACGGTAACTATCACCAGGATAATAAAGCACAAAGATATGTTAATAACATTAACAAAAGAAGAAAATGCCTTTATAAGTACATACCTTTTGTCATCAAAAAAAAAAAAAAAAGCAACACAATGTATTCAAAAAATCAGAATTATACAGCCATGTTTATGAAGTCTACATTTCCCTTGTCTTGGAGATATATATCTATATCTATAGATATAGGTATAGATATAGATAGATAGATATAGAGAGATATATATACAATTCAAGCAGTTTTAGTTAAGGGTAATCATTGGGTTTTTCTGAAACAGGAAAGTCACGAGTCTCTCTCTTTTTTCACTTTCACATCTCCAGCGAAGATGGTTGCAATTTCCCCTTGCATGAAGGCCCAGGGGACTTTGGATCCCACAAGAGGACATTTTCCCCCACTGGGCCAATAGACCTCTCCACTAGCTGCCTGCTCTTCAATGCTTTGTCTGGAGCAAGGGGAGCAGAACTTGTGCGAAGGGACGGACGGTCACTGCACAGAGTGAAAGGAAATGAGCCAAAAGGGTCACTGCTGTGAAGTGGGCATGCCAGTGGGAAATGTCACCAAGTTTCCCCACAAATACTGTCCTTGGAGAGTAAAAGGAAATCGATTTTGAATATTTTTCGATTTTGGATTTTGTTTTTAAAGTTCAGTTGTTGGGTTATTGATGACTGCCTGAGAGTTGCTGCTGAGAGATTTTCAGGACTGTGGTGGGGGGGGGGAATTTTGGGAGGGAGTAGGGGGGATTTTGTTTTTTAAGTCGAAGTTGACCACTGTTCACTGCCCATGTGATCCATTATAAGATTACAATGCTGCATGCTAGTTGGTTACATAATATACCATCTAGTGACTCAAGCCAGTGACAATGGATGGTGATGGGGTCAAGATGGCACTGCAATCTTTGCATGGAGCCTGGCTCTGCAGAGCCACTTGATCTTTTGAAACACCCTGGAGCTCTGTCTGTCATTGCTGTGTTCATTTTCCTTTGAAAAGAGTTGAAAGAGAAGTTACAGTCCAGGTTAACTTGAAGATTGTGGGATTGGTTTCGTTTCTGTTTTGTGTTTTGTTGTTTTATCATTTACCTGTAACGCTATTGCTGTTGATATGATCACCTACAACCTGTTTGTAGTGAGTGGTAAATACAGTATAGTACAATGACAGTAACAGTGCAGGGTGCTGCCAGGACTTCCTGTGGGCATATCAGTGACAGCCCAAATGGGAGTGGAGGAAACCTGTAATTTCTTTCTTACATGTGTTTGAAATACCAAGTGAATAATACTATTCTTCTGGACAAAAATGATAAACTAATGAAAATTAAAAAAGGGATTTTACATAATAGACAGGCTCCACCTCTCAAACTATTTTTAGAAACCTTTTGTAAACTAATTTCTTTTGATTACTCTTTTGCATCAGTAAAATGAGTTTTTTTAAACCAATAAATCATCAGTTATTAGGAAAAAAAGCCTCTTGTCAGCAAAGTTTTTATTATTTTTTAAAGTTATGTATATATGAATTTCATTTTTTAAGCTCTAGGATAGTAAGTAAACTGGTTTATAATGTATACAAACATATTTAGTGGTTTTTTAAGGTAAATATGGAGTACATACCATGTTGGAGATGTTTTAAAAATAAGTATTATTTAATATTCTGCTTCAATGATATTTGGTTTTCTTTTAAAATACTTGCTTTGCAGATGAATATTTGTTTAAAAATAATTTCAGCTTTGCTAAAAAATTAGCAGCAGTAATTTCCCTTTTTAATGTAATTAAACAATCAGGAACAGAATCTTCTAAAGAGATGTTTATCATATTACTGTAAGTTATTCCTTAAATTTTGATAATCTATGACTGATTATTTTATAAAGTTGATATGTTATGGTGATCATTTTCCTTTCCACCTATTTCTGGTGTTACTGTACAAACATTGGCCTTAGTTTACTCTCTCACTTCCTTTTATATTTGCTTTATTTTTCACTAGAGGTTAATTTTTAGAATTTATTAAAACTATACTAAATATTACACTCAATTTTTGTCATGGTAAATTATGTGATTTAAATGTATATATAAATTAGTGCAATTAAAGAAATGAATTTCAGAATCACACAGAAGTATAGCATTTAGATCTCATCTCCTTTCCTCTAACCCTGGGAAACTTGTCACAACTTAGTACTAACTAAAATACATGAACCAAAACCAAAAGTTTTTTATGTATTACAGAAGAGAGCCAGTGAAGTTCTTAATGTACATTATCTTATGAAATACCCATTTTAAAGATTAGGAACCAAGTTTCAGAGTGATTGAGTAACTTAGTAATAGTTAATGTACATAACACTTATTGTGGGCCAGGTACAGTTCTAAACATGTCATATCTATTCAATAATTTATTTATGTGCAAAGCCAAATAGTTATTAATCAGCAAAGTCAATATTGGAAACCAGGCTTATCAATACAAAGCATATGCTCTGCACATCGTCAACTATGCTGATTGTTCCTTTATATGGGAGGAATATTTAATAAGGACAAGAGAGTTTTCTTATGAAGAAAATAAGATAAATAATTAAATTGGGAATCAAAAAATGTCTGCCCTTTAACTATATTTACCGCTCAGGTGCTGAGGGTCTTGAGCTAGCCATCTGATATATAAACATATAAATGTAAACATAATTATAAACATAAATATATACATATGTGTGGAGAGAGAGAGAGAGATTTCTCTAGGACCTGCATATTATCTGAATCTTTGTGGGTTTTGTAGAGAGGTCTGAATACCAATCAAAAAATTTACAGGCCACAATTTGCATACAGTAGAATAATCCCTTCAGACTGGCTCCCAGTGATCTGATTAATGTTCTTTGAATAGCTGATAATACTTTTTGTAAACCATATTGACTGATGCCCAGAGCAGTCTGGAGACCCAGAGCTAACAGGACATTCTGGGTCGGCTTGCCTATGAACACAAACTTCCAATGTTGGCTGAAGTGCTTACCAACATTGAGTTGTTTTTGTTCCCAATCTCTTTATTTCACTAATAATTTTATTGATATGACATCAGTTAATTCACTTTTTATGAAATAATACAAACTTGCAGTGAAATATGAGTGCTAAATAAAGAAAAATTGTTTCTTTGGAGATTGAGTACTTGGGAAAATTTTGATCAGGTTGCTAAAAATTCTGTTGAGATTGATATGAGCAACTGTAGAAAAAGTAGAGGATATTCAAAGAACCTCTAAGAATTCTCTACTCAGATTCCCCAAAACAAACCTAGAATTCATAGTTAATGCACTTTTTTGGTTGTTTTCACAAGAAAGAAGCAGAGCTCAACTAAACACTCAAAGAAGGGCTGGCCTGTACATTGTATGTTCCAAGGTAAAATAGCTATTTTAAAGTGTATATTCATTATATTTAACCTACCCACCATGATCATTTTGGATGAGTGATTATGTCATATACATAAATACATAATATATATGTTCAAACAAAGCTTTAAGTTAAGCTAATTGTCCTCCTCCATTTTGTTCTCATCACTTAAATCTATTTATTGTCAAGTCATTGAACATTTTGTAGACATAATTCATATTGCAAAAAACAACTTTATGTTTTTAAAAATTAGTTTGGTCTTTTAATAATTTCTTATTAATTGTAGGAATTCATAAAATAATGCTCATTGTGCCATAGTACAAATACCATTATTGTTATAACGTCAGCTCAGTGTAATTGGAATCTTGAAGTGGCTGAGTTCAATTGCATTTTACTCATTGTCATAACGCATGCATTTGCAGGAACAAACACACACAAACAAAAGCACTGGATCCAATAATGGGCTTTTTGAAGCTTTTAGGCTAAAGATTACAATATCTTCCCAACTCAACATAACCTTCTCATGTGTGTTTAATTTTTTGTTCCAAATTATTATTGCATTGCTCTAAAAGATGAAGAGAAGATGTGAATTGCAATTAATGTATCTGAAGCCTTCAGTTTTGTATGAACATAGCAATGTTAATGTTATAGTAATTTAATTTGAAAAGCAAATCCCCAGCAGATTATTTAAATATGTTATCTAAGAATATAGAAACATAATTTCTTTCAGTGATGTAATATGCATAGATTTCCAATGCTGAAAAGAACAATTTCTATAATTTTTATATGCAAATGCTTTTGAAAATTACTTCACCTGATACATGACAAGGTCTTGAATGCATCTTTAATTAGATAATCTTTTGAAAATTCTATTTAAATAAAGGCAGATGATTCATGGGATAAACCATTAAATTAAATTGCTTTTTTAACATCTTCTTTAATACTACTAAAGAATTCTGATAATCTAACTAGGTTTTTTTTTTTTATATTTTTTTCGTTCTCGTTATTTCTCCTGGGAAGAATCAGCACATGTGTTTAAGGGTTTAGATTCACAATTTCACTCTCAGATCTCTTTGGCAAATATTTATGGAGGATCAGCTAGGTCCGAGGCACTTTGGAAGCTGATATCAGAATGGATAAGGTACGTGTGCTATTACTGAGGAGCTTTTCCATTTTATTCTGCATCATCTTGGACTTGTGTAAGGCCAAGCCAAGTCAGAGGGCAACACAAACAATAAACAGATATTTAGATGCTGATTCAGTGTTTTCTCACTTTGTAATTAATGACCATCCTATTTATAGGAAATTTAGAAGTTTCTTTTCATTTATAAGAGACAGAGATTAATGAGATCTTGCCAGTTTAGATTGCAGCCAATCAATCAATCAACTAATTTTGCAGCCCATTATATTTAATGCACAGTTTATTCTCTAGATAACCTGTGTAGTTTTATTGGAGTAAGTATGTTTCATATTTTTTAGTACTTTGAATTTAAAGACAATTTTTAAATCCATTTACTCTATAAGGTCCTTTGTTTTCTAGGAGTTTTTTATTTCACAAAGTCTTTTGGGACAAGCTTACAGTTTTTTTCAGGTCTTACTTTCATCCATGAGTTACTGCCGTAAAATGAAATTGCATTGCCATTTATAATTTCCCATTTTGATTAATGGCATTTCAAAAGCTCTGTAGCTTTCTAAATGAACCCAGGGGCTACTACAAAAGGGAACTGCTAGACAGTAAACAGTACCAAAATAAACTCCCCCAAACACAAACAAAACAACAAGCCACCCAATTCAAGAGAATATGATGAATTTAAATGTAATGTATTGTAAATACTCTCAGAGCCAAATATAATTCAACAAAGGAGAAAATAGCAGCAAAATTAACATACTAAGATAAATATTACACATATGTGCATAATAACTATGCATTGATATAAGCCAAAATAGGTACTACAGTTAAGACTTTCTTCTTATTTTTAATACCTTCACTGCAGTGTATTTTTATATTTTTATGCAAACTACATCTTAGAAAAGCTCTGGTTATTAAATTCTCACATCTTGTCACCTGCTTTTATAGAAAATATTTTGAGGTAAAGTTTTGTTTTTCATTCACTTCATTTGATAAAAAATAAAAAACATTGATAGGGTGGTAGACTCATTTAATGGATTGTGTAACCCTGTTAAATAAATGGTTGAAAATCTTTTACTACTTTTAGACTTCACTGAAAAAAAATAGACAGGTGTTCAAAAAAAATACCTTGACTACAGCTCACAGAGTGGCAGCAGATCCCCATGACCACAGGTAGACTGGCCCCGACTTCTCCATAAGGCATTGCAAATAGGAATCACGTAGGTCCTAGAAAACCAGCTCAGTTATATTCCTACCTCTATTCAAATTCTATGTCTAGTCATTCCATCAACATGGACTGCTTCTTTCATGGCAGGAATGTATGGAAAATGTCAAAAGCATCTTAAACTGTCCCACAAGCCCTGGAAAATCTTGTCATGGTACTTTTACCCCTTACAAGTACACTACTTGTATATTTGATTAAATAAACCCTTACATTCTTCAGTACTTTTTCTCCATTTTCCAGACGGTATGTTGCCAAGCCAGGATTCCAGCTTTTGGAGTTTTCATTTTAAACAAGAATATTACATGGTTACAAGAGTATTCATTAGTACTTAGAAGGAAATCTGCTGGTAAATATTGATTCACGTTGGAAATTTACCTTGACCTAATTCATTCTTTCAGTCACACAACCCCGATCAGGCAAATTACTCTCTTTCTTAAAAAAAATTATCCAGTGGTTTTACATTTGGGACATATTCCAAAATGTTTTTTTTTTCCCACTTTTAAGCATTTATTTATGAAAACTTCCACAAACCCGACCTCATTCACCAACGCAAACTGTATAACCAGGACACACACACAACCTTGGAGAAGGCGGAAGAGTACTTTGAAGGACAGGAAGGAATGAACACAGCTGGGTGGGCTTTGGGTTTCATTTTTCAGGGGTCTGGGGAGGGCTCTGGTCCCACACCTTGGAAGGTAGAGGGGTGAGGAAGACAATAAATAGAATCCTGAGCCCAACCAGCTTTGGTACATAATGGGTGCAGCCCCACACATGGCCCGTAACCAATAGCAAGAGCCAGGAGGGCAGCACTCGGAGAGCTGGCGCAGGCAGGCCCGATGTGCAGCCAGAGGTCCCCTCCAAACAGTCCCAATGCCCTGCAGGGCACGAGGTAAGACTGGACCAGGCTCCATAGACTCTAGCTGTCCATGTTTGAAGGCGCAGTCTTTTTCCTCGTCTGAACCTTCAGGGAGCACGAGGTGCCTAGCGGCTTCCTCTTGACAACACACACGCTCTGGCTGTGGCCCAGAGGCTTCTCTCAGGGCTGAACTCGTGGCTGGGGAATCGCTTCTGTGTCTGACCAACACTCATCTTCGGTGTCACTGTCCTGCAAGCCCCCTGCCCAGTATCTGATGGGTGGCCTGTGGTGGGGTACTTGGTCCTTATGTGGCCAGGACTTATGTGACCTCCTTCTACTTTTGAGCTACTTCAGTTTTACAATCTTCCACAGGCTTCTTCCTTGTTGCTAAACCTCAGCTTTCTGGATCCTGTTCATTTACGTGAACATGTCACACTGCCTGTAACTTCTGGGACTTAGATATGAAACACCTTTGCTTGGAACACTCTCTTCCATGACCTTGCCTGGCTGCCTTCTATTTATCATCCAAGTATCTAATTAAAAGTCACCTTCCAAGGGCTCCTCTGTTATATGCTCTCCAAGCACTGTGCTCCTTCCTTCCTTCCCACATCCTTGCTGCTGCTAAGAATTTGATATCTCTTGTCATCTGTCTTGTATTCCCCATAGAACACATTTACTGCTCTGTTCCACAGGAAGTACAATGCTTGGCACATGGTAAGCACCTCATAAGTACCTGTGGAGCTTGGCTGAAATTAAAGATAGGTTTATCAGATATTGTACATATCAGTAATAAGTAAACACAAAGAACATTTTCGGGGTTTTGTTTTGTTTGCTTTGGTTTGGGTTTCCATCATGCTGCTGTCCTGCCATCCCTGTCTCTGTATAATTAGAGGGCCTAGTAGAAGTTACTCATGACTCAAAATTCATGCAGCTGTATCAGTAGTTCTTAGTTTCTTTTTCCATTATCACAAGGCTAGTCTTTTTAGATATTTTTTTTCCCTAATCACCCCTGTCCTGTGAAATTTTAGTACCACATATATACTGTATAGATCTTTATGTACTGTGGCTCTTTGGAGAGACAATAGCAATTATAACATCTAAGTTTTTTTTGCCCTCAATAATGCATTTTCATCCCTTGGGGCAATATTGCCCCTGTTGATAATGTATAATCTGTCTTTATGTCTGTATCCACTAACTACCTATCTAGCTAGCTAGCTAGCTAGTTATCTAGCTATCTATCTTTTTTATCTAGAGAGAAAAAGGAGGAAGAAAAAGAAAGAAAATGCTGATTTGAGCACCCTTTAATGTATTGCTTCAGCTGCTCTTTTCAGAATCTTCTCTTGTTTGCAGCCCAATCTCAGAGTTTGGGTCTGCCCAGAGGCTTTGCACAAAAAGAGCATCCTCCTTTCTGACTGTTGTGTTGGTCTCCTGGCTATTGTGTACTTTACTGAGTGTTAACAAAACATTAATTTGTATGGAAATATTAAAGTCAGAATGTATTATAATTTTAGATTTTTATATTTACCATAATTATAATTTTATTCATGTCAGTTTCCAAATGAAATGTTTTATGTGTTCCCACCTGGAATTAATTTTCTTTATCTAATTACTTTCAAAGCTGTATCAGAGTTGAAGCTTTGAAAACTATTGGTGGCATTAGGATCTGTTCAGCTTCCACAGGCAGCTTGAAAAATAACTTTCTATGGGCAAACATCTCAGGTGCAGGGAAAACCATGGTCTTACATGAGCAGCTGCAGAGAGAATGGATTTGAAGCCTTATTTCTGGCTTTCTCTGGCTTTTATTAGTCTACAGAGTGGTTAGAAAAAATGGCAGGGGTTTGCAGGGGACATTTTACAATGCCTCATAGGGACTACCACCTTGTTAATTTTACTTGCAGTGGCAGTTGTCATTTAAATGCAATGTTACAACATGTTATGACACAGAGGTGGGTGGCTTATAACGCCCACAATCAAGTAAACTTCAGTGATGATGGCAAGCCTGAAGGACACTTTCCATTTGTCTTTTCTTTTCTCTTTGCCCCTCAGGGACTTACAAACTATCTGCCTAACACCAGTTTCGTCCAGGCACACTGTCAATTTACATGGTTTAAATGACAAGTCATACTGGTCACCAGTCATTATTTGTTGCCCTCAATGGAATCCTCCAATACCTCATTGGCTTCAAAAGCAATCTGGCATTAGTTACAGCAAAATTGAGAGACATCTCCAAATGTTCCCAACCTCCTTCCCCCACAACAAATGTTAAACCACAGGCACGATACTATCTCATTTTACCACTGCCATGAACCTTCTACTCCAGTCCAATGGGTGTATCCCATGTCTTGATATTAACAGCTGGCACTCACTGTGTTGGCAGGCACTGTATTTAAGTGCTTCACTTCATTTACCCTCACACCAAACATATGAGAGAGGGGTTATTATCCCTCTGTTTATACAGAAGAGGAAACAGGCTCAGAAGAAAAAAGAACTTGCATTACAGTAAACAGCCAGGAAATAGTAGATCACAGGTTTAAAGTCTGAGGGTATGCATACAGAGCCCACAGCTTAATCTTCACCCTGAAATGCATCTCCATGCTAAATATTGTAAAGCAAAGCCAATCGTCTTTCCTCCTCATCACATATACTGAATTTTCACCATCTTTTGAATCCAGATCCAAGCCCCTTTTCCTACCTGAAGTCACTCTAAAAGAATGTAGTTCACAGTGCTATTTTAAGTGTAGATGCTCATATGATTCATTTATAAAATAATGACATCAATATCATTCTACATATAATTATTTAACTTTTCAAGATTCTATGCTTTAAATAGATCACCCTTAAATATATCAGAAGGTTTTAAGAGGAGTGACTATTTCTGATACTTGTAGTTCTCTTTATAATGTCAAGCACAATGTCTTGTACAGAGTATTAAATTGTTAAAAAACAAAAACAAAAGCAAAAACCTTTGATTTAATCATAGTTGGGAAATGTCTGGAATCACCATACACTCCAACGGAAAAAAAAAAAAAAAATGACAGCTTACTATAGTCTTTTGCTTGACTTCTACAGCAGAGTCAATTGAGTCCTGTATTTGAATTATAATTGTGCTTTTTGTAATTTCATGTAATTGGCCATTTCTCTGATTAACCTACCTATTGCTATAATCCTACTTATCCATACATAAACAAACATTTGGAATTATTTGCGCAAATTGTAGAATCTCTTGGAAAGCTCCTAATTGCTAAGTCAAATCTGAAGGGCAGGCCTACAAATATGCGAAGCAAGAGAAGAGTTGCCAGAAGCAGCCAAATACTTACTCATTGACTTAATAAATTAAATGGTCTTACTTACTTGCTCCCAAGTACACGAAGTTATTAATGCATTTGAAATATATATATATATATATATATATATATATATATATATATATATATATATATATATACACACACACATGCATGAAGGCAGATCAAGATGCCAAGTAGAGCACTGTTGTGAAAATTATGACTCTTTAAAAAGAAATAATAGTGACTCTCTAAGAGAAATGATGGGAAATGTGGTTTAAAAGTTTTAAAGATTTTAAAAATTTTATGGCAAACTAGAATCAAAAATAGACAAGTCACAGGCTTGAAAGTGGAAGATATCGTTCATTTAAATGGCTACAATCTTTGACAAATAATTTAACTTTCTCAATTTAGTTTCTCATTTGTAAATTTAGTTAAAATGTATCCTACATATGCATCACTTAAGTCTTTATATTCATAATAATTGTTACTAGAAATATTACCGTGATTATGGTTATCTTACCATAACACATTGCCACTTTTCCAAGGTAGCTTTTGATGAATTATCACAAAGAAATAAATCATAACTACAAATTTTTCATCTAAAATATCCACAGTTAGTCATTAGTGTTACCTAGTGATATACATTTTTTCATTATCTACTTTTGTCATTGACTAACATTTTTAAGAATTAATTCTAATTAAATTATTTATTTCAATGGAACTTCTTCAAGCTGGAAGTTTACAACTTCTTTATACATGTTTGAAAGAAGAATTGAATTATAAGCTTTGTCTGTGAACTCCTGCTTTATTCATAGAGATGGTATATTTTGTGGTTGAATGTGAAATCATGACCTGAATAGCCATGATCCTCACTAAAAAGCAATATAAAAGGAAGAGGAAAGGATTATTTTCATGCTCTGTCACATATAGTTCCCACCTTACATCAATATAGGCCTTTTAAAATCATATCACCGATTATATAATTGTTTTGCATTTTATACCAAGAAAAGAAAAAAAAAAACTATTCGTTCTGATAGTACTAAGCATGAGATCTTGAAGTATACTTTGCTTATTAACAGAAATTTATTTATTTCTTTTTGAAATTCAATTAACATTTACCTCTAGCAAAGTCATTATAGTCTTCTAAATCAATAACTAAAATTAAATAATTGTGAGATGACTGGCTTATTTAATATGTTAAGGGCATGCCATCTATTCAGCAGTACTTCAAGTCACTGGGAGAGGGCATCCGGCATACTCAACCCATAGGCTCAATAAAAAGGTTGTAATTAAGAGATCAAAATTTTCCACATGCTGCAGAAAATCATAAGACAAAATAAATACTATTCATCTTCTAGAAAATATACATTCATCTTTTCTACCATGTCTGTGTGAATAAGGTGCAAGGTGGTCGTGTAACCATTTCTTACTTTCTACCACTTATTCACATTTACTTGTGAATAATTTGGTAATAAGCGTCAGACCCAGGGTTTGAACAGAGACATAATTCTTTCCTTCAGAGGCAACAATCTAGGCAGGGTACAGAACTAGCAAAATGGGAATCACACAGTTTAGAAAAATTCTCAAAAATGCAGATTGTAAAAATTTTAATTATAATGTCTACATTTGAATCCAAGGATATTGAATATAAACAAATGGAACTTTTGAAAAAATGTTCAAACAGAACAAAATACCTGGGTTTTAACTGCTCCCAAAGAAAGACATGTGGAGTTTCCACATAAAGTAGGATCAGGTACAGTTTGGGCAACAGCCAGAAAATGCAGGTGACCCATGAGATATAAGGTTATTCTGGGCGAAGGGTGAGTTGCTCTTGTGAGATAATCACAAGCTCCAATAACCTTTTTTTTTTTTTTAGTTTTTTAGTTTTTTTTTTTAAAACGTGGTACAACTGAAGAATATACTTGATTCAAGGTCAGAAATGCTAGGAAAGAGGTAGATGGTAAATCCCTGAGTTACCCTTAGAGTTGTTTGAGATAAGGATTTCCAATCTCTAGATTTGAAAATGTTAAGTAATCATTCTGTCAAATTCTGCTTCTTCAATATCTAGTTCTTCATTATCTTTTCTATTTTGTTTTACTTACTCCTCCCTTTGTTTTTCTATGTGTCACAGTGTTTTTTTTTTTTTTTTTTCCTTCCGTATCCTGGAAAAATCCATCTCCTGGGTCCTTCTTTCTTCATTATGTCTTTACATGTTCTCAGACTTTGCATCTACTCTAAGCTTAATCACCATTCTACATAGATTTTTCCCAATTCTATATTCTTTTTCAAGTCCTGTACTTGAATTTACAGTTAGAACATCCACTACTATGTATTCTACTGGCTTCTAGAACTTTAGTGTGTAGTACATGTATAATAAAAATGTTTTGAATGAGTTAATAGATACAAAAACCCAAACAAAATTATGCACATTTTTGACCCTTACTTCTTAATTTTGGTCATTTAATCACCCCCCTCACTCCTGCCCCCATATCTACTGATACTACCTATTTGAAAACTTAATTCTGAAATGAGGTTGCAAAATACCCTTGACTGTTTCCCTTTCATACCTTCTGTTTAGAGCTGGAAGATTACTGTCTTCAACAGATTTGAACTTTTTCCTGCTCCATTGCCTATACTATAGGTCCTAGAGGACAAAGTTCAAATTCCTTTTTTTGAATACATATTTTTTGCTGTGAATTTAAGTCTTACTCTTTTCTGCCTGGGAAACGTTGCCTATGGTTTTCTTTCTCCTTAATGAGATTTTCTTCATCTGTACTTCTCAATATGTTACCCAAATCTCAAGCTTCTCTTTCAAAGACCACCTTGTTTATGAAGGCTTTTCTATACTTTCATCTATATATACTATTCTCTTCTCTTCATACTTTTCTCTTTGAAGACATTTATCATAGTTTGCCTTCTTTAACAACTATTTATGTACTTACTTTACTTGCCTGACTCACTAGGTTTTGCCTTATTTTTTCTGGCACAAATGCCTGACCTTTGTTCCACTTCCCTGATGTAATCTTAGCTTTGTAATAATTCAACAAACTATTTAGATGATCATGTGTTCCATCTGTTATTCGTTTATGTAGATTGCTCTGGCTCATCACTCTTCCTCAGTTTTCACTGATGAATAGAGATCATGTGTATAGGTATCTTTTGTAAAAGTGATTTTCCACTTTTTAAAGAGTATTTAAGCACAGATGTACACAAAGTGTTGAGATCTATTTAACATGAAAGTGAAAGTGAAAATTTTATATTAACTTGAAACTAAAAGTTGATATATAAGCATTGAAGCCAAAAAAAAAAAAAGTATCTGAGAGTTATCTTCCTTTGTGATGTGGTTTTGAACCAATTGCTTCACCAACAATGCACCTTTCCCTAATCTCATTCAGTCTGTTCTGTTCCAAAATCCACTGTCTGAAAGTCATTATACTGTGGAAACTTAATGCTTAATAACAATAAGTAGAGCCACCTTACGTTTTTATAGCGCTTACATATTTTCAAAGCATTTTCTCAGCTATTACCTCATTTCAACCTCATAATGACCCTGCTGTTATGTAAATGGCACAGGTAGTAGCAAATTCATTGTAACTACATGCACATTTTTTTGCATACTACTGTTTATGTGTTACATTATAAACATATTAATTATTTAAGAATATGTATTTCCTCTGGTGGCTGTGTGGGAAAAATCTATGGACATTTAAAAATTAAGGTAAGGTTGATTTGAAGACCAGTAGATTCAATACACAGTTGTTCTCGAAGATAGCAATTATGCTTTGAGATATAGTATATTAAGTGAAACATACTTGTGTATCTAGCCACTAGTATATGCTATTCTTACAAATGCTTCTGGTATTTTTGCATTTGCAATGACTAAGGTTTGATTTTAATTTATAATGTGAACCCCATTTTCTCAGGGAATCCAGCACTTTTACAGGTTACTAAAAAAAAGACTTATACAGCCCTCCAGTGTTCCAAAGCTAGAGACCCCCCAATAGAAGATGCATCCGAGCATGGCTAAACATCCCCTCACCTACCTCCTTTAAAGTGGAATCACTGCTGACAGTACTACTGCTCAGAGCACATATTATTTAAACTCCTAAAATTACAGCGTTGGTAGTGAGAGCTGAACTATTCTCACTCACATCACTGGGAAAAGAGCGCTGAGTACATGACAGCTTAGAAACTGCCTTTGTGGAAGAAAGTGTTCAGATAAATCAATTTTCTGCAGGAAAAGAAAGGAAAATATTAATTTGCTGTGTACTTATTTAAACAGCTGACTGAAGAGTTTATTATGCTTGATTGCAGGCCTTCAGCAATAGTTATTTCTTCCTTTCCCTATCTCCTTCTCTCCCAATGAATTCCCATTGACAGAGCCTACAGCTATCCTCTCAGAAGTCATATAAAACCTGACATTGCTAAAAAATTAACATGAAAAAGGTGTCTTCGGGTGTTACCTTTAAAAGCAAATCTAATTTTAACAACTAACTGCGAGCTGAGAGCTCATTCTTTATAACTTGATCACTAAGCAAGATTCACAAGCTCTCCCTGGTCTGCAGATGGAGCTATTGACAAAACAGTACTATCCACTTGAGAAAAGCAGGGCACAGACTTGAGTTTTACTGAATGTTTCTTTCTGTTTTTTTTTTTTTTTTTGAGGACTATGCCTCAAGACATATCCTAAATATTATCTTTTCAAGTAAGAGAAATCAATCCTCTGAAAATTAAAAAGAGCTTCAAAATCTGATGACCTTCATTACAGAATTGTATGACATAAAACCTACATACATAAAAATAGAGATACATGTCAGTGAAAAGTGATTCAAACACATGGATAGACTATGTAATATAAGAAATGATAGTATAGAGGTTGAATCTATGTATCATTCCTTTATAAATAAGAATTTAGAACATGGTATGCTAAGTTATTTAATATTTAGTATCTAAACAGTACTTTCTGTGATGGAATACACCTTTTCTTTTTTATCCAATAGTCCATCATCACAATATAGCAGGGAAATGACACAGTTACTTAAGGAAAACTGTGTAGGGAATAGATGGATATAGAACTGTCTGATAAATTGGGAGGCACTTTGGTGATAATCCAGACAAGATTTGATAGATTTTCAGAATTAGAAGGGACTGCAGTGATCACTCATTTATTCTTTCAACAAATATCAGTGGAACTCATGTGAACAGTTGTATTTGGTTAGTATTAGAATTAAAGAATCATCTGTCATCTTCTCTCAAGGCATTTAAAATTAAGATATATAACAGACACATGAAAGTCTTTAGGTCAGTGTAAAGGACTAGGGAAACGGGGAAAACCTCTAACCGGTATGTATTGTGGTATATCAGAAAAGGTAATTTAGAAAGTCACTTAACTGAAGTTTTAAGGTCATCTAGAAAAATGTTATCATTTATAGAAGTGGAAACTGAGTTGGCAAAATTTCATGGCTGATAGGTATCAAAATCAGGGTCAGAAAAGAGCTTTCCTTGTTTCTTTCCCAAATGCTTTCCACAACAAAACACATTTCTAGGTGAAGAATATATTAAGTTCTACACAGCCTGGAATTACAGAGTCCTAATGAATAGTGTAACCAGATGCTAGAATGTAAGCAAGACATCTGTCTTCAACCATGAACCTCATGAACTATATCAAGAATCTCATGGATGTGACAGTAAGATATGTTGCACTAAGATTTTTTTTTTTTTTTTTTTTTTTTTTTTTTTTGCGGTATGCGGACCTCTCACTGTTGTGGCCTCTCCCGTTGCAGAGCACAGGCTCCGGATGCGCAGGCTCAGCGGCCATGGCTCACGGGCCCAGCCGCTCCGTGGCATATGGGATCCTCCCGGACCGGGGCACGAACCCGTATCCCCTGCATCGGTAGGCGGACTCTCAACCACTGCGCCACCAGGGAGGCCCTAAATTTTTTTTTTTTTTTTTTTTTTTGCGGTATGCGGGCCTCTCACTGTTGTGGCCTCCCCCGTTGCGGAGCACAGGCTCCGGACGCGCAGGCTCCGGACGCGCAGGCTCAGCGGCCATGGCTCACGGGCCCAGCCGCTCCGCGGCATATGGGATCCTCCCAGACCGGGGCACGAACCCGTATCCCCTGCATCGGCAGGCGGACAAAATTTTTAAAATTGTAATATTTTTTAAAAGTTTTAAATAATTTATTTTACCCAAATATAAATACTTTTCAACTGCTGTGAACTTCTATTGACATAGCTGGAATAACAGAATACTGAATTCTTGTCATTGTGAGTGCTTAAATTGTGCTATGAAATAATGTCTGGTCAAGTGGATTGTCAAAATATCCGTCCTCTTGTGTTTTGTTGCTGTAGGATTGAAAAAAAAGAAAAAGTATATCTGATGTTTCCTGATTATTTTAACTTTTTATGTGATAATAGCAACTACTTAAACATGATGCTTTTGCATCTGAAAATTACTGAAATATCTGTCTTGATATCTCAAAGGAAAAATAAATGTAATCACTATAATCACCATTGGAAAAATAAACCCACATATTCTATACTCATTGAAATTAGAGTTCTTTAGAACAAGAACAAGAGAAGAAAACATGCATTATATTTGTAAAAATGTGCTGAAAGCCATAAATTACTAAAAATATGATAACGAAGTTTTCAAATTGCATATTGAAGTCATAATATTTGAAATAATGGTCAGTATCTTTATTTCTTATCTCCAGGCACAGGTTCATTATATTTAGTTTCATTGAAAATATGACAGATTTCAAAATAAAAGTAAGAGTTTTCACTGGCAGGAGTAGGGTAGGGGGAAGGAAGAATGCTATGCCATCTGCTTAAACCTGAATTGTAAAATGTCCAACTTCATTCATCCAAAGCTGTGGCTGGTCTAACTGGACTTCTGAATTTCTATTTAAAACTTTACACCTCAGGGTATAAATCAATAGCAAATAAACTAGATGATGTCCATGCTATGGAAAAGTGTTTTTGATATAAGCTCCTTTACGGTATAATTTGTCAACATTCAATTCACCTTCTAGGTTATAAATCTGAATGTGACATCAGTTATCCTTGAAGGAAACTTAAAACTATAGCTTTATTATCAATGTGTAACTTGTTAGAATTCAGAGAGAAAAGACTTCCTTGGTCATACACAATTTTTTTTTTTTTTTAAGTAAAGGAACACTTCTTGATTTTGGTAGATTGGAAGCATCATATTTGGTTTTGAAGACCTTTACATAATTCAATATTCTTCGTCTCCAATAAGGTACTCAAAAAAGAAATCCTGAGACAAAATAATATAACTATTTCACTCTACTGGTGTTGATTAAAGTTTATATACTAGGTATTGATTTAAGAAAAATAATATTCTGAGATTTAATTGCTATTTTCTAAGATATTTGGTTACAATCCCAATGCAGCCAATATATTTGAGAATATCCACCGAAATCCATTCTAACTCATAACCATCAATTTATACGTTATGTTTTCATTCAATGTAAGATATCATATAGTATTTTACACAAATACCTTTAGTCATGATATAACATTATAACTTAGATATTTTAGACATTTAAATTACACTTGGAATTACCTTTTGTTGTAAAATATTCCAATCACTGCATTATTTAGAGATGTACTGACAAAAAAATTATATACAATTTCTTTTCTTTTTTTTTTTTTTTTTTTGCGGTATGCAGGACTCTCACTGCTGTGGCCTCTCCAGTTGCGGAGCACAGGCTCCGGACGCTCAGGCTCAGCGGCCAGGCTCACGGGCCTAGCCGCTCCGCAGCATGTGGGATCTTTGCGGACTGGGGCACAAACCCGTGTCCCCTGCATCGGCAGGCAGACTCTCAACCACTGCGCCACCAGGGAAGCCCTACAATTTCTAATCAAGAAGAGTAGCATTGTTTTCCTATCTATCGCTAGACAGTTATCAACATGATACTGTCCTGGGCACACTAGGTGATATCTACAAGCAATCAACGACTTGAGGAGAACTGTACAAACATGCCTACAATACAAGGAAATAAATATAAAACAGTGAATATGATATGAGGGGTTACCAGCAACACCTATTAATGAGAATTCAAAAGAAATCAATTTCTCTGTTGTGGATTTATTTAGGTTTTAGAGAAGATTCAGGGTAGTGTGTTAACAAGTACATTTATCTAGATAACAGGAGGCATGAGTTCTAATTCAGGTTCTACCATTAACCATGTGTTCTTGTTAAAATGTTTTACTCTTTATAAAATTAATTTCCTCATCTGTAATTGGAGTACCAACACTCTCCTGCTTATATCACAGAGTTGTGGTATTATGTTTGTTTTAATAAACTTTGCATAGTTTTAAGTTTGTCAAGTCTCATTCTAACACATATTGATTATAAATCATTTCTTAGATTGTGTTATCTTTTTCAGTAAGCTTTTTATATTAAACTAACACACACACACACAAAATGTTCATCTATGATTCTTACAGAACCCACAGATAAGAATAGAAAGTAAAAGGGATATGTAAGGAGCTATATATCATTTGTGACTTCAGCACAGTAACTGTCAATAAATTCTTGGTGGTAAAATATTTATTAAATATTCATAATTCATGATTTTTAAAGTTCTATTATTTTTATGTTAAAAATGTCAAGATGTTTACTAATGTTGCTTTTTATGAACAATTTGCCAGTTGTTTATATAACCAAATGTCCTAGAATTGGTCAGCTATTTTCCCAATAACAAAACTTCTTTGACACGTTTTATATGTTTCCAAACTATATATAAAATGGGTCAAATTGTGTCTTTCTAAACAGAAACATGTAATATATCTACATGTTAAATCACAAATATGTTATTTGGTGCATCTAGTTAGTTTCTCCTACTATCAGTAACATGACATAGAAGGGGTGGCCAGGAACTTCAGCTTCCATCTTTAGGACAATTTTGCTTGGCAAAGAGCAGTGTTCCCATCAACAGTGTTAGAAGAGATGTGCCGCCAGTCACACATCACCTCACAAATATTGTGAAGTACACAAGAAATTAAAAAAAAATAAAGTGTGGAATTTTTCTGTGATTTATAACACTGAAAAAAACGAGAAATGATTTTCAATTGTACAAAATGATCACGGAAACGTCATTTATGCTACAACAATTCAGTATTTCACAATTGTTGATGTACACCTCTGATAATTATGCAAACTTTATTATAAAATAGATAAATGAAATATTAATCTGCTTTTTCTTTGTGAAGCCATCTATTTTAGAAAAGACATAAGGTAACCATCTTAACATAATTTCTATATTCATAGCAATGCCAGACAAAATAAATATTCTCTAACCTTAATGTAAAGACTTATTCCTAGTTCATTCACTGGGTCTTCTATAATCTATATCTCCATTTGTATCTACACACACCATCATTCTTAGACAATAGCAAAATTGCTCTAGGAAGTTGTTTTGATTAATAACATACTATGAAACTCTACTTACATGCAGTCAAATGTTTGTAGTTACATTTTTTTACCTCTGGCACAAAATGATCTACTAGAAGTCTCCATTTCTGACTTTGAAGGAGAAGATGTACTAGTCATCCAGGTAGGTAGGATCTGTCTGGCTAAGAGGTGCTAGTTAGCTTAGATCTAGCAGTGGATGGCAGGGATTCTAATGATTCTTAGATTGAATAAAAACTGTAATAAGAAAACATACAAGATTGGAAGCTAAGTTGGGTCTTTGTTTGGCAACTCTGGGTCTCAGGTTTTTCCTTTGTAAAATGAAGATTGAATCATGGACCTGAAGTGGTGGCACAGATGGACCTTTGGAGCCAACAGCAGAGGCTGACCTTGGATCTACTACTCATTAGCTGGGTAGCTTTCAGCAACCTATTTAATCTCCTCGAGTGTCAGTTTTCTTCATCAATGAAACAGGTATTGTGGGTTCCATTCAGTAATTATTACACAGGTTCAGTCACACATAGAACCTCTATAATCTAAAATTTCTTCTAGCTCTAAAATTCTATGACCACTAGAGGCTTTAAATAATTTCTTTTCTATAAAGTAGATTCTCTTCTAATCATTGGCTGTTACATTTTTCCTATAAGGTTTGAAAACCCCTAATGTGTCTATCTTTTTAGAATATATTTATTAAACAAGGGAAAATCAGAAGTTTGTAATCTATCTTCTTGGAAATGACAAAGAATTTAATAATTTTAAAACATATTAGTAGTCCCCATGCATGACTTTATAAATTATTTTTCTTGAAATTTACTGGAAAAAAAACCCTCAAACCTGAGGGAAAGTAATGCAGTTCAACAACAACCCTCTTTGCTGCCCACCATGTAAACAAATATCATAGGGGAGAATAACAACAGGAGAGAAATTGAAATATGTATTTATGATTGAAGCATCATGTATAGAACTATACAATGCATATTCCATATCTCTCTGATAATATTTGGAATAAAGTCAAAGTATCAAGATCATTATTAGTTTAAAATTTCTTTAAAACAAGGTTTCTCAGCAGGGGCGTGATGGACATTCTGGACCAGATAATACTTTGCTAACGGGCGGGGGGGCGGGGGGCGGTGTGTGCTCCTCTGTATATTGTAAGATGTAGAGCAGCAGCCCTGGCTTCAGTCCACTAGAGGCCAGTAACACTACCACCTCTGGTTGCAACAAAAAAATGTTTCTATAGTATGGCAGTTCCTCAAAAATTAAGCATAGAATTATTATATGACTCAACAATTCCACTTCTGGGTATACACCTAAAATAACTGAAAGCAGAGACTCAAGAAGATATTTATATACCAATATACATAACAACATTATTCACAATAGCCAAAAGGTAGAAGCAACCCACATGTCCAAATGTGGTATGTACATGCAATGGAATATAATTCAGCCTGAAAAAATAATGAAATTCTGATGCAGGTTACAACATGGTTGGGCCTTGAATACATTATGGTGAGTGACATAGGACAGATGCCAAAAAAAAAAAAAAAAAAAGCAAAATATTGTATGATTCCACTGATATGAGGTACCTAGAGTAGTCAAATTTATAGAGACAGAAAAGAGAAGAGTGGTTGCCAAGGTCTGAGGGGAGGAAGGAATGGGAGGTATTGTTAAATGAGTACCAAGTTTCAGCTCAGGAAGATGAAAGAGTTCTGGAGATGGATGGTGCTAGTGGTTGTACAACAATGTGAATATACTTAATGCCTCTGAACTGTACACTTAAAAATGTTTAAAGTGGTAAACTTTATGTTATGTATATTTTACCACAATGAAAAAAAATGTCTCTAGACATTACCAAATGTCCCCTGGGGGTTGTGGGGGGACAAAATCACCCATGATTGAGGACCACTGCTTTAAATATTGTTTGTGTTTACTTTTTTAAGCAATCACTTTACTGCACAGAGTGCTAGTGCTATTTCTTTCACATTTCAAACTCCTCTCTTAAAAGGAAAGCATTTTCTCTTTTTTTTAACTGATTGGTACTACTTTTCTCTCAAGCCCATTTTTGATGAGATACAATTTCCATTTTAAAATGAGTTTTTAAGTAGTACAAAATAAAATAATTGTTAATGACTAGCAAATGCATGGCAAATCACTAAACACACTGACCAAATGGCATGTCTGGGACGTAGAGGGTTGAATGGTAGTCCCCAAAATATGTCAGTGTCTTAATCCCCAGAACCTGTGAATGTGAACTTACTCAGAAGAAAAGGGTCTTTTGCTGCTGTAACTAAGTTAAGGATCTTTAGGTGAAATCATCCTGGATTATCCAGGTCAGCCCTAAATACAATGACAAGTATCCTTATAAAAGACACAGGGAGGAGAGTTTCATACAGAGAGAAGGTGATTTGAAGACAGAAGCTAAGATAGGTGTGGATGCCACCCCAATCCAAGGGACACCAAGCATTGCCACAGACCCCGGAAGCTAGGAAAGAGCCATGGGGGGATTTCTGCCTAGAGCTTTTTGAGAAAGTGTGGCCCTGAGGACACCTTGAGTTTGGACTTCTGACCTCAGAATTGCAACAGAATAAATTTCTGTCATTTAAGCCCTCCAGCTTTTGGTAATTTATTATGTCAGCCACAGAAAAAAATAATACAAGGGGCGACCTCAATTTGCAACTAGAAATACCATACCCATTCTTCTCTAAAATAAGATTTAAAAATTTAACCATATTTCAAACATAATGTTGAAAGTGAGAGGTTATGTTAGGCTGATACTTTTTTTTTTGTAAGGAATAATGCTATATAGTGTGTCTATTTTTACCTAACAATCAAAGTATCATATAGCATTGTCTGTAACTGTCTAAGCATCTTCATTTGGAGATCTCAGAAATATGTAAAACAAAGGTGTCTGCTCCTGTGGTGTGATATTCCGGCCGTTTGACTGTGATACAGGGAGCTAGTTAACATGCAATTACCGTGGCGGATCCCGGCACCTGTATTGCAGGCACTAATCAGAGTGCTTCTTCACGGGGTGAAAGAATCGCTATTTGTAATGCAATAATTAGGTTGGGCGGAAAGCCCTGTAAAGTGAATCAATCTAGTCTGCTCTGGAGATCTGACTCCATTCTCTGGGCAGATTGTTAACATAATGAGACAGCAGCCTACAAGAGGTCCTGTGGAAAAGACCTGTGTCATCCCTCTCCCTTCTTTCTTTAATTTTACAAGGCTTCTTTGGACATAATTGCGATGAAAGCTAATATAAACCGCTGATAAAACATGGGACGCTACACTTACCAAAAGGTTATGAAAAGGGTGAGCTGGAATGCAGTAACAGTCTGAACCCATTATTCACAACTTTCAGAGTTGTCTCACTGCCAGCTCCCCAAAGAACACAAGAATTCCCAGTAAGTAATTACAGTTGAGAGAAAAACAGGGAAGACTATTCAAAGGCCAGCTTGAAAATACTGGGTTGATTAATCTGAAGTTCAACAAAAGAAAACAAATTAAGTGTTCTTTATAAATCAGGACGAGACTTTCAAAAGCAAGCTTACTTTTTTCTGTGCTGAATTGGCAGAATGTGCTGAGCTACCCCAACAATGAAGCTGTTTTCTTATATACAACAAGATTCTCATATAGTCGTTTAAAAATACATGTCAATGGAAAGATGTCTTACACCTTGATAAGTTATTTTCTATCCTTTTCCATGCTGTGAAATCATCTTTCTATTAAATCTACCACATAACATTTCTTTTCCTTTTCATAGGCATAAGGAATTAAATTACTCCCTTTTATCTCTACTTATATATTTTAAATTTTTCATTGAACTGCTTTTTTAAGTTAGTTTTTGTTTGGAATAAACAAATATACACTAATTAAAAGTAAAAATTAAAGATATTTGCATTCCATAACTTGCATCAAAATGACACATTTATTGGAAAACTTCAGATATCTTGCAATGAGGAATGACATCAGACTCAGGCAGTGATACTTTTCTGGATAGAATTGTGCTGCACACTTTCTCTCTGCTCAGATTTTTGCATCCTGGTTATTGTGAACAACACTACTGTATATCTCTCTGTCTCTATCTCTATCTCTGTCTCTCTCTCTCTATGTCTGTATGTATACTTACATATATGTACACCTGTATATTTGTGTATATATTTCAGGCCACCCAACATTTGAGATTAACTCAACACAAGTTAGAGAACCACAAAATTCCTGATTAAGGTGATTGTCTTTTTGTTTGACCTGGCTATTTATTTATGTCCAGAATAAAATTACATTAGTTCAAGGACAGGTTCAGAAGCTTCATCAAGAACTAAGTTTACTCTTCTTTGTTGTTATTATTATTGTTTGATATTTATTTATTTATTTGTTTGTTTGTTTATTTATTCATACTAGTGACAAAATAATTTCTTAGGCTTTAGTAAGATGAATTTCATTTCTCTGATATTCTGAGTTGAGGCATAATAATAATTAAAAATATAGGAAAGAAAATAGCAAAAGTTTTCATTTAATACTGGTTAAACATATGCCCAACATTGTGCATATTTTCTAATTTAAACCTGATAATGTCAATTCCTGTGATGTAGATATTATTATTTTCTTTGACAGGTGAAGATTCTGAAGTCTAACAAAATGGGTAACTTGCCCAAAGTCAGGTGTCTGAGAAAAGCACAGGTCTCCAGGGCTAATTCTGAAGCATATACCCTTACCTGGGAAGCAGTGCTGCCCAGAGACCATGTTCATTTGTACTCTTATTTACATTTCTTGTGTATCATTTCCAAACAACAATGTAAGCAACACTGGCTCATATAAAGTTTGATGATATAAAGTTAAATTTTCATGAGTTGCTTGAATAAGTACTTCATTTAAGAGATGAATTCATATTAAAAAACCAAACACTTTGCAAAAGAGAAAGTGTATACATTATGAAGCACTAAAGTTACTTAAAATTATATTTTAACACTCAAATTTCTATCACTAAGGGTATTTAAAGAGAAACAAAAGTAAGCCTTTTAGAACACAGATTTTTAGTTTTAGAAAAAAGGTATACTAATGTACGATGAATAAAGGAATTATAAATCAAAACATTCAAACCCATATTAATAAGGTTTCCAGTTTTCAAAGGAAAAACATAGATCTGGGTTGTATGTCATGTGAATTTCATTTGGACGTTTCTACCTCCAATATCACCAGTATCATAATGGAATAACACTTATAGTGATTGAAAAACAAATCAGTCTTGAAAAATAAAAGGCCAAGGTACAAGATATATGTAGATGTTTATATAAATGGGTATATACATATATAAATACACATTCATATATAATCTACACATATATAGATACATTTGCATGTATGTATAAATATATGGATGTATGTGAGCAGTGTGCATTTTTTTCTCAGGAGAAATTTAGAATGAATCATGAAATTACACATTGAATGCAAATTAAAACAGCTGTTATTGCTACTAAAAATTGTTCTAAAGTGTATACTGGTATAGCTTGCCAGAATTTTAATATTTCTCTTTACGACTATCATCCAATGCATTGGATTACATTGAATTTTTTATTAAATGTCCATTACACTTGACCCAATTACTTCCTTCTAGGAATTGCCCTTCCCTCTTTCTTGCTCATATAAGCAATACCACAAATAACTCTCTGGCTTTGACTCTGCATTAGCATAATGGATTGTATTGCTTTGTTTATATAATTAATTGTGCAGCGTGCCAGGATTCTAATAATTGACCTAATGAACAATAGTTATATGCTAGGCTGGATAAAGCCCTCACCTCAAATGATCATATTCAACTCTTTCTTGGCATGGCTCACTTCCAGATTAAGGAAAAAAGGTGGAATTAAGAGATCACTTATTTTTTCAAGATAGTCTATATAGGTTTGATAGACAGATACATTAATTGAAATTAAGAAAGGTTTTAACATTTGGCAAAATCTTTGTGGTCATACATTGTCATTCATTAATGTTTATTCAGTCCATAAAGAATAAAAAGTGATGAAATTAAACATCACTGATTATTTTTTCCTTTAACAATACTGAAAATACTTCATTACACTTCGGGTATCATGGTACACAATTTAAAAATCAGTTTTTCAAAAGATTTGCTTTTGTATACTCAAGCATGTAAGACTCATGCAAAAGCAAAACTTTGGAAGATTCTTAACCTTGATTAAACAGCAATCTTGTCCATGAAATGAAATTTGATATGTTCAATTATGAATGAAATAAAATTACTATACATTTAGAAAAAAATGAACTTCAATATTGTAACATGCCTTCACTATAGTTAAAGCATAAACCCATGTCTTATATGTGACAGGCAGTTTAGTTGCCTGAGGCTAAGCTGACATGAACCATAAGACTAGACATTTCTTAGGGCTGTTTTCTTTCTGTAACATTTCTGCTTTACATGTGTTTTATTAAGAGTCTAAATAAAAGCAAATTTAGTTATATTTATTCTTTCCTAAAATCTAAAAATGACAATAAGCCCTCTGGAACTTGAGAAAACTAAAGTAAATGAGAAAAGCACTTGGGAAGAGGAGAGGAGATTTCCAATTCATTTATAAATTACAGGAAATTATTATAATAGAACAAGACAGAACGATGACAGTGGAAATGACACCATAAAAGAAAGAGACTGGTAAGTGTAACCTTATCCAGGGAGCATAAACTCACATTTCCATTAGAGTAAGTAGGTTGTATGGAAACATATTCTAGAGAAACAATTTTCTAGATGCTGATTTAGAAAATGTAAGTGGCTCTATGTTGTGCAGTAGACCCCTATGACTTATTCATCTTTATTACTGAACCTTTGACCTTCTGAGTAACATAGATTGTGGTGATGGTTTCACTGGTGTACACTTATCTCCAAGTTGATCAAGTTGTATACATTAAATATGTGAGGCTTTTTGTAGGTCAATTATACCTCAATAAAGTGGTTTAAAAAAGAAAAGAAATGTAAGTGACATAAAGCTCGAATATGTTCACTTTTTTTCTACTTAGAATCTCTTAAAATATACTTTTCTTAATTTGGGTTAATATTATGTTGGAATTGAAATATTAGTACCCTGAGATATATTTCCAATGTTAAAAATACTTTATTATGTTTTATAGTGTATAGAAATTTGTGTTCATGAATGCTTAAATATAAAAATTTAGTTAAATTTGCAAATTTAACTAAATAAATTTTAATATCCCATTAAACCTGGGGCTTTAAAATATACACAGTTTCTCTAATGAAAGGAACAGTTTTCCTAGAAATGGTAACAAAGAGTTAAACTTATAGTCATGTTTTATACAATAAAGCTTTTACAGATAAAATAACTCTTCTATTCATGAAAATGTATAAGGTTTCTTGGGATACTTTTGTATCATAGGAATATTATATATAACACATGTGCATACCAGGACACCATTTTCTAAAATGAAGAACATGGCAAAATATGTAGCAATAAACAGCTGCTATTATAGTAATGTTTGTAGGAGACATGCAAAAGATTGTTCTTGATGTTGGCATTAATCAAATGTGGATGCTAACACATTTCTCCAAGCTTAACAATATGTTGATTCAACGTTTGTTGCTATGTAGACGTCTTCCTAAATTATACAGTTAGCTAGAAGAAAACAGCAAATTGCCCAGTCCCCCATTTCACCTAAATAAATTTCACCTCATCTATTTTAGAGGGAGAATCTTGAAAATGCCTGCAAATTGGTATAAGTTATGACATTTTTCATAAATAAATTTATATAATGTATATTTTAAAACCTTGCAAACAAACAAACCTCTTTTTGTATGTGAAATACATTACACAAAGAAATAAAAACTAAGGTGCAATTTTCACTCCTCTCTCCCCACATTCAGAAAGTAAATGTAGAATTACAAGAGAAATACATATGCTAATGATGGAGAAAATAATGTATCATAAGACAGAAAAATAAGTTAAAACTTAACTGATAGTTTAATTCAATAACCATATAAATAATCATAAACATAAGAAGACTATAGGAAACTTGATTATAAGTAACAAATATATTTGATACTTCACTATTGAAAAGAAAAGTCCTTCATCTCATGGCTACTTTTCCTTGACACCATAGCCATTTGATTTTAGACGATTTCCTTTGAAGTTATTCATCAGCTATTGATCACAGTCCAAGTGGCTGTAATGAAATACTTTGATTGGTGAAAAATAAAAGTGTATTTGGGGCCAAAATGCAACTAAAATTATGCAAATTAAGAGTTATTCATTAAAACTGAGCTAAAACATGAAGAGTAGAGTATGTATTTGAACAGGATAAATACTCTTTAGAAGAAACAATTTAAGTTAGATATGCTTAGAAATCTGGGAGTTAAAAGAAGACTGTGAAACTCAGGGGCACCATCATTGTCAGCTTCAAGAACACCCCCAGGTATAACTGGTTATGTTGGGTGATAGAGATACAAAGATATTAGACTAGGTTCAGTGACCCTTTCTTCAAAGTTCTTGTAACTCAGTATAAACTTCCTTCAAATTCATGTTCCCCCACTTACTAGGTGTAAATATTTGGACAAGTTCCTTAACATTTTTGAAACTCTATTTCTTCAACAATACAGAATAAAGAAACATTTGTGTCCCAGGGTTTTTATTAGGATTGAATCAAATGAGGTATGTGAATGATTAGTGCAATAGCTTATAAATATTACCTACTTGACAAACACTAAAATGCTAGTAGATGTTATAGTGGTGGTAGCAGTAATATTTTATTGGTTATTATATAAAGAGTCAGTTATCAAATAGCTCATGGGTGTTGTCAAGTCAAAAAATTGCATCTGTCTCAGTCAAGAGGTCTTTTATATTTTAATGCTATGTGGGCATCAGCTCCCGGTTGTCAGTCCTCAGCATCCTAAGCCTTTAGGGAGACAGATTATAGAACTGGGGTCAAAGCTTTAAGACAAAGGTAAGGACAGTTTAGAATAAGTAATCTTTCAAACTAATATGTGCTGAGTTTCCTTTATATTTCCCCCTGCGAAAGTATCTTAATTTTAGTCACTCTCCTCAAATATGGAATATTCCATTGATGTGGAAGAGGTGAACTTAGCATGATAGTACTTGGTCCTCAACTCAAACATGTAACAATAGCATGGCTTAGGAAGCTCAGCAGTTGCCATTTAAGACAGAGTCAGGTTGATAATTTCCACTTTTTTGCCATTTTGAACACTGTGGAACATCTTTGACTGGGTTTCTTGATTTAAATATTTGTGCTGTTGACTTATTTTATGGTGTTGAATGAGGAGATACCTCGATGATGAGGTACTTAGAAAAAACAAGTGACAGATGCAAAACGCAGTATATAAAGTAGCTATTAAGCTACAGTAACCCTCAAGTGCTGGCAGCTTAAAATCAACTTGTCTTGGCTTAGGCAGTTCACACTTACAGAGAAATGCTCACCACTTTTTTTTTTTTTTTTTTTTTTTTTTTTTTTTTTTTTTGTGGTACGCGGGCCTCTCACTGCTGTGGCCTCTTTCGTTGTGGTCTCTTTCGTTGTGGAGCACAGGCTCCAGATGCACAGGCTCAGCGGCCATGGCTCATGGGCCCAGCTGTTCCACAGCATGTGGGATCTTCCTGGACCGGGGCACGAACCCATGTCGCCTGCATTGGCAGGCGGACTCTCAACCACTGTGCCACCAGGGAAGCCCTCACCACTTTTATTCGTTAACGCTGATCAACATAGGGAGACATGAGATTACATAGGCTCTCTTACTAAACTCAGTACTAATTAATTAGCTCATCAATGTAAACAACCCATAGTAATTATCAAGATTTTAAGGATGACAAATTAGTAGCAATGGAAAAGAAAAGTTTCTCCTTTTGCTCAGGTCACTCACTTATCTTTTGTGTACAAGGGGATGTTTGGCAGGATTTTATCTAATCATCATCAACCAACATTTATTGAATGCTTCATGAATATATCACTCTACTGAATTGCCAAGGAAAGTAAGAACAATTTACTAGTTAAAATATCCATGATTTAATATGCTCTCCTTGACATGCCATAATAAGCAATTTTTTGTTTCTCCTAGAAAATTATTCTGCTTCTTTACAACTAATTTCTTAACACCAATCTTCCCACTAATTACAATAGAATTTTCTTATTCTGTGTGTTCTTGTTTATTTTCAAATAAATATTTAAATTAAACATAGGGACACACTTTATTTTAATTCTTCTTTTAAACTTAGAAGTGTACTTGGTGGTTTAGTTCCAAGATATTTTTTTCTTTTTGTTTGGTCTAGTTTGAAACAGCTAGGTGACAACCGCAACTCCAGAAGATGTTCGTTTAAGTACTATTCCCACAGGCATGGTATCGGGTTCAGGAGAATTAATAGAAAGCAGTGAAAAACTATAGACTGATATGTAGCTGTCTCTAAATGACAATAAAGCAAGTCTGGTTTTGGAATGTAAGAAAGAACTGTGAATGTACACTATCAGAGTTATTTACCGCATCAGAAACACACAGAGATATTGAAAATATGTGGCTTCCTCAGTGTAAGTATGTGACCCAAATAACGGACACTGCTTTTGGTGATAGGAGAATCAAATTTGCAATTAAACCACAGACACAGTAGCTCAAAAGTAGATTGTTGGTAAAACAATCCTTGGCTTCAAAAACAACACCCAACAGCAAAATTCATGACCTTCACCTGCTGTTTTCATAGAGATCACTCATTCTGCCCCCAACCAAAATTTTCAGATGTTTGGTTTTCAGGAGATGATTATACCACCCAGAAGTGTCATAGTAGTTATGGTGTGCTCTGATATACCTTTGGGAAGCATACCATTTCTAAGTAAATCCTTGATTTGGGGACAAGATCAGAATTGAGATTGAAAGCTTTAGCCATAAGACAGTCTTCAGGCTTTTTTATTTGCAGGATATAGTAAGATGTGCTAGTAAGAAATATGACTTGACAACTGATTTACTGCACAACTTCCTGGAAGGAGGTTTTTCCAATTCACTAGAAAAAGAACATAATATTTTCTCTACTCTTATTACTATTTACAAATTTAGGGAATCATGGCACTGTGAAGGAGAGTAAGAGACTATACATTGCAACTGATTATTTTACTCTAAAAATAAACTATATTCATAAATATATTTTACACTGTTATTTTAAAATATGTTCACTAGTCACAATAAACACAATTTTATTGATGAAAAGTATTATTTAGAATTCAGAAATATTTATTTGCTTCTGTTTCCAGTTTCCATTTATCCAGGACAGGTTACACAGTATGCTCTGTAGATCCTTTGCAATTATTTTGTCATATTTTCTAAAGCCAAATTTTATTTCAAGTCCTCCTCTCTAAGTAGGCATATGAGTTAACAGACATTAAACAGAGACTGATTAACGAGCTACCAATAACTGTTGCTTTACTAACAAAACAAAGCAAACAAACAAACATCAATTCACTCTCTGGTGCCTGAAAATTTCACTATCAAATACATTGTTTTGAGTCAAGACACTGGCCTTTGAACATTGATGTTAAAAGGAATATGTCTGCAACATAGGAATATATGTTTAAAATCACTGCCAATGACTAATTCAATTTCCTAGCAAAGAACTCCGGGACTGTGATCAAGAGAGTGCATGTTTTGATGGGATGATAGAAGACATATAACAGGAAGTATATTCTTGGCAGAATCAGGGCGGATATAAATTTGAGATCTCTCTTCATCTAAGAAGACGTATGCATTTTAGGAGGATGACGTAGACAAGTTGACGAGATGTCAACAAAAAGTATCAGTGTATTCATTATATTGTCTCAGTCTAATTCTGACCAAGGATTTGGGTTGAGACATTCAATTATTCAATACATAAATGCATTCCTGCATACATAGATAAATAAGTAAAATCATTTAAATACTACCAGAAAAGAAAATATCTTATTTAAAATAAATAAAATTTATCAAAATGATTTTAAAATATCAGTGGATTTTTCTGTGTTTTTAAAAACTGGGGGTTAAAGATTACCCAGTATTCAGTCCTTAAGATTGTTTAATGAAAGCAATTGCTACTTGACTTGGCATTATACACATTTACTTCACAGTCTGGGATGAGACTTGTAGAATGAAATTTGTCCCATTTAATATATAACTGGAACTAGAATACTTTTTCTTACTAAAAATTAATATTTAGCTTTTTTGAACATTTTACTAGAATGTTTTACATCTTCTATTATTTATTGCTATAGTGCAACAATTGATTTGATTTGATTTTGAGCTCCAGAAGAAAACAGAATGTATTGTGTTATCTTGATATCATAAACAATAATACCAAGGCTTACAACTTTTTAAAGAGAAAAGTACACAAGATAACAAGAGAGCAATGTTTTTTGCTATGTACGAGAATTGTTTTTACTATAAAATATATATGTTTTCCAACTGGGCAGACTTTATACCCTTCTGGAAACACGAAGAATGTTGTTTTCTGTATTTCAGTAACTCTGCTTTAAGAAATAAGTATCTATAAAAAACGTTAATGCAAGCATGATGTATTAGTTTTCTATTGATGCTGTAATAAATTACTACAAATTCAGTGGCTTAAAACAATCTAGGTTTACTATCTTACATGTCTATAGGTCAGAAATCTGACACAATTCTCACTGGCTAATGTTAAGGTGATGGGAGGGCTACATTCCTCTTGAGGCTCAGTTGAGAATAAATTTCTTTCCTTTTCCATTTTCTAAGGGCTGCCTGCATTTCTTAGCTGAGCTCTCTCTCTCCATTTTCAAAGTCAGCAATGTTGCACATCTCTGACCATTCTTCCATAGTCACATCCCTCTAACTGTCATATTCTGTTTCTCTCTTCCACTTTTAAAGACATTGTGATTATATTGGGCCCACCCTGTTAATCCAAGATAATCTCTCTGTCTCAAATTTATTCACATCTGTCTCCCTAATTTATTCACATCTCAATGTCTATTTTATCATGTAAGGTCACATATTTACAGGTTCTAAGGGTGAGGACATGGAGTGTTTGGGGAAAAGGGCCTTATTTGTCTAGTGCAAAAAAATATACAATATTATTTTAATTTTCTTTAAACTGGAAACTACCCATCAACAGAGAATTGATTAAGAGCATTTTGCAACATGACACATCTGTTACAAAGAACCGCATATATAATGGCATAGAAATACGATAACAATATATATTAAATAAAAAAGCAGGATGTTCTCAAGTGTGTTTGTTAAGACAATTGGTTCTGTGGATTCTGATCCATCGTGTTCAGATCCAAGTCAGTATATTGTCTTTTTATAGAAAGTTGTCTATATGTACTGAGGAAGAAGAAATTCCCAAACAAGTTAATCTGAAATATAACAACCAATGTATTGTAGTTTATTTTTATTAAAGATCACATGGAGCTTGTGATGTTTAATGTTTGCTAAAACTCAAGTGTGAATTTAGAGTTTTGTTTTTCCATAAACTCACTTATATACAAATATGATGATTTTCATTCATTTAAACACAGAATAAATATTATGATATGGGCACAGGGAAATAAAAAACTACTACATTTGAATGCAGAAGAATTTTCTATTACAATTTTCAAATAAGATTTCCTTTTGAGAGGAAAATGGACACTGCCAAGCTTTGAAGACAAATCATTTGGATAACCTTTTCAATGGTTCTGTGCTGGCAATCATACCTCCAAATGACTATCCATATATTTTTTTCCTATCTCTATTAATTCTGAAGGTAGAGGTGTGGAGCTATTGATGTTGCATATACTTCATATATTCTCTAGTACATTATAACAAAATTGTACCCTTTGGATTGGCATGTTGTACATAAACTAGAAAGGCATATTAAATATATGTATAGAGCAAATGGTCAAATTCAGCCCTCAATGACAAATTCTAAATATTTAATATCAGTTTAGTTGAGAAATTACTTGCAAAAGTAAGTGGACAATTAAAATATCATTTTAGATTATCCAACAACTTGAGCTCAGGTTTTGTTCGTCAATAGGTATTTTAATTGCTTTCTGTTTGTTGTTGTTTTCAGTGAATGTGTTAGCAGTCCAACATCAGTATGTTTTGAAATGGCACGTTAATATTTTTAGGCAGTATAAGGCAGGTTTTGGGGGTTTTTTTTGTTTGTTTTTGTTTTAAGAGTGAATTGCTGCTCCCAAAAAACTTGCAAAATAATGTTTTTATGGTTCAGAAAGGAAGGTACAGACCTGAAATATGGTGACCTTACCAAGATGTTCTCCATAAACACCTCCCAAAAACACTAGACAAAAGTACTTGCCTATTCTTTAAATTATATAGTTTTTAATAAATGTTTTGTGTTGTGTGCAATAACTATGCCTCACATCATTGCTATATTGTTCTGAATAAAAATGGTTGTTTTCTTAGAAAAAAAAGTAAATAAAAGCTAAATAGAAACTCACTCAATTTTATCCAAGTTTCTTTGGAAATTTTTCCGGACATTCTAATGTTATAACCATCTCTGCCTCCTTTTTTTTTTTTTTTTCTTTAAAACAAAAGAACTGGATTTAAATAAATCAGATCCACAGAAAGTCAGATACAATGAAAATTTGAAATTTATTTATTTATTTATTTTTATTTTTAACATCTTTATTGGAGCATAATTGCTTTACAATGGTTAGTTTCTGCTTTATAACAAAGTGAATCAACTATACATATACATATATCCCCATATTTATTTTTGATGTAGGAAAAATTATTTTGAGAGTATAATTCAAGTCAAAAAAAAATTGAATGGTTTAAACATGAAGTATATTCACATATGCATGTTTCTATGTGTGTGTAAATGCATGTTTGTGTTGATAAAAGACAACACACTTAATTCATATTATTTTGAGCTCACTCATAATTTTCAAAATAATAGATTCCAACTTCTAAAAGGAAAACATAAACCATTCACAAATACTGAATATCAACTTAGCTGTTTAATAAAATCCTATTACACAATTTCAGAAGTGATACTTTTAATACAGTATTTTTTTTTCAAAGAGCAGAGACTTTCTGTACTTGATCATTTTACCTATTACCTATCATCTAATATAGGGAGGCAAGTGCCATTCCTGAGTGAAAAAGACATGCTACATGCCACTTTTCTAAGTTACTTTAATAATATATTAATTCAAAATATATTTCCAACATATTTCCATTGAGAAATTATTCTTACTGTAAATATGAAGTTGTTCAGCTAACCTATGTAAACTAGAAGATAACTCACTCAGCTAACAATAAAACTGTATTAAATATTATGGAAGGGCTTCCCTGGTGGCGCAGTGGTTGAGAATCTGCCTGCCAATGCAGGGGACATGGGTTCGAGCCCTGGTCTGGTAATATCCCACATGCCGCGAAGCAACTGGGCCCGTGAGCCACAATTACTGAGCCTGTGCATCTGGAGCCTGTGCTCCACAACAAGAGAGGCTGCAATAGTGAGAGGCCCGCACACCGTGATGAAGAGTGGCCCCCGCTTGCCACAACTAGAGAAAGCCCTTGCACAGAAACGAAGACCCAACAAAGCCATAAATAAATAAATTAATTAATTTAAAAAAAAAAGTATTATGGAAAAATATGAGTTCCCTTCTGGATTTTTGAAGGTTGCATCACAGCTTCCTCTGTCTAAGCAGATAAAAGATAAATTATTCACTGCATGAAAATTTAATTAAATAGACACAAATTAAATAATATATTAAAATTTTATATCTTAGCCTCTTTTTGGAATAATGTTTTTAGTGGGTGAGGGAAAAGTTAGGCAAGATGTTAGTTAATAAACGTATTACTATGAAGAATTTCAAATATGAATCCCTATTTATGCACAGTTAGGTAAATTACACCTTAGACTACCATTTTGTGTCCAGAGAAATGGTTTATAATCAGGAGCAGTAGGAATATATTTTGTAAACATTGGATTTAATTTCAGTGGGTTATTAACCAATTCCATATTACTGAAAGAAAAATACTCAGATAATTTGTTCTTAAGCTGCCATAAACAGTATATGTTTCTTTAGCATGAATAACCTAGACACACTTGGATCATTCTAACTTCAGAAGGGAAATGATGAAGATCAAGAAGAGATGAATGGTAGCATTTTTTCTTCCAATAGGACACCTCTTACATCATATGGTTATATGTTTTAAATATATGTTACTAACACGGGAAGAAATCATGGATTTTCACATAATAAAAGTCTTCCATGCATCCAAAATAGAAATATATGTTACTAACAGGTCCAATCATAGTATTTCTTCTGTTCCTAATGGAGGTCAGGTAAAGGGTATTCAACTGCTTCTAAATGCAGAGAGTTGTGCTGGTAAGGCTAAAAAAAGCATTATGCTGAGTCTCATAAAGTAAGAAACATTTTAGTCAATGGACTCAGACTTTACTGTCTGATAAGGTTACAGATAGGATCAACAGATCAAGAAGATCGCAAACATTAACCGCCAGTTGCAAACTGTTTTCAAAGAAGCTTGCTTTATGCACTCTCCATATTTCAAAAATAAATATTAAAAAAACTCAGATGCAAACTAGCAGCCACAAATAAGACTCTACCAGCCATTCCTCTTGGGATTTCTTAACATTGCCCTTTTCAGTCCTACTTCCTCAATGCTTCTCTCTCTCTCTCCCAATAAGCTAGATTATTACCTTTCTATTGTAAAGCACTAGCAGTATCAGGAAAGGGTAACAGCAAGAATAAAGGACAATTAACAGAAAGGTTTTTGTTTTGTTTCATGAGAAAGAATGTGAAATATAGAGAAAGAAAGAGAAACTGAACTCTCACTCTTTCTTTGGAGGTGTATGAATTCAAGTTCTTTACCTAAAACTTCTGAGCCTCAGTTTCCTCATCATTTGACAGAGCAGCTGTGGAGGGTAAAAGATAGCTTATACTAACTATCACAGCGTCCATTTTAATGATGGTATTCATGGCTCCATTCTCTAACCAATGGGTTCTGCCTCAGTATAAAAGATAGAATGCTCACCATTTTGGTAAATCTTGGTGTTTTGTTGTATGATTGTACTACATTTCGTTTCTTTGAGAACACAAAGTATCACCATTATTATTTATTTATTGAGCATCAATTATATGCCTTATTCTAGCCATAGAAAAACAGTAGTTAAAAGAAACAGACACATATTTTGCCCTCATGAATCTTATTTTCTACTGGGGAAGAGAGATAATAGACAATGTCAGGAAAAAATGAAGTAAAAAAATAGAAATATTAAGTATTTGGTGCAGAGTTTAAAATTTTAGATTGGATGTCAAGGGACGGTCTCACTAAGGTAACATTTAATAAAGACTCAAATGAATGGATGACTAAATGAATGAATGAGTTTCATGACCCAGCCTGGGAACCTAATTAACCATTCATCACATTTACTCTACAGGAAAAAATTATTTTTGGTTCTAAACAATCAACTTAAAAATGAAGGCAAACTGAAATATATCAGTCAAACTATACCTTCTAATTAAACTTTAAATTTCACTAACATCATTTGTGGGCTCTTCCAAGTTCCAATTGGCCTTAAAATAGTTAAGCACAGAGTAGCCAAACAAGAGCAATTTGTAACTGCCAAACACTATTCAATGTATCTACCTATGGAAGGCATAGCAAGTGTGTCATGATGCTTGAACATGTTTAAAATTTTTGATGGTAAGATATACCATGCCTTTTCTATTAATTATTTATCTTTTATAACTACTGCAAATCTGAAGAAATACATGAAGACTAAAAATGAAATATTCCAAGAGGAATAAATCTGATGTTTTCTACAAAAAATAAGAGTTGACAATGATCTGTTGTCTTCTATCCTCTTATTGGTTGTGCAACCAAAGATAAGAGGACAAGATTCCATCTTGTATAGTTGTAACTCATTAAGTGTTTTGGATTATTTCAGAAACAATATACTGGCAACATGAAATCAATTAATCCTGACACTTGATTGGAATAACTTATCCGAGTTTTATATAATTGATGCTTTATAACTTGGAAATAGGTAATATTATTTTTGTGTGATTACCAGGAGAAGGTTCCTATCAAATCAAGTTTTATTCATTATTATGTTTACTATTCTTTAATATAGCTCTTTCTTTCCTTTAATTCTTTTATATTTCCTTTTCTGTCACCATTGTTCAATACTTTTGTAAGAAATTGAAGATCATTGTCCAGATTAGCTCAAAAAAAGTAATGATGAGGGGCTAACATCATAAACCACATGTAAATTCCAATATTGAAATATTTGGATTATTCTTTCAGATTATTTCTGAAATAGCTGTAATGGCTTTCAATAGCTTTTAAATATTTCTGAGATATATATATATATATATATATATATATATATATACACATACACACACACACATATATATATATATATATATATATACATACACACACATATATATATATATATATATATATATATATTTATAATATAGCTAAATTATACCTATGAGTGTGTATAGTCATCCCTTGGTATCCATGGGGGATTGGTTCCAGGAGGCCCTGCTAATACTGAAATTTGTGGATGCACAAGTGCCATACATAAAATGCCTTAATACAATGAACAGAGTTGGCCCTCTGTATCCTTGGGGTAAGGGCTGACTGCAGATCAGTCCAACTCCATTTTCTAAGACCATAGGCCTGAACATCCTCAGTACTAATGGAGGCATGGGGAAAGGTATGCACCTCTCCTTTTTACCCAGTTCACACCGATTCAGTGGAAGGATCAATAATAATAATATACTTATATCTTAAAGGCTCAATTGGATATAAGGACAGAAAAATTAGTATCTTTGGAACAGAGAGCAATGAATGCATGCTTAGCTTGCTCCTGTCAGAGCAAGCCCACTTCTAACCTCAGCCCCAAATCATCAGTCCCTTGGCATCTTCCTGTTTCTCAAGACTGACAGAGGACCCTTGAGCTCCAGCTCTTCTAATATGCATATGGCCAAAATTCTAAATTACTTCCTATTAAACAGCATCTGCTATTTATATTCTCTGCTATCTTAAATATATTTTTCTTTCAAACTGAAATGTTATACTTCTTCACCAAAGTGATCAATATTTTTCTTCTCAAAGTTATAGGTTTTGTTGGTGTTTCATTAATATTAATTATGGGTTTACTTGGGTTTCAGAGATATATGACTTAAAAATGAGGTTCTTAATAAGAAGAACATGTAGTAATGAGACATTTGTTTACCTAAAAATAAGAGCATGCATAATTTAGTAGTCAACATGTATTTACAGAATGCTTGAGCCATATGTAGTTTATAATTGGGTTTCAACTCAATAAATTAACTCAATAATTTACATAGCACTGTAAGATATTATAGTGACGATATACATATCTAATTCATCATTGAGCATGTCTTTGTATATAATGTGCTGTTTCCATAACATTCTACTTCCCCATAATAAAAAGTCTGGTCTTTATCCAATTCCTCTGAATATAAAGATGCCAATAACTAATGCATAGACAAATAAATGCAAAAATAAACAGATACTAACAACCAATATATCAATATAAGTGTGCATTAGTGTCTTCATTTCAGAGGTGGTTTAACTTAAGGAAAACCTCCATTTCATTTGTATGCCTAGCCTTCTTTTTTTCTTTCAATATCTTCTGCTTTCATAATGTACTAGTATGAAGGAGCACTTGGAACATTGAAAACATTTCATAAAGCAAAATATAGCTGATTATGTCTGTCTGGAATAGTTTTAGAAACTGTTCCAAGAATTAGATCAACTGTGTATTGTGTAAAATAAGATTAATAAGTAACATTCTTGATCCTATCAGAGGAAATTAAAAGAGTGGCAGCAAAGCATTGAGAATAGGTTTATATCTCTGATTTCTATTTGCTGTTTTTCAAATTTCAAAAGATGAGCTCTTAATTTATTTTGAGAAAGCATTTTTTGTCTGGAAGATTAGTAAAATCTCTGCTAATATAAAGAGAACTACAGAAAAATTATTATGTTTGTTTAGTGGACGTAGAAATCTGGGTAACTTAGTCAACATGTGGGCTGTCTACCAAATACCTCCACAGAGATAATAATGCTTGAGCTTGGATAAATTAACGTATATAATCAGTAGGCCTGTTTATTGATTTACCATTAGAAGTGCAGAAGAGACCCAGAGGAGTTGATTCATTTTACTTTTTCATCTTCTTCCTGTAAGCAGAATATGGGGATACAGGAGTGGACAGAGAAGGGAAGTAGAAAGGTTTGGGTGGGGATTACTCTAATCTTGGCTTTATAAGTAAGGAATTAGATCCTGATAAGATTCCAAAATGGCCACATGGATCCATCTCACAATACAGGCAGTTTTGCTGACAAAACTCAAGTTCTCAAAGCTATTATCTATGATTCTTCTCCACATTTCTTGGCTGGACAATGTCAATATTTATCTCAAGGATTCTCTTGGTTATACAGCTTCCTGGCTGACCCACTTTTTTATACTGACACTTTCTTCTTTCATGTATGTCCACCCATTCAATCCCCTCTCCCCAGTGGTAAGATAGCCCTGAAGCTAGAGAAGCTTAAGCTCCTCATTGAACTGGTCTCTTCCAAGGCCTGAAAGAAACCAGAAAAAGTATCCATGTAGTAATATATTTTTATAAGATTTGCAAAAATAAGATATTTGTTTCTGAAAGGAGGTCTTCCATATAAACTTCAGGTCCCACAAAACTTGTCTCTTCTCCTAGTTCTGGTTAATTATGGTTAAATATGGTTGTCCTAGTCTGTCACATCACGGTGATTTTTCATAGGTATATTGTGACCTTAAAGCTTAAATTTCATAAAATTATTTTACCTTCTTTATTTTTAACTTCTTAGGTGAATCTTCAAGGTGTTTCCCATTTACTCATACCATATGGTGACTTTAAAAATAACATCAAGCTAAAATTTAAGTAGTGCAGGATATGTCTGGCATATGAATACAATTTGCTTAAGAGTTTTATCAATCTCAAATTATTTACTGCCTGCTGTTTAAATAGCCCTAATATTTGCAGGCCATTTTAACATGTCCTGCCTGCAAAATTTTATACTTAGCTTGCAGTTGGTCTTTGTGTCATTCTTCTATCTCAGAATATTAAATATTCTTTATTGTGATATTTTCTAAGTAGGTACACATGCCAGTGTTAATGTCTATTCTTCCTAGATCTGATTCTCAGAACAAAACTTCCTAAATGTCTCATATGTACATACTGACTGAGTTGTCCAACATAGTTTATAAGTAAGTAGTCTGTTTATATGGTCCTAGGCTCCTCTAATAATGCAAGGTAGAGATAATTTTTATATTACCAACAGCAGTCAGAAAAATTGGGATCATTGCAACACAAACCACTGTCTTTTCATAGCTTAAAACTTCAGTAACTATATGTGGTCCTTCACATTGGAAAAAAAAAAGTTGAAGAAGGGCACGTCAATTAGATTTGGATGACAGTACAGTGATGGGAAGACAAAAAATTGTCTTCTCACCATTGTGCTCATTTCAAATGTGATCAGGGTCAAAACACCTTGAAAATAAGTATTTAATTGCATTTTGTAGATAAGTAAATTGGGGCTGATAAATTTAACAATATTGAAAGTTGAGTATGAGGGCTAAGATTCATATTTAGCTCATTTACCTTAAGATTTATTCAAACTAAGAGGGAAAGTACTATATATAACACTTTATGAAGTGTTTTCATATGTGTCGTGTTATCAAGCTTCACAACAATTCTGTTGGGTCAAATTTTTGTAGATGTGCAAATTGAGGTTCAGAAGTGTTAAATCACATTTTAAAATACTCCTTCTATAGCCTGCTGAGTTGAGACTTTAAACTTGGGCTCCAGATATAGTTGAATCTGATTCCATAATCCACTGTACCATGCAGCTAGAAAAACATGACTCATGTTTAGGGGTATATCTTCAAAGTATGAATAATAGAATTACAAGATAATATTTTTCTATTATGATTTGTCATAAAATTGCTGAGTGCTAAAAGGCAAAATGAGGCATAAAAGCTATTGCCAGAGGATAATTTCTAGAAAGCTTATGATTAAGTTGTCATGAGAATTATAAGAAATTGTAGAGGGAAAAACCATAAATGGTTTTGATGATTCAAACTTTATGAGACAAAAGTGAGACAAGAAGGTGTGGGTCCCCCAAATAAACACCATATTCAGGCATGTTCTTATGGTGATAAGTCTGAGTTTCAGTATGGTCTGTAAGAGAAGAGTTTTAATATTTTCTTGTGCAAATTTATTTTTGTCTTCCCAAAACCTTAGTAGCACCTGGCTGAAAGCAAGGGACAGCTGCCCTAGAGCCACGGGTGCTGGACTGTTCCAGGTGCCAGCCTAGATATTAGTTAAGACAAACTCCAAGCTTATGGGTGGTTGATAAAGAAGCGGTTGAATTATTTCCTGTCTGAAGATTTTGTTTTTATCCTAATTAACAAAACTTAGTTAATATGGCTTAACTTCCTATTTCTTATTTTCAAACAGGAACCTATTATATAATGTAGATTTCAATAATAAATTCTTCAGATGTAATAGAAGGAAGCGTGGTTTAATAGACTGCAGTTTGGTCCTGGAGACAGTTTTACATGGGCTTTGATCCCAGCTCTGCTACTCTGTAGCTAAATGGCCTTAGTGAAGTCTCTAGTATCCCTCATCTCCAAAAAAATGTTAATATTATGGATTAAATATAAACATGAAACATGATTAGCGCTCAATATAAGGTGATGACGGTAATGAAGAAGACAGCTAGACATTTGTATCACTTGTGTCTAGATAAATAATTTGAATAAGATTCTAAGATCTTTCTTGAAATAACTATAGGGAGGTTGTTTGGCATCAGAATGCAAACAACATAATAACTAAGGATGATTACAGATCTTTTCCTAAGCAACTATGGTGAAGTTGTTCAGACAGAGCATAATTAACAACAAATAAAGGGAGAAGATGGATGAAAGCACAAGTAGTTTAAGTACTGTGAGGAAGTACACTGAAATCAAATATATCTTGGAAATTCAGCATATTACATATTTCCCTCCTTCATAAGGCACTTTGGCATATTAAAGTCTCTGGGAAGGGCCTCCCTGGTGGCGCAAGTGGTTGAGAGTCCGCCTGCCGATGCAGGGGATACGGGTTCGTGCCCCGGTCTGGGAGGATCCCATATGCCGCGGAGCGGCTGGGCCCGTGAGCCATGGCCGCTGAGCCTGCGCGTCCGGAGCCTGCGCGTCCGGAGCCTGCGCGTCCGGAGCCTGCGCGTCCGGAGCCTGTGCTCCGCAACGGGGGAGGCCACAACAGTGAGAGGCCCGCATACCGCAAAAAAAAAAAAAAAAAAAAAAAAAAAAAAAAAAAAAAAAGTCTCTGGGAAGTCCTTCAGTAAAGATACCTATTTATCTTTGTTTAATCCAGTGCATTTTTTATCACCTATTAACATTTAGGGAAGGTACAATATGCTTTGGGAAATGCTGATATAAACTATAAAAGCTCTCTGAGAATATTTATATTGGGTGTTAGATATTTTAGTGTTTTATTTTATTAAGATATGACGGAACTCATGTTCCCCCACTACCATGCCCTGATTCAGATAAAAACACCTGGAATTTACAGAGCAATTTATGTTTTTAAAACACTTACAATGCATTTCATCTGGCAATATTTTCCTGAAGTATTAGCAGCTACTCCAAATCTGAAATCAGGAACCCTCATGCCAAGGCTAGATCTCTGATACCTAATATCATTCACACCTAGTCGGTAAGTAAATCCTCCAATATTTTTCTAAAAACGTTGAAGTCTGTATCTTTCTTTATGGCCTTCCACAATCTTCTTCTATAGAGCTGTTCTCATTCTACCTCAAATACTAGAAATACCTCAACTATACCCAAACCACTAACAACATGAACCTCCAATTTATAACCTTCCTATGGTTTCTAATTCTTTTCTGAGGGAATAAATTTATGTCACACAAAAGGGACATCCTAGTCCGTTTCCTCCTATTGGGTGTCATTTATCTTCAGCCATTATTCAAATATACTTGCTCTAAGGAAGACTTAATACTCTCCTTACTTTCTGCAACACTTAGGGTGACCTAGGTAATCATGGACATTTGCCAGAACTGTCATCCATGTGTAAATGGCTTCATAATGTTAAGGGGTAGATGCTGCTTGCATTTCCTTAAACCCGAGGCTATATATCAGGTACACGAATACAACAAAGTAGGATGTGCTCTACAATGATTATATGGGCAGAATAAGATGCATTTAATGTTTTTTTTTTATGGCAACAATAATAGCTAGCATTTAGTGGTCATCTTGTTTAGTGTGGTGGTACTATTATCCCCATTTTACAAATGAAAACACTAAAATCTCAAAGATTGAGCATGTTGCTCCAAGTTAAACAATTAGTAAGTGTTGGAGAAAGACTTCCCTGGAAGACATATGATGAATTGTACTGTGTCACCTTTTCCTCCACGCCAACAATTACTACTTGGACTCAGCTGGTTTAGGTAGGCCAAGCAGAGTCCTTTCCTCTGAAATTCTCCTGTGGGAGAGATTCCTGTCTCAAAGTCTCCCCATCTTTTGAATGTGTGATTTGTGAGGCAGCCACTTTCTTCCTTGTGGAGAAAAGAGAAGTGGAAGAGAAAAGAATAAAGTAAATATAATGAGAAACAATGAAAGACTTCTATTTCTGAATCTTGCAAATTTTTAATGGCTACTCTTGTGTTGCAAGGCATATCCGTACATTCTCATAATAAATCCCTCACAGTTTATTCTTGGCTGAAGTATTTTGGCATTGATTTCTATTACATGTAACCAAATATTTCCTAACTAATATTCAATGTCAGCCTGATTCTTTTCCTTAGTACATGGCCTTTCCTTTAAGTTTCCTTCCCTTGCCTCTTATCCAAAAAAAAAAAAAAAAAAATTGTTTTAATTTAAAAAGCCCTTTGATGGATTTCTGTAAAAAAGAAGAATCCACATGTAACATCTTACAGAAAATGAATCGTCCATGATGAAATGCACAATCATTTCTAACTGAAGATTTTAGAATAAAGTATTCAAAAGGTGAACTGCATTAGGTGTTATAAATTTGGGATAATTATACTAAAGGATTTTGTGAGTTTAATCTAACTGTAAGTGAGAGTTAGCTCAGTGTTCTATTTAAAAATTCAACTGCAAACAAAGTCAAGTAGTTATGCAAAGTATTGACTGTGGTTCAAGGTAGGGAGCTGGCTTAGAAGCAGATGGCCTGGAGAAGGAAGGAGCTGGGTATAAATCATAAATCATAACAGAGGAAGACAAAGGACAAGGAAGCCAGGCAAGGAGGGTAAAAGAAGCCGGATAACAAAAGACCCAAGCAGAAGCAAAAGAGAAGGGGGTAAGAGGAAGGGCATGGTAATAAAGGCAGGATCGGGATGCCAACATGATGCAGCCTGCCCAGAATTCTAATGAGAAGCTGCAGCCCTGGGGAGCGCAGAGCTGAGGAACCACACAGCAGTTGGGCAGTTTTTAAAAGCAGCACTGTGCCAGAGGCCTGGTGGCGAGTCTCACCCCACAGAGAGTCCTTTAGAATTTAAAGTGCATGACTGTGCTTAATTGGAAGTCACTCTTTAAAAGAGGGCCACTGGTTTGGGAGAGAAAAACCTGACAACAGAACCCACTGAAAGAAGAATAGAGATGAAAGACAAAAGTGGGCAAAGTGACATTAATGGCAAAGCTAATCGGTGATGATGTTGACAGCACCCAGAATATTTTTTCCCTTTAGAAAACCTCCTGAATCTTTCCAAATGACCTTGACTCATAGCTAAGATACCTCCACATAACCCTCTCATAGCTAGGATTTACATACAATTCTTTTGATTATTTTTCACTACAGGTGTTGTTTAACCAGCCTACAGCAGTGTTTAAGTTATCCGTGGCCTTGCAGAGGTGAGTTAAACTTGGATCAGAAGCACCGTGAAAAACGTACAGAAGCATAGGGCTTGAAATTGCCACTTCAAGTAATGAAACCCATCCCCCTGCCTCATCCAATGTTGCAACGAATAATTCTATACACATTGACATGGATGCAAATCTTTATATATCCACCCTTATTTTTTTCTACCTACATTTACTCCCATGGTCATCTTATCTAGTGTGAGAGACTGAATATATAAATAGACAATGGCCGGACCCTATACAGTGATAGAACTCTGACCCACACGAGATGTCCAGGAAGCCAAATGACAGTCTCTGCAGCAATTATCCCAGAAAGCACAGGACATTGTTAACAAATGCTTGTTACTTTGCCACCACCCCCTCCCTTCCAACTTGAGATAAAACAGAGAAAGCCAAGTAACCTTCTTGAACCCCTCACATAAGGGGCCCCACTTTTAGCTAGCCCATTTCCAGCTTCCCTATGCTGATAACCTCCAAACAGAAGGCTACTGATATCTACTTATTTTCCCCTACTTTGAAGCTTTCCCACTCCCCTGCCTGCCTTGAAGTCTGCCAAACACAAGTGATGGTGGCTGACTCCCTTGATATAATAAGCTCTGAATTAATAGCCTCTCTTTGTTCTCATTTGGGTGGTCTTTGTATATTTCCACAAATTGTTGGGATTAAAATAATGACTCCTAGTGTATCTTCTAGCCCAGACTTCTTTCCTGAATGCCTGGTTTCCTCCATGACATCTATACTTAAAATTTTAGTTAAACTTAACATATGCAAAAATACCTGTTCCTCCTCAACACTCTCTAAATGTTCAACCATTCTAATTTCTTAAGTCTGATATCTTGACATAACTCTTGACTTTTCTCATTCTCACATGCTCTGCATCTAATTCAATAGCAAATTCTGTTGGCTCAACCTTCAAAAGATATCCAGAATTTGATTAAATTTCACTATTTTACCATTACCTACTTGATTGATTGTCCAAGCTATCATCACCTCTCACCCAGGTAACTAATAGCCTTTTAATTGATTTCCCTCTTTCTCCCCTTCATCTCCTGTTTCCTATCAAAACCACATCCAGAATAATCCTTTTAAAGTGTCAATCAATTAGGCACTTCTCCGCTTCCCTTCTCACTCAGAATGAATGTCAAAGTTTGAAAATTTTCTGCAAGGTCCTTGCATGATCTTGTCACCAACGTCCTCTTCCCTCAAGTTACCTCCCAGCTATAGCTGTTTGAACTGTGATGGCTACTTCTCCAAAAGCTGGTCAGTGACCTTTGATAGAGTCTGGTTAACAAAAAGGGTTAAAGGATAAATTTAAAAGAGAATGTAATAATGAATCTCATACAGATATAAAGTAGATGAATCAGATAATGTGTTTACTTGCTTAATTAATCTGTAAGATGTTATAACTGGTTCAAAAGAGAATCTAAAGAGCAAGGACATATAATAGGGAATAAGGGATTCTGAAATAAATTTACAAATAGATGCAGAACAGAACTATCCACAGTTCATAGGGCAAGAATCAATGGTATTCCACAGGAACAATTAATTTTTTATGTATAAGGATTATTTCCATAATAATTACTTATTTCCTTAATAATTACTTTTTGACAATCTCCAGAGTTCTAAAATAGCCCCAAACAATGAAAGACAGAAATAATAAATGATCTAAATGAGTGAGCTGGATAAGACATTTCTACCTCCAAATCTTTTTTTTTTTTTTTTTTACCTTAAAGATGTTAGCAAACTCTTTTTGGCAACAGGGAGGGAGACAGAAAGAAGAAAGAGGAGGAGAAGGAGGGAGGGGGAAGGGAGAGGAAGAGGAGGAGAAGAAGAAGAAGAAGGAGAAGAAGAAGAGGAAGAAGGAGGAGGATGAGAAGGAGGAGGAAGAAGGAGAAGAGGGAAGGGAAGGGAATGGAAGGGGAAGGGAGGGGAGGAGAGGAGAAGGAGAAGGGGAAGGGATGTGTGTGTGTGTGTGTGTGTGTGTGTGTGTGTGTGTGTTCATGATGGGAGAGAGGTTGTATTTTCTTTCTGTAAATTTTGAAAAATAGGCAACATGGAAGGATCACACAAGTTGAAATCAAACCTGAAATTTAAAAGATGTATTGTGAGAATCCAGAAAATACCTTCAGGGCCATAATAGAGAAGAAGCAGAGTTGAGCCAAGGGAGGCTTGACAAAAGGTTTAAGATGGTGAAAACTTGCATGATGAAAAGTAAAAGATAAAGCAATTAGATAGTAAAAGAAGCATACAAATACAGAGAGTAAGAAAAATAGAGAAATAAATGAACCCTTTTAAAGCATAACATTAGGATGAAGATCCAAGAATGCTGGCTACTCTCTGGTTCCTAGAAGTGCATTTGCATCACTGAGTCTCTCCTGGTTATGGAAGCTTACTCCCATCTTTGTGAAGCTCTGCTGTTCCAGGGCCTTGGTGGGATTCCTGCTCCACTTTTCCCCAAAATTACCTCAGAATAATCTTGCAACACTTGAGGTAGCTTTTGAATTAGTTTCCTTTTACTTCCTGCATACCAAAGACCCCCAATATAGCACTATTTGAAGTATTCATGTTGGTATCTGATTTTTAGCACAATTCCTGAAGTGTAGGATGTGTTAAATAAATGTTTGGAGAACTAAACTGACTTGAACAAATTTAGCCAAATTTCTCAAAGTTAGCAAATCTGGCTTCTAGGGACTGCTGAGTATCTCAAATATATTCATTAATAGCAAGAAGCTTCTACTGACATCAGCTTACTTGCTCTCCTCATTTCTTGCATACCTTAAATATTTTGATTGTTTTAAAAAATCCAAAATGCTAAATAACATAATTATTTACACATTAAATTTACAACTTCTTTTAAATATAGTAAAAGAGGATAGCTCAGTGTTTTTAATTTGTCATCTGCCTAATAATGAAATTTAAACCTCTATTGTTCATCATCTATCTTTTCCTCTATGTTCTAGTTCTCAAATTATAAAACTATGAAGAGCTTTGCTGTTACTATTAAACTAATAGAGGAAAAAATTCCCACTAGAATGTACTATAGAATATTGAGTTTTTACCATGAAAAAGAAAAATTATATAAAAATATGTGATGAATTGGGAGATTGGGATTGACATACATACACTAATATGTATAAAATGGATAACTAATGAGAACTTGCTGTATAAAAAAAATAAATAAATAAAACAAAAAAAGATTATAATTTTGTAGGCAATATTTTCCTCTGTGTTTGTGTGTGTGTATAAACAGAAATAGATATAGACAGGAGAAGCTGAAGTATTTGTCTCCTCTCTCTCCTCTACCTCAGCTTACCTTTAACCTTTTTTCCTTTTTTTCCATAAATGATGCTTGATGTAAAAATTAATGTAAGCTAGGTACATGAAAAATCATTCCTATGATTCATTTTTTCAGTGGGGGACCATTATTGGGGAACATTACTTTATAATTGAATTTAAAGAATTTTAAGGCCTACATAATCTTAGAGACTATAAAACCACTAGCAATTGTTTTTTTACCCACGTCTAGAAAAGTCATAGTGACAAATAACTCATTATTTTGACAGGCAGGCCTTTTATTTATAACAACTATATTTATAAGTTTATATTATACATTAATTCAAAATATGCCTCTCTATACTTTTTACTTGGTCATTCAGAATAATAAAAAATAAACATAATTCCCTTTTTCACATGATAAATGCTTAGACTTAAAGAGAATTATTATGTTCTTCCTAAAGCACCTCAGTTCATTTAACCATCCTTCATATTATATGACATACGTATAATTCACTATTTTAATTTTACTGTTTGATAACCCTAATTTTTTAGCATTAGTTTTAATTTAGGTCAACAGTGCTGTATCACTCAACTACCGTGTACACTGGAGTTTCCAAATAACTCTTTGTTCCTAACCTATATTCTCATCTCTGTGAGGCCTATAAAATATGTAGACATGCCAATTAGTGAAAACTAGAAGTTTCATTAGGAGTTTTTTCTTTGCTTTTAATTTTGATCTCTCTCTCTCTCTCTCTCTCTCTCTCTCTCTCTCTGTAGTCATGTTATACCGTTATACCTTCCAAGATAATAGTTACTTTAATTATCCAGGTTCAAGCTAGATCTCTTCAAGCTAGATCTTGCCCACTATTAATTTGTGCAATTGATCCTTTGACTTAATTTTGATACTTTACATTTTTTTCTGCTAATATTTCTTTTAAGTTTCATCTTCCTTCACATGTAAATGATCAATCTTTAGACTAAGTAAGTAGTTATCATAGGAGGAGAAGTTCCTCAACTTGATAATGACAATCTACAAATAACCTACAGCTAACATAATACTTAATGGTGAGAAACTCAAAACTTTCCCACTAAGATCTGGTACAAGGCAAGGATGCCCCCTCTCACCACTGCTTTTCAACATCCAACTGGAAGTTTTTGCTAATACAACAAGGCAAAAAAAAGGAAATAAAATATACCAATTGGTAAGGAAGAAAGAAAGTTGTCTTTGTTCACAGATGACATTATTGCCATTACTATTTATTTACTGATGACATGTCTGTACCATCAGTGTAGATATTTCTTCTGAGCTCTCAACCTATAAATCTGACTGTTTCGTAGAGTTGGCTGTCTATGTAATAGTCACTTGAATGTCCTCGAAATCTCAGCATATCTCAAAGTAGACTCAACATCTTACCCTCAAACCTGGTGCTCTTGTTGTGTTCTTTTTATGAATGAAATAACGTAGTGTCACACCCTTCCCAGTTGTGTGATTCCCAGTTAAAACCTTGCTAGAAATCTTTAATCCTCCATTTCCCTCTGGCTCAAATTCATCAAAAATCCTCCTTGTATCAAGCTCTCATCATGTCACTACAGCGTTAGTACAATAGACAATCAAGGGCACTCCTTGTTTTTATTCATGGGTGTGTATGTGACTGAGTATACATTTGTTTAAAATTCACTGTTCTTCTTCTTCCAGAGACATTTCCATAAAATGTAAATCAATTTGTATTATCTCCCTGCTTAGCAACCTTCAAACCTTCCTCTTAGCTGTGGTAGGAAATCCAAACTTCTTCGAACATTATGCAAAGTCTCTAATGATTGGTTCAGCCTCTATCTCAGCTGCCCACCCTCTTCTACAACCCCCTGCACACCTTGCTTCCTGCCTCACTGAACTAGTTGCTGTTTATTCTGATTACCAACTTACATTGCTCCTGTAGCTCCTTCTGCTTGAGAAAACACTTCCAACCATCTACTGGGCCAATTTTTCTTGGCTAACTCCTATTTTTTTTTAAGGTTAAACTCCTCCGTGAAGCCTTTCCTGCATTTTTTTTTTGACTTTTTTGTGCACTTACTGTCCTCTGTACTAACCAAGATTTTAGCATTTATCACAACATGCTAAAATAAGTCAGAGTTTCTGCTTGTCTTACAAATTGAAGATACTGAGAAGCTTTTCTGTTATTTAAAAGTATTTGATATCCCTACCTTTTTATAACACATTTATAAATTTTATAATTAAAATCAATTTTTATTTTAAACCTCTACTGCATAAGTGCCTGTGAAAAAACTTGGACAACACTTTAAGAAATGTTTTGCTTCTCTTCTTAATTGAGTAAACTACTATACAATTTTCAGATCTCAACTCAAGCATCTCTTCCTCATGGAAATATTATTTGCCTCCCTTTTGAGCTGGATTCCTCTAATACAGGCTCCCAGGACACTATGCACCTCTTCTTTACATTGGTTATCACAGTCACAGTTGTATAGTTGTATGATTCCTAATCTGTAAATGCCATGAAAGCAGGGATATATGTCTATGTGATCTCTCCACTTTATATCCTGCACCTTGCATAGTGACTAATGCAGTGGATGAACACACAATATGTATATATCTATTTTTTCAATGAATAAACATAACTCCAAAGAGGAATAGTTAAATATGATTCAATACAAATCTTTAGGTTTAGAAAATAATCTTTCTAAGAGAGTGACTGATTATTTCTCAAATCTATGGAAGAGGAAAAGATAACAATCAGAGGAATAAATCCTCATTAGAGGGTTAATTTATTTCCAATGAAAAGCTCTAGATATTGAAATAACCTGCTAAGGAAGTTTATGGAATTTCTTCTGCACAAGCATCATAGTTATATATAGGATTGGAATTAAATTAGGACAGCTTGTATCCAATTTGTGTTTGAATATGGTTCTAGCAAAAACAGAGAAGATGGCTTTTTAGGGTTATTTTTAGCCTTTAGATTTTGAATCCATTTTATTTTACTTATGATTATGACTTTCTTGAATTATATGCTCAGATAATACTCCATATTGTTTCATTAACCTAATAAAATAAAACCTTGTGTTTCCTATGCAATAGAAATGTAAATTATCTGTACAATACTAAGTTTATAAATGTGTTTTCCAAGCTACAACATGATGAATTATAGTCCCAGTGAACATTCATATGAGCTCTTGCATGGAAAGGGAAAGGAAATTCATTTTGAACTGAATTGAGATAAACATAAGTGAATCAAGTTTTAATAATTCACAAGAAGTAAAACCCACAGTCAAAGAAGATGTATGATAAATGCCTTAGCCCAAACCCAAAGTAGTATTATCATAATATTATGTTATATGTCCTATTTATCAACAGATTTCTCTTCCATGCCTTTTTGAAAAACACAATTTAAAATATTTTATATCAGTATTAAATAAAATTCCATATTTTATATTATTATAAATAGACCCTGCTATATTTCTTTGATACTGCTTTATTATTTTTTTGTAGACCATTAGAATGTCACCATATGTGAAAGTCATAGGCTTTGAGAAGTCAAAATATATTTGGAAAAAATATTTTCTCATTTTTCCTCTTTCTTACATCCAAAACATACTTTTTATTTTAAGATAAGATGCAATGTTTAGTGTTTTGAGCAATAGTATTTTAAAAAGTCAACCTGCTATTTATTATGTATAATGTAATCTAAAATTTACTGTCTACATTGATCTGGCTTAAATAATATCTAGATGTGTTCATATGGGGCAACTTTGGAAAATAATTTAAAGTTATTCAATTATTAGCATCTATTTGAGGTAAGAGACAAAATTTCACTATCCTAAAGTGAAAGTAAATTAACAGTTAAAAATTATTTTTCAAAGTCATTAAAGCCAAATTTCTGAAACCTAAATACCTAACAGATATCTTCATGATTTTCTTTCCTTTTCAGACCTAAGAACTTTTGTTTTATTTCTGCTAAATTGCTAATGTTTCCAATTTGTGTTAATATACAACTGAGTCCTTGAATTTAGGACAGGTTTATCTGAAAACTGGCATTTTTGTTTGCATACGGATAAATATATGAAAATTAGCCTGTTAAGATTTTTAACTGATTCACAACTTCAAAATCTTCTAAGAAATGTTATCTAAGAGAGAATCTTTATAAGTATTGATTGTTGGTATTTTACCTACTTAGTTCTTGTAGTTCACTTTACCTGAACATGGACATGTGTGATACTTACTATTTCTGATATTAAAATAGAAACTTTAAATTTAAGCATATATGTATATACTTTACTAAGTTAAATATTTTAACAGAATCAGGTGTTGGTTACACCACTGAGAAAACAAAGCCTTATAAGCTGGGATGTAGACCATGATCACTATACAAATTTGAGACCTGGCTCTGTGGCTTTGAATATAACCTTGAAAATCCTCTGCATGTAATTTTATAAGCTTAGTCATCAGGGAGTGTTTTCATTTGCATAATCATCCTATTGAGGATATTTCCGTCTTTTACAATGTCCCTTTAACTATGACATCAATAGGCTAGAAACTTAGAACTCCTCCTTATGATTCTGTCTCGTGTAGCCACAAATTATTCCTTTCACATTTTTAAATTTAAGAAGTGCTACTCAATCACCTTTAGTTAATTGTTTAGATCACCTTCCTCTACAGTAATTATTTTTGATGGATATATTTATTATTTTTGTAATTAAAAATATACAGTCTACAAACCTGGTGCCAAGAATTCATTCCTCAAATTGCAAGTATAAGCTATTGAATATGTGATCATGCTCTATAAACTAATAATCGAGGCAGATAGATAGCTCAATTCCCAATTTAGATCCTAGTAAATTTCTTTGGAAAATCTTATAGGCATATTGAGTTTTAATCTTTATATGTATTTAGTAATTTTAACATTAATTATATATATATATGGTATTAAAGTAGCCTTTATAGCATTAACACTCTGAAGGCCATACAGCTGTCAATCCAACCTGTACGTATTTTTATAAAATTAAGGACATCATTATAAGATTGACTTTTGGAGATCATACTGTGAAAATTAACAATATTTTGTATTTACATTGATATATTATGTTATTTCACTAATCACTTTATTTATTCTTATAAATTAACAGTGCAACAAAAACAAATTTAATTAAACTTTTTGTGCAACTCAGGTAATAGGACTGTGTGGTAAATAATTTGGCCTTGCCCAAAGGGCCTTTCGCCTTGGCTTCTGGGAGGTAATCCATGTCATACCTGATGGGAGTGATTTTGTGTAGGACAAGGGTTGGCTGCACCAGCTATTGTGGTGATGCTGGCCATACCCCAACAGTCTTAAGGAGTGAGCTGACTGTGCTGGGAAGACCAACCATGTGATTCAGGGTAGACTGATTTCAACCATGTGAACAATCAATCAATCAGGCCTATGTAATGGACCCCCAATAACAACTCGGGACATCAGACCTCTCAAGTTAGTTTCTCAGGTTGGCAATACTCCTTATATATTGTCACACATCAATGACAGGAGGATAATACATCCAAGGACATTGGACAGTTTGCATTTGGAACTTTCCCAGACTCAGCCCTATGGCCTCTTTCTTTGGCTAATTTTAGTATGTATCTTTTCCCTGTAATAAATTGTAACCACAAATATAATAGCTTTCATTGAGTTATGCAAGTTCTCCAGTGAATTATTGCACCCAAGAGTGGTTTTGTGAACTTTCTAAATTTGTAAGTGTATCAGAAGTGAAAACAGTCTTATGACTGTGTCTTCAGCCTTTGCAGTTTGGCAGATTGCTAATCCTCTAGAATACTAGTAGTCTATACTAGGCATCAATATTAATGGATATTTACTTCTACTTAGTTACAAATTTTTGAGAAATGATTAAAATATGTATCTGGTAAAATAAATAACAGCTCTATGCACTGAGTGCTAACTCTATGCTAGGTATTGTACATGAATTAAGTGCGTGGTCTCTATCTGTGAAATATATATTATTATCCATTTCCAAAGAGGAAGAGAAATAAGTAACTCATCTAAGATTTAACACCTAATGTGTAGAAAAGCCAGAATTCACAGTCAGCTCCTTTTCAAATCCCACACTCAGAGAAAGACTATCAAATGCAGCCTCTCCTTGTTAACACGGCTCCCAAATCTATTTTGAAGCTGAGCTGATTAAGACTGAAATAACTTAAGGACTAAGAATATATGCAATTTTGATTAACATTATTAGCTGAAATACAAGGAATATCTTGTTTAGTCACATAAATACAGTGCTGGACACTTTCTGTGAACCCAAAATATCATAGCATAGAGTGTTCTGTGCAAAATTATATCTACAACAGATTGTGCTATTGACTTAAAGTTTCAAGAGTATCAGCTAATTAGGGCAACTATAAAGTTTCAGGCAGATTCCACTACCCTCATTTGACACAACATGCTGCCAAGATGCTCCAAAATATAATGTAAAGTTTAATTATCAAACACTTGCAAAAACTTAGGTAACTAAAGCTCATTCTATTAAGATAGGGAAGGTTTCAAACTATTAAAATAGAGAGAGGTTTATGAGATATCAGAAAATGTCTCATAAACTAAAGATTGAGTATGCTTTATGCAAAAACACAAGACTAAATCATATCACATAGTTACATACATTTAGATGTGTATATAATTATACATGTACAGAAACATATTTAGGCAAACTAAATTGAATAGAATCACACATCTTCTAGTGTAGGGAAATATAGGAAGTATGTAGAAAGCTATGGGAAACTACAGTAAAAAAAAACAATAAATTTGGAGTCAGAATTTCATGAATTTGAATCTGAGGTTTCTGCTCTTGCCTTCTCATGGAGTAATTGTAAAGATTAAATGAGGATAGGGAGGGCGCGAGGGAGGGAAACGCAAGAGGGAAGAGATATGGGAACATATGTATATGTATAACTGATTCACTTTGTTATAAAGCAGAAACTAACACACCATTGTAAAGCAATTATACTCCAATAAAGATGTTAAAAAAAAGATTAAATGAGATGTAATAGATTTGAGAATATTTAGTATATATGCTGAAACATTATAGATACTCAATAAAAGTTAGTTGAGTATATTAAATATTTTATTCATAGTTAATAGATAATGTAAGCTATATGAATAAAGTATTATAGTTTATAATATTATAATATATTATAGTTTAATATATTTACAGTATTTATTTTCTTAAAGCTCAAACTTTGGGCTTTGTTATGGGATGAACTGTATTCCCCCAAAATTCATATGTTGAAGCCCTAAGCCCAGAAGGTGACTGCATTTGAAAATAAGACCTTTAAAGAGGTGTTTAAGATAAAATTATGCTGTTAGGGTGGGACCTAATCCAGTTTGACTGGTGTCCTTACAAGAAGAGGAAATTTGGACACACAGAGAGATGGGGATGTGGGCCTACAGAGAAAGACCACAGCCAGAAGGCAACCATCCAAGCCAAGGACAGAAGCCTCAGAAGAAACCAAATCTGACAACACCTTGGTCTTGGACTTCTAATCTCCAGATCTGCAAGAAAATAAATTTCTGTTGTTTAAGCCATCTGTCTTATTTTGTATTTTGTTCTGGTGGTATTTTGTTATGGAAGTCCTAGCAAACAAACTAACTTTCTAATTTAAAAACAAAACAGTTTTTAGGGTAGCAACTAATTGACAGTACAAATGCTTCAGACATTGAAAACTGGTCGCTACTACAATAGATTTTAACGTGCCCAAACATGAGTCACATAATATGAGTAGGTAGGTCTGCTCTGTTTACCTCAAAGATGCTTAGGAGAATCTCAGTTCTATGTGTGCTCATTCAGTTCCCATTTCTGGACACATACACCACCTACACTTTCTTTGAATCTATCTGAATCCAATCTGTCATGCAGAAACTAGCACTATCCTAGACATAACTAACAACTCAGTTCCCTGGAGATTTTTTCCCTGAATTGACCCTTAACTACTACTTTTTTATCTGGTAAATTTTCGGGATCATTTTTCTTAATTATAAAGCAATAAAAAATGTAATTTCCTGAGAGAAAAGCAGTGAAGCCTATATATTTGTATCTCACACAAGACTCAGGATAGTGTATTGCACAAAATAGGCACAAAAAAATTTGAGTTAATGAATAATTTTAATAAAATATTAACACGTGAAAAGGTATCAAAATATTTTTATTTTGTATTCATTCATCAAATAATAGTTGTTTTACAGAGGTTGCACTCACAAAATAAACATATATATATATATATATATTTTTTTTTTTTTTTCTTTTTTAAAGAAGATGTTGGGGGTAGGAGTTTATTAATTAATTTATTTATTTTTGTTGTGTTGGGTCTTCATTTCTGTGTGAGGGTTTTCTCTAGTTGTGGCAAGCGGGGACCACTCTTCATCGCGGTGGGAGGGCCTCTCACTATCGTGGCCTCTCTTGTCGCGGAGCACAGGTTCCAGATGCACAGGCTCAGTAGTTGTGGCTCATGGGCCTAGTTGCTCCACGGCATGTGGGATCCTCCCAGACCAGGGCTCAAACCCGTGTCCCCTGCATTAGCAGGCAGATTCTCAACCACTGTGCCACCGGGGAAGCCCTAACATATATTTTTATTTGTTCTCTCCTTATTTCTCTTTGCCATACAAAAACACAATTGTTTGCATTTTGGTTTTCTCTGCTTTCCTACTAGTAGGAAGTGATTCATAGTGATTCAAGTTGGATAAATTTAGCCTGGACACAGTTGCCCAGTTCTTACCCATAGATTAGTGGTTCTTGAAGATTTCTTTGTCAGGTATCTCTTCCAGAATAGCTTTTCTACACTCAAACTGAGACACACACACACCTTTGCAATTAATATTACAAGTTCATGGACTCCCCAAAACTCATGTCTATAACCACCATCTTAAACACTCTTAGAGCAATTAATAGGCTGTTGTCATGGAGATCACCAGTTGCTTTTAGGAAAGGATGTGAGAGAATGATTAAGGTTTCATTTAAGGAAAATATACTAACTGCTTGAGAAGGACCTATGGATTAGGCATACTAAGGCTTCATGATGGTGCAGAAATCACTTGAAAGAGCACCCAGAAATTTGCAAAAGTCATAATAGGACATCTCTTAGATTAAGTAATTTAATAGATACCATTTTATCATGTTCCATTTCATTGATTTAAACAGATAGTTATTTTATTTTACTTTTATTAACTTTTAAAATTAAGTTAACAATTTAAAAATATCTTCTGTAAAGAAAGAAACAAAAAACAAATGAGGTCAGGAGATACAACTTAAACATGCATAAGACATAGTGTCTGCCTTTAGTGTAGCTTAAATTCAGCTGGGAAAATACACATGTACACAAGAAACAAACAAACAAACAAAAAAAATGAAAGAGAGAAAGGAAATGGGAGATGCTAAGTACACAAATAACCAGCCCAAAGTGCCAAATAAGATTCCTGGTATTACTTGAGTTCACCTGCAATCCTCTCCTCATGCTATGACTGGAAGCTGAGAGCCCAACAAATCTGGGCCATGGAGTTCCTGTGCTTGTGCCTGAAATCCCTAAACTGTAAACCATTTTCCAAACAGTCATCAGTTCCTGGGATACATATTTTTTTCAGTCAGCAGTTCCTGGGACACATTTTTTTCATAGTATTCAATTCATACTTCCTGGGAGAAAGATGTTTTATAAAGACTCTATGAAGACTAAATAGGCCTGACAGAACAGAGCTTCTCATTCTTTTTATGAGATAGTTAAACATTTTATATACTTGAATCAAATGCCCTAAACTATGAAGATGGACTCTAAAGCATGACTTTGAATTAAAGGCTAACCAGGATTATCAGTGAATCACTGTATTTAGAGAAGCCCAAGATTAAATAAAAGACATGCAAAAAATCTCCTACTAAACATTATAATTGTGTTAGACTTCCAACATTCATCACACACAACACACATTCACACAGGACAACATACTTCCAAAACTTGCTTAATTACACATAATGTCAAGTGTGTCATTTTACCTTATATTGTAAATGGATGCTATATAGCATAATAAACCTTTATTATGTTACCCCCCATACCCCTTATTATATGCAACACAAATACAAATAAGAAACTCAGATACAAAGACTCATGTTCTGTTCAATAGATTATACTTCCAAGGTAAATATGGACAGAGTTTTATACCTAAAGGAAATACAGCTTCTAGTCCCAGTTGGACCACTGACATGTTGACTTTCATGAATCTGAGGTCTCAAACTTATATTAGTTTTGGCATTTACTAGCTACTTCCTCACCTCCAGAAAGAAAATGAGGTTGCCTGTAAATATCTTGCAGAGATAAGCTTTTGGTTTCTTTTCAATTTTTCTTTTGTTTTTTGTTATTTTTACCTTCAACTGTATACAATGAGCATATCTACTGAGTGGCCAGACTGTCTGAATTCAAATTCAGGCTCCATGACTTCTTAGTTAAATTACCCTAAGTTATTTACTTCTTCTTTCTGTGTCTTAGTTTTCTCATTTTGAGAATGGGAATAATAGTATCTAATCCATACGATGTGTGAGGATCAAGAATGTTAACACATCTTCAGCAGTTAGAACAGTACCTTGCTTTTAATGAGGTTTAAATAACTGTTGTTACTACTCTTGATGATTATAATGATGTCATATGTCTCATTCATTTAAAAATATTATGAATTTTTTTCTAAGTATACACCTGAAGAGATCCATAACAGAAAGAACAACCCCCGTCTCTAGCTTATTGAACATCTCATTTATTCCTTGGAGAATTTGTATAATTTTTAAGTGTGTCTGAAAGCGTAATTTGTTGTGCACATAAAGTAAAATTTGTGTTTTGAAGCAGGGGACCGGCTAGTGTGTAGCTGTCTGATTATCACAGCAAGAAATGATTAAGATTTGCCAACATGGAGAGCATGTTTACTTTGCTCAAACACATTATTACCCTGTTAGATCCTTTCACTGGCTCCCAGTTGTCTCCTGTTTATAAAATTTAAATGTTTTCTCTACATCTGTATTGAGCTTTTCTCCTCTTGGAAATACTACTGATTCATTTCTGCTCATTTTCCCCAACATAATGATATATTCATTTAAATAATTTTTCCTTTTTTCATTCTCTCTCCATTTACTGGCCTTATCTGTATTTTGTCACATACCTCTCATTTGTCTATTCTTTTAACCTTAAATTGCAAAGAATATAATGGGAATGTTTCTTTGTAGTGTACTTTGCTTATAACACCTAAAAATATGACACTGCTAATAGGAGGAAAAAAAGAATATTCAGATATGAATGTGAGCTTTAACTAAGGTTAATTTTAGGAATAATACTGATAATTGATAGAGTAAATAATAAACAGAATAAAGATAGAAATCATGAAAACATAATAAAAAAGGCAATTGAATGCCATTACTAGTAAAATATCTCCAAAACAGACAAGCACAGAAATTCACTTGAAATTCCTAAAATAAAATTCTGAGAATTATGAATACAAGTATGTACATTTTGTACATTTTAATTTGTATCAAATATATTTTGGGATCTTTTTTCTAAAATGTTAACATATCTATTCCTCTTTAAACAGGCAATTTGGCATAAAACTTCCTTAAAAACAAATAGCAGGGCTTCCCTGGTGGCACAGTGGTTAAGAATCCACCTGCCAATGCAGGGGACACGGGTTCAAGCCCTGGTCCAGGAAGATCCCACATGCCACTGTGCAACTAAGCCCATGCACCACAACTACTGAGCCTGCACTCTAGAGCCCACAAGCCACAACTACTGAGCCCACGTGCCACATCTACTGAAGGCTGCACACTCTAGAGCCCATGTTCTGCAACAAGAGAAGCCACCGCAGTGAGAAGCCCACGCACCACAACAAAGAGTAGCTCCTACTCGCGGCAACTAGAGAAAACCCGTGCACAGCAACGAAGATCCAACCAGCAAAAACTAATAAATAAACAAAAATAATAAATAAAATAAATAAATAAATTTTAAAAAGAAAAGCTAATAATTATTAACAAAACAAAACAAAACAAAAAACAAAGAGCAATATTTTTACTCCAGAAAGGCAAATTGAAATCTAATGTGCATAACCAAAACCACATTAAATTTTTCTCACCACTTTGGTAAAAGTAATCTGTCTTAGAGAACTGGTATTAGAAGTAATAAATATAATAATGTTTGACACGTTTTATATAATAAGCACTTCAAATTGCTATTGTCCCTCCTCCCCAAGTTACGTGGTTTGTTAGAATTCTTGCTCATTTTCCCCCTAAATATCAAAGTGTAAAAACAATGTCGCAAAAATTTTATGCAGAGGCATGTATTTATAAAGAAAAACAGGATACCTAAGCCTGCTAACTATATGACATCACCTTAATGTTTTTCATTAGAGTATTTTAATTGTGACCAACATGTATATTTTGTTCAAACCACACACTTGAGAGAAAGGGATGATCCATAAGTGCTAGGGACACTTATGAGAGAATATATTAAACTGGAAATGAAGTTCTGACAAATAAATTGAGAATTTAATTATTTAGTAGTGTTTTTTTCTCCATTGTATGTGTTTGTATATACATATACATACGATCTAAAAATAAAATGTCCTAAATGTATATTTTGACAGTCATTTACACACACATATACAATAAAGCACATACATGCATGTATAATTCCCATATTATAATAGGAGACAAGATTTTTCTGCTTCATAAAAATATGAAGATAATCACTAATTGTGGTGTCTAACCTCTAAAACTGCACTCTCAGACCTTGTTCATTATGCAGTAATTAGAAAGAGACCATTAGTATTGATGCTGTGAACTTTTCAATGTAGTTCAGGAAATAGTGTGGTATAACCAATTAAAACAAAAACATTTAAGAAGGTAAGGAAACCATTAAAGCCAATTCATTAGACCTTCATATTTTGGGTTCATTGGTATTGAACATGCACATTCAAGCAGAAAAACTTGAATTGCTGATATACCCCAAATTATAAATTTGTAAATTTGAGAGGAAGGATAGCTTTAGAGTACTGATGAAACATTGATAAGGCTTATCCTAATGATTTAAACAGCTGTTAGGAGTTATAGAGGCCTAAACCAATAACATGGTTATTGGTTTAGGCCTCTATAATTTGTCCTAAACCCATAATTTTATGGGTATAAAATGGTTTCTTTTAGAATTAGGTTTCATTATTGTTTGGACAAATTTAATGAGATCAATTTTATTTTGTGTATATCTCAGTTGTTTTATGCAGTTGTCCAAAGTCAAATTCATTCCTGAAGTGGATGAATGCATGATAGCTAAACAAGCGAGGTACAGAACTTTCTTCCTTTCTGAAACACTCCAGACTGTTCAAGTATCACTAAGATAATTCTCTAGTAGTGACAATCAATGGTAAAAATTGTACACTTGCTGATGAAACGCTGGACCCCCATTTATAGTCATCTTCATCAAAGCATAATATAGAGGAAGGATACCCATTTAAACACAGATAGATGAGTCACTCATCTAGATAACTGACCCTTTAGCAGCACAAAGAATTTCTTCTTTTTAAACCTTATTATCCACTAATAATATGATGTGGGTGTGGGGAGTATTCTAACAACACCTGCAGTATATAAGAAGTATACATGTTTTAAGTTCTGCCAGTATTTTTGACAACCAACAACTGTGATGACAGAATGACCAAATCCACCTACACCCTCCTGCACTCAACCCAGGAGCAATAACAACAAATAATACAACATAATCAACAATCATCTATGAAGTACTTACCGTATGTCAGACAATTATCTTTTTTTTATCCTTAGCACAACCCTATGACATAAACATTACAATTTGATTTTGCACATGAGAAAACTATAGTTTAGGTACCAAGGCTGTAATCATATTAAGAAAGGTTGGTAAAATTACAATTCAATTTACTTCCAAAATCAGTCATCTTAACCACAGTACAACACTGTCTTTCCCATTCATACCAGTATAGTAGCTCAATACCAGAATTCAGAAAAAGTCTCTAATATATTTTAAGGTGAATATGCACAATGCCTAAACTCAGGGCTAATGTCTGTACTATAAGTTGGTCACCTATCCCTTACCAACTATACGCCTCTAGGTTCCAACAGAACCCTCTGATTTAAGCTCTGCTTTGGAAACAGAATGAACTAGGAAATAAAATATACTTTACAATCACAGACAAAAGACACTGACCCTCACTTCCATGCTAGTTCTAGATTCTACAACAAAAATTCCCTGCAAGAATAAGCACAAAACTGTGTAGGCACAATGAGAATGGTTTTGTCAATCTCTGTGTGTGTGTGTGTGTGTGTGTGTGTATGTATGTAGGTGTACATAGATAGATAGATATATCTCCAACAGTCCAGTTGAGAGATTATATTGTCATGATGTAAGGAAATGGTAAGAAGGATGGAGAAAAGTGGATTTGCAAAGTATTTAGGAAGTAAATAGATAGGGCTTGAGGACAGATAGAATGTGGAAGCTGAACAAGGAGGAAAAATAAAAGATGCCTCTAAGGCTAATCTGGTAAATGTTGTTACGGTAAGATAAAAGAGGACTGGCTACATAATTTGTGGATCCCATAGCAACATATGGGGCCCCTTGTTCAAAAATATTAGATTTCCAAGATGGCAACAGCAGAGCATTAAAACAAGCACAGAGCCCCTCTGCATGTGGGGTTCTGGGCAACTGCCTGGATCACACATCCATAAAGTCAGTCCTGAGCAAATTCATCAGTTTATTGGAACATAAAATGGAGAAGTGAAAGAAAAGAAGTTGGAAATATTAGTCAACCAATATTTTTAATCAATTCCATGTTAAAAAAAATAAGATAAACAACAGTGAATCTCTTATATGGCTTCCTCTTCTGTCCCCAGCGGGGCTTCTTCCAGTTGTGGCTACTCTGTCTTTCCTAACAAATCCTGCCTCTTACTCCAGGGCTGGACAGACCTCCTCACCAAAACTTGGCTCTGTGGAAGAGAGACAGAGCCCCACCACTACACTGAGATCCCTGAAACTGTTTTGTGACTTCACAACAGAAAACCTGTGTGTGTGTGTGTGTGTGTGTGTGTAAGGAGAGTGAGAGGCTGTCACTGTCCTGCCTTCTTCTTCAGTCGTGTATTTCCCAATACCTTCTTTGTTTTGGTGTGGCTGAGGTTACCCCTCCCAATACCAGAGAAAACATGGCATTGCCTGTGGAGGGAGTGGCAATTTGTAAGGTGCAAAAGCAATTATCTTCACGTTGGTCTACTCTGTGTCCTGTCATTGGGGTTGACATCTGTCTATCAGAGGTTATGCAAGAGGGGTAGGGAAGCTTTCTCAGCCTTGCAGATAACTGTGGCATTTACTGGCCAGAAGCTGAGACACAACACTATGTATTTCTTTTTCTCAATCCAGTGTAAAAATCAAAGCACATTCCCTTTTCAATCAAGGGAAGCTGTACTATCCTCTCAGAAAAGAGACAGCTTTTTAAACACCGTGTATGCTTCTTTGTTTATGTGGGTGTACGCAGATGGAGGAGAGGGCCTGGGGACATAGGATCTGTGCTGCTGGAGTTAAAGTGGAAACTTCCTGCCATAGGGCTTTAACTCCCAAGCTGGGATCAGGGAAACAAAGGCAGTCTATTGCCCTGTCACTGTTAATGGAAGGCCTGGAGGAGCAGAGAAAGCATCTCCTCATTGTGTAAAAGGGGCCTATACTAGGAAGTGTTTTCTGCTTCTCTCTACATGCTCCTACCACTGAAGCTGCCTTTAATTTTGTGAGAGTAAAAAGCCACACTGCCACCCGCCCCAAATCCATCATTGTAAAAGGAAAGGAGAAATCATAAAAGCATAACTTAGAATACAAAATGAAAATCTGCTATAACAAAGATGACAAATATAATCAAATATGTATAATCAACTGAAATTAACCCGTTAAAACAAAAAGTATATCTTGGGTTGAATTTTTTAAATCTAAATATGTTTTACCTAATATAAACATAAAGAGGCTCAGAAATTAAAATTCAGAATAAATATAAAAATGAAATGAGCATAGCTATCGCCACAAAACATTAGCAAAAGGAAGCAGGAGTGGCTATATTAATATCAAACTAATACTGGATGCTTTGGAGGCTGGATGATATGTCTTACTTCTAAGTATAATGTATAGCATCTGTATAAGACTTAGTGAGTGCTTATACATGAAGATGAATTCCTAAACCAGGAAATAGCAGAAACACAGTGGACACTTCAATTCTGCATAAAACAATAACTTATAACAAACAGCTAACAATAGACCAAGCATTCTAATCCTTTTACTTGATATTTTTACTAAGTTCTGCCTTCTAACATTCCCACCCCTTCTTCAGGGACTCCAGTTTTCCTTGGCATCTATATGTCATAATAACATAGGTACCTTGCAAGTTCTGAAGTAGAGCAAATAGACTGGCAATTCATCAAGTATATTTTATTTTGTTTTATAGATATATGAAACAGAATAATATTTTGCCCCCTGGCACAATTCTTCTATCTCCTATTACTGTTTGGATCTCCCAATTACTTCAAGGAGAAATTTTCTCTGGGAGAAGTGAGCAAGGTTTGTAATATATAAATCTTAGTTTTTAAATGTCAATACATAAAGTAACAATGATTCACTTTTCTTTGAACTAATAAAAAAAAAAGGCCAACAAAAACAAAACAAGTTTAAGAAAAACCCTCCCACTATAAAAATCTCTTGGCCTTACTGTAAAAGATAAAATTTCACTAAGTTGATGCACCAATAATGTATGATTTGTACAATTCTGTGGTATGTTAACAATTCTGTCTCAGTAGAGTACTGTAGCAATCTCTCAAAAACAAGCAACTGAAATGTTATTCATCCTAAAGCAGCACTATCTTTTTTTCAATGCAATCATGGACATATTCTCGCACTGCCTGATATGGTTGCCACTAGCTTCCTGTGCCTATTTAAACAGTTGAAATATGGCAAATACAACTGAAAAACCAAAATTTTAATTTAATTAATTCTTTAAACTAATATAAATTTCAAAAGCCACATGTGTCCACTGGTTACCATATTGGACAGCATAGTTTCACTCATGCTCTCACAGTTGGTGATCTGCTGGGCAGGTGTGCAGTGAAAAGTGAAACCAGTCTTAGGACTTATGGTTTGGTGCTGGTGACAATGAACAAGTAAAGGAATTAACAAAGAAATCTCAAATGAGAGCTGATAGGAAGAAAAGCATGATACAGATTCATATCTGTATTCCCAAACATTCTTTAGTAGGTTCTCAGTACAATTTTTGTTAAAAGTGTTCACTTAAAATAAAAATTAATGGGGGGATGTCATCCAATTAAGAAAACTGGCTTGGAGGACCCTGACTGGAGGATGAGCAGAGCCAGCTGTCTGTTTCACTCTCTCTACTTCACTTGTCCTGACAATATTCCCACTCTCAAATCAGCTCTACATATAAAAAGTCTTAATGCATTGACCCAAAGCTCAACACTGTTTAACCATTCTAAATAAATGATACTATACTCCTGCTTTATGGAGTATGGCAAAAAGACACAAAATATGCTATAATTTGTTTAAACAGAAGGCATCCAGGCAATCAAAACTGTCAAAAACACACATGGGGACAAATAAGTATTGTGAACATAAACTTTCTTGTAATATACTGAATTTTCATATTTTTCTGTTAGTTTTGAAAATTCATTAGTCACTATTTTTTCTTCTGATTTCCAATAGCAAGCTGTTATCTTCCATTTCTTCCTGAACCTACCCTTCTTAATTAAATGGCTTCCTGACCTTTCCATCACGCTCTTGGTTGGAAGAGCTGTGTGAGTGTGTGTGGATGAGCAGACATTGCTGGGGCAGGGAAGGGGTAAACTCACTTCTGAAGCAAATCTTGTAGTCCAGAGCTTTCTAGAAATATTTATGAAAAGATTAAAAAATATGTCATTCTATATTTAATCTATGCATGCTTTAGGAATTCTGAATCCTTGAGAATTCCATAAGGAAGCATAATGCTGATTGCCTGTTTTTATAATTATGTAATAAATGCATTTACCAGATGAAACTAATACATCAAGCATTTATCTTAAAAACTAAAATGAATAGTCCTTCCTAGATCAAAATTATAAATTATCTTGGTAATTCATTTACTCTTTCTATCTGTGAGAAGTACTAACCAAGAAAGAAATTACATATACATATATATGTAATATTAAGAATGTTAAGGTAGGTTGAAATTTATATAAAATAAATATATCTGTAGAATTAAATTTTATGTGAGGAATGCTTATCAATGAGGAATGAACTACATGCATTGTTACAATGTGGGAGGAATTTGAAATAAATTTCTTATTTCAAGCTTGTAATGTGCTTTGGGGATATTTACCTTTTGCTTCTTCTATGCAGTCAATATTCAAATAATCCCTCAAAATGTAATGTTAAAATTTTTATATTACTTTAATTGTAGAACCAAAAATTTGCCGATGCCAGAGTAGTAACATAAAATTTCATATTCATTGTAATTATGGAAGTCAAATAAAATCATTTAATTTCTCCAAATAGTCTTTTGAGGCAGATATTATCCCCTTTCTACAGAGAAGGAAATTGGTACCTGCAAATATTAACTAAATCAACTATATCACAGAGCTAGCAGACTATAATTACGTTTGAGAGCCTGGTGTGTCTTATTCTTTTATGAACCTACGGTACATAGTTAAGAGAGTGACTGACATATTGCAGGTATGCATACATGTCTGTTCAGTTAAAATAAAGTATTGGAGCTGGGAATAAAAGAGAGATTTTTTTGGCATTAAAACTCATCATCTTTCCACTGTATTGTATAACACTTTGCTAAATAAAGGGATAAGTAGTTTTGTTACAAAAAAACAGGTGTCCATTGCTTTGCCAATCCCTCTTGCTTAGCTTACTTTAATGTGAAAAAGCAATTTTGATTTTCTGAAATACATATTAAGTATATTCAAAATGAACCATAAAACTAACTGAAATCATGGGAGTCTAAAGTGCTGGAGAATGGAAGAAAGGAATCTCATAAACCTATCAACTGAGGAGATAAAAAGTATATGCCCTAGATTTGGAAATGTTGTCCAGGAAAACCAGGATGAACAAAAGAGTAGAAAAGCACAGGGGGAAAATTCCAACTAATGAGAAATCAACACATACAGAGAAATTCTCCAGGGCTTTGTCCCTGTGGCTATGGAATGGGAGGCCTCTGCACTTGAGTGGCTCCCTGTGCATGTCAAAATCCTTTACACCCCTTGGAGCTCTCAACAGGGTGCCTTATTAATAACAAGTGTTGAGTATATGTGGTCATATTTTGATTAAGACCATAGAACTGCAGAAGGCCCAGAGTAGACAGCTACATTACTCAAGGGAGTGAAGATATGGCTAAAATTAAAATAGTCTAAAATTAGATTTAGATCTACATACTCATAATTAAATGCCTATTGTGGGTAAAGCAGTACATTAAGTGCTTAAAAAGAAACAGCTAAGTTCTGAAATAGTATATCTAAAAATCATGAGTAATATAAGTAAGATAAATATGAACATATTTACCAAATCATAGCATATTAGAGCAATGAAAAATCAAGGATTATGAAGATTAAGATAAATGGATATTTTGTAAGCCATGATTTAACTTATTAAATTGCCTATCATATAAGGCTATGAAGTCTGAATAATGTAAATCATTTTAGGAATTCTATTAGATGATTCACCATTGTTCATTATTAAAAATAACAAAGAGGGTTTCCCTGGTGGCTCAGTGGTTAAGAATCTGCCTGCCAATGCAAGGGACATGGGCTCGAGCCCTGGCCTGGGAAGATCCCACATGCTGCGGAGCAACTAAGCCCGTGCGCTACTACTACTGAGCCTGAGCTCTAGAGTCCGCAAGCCACAACTACTGAGCCCACGTGCCACAACTACTGAAGCCTGCGCGCCTAGAGCCCGTGCTCCACAACGAGAAACCACGACAATGAAAAGCCTGCACACTGCAACGAAGAGTAGCCTCCACTCACCACAACTAAAGAAAGCTTGTACACAGCAACGAAGCCAAAACACAGCCAAAAGTAAATAAATAAATAAATAAATTTATTTGAAAATAAATAAATAAAGATAACAAAGATATAAAAGATCCATAACCTCTGATGTTATTATCAAGGAGGTCAAACTAGGTATTTTGCAGAAAAATCTTTATTTTATGTTTATTTTTTTTGCGGTACATGGGCCTCTCACTGTTGTGGTCTCTCCCATTGCAGAGCACAGGCTCCGGATGCGCAGGCTTAGTGGCCATGGCTCACGGGCCCAGCTGCTCCACGACATGTGGGATCTTCCCAGACCAGGGCACGAACCCGCATCCCCTGCATCGGCAGGCAGACTCTCAACAACTGCGCCACCAGGGAAGCCCTCGCAGAACAATCTTTGATGCATACCAGTCTGAATCATAACAGCTGCACATCCTGGGAGTGCCAATTCCAATTCCCATGTTTCTAAGATTCATTTTTGAGCCTGATACACTTTTTCAAAAATCATATTTGTTTCTGTGCCAAGGGGATCGTGGTGGATCTTGGTAATTGTACATCAAGTTCTGTTCTCTGCTTATTTGATAATAATAGAGATGTAGCTGACAAATATTACCCATCTAGGACCATATATTTCAGCACTCCCTTCAGCTAAGTATGGTCATGTGGTTGATTTACAAACCAGCTTTCATGTTAGCCTCAATGCTCCTTCTCTCTGCCTTTTGCAGCGTGACTTTGGGAAACATCAGTTGAAGATGTCAGAGCTGCCCTTACTGTGGGTCTTTGAATAACTTCATAGAGAACAACCATTCATTGACCTGGAATAGCTAATTTAGTCCATTAAAATAGAATTATTTTACTTTATTCTTATTGTATTCCTTAAGTCAAGGAATTATTTTTAGGTCCCGTGCTAAAAGCTTACTTTAAATTAACTACTACAATAATATAGTTTGGGAGTTTAGGCTCAGGTTTACTTAAATTTTCATTTTTTGTTGTTTCATTCATTTATTCATTTAATCAATTTCGATGTATCCTCATTAAACAAATGAAAAATTCCTAGAAGGTGTAAATGTTGGAAAATAGACTAGAGAGTTTACCTTCGAGGATATAGGACTAGAATTCAAGCATGACATATAAAATACAGGGTCAAACTTATATAGCATATATGGAGGGAAGTATTACCTCATCTCCCCCCCAAGAAAGGAAAAGTATCTGACCATTACCAAAAGAAAATTTCCAATAATAATTATTCAACATCTTCGTATGCACCACTAGTGTCAAGTAACTCAGTACCAATTAAACCAACATGTTTTTGTGTAGATGCAAGAGTGAAGGAGTACAGAAAATGGGACTTCACCAAACTCTGGGAACATAAATTGTGCTTTTCCAATTTCCTATTAAGAAACTGAAATAGCTCAAAGAGTTACTCTGAACTCCTTAATGTATTTTTAAATGGATTAGAAATCCAAAATGTCAATAATTTTCTCCTAAACACATCCAATATTATTACATGTTGTTGGCATGATATTAAGATAAAGAGTATGCAAAGTAGAAGTATTGTTTCTAAGATTTATATATCTTAAAATGTATTTCTTTGATGTTATGAAACAGATTATGGCAAGTCATTAGGTCAGTCCATATCATGTGAGAATTCAAATTCATTAGCGTGGAACTTTTGGGAACCAAAAAAGAAATTTAGTATATAAATACTATGAGTTGGTTCACACTTAAATTTAGAGTTCAACATTTAAATTAGATGTATTGTAAAACATTTTTTTCAGAATTCTAAGACTACTTAATTTTTTGTGTATTTATTTATGCATAGAATGTGAGTATATATGTGAACTTTATAAAATAACATTTATTTTCTCTATAATTTATATATGTGAGTAAAGGAAGACATAAACACATACAAAAATGGAAAATAAACATACAACTCAGGAAAGGCAACATGCAAACAACAAGGCCTATTTAACTAGTAGCAGTTGTATTAAAAGATAAAATCAGAACGAAATAAAAGGTGATATTTAGTAGCAAGAATGTGAAATATGGAAGCACAACGGAGATGAAAGTGAGGTTGGATTAAGATAAAGATGATTCCATTATGAGGCCAATAGAATTTTTCTTTCCAAATTTAAAATAGAGCTGATACAGCCAAATACTTTGAACTTTTGATCCTACCTCCCAATTTTTAGAGATGCCCAAAGAGAATTTCAAAAGACAGGAAGAAGAAATTATGCTGTCACACTAAGTAGAGAGGGATGAGAAGGCATCTTTATTAAAACTGTAGCATTTAATAGGAAAGGTGAGATAGAGTCAAGGTTGATTTCAGAGACCCTGTGCAGAAGACAGTCACAAGACTCAGTGCTTCCAACAAGTCCTGGGCCAAGGTTGTCTAGCCTAGATCTGAAGTTTTGTTTAATGGTAGGTCTGAGAAATTTAATCCCTTTAATAGTGAAAACTGGTCAATTGTACATAGGGTCTTCTATATTATATTTCTCAAAGAGGTGTAATATGACAAGGTCTAAATAGTGAAAATAAAAACATAAAAACCAATTACACACACACACATGTGCGCAACAAAAAGCAAACAGAAGACCTTGAACCTCATTCTGTATTTTAGAGAATATTTTATTTGAGTGAAACAAAGTCAAGATCAATTAAAAGATAAGACCAATACAATAAGCAGCTTGCGACTCAGACAGGAGTTAACTCACTTCAGTCCCTTTGGGTTATAGTCTTTAACATTTGCATGTAAAACTTTCTACACAGATTATATGAGATGTTCCAACTCCAGACCTTGAAACAACTATAGATTGTGAAGTTGCACCTCTATTAAGCTAAAGGTTAAATAGTTTGAAGAAAGCAACAGTAATTCTCATAACATAATATCATTTTATAATGTAGCTTAAAAAAGTCTGGCTTCCAAGATGAAAATGTAAAAATGAAAGAAAGGAGCAACACAATTATTCTATGTCCTCTAATGCAGATCTATGGAAGTTCAAAGTCATGTGCAGAACAAGTTCAATAGCAAAGAGGGCTGCAGTTGATCACTTCAGGTTTCCCAGCATGGCCCAAATTCAGTGATTTCTGAGCAAGCAAAGCAGTGATTGACAGTACCCAAAATGCCATTACAGCTTTGCACCATTGTTAATGGTGTTCATTAAGAAAACCCTGATTTATTGATATTTTCCAAATATACATAATTTGTCACTATAACCTTGAAATAGCATAAAAATACATTAAGATAAAATTTTAAAAAATTTCCTAGTTACTACACAAAACATACTAATTCATTGAAAAATTGATACAGAGAGAAAACCAAATGTGTTTAAAATAATTATCTTTTTTTAATTTAAGAAAAATTGGGATTTCTTTACATACAGCTTTTCCTTGTGGATCCCAAATTAGTGAATATTTATTATATTCTTGTCTTTGGGATACTCTTCATATATGAGGTCTTATTCGTGCCTGTTAATAATCTTGGAATAGGCTACTGAATGAAACTACCTCATGCATAAAGTTGCTTTCTTGAGAACAGAGACATCTAGTATTAGTTAAATAGTTGAGGTTTTGAATTTGTATGTGATGTTCTTCATAGGTATTCACAGCAATTAGTGGTAAGCCAGTATTTCAGAGTCTGAGTTACAAAATAACATTAATAATTGCAAAGGGTGTGGTAAATGACTTGTTAGGAATAATAAAGCACCATAGATTGGGAATGATTTATTTTAAAATGACTTACTCAAAAAAACAAACAAACAAACAAACAAAAACCCAAAAAACTGGAGTAGGTTCACAGGTCCTCCAGCCTGAGATCATTCTTACTTTCACTCATATGTTTCCTGAACGGGAGAAAAATGGGTGGAGTTAGTGTGTCTCACAAAGAATCGAACACAGACTGAGTGCATCCACTTGGATATATTACAGTGGAAGAAAAGGACAAAGCTTAGGGGTCTAAACCATGACTATAGAACGAAAGAAAGAATAGCATTCCTTGCATCAAAGCACTATCTTTGATGGGAGGGAGGGAGACACAAGAGGGAAGAGATATGGGAACATATGTATATGTATAACTGATTCACTTTGTTATAAAGCAGAAACTAACACACCATTGTAAAGCAATTATACTCCAGTAAAAATGTTAAAAAAAGTGGGATTTGAAAAATAATTGAATACCAAGAAAGACATCATTATATTAGTCAAAAATATATATGTTTGCTACTTAAACTACTATGTTAAATTTTTGTGATATAAATATATTTATCATTTACACTTAAAAAAAGTATTATCTTTGTTAGCTTCTCAACAACTTTGTTAATTTACAAATACAACATTTATTGTTATTTTAAAGTTTTCAGATAAAGTATCGATAATACTAAGAGGATGTGGTTTTAGTCTTTAGTCCATTAATAAAGGCAAATTTTATCATTTAAAATTATTTTAAATTATCCTAAAGAGGTGTTTAAATGAATAATACACTCATAATTATGTAGTACTAAAGTCACAGTGTTGGCTATAATGGAGTAATGGAAGGACAATGAGATTTTCAGTCAGAATACTTGGATTCTAACTGTGAAACAGAACAAATATCAATGCACTTCAGTTCTTCTAACTAAAAATAGCAAACATCTTCTATGTAAAATATAATTATATATTTATATACTTTAAAAACTTGTTTTCATTTGATTGCTCAGGCATCTCAGAGTTAATATTTAATCTTTTGAAGCCTTTATGTCCTGATTTGTGAAATAGAGATTAATATCACCTCTTATCTCTTAGGATTTTTAGTGAAAAAATATCATGGTTGCAAATTGTTTATAATAGTGGCTAATACAGATTACTCTGCTCACAAATATTAGGTCTTGATGTCAATAGGAGTTTTCTAATAACATTTACAATTTATTTTCTATCACTTTGAGACTGGAGGTCTGCCAGAATGTTCGTGTTTTAAATCTAGAAAATGGCCAGCCCCAGGGTAGCAGCAATGAATTACGTCAAGACCCATGATCATACTCCATGTACCATGATTGGTTAGTTCATTAATAATAATGAAATAACAACAATTCTACTGCTTGACATAAAGTGGTGAGACTTTTCAGGTTTTGATGTGATAAAAGACATACTTGACTGTTAGAGAGGGAATGGAGGAAGAAGAAAAGAGAAGAAGAGAGGAGAGGACAGAAGGGAGAATAGGAGTTCAGAAAAGCATGGAGTGTTTACAAGTGGCAGCATCTCCAAGGATGGGTACTAGAGATTTTGACAGGGTCAGTCACTATGGCAGCTGTTGGGAGAGTCAGAGAAGAGAGATCTATGGTCCTGCCAAGGTAGAAGAGGCTGCTTCTTAGGAAAGGGAGGTGCCAAAGGCTCTCTTGAACACTTGACACACAAATATAAGATGTACCTAATCATTTCCAAACATAGCTGAGAATTAGAAGAAAAAGTAACATAACCCAAGATCCCAGCGTAGATATATCAAAACACAATCCTTATGAGAATTTTTAAATGGGATTGTGCAGATAATTCTAATGAGGAATAGCACAGCAGTCCACAGATCTGAGTTTGGAAAGTACTTTATATTTAGTACTATATTTAGTACTTTATAGTACCCTATAAAGTTGGAAGGCTTTATAGGGAAACTGCAGATGAGAAAATTTAAGACAATCTTTAGCTTGATTCTTTTAATCAGATCCCACTCTTGGGATCCTTGATCACTAAATAACATCCTGGCAATTTACTTTCCATTCAGTTTCCCACCTGAGAAAAATTGTGTGTCAAGATATTGTGAATTGTACCTGATTTAAAGTTTTTTTTCAGGTATTTTTCATTTAAGCTGAATTACTGGAGATTCTGGTTTACATACTTTTCTGTTCATGCCAGCTTCAGACTAAAACTCACATCCAACTTAACAGCAATATATCCACTGATCCTTTTGAACTTCTGCTGAAAGTACATAGTAGGTTCTTTTCTGGAAAAGAGTTGGTTATGTTGACCAGCTTGACAACAAACGGCCAGAATCTCTGTGACCTCTTTCTAACAATATTCACTAGAGGGTAGAATTCAGGATAAAGTGAATTCTGTTGAACTGTGTTTAGTATAGCTGTTTTTTGTTTTGTTTTGTTTTGTTTCCCTGAAGTACTAAAAGAATGTCAGTAATAGGCAAGCTTGTCTATGGAACAGTCCCACCACATAGAAGTTGAAAGGGATCATTCTTTTTCTTTTATTGAAAGCTTTGTAAATATATCAGACATTTACAAAAGAGCTGGAACTGAAGGGATTGCTAAGGCTGGGGCCTACATCTCCCCAGTCGAGTAGAGTAGACAGACTTGAAAAGTAGAAATAGCAACTAAGTGTGACAGCTGATACGAGGAAGGAATATATAGGTTGACAAATCAGCTCTTCAGTGGCAAAGACTAGGATTGAGAAAGTTCTAGAGTTAAGGTCTCAGTTTACCATTCTAAAAGTTCCTAATCAAGAAAAATCTCTTTTAGTATAAATCTTATATCTATAGGTATTTTTGTATATTAAATTCTTTTATACATCATTGTCATCCTGGAAAATATGACTAATTATTAAATGTGTAAATATTTCCCCAATGGCACTGGAAGATGCAATCAAAGGCATGAATATTTTTCTCCCATTCTGAGGGCTGTCTTTTGGTCTTATTTATGGTTTCCTTTGCTGTGCAAAAGCTTTGAAGTTTCATTACGTCCCACTTGTTTATTTTTGTTTTTATTTCCATTTCTCTAGGAGACGGGTCACAAAGGATCTGGCTGTGATTTATGTCATAGAGTGTTCAGCCTATGTTTTCCTCTAAGAGTTTGATAGTGTCTGACCTTACATTTAGGTCTTTAATCCATTTTGAGTTTATTTTTGTGTATGGGATAAAATATTTGCAAATGAAGCAACCGACAAAGGATTGATCTCCAAAATTTATAAGAAGCTCATGTAGCTCAATATCAAAAAGAAAAAACAACTCATTCCAAAAATGAGCAGAAGACCTAAATAGACATTTCTCCAAAGAAGATATACAGATTGCCAACAAACACATGAAAGAATGCTCAACATCATTAATCATTAGAGAAATGCAAATCAAAACTACAATGAGATATCATCTCACACCAGTCAGAATGGCCATCATAAAAAATCTACAAACAATAAATGCTGGAGAGGGTGTGGAGAAAAGGGAACACTCTTGCACTGTTGGTGGGAATGTAAATTGATACAGCCACTATGGAGAACAGTATGGAGGTTCCTTAAAAAACTAAAAATAGAACTACCATATGACCCAGCAATCCCACTACTGGGCATATACCCTGAGAAAACCATAATTCAAAAACAGGCATGTACCAAAATGTTCATTGCAGCTCTATTTACAATAGCATGGACATGGAAGCAACCTAAGTATCCATCAACAGATGAATGGATAAAGAAGATGTGGCACATATATACAATGGAATATTACTCAGCCATGAAAAGAAACAAAATTGAGTTATTTGTAGTGAGGTGGATGGACCTAGAGTCTGTCATACAGAGTGAAGTAAGTCAGAAAGAGAAAGACAAATACCGTATGCTAACACATATATATGGAATCTAAGGGGGGAAAAAAAAGGTCATGAAGAACCTAGGGGCAAGATGGGAATAAGGACACAGACGTACTAGAGAATGGACTTGAGGATATGGGGAGGGGGAAGGGTAAGCTGGGACAAAGTGAGAAAGTGGCATGGACATATATACCCTACCAAACGTAAAATAGATAGCTAGTGGGAAGCAGCCACATAGCACAGGGAGGTCAGCTTGGTGCTTTGTGACAACCTAGAGGTGTGGGATAGGGAGGGTGGGAGGGAGGGAGATGCAAGAGGGAAGAGATATGGGAACATATGTATATATATAACTGATTCACTTTGTTATAAAGCAGAAACTAACACACCATTGTAAAGCAATTATACTCCAATAAATATGTTTAAAAAATATATCTTTGTAAATAATGACTATCAATATTTTAAATTAAAATAAAAGGCATGAATAATCAAATAAATTGAATTAAATTTTTATCTTGTGTGTTTGGCCAGGTCCAAACAAAAGTTTAAATTTATACTTATTTATATAAGGCTAAACATACATAACAAGGTTTTGAGGTAATTCAATCCTCATAAACCTAATTTCCTAAATTCCTGTAACATTAACAGAGTTCATGATCAAATGTTTTACTTTCCTGTTCTTCAGGGAAAAGCACTCCATGTTAGTAAATAGGATATGACAAAGGAAATCCTACTCCTCTAAAGCTGTATCAATTCTGGATCTAATAAAAAAGTTTTACTCATACATAAAAAAATATTTTAACAGCATAGAAAGTTGGCTGGAAAGAATGACACAATTTTAGATTTTAATCTGAACTTTCAAAGAGCTTTCTTGAAGAACTCTAAAAAGAATGCAAGAGTGTACCAGCTACCAGAAAGCAAATATAAAGGAAACCCCTTGCTGACAAAGCAACCTTTTATCCTTCATACTTTATCTGTGGTCTATAGGATATTTAACAGGCAAAATGTCACTGCAGATCAAATGTCTTCTTTCTAGAGCTCATTTTATTATATCTTAATTTAAAACGTAAATTAATATCCTTAAAGGTAATAAAGTTAACAGGTAAATAAGATAGAAAACAAAACAAAAAACGCTCCCAAACCCAGTTAATTCTATGTAGATTTTCACATTCAGGGAGATAATGCAAAAAGATCAATGGTATTTAATGAGAAAAATGTTAAACAAAATATGCAAGGTATGCTTCATCTCACTTTGTACATATTTGCACTTAATTTTCATAGAGAAGGACTTGCATTTATATCTCTACTCAGAAGCAGACAGACTCTGGTTAAAATTATCATCTTTATTAAATCTCAACTAGCCATCAAACAAACAAATACATTTCAAAGTAGTATCCCCACCCTGCAGTGTTCCAGTAAAGGAAATAATAAAGGGAAATATGAAAAATAAAAATGATTGTTCTCTGAGAAGAAGAGATCTAATTAAAAGGAGGCCCTAACAACTCCATGGCTTAATTGGGAGCCAACTGAGATAACTGGGCCTATGGGAGTATGATCACACCCATCATAAACTGCTTTTTTCACAAGCATAGTTTAAGTGCTTGATACTTTAATTGGGTGTAGCACTACAATGAAAGTAGGGATAATATAGAAAAAGTAATATTTAGGAAGGCAATCTCCTGAAGTTCTTTGGCATCATTAATAACTATATCTTTTTCAAAGATGCAAGTCTCTGTGTTACTTGGAACCGCTTTGATAAGAGTGTGGTTACAGTTCTGTCAACCAGAATGTACTTATGCTCTTACAAGTTGACCTACAGACCACTTGTAGCTGTTTTGCAATTAGAAATTCAACAGGATCACATCACCCTATGATTGAAGTTAAAATGCGCTGCCTTTTTTGAAGATAATATCCTTGAGTGTTCACTGCAATAAACACCAGCTTTCAATTAGCTGATCTTCCAGGAAACAGAAATGTAAAGTCTCAGGGAACGTCACTGACCATTTATCTGGTCAAACTACCTATTTTTATAATTGAAGGCTCTGCATGAAGACAAATGGTGAACGTTCTAGAACAAAGCTAGGTCTTTATTGGGGGCTAAGAGGCGTAAGGGATCATTTGGTGGTGGGAGGGTATTTCCTTTTGAAGATAAATGACTGAATATTTCCAGTACTCATTTGGATACATCCATTGAGTACATTGTGATTCTATATTTTAAAAGCACATTGTGATTCTATATTTTAAAAACGAATATTGCTTGAAGTGTCATGGTGGCAAATTGAGGACCATTCCATTTGCACTGGGAAATGAGATTGCTTGTACTGTTTAATAGTGAAAAGTTATCCAATTTTGTTAGATGAAAAGGCAGAAACAATATTCAATTCTTACTATAAACAGAAAGAGTATTCCTCATATCCCTTAGGTAAGCAAGTCAGTCAGCTTAAATAACAGGTTTAGAAGGATCTAGCATCTTTAGCTTTAAGTAGTATGACCAACAGTCTTAACTCAAGCCACTATCTCTCAAGAAGACTGATTTACAATGGTGTTTTGGATAGTTCCCCTTCTCCACCTGCTTTGAACCCAGAGGCTGACCCCTATAGACAGTCTCAATAGAACCCTCCTGCCCTCTGTCTTCTTGCTGGGTTCAGCCAAGGGGACATCAGTAGAGGATGGATAGTAAGCAAAGATACAAGGCTGGGGGTAGTTATTGCCAGGGATCCCTCATCCAAAGGCTGCTCTTGCAGTTACTGCATCCCTCCAGCTCTGCCAGAAGAGTTTCTACTGTTATAACAATTTTCCCCCATCTTGACAAACTCTTCCTTCTTTGACCCTTCAGACATAAATCTACACTTGCCCCCCTTAAGTATCTTTTAAACACTGAAGCCAAAGAAACTTTTCAAAAACACAAATATGGTCTTAATAAATCCAAAATTCTTTACCTAAACTATGAAACACAGTAGGTCCTGGCTGACTCCCTGTCACTCCAGTTTCACCTTAATTACCTCCTAATTAACTTTTAGTCCCAGCCTAAATACCACTTTCTATCTAGGTTTGCTCTGTTACTGTATTCCTGTATATCTCATAGCAGTCATCTGAATTTTCATAATTTGTTTAATTTAGCTTTTGGTTTACAGGAGAATTTGGACCATTTTCTTTCTTTCCTCTTCCCACTCCCCTCCCTCTCTTCCTTTCTCATTCCCTCCTTCCTTCCTGTCTTCAGTCTTTATTATTCAGTCTTTCTATCTTTCAGTTTGTTTTTTCATAAATATTTAGCAAGAGCCCACCATGGTCCCTGACCTCCTGGATATTACATTTTGATAGGGAAGACAGATATTAAGCCGTTAATTGCAATACCAGTCATTTAATTGTAATGATGGTAAGTGCTAAGAGGACAAGATTCAAGGTCTTATACCACCTTCACTGCATTAATACCAGAACCAACAACAGAAACTGGCAGATAATAGGCCTGCCATAAGGCAAGGAGACAATATAGAGTTTTGATTTAAAAAAAAAATTGTTGTGCTTTCAGTTCTAATTGGATTCAGATTTTGGACTCTAACTTTTGTTACCTACGGACACTAGGCAAATTGATTTACCTCCGTAATTCTCAGTTTCCTAATTATAAGTAGGACTTACAAAATCTTCCCTGTGGAATTACCTGAAGTATTAAATGAGAAAAACTTACATACATCACTAGAAGAGAATCTGATAGACATGTAGAGCTAGGATTATGGGAGTATTTCTCGAAAGGCAAAGGCTAATATCTTGGACTATGTATATAGATTTGTACAGAGAGGAAGAGCAACAAGATCAAAAATAGTCTATGCTTTTCTATTTTTAGAACACTACCACAATTTAAATTAACCATAATTAAAACTTCACAAAAACATGGAACAATTGCACAGGGAAATATATTTAATATCCTATGATAAACCATGATGGAAAAGAATATGAAAAAGAATGCATATATGTATAACTGAATCACTTTGCTATACAGCAGAAATTAACACAACATTGTAAACCAGCTATATTTCAATTAAAAAAAGAACTACATATTTAGTTACTTACAAGTTGTCTAAGAATGGAATGTATACATTAATATAATGATTGTGATATAATTAAAAAATTTAAAATTAATTAAAATTTTTTTACCATAAAAAACATGGAAAAATTGAATTTCAAGAACAAGGCAAAAGGTAGACAACATTGTGGCATAAGGAATTTGGAAAAATAGTATATCCATTTCAAAAGTATAACTGAAGCCACCTGGCAAATGTAATAAAAAAGCTTTATTAATACAGTATGTTTCATGCATAAATCTGATCAGATTTGCTCTAGCAATCATCCTGAGTGCCTCAAGACACATGCACCATAAGAAATAATGTTTCTATACATTCCTAAAACTCTCATCCTTTGCGGCCTCTAGTGAGGGTTAATTTGTAATCCAAAGTGAAGTCAGACCTCTATCAGCGACAGGCCTTGTTTACAGGCAAATGTTCAATTTCTAGCTTATTCTTCCCTCATTTATAAAATTATTTTGGGGAGTATTTCTATATTTGGTAAACTGTAAGCAAATAAAAGCTGTGTATTATTCTTTTATATTGTAGACTCTACTATTGAAAATTTCACTTGGACTGTCCCTGAGAAAATTAAACCAATCAGAAACATTTTTGTCTTTTAATTTTCTGTATTTTATACCATGTAAACTTATATATAAATGGCTCATAACGTGGTGTTAATCTTGGTTTATGTAATGTTATTCATAAATGTCACAAAGGAAGGGTTAACGTAGGTATAACAAAACAGTTTAATCAAATAAGAATAACAAAAAAAAAACCCATGGAAACTTCAATTTGTATTGTTCATTCTAAAATATTACAGCACTATAAAGCATACCAATGTCATAGAACTATTTTATACCTGAATATTGTCATTTCTCCACTCTCTATGCATCAATTCATGCTGTTTGGTGGAAAGTAAGTCAGGAAAAAACAAGTTTCAAAAAAAAGAGTTTCTGTCATTTAAATTTAGCTAATTACAAAAGGTTGCCAGCAAACTTAAGTTTAGCTTGATTAGACATGAACTGAATAAATTAAACTAAATGTAAAAGTTGTAGAATTTCACTTTTATGGTAATATGAACTATCCATTGAGCCACATGACTGATTCTAAATGAGCCAGTTGGTGTGTCATCCATGTATGACTATCCCCATCACATCAAATACAAAAGAAAAAGAAAACTATATGTATAGCCAGTGCTTTCCAGAAGGGCTTTCTTCAATGATGGAAGTGTTCTGCAGCTCTGCTGTCCAACATGGTAGCCTCTAGCTACATGTGGCTATTGATCACTTGAAATGTACCTACAGTGACTAAGGGACTGGAGGCTTTATTGCATTGAATTTTAACTAATTTAAATCTAAATAGCCACATATAGCTAATAGCTACCATATCAGATCACAGAAGATGGTCTGAATAATTGTCCCTGCATTTATTCCTGCAATTTCTTAACTTAACATTTTCATCGAGAAACAAGACAAATATCTCTAAATATACTCATAATAATCTGATTCAAGGTGCAGAATATGACTTCCTGAGTCTTAGTTATATTCATGAGGGTCTGAAGATCACAGGAGACAGATTTGCTATTATGAGAGGCAATGTCTGACTCACCCCATCTTTACCCAGGGGAGTAAAAAGCCACCTTGCAAACTTCATGTGCTTGCATTGTCCCTACGTGAATTACCGTCTGCTTCTGTGATGAGAGGAAGAAGACAGCTCCTAAACAGATGGTTTATCACTGTGCAGAAGAAAGAGAGGGGAAGTGATGGAGTCACCTTTTTTTTCGCTCATCTACTAGATTTTTACTCTAGGAGGAAATCAGCAAATTTAAAAGATATTAACATAATATACTGTGCTTATATTTCAGTCTCATTTATTGTATAAAAGAAGCCTATGTATTTATTGTGCTTCATCAAGGTACCAATAGTTGGGCTTTGTTCATCCCTAGAGTTTTCATATTGGCCCCTCAAGGTGATTTACAATACTCTAAATGGCATATTGTTATTATCATCTAAACATTAAAGTGGCCAACATTCAAGTGAAACCAGTACTCAGTGGGCAATAATTCTACTGTGTATAATTACAATTACCCATGCCCTCCTAACTTTTAGCAAATGTTTGTATTCACTCACCTTCAATCAGACAGCTTTGTTTTATCCACTCAGATTTGGGTACTTGGCTCTCTGGGTAAATATTCCATTTTACCATCAACTAGCTTGTTACTTATCCTCCTTGATTTAATTTGGATATTATTTTCTAAAAGACTATGACATTGAAATCCTTTACAATTATCAGATTCTATCTACATGATGATTAAGTTTCTATTTTTTATGCTGATCGCTGCAAATGCTTTATAAAAGGAAGAGCCTTTTACCTGAGCAGCTTTGATTTATAGGTTATGAAATAACACAGTGTTTCTTTCAAAAATGACATATCATTTGTTTGCTTTTTAAAAAGGATCACTTTTAAAGAATAAGAAGTGTAATAAAGAGTTTCAGGAAGCAGGGCACACATGTAGTAAAATTAAATCCCTTTACATTTTCAATATGCCTAATGTTGCTGTCAGATTTGGGTAGAATGTCCATATAATATATCATCCCAGAATTGGACCCTTCTGAGAGTGAAACAAGGTTCTGTTAATAATTAACCTGGGCCAGCAGGTGTAAATGGGGACTATACCAGGCAAACGAGGGCCCAGTGACCCTGGATTTTAAAATAATTGGATATATTACAGGGGTTCTATTTTACATGAAGATGGAACCCTGAGGATAAATTTCATGAAGTGAGGCCTGAGCTCCTCTATTTTACAAGCGGGTTGACTAGTCTACAATATTGAAGGCCACTTGATACTACTTCTGTCTTTATCTCATGTCTTCTGACACACTCCTATCGTTCAGGATCTCACTATTTACCTTCTTCTCTTTAACATCATTACCAAACTCCACTTCAAAATTCTCTAGTTCTTCAAGCTCCTACTCAAATATTCGATTATAGATTGAATGTTTGTGCCCCCTCCAAATTCATTTGTTGAAACCTAAGCCTCAGTGTGATGGTATTTGGAGGTGGGGACTTTAAGAGGTGATTAGGCCATAAGGGTGGACTTGTTAATGGGATCAGGGCCGTTAAAGGAGACCCTAGTGAGACCTGCCTTTACCCCTTCCACCATGTGAAGACACAGTGAAAGACTGCCATCTATGAACCAGCAGATAGGCTCTCACCAGGCACTGAATCTGCTAGCCTTGATCTTGGACTTCCCAAGCTCTAGAACTGTGAGAAATACTGTTTGCTGTTTATAAGCCACCTAGGCTATGGTAGTTTTTTAATAGCAGATCAAACAGACTAAGGTATATTCTTTTCTCCCCAGAATCATATCTAGTAACATCTGTAAAAATATTTCCTTTGGTTTACAGATTTCGTCTGTAAATTTTACCTCTGATGTTAGTTAAAGTAAGTTCCTTAATGTTGCAGGTAATTATTTATATGTCATTCCTCCAAGATGGCAGGATGGCTGCGTTTTCCATGTTGACTTGCTATGATGCCTGTCAAAGTATACTTCCACATAGTGTTTACAGAGTTTGTTAAATAGATTACTAAAGAAGTAACTGAGGAAGTTGGTAATTACACAGGATTTATATTACATTTATGTCACTAACACGAGTTATTTCCTACTATGTACCCAGAGCTGTTATGAATGCTCTAAAATATTATTTCACATAAGTCTTAATTAGATAGACCTAACATGGAAATGATGAAGCTGAGGTTCAAACAGTTAAATATTATGCCCTGAGTCATAAAGCTTCTAATTGACAAAGTTGGGATTCAAACTCAGGTCTGTCAGTTGTGTGTGTACGTGTGTGTGTGTGTGTGTGTGTTTTAAATGCAATAATATAAAAAGCAACACTGTGTGTTTCTCCATCTATTCTCTTCTATAAATAGTAACCATCTTCACTGGGTGGTGAACCTCATCTTCCTTATTAATCATCTTATTTACAACATAGATTAATTAATCATTTTTAGTTTTCTTAACATTTTCCCATGTTGAAGTACATTCAGCAGTACGTTTTATGAACATTACTTTACAAATTAAGCTACTCTTTCATATTTATCTTTGCTTCAGTTTGAGTTTATTCTATTAATATTTCAGTTGAAAAGTATTAGTTTGTCAGAGAGCTACCTATGCAGTCACCTTAATTTTGGTAGCTGTTCTATTGGTCACTTCCTCACTGGGATTATTCATAATTCTACAGGATAATTATGTCATTTTTTACCTTTCAATTCTTATTGAGTAATATTTCAATTTAGAAATGTTGTCCATGGGAGAAAACTTCTCCTGTGTTTTAAATTTTATTTTAAAAAGTATATTGCTTAAAGACATGATTTTATATTTCACTAGGAATAGCATCTGTGTCTACTTTGAGCATGACTGTGTGAGTCCATGCAGTTTTGAAAAGTGTAGGCCCCAGTTGTCAACCCCCAGGCTTGAATTCTAACTACAGGCCCTCCTGCTATTCTTCAAGCACAGCAGGCACTCTGGTGACTTAGGAATTGGGATGCTCCCTTTCTTGGGATCTTCACTGAAGAGCTATTTTCTCAGTGGCATTCAAGACCATTCTATTTAAAACTGATCTCCCCACCCTACTCCCTAGTCAATGTCCTTGCCTTAAAATTCTCCAAGACCTTATGAGTCTCTAACATAATATACACAATATATTAAAAATAATGAGTATATTACACACATGGCTTATTTATTTCTTAAGTCACAACTACAACAGAATGTAAGTCCTAGGAAAACAAATGATTTTGGCTTGGCTCAGTGCTTTAACCCCAGCTCAGAGAACAATAGTACCTACCACATAATAATTGCTCAAGACCTTTTTTTTACTCACCACATGAATTAAAAATTTGTTTTACTTTTTACCACAACACATGCAGTTTAAGGACCAATAAAACCTTAATTGAAGTCATGGCATGAAGTTGTAATTGTGGAATTTTAGGCTGTGCTAAAGAATGGCAGAGGGCTAAGCATTTCAAGAGAGTTTGTCATTATAAGTTCCCCACAAATAACTAACTCATTGTATGAGGCAGCCAATATTAAGTAGCATAAAACTGGCTGGAACTTGCTATGGGTATGTCCTGGACTATAAAAGAATCGTAAGAAGAAATCTCCTATTTCTAATTGTGTCGTTATCACACTTACTTTAAGTATTATTTGATTTTATTTAAATTAGAATTAAATTAAGATTAACAAACACACAGAAAATGACTTTTGGTTCTATGAGCTCCGTGCATGTCCGTCACCCTCCATTCTGTCCTTGATGGCAACAACTGCACTAGGATTCACCTCTTCCAGGGCAAAGTCAAAACATGGATTTAATCCAACTTTTAATCAGCTGTACAGATGGGTTTATTTCATGAATAACCTATACTGCACAGATGGAAGTTCCTGAATGCCTGACAAGGTGTCAAAACTGTTACTGATATTACAAAAGAATTAAAACTCAGCATAGGAAATTATAATTAGTAGGGGCTTGGTCTCTAAAGAGTATATTAGCTCAGCACTTATATTTTGTCCTTGGCAGGAAAAGAAAACATATTTGGAAAGAAAAAAATTTAAGTACATATTATGCTTGCATGACGGCTTTTACATGAAGTATTTTTTTGTCATGTAAGGATGTAGTAACTTAAGAACATGCTAAACTGGTAGAACACATGAATTCCTGTATTTTAAAAAGTATTTTAAGGGTTTAGATTTTTAAATTCCATCATATCTGGAACACACTTTGAAAGCAATACTTCAATGATGAAACTAGTACATAAGTTATGAACTTATTTTAGTTACACATTAAATTATTTTCATAGGGCTTCCCTGGTGGCGCAGTGGTTGAGAGTCCGCCTGCCGATGCAGGGGACGCGGGTTCGTGCCCCGATCCCGGAAGATCCCACATGCCGCGGAGCGGCTGGGCCCGCGAGCCATGGCCGCGGAGCCTGTGTGTCCGGAGCCTGTGCTCCGCAACGGGAGAGGCCACAGCAGTGAGAGGCCCGCGTACAGCAAGAAAAAAAAAAAAAAAAAAAAAAAAAAAAATTTTCATAAAATAAATCACATAATAAGCAGCTTAGTATGAAATGGTTGCATCTAGGGCTCAAACAACCAACAGCTTCTAGGCAGTCTGAAAATTTGCCCCAAATACCTGTGGTTCTTTATTATAAGCTTATTTTCTTCATGGAAAAGAACTAGTAAAGAGATAAGATGTTTTCTTTCTTTTGTTCAGGTAAATCTCAATATAGTAAACTTGGATTCAGAATTTGGTATTTTAATTGTTTTGCAATTTTCTGTGCATGAATGCCTTACATTACATTGCATCTTACATTCTTAACATTCTGCCTTGTCTTAGTTCCTCCTTCCTCCCACTCCTATTCCTTCTGCTCTACCAGATGCATATGTTGTTAGGAGTTTATAATCATCTTATCTATGAAATAGAAAGTTCTTACTTCCTATTAATTAGGAATTAGGAAGAATTTTAATGGCATGGATCATTTTCTAGTCTAATAAAAGAACTAAAAAAGCCATTGTAAAGCAATTATACTCTAATAAAGATGTTTAAAATAAAAAATAAAAAAGCAAGGAGAGTTTAGGAGAGATGGCTGTTAGCTAGCTGATTTACTTATTTTGGGAGGTTGGGGAGGACTGTAAGCTAATGATATCAATCATGGTAATCTCTAGAACCAGGCTGTTCAATATGGTAGCCAGTCACTACGTGTGGCTATTTGAGCACGTGAAATGTGATTAGTCCAAAATGAGATGTGCTTGAAATGTGAAGTATTCATTATATTTCCAAAAAGTCTAATATATATTATTGTATTAATATTTTAATTTCATTTTGATTCCATGTTGAAGTGATAATGTTTTAGACATATGGGATTAAATGAATTATATTGTTAAAATTGATTATTTAGTTAAAGAATTAAAATTCATTTCCTCTCTTTTCTTTTTAATAATGTCACTAGAAAAAAAAGTGGTTTTTTTGGCTGCACCCCACAGCATGCAGGATCTTAGTTCCCTGAGCAGGGATCAAACCCATGTCCCTGCAATGGAAGCACAGAGTCTTAACCCCTGGACTGCCAGGGAAGTCCCTAAAAAATTTTAAATTACCTATGTGGCTTGCCTTTGTCGCCCACATTATATTTTGATTCAACAGTGCTAGCCTAGAATTTACTTAGAGAGAATATCTCAAATAGGGAAGTGTGTCCTGTAAGAAGTAATTACACATAATTTCAGTCAGAGAAATAAGTTTTCTTTTCTGTCAAAAGGTAATGGATATTATTAATATTTCTAAACTAATGACTCACTATACAGCCATGGCTTATTTAATGTAAATTAAATAATTTCACATTTAAGTATTTTAGTTTTGTTTTTCCCATTGCAAGAATACAAACTTTTTCTAAAGCAGTAGGGCTGGTCCAGGACTAGAATCAAAGCAGCTCCACAGGCCATTCAACTCTGAAGGGACACACACACATGGTCTTAATCACTGCATGGGTTTCTACTTCACTCTACATGCATCCTCTGGCTTTTTCCTCTCATCCATGTTTTCCTGACTCCCTCCTTGTTTTTCCTTGTGCCTCTCAGCTTTGGCTGTTACATGGACCTAGAGGGCTATCCTCCAGCCTTTCGCTGCATGTGATTCTTTTTTTTTTTTTTTTTTTTTTTTGCTTTAGTTTCCGGTGCTCTCAGTCAATTCCCACTTTATTTCATAGTTCACATTCTCTAGAGAGGGAATCAGATTATCTTTGTTCAACTTGTCAGGCTCTGCCATAGCTCAGAGGTGAGTGGCTAGCTTCTGTGTGTTGCAACCATCAAGGACAAAGTCGCCTGGCAAAAAATCGAAGACACCAGATTATAATTTTGCCCAGATCATGAGCAGTATAGTTGCCTTCAGAAGTGCCATGCTGGGGCTTCCCTGGTGGCGCGGTGGTTGAGAGTCCGCCTGCCGATTCAAGGGACGTGGGTTCGTGCCCCGGTCCGGGAGGATCCCACATGCTGCAGAGAGGCTGGGCCCATGAGCCATGGCCGCTGAGCCTGCACATCCGGAGCCTGTGCTCCGCAATGGGAGAGGCCACAACAGTGAGAGGCCCGCGTACCACAAAAAAAAAGAAAAAAAAAAAAAATGTGCCATGCTAGGGCAGGTGTATCACGAACAATGTCATATGCAATGAAAGAAATGAAATAAACCTAATTGAAACTAATGAACAGCTCTCCCTGCAAAAGTCAGAAAATTTGATGTTTATTGAAAACATGCAGAGATTTTAATGGTTTTGTTTTTATATGATTTTATTTTATCTCATTTAAAATTATTTAAAAGACAAACAGAAAACAAACAAATAAAAATTATATACATATTACTGAATAAAGAAGACAAATGAAGATGATTGTTTTGCTATATCCTTATCAGTGAAAGTATTTTCACTTGACATTATACAGTTTTTCTCCTAAGAATGACCACTCTTATTATACCCATACATTTTCTGACTTCTGTTAGGTACAACACAATTTTATTAAAGTATCTTAATATTATCAAACTGTATGCAAGATTGCATATTTATTCCTAAATTCCTTTCTCATGATTGCTATATCATTGAATATGATTTAATTTTATCTAAGAGCTGAAATAGAATAAATCTCCAATTTCAAAATGGTAAGATGGATTATGTAATTGATAATAACTTCATAAACAGTTTAGATTAAACAGAAATTTCACTAATGGAAGAATAGTGGTATCAGGAGCATGGGTAGTAGACATTTAATCATGAAGAAAAAGCTGCTGGTTGCCTGTCCCTATGGCCATTCTTCTCTTCCACCTTCATAATAATACTGCAAAGTTTAGCTAGTATATTGCCACCATACATGGAAGACTAGACCTGCCAGTACACCTTGAATCTAGGATTACCAGGTGCCTACATTTGAGCCAATGGGTATTAGTAGAAATAGTGTATGTATGAGGGCCATCTTCTGTAAAAAGGATTAGATTCACCCATTTTCCTTCCTTTGTGCTTCTGGTTACCTGGAATGAAGGAATGCAATCCAGACTTCTAATAACCTTCTAGGACCTAGGGTGAGCTTGAGAACAGAAGTCATTTGCCAGGATGTCGTGGGCAGGTTTCTGAGCACACCATGAAGTGATTCGGAAACCCTGAATCACTCATCTGCAGGCCTAATTTATGTTCAGATAAATAAAACTTTATATATTTTAAGTGACTCAGTTTTTTTTTGTTTTTCTGCTATATGCAGCTGAATCTAATCCTTACTGATAGAGTATCACCAGCTTTAAAGTCATGTTTCGTTTTTTTGTTTGTTTGTTTTGTTTTTTTTTAGGGCAATAGAAATGTTCATTATTTGATGATTTTCATGGTTTCATAGTTGCATGTGTGTAGACACATATCTGTTAAACTGATACAATAGCACACTTTAAAAATGTGTAGCTTACTGTATTATAATTATGCATCAATGAAGATATTTTAAAGGACACTTAAGACATTGAAAAGACAATTCACACCCTGGATAAAAATATTTGTAAAACACGTATTTCATATGCAACGTGTTTCTGGAATATATAAAGAACTCTTACAATTCAATAACAACAACAAAAGAAGATAAACCACTTAATAAAAAATGGGCAATGATTTAAACAGATGTTTCTTCAAAACAGGTGCATAGCTGACAAACTAGTACACAAAAAGAAGCACACCCTCATTAGTCACCAAGGAAGTGCAAATGTATTCTACAATGAGATATGCCCACATATATTAGAAAAGTTAAAAGAACTGACAATGCCAAGTATTAGTGTGTATGTGAAGCAAGTAGAACACACATATATAACATATAGGAAAACAATTTGGCATTTTATTATAAAGTTAAACATATCCTTATCATTTGAACTATCAATTTCACTCCTTTGTCTTTTCCCAACATAACATATGTCTATGCAAAGAATTTTATGTAAATTTTCATAGCAGCTTTATTCTTAATAGCCATTAATGGAAAAACATTAATCATCTGGAAAAGTGAAAAACATAATGTGGCATCAATTTGTAAATCACTAAAGAAACTGTGTTGCATTCAGACGACGGTCTAATATTTAACAGTATAAAAGAATGCAACAACATGAACGAATCACAAAAACTTTACATCAAGTGAAAAAAGCCAGACAGAATAGGTTACATATTATATTATTTAATTGATATAAAATTTGGAAAAGTTTACAGTGACAGAACCAGATTAGTGTTGTCTGGGGCTAGGATGGGACAATGAGACTGAGTTTAACGGGGAATGAGGAAATGTTTTGTGGTTACAGAAATGTTATAAATCTTTTGTGGTGATGGCCAACTGACCATATGTATTTGTAAAATCTATTTAACTGTACACTTTAAATGGGACAATTTTATTATCTAGAGTATAACAATATAACTGATCAAAATGAAAAAAATGATAAAAATAATTAATTGGTGTTGGCACAGCAGGGACATCAGAACACATTTAGAGTTTTGCTCCAGGTCTATTTACATCTCCTGCTCTGTCATAATGCAGAAATTTGGAATTCATGTTGAACCATTAAATCCATGACATATGATGACTGGACAGGATGAGCAGCCTTGGTGAGACAAATGCATCCCAGAGGGTGGAACATAAACCCTTTGATTATTTAGGGGCCTGCAACATAAGTATAGTTTTTAGGAGCCCAATTGTAGAGTATCCACTCTAAATTGAGAAAAAATCCTGAATTGTACATCCTTTGTCACAATAAGGGAAGCAAGATCCCCGGTATGCGTGCATAAATCCCAGAGGCATATATATATACATACCACATCTGGGAATTATGTTCCAACCCATATATTAGTTAACATGGAAAGAATTTTGCATCAAATCCAGGCAGAAGTGAAAAGAGTTTTGCCACCAGATCCAGGCAATCCAATACATCTTTGTGTGTCTAATTCTGTCTTGGCACCTGCTTCTCAGAATACCTAACGTAATACAGCATGGCTTCACTAACAGGAAATCATTGGGCCAGTACTTCCCATTGGGTGGGCTGAAAAATTGTCAGATCAATATTTTAGTCTGAGGCTCTCCCTGCCAAGTTTTATTTTATTTCCTCTTTAAAAGTTTGAGGTCTGCACTGCATTCTGAAGGTTTCTTTCCACAATCCCCCCACCCACATAACCCTTTATATTTTCACATGTGCTACCTCCCAATAAAGTTTTTGCACCTCTAACTCTGTCTCAGTATCCACTTACTGGAAATATCCTAACTGCAAAAACATGTCTGTACAAGATTTATACATGATTGTTCATGGCAGTTTTCTTCATAATATCCTAAGACTGGAAACAACCTACATCTCCTTTATTGTTGAAAGGATAAACAAAGGTAGAATATTGGCGCCCTGGAACACTACTAAGCAATACAAAGTAATGAATTACATATACACAAAAATGTGGTTACATTTCAAGAATGGTAGGCTTGACTGAAAGAAACTGGACCTAGAAGAATGCATACTGTATGATTCCATTATATGGCTTTCTTTAAAAGAAAAATACCATCCATAGGGTCAAGAGATCAATGGTTGCATGAAACCATGCATAGAGTAGGGATAAACTGGGAAAAGCTACAAGGGAGATTTATGAGGTAGTGGAAATAGTCTATTTATTAATTATGGTGATGGATACATGAGTGTATGTATTTTTTAAACTCATTAAAAAGTTCACTTAGAAAGGAAAAATTTTATGATATGTAGATTACACCTAAGTAAATGTTTTCTTTCCTTTTTTTTTTTTTTTTGATAAAGAGTGTATATCAAGCCAGATTGTATTTAGTCCACAGTGGCAAATAAATACATGCAAGTATGCGTATATACATACACAAATACATAAATAAATGATGTATCTGCCCCAATTCCTCCACTGTTATACAATTATTTATGAAAATATGTTTATGTGGTATAGATTTTTGAACACTTACTTTGTTTCAGGCAATTGCCTAGGTACAGGGAATATATTGATATATATAGAGTTGAGATGGACTTTATCCTCAAAGCCCGCATGAAGTCATGTTCTTACTTTAACTTATACAGACATTTTCCCCAAGACAAGTAAATGCAAAACTCTTCCATTGGTATCTCCATAAATACATATTTTAAAATGTTGCATTCAGCTGAATATATACTTTATCAATATAAAACATTTAGACTGCAAATAGTGTCTTTACATAAAAAGGTCAGGTAAAACATATTCCTGAAGTCCATACATTTTAATATTATTTCTAAGAGGAATATCACACAATTATGGTGTCTACATTTTCATAACTATATGTAACTTCTAAGTAATAAACATCGATCTTAATAATTTTTCTAAACTTTAAAAGTGTATGATGCAAGCTATCTTTCCCCTTGCTCTCATTTTTAAAATTCCACTTTAGTATTTCGACTATTATTAAAAGCTATAATTCTAAAACACATTAAAATACTAATAATTGTTGTAATTTTTCCTTTAAAAAATGAGACGACACTAACTACATTTTTGCACATGCTATATTCACTTAACATGATAATAGTTTCCTTAGCCATGAAATTAAATATTCTCCAAAAGTGAGTAAATAACTTTCCACCTAGAGTTAAACTGTATTTTATATAACCAACATCTGTCACTGGATATTGTAGATTTGTTTAATGCTTTACAATCATAATCCATGATAACAAATTAATAAATTCATGTCTGCATCATCAATTATGTGTTTAGAAAATTGGTGAGTGGATTATGAGTCAGAAGACATGAGCATTTTTAATACTAGTGATGAATATTTTCAAATTGATCCCTTGGAAGAATGTATCATTTTAGTCTCCTTCACTGAGAGTGTGCTCAAATAATTCACTTTTTTTTTTATTTTACTGACAATAATTTTTACTTAATTTTCATTTTTTAATTAATGTATTTCTCTTGTTTTTTAGTATGAGAGAGGTAGAGTTTTACTGGGAACATTTACTTCCAAGAGCACATGTCTGTCAAGGCAAGAATGGTGTCATTGGCTTCAGTCTGCTCCAGAAAATTTCATTCTACTGATAAGTGACAGTACATTAGCAACATTAAGGTGAAATTTCTGCATGTCCATCATTCTGTTCTACCTCCTGTTTTTCTGTATTCCAATAGAAAGATGCTGGCAAAATGTAAATATTAATTTGCTATTTCACCATTTTACTCATTTGAGGAGCATCACTGAACAGGTTATGTGTGGGTTATCCTGCATCCTGACTTTTACTCACTGATTAGTGTTGAGGTTTTGTGATTTCTACCAAAAAAAAAAAAAAAAAAAGAAAAAGAAAGAAAATTAATTACTTGAGACTGTCATTTATTTAGCTCATAGAGACTCAAGAGAGACAGCAATGATAAATTTTGGAGTTTTAGAAATAATAGAGATATGAAGATAATACTGTTAAAATACAACTAGGTAACAATTTTGACCACAGAGCATCACACAGGTATTTTATTATTACTTCATATTATGTTATCTCATTTAATTTCTTAGTTCCTTATGAAGCAAAGTTTTAATCTCTACATTTATACTGTTCTGAGAGCTTAATCAATGCTTTCCTGACCACACAACTAATTAGCCCTGTGGTAAGTTAGTTGAAGGGTCAGTATACATTTCTCCTTCTCTGCTTAATTATAGAACCCTAGTATTTTTTTTTTTTTTTTTTTTTTTTTGCGGTATGTGGGCCTCTCACTGTTGTGGCCTCTCCCGTTGCGGAGCACAGGCTCCGGATGCGCAGGCCCAGCGGCCATGGCTCACGGGCCCAGCCGCTCCGCGGCATATGGGATCCTCCCAGACCGGGGCACGAACCCGTATCCCCTGCATCGGCAGGCGGACTCTCAACCACTGCGCCACCAGGGAGGCCCAGAACCCTAGTATTTTTTGAGGTGTGTTCTTCTGTTACACAATGACACATGCATCAAGGACAGCTGGGCACAATGCCAAGCTCCAGAAAGTAAATCTTATGAGAACCAGCCATGCGGTATTGCCCTGATCAAGGATTAGACCCATTATATAAGCTGGTCCAATAGGATCATAGGAGAAAGCTTATACTCCATTTTTGAGGAAGAGGTTTGCTTTTAAGGGCTCTTGCATATGAATAACAACTGTCCAAATTGTCATTTGCATCCATCTTGGAACCATGTAACACTGATGCTAAATGGCAGAATATAGAAGAAATTCTCGATTCCTCAGTGACATTATTTAGTTGTTGATCTAACTGCATCAAGAAAATTAAGTGAAGTATAAATTTTCTTATTTTTTAAAAAGTCAGTTTGAATCACATTTCCATTACTTGCTGTCTAAATCATTCGATTTTTTCCTCTGGCCAATCAGAGGCAACAGTCATCCTCTTTCAATTGCCCTATCTTTTCCAGAAGGTAGGCTAGCTTCATTTGGGGAAAATCCCTCTTGGGTAAATTTGTGATTTAAAGAGTAACAAATAGCTTAATGGCTTAAATTGGAAATCCTGACTATTAAGATTAACAGGAAACAAACGGTAAAGCCATTCATATTTGAGAAAATTTAATATTGATCCACTTTCAAAAAATATATAAGAAAAGGCCTTTGGCATGCATATTAATGAGAAAAAAATCATAGCCAATGGTGAGTTATAAGAGATGTCTAAGCAATATATTGAAAAAGACAAGACAACACATACAATGGTGACAGATTCGCAAAAGCATATCAGAATCATATTTATCCAACTTATTAAGCAAGTTTCTCCAAACCACAAAGATTCCAGTCAGTAATCCTGGCTGAAAATTTTATGTGGGAAATAGAGTAAATTACGGACTTCTAGTCTGTGATATTCTGCCACCAAACCAAATCAAGTTTCTTCACATGTGTGTGTGTATGTGTTTGAATCTTATGACTCTCAGCTACATGCAGTGCTGTTTGATGTAACTCCTGTCATTTTAGCAAGCACCCCCATGACATAAAAGGTTGGAGCATCACACACTCAGTACAGAGCAAAGAACATTTTATATGCGATACTATATTATTAATATTTTAATAATATAGTGAAGAAGTTTAAATGGTAAATGTTAAGAAAATCTAAATTTGTTTTTGTTGCTTTATTTTAGATATTACTGAACAATGCTTTTGAACTGTACCCCAGTGCTTCTCAAACCTACCTGGCATTTAGAATCACCAGGAGAGACTTATTTTCCCCAGCAAGTTAGGGACCCAGTGCTGTTAACTCCTACTGTCATGGGGGAATATATGCATTCTATATAACAAAGGCACCATAATAAAATCTTTGATAAGAAAATATGTCAGATAAATTAACTCACTTTAAAAAAAAAAGGATTCCTCAAAATTTGAAGATACAGAATTTGGAGATAGACAATCTCATTTTTTTTTCCCTTTTGGCTTATGTTTGAAGCAGTCAGGGAGATAACATGGGCACAAGGCACCTAAATTTGGGTTTAAATCCCTATTTATCATGTCACTACTTTGGCAACCTTGGGTAAGTTGTATGATTTATTGGACTGTTACCTTCCTCATCTGCAATATGGTAATAATAACAAAACACATGTTACAGGGTTGTGACTGTTAAGTGGAAGGGCATCTGTAAAGGCATCTAACGATGCCTGGCATGATCAGCCTCTCCTTATTGTTCTAATAATAAGTTTTGTAATTGCTTGCTGCCTCACTGACTTCCACTCTGAATTTCAGGTTGAAATTTCAGTCTAACATCTCCCAGTGTACAAAGAGAAACAGTATCTTTTTCTTCCTGGGCTTCAAATCAATATCTTAAAGGCTCAAGGGAAAAATCAAAACAAAATAAAGCAAAAAATTCCAGCGAACTAAACTCATCCTACTACTGTCCTCACAGCAGTCTCATTGTATGAAATCAGTGGTTAGCCCCTGTTGTTTTCCCTGTTTAGCCTTCCCTCTTTTCTGGTAACACAGGATATAAGCAAAGTTTCCTGAAGGTTTCCACCCTGACCAGGACATCTAGAATTCACTTAATCCTCTACAAATCCAATGGTCCTTTAAAATCTTTCTGCTCTTCTTTCTCTCCTCATCTTCTCCAGGAAGGCTCAGCAATCCTAAACAGCCAAGCAACAATTACAACAACCAACATCTGCCATTCATGGGTGCTTTCCATGTGTAGGGATCTGAAGTGAGACATTTATAGATGCTGTCCCATTCAATCCTCCCAGGTTTCCTGTGGATTATGGGTAATTCAGACCCGGAGGAACATGCTCAAATTCAGCTGGGTGACATCTGGCAGAGCTGAGAAGTATGTAAATGTCTATCTGACTCCGTAGCCCAGACTCTTAACCAGCGCTCTTCCATCTCAAGGCAAACTCCTAGATGGCTTACAGTTCCTATTAGCCAGGCCATTAACATCGCAAGAATTTCTACTTCAACCCGTGCCTGTTGTTTGACAGCATACTGAAATGATTCCTTCCTTGGCAGTTGGGCAAATTTAAATTTTTACCTCCAGCTTATCAAAATAATCTCCACATTGTAAGGCACTAATCTATCCACAGTGATTTTTTTTTTTTCTCAGAAAGTTTTTGTTCAGACACTGGCCTCTACTTACAGAGCAAGTGATGCTATATCCTGACCTCAAAACATATATTTTTCTGTTTATATTTTCCATTTATAAAGCAAAATTTAAGACTGCAACTTCCCACCAGCACTCTGTATCCCTTTTTCTTGCTTTACTAACAGTTACCATCTTCTAATATACTGTGTAATTTACTTGCCTCTTTTGCTCATTAGCTCACAAAATGCAAGCTCCATAAGGACAAAAGTTTTGTCAGTGTTGTTTGCTGCTTATCCTCCACATCTAGAGCAATATGTAACATATAATAGTTGTTCAATGAATATTTACCTAAGTAACGAGTAAGCAAAAGTCACAGTGGACAAACGTGTCTATTCTTCAGTAATTTTTTTTTTTTTATTTTGAAGAGTACTAAAATCTACAATACAGTTATCAACCAAGATTATTTCCCAGGCATTCATCTCGTAGTATAATAGCTGGGTTCTAGGGCCTTTACTGGGAATGCTAAAATGTTTTTAAAGTGGTTTTACCAATTTTTATTTCCACAATGAATAAGAATTTCATTGAAGCCACACGCAGACCACTTGGCATTGTTAGACTTTTAAAATTATTTCCAAATCTGATAGATGTAAAATGGTATTTCACTGTGGTTTCACTGACATTTCCCTGGTAATTAATAAGATGGGATATCATTTCATATAGCTATAAAGATTTCTTCTTTCTCTTCTATAAATTTATTTTTCCAATTTTTTCCTAATGGATTATTTTTTTCTTATTGATTCAGAAGAGTCCATGATATACTTTGGATAGTAATCATTCATAGGTTAAATAAGTGGCAAAAATCTTCTAGTAAATAGTTTGATTTTTTTATTTTATTTGTGACTTCTCACAAAGAGAGGTACTTATTCATTGTAGTTTAATTTATTAGTCTTTTTCTGCATGGTTTATAATTTTTGTCTGTTTTAAAAGAGATTCCCACAGAGATACATTTCTATTTTGACCTCTAAAAAGTTTACAGTATTAGTTTTGCCTTACATATTTGGTTATTTAATGCATCTGGGACTGATTTTTATGTATGGTGTGAGGCAGAGGCGCATTTAATGTTTTTATTCAAATGAATAACAAACTCTTCCATAAATATTTATTGAAACTTCTATGCTTAACCCAATGATATGTAATGCCACTTCTCTTATATATCAAGTATCCCTATTTTTTTCAAGTGCCCAATCATCTATATAATTTCAAACAATATTCCTTCATATGGCTAGAAATCCTTAGCCGTATTTTTAATCTATAAAACTTTATACAGAATTAAAGAAGAAATATTGGGACTTCCTTAGTGGTCCAGTGGTTAAGACTTTGCCTTCCATTGCAGGGATCATGGGTTCAATCCCTGGTCAGGGAGCTAAGATCCCACATGCCTTGGGGCCAGAAAACCAAAACATAAAAAATACAGAAACAATATTGTAACAAATTCAATAAAGACTTTAAAAATGGTCCACATCAGGGACTTCCCTGGTGGTCTAGTGGTAAAGAATCCACCTTACAGTGCAGGGGATGCAGGTTCCAACCCTGGTCAGGGAACTAAGATCCCACGTGCCATGGGGCAACCCACGCGCAACAACTACTGAGCTCGCGTGCCTCAACTAGAGCCCACATGCTGCAAACTACAGAGTCCACGTGCCCTGGGGCTGGCACACCACAACCAGAGAAGAGAAAACCCACATGCCACAACTAGAGAGAAGCCCACAAACCACAATGAAAGATCCCGCATGCCTCGGTGAAGATCCTGCATGCCACAGCTAAGAACTGATGCAGCCAAAAATAAATAAATAAAATAAATAAGTAAACAACAAAATCTTTAAAAAAAATGATCCACATCAAAAAAAGAGAAATCTTTAATTTTTTAATTAAAAAAAATAAATAGAAGAAATCTCATGTCACTCAGGAATTTAATCACCTAAGCTGTTTTGAAAATTGTATTTTATCTTTGCCAGTTAATGCAGGCTCTCTGTGGGAGTTAAATTTCAATAAATAATCAATCAAACATAATGTGGGAAAGTTAATACTCAAATGTAAGACAATTTCTAAACAGGCACTTTACTATTACTATGCAAATTCTCTAGCTCCAAGCCTGTGGCAAGGCAAACTCTATTGTGTGAGCTTAGCTATCATCTTTCACCATGCACTGGATTTATTGCAAGAGTAGGTGGAGTGACTTCACTTTCTATTTCAGCTCTGTTAATCTGTAATAATGTGAGAGCAAGATTTTGCACATAAACATACCAAGAAATTAATACATTTTAAAATAAGTACAGCAAAATGAAGATCGGTAAATCATAAAACACAGAGGATTAAATGTTTGACTATTATTTTATGTTTTGAATTTGTGATAAAATAGTCAATATATTATACCTTGGGCAGTGTTTTATAAAAATACTTAGGTATGTGTTAAAAAGAGAGCTCATTATTATGCTATGCTGGTAAACCCTTCATTAAAGTAATTTTAGGCTATTGGCAATGTTAAAATGATTAACTTTGCAGGTTTGCAAAAATTTTGAGATTCACATGCACACATATAACATTTTGTTCTAATAGTTTTCTAAACATATATAAACTACACTGTCTTTACTTCTCGCCTACCATGTGGACTTTCCTACAATATAAATACTATAGTGTATCAATTACTAACCAAAGATATTGAATTATGCCTCCCAAAATCTTTGTTCTACTGACCCAAAGTGAATAGATACTTATTCTAAGACTCTTAAAGGCCTGGGTTATGAATTTTACAATGGAAATCAATAATTTCCTATTTAGAATGCTTATTTTTCTCCACCAGAGTGCTTTGCAAATTTTATTTCACAAAACTTGAAGGGTCTATTAAGGTATATTCATGTGGTTTTACGTAATGCAGCCATTGAAAATATTTTTCTTGGTCAATCTATCACCTTTGGCATTTATTCTAGAGTCACATGGATAAATCATTACAAGCACATACCAGCCTAAAGTTAAGTGAATATAAGTTTTTATTAAGTATATACCACATGCATACATATTAATTTTATGTAGTTAGGAGAAAACAGGCTGTATACATGTGGTTTATTATAAAACCCAAGTCTATGAATGTTTGTTTTATTACTATATGTTACCTTTGAAAACCTGATCACTGAATTGACAGTACATGTGTATTCATGTCATATATTATGTATAATATACATATGTCATGTATTTGTTTATATACATTAATATATATACCTCTATGTGCATATATAGGTCATATACCTGTATTATATATATGTTACATGTGTTAAATACTATGTATACATATATTCTTGTTATATATAACATGCATACACATTACAGAGTGAATTTTGTGATAAGAATTTTTGTTTATACATATATTTGTAGATTTTGCACTTAAGGGTAGGATGGCAAAACAAGTCAAACACTTAATTAGAATACTCTGAGTAGTTACATACAGTGTTCATATCTAAAATGTTAAATAGAATCACTGAAATATTTTCTTTTGGATAAATTACTTTATGAAGCCTTAGAAGCACTGAGTATAATTAAACTGTAGTCCAGAGTTAGATACAATTTAATAATATTTCAATTCCAAAATAAAAGTTACTGTAGGTAAGACCATGAAATTTCCTAACACGTGATTTTAATACATTGTGCTAAGTTTCCTAAAACAATTCAGAGGAACCAATATTTACAGTATGTGGAGTATTTATGAAAAATCTGGCATAATCAGAAATAATTTAGAAATAATTTCAACAGCGAATCAAAGTGAGTAATATTTTCTTCTTAGTTGATTGGTTTCCATTATTGGATCATTTGTGAAGAAAAGCAAATAAATAAACAAAACAGATAAAAATTGGCTTTTGTTACTAACAACAATTTCACAATACTGCACATGAGACATCAAGAATAGACAACATGGCACTCTATAATGCACTGTCATATGACAGTCAAAGACATGGAACCTGGGCCTACAGTTAGATTATGAAGATCTACCATGCACCATGCACTCATCTTCAAAGAACTTGGACTCTGTTGATTTAATTTTAATTAACCCTGACTCTATGCATGCCTCAAGCCTACCTTGGAATACATTTACCTATAATCTTTCACCAAATACTCTATTTGTTGCAAGAGTAGGTGGGGTGAATTCATCTGCTACAGATAGATTGAAAGAGACAATTTCTTTTAAGAAGATACAGTCTAGGACAATAGAGGTAGAAAATAATTTAGTGCTACTCTAGATGAGTCATTGATTTTACAGGTGAGGAAAAGTAGGGCTCAAGATGTAATTCAGTCTAAATACCACTACTACATCAATTTTAGTGATACCATTCACTCACATCACCGCTGCCCTGTAATACATTTAAACAACCCTCATGTTGTCTTTCAACATTTGTGATGTCTTTATTTATTCATTTCTAGTGCCAAGACATTTAATTGGAGTATTATGAAATGATTTATTGTTCTACCACATTTATCTCTCTTTGTAGACAAATGTATGACTATATCATTTAAAATCCAAGAGAAGAAAAAAGTGGTATGAGGAGTTGGTTATTAGGACCTAATATCTTTCAGAAAGAATTGTGCTGAAAACTTTAACATCTGTTTTACTTGATTATTGAAGCTTTATTTTCATTGGCTTCCAAAAAATCCTGCTATATTCAAGCTAGTAGATTAAATGTTATTGGCTTTAATACCTTTTAAAACAAGTAATCTTTTGAAGTGATAATATAATTAAAAGTAGGTACATTCATTAAATTAGTTTTTACACTATTGTGGTTTCCCTGTTGGCCACATGAATCTCTAAGCCTGACATTGCTAATTACAGTTATAATAAACGGTATATGTGTATGTGATTAACTTCACCCTACACTTAAGGCAGACATAAAGGTAATTGAAGGACTCCACTGTCATGTATCATTCTAGCAAAGAAAATATGGTTTTGCTAATTTATTTGTCTTACAAATAAGAAATAGAGGGGTTTTTTTTATCATAAATGCATGAACCCATTAAAATCAGAAATTTAGACTTCAATGATTACTCACTAACTTGTTATTAGATGAAGTTAATGGGACTCATTAGGAAGGAGGGAAGGAAGGAAAGAAGGAAGGGAGGAAGGGAGAGAAGAAATACTGGTAGGAAAGATCCAAGGGCAATCCTTACATATTAATACACACCAATTTAGTTTTTCAGGTACTTAGGCTTGAAGAATTGGCTCCACTCTTATACATGGCTAGAGGCATAGTTTCAATACTTCTTTTTTGTGTCAAGGCACCTGTCTTTTTACTTCAGTGCCAGAAGGGCTTAGCATCTTGTCACTGAAGCAACACAGCCTGCACATTTATAGGTGTCACTCACTCTACCATCTGTTCTTTAGGATAACAGCCACCATTATCAACCAACCTCCACCTGGGGCTTTAACAATCTCTGCAGATTAAAGTTCAGGTCTACAAGGAAGAATAGCTAGCAGTAATGTTGCCATTCAACTTTGCTTGACCTTAACTTTCCTGCTGTCAATACTTCACTGAAGCCTGTTAACTGGCTTTTTCATCCTGTGTGTATATTGCACTGTAAAGTTCTTTGTTAAGTAATGAAACCATGTGAAAGCCTTTGCATTGTTATTAGCATTTTTGGTTCTTTTTCTGCTTCCAGTTCACTAAAACACTCAAGGCTACAGCTAAAGTATTTTTAATACATAAATTTAAATCAAATGAATCTTAATTAGATTTCACTTCTAGGGTCACTAATCAAATAGCTTCACAAATGGAATTAAACACACACACACACACACAAATTGAACTAATAGAAAAAGAAAGGTATTAAGTTAAAACTAGCCAATTCAGGATAAGCAAGTTTATTAAGAGCTTATTTAATACGACATGAAATATTTTTCCTTTGTAATCTAAAATTAAAATATTGTAAATAAATATGTTTATTTTAAACTGCTTAACATATATGTATTGCTAACACTTTCATGAAAGGCACCACATGACAAATAATTTATAAATACCAAATAGTCAATATATAGCTGGAGGAAAATATCATAAATTCTTTCTTAATTTACTCTCTTTCTCTCTGGTAATATGCAGTGTTTCCAGATTAGGAGTGGTATTTTTATGCCCTCTGGATTTTTATGGCTGTCATTGTTTCCATATGAGGCATTCTTCCACATTTAAATGATAGGAAAAAGGAAGTAGGCTCTGTTTATTCATTGCCAATGAAGCTAATAAAAATGTTTTGCAAAGATGGTAAAACATGACAACACTGTCAGTTGAAAGCAGCTCATTACGAGGAGGAATGCTTGCACTCATCTTGTTCTACACTGAACTTCTACTGTGGCTATAAAACAGCATCCCTTTGTTACTACAAACAGTAAATTCTGCTCTTGCTTTCCCCACTGATTTGTTTGTGTGCTTTGCTCATTGTTTTTGGAAGGATCCAGCTCTTCTCTCCTCTGCGAAGCAGTAACTGTTGCCCAGGAATGTTCTAGGATGGTGGTCTGAAAGCTTTCTCTTCTATTTTATAGGCATTATTAGCAGGTTAATCAGTGATTTATTCAACAAAACAAATAGTTTAGGCTTTCACTGCAATATGATATTGCCATGACAAGTTGGCGTGGTCCTTTGGGGATATTTTCTACTAGTTACTACTAGCCGTTGGCTTACGGGACATTTCTGGCTTTCATCTGCAGTTGGCTGGCACTTAATATGTCATGACCATTCCTGATCCATTTGCATATGTGTGAAGGAAGCTTATTCCCTCAGCCAGCTCCACTTATAGCATGATGACATCTTTGTAGTGTGCACAGAAGCTGGAGATAAATGATGTTTCAGCCCCTTGTCTGTAAAACATGTGAGCCTACCGCAGAACAACATGATAACGTCAGTGCAAAGTTCTCATTATTGCAGTAGTATTGCTTGTAACCATTAGTCTCCTTTCTTCATTTAGTGACTGTCACTGAAGCAGTCCTCCTGTCTACTGCAGCTAGCGGCAGCTTCCTCAAACAATTCTGCTTCTCTGGTTTGGAAAGTTAAGTATAATCATTTGTTAGTTCTGGATGATACTGAGGTAAGACAAACATAATTCAATGCTCCCCATAGGAAATACACATAAATAATAAACTGAACAAATACGGAGATGTTTAGTATTATTCAGAACACAATTTTGCGCTAGGGAATTAATTCATCCAACAAATATTTATTGAACTTCTACCACACACTGTAAAAATGATGAATAAAATATTTCTTGCCTTCAAGAAACACAATGTCTAGGGAGACAGACGTGTAAAGGCATGAACATACTATATTTGTATTATAATTTTTTTTATTTTATTATTATTTTTTTTGCAGTACACGGGGCTCTCACTGTTGTGGCCTCTCCCGTTGTGGAGCACAGGCTCCAGAGATGCGCAGGCTTAGGGCCATGGATCATGGGCCCAGCCGCTCCACGGCATGTGGGATCTTCCTGGACCTGGGCACGAACCCATGTCCCCTGCATCGACAGACAAACTCTCAACCACTGTGCCAGCAGGGAAGCCCTATATTTGTATTACTGACATAATAAAAGGCAATGGAAGATCATTAATGGTTCAAGTAGGGAATAATAAGAAGGGAGGAGTAGGAGAATACTAGGCAAAGAGATAAAGAGGAAGGAAAGATTAATTCGTGTGGCAGAAGAAGATTTTAATAAGTAGGGTGTGGTGAAAATTCTATGCAAAGTATAGAAGAGGTGTAAAGACATAACATAATAAAATAATATGGCTTATTAATGGAATTTCAAGAAATTTAGTATAGCTAATTCATACATTGAAATAGAGAGAAAAAGCCAGGGATGTAAACAAAGAAATGATCCAGGGAGTAGTTCTATGCCATGTAAAATAATTAAGACTCTATCCCATAGGTTACAGGGATCTGGTGATTGGGAGTTAACTTTCAAAATAAACACTGCTTTAATTTTTCTAGTACTCTAAGCCATGTACTGGTTTAAAGATTATTTAATCTACCCATGTGGGAAATGAGGAGGAAGGAGTAATTAAAAATGCAAGATGATAAGGATGTATAGTTAGTTAAAATTAATTTTTACCTCATAATCCCAATGTATATAAGTTTCCAATTAGAATGTAGCACTTTGCCATAGTGAAGTGGCTCTCTGAATTGAAAATGTTAATCCTTGGCTGCTTCAAGTTTGTTAGAGAATAAAGTTACTGAAGACTATAAAGTATTAATCCTCTAGTAATAAACTTTCTATGTAAACCGCCTATGTAAATCTTAACTTTCAAAACAATTTTGCATCAATGGTAAGTGAAGACATCACCAAGTCAATATGTATGTTATTAGAGTTTATTAAACACCTATGATTATTTCTTACAAAATAACTTAATATTAAACCTGTACCATAGGACATATCTTTCTTTTGTATATAATATAATCCCTCACTTAAATATGATTCCATTTAAAGAGCAAGCACACACAAACTGGATTTTTTAAAAATAAGGGGCATCATTGTACACAGAGAAGAACAGGGGACTGTGACTCTTAAAGGCCCATTCCCAATTTAGCTGGAACTTTTCTTTCTAGCCTCATCTGTCCATTTTACCTCAGCACAACATGGTCTTACCATCCCATACACATAGAGAGCATTCAATTGTTTTTAATGGAAGGAGGGGAAGAGAAAGGGAAAATGGGGAAAGAAGAGAGGAGAAGGAGGAGGGAGAAGAAGAGGAAGAAGACAGAGAAAAAGAGAAGGAAAGGGAGGGGGAGAAGGAAGTCATTCTTTGGAATTAGACAGAATCAGTGTTTGTTTTTTCTTGTTTCTCCAAATGTGAGTATCAAATTAGATAGCCACTAAATTCTTTACTAACACACTACATATCACTACTACATGTCATATCACATAACACTACATATCAGTTCTAAATACAGCTTAACCATAACATTCTATGAATTTTTGAATATTAAATATATTGAGATTGATTTAAAAATTAAAAATATCTTTTCATGGTTAGTGATTTTCTAGAATAAAATGTTTTTTTAGGAGGGTCTCTGATCCCATCCGCTCTTCCCTTCATCTTCCTTTTTTCTCTGGAGTATAAGCATTTCTGTTAGCAGGCATAAGTGTCCAAAAGACTCATGTCCCTGAGAAGAGAGCCCAGTTCTTCCACCAAAATTAGAAAGGCGAAGGTTGGTTCCCTCTGGGTTTGTGTAAAGATGGACATATTTGAAATGATCTCTTGGCAGTACAGACAGTGATCTTGAAAGAGAGTTTTTTGCCTAATGGAAGCCCTCCCAGGGGGGATGCTGAGCACAGACCCCAGACCTCAGGGCTGCTTCACTCATTCACTTCATCACCTTCCCAATAGCAAACACATTAATATTTTCTTCCCAAAGAAGGTGATTTTAATCTGCAACTATTGGTAACATGAAGTGTGAAGTTGCAGAGAAATGACTCTAAATGTTTTGAATTATTTGAGGATGTAATCTTTAGTCCTGTTTCTATTTTTTCCAAGAAGGATATTTCACCATACTTTCTCCTATATATTTCACTACCATATTTTACTACATTAAACTCTTTTATCTCAAATCTCTGGATTTACATCCACATATTGTTCTTTTCTTAGTTGGAAAATATAGGAAATACTTTATACAATCAATGGTCAAGAAGGTAGTCACACTGACTGAATAAGGAGAGGCAGTCAGACTACTGTGAAAAGCCTATCATCACACACACCTTACCAAGAATGGATGTTTGGCAAAGTGGAGACTATGCACTATTGAAGTCACTTAAAAATATCTTGCTGCATTTCAAATCAAATCTACAGTGGGTTATTACCTCACACCTCTTAGGATGGCTATTATTAAAAAGACAAGAGATAACAAATGCCAATGAAGAAGTGGAGAAAAAGGAATCCATGTACACTGTTGTTAGGAATGTAAACTGGTGAAGCCACTATGGAAAACAGTATGGAGTTTCTTCAGAAAACTAAAAACAGAACTACCATATGATCCAGAAATTCCATTCTGGGTATATTCAAAGGAATTTATATCAGAATCTCAAAGAGATATCTGCACCAATATGTTCATTGCAGCATTATTTACAATAGTCAAGACATAGAAACAGCCTGAATGTTCATCAACTAATGAATGGATAAAGAAAATGTGGGATGTGTATGTGTGTGTGTATATATATATATACACACACACATACACATATGTACATCTATATCTATATCCATATATATGATAGCATATTATTCAGCCTTAAAAAAGAAGGAAAACTTGCCATTTGCAACAACATGGAAGGACCTGGAGGGCATTTTGCTTAAGTGGAATAAGTCAGACTGAGAAAGTTAAATATTGTATGATCTCACTTATATGTGGAATATAAAAAATTTGAAATTATAGAAACAGAGAGTAGATTGGTGGTTGCCAGGGGCTGGGAAATGTGGGAATGAGTAGAGGTTGGTAAAAGGATATAAACTTTCAGTTATAAGACAGGTAAGTTCTGAGGATCTAACTATATCCATCTATTATAGTATGGTGGCTATAGTTGATAAGGCTGCATGTATAATTTACTAAGAGAGTAGATCTTAAGTGTTCTCATCAATAAAAAAGGTAACTGGGCTTCCTTGGTGGTGCAGTGGTTGAGAGTCTGCCTGCCGATGCAGGGGACTCGGGTTCGTGCCTGGTCCGGGAAGATCCCGCATGCCGCGGAGCTGTTAGGCCCGTGAGCCATGGCCGCTGAGCCTGCGCGTCCGGAGCCTGTGCTCCGCAACGGGAGAGGCCACAACAGTGAGAGGCCAGCGTACCGCAAAAAAAAAAAAAAAAAAAAAAAAAAAAAAGACAACTATGTGAGGTTATAGATGTGTTAATTATCTTCATTGTGGAGTCATTTCACAATGTATATGTATATCAAATCATCACTTTAAATCTATTCCAATTACTTGTTAATTATACTTTAGTAAAGCTGAGGGGAAATATTGATGCATTGAAGGAATATCATCATTAACATCACCATGATGAGTCACCTATAAGCATGTGACTGACTTTACTAGAAAGGCATTCAATATGTAATAAAATTACTTTTCACTAATAGATAGCAATACTCAATAATTATCTGCTAAGATATAAAAAGACTCAGTATTTATTTCATTTATAATTTACTCTCAGGGAATAAAGAATCCTACACATTATCTATTCCTACTTGCACTTTAATACAAGCACTGATTTATAAAAAAACAGTGATTTTAAACTATCTCTCCTCCTAACTTTTGTTAAAATCCCATCTTCTTTTAAATGTCAGTTCACAATATCAGAAACCAAGTCAAAAATGAAACATTTTTTGTGTCTGCTTGACATGTATACACTTAGCAATCTGGGTGACTGCTTTATTTTATTATCTTTATTTTATTTTATTTATTTATTTTTGGCTGCATTGGGTTTTCGTTGCTGCGCGCAGGTTTTCTCTAGTCTCCGCTAGTGGGAACTATTCTTTGTTGTGGTGTGTGGGCTTCTCATTGTGCTGGCTTCTTTTTGTTGCAGAGCATGGGCTCCAGGGAGCATGGACTTCAGTAGGTGTGGCACACGAGCTTAGTTGCCCCACGGCATGTGGGATCTTCCCAGACCAGGGCTTCAACCCGTGTTTCCTGCATTGGCAGACGGATTTTTTTTTTTTTTTTTTTTTTTTTTTTTTTTTTGCGGTACGCGGGCCTCTCACTGCTGCAGACTCTCCCGTTGCAGGGCACAGGCTCCGGACGCACAGGCTCCGGACGCAGAGGCTCAGTGGCCATGGCTCATGGACCCGGCCGCTCCACGGCATGTGGGATCTTCCCAGACCGGGGCATGAACCTGTGTCCCCTTCATCGGCAGGCAGACTCCCAACCACTGCACCACCAGGGAAGTCCCTGGGTGACAGCTTTAAAAGTAGCCCATTAGAACATTTTGTTAGCTCAGCCATTTAAGTATCTCCTGAATCTAATCACGTCCCATCTCTTCTACACAATCCTGGCCCTGGTGAACTTGACTGAAACAGGAACTTCTAACTTGTTCTGCTCTTTCCCTTCTAGCTGTCCAACAGTCTGTTTTCTGTACAGAAGCCAGAATTATCTTTTAAAGTCATAATTCATAGCATTTGACATCCTTCCTCAAATTTGCCATTGATTTCTCATCATATTTTAATAAACCCAAACTATGTCCTGTGGTCACTGAAGTTCACAATATCATCCAGCTGTTGCAATCTTTCTGACCTCACTACACTCAACTCTACCCTTTTATCTTTTCCTCCATGATTCCTGTCTCTTTTCCCCCCTGGGGTCTATTCCTTCTTCCTGAAATACTTTCCTTCATTAAGCGAAGAGAATCTCTATGCATTTCATTCAAGTCTTCATTTAACTCAGCAATTCCTAACCACTCAAACTACAATTTAACCCTTCCCTTCCCCACAGTCAGCTGCCTTGCACTGCTTTGTTTTCCTTATCACTACCTAAAAATATATGCATATATTTATTTACTTGTTTATCATTTGTCTCCAACACTCTCGGGTCAGCACTAAGACTTTGTTTTTTTATCTTGCCCACCAACGAGTCTTCAGTGCCTAGATGGAACAAATTGTAGATGCTCGAGCACATACATGTATGCCAAATGAATAAATGAAAAAAAAACCTATGCTAATCTCAAACTTTTGAGAACAGGGTTTAAGTTATTAAGATATATTACCTGTATATTAATTTTGGTTAATGTCTTGGCACATTCAACTCTAGGTAGAAAATCTTAGTAAAAATCAAATTTTGCAATATAGGTCAAATTGCTCTTCATATTAACAGCCTCACTATTCCTCATTTTCCTCTCTTAAAATGGGATGGTAATGATACCTACTTCCTTGGGTTGTTGTAAAAATTAAATGAGCTAATACTTAGAATAGTGCCTGACATAGCAAAAGTGCTCAATATATGTTACCTCTTATTATTACTAATATTATTCAATTGAAACCAAAGTGGATTTGAAGCATTCCCTTTCTTATTTCACAGCAAACACATCCTTCTTAACTCAAAATGTGTAGTCTGAAAGCTCTAGAAGACAGAAGCATGTCTGAATGTTTTCCTCAGCACCTCACAAGTTGCCTGGAACACAGTGAACATTCAACAAATGCTACTTGGCTAAATTAATGAACATGATTGAAAATAAACGTGAATTGTTTTTTTTTTTAAATGAAGGTTAACCAATAACATTAGCTTTCTTTTGTGTAATGAAGGCTTTTTGCACAATAGTGTGTTTGAATATCTAGAACTATGTGTAGCTAAGTAGCAACCAGGAAAAAATACAGTGACCTTAATTTCCTTTTTCTTGTATGTCCTAGGACAAAAGTATAGACATTGTCAAGGTCACAGAATCAAATACTCATTGGGACTGATTAATAAAATTATACTTACTGATATTTGCACTGTAACAAATTTCCATCTTAAAGCAAAATGAAGTTTACATATTGCTGCAGGCATTGTGCAAATTAGAACTTCATTGAATATTAATAAATTACTCTTTGTGGCCAATTGTTATGCAAATTACCAGAGTGTCAGAATTTATCATTTTGTTTGGTTGAGGATTAAGGGGAAGTATGCTTTTAAAAATCACGCAGATACCTCTACAAACTAGTATATGAATTCAAGCAAGGAAATATTATATAATTACTAAATGTTCAGAATTGCCAGACCAGTTTTCATTTATTTTTAAAAAATATTAACTCAATGCAAATGTTCTTCAAATTGCAGAAAGTTTAAGATATATTATTAAGTAAGTAGAGAATGGCCCTGAGGGTTTTTGAAATTCTTTTGAACATTTAAAAAATAAAATCCATATAGCCTATTTCTTTACCAATTATTTAAACTGCTGCTATGTTAACTTTAGAAAACAGTTCATTTAAACAGAGTATATTTCCAAAGAATTCACTAGACCCCAAATAATGATTTTAAAATGTATATATTCATATATATCTATTGAATCTTTAATTTTCATAAAATGGAGACAAGGCAATTTTTATTTACAAGAGTTTTGGGGAGAAAATATAACAAAATGGCAATAACACATCTAAACAGTTCAACTATGCACAGAATTCATTAATTAGGTATTTTTTCCTTAGAACTATTTATTATTTGTTTTAGTCTGCTCTTAATATTAATTTTAGTTAGTACTATCAAGGCTTCAAAAATAAAGTTTTAATAACTGATTTAATTCTTCAGAGATGACTGATTGTTAAAGAAAAAAAATTCTCACTGACACTTCCTAAAGATGTTAAGGCAGACTTTATTCAGGACTGCCTCCATAGGAATAGGGACGACTGTAAAGGGATTTCACAGTGGGGGAGAGAGATTGGGGTTAACTCCAAATACAAAACAGGCAACTGGGAATTTTTAGCCAAGGAGCAGGTTAGGGGTCAGTGAATGGAATATTACCCAAGAGAAAACATCAGGAGTAATGAGGGTTCTGGCAAAATCCATCTAACAGGCTTCTTGGTGAAGACAGGCCAGGGTGATCAGGAATTCACTGGGAGATGGTGGAGGGGGAGGAACCTGAGCAAATATTCAGGGTGATCAGATACGGAGAAGGAGGGGTTCTGGGTAAACTAACTTAGCCCGATTCTTGTTAAGACTGGATTTTATATATATATATATATATACATTTTTTTTTTTTTTTTTTTTTGCAGTACGCGGGCCTCTCACTGTTGTGGCCTCTCCCATTGCAGAGCACAGGCTCCGGACGTGCAGGCTCAGCGGCCATGGCTCACGGGCCTGTGGGTTCTTCCCGGACTGGGGTACGAACCCGTGTCCCCTGCATTGGCAGGCAGACTCTCAACCACTGAGCCACGAGGGAAGCCCAAGCCTGGATTTTTAAAGAAAGTGCACAGCGGAGCCAGGGAGAAGTTTCAGGAGCCTGCTAAAATTTGGTCAAGCAAAGAATCTTTGACAAGACAAAACTTCTCAAAATGGTGAGTTCCTTTTTACCACACTGCCTCTGCAATATAAATATACTGTGAACAGGGTGTGGCACACATGAGGCTATTTATTCATGTAGGATATGCAAAAGAATGAAAATTTCTATTAATAAATACTAGTCATAATTTTCTTCTTAATAAATAATATTTGAGATTATTCACATACTTTTACCTTAAGAATATTGTGAGATCAGGGATGTAATAACTATCATTAAAATGACATAGTGTACCTTCTACTTCTTGAAGACAATGGAGAACCTTATTCAACTGAAAAAATATGACAAGTGTTATCCATTTCATTGGTTATTCAACCTGCTATAAAGAAGGTCCACTTCTGTAGGTTGTTGCAAAGTTTAAAACTAAACTTTTTTCTCTCACAAGAGCCAATAAACTTGAAAAATTCTATCCAAATGATAAAAACTATTAATATATGATTTACAAAATAATTTGTTTATTTCTGTAGCATCTCAAAAAAACTGAGACAAACAAAAAATTTTATATATCCATTTCTCAACATTATCCTTCCATTTCATTATTTTTCAATTATTTCAAAGTAGGAAGTGATTCACTAATTAAACAGAGTGATGAGAGATCACCAGCACTCTAATGGTACTAAGAGATGATCTTTTCTTTCAAATTCAACGAGGTGTTGAGGGACCCTGAGTTGTCTTTAATTTAGCAGTGAAGTCATAAAGTGTAGAACATGTTACTAGTTTAATGATACACTTCTAGAGTTTGGAGGTATGGACATGTGGTTTTGCAAATGGGATCAACTCTGAGTACACAGTAGAGTGAAGATTGAATTTCAATACTATGAAACAAATGGTGTAATTAATTATGATGTCAGCCTCTCCAGAGGGGGTATTCTGTCCCTAGAAGTACAGGACTAATGTGTGTTGTTTTCAGCCCTGTGCCGTAAAATGACCGTTCTTTTTCTCTTCTTTATTTTCTATAAACATGCATTTCCCAATGCAATAAACAGCTGGAATAAAAAGCTATCAAATGCAGGGCTGAAGAATGCATTGCTACTGAAGAAACCTATACAATAATGAGGAAGTCAAAAAGTAACATTTAAGAGATAAATGAAACAAGTGCCCACTTTCTACTACCTCCAAATTCAAACACAACAATTTCATAACATTCTAGACAGCAAAGCCTCAGTGACCCTCACTGTACATTTAACACCTACTATTGATTGTCCAGGAGATACCACCCCACCTCCTGTCACCTGCACCAGAGCTCCTGCAGCACCTCTGAAAGCACAAAAACACGTGTTCATGCAAGCAATCCCCTTGCTTTGACGCTCTTCAAAACTGGCTCAGCAGGTTCTTTATTTTCCTTTGCCTCTCTTTTACTCTAGGGTGTTTCGAATTTCATTATAATAATGATTCATCTCATTTGCATATAGCAAACAGATTTAGAGACTGCTCAGTGTAAAAATGAGCAGATAATGATACATATAACTTGACCCATATGAAGGAACTGTCAGCTATGTTTCTCTGCTTAGTACAGTATTTTAAACAGTATCTGGAAACATGTGGGGCATAACTGTGCTGGCTTATGGAATAATTCAGAAAACATGAAGGTGTTTTCCAACTGACTGAGACAGGCATGCTGTTAAGTGGTCTGTGTGATTAGCCTGGTGTAATCACCAGTGGTCTCTAGCTCACTGGGTGCCAGGGGCTTCTTGAACAACTCAGCCTTGAGCTTGACAGAGACTGCTGAGTGACCACAACATGATTTTGATACAGGCAGCTGTTTTCTTGGTTAATATCAATGAAATCCTGCTGTAATAGTAGCATCTGGGAATCTGACTCTACCATTACCGATCAGGAGCCTTACTATCTAACTTAAAGTTTTGCATCTAATTCTCCCTTCCCCTCCTAGGGTGTCACGGTTTGCTACATTGTAGTAGTTTGGACAAACCACACTAGAATAATTCAGCTGCAAAACTGATCTCTGGATTAACAGCTTTTTCTGTGTTTCATTTACTAAAGATTCATAAATATTTAATCATAAGAATGTAGTCCTGTAGTCTCCACACCATGTCAAGAGCAGAGGAGACAGGTACTTGGCAAAACAAAATGAATAGATAAGTTTCATGACATTTTGGAATGACTCCTAAATTGCTTAACTTTTAAGATAAATTTTAAATTATTTTTATAAAGTTTCTTGGTTGGGGTAGAGATGAAGAGTCTAAAGGGTACCCAAGATTGTAATAGTTTCATAAACACTGCAGGATAGTTTTCAGTTGTCTTTTACCTCTTACCTTCAGAGTTGCAGGGGAAGCAGCATTAATAAACAAACACATTAATACATGAAAATAAATAAATAGAAAGCCACATTTGACCTATTACTGTTCAAAAAATCTGTTGTTACCTAATGGGTATAATTCTTATAAGAGTCATTAGTTCTTATTCATAGCACATACATATTTCCTAAATGAAAATTATTATTTCTTTTTTCAGAAAGTTGGGAATGTAATTCATACATTCTAAATTTCCCCAGGAGTGTAAAAAAAAAAAAAAAAAGAATTATGAAGACCTGAAGTTCAACTTTAGAAAGTTGGTAGGGATTTCTTATATTTGATATAAATAAGATGAGAAAATACCGAATTGCCCAACTTCTAACACTTCTGAGAATGAAAAGGAGTACTGTTAATAATTACAGGAAGATAGCAGCATGGTACAGGACAAACTAAGATATACGGTCAAACTATCTCTAAGCAATATTTTTGGAGGTTCTAAGGATATTGCTAGGCTTACTGACCACAGGGGTTCCATGGAAGGGGTAAGTAGGTTAAACACACAAGGAGAATGTGTCCTATTCTATTCTCCTCCTTACCTCAGCAGACACTTAATAAATATTTTTTAAGTCATTGTTTGCTTATGTTCCATAGGACCCTTAAATGCTTGATTCTATGGTGTAATACAACATCAATTTTGCTTGGTTTACATAAAGTGAATAGTTCTAAGATTTAAAAATTGATTTTTGCCATGTTTCCTAAAGTACACACAGTACAGAAATCCTACAAGATATATAGCAGATCTCTAGAGAATATTCTTGTGTCCTAATTGCAAACAAGGTAATTAATTCTGTTGTCAAACTTATTCAGGAAACTCAGTAGCATGGGTCCAAGACAATAATTTAGGTCTTGAAGACCTTTTAGAGAATCCAAGGTGACAATTCTGTACCTGCAGAGAGTTTCAACAAAGGTCCAACTTTTAAACTAAAATAAGTAAAAATAAAGTTTTACGTTGCTCTATAAAATTAAAACATGGATTTTTTTAAATTGCTGGAATGTGATGAATGTTGATCTACTTTCATCCCCTTATGTTGCTCAGGGCAGACATCAAGATCAGTGAAGTTAAATAACAGGTACAAAGTCACCCTATCAGGAACTGCCCACCAAGACTATAACCTAACCTCTCCTCCATTGTATATCTTATGAAAGAAAACAAAACAAAACAAATTCATGAGTTTGCTAACATAAAAGGTAGTCAATATTCCAATTCCTTCATATATTCTTCAGATTAAGATGATAGTATGTTTTTTTTCCTTATTTATTTTGTACTGTATTTTTATCTACTCTGGATACAATGCAATTGTATTTGAGGTTTGGCAGACTGCCCTTTTGGCTCAGCAGAGTTGATAAAAGGTTGCCAAATACCACAGTAGTTTATTTTCTGTTTCATGACGTTTTTTTTTCCCAGAGCCCTATGTTCTTTTCCTCAGCAAACCATCAATCAATTCTAGAAAAAACATGACTTATTCCATGGGCTGCCAATGTGACTCTAGATGCTGACAGCATGTCTTTTATGTACACAAAATATATTTTTTAATAGTTCAAATCTGGAGGGGGGGAATGTCAAATTTTAGTATCTTGTATATGTACCTTTGTGCAAGTAGGTCTTTATCTATCTATCTATATACACACACATAGATATGTGTTCATTTATGTATAAACATTCCTGTTAAAAATATTTATGTTAAAATTTATTTTAAATCCCAAACATGATTCAATGAGGCTTGGTATTGTGGGTCGTTCAGTATTACCATATGATTAGCAGTTTGGAGCTCTGGTAATACAGAATAGCCCCAGGTATCATGATCTCATGTTGATTAACTCATAGTTTAGAAGATGTTTGAAGTATATATAGCCACCTCTTGCTGAAACTTTGTTTCCAAGTGAGTATCCAACATGAATCAGACTATTAGTTACTATGTTGAAACAGGCCCATCTGTTGAATACTTTTGCCCAGTATAATCTTGGCTCTGTAGGATTACCTTTGTCAGAGTTGTTATGGAAGCAAAGAGCTAGTCATCTATTCTACAAACAGTTCCTACCCACATATACTCATTAGCAAAATTATATTTAATAACTAGTATAAGGATTAGGAAGAGTGTTGCTGGGTTTTTAGTCTGACTCTGATGTTTAAAATTTCTTACTATGCAACCTTAAGTGAAACACCTCATCTCTTTAAGTTCTGTACATAAACTTGGGATAATAAAAATATAAGCTTGGGATGAACTTGAGATAATGCATCCTGCTGTGCAAATGAGTATAGCGTTTAACACAGTGTCTCCAGGCAAGCATTCATCAATTGATCTGCTTAATTTTCAACTATTGGCAACTAGTATGTGCATAATAAATAGTAGCAATTATTATGCATTTTGCAAAAGTGAAACAGGGCAATTTGTATCCATTTATGATTTTTAAAAATATATTCTTAATTCTGTCTCTCATGATGCCTTCCTTTATACCTCAAATACCTACAAACTAAATGAAAAAATATCATAGCAGTCACTTTATTTTTCCTTTTCCTTTAATAATGTAAACTCCACTAACATACTCAAACCTCAAGTTTAGTTTGCAGTTGAATCCCAGATTTATGGAGCATATTTAGCTGTATGAAATTAGACCATCTTCAACCATTTTTCTTCTATAATGAGTAGCTACCAGGATAATTTTATATCATGGGCCTAAAAGTTATAGTTTTATCATTCCCCCATCATTTCCTTTCTTCATCAAAAAACATACTCTATTCGAGTCTATAGGTTTCAAAATCTAATAAAACACATGTTATTGCATTGTTTGGAAGTTTAAATGATTACCATTAGCTACATGTGGATTTGGGCAACCCTCTTAACCACTCTATTTCTTAAATTCTTCAAATTGAAAAATTAGAAAATTATCATGCTCTGGAGTATCTCATTGTTTAAATAAAAATAAATATTGTAGGGTGGTTGGTATAAAATAAATAGGACCTGGGATCAGAAAACTTTCTACAACCATTTCTGCCCTTCAACAGATGTGTGAGTCACTTAACTTTTTTTTTTTCTAACATCTTTATTGGAGTATAATTGCTTTACAATGGCGTGTTACTTTCTGCTTTATAACAAAGTGAATCAGCTATACATATACATATATCCCCATATCTCCTCCCTCTTGAGTTCACTTAACTTCTTAAGCTTCAATTCTCTCTGAAATCGAATAGTAACTAGTGTTTTAAGAAGCTTTAAATGAGAAAATATATGTAAAGAGCTTTACATAATGCACAGTATAAAAAACACTACTTATTTGCAATTATTATTAATATAATTGTGAATGCTTTGAAAGGTATAAAGTATTAGACAAAGGAATAGATTAATTTCATTGAATAATATAATATTTTTCAGGTCCTGGGAATTTTTAATCCATTTGATTATTCAAAGCAATACAGTCCTAATTAATAAACATTTATTAAACATATTAATAGTTATCTGATCTGCAGAAAGATTCATAATTGTAGAAAGGGTTTGTAAACTTTTCTGAACTCTTTAATAGTGAAAAATAAAGGGAGGTAGATAGATAGCATTCTAGTTGGTTTCTGTTTTCTAGATGGATCATGGGAGGGCTGGATGTGGGAGAAGAGTGGCAAGGGTGGTGGGGACCTACTGGAGAATATTTAGGCATCACTGCTACAGTGTACCAGACTAGAGGATGAGTTTTCTCAACCTAAGTGTATTCTGAGGTAGTTTCCTCCCAAATTTGCATCCAGAGTTATGCAAGTGGCCAGACCTGAAGCAAAAGCTTCATCACTATCAAACAATGCAAACAGGTATGCCACAAGTCCATCCTACTGAACAAAGCAAATCTCAGCAACTGTAAGGACATGGATTGTATTTGGGTATCTTGATTTCTTCCTCTCTGATATTGAAGAAGGCAGTACAGCTGAAATTTGATTTTAATCATTTCCCATAGTGCAATGATATATCATCAATATAAATGATATAAATGATATAGACTAGATAAAAGTCAATATAGGCAATGAGTTTATTATTTATAGCAAATATCAGATGTATGACTTTTACATTTATAAAAATATTTCAAGACAATTATACAGTAATAGAGCAATTTAATATCAGATTATTTTACTGCTAATATAAAAAAATAGATTTAACTAAATGTTAACAGATTTGAGAGCATGTAATGTGATCCAGTTTCTGATATTAGCCTCTTAAGTCTTTTAAATCCAATCTGATTAAATTCAAGTTTATTGAAAATATTTCTATTTTTCCTCCCCGTAAAGCATTAGTAGGCTAATTGACCACAGTGGTGAAATAAACTATCAGCTTTAGAAAATGCAGATTAGTCGTGACTACTCTTGGTCCTGTTTCTAAAGTGCAGACTCTAAGCCAGTTGCATCATCAAAACCTAAAAGCTTATTTTTTAGAAATGCAGAATCTCAGGCCCTACTACAGGATTACTGAATGCAGATCTGTTTTTTAACAAGATCTCCAAGAGATTTATGTGCACGTTGCATTTTGAGAAGGCACACTAAAAATATTCTTACAATTTAAAACACTTTAAGACAATCATATTTTTTTCTAAAGGGAGAGTACCTGGAGTCTGCATACAAAAATGACTGAGTACAGAATACACTGAATACCCTTAAAATTGATAGAAAATTTTGTTTAACTTTACTATAACAGAAAACAGGCAAATGAACAAGATCACAAGATCTTTGCAAAATCTTTTTCAAAAGTTATTTTGCAATAAATAAGAATGCTTAAATTATTACCATATCTGTGGCACAACAGTAAAAATAAATCAGTAAATTCTAGAAAGACACTAAATACAGTAGCAAGGTGTCTATCTGTAAGGCTCAATATCGTTATTAAGCTTTTTGTGTGTGTATCTAGCAAAGGCTCATGATTATAACAATTTAGCACCAATCTGTACATACTTCCCAGTTCAATACCTTCTAATTTCAGCGCGTTTCTTTGTTTATACTTGTGTCTTGATGTACTTACAGGCTCATGAAAGCGTGGACCATGTTTTATTAGCTTTTATAATTATAGTATCTACCTTAGTTATTGGCAAAAAAAGAGATGCTTAAAGAATATTTACTGAGCGCCACTGAAAATAGATTGCACAAAGTCAACATAAACAGAAGCTTTCATAAATTTTGTAAGAATGATCCATATTTTGGCCTTGACCCTAGTAACTAGAGAAAGTAATGTTATTAAGATAATAATTATGATAATAATAATGAATCTATTATTGAATAAACACAAGACACTGCAATAAAAAGAAGTGTGAAATACCAAAAGAAAGAGAATTAGGAATAAAGGGGAATATGAGTGGAAACTGAAAACCAAAAATGACTATATGTCTCATTGCTAATTTTTTTACTAGCATAAAACCATGTAAACACAAATTATTAAGCATTTTTTGTTTGTTTGTTTGTTTATCTTTTGGGGTTTTTTTGCGGTACGCAGGCCTCTCACTGTTGCGGTCTCTCCCGTTGCGGAGCACAGGCTCCGGACGCGCAGGCTCAGCAGCCATGGCTCAGGGGCCTAGCCACTCCGCAGCATGTGGGATCTTCTTGAACCGGGGCACGACTGTGTGTCCCCTGCATCGGCAGGCGGACTCTCAACCACTGCGCCACCAGGGAAGCCCCAGATAGCCATTGTTAAATTTTACTTTTTAAAATTTTATTTGTATTGTTATTTGTATTTTATAAGAGCCTGATATCACAGGGTTTTTTTTTTTTTTTTTTTTTCTGTTCACTTTACAAAAAGGGTTTGAGTGCAGATTTGGAATCTTTTTTTTTTTTTTTTAACATCTTTATTGGAGTGTAATTGCTTTACAAAGGTGTGTTAGTTTTGGTTTTATAACAAAGTGAATCAGCTATACATGTACATATATCCCCGTATCTCTTCCCTCTTGCATCTCCCTCCCTCTCACCCTCTCTAACCCACCCCTCTAGGTGGTCACAAAGCACCGCGCTGATCTCCCTGTGCTATGCGGCTGCTTCCCACTAGATATCTATTTTACATTTGGTAGTGTATATATGTCCATGCCACCCTCTCACTTTGTCCTAGCTTACCCTTCCCCCTCCCCATGTCTTAAAGTCCATTCTCTAGTAGGTCTGTGTCTTTATTCCTTTCCTGACCCTAGGTTCTTCATGACCCTTTATTTTTTTTAGATTCCATATATATATATGTTAGTATATGGTATTTGTTTTTCTCTTTCTGACTTACTTCACCCTGTATTACAGACTCTAGGTCCATCCACCTCACTACAAATAACTCAGTTTCATTTCTTTTAATGTCTGAGTAATATTCCATTGTATAAATGTGCCACATCTTCTTTATTCATTCGTTTGTCAATGGATACTTAGGTTGCTTCCATGTCCTGGCTATTGTAAATGGAACTGCAAATTTTTCATGGACTTAAATTTCTTTTTGGAAGTAGCAGATTAATATAAATACATTGTTTTATTTAAGGTAGTTTCTGCCTATAACATTTTTAATAACTTGTAAATCAAAAATAATCAGTATGGAAGGGTTAGGAGATTTACAGTCCAAAAAAGCACTCAAATTTAAGTTAGTCTTGTCATTTATCAGTTATGTGACAATGAATAAATGATTGAACTTCTCAGAGTCTCACTTTCCTCATCTGTTAAAAAGTAGATTAAAAAAATGATACAAATGAACGTATTTACAAAACAGAAATAGACTCATAGACGTAGAAAGCAAATTTATGGTTACCAAAGGGGAAAGGAAGGGGAAGGATAGACTGGGAATTTGGGATTAAAAGATACATACTATTATGTATAAAATAGATAAACAACAAGGACCTGTACACCTGAAACATTATAAATCAACTATACTTCAATAAAAAAATAAAAATTTTTAAATATGAGTGTATTATCTTACAGAAAAATAATTAGATAAGAATGTATAGTTTTTAATGCTATTGGGATATAATGAAAGTAAAGTACCTGGGCAGGTAGCTTCTCAATCAGTGGTAGCTATAATTGTTTATACCAGTTTATATAAACAAGAATGAGCACTTAAGTGTAAATTAAACCTCTAACACTAATACAATTTATTTCTATCTCCTTAAGAGAGTTTATTATTTGTCTGCAGATCTGTATCTAAAAGACACCAAAAGAGATTTGAAGAATCTTATAACTAACTGCCAGAGAGAAAAACATTTTCAAGTAGCAAATATTATTTTGGTGAAATACTTCAGGCTTAAGAAAAATAAGCATTTTTATGGATGCTGAATAAGAGCTTTTCTGTGGTATTGCCACTAACACCACATGGTATGTATTGCCATTTTCTTTTATAGATGAGGAAACTGAACAAATATATAATTCCATTACAGTTAATACAAGTATTTTTTTTATCTCATCCTACTTATCAGTAGTTAACATCTTTTTTTTTTTTTTTTTTTTTTTTTGTGGTACGCTGACCTCTCACCATTGTGGCCTCTCCCGTTGTGGAGCACAGGCTCCAGACACGCAGGCTCAACGGCCATGGCTCACGGCCCCAGCTGCTCCGCGGCACGTGGGATCCTCCCGGACCGGGGCACGAACCCGCGTCCCCTGCCACAGTAGGTGGACTCTCAACCACTGTGCCACCAGGGAAGCCCTAGTTAACATCTTAACTAACACTGATAATGATTATAATTTCATTGAACGTTATTTTAGCATGGGCATTTTAGGGTCAAAAAGAAGTCATATCTACTACAAATTTTGCCTCAAATCTGTTTACAAATAAAATTTTATTTTAGTTAATTAAAGAAACAAAACCATTAAAGTGGTGAACATATAGATATTATGAATGCTGATTTCAATTATTAGTTTTTAGCCTCTTGGGTCTTTTGTCCACCAGAGGGGAAAACAGTGGAAAGTTGTATTGTTGCTTGTATTTTACAAACAAATTCTAATTGACACAGGGGCCAAAAGAGTTGTATTGAAGAATCTGCTAATGATGTCCCCATGGTCCTAAATCAAGCACCCTTTTATGCACCAGGTGTGTGATTGTTAAAGATTTTGTATCATGAGGGGAGTAAATAATACAGATATTTTAAGGAATGGTCTCATTCAGCTTCTATAATAATTTTTCCTATGTTTAAAATATTTCATCAAACTAATAGCTGATACTTTAAAACATTTTTGCTCACTGGCAGTCAGTTCCAATATTCTTCAGATTCCTCCCTCCCTCCCTCCCTCTCTTCCCCCACCATTTGATTCTTTTTTTTTTTTCCAAAAAGTGTGCAGCCCAAAATATCTTTGCAAGCTTAGAGAAAACCATAAAACACAAAGAAAATTTCAATAAAGTTGCTTATGGATTGTGACTCTTTTTTCAATATTTTCTAGGGGTAGAAGTTTCAGGATAAGCCTTTAAAGATAAGAAAAAAAAATTGGAGGCAAGAACTGTAAAATATATAAGGTGCTGAAACAAAATATGGGGGCAAAAATCCTAAACATCACTATACAACAAATTTTATAAGACTTGGTTTCGCTAAACTAGGCATCTAAGAAAAAACAGAGCAAAGAAAAAGAAAAAAATGGTTTAGCCACTACTCCAACCAAATCCTGTTGGATCAGGGGGACTCTTAATATTTAAGTGACTAATTATAGACACTGATAAATCATTCTGTGAAACATTCAAATTATTGTACTCTGATGATACTGGGGAAGAAATTATTTGCATATAAAATGCACCTGATTTTTCTAGGAGCAACTCATTTCCTATTCAAATTTCACAGCCTAAGGCACTGATGGAGCCTGGGGGGATTTAAAGTAGTATGTGGAAGAAAGCGATCAAGGGAGTACCATAAAATAGAATAGCACAGAGCACCACGTGTAACTATGGAATGTTAGTTCCATGAGCAGTAACACTTTAAAAAGGAACTAATCTTAGGACTAGATGACCTCAGTTTAGTTGTTACAGGATTGAAAATATTATATGAGAAAATAATTAAGAGCAGATTTATCACTTCCATTATTTTTTTTCTTTGGCTTAAATATCCTCATTGTCTCCTATAAAGGCAAAGTGGTATTTATAGTCCCAGTGGCAACCATCACAGACGTCAGCTTGTTCCAACACTATCCCAAACCCACAGTAGTGTTCACATTTGCTACTCGCTCCAGCTTAAATGGAGATAGGCAGTCAACAGGCAACCAAGTAATTCTTCACACCCATAAATGCAAACTGTTCATATGGAGCTGTTCACTTTCCCTTTTCTACCAGAAGCACAATGAATGGAGTCAGCGATGGTTGTGAAGATTGATTTTTTATAAGCACAAACTTTTTCGCTTGTCAAAAAATGAGAAGATTGTTACCATGGCTGATGCACCTGGTATTAATAGAATAGAGATGACTGCCTCAAGGCATTCTGACTCTCAGAATTCTTAAGGCAATTCCTAAAACAAAAACAGTATCTAATTTGACCATAATCAAAGGAGGCATGCATTAAAGTAGATTGATTCTATTCTTTAAACAGGATATGAAAAAAAATAAAATAAAATAAACAGATAATTTAGTCAAACAACTCTTGGTGCATAGTTGATACTCAGTAAATACTTTTTGAATGTGTAAATGAATGGAAAACCAAGGAAGGAAGGAAGGGAGGGAAGAAACAGATATCAAAATAAAGATAAATATTATTTACCTATGATATGTAAATAAAAATCTGAAAGACAAAAGCAAAGATGTCTTTGGATATTGTATTGATTTCATGGTGCTCTTTTAGGTAGTATAGAGTGTAATTTTTCTATTATTCTGTTATTTATTAAGCATAGCAGATTATTGTACTACCTGACAAATTGTCCTTCAAGTATTCTTAAAAAAGGAACAAGGAAAAGTGCTTTATTATACACAGTGTAGTGATAATCAGGTCCCCAAATATCCTACTTTCTTTAAAGAAATGGTCTAAATAAAAAGTCAGAGGCCAAGTTGAAAAATAGTGAAGGTTACCAGAATACAGGCTTTTAAAATACCAGCAGGAAGGAGGGAAACAAGTGACAAGCAAGCTACCAGCAGTCTAGCCCTAATTAGTAAAAGATAGTCACACTGATGTGTAAATGTAGCACTGAAGTAAAACATACAGATGCTACCACAAATGTTCAGCTTATCCACTTATCACAGGAAAAAGTAGACATCGGGGCTATTACCTTCTAAAAAGTCAACACATAGGATTTTATGGAGGAATTTAAGGCTCCTATTAGTTAATAAAAAAAAGATGTTGCAACATTATGAAAGTAGTGCCCTCCAAATAGGCCTATTTAGAACTTATTTTATAACTTAGAGTAATTGTAAACAAACAACATGGGTATTTAAGCCCAACAAGTGTAACTTCTTTTTAGCTTTTTTCTTTTCCATTTATAATTTTCTCTAACAGTAATTTATTAAGCTGTTATTAACCAATGCTGGTTATCTTATAAACATGCACAACTGGGCTTCCCTGGTGGCGCAGTGGTTGAGAGTCCACCTGCTGATGCAGGGCACACGGGTTCATGCCCCGGTCTGGGAAGATCCCACATGCCGCGGAGCGGCTAGGCCTGTGAACCATGGCCGCTGAGCCTGCGCGTCCGGAGCCTGTGCTCCGCAACTGGAGAGGCCACAACAGTGAGAGGCCAGCGTACTGAAAAAAAAAGAAAAAAATGCACAACTTCTAATTTCAAATTCTCCTTAGATATTCATATAAATGTAACTTATTAAATGTCTATGCTATTATTTTAAAGTGTTATATTTGCATAAAAATAAATACTTATCAAATTAAGTAATACAGTAAGCCTTTCAGTTACCCACACCTGAAACAAGTCTGATTTGATGCACAGAAAAAACAAAAACAAAAACATTCATCTGTCTGATTACAAATATCCATTATGTCCCTTAATGGACCCCCAATGTAATAACCAGCTTCAAACTCACTAGTTCTATTAGTTAAACGTCTAAACTAAAAGCAAATATTATATTAGGTTTGTATCCTCATAACACAATTCTAAGAAGAATGCAATTATTTTCCATGATGTCATTTTAAAGTTTAGGAAAAAGTTTATTGAGTACTGCTATTCATTATGACACGTGCTTTACATGTTTCATATGTTTCTCAAAACAAATCTATAAAATAGAGATTGTAATTCTTTCTCACAAACTGGAAAATTAAGATGTGAAGAAATTAAGTAACTGCTCCAAATTCACATAAAGCTTAGGTGTGCAGAGTGGAGAACGTACATCTGAGGATAGACTGCACACTCTCCTGGACACCATGTTCTGGTCCTAGATAAGATGGCAAAGGTGTCTACAAAACCAACAAAACAAAACTAAACCAGTCTTAAATCAGTAGGATTATGATAATATAGCCAGAGTTAGAACCTAAGTCAAGGATGTGTGCACAATTTCTCTCTCTCTCCCTTCAAAACACACATACAGGGTTTCTTTCCCTGGTGGCGCAGTGGTTGAGAGTCCGCCTGCCGATGCAGGAGACGCGGGTTCATGCCCCGGTGCAGGAAGATCCCACATGCCATGGAGCGGCTAGGCCCGTGGGCCATGGCCGCTAAGCCTGTGCGTCCGGAGCCTGTGTTCTGCAACGGGAGAGGCCACAACAGTGAGAGACCTGCGTACCAAAGAAAAAATAACAAAAACAAAAACACACATACACACACACACACAATCATGTTATTTTTAAAATGGATTCCCTTTTCCTTATCTAAGTTAGCATTAATATTTCTTTCCTATTTGTGTATAGCCTGGAGAGAGTAAGAGGAGAAATTTCTCTGTAGGTATTCAAATTGTTAGATGTATTTTTACAAATATTTTCAATCCTGGTGTGTAAACAAACATATATCACTTTGTGAAACAAGCTATAATGTTGTGAATCTTGGTGTGTTTATGGTATTCTATGATTAGAGTATGAACTCAGTTGACTGTATAGTAATTACCATTTTCATTGTTAACATGTTGAGATCACAAAGTTTTAGAAGTTTATTAACTCCTTTAATAATGAATGTTCCATATACCTCCTCTCTCTTCCTAAATCTGGGCTAGGAAAAGGCAGTCTGCAGAAAACAAATACTCTAAAGGAAACCATTTTGTTTAATAATTTTAATTTGTATAAAAGGTGTCTCTCTCTCATATCTGTCTCCATCTCTCCGTCACATCTACCTACATGCTTGATGCAGATTGCTGAGCATAGTCCAATCATTGAACCATTTACAAGAATCCACAATGAATAGGAGCCAAAAGTGCACATTAAATATCTTAGCATTTTCTAGTTTAGTTCTCATTTTAATAGAATATCATTGCAATATTGTAGTACTATTGATATTTTTGAGTGAAATTATTTAAGTAATTTCATGCAAATGAAATTATGCATTTAATATTATTTTCAATTTTAAGTAAATGAATAATCGATCCCAAAATCTTTTTCAACATTCTAGATAATTATTTCCCTGGGGACTAAAATATCAATACATATATCCAAATAAATCACTGATGCCGAGTATAAAATATACAGACCTTTACTTTCTAAAGGACAGAGTCTCAATTTTGTTTCTTCATTGGTAACATTTTGATTTGAGAATAGGTTTCTATTATAGAGGTTTGAAATATTGACTGATTTCAGCATACTGCTCTGGGATGGAGCAGACTCTTCATAAATCCTTTTCTCCTAGCCATGGGCAGATTCACTAGTGGGCAAATGACAAAACATATATTTTAAGAGAAATATGTCAAACAAACAAACAAAAAAATAAACTTAGAATATATCGAATCAAGGACCTACTGTATAGCTCAGGGAACTATACTCAATATTTTGTAGTAACTTATAAAAGAAAAGAATATAACTGAATCACTGTGCTGTACACCTGAAAATAACATGACATTGTAAATCAAGTATACTTCAATAAAAAAATAAAAAATAAAGAATATATCAAATCAATAGACTAATTAATAACTGTTAGTACTATTCTTCCATGTTGCAAATGCTAACAAAGCCAGAAACATAAGCAGAGAGCAAGAGAATATGTGTTCCCTGTCAAAAACTGATGACTTATTTCAGATGCAAAGTCAAAGCATTTAAAATAAAGCTTAAAAAGGGTGTCAATATGCATGATTACAACAAAGTACCCTACAAAGGAGGGGTTCATTAGGACAGCCAAAACTAACAGATGTGTTCCAGCTCATCACTTCCTCCAATTGAGCATAAGAAGGATAAAGTGCTTGGGTGTGGTGTCCATATTTTAAACAAATAAAAGAGAAAGCTACCTGAACCTCTGGTTGGCCAAATTTTATTGGGTTTTCATATCTTAACAGAGCTGCCTCCTCAAGTATTTATTTATTTATTTATCCTTCATAAAACTTTCCATTTGCTTCCTCCCAAAGTAGTTAATGAGGAAGAAAAACAAACCTTTCAAAAGTTATTTTAGCCTGACTCTTTCTTTATTAAAATGAATGACATTGAGAGGACTGGAGAGAAAAAGCTTTGGATTCTATTATGTACCCACTCTGTAGTCCAAAATGGTTTTAAAGTTAATGAATTTTATTATGAAAAGAAATATGAAGATTCCTTTATTATTGGAACCTATTGATTAAAGGACACCTCTAGTTAGACTTTCACTAAATCTCTAAAAATAAGTATGTTAGAGAGAATAACTGATGGATCTTTTAAATCTATGCTTTTCAATTTTTCTTCATTCTATTTCTTTGGAGAGGGAAAACACAAGTTTCAATAGAAAAGAGAATTGTGGGTAATTTAAAATAAACAAAAATAATGGTCACCTGTTACTCTTCATTCAAAGAGTAATTTAAAGTAACTAATATTGGGTACAAGTAGGGATATTATGAATTATCAGCAAATTTTAATGTTCGTCTTATTCCAAAAGGTATTTTGTAAATATTTAAAATTGTTACTGCTTTTCCAATACCAATACATTTAGTCATAAAAATAAAACCAAAAACATTATCCACATTATGTGTTGTACCTTGGGTTCCAGGTAAGCAAAGGCAACTTAGATAACTTTTTTGTCCCTGTAAATGCTCCCTTTGACCGGAAATGTAGTCTATCCAATCAGAAAATCCCCAAACGCCAAGCCAACTCTGGGCATTCTCACCCAAACCAGATTGACTATTTGGCCCCAGCAAATCAGATATTTTCTATTTTTCTCCTCCTTGTTCTTTATTCTTTATCCTATAAAAGCTTTCTGCCATCCACCCCATTTTGCAGCTCTCTCAAAGGAGACTGCCCACTTCATGAAGTACTAAATAAAGTTTGTTTGTGTCCCCCAAATTGTCTTCTTTAATCATTTTTAACATGCTTAATTTATTATTTGTTCTACTCCTTGTAGAATTCATTTTTTGTCAATACGCCTAAATTTCTAACCTCTGTTCAACTCAATGAGTATTAAAAGGATTCCTCCTTTGATAAAACTAATCTATTCATAAACTATCAAAATCTCATTCTGATTAAAATGTAAGCTCTATTTGAACTATATGTTTTAATTTATTTATATTTTGAAAACATTTAATATTGCTAGTGACCTTGAATTCTCTGTTGTACAATTGTAAGCTAAAGGTGGAAATTTCATGTCCATTCTTACGTTCAACTGAAAGCAATATTTTTCACTAGATAAATAAGTACCATAATGTTTTCCCACTCAGATCTCTTTTAGACCTCTGGATTAGGAAAAAATGAAGATACTTCAGAGGATCACTCACTGTTGTGGCCTCTCCTGTTGTGGAGCACAGGCTCTGGACGCGCAGGCTCAGCAGCCATGGCTCACGGGCCCAGCCACTCCGCGGCATGTGGGATACTGCCAGACCGGGGCACGAACCTGTGTCTCCTGCATCGGCAGGCGGACTCTCAACCATTGCGCCACCAGGGAAGCCCTAGCTATTCTTTTTTTAACCTTATGGAGTAATAGCGTTTATATAAACATAAACTAAACGGACCATTTTATATCCCTCTGAGACTTTCTAGAAGCCACATTCATAAGAGTCATACTTCACTAGCAATGGCACAACATAACTTCTACAAAGTACTTAGTCAGTTTTCATAGAAAAAGGCAGTATTTTAAATGGCATCCTTAAGAGAGTAAGCCAGACCATTTATTTTCTAGAAGAAATAAATTGGGAGTGGTAAATGACGCAGGAAAGTTTTTTATTGTCATCCTAATTTCATAGCAGTTCTACAAACTCTGTGACCAGAATCCCCAACTTAAAAATAAAAACATCTGTTAACTGTTCCTGTATGAAATGGTTATCCTTATGTTAGGATTGTTTTGGTACATTCAATTCCCAGTGTGCCTTAATACTAAAACTGGAAATAATTAGCAACATGTCTGGAAGATTTAGCCACAGAAAATGTTAATTTGGCTTAGATAAGCTTTTTTCTCCTGCACATTTATTTTTGCAGATTTCTTACTCCTTTGTCTATATGATTTTATGTCAACTGACTACCTGAAAAATTGTATCATATGAACTCTGCTTTTACAAAATGTTGAAAGTTTTTTCCTTTATTATCGAATTATATGCCTCAACCTATATCAATATTTGACCATGTCAATATAAAGCAGCATGGTTCAGAGCAATAGTCCCTTGGCATCCCATTCTTTGTTTTAAACTTTATTGAGGACTATTTGACAAGTATAATTGTATATAGTTAAAGTGTACTGTGTGATGATTTGATATACATATACACTGTACCATGGTTACCAAGATCAAGATGATTAGCACATCCATCACCTCACATAGTGAACATAGGTAACTCTTTTATGTGTGTGCAGTGAGAGTGCTCAAGATCTACTCTCAGCAACTTTCAAGTATACAAGAGTGTATTATTAACTAGAGCCACCATGCTGTACATTAGATCCTCAGAACTTACACTTCTTATAGCTGAAAATTTTGTACCTTTTGACCTACATCCCCCTGTTTCCCCCTCTCTCCAGCTCCTGGCAACCACTATTCTATTCTCTGTTTTTTATTTTTCTGTTTTTTTTTTACAATATATGCATACTTTATAATTCATTAAGTGCTTATTCCATTTGGTATCTTTGTTAATTCCTTAAAAAAAAAATCGGTGGGAAGCAGAGCCCTGCAGAGGAAGAGCTAACATACTGGGGAGTCTGTTTCTGTGAAATCAGTTTTTTTTTTTGTTTGTTTGTTTTTTTTTTTTTTTTTTTTAGATTCCACATGTAAGCAATACCCTACAGTATTTGTCTTCCTTTTTCTGGCTTATTTCACTTAACATAATGCCCTTCAGATACTAATTATATAATGAAATTGGCTTACCACACACACATACACACACTTATACCTAAGTATAAGATTTTCTATTTACACACACATACTTATGTATAAGATTTACTAATTTCATATATTTCCTTTTGTCTTGGCATGTAGATCTTGAGTGTTTAGCAGCTCAGTAATCTCACATTTATCCAAGAGTGTTAAGGAATGGAAATCTCTGCTTAAATTAGTAAAAAGTTAATATGCACATGTTCATGGATTAGCAATATTCAAAGATTTAGAAACCGCATCCCAACAGGCATATCATACTTTCAACTCCTGGCATGCTTTTGAATCATAATTATGAATAGAAGTTTTAATTATGCAGTGCTAGAGCTATACTGAACAAGAGATTAGTCTGAATGAATGATACCCTAGATTTTTAAAATCATTAACTCACTATTAGTCTTCACTATTGCTCTAAAAGTATATGTATTAAATAAAGACATCTGAATTTCCTGAATTCTGAATGAATATGAGCTACCAAATACAAACCACATAATATTACTAACATATTTGTGTATAGAGCTGTATTGTGAAATTTTAACATGTATTTCAAATAGTTTATAAGTTATTAGAGATTGTCATATGTAATTATCCATACATTTAGTAAAGCAAATATAAAATACTAAAAATATGTAATATTATTGAGAAATAGAAATGTATTCTATCATATTTTCTATTAGATTATAAATTTAACAGTACTAAAAATTATACATCTTAAAGAATTTGAGATTATTTTTATATGATGAAATAAATTTTAAATATATATTTACATGTTTTAAATATATATTTACATTTAAATGACTTAATGAATATTAAATCATTTTAATGATCACAGTATTTTCATATATCTAATAAAGATAGCATATTCAGTCATATCACATTAAAAAAAAGAAGCAGGGCCTCCCTGGTGGCGCAGTGGTTAAGAGTCCGCCTGCCGATGCAGGGGATACGGGTTCGTGCCCCGGTCTGGGAGGATCCTATATGCCGCGGAGCGGCTGGGCCCGTGAGCCATGGCCACTGGGCCTGCGCATCCGGAGCCTGTGCTCTGCAACGGGAGAGGCCACAACAGTGAGAGGCCCGCATACCACAAAAAGAAAAAAAAAAAAAAAAAAAAAAGAAGCAGTAAATACACATAGGCCTAAATTTTACAAAAGATTAAAGAGTATTAAAATTAAAAATCTCTTCAGAATATTTCATTAGTTCTAGACAGACTATAATAAATAAATCATGACTCTATGAGCAAAAAAATATAATTTAAGTAGTTAAAAGCAGAGATTTTATAGTATAGAATGAAAATAATAATTTTGTTAGTTGCTTCTTTATATTAGAGAGTTAACCAATGAACTCCTTTAAATAATGAATTTCCATAAGACAATTTAATATAATTTTAATTGCAAATGATAATGTACTGATCTTTTAGGAATATGGTTACTGAGGTATCCTAAAGACTTACTCTGTTCTCAAAGCATATTTTGGTTCATTTCAGCAACTGTGCTCTAATAGTCAATATTCTAAATAATTTAAGACAGTATTCATAAAATTACCCATGATGTTTGTGGTACATTTTAGTTTCAGACCATAAAAAGTCTTGCTTTAGTGAACAGAATGATTCTCTGACACTATATTGCATCAGTCATCAAAAATGTCAGGTTTTCTGATTTCCTTTTCTATGTATGTATATCATCTAATCTGTTCATCCAGTCAACCTAAATTTATAAAATGTAACATTTATAAAGCATTCTCCTTAGGAAAATAGTATGTAGACCCCAAAGGTGAATGAGGCCTGAACAACTTTTTTTAAAGGGCCCCAGTTTTTTTGTATCCAAAAATTCCATTCATATAAACTTACTAAATAGTCAAAATTAATCAATTTAATTTAGACCATTTAAAAAAAAAGTTTTACTTATTAAGACAAAGATGAAATCTCTTTTAAATCAATTCAATCTACTTAATTATTTCAAATCTGATCTTTTGAACTTGCCTTAACCTACTAATATATTTTCAACAAAATTTATAAATTTATTGTTATTGACTTGCCAAAGATAGCTTGGGCAAAATTTTTTGCCCAATGAATCCCACCTTCATTCACCTGAAATAATATGTATATAATTACATGTTCAAAAGTGCTAATACCAAATGGTTATAGGATTATTATATTCAATTTTCCAATTCAACAATGTGATCAAGTTGAGAGAACAAAGCCTATTCCAGAAATATCCCAAGTAAAAGTCTAAAATCTATTCAAAACTTTATACCACATAAGAGGATAGGGTTTTGTCAGTGTCTTTGTGTCTCAATAACAGATATTTCAAGCTGTCAGTTGCATGAAATGCCACATAATCAATAAATTAAGAATAGAGGCTAAATTATGCAAGAATAAAATATTTTCATAAACTTAAGGTATTTATGTTCATATTGTTAAAGTCAATGACGTGTCATTCTTTACTTTTAATTAGTTATAAGTTTAGTAGCATTTCCTAATCATCTGAAAGAGAAAAGTGGTTCCAGAATGCTTTCATTCCATTTGGCCTGTTTCTGAACAACACAGGGAACAAATGCAAATGTACTTGTTCCTTTGGACTCATTGTGTGCTTTTTCTTACCATATTGGTTGAGCATTTAGGACTGGTCCTATACTTTATTGTATTAACACTCAATAACTCTAAAAGCAGTGTTACAAAAGTTTTTTAAAAGCTTAATGCAAGTTTGTTAGGTTATCTGTCTAGTTAAATCAAAAATCTCCAAAATAGGGGTAGAAATTGATGTGTTTCAAAACATAATCAACATGATGAAATTCTTGTATTTTTCACACACCCAAGGAACTACTCCACATGAATTCAGTGATTCAAAAATCTGGCTATTGACAAACAGCTTGATAAAAATAAATGGTGCCAAAAGAAATCACAAAGTATGTGTCACTTCAGAAGAAAATAATTTTCATTAAAAAAAAAATATTATAGTAAGTTTTTGTATATTGATCATGATCACTCATTTGGTGAGGTTTTAATATGTATTTTGAAAGAAATGATAAGTAGAAAGAAATCATTACATATTTAAAATTATGGTTTTTGAATTGAATTAAAACCTAGAGATTTCTTAAGAATCTCAATGAAACTACCCTAAAATGATTACATTTAACATTCCAGAATCATTTTTAGGATGACAGATAACTAGCATGTTAAGGACTATATTGTATAACATATTCAAGGATTTATATAAATCATTCTCTGAGCTTGAATTCACCATGTGATCCTCTGGAATGGATCCTTTGGAATGGATTCCAAAATGGCACAGTGTCAGGAAAAAAACAACAAGTTTTCAATAGCACTTATATTATCCTCCATGATTCCCTGAAAAAATGCAAATTATACCTTTTCTGGGTTTGTTTTTGCTTGTTGTGGCTATTGTACATGCACATTAATAAAGGTCATGGTTAAAGTTATGTTCATTAAAAAGAAGGAGGTAATATAAAGAATGTAGATTTTGAAGTTAGAGAAATCTGAGATGAAATCTCTCTACCACTTCTAGCTCTGTGATCTTAAATACTTAATACCTGTGAGTCTCAGTTTACTCATCTTTGTAATTGGAATAATATATCATTTATCAACATATGTTTAAGAGATTACTATGTTCTTGCTAATATAGTTAATCCAGGGAATATATAAATGAACAACACAAAGACCCTAACTTATGGTGGTGCAGTCTATTAGACAGTCAACAAATAAAATAACATCAGAGTTGTACAGGCTGCAAAGAAAACAATACAAATCAAATATAGATGAGAAGAAGGGAAGAGTTTTCAAATATGGAGACAGAGAAGATCTCTTTGAGGAAATCTTTTGAACAGACACCTAAATGATAAGAGATCATATTTTGGACGAAAGGAACAACAAGTAGAAATACTTCAGATGCTATAAAAAGTTGACTTAAGAAACCAGCTTTAGTTCTAACAAAGCAAGTTAGGGGTGTGGTATGTGGAGGAATGACCACCAAAATAACTTTGTGCTGTTTTAAACACTAAGTTTGTGGCCATTTGTTACAGCAGTGTTAGGAAGCTAATTAGAGATAAATAGTAAAAAAAAAAAAATGAGTTCAGAGGGATAGGCAGGGCATGAATCAATCGAGGTACTATGGAAGGATAATAGTGAAAGCAAGATTGCTGGAAGCTTCTACCAATACTCTAAACATCAGTTGGTAGTGAACTGGTCTTGGGTAGTGGAGGTAATTGAAGTGCAGAAAAGGTTCATGTCTGGGCTACATTTTAAGAATGTGATGTTGACAGAACTAGTGTGGAGTGAAGAAGAAAGTTATCCAAAAACCTGGAGCAACTGGATGACTGTACACTATTTATGAGAGGAAGCTAAACCTACACAAAGATGGTAGGTAATGGTGGAAAGGGAAGCAAGAGTTCATATCTTGTTCATGTTCCATTTTAAGCAGTGGAGTTGTTTTAAATGTGAACTAATGTGTAACAAAGAGATTCACCTGAAGAAAATGACCAGGGACAATAAGAGTGAAAGTACCTTAGTCCTGCAACCAGCACAGGATAGTTACAGGACATCATAAAAGACAAAAGATAAGAAGCCCCTTCCCACTCCCAGGGATCCACATATGTTCTCAATATACAGCAAGGAAACAACAAAACTAACTATTATTCCTTTTTACTTTATGACTAATGTAAAAATAGTTCTCATCTCTTCTCTCCAGTTTCTTTATAGATAAAATGGCAGATATATCCACCTAGAAATTAAATTCAAGACATCTGAACTAACATCTGAGGAAAATACTGGCAGACAGAATAAAAGAAAAAAACATAGAATACTAAGTTTAAAACATGAAAGTACTAATAATTAATTTATAGGGCTGATGTAAGGATAAATGAAAACATAAGTGAAAATCGGTAACCTCATAGAATAAAGAGGTAAATTAAGGCAGAGTTTGGGACTTCAAACTACTACTTGATAGTCAATTTTATCCTGAAGGCAAAATAATTCCTGAATTCCTCTGATGTAACCATTTCAGAAGAGAAATATAAATACAGCACAACCAAAAGGAATCTCCTAACAATATTAATTATTACTGAAAACAGAACCAAATAGTAAGTTTTACCCCAGTTATTAAAATTACATACTCTCCCTACCAATATGTATATCTCTGTTAATTATGTTATTTAATTCACTTTTTAAGATAAAACTATGGGCATTGGGCTTCCCCAGTGGCACAGTGGTTGAGAGTCTGCCTGCCAATGCAGAGGACGTGGGTTCATGCCCTGGTCTGGGAAGATCCCACATGCCATGGAGTGACTAGACCTGTGAGCAATGGCTGCTGAGCCTGTGCATCCAGAGCCTGTGTTCCACAACAGGAGAGGCCACAACAGTGAGACACCTGCATAACACACACACACAAAAAAAAAAACCACTATGGGTATCTATAAACAATAGTATACTTCATCAATCTTCTAAGAAAATCACTGTTTTTTAAAAGTTTATCAGATAGTACACAATGTTTTACAACAGTAGGAAAAAGCTAAGATAATTTAAATGTCTATAAATCACTGACTGGTCTTAATAAATAATAATATAGCATGTTAAGAAAAAGTGACAGTACAGGGAATCAGGGAGAAGATATAGAATAACAAAAACATTTTAAAAAGAAATTTGAATAACTTATTAAATGTATCCTGGAGATCCACAGTGATTGCTTCTTATATTTCATTGTAAGCCACACATAGAAATATTAGTAATAACTTGGGGACAACAAAACATGTTATTTTATCATCTACATAAGTCAAACTTAAAAGTATATACCCTACAACACCCATATTTGATAAGGATGTTTGTCTGTATTAGATGTTATAAACAACCAAATAAAAAATTAATAATGGCATTTTAAAAAATGAAAGACAATTAAATAAAAGCCACACTCAAAAGGTTATATAATGTAAGATTCTATTTATATGACATTCTGGAAAAAGCAAATATACAGGATAGAAAACTTTAGAGGTTACTATGAGCTAGGATTGGGGGGAAGGGTTGACAATAAAGTTGCAGGAGAGAATTATTAAGGATTATGGAAATTTTTCATATCTTGATTGTGATGCTGGTTACATGACTCTATCCATTTGTAAACACACATCAAATATACACTGAAGAGGGTGAATTCTACTGTTGGAAATTATAGCTCCTCAGTTAACCTGACTGTAAAAAAGGGATACCCCTTTTGGAATGTTGAAAAATTATAGTCTTTGTTATGGATTTCTGGGTTCTATGAGTTATTTCAAAACCACAATTTACAATTGATTTTTAACTTATCAAATCTTTATTCAGAAATCTAAAGTTTATATTAAAAAATAACTCATTTACATTCAACCCTAAGGCTAAAACAAATAAAAATTATATAGAAGAAGGAGAAATTCTTCCAACTTTTTATTACCTTTGGTTTGAGTTTGTTGAGAGGAAAAACAAAACAAAACAACAACAAATTGGCTAAGCTAAGTTTTAAATATTTTAAAACATCAATAAAACCTTAATGTAAGTAAAGCCAGAGCACATCCTTGAAATGAGAGCAAAATATTCAAGACAAACTTTGTTTCTCAATGACTAGCACCACACACTTAAGATATAATTTAAAATAAGAGAGAACAAACAGATGGAGAGATATACAATATTTTTGGATTGGAAGAATCAACATTGTGTAAATGACTATACAACCCAAAGCAATCTACAGATTCAATGCAATTTCTATCAAATTACCAATGGCATTTCTCACAGAACTAGAACAAAAAAATTCACAATTTGTAAGGAAACACAAAAGACACCGAATAGCTAAAGCAAACTTGAGAAAGAAAAATGAAGCTGGAGGAATCAGGCTCCCTGACTTCAGACTATATTACAAAGGTACAGTAATCAAGATAGTATGGTACTGGCACAAAGACAGAAATATAGATCAAGGGAACAGATAAAAAGGCTGGAGATAAACTCACACACATATGGTCACCTTATCTTTGATAAAGGAGGCAAAAATATACAATGGAGAAAAGACAGTCTCTTTAACAAGTGGTACTGGGAACACTGGACAGCTACATGTAAAAGAATGAAATTAGAACACTTACACAAAAATGAATTCAAAATGGATTAAAGACCTAAATGTAAGATGAGACACTATAAAACTCTTAGAGGAAAACACAGGAAGAACACCCTTTGACATAAATCACAGCAATATCCTTTTTGACCCACCTCCTAGAGAAATGGAAATAAAAGCAAAAGTAAATAACTGGGACCTAATGAAACTTAAAAGCTTTTACACAGCAAAGGAAACCATAAACAAGACAAAAAAGACAATCCTCAGAATGGGAGAAAATATTTGCAAATGAAGCAACTGACAAAGATTAATCTCCAAAATATACAATCAGCTCATGCAGCTCAAAAGAAAACAAACAACCCAATCCAAAAATGAGTGGAAGACCTAAATAGACATTTCTCCAAAGAAGATATACAGATTGCCAACAAACACATGAAAGGATGCTCAACATCACTAATCATTAGAGAAATGCAAATCAAAAGTACAATGAGGTATCACCTCACACCTGTCAGAATGGCGATCATCAAAATATCTAAAAACAATAAATGCTGGAGATTGTGTGGAGAAAAGGGAGCCTTCTTGCACTGTTGATGGGAATGAAAGTTGATATAGCCACTATGGAGAACAGTATGGAAGTTCCTTAAAAAACTAAAAATAGAGCTACCATATGACCCAGTAATCCCACTGGTGAACACAAACCCTGCAAAAACCATAATTCAAAAAGAGTCATGTACCACAGTGTTCATTGCAGCACTATTTGCAATAGCCAGGACATGGAAGCAAACTAAGTGTCCACTGACACATAAATGGATAAAGAAGATGTGGCACATGTATACAATGGATTATTACTCAGCCATAAAAGAAACATAATTGAGTTATTTATAGTGAGGTGAATCGACCTACAGTCTGTCGTACGAGTGAAGTAAGTCAGGAAGAGAAAAACAAATACCTTATGTTAACACATATATATGGAATCTAAAAAAAAAAAAAATGGTTCTGATGAACCTAGGGGCAGGACAGGAATAAAAGATGCAGACATAGAGAATTGACTTAAGGACACAGGGAAGGGGAAAGGTAAGCTGGGACAAAGTGAGAGAGTAGCATTAACATATATACACTACCAAATGTAAAATGGATAGCTAGTGGGAAGCAGCTGCATAGCACAGGGAGATCAGCTCAGTGCTTTGTGACCATCTAGAGGGGTGGGATAGGAAGGGTGGGAGGGAGATGCAAGAGAGAGGGGATATGGGGATATATGTATACATATAGCTGATTCCCTTTGTTATACAGCAGAATCTAACACAACATTGTTAAGCAATTATACTCCAATAAAGTTGTTAAAAAATAAAAGAGAGAGAGATAAGACTACAGATGTGAAGGGAAATGAACACTGGTTGGTCAAACAAGAGACTTTATGTTTGCCCAAATTTTGACTTGACTTTTTAAAAGGCTAGGGGTTACTTTATTTGAGGAAATTTTCCTGCTTCATTTGTGTCATTAATTCATTATTAATTCATTACTGACTTCTCCAAAAACAAGCAGGTTATACTAATTGTATTTCCATGAACATCATCTCAGGATCCTTAAAATTAAGTGATAAATATATTCCAATTAAGTATAGTAAGACCTAAATACAAAATATTAATACATGTATTAATATATCAATAAATATATATCATATATATAATCTAAGATATTGTTTATAATCATATTATGAAAAATATCAATAGATAATAATGAGTTATGAGTCACTGAATATTTAGACCAAGGCCAATGTCAATGCAGTAAAATTATTAGATCACTTGTATGAACTTTAAAATGAAAGAATTTTAGAGATTTTAATTTACCCATGGCCAATAAATGTGTAAACTGACCCAGGATATCTTAAATAAAGAGTTGATTATTTTTCACAATTGCATAAATAATTTTTAAACTTTTTTTCTAGGAAGAGAAGGGGAAATGAATGATTGCATATACAATTAGCATATACATACATTATGTGATTAGATGATTAGCATATACATACATTAGAGCTAGATAATATTTTTTATTAAATTTCAAGTTTCTCAATTGTGCCTTTCAGAAACATAGTGCCTGGAGCACAAGTAGCAAAGTAAAAACATTAATAGAAAACACATAAAACAGAAACAGCCACAGCTACTAAAATGTACTGTCCCTTACGGTAGGTCAATACACAAAGATATGAGTTTATATCAGGGCTTGTTACAAACACACTCTACTAAGCTAAAGAGGAATAAATGTTATAGTGGGTCCAGCTCTCTACAGATGGGTGCACTTTACAAATGAGAGTATTCACTCTTGACCAATAGTGTCTCTTTTGTCATACAATTTTTGGTGCATACCAGGTTGTTGACCCAAAATGTGTATTATTATTTGTATTGACTGTGGTGCAGCATATTGCATTTTAAAAATACACCTACCAACTCTTTTTGTTTCAAGCTGAAAGGCTTTTTTAAATTGACAGTATAAAGCATGAGGTGTGGCTTCAGGACACCAATCCTTCCTAGAAATGAAGCTGAACTAAGCAGGCATTGTTTTCTTTGTCTTTTATATTCCTTGTTGTTACAAGGGGATTCCAAAATGATGCCAGCTATGACAAGCATACTAATTCTTGTGCACTTCTGGTGTTTGTTACCTGACCTGACAAAATGATCTCTGATACAGGGAGGTAGAACTGATATGGGGGCAGAAATAAAACCTAGATATCACATTGGCGTCATATCAAAGCTGAGGAGGTTTAACAGCAGAAGAGCCTAATTTTCAGTTAACCTCTATTTGATTATCACAAATAGGATTTCATCTGAAGCAACAAATTAAATCTGAGACTGAGAAATGGGCATGTATATTAAGATGTGTCCAGATTAATTGTTGTCTTGATGAGTGTCTGGCTTTCAGCCTCAGATGTGTGCAAGTCACTATATTTGTACTGAGGTTACAATTGGTGGGGGAAATTTAATCATGGATATTACCCTCACATAAGAACATGACTCTCAGCATCTGGGACAACACTGCTAATAGAGTTAGACTCCTGGTAATTGAATAATAATATAAAAACTTCAGTGGATAAAACAAAAGCTTAAAAAAGTCCACATAATTCCTTGTGTGTCTCCTATTTTAGGGTACAAAATTAGGGGAACATATTTCAAATGCATCCATTTTGTTTACACACAATTGCTTAAGTGTGTTATTGGATTCAGGCCAAAGTGCAAGAGGCCATTACAATTTTCAGAGAGCTGAAGTATGACAGTAAGTGATCAACAATCTCCAAAAGAAAATTATCTTTAACATAAAAACAGTATACAGAGATACAAGATGAAAAGGCAGAGGGTTATGTACCAGATGAAGGAACAAGATAAAACCCCAGAAAAACAACTAAATGAAGTGGAGACAGGTAACCTTCCAGAAAAAGAATTCAGAATAATGATAGTGAAGATGATCTAAGACCTCAGAAAAAGAATGGAGGCAAAGATTGAGAAGATGCAAGAGTAACAAAGACTTAGAAGAATTAAAGAACAAACAAAGAGAGATGAACAATACAATAACTGAAACAAAAACTACACTAGAAGTAATCAATAGCAGAATAATGGAGGCAGAATAATGGATAAGCGACCTGGAAGACAGAATGGTGGAATTCACTGCTGCAGAAGAGAATAAAGAAAAAAGAATGAAAAGAAATGAAGACAGCCTAAGAGACCTCTGGGACAACATTAAATGCAACAACATTCACATTATAGGGGTCCAAGAAGGAAAAGAGAGAGAAAGGACCAGATAAAATATGTGAAGAGATTATAATAAAAAAATTCCCTAATATAGGAAAAGAAATAGCCACCCAAGTCCAGGAAGTGCAGAGAGTCCCATACAGGGTAAAACCAAGGAGAAACACGCCGAGATGCATAGTAATCAAACTGGCAAAAATTAAAGACAAAGAAAAATTATTGAAAGCAGCAAGGGAAAAATGCCAAATAATATACAAGGGAACTCTCATAAGGTTAACAGCTGATTTCTCAGCAGAAACTCTACAAGCCAGCAGGGAGTGGCATGATATACTTAAAGTGATGAAAGTGAAGAAGCTACAACCAAGATTACTCTACCCAGCAAGGATCTCATTCATATTCGATGGAGAAATCAAAAGCTTTACAGACAAGCAAAAGCTAAGAGAATTCAACACCACCAACCCAGCTATACAACAAATGTTAAAGGAACTTCTCTAGTGGGAAACACAAGAGAAGAAAAGGACCTACAAAAACAAACCCAAAATAATTAAGAAAATGGGAAGAGGAACATACATATCGATAATTACCTTAAACATGAATGGATTAAATGCTCTAACCAAAAGACACAGGTTCGCTGAATGGATACAAAAACAAGACCCATATATATGCTGTCTACAAGAGACCCACTTCAGACCTAGGGATACAAACAGATGGAAAGTGAGGGGATGGAAAAGGATATTCCATGCAAATGGAAACCAAAAGAAAGCTGGAATAGCAATACTCTTATGAGGTAAAATAGACTTTAAAATAAAGAATGTTACAAGAGACAAGGAAGAACGCTATATAGTGATCAAGGGATCAATGCAAGAAGATATAACAATTATAAATATATATGCACCCAACATAGGAACACCTTGATACATAAGGCAACTGCTAACAGCTATAAAACAGGAAATTGACAGTAACATAATAATAGTGGGGGACTTTAACACCTCATTTATACCAATGGACAGATGATCCAAAATGAAAATAAATAAAGAAACAGAAGCTTTAAATGACACAACAGACCAGATAGATTTAATTGATATTTATAGGACATTCCATCCAGAAACAGCAGATCACACTTTCTTCTCAAGTGTGCATGTAACATTCTCCAGATTAGATCACATCTTGGGTCACAAATCAAGCCTCAGTAAATTTAAGAAAATTGAAATCATATCAAGCAGCTTTTCTTTTCTTTTCTTTTCTTTTTCGGAATGTGGGCCTCTCACTGCTGTGGCCTCTCCCATTGCAGAGCACAGGCTCCGGACACACAGACTAAGTTGCCATGGCTCATGGGCCCAGCCGCTCCGCGGCATGTGGGATCTTTCCAGACCGGGACACAAACCCACATCCCCTGCATCGGCAGGCGGACTCTCAACCACTATGCCACCAGAGAAGCCCATCAAGCAACTTTTCAGACCATAATGCTATGAGATTAGAAATGAATTACAGGGAAAAAACACAAACACATGGAGGCTAAACAATACGTTACTAAATAACAAAGAGATCACTGAAGAAATCAAAGACAAAATCAAAAACTACCTAGAGAAAAATGACAATGAAAACATGATGATCCAAAACCTATGGGATGCAACAAAAGCAGTTCTAAAAGGAAAGTGTATACCTATACAAGCCTATCTCAAAAAACAAGAAAAATCTCAAAGAAACAACCTTACACCTGAAGGAACTAGAGAAAGAAAAACAAACAAACCCCAAAGTTAGCAGATGGAAAGAAATCATAATGATCATAGCAGAAATAAATGAAATAGAAACAAAGAAAACAATAACAAAGATCAATAAAACTAAAAGCTGGTTCTTTGAGAAGATAAACAACATTGATAAACCATTAGCCAGACTCATCAATTAAAAGAGAGAGAGGTCTCAAATCAATAAAATTAGAAATGAAAAAGGAGAAGTTACAACAGACACCGCAGAAATACAAAGTATCCTAAGAGACTACTACAAGCAACTATATGCCAATAAAATGGACAACCTGGAAGAAATGGACAAATTCTTAGAACGGTATAACCTTCCAAGACTGAACCAGGAAGAAATAGAAAATATGAACAGACCAATCACAAGTAAAGAAATTGAAACTGATTAAAAATCTTCCAACAAACAAAAGTCCAGGACCAGATGGCCTCACAGGTGAATTCTAGCAAACATTTAGAGGAGAGCTAACACCCATTCTTCTTAAACTCTTCCAAAAAATTGCAGAGGAAGGAACACTCCCAAAATCATTCTATGAGGCCACCATCACCCTGATACCAAAACCAGACAAAAATACTACAAAAAAAGAAAATTACAGACCAATATCACTGATTAATATAGATGCAAAAATGCTCAACAGAATACTAGCAAACAAAATCCAACAACACATTAAAAGGATCATACAACATGATCAAGTGGGATTTATCCCAGGGATGCAAGGATTCCTCAGTATATGCAAATCAATCAATGTGATGTGCCATATTAACAAATTGAAGAGTAAAAAACGTATGATCATCTCAATAGATGCAGAAAAAGCTTTTGACAAAATTCAAAACCCATTTATGATAAAAACTCTCCAGAAAGTGGGCCTACCTCAACATAATAAAGTCCATATATGACAAACCCACAGCAAACATCATTCTTAATGGTGAAAAACTGAAAGCATTTCCTCTAAGATCAGGAACAAGACAAGGATGTCCACTCTCACCACTATTATTCAACACAGTTTTGGAAGTCCTAACCACGGCAATCAGAGAAGAAAAAGAAATAAAAGGAATCCAAATTGGAAAAGAAGTAATACTGTCACTGTTTCAGATGACATGATACTATACATATAGAACCCTAAAGTTGCCACCAGAAAACTACTAGAGCTAATCAATGAATTTGGTAAATTTGTGGGATACAAAATTAATGCAGAGAAATCTCTTGCATTCCTATACACTAATGATGAAAAATCTCAAAGAGAAATTAAGGAAAGACTCCCATTTACCATTGCAACAAAAATAATAAAATACCTAGGAATAAACCTACCTAGGGAGACAAAATACCTGTATGCAGGAAACTATAAGACACTGATGAAAGAAATTAAAGATGATACAAACAGATGGAGAGATAAACCATGTTGTTGGATTGGAAGAATCAATATTGTGAAAATGACTCTACTACCCAAAACAATCTACAGATTCAATGCAATCCCTATCAAATTACCAACAGCATTTTTTATGGAACTAGAAGAAAAAATCTTAAAATTTCTATGGAGACACAAAAGACTCTGAATAACCAAAGCAGTCTTGAGGGAAAAAGTTGGAGCCGGAGGAATCAGACTCCCTGACTTCAGATTATACTACAAAGCTACAGGTATCAAGACAATATGGTACTGGCACAAAAACAGAAACATAGATCAATGGATAAAGATAGAAAGCCCAGAGGTAAACCCACACACCTACGGTCAACTAATCTATGACAAAGGAGGCAAGGATATACAATGGAGAAAAGACATTCTCTTCAATAAGTGGTGCTGGGAAAACTGGACAGCTGCATGTAAAAGAATGAAATTAGAACACTCACTAAAACTATATACAAAAATAAACTCAAAATGGATTAGAGACCTAAATGTAAGACCGGACACTATAAAACTCTTAGAAGAAAACATTGGAAGAACACTCTTTGACATAAATCACAGCAAGATCTTTTTTGATCCACCTCTTAGAGTAATGGAAATAAAAACAAAAATAAACAAATGGGACCTAATGAAACTTCAAATCTTTTGCACAGCAAAGGAAACCATAAAGAAGATGAAAAGACAACCCTCAGAATGGGATAAAATATTTGAAAAAAGAATCAACAGACAAAGGTTTAATCTCCAAAATATATAAACAGCACATGCGGCTCAATATTAAAAAAAAAAAAATCCAAAAATGGGCAGAAGACCTAAATAGCCATTTCTCCAGAGAAGACATATAGATGGCCAAGAAGCATATGAAAAGCTGCTTAACATCACTAATTATTAGAGACATGCAAATCCAAACTACAATGAGGTATCACCTCACACCAGTTAGAATAGGCATCACCAGAAAATCTACAAACAACAAATGCTGGAGAGGGTGTGGAGAAAACGTAACCCTCTTGCACTGTTGGTGGGAATGTAAATTGATACAGCCACTATAGAGAACAGTATGGAGGTTCCTTTAAATCTAAAAATAGGGTTTCCCTCTTGGCACAGTTGTTGAGAGTCCGCCTGCTGATGCAGGGGACATGGTTTCGTGCCCCAGTCTGGGAATATCCCATGTGCCGTGGAGCAGCTAGGCCCATGATCCATGGCTATTGAGCCTGTGTGTCCAGAGTCTGTGCTCTGCAACGGGAGAGGCCACAAGAGCGAGGGGCCCACGTACCGCAAAAAAAAAAAAATCCCACTACTGGGTATATACCTAGAGAAAACCATAATTCAAAATGACACATGCACCCCAATGTTCATTGCAGCACTGTTTACAATAGCCATATCATGGAAGCAACCTAAATGCCTGTTGACAGACAAATGGAAAAAGAAGATGTGGTACAGGGCCTCCCTGGTGGCGCAAGTGGTTGGGAGTCCGCCTGCCGATGCAGGGGATGCGGGTTCGTGCCCCGGTCTGGGAGGATCCCATATGCTGCGGAGTGGCTGGGCCCGTGAGCCATGGCCGCTGAGCCTGCGCGTCCGGAGCCTGCGCGTCCGGAGCCTGTGCTCCGCAACGGGGGAGGCCACAGCAGTGAGAGGCCTGCATACCGCAAAAAAAAAAAAAAAAAAGAAGATGTGGTACATATATACAATGGAATATTACTCAGCCATAAAAAGGAACGAAATTGGGTCATTTGTTGAGATGTGGATGTGTTTAGAGACTGTCGTACAAAATGGAGTAAGTCAGAAAGAGAAAAACAAATATCGTATATTAATGCATGTGTGTGGAACCTAGAAAAATGGTACAGATGAACTGGTTTGCAGGGTAGAAATTGAGACAAAGATGTAGAGAACAAACGTATGGACACCAAGGGGGGAAAGCGGTGGGGGGGTGGTGGTGGTGGTGTTATGAATTGGGCGATTGGGATTGACATGTATACACTGATGTTTATAAAATTGTTGACTAATAAGAATCTGCTGTATAAAATAAATAAATTAAATTAAATTTAATTTAAATTAAATTTTAAAAAAAGCAAACTTGCCCCATCTTACACAGCCTGCAAGTGTCAGAGCCAGTTTAACCTGGTGCCTCAGCCAGAGTTAATTCTATAAAAAACAACAACAACAACAACAACAAAACAGTATACAGAGTATATGAGCACAGCTGTTAAGAACACATTCCAACCCAAGATATCAAAACATTTTCTTTAAAGATTATAAATAAAAATTGTATTGTCTGATTGTATTTAACAGAACTAGAACTTGTAATAAACTTATGATGTACAAAATTCTATATAGAGCTGAGTTTAGTTAATTTAAAGGTAATTGATAACTGAAACCAAATTAGAATGTCCCTGGATTCAATGAAGTATCTAAACCATCTTGCAGAAATTTCAACACTGTAATTTACTATAATACCATATTTTTATAAGCTTTAATTTTAAACTATAATTATTAATATTTTATAGATATTTACTCAAAACCAAATCTATAGAAAATCTGGATATTTTACAGAAATATTTTTCACATATATTTATATGTGTGTATATTGAGAATGAACATACACGAATGAGTGTATATAGATATGAGTAATAGCTATCCATTTCTCAATCTCTCCCTATTTTTCTATATATAGTATGATCCCAGTTGGTCAAATTTAGGTTATAATGCCTAACTGTCTTTTCCTAATATCCAATCAAGTCAGATAAAAAAAATGCATATGTTTCCCTCGTTGAAGTCATACAAAATAGTTGTTAATATCAGCTCAGAGACATTCAATCATTAGCTCAAGTCACATGATTCCTCAGTTTCCTTGGTCTTGGCCCCTTTCCCAGTGTCTTTAAGCCACTGGGATGATATATCTGTGCTACACAAATCAAGCAGAGCACTGAATTTATTTTTAAGGCCACCAGCACCCTTCCTCTGCTCCCTATACTTGTTGATGGACCCAACATGCTCCAAGTTACTCTGGCTCAGAATCTTAATGCCCTGCCCCCTTTACACCATAAAAGATTCAGTTAACAAGTCTGGTGTTTTTTTTTAACACTTTATTGGAGTATAATTGCTTTACAGTGGTGTGTTAGTTTCTGCTTTATAAAAAAGTGAATCAGCTATACATATACATATATCCCCATATCTCCTCCCTCTAACAAGTCTTTTTGTATCTCAAAGTGTTCCTTTCTTTTCATTCTCATTGCCTTTATTTTTTTATTTTATTTATTTAATATTTTATTACATGTTTATTGGAGTATACTTGCTTCACAATACTGTGTTAGTTTCTGTTATACAACAAAGTGAATCAGCCATATGCATATATATATCCCCATATCCCCTCCCTCTTGAGCCTCCCTCCCACCCTCTCTATCCGACGTCTCTAGGTCTGTAGTCTCCCAGCCAATCAATCTTTCCCTTTCCCAACAATTGTATATCTTAACACCAGGTAAATGTACCCAAAAGAAAACTGTGATGCTCTCACTGCACTCTACCATCTTTACTGATTTCTCACAGTAGCATTTAGGGAATATGCCCCACCTTATTTCTTTTTTCCTTCTTTCTAACAAAACTGGACTGCAACTTTCCCCTGGAGCCCAGGTCTTGTTTTGTCGATACTAATCCTTTTGTCTTTTCTCCTTCTTTTACTTATATTTCCATAGGTATAAAATTCAGCTTGTTGGTATCATCTGAAATACCAACTCCTACATAAAAGGTCTTGGCCTCTTTACACTCAAGGTGGGGGATCAAAAATCTCCTCTTCCTCATTTGCTCTATTCCTCCTTGTGGCCAGCACCAAGTTGTATTTTTTCTTCACCTACCGTGTATCGGTCCTTCCAATTTAGAGAGTTCAACCTAAATACTAGGTTGGGGGTAGGCACTGTTTCTTATCTTTGTATTTCTCAAAATTCTTAAAAGATTATTTTAACTAAGGTACATGATTGATTGTTTTTCATAGGTGAATGATTGAATAGCTGATGATTATTACATTTTCCCCTATTTTACCTATAGTTTTGAATTTAAGTTAGCAATTTCTTATAGAAAGGAAGTCACAATTTTGTGAGTGAAGTGATATCTAATAATGTTTGCAGAGTTGGCCTTTATAAGCATACCACTATTGGCTTTCAAATTAAAACTACACAGAGAGGAAAGCTTTTTAATAAATTTGAAATTTGAATAAGTTCTTCTTTGGCTTCTATAAGAAAATGTGAATAGATTGATAGAAATGACTTGATTTCACTTTGTTCACATTACTTGTTTCACTTTGTGCTGTTTGCATAGCTGGAAATTAGCAGATAGATACTTAAGTTCAATAAAACTGTTACCAAAATATCTGTTCTTATGAAAGAAAAATTGGTAGATTGAAAAAACTCAACTCATAAATTCATTCCTTTGCAGTCATACTGAATTCCTTATATAAACATGATCTTTATGCTCTTGTGTCCCCTCAACGTGTTTTCCAATTCATGTCCTGAATATAACTTCCATATGCCTACTGATCTTTCCAAGTGTTTACATACTTTTAGATGCATACATATTATAAAACCCCTGAACCCCAATAGATGTTTCTAAATGTTGTAGAAGACCAGAAGAGCACTAGAACCCTCTCAAACTCTGTAGGTGTTTGCTTTACAGGAAATACAAAAAGTCATTATGTAGTGCTGCTCATATATGCTGCTGTAAGATGCCAAACTCATAGCACATTGGAGAATCTAAGAGTTAACCTTTCTGGTGGTCTTTTGGCTAGAGCACTGTTAGGAAAGAAATATAACAAAGAGGTAGACAAAAATGCATAACCCTTATTTAAATGCCACTAATATTTAAATATACCAGTAAGTGAAGCTTCCTACTGTCATACTTAACACTCCAGCAAGAGGCTAATGAAATGTGGAGTGCTTTCTGCATCTCTTACTAATCTGGGTGCTGTGTTTAATAGAATGTCCTCTTTGAAGTTATAGAACAACCCTCTTTAAGTTGAAGTCAGAAAATATCTGTTTAGCTATCTTACTTTAAACTGAAAAACAATAACTTAAATAATTGTGTGTAGAATGGCAGCTCCACAATTATTGCAGAAGTGTTTTGACATGTGCGGTGTTAATTGGGCTCTGGTTCTGTCTTGAAACTCAAGTCCAGGGGCTAAGCATTGTGAGTCCTGAGGACTGACTACCAAAGCAACACAGTTGCTAAAGACAGTTGCCTGCTAGGCCTGGTTCCAATGGGAAACAATTTCCTCTGGCAGCTTTTGAAGTTTGTTTTTATAGGAAATTGCCTCTTGGAGCATATAAAGCTAATTCATGGCAGTTCCCAGAGCTTCCCTGCACACCCAGCTGGTGCTCCCCTGTGGACACAGCATCTTGTTGACATAATCAGGCTCCGCTCTTGGCAAAGCTCCAGCTGTTTGTGTGGAGCCAGTCAGATTAGGTTGAAAGCCTCTAAATCTTCCAGAGTGTCCCCAGGAAGGGAATATAAAATGGTTGTGGTGATGTGGCAAGACCCAGGGAACATAACAAAGTCATGACATTTGTATCTGGAGTTGTCATTATGATTCAATAACACAGAATTTGCTAGTGAATTCAACAGAGGTCATGACACGAAAGTGATGGATTATCCGTAGTTCTCTTCTTCCCACTGAATCTGTGTAATATGCTGGGTTAACTTTTCTTCGGGGGTTTGTTATGGTGCTACAAAGCCTGTTCTCTTCCTAATCCCCAGGCCATCACAACAAACATTTTTTATGTTAGAATGCATATAAACATTTGCATAATGAATTTTAAATAAATGAACTTTATTTCTTCTGCACAGGAAATAGTAGAAGAGAGTCATATATTATAAATTTGAAAGGGAGGATTGTTCTTAATTTGATTATTCTCCTCTCCCCAATTCATTTAACACATACTTATTAAAGAAGATTTTTAAGGACCAAAAAATGTTATTTACTCACATTATAAAAAGCAAGGAGAAAAAAAGGCTTGGATATGACCCCAGACATCTAATTTGAGATAAAAATTGAAAATCAAAAGCAATATCAATTTGAAATATAAAAGAACCAAGATTTCTTTTTCTAGGTGTGAGAAATGCTAAAGTTTGAGCATAACAGTAATGTTAAATGAGTTGAAATATCAGAAACAAAGAAAACAGCAGCTGTGTACAGAATAGATGGGAATAGAAAAGAGAGAACATTTAATCACATGGGGAAACAGAGTTGAAAGAAACTGTGTATTTTTCTGAATTTGATATTGTCCATGGCAGTGAACGCTGAAGTTCAAAATGCATAGCCATATCTCCTACACCCTCTGTCCCTCTTTCTTGCCTCTGCATTTCTTAGGAATAAAAGAGAATGAAAATCTGTTAAGATATCTTCTCCACAATAGTGTAGTTAAATTTGAGGACTGGAGTATCAATACATTTTGTTATGAAAATTTTACAAATTGTCCTTTTTTCTCTTATCGCATTCTTTTCATACTTATATATCATTATCATATGATTTTATTTTATTTTTTTTTATGTTACATGATATTACTTTTGTTTGGAAGGTCATCCAGGTACCTAGTCCTGTCTGCCTATCAAACTTCTTCTTAACCATCCTGGTAATTCCATCTATAATTTCCTCCCTTTATTATGACTTCACCTGAGCCCTACGCTTATAGGCAGAGATGTTAACTCCATCTCCTGTTTCACCTGCATGAACACTTATTTCACTAAATGGTAATTTTTGCTTGCATATCTGTCTTATCTAAGAAAAGCTGAGATGTATGGGATTGGGAACATCATTTTCCTCCCACTTTTGCTTCATTCATGTCAGTTTCTGGTTCTCTGTGGATTTTCAGTAAATGTTTCTGAATGAACCCATCAGTGTCTTGCCTTGTTTCTGGCTTTCTATTTGCTATGACTGGTAGGTAAAAGCACGAGTCTGGGTCATATTGTCCTGGTGTAAATTCTGGATCCTTGATGGACTAGCTGTGTAACCCTGGACAAGTTACTTTTCTGGGTCTCAATACTTCACTTATAAATATTCTACTTCATGTAGTTGGCCTGATGGGTAACTGTGTTACTGTATAAAAACCGCTTATAAAAGCATTTGGCACATAATAAAACCCAAGTCAGTGTCATCAATCAGCATCCTCCCCATCACCATCACCATCAGCAACATCAATGGCCTGGCCACCGGTGTGGAAACCATGTGAGAATCTCCTTGGCATTTGTATACACGGGTGGAATTGCTAGGTCAGGGGGTATACCAAAATTATGAAGGTCAGCTGCTTCAGCTAATGCTTTTGAAGTACTATTAAGTGCCATATTTTTTTCCTGCCTTAGTTCCAAAATTTCTCAAAAACGAGTGCTCTTTTGAGTATCCTTTAATTTTTTATTTAACAAATACTCACCCAGCACTTTACACATGCCAGGTCCTTTTCTAAATGCTTTATAAGTATTAACTCTCCTAACTCTCATGAACTAATGTACTATTAATGGCTTCACTTTACAGAAAAGGAAAGTAAGGGACAGAGAAGTTAACAGACCTGCTCTAAATGAGGCAAATTAAGTGGCTCCGAAGATCATGCTGAGAACCACTGCATACCTCTGACTCTTTCTGAGCTGGGCTCCCTTTACACAGCCTTCTATTTTTAAGCCTGTTCTGCCTCCCTTTCCTTTGGTTTTCTTCCTGATTCCCCTTCTGCTTCCTTTCTCTAAATCAAGCAGTGGAGAAGGGAAGGAAGAGAACAAAACTAGGTAGTAGACAGAAACCTTTCTCTTTTCCGTGCCTTGCTTCAAATTTTGCCCTGCTCCACAGCCTACTAAAAATATGTACAAAATATTGCATGTTTCAATTCTTTATGCTTAAATGACTTTCTCTATAAATAACAATCTTCCAATCCATCTTTGTATAACTATAAGGTTTGGTAATATTTTCATCAAATAAGCTTCAAGAAGATAAAAGCAATCCCCAGGCAATAGATATAGTTACACTACAAGACTGCCAAATACATACCCATGGGATTTAACACCAAGAGCTTCTTCCTCTCCCATTTTAATCAAAGAGTGCCAGAAAATGCAATAGCGATAGGGAGATAAAATTGAATACCAAGAAAAAATTAAGCATCAAAAATTAAAATTAAAGCATAAAAAATTAAAACTAAAATCAATCCACTATGCCAATTTTTCCAGTTTTGTACTCATTACCATTACTTCCAGATTTCTAAATATATATTTATGTTACAGAACATATCTTTCATTCCACATTATATTCTTTAATCTTTCACACTTCTGTAGATCTCAACAACTCACCAAAATCTAACCAGGAAGCCATTTCCATTTTCTCCTTTAAAGGCCATCTCTAGGAACACTTCAATCATCTGAATTACATAGTCTAGTAAAATCAACTCAGCAGTATCATGTAGTTCAAACTTTATGTTTATATAAGTATTTAATTTCATCTTCAAAAATATTCACATTTTAAAAAATGCTCATTGTTGATGTGTCAATGGTTTGGAAAAAATAATTCTGAATTTATCACAAATAAATTCCTTGGTACATGGTCACATATACTTTAAGAATAATATAAAATTAAGCCACGTTTTAACAGAGAGAACTTGCTCTGATATTAATAGCTAAAATGTATTTGATATATTATATAACCTGTTGTTCTACTTCATTAGAGTTGAACCAATATTAACACAATTTCTCATACTAGTATGACAAACTATAGTGAATAAAAACCCATGTAAATGTTTTCATGTTAATATTACTATTGAAATAAAATGTATGAGTTTATAGCCATGTCTTATTACAAACATAGCTAAATGTTAAGTGCCAAGTTTCTATTCCTATTTCACTTAAAAGGGAAACATGATGTACTAGAATTATTTAGAGCAACTCATTTTTCTGTTGTGTTTATAATGTATGATGCACTATCTCTAGTAACAGACATTTATTCAATCTGTGATCACTTTAAAAATAATGTCACTTATTTGAATAATTCAGAACAAAAAAAAGACACTACAAATAAATTTTGATCTGGTGCAAAGAAACTAACTTCTTCCTAATGATTACCCAACCTGTGATTTTGTAAACTCCAGAATACAGTTATGAGATTTTAATCAATTTCCTATGTAATACATTTTATATAAACATCTATTTCAAAAGAAGGATGGCATTAACATTTAAAATAATATTTTATCATTAATTTCTCAATATATTTATGTTAAGAAATGACCTCTTATTACAGATTCTGAAATATAATATTTAAACATATTTAAAATATTATGTAACTGGTTATTATGCAAATCGCTTTTTAATGTTAAGGTTTAATCTCACTTCTTTCCAGATTTCTGCTTGTAAATAATTATTTTACACTGCATCTAGATATATCAATAGAATTTCCAAGATATTAAGTTCTTAATTACTTTACCTTCAAAATCTGTTTTTTCTCCGGTATCTACCCTCCCCCCTCACTTTTTACCAGTATTAAAGCAGTTTCCAGTTAGTCAGGGGACAAATATCTGGTCCATTTTCCACGTTTCCTCTCCTTCACACTTCACAGAGTGTTGTGCCAATTACACCTATGAAATATATTCCTCTCTAGTGGGTACCTCTCAGATCCTCTGTTCAATTCTGCTATACTACATGGATATTTTGATAGACCTTAACTCATCTCCCTGCCTCTGCCTCTCTATCTTCAAATCCACCTGCTCTAATATCATCAACCACTTTTCAAAAATACCTTCCTCATACTATCGTCATTAAGTCTTCTGCCCCAGTTAACTAATTAGCCCTTGAGGTCTCTACTGGGTCTCAGAGCTCTGACTTGGATTCTAAGACCCTTGATTGTACCTTAGTACATCCTCAAATACTTGTCAATTGTTTTCCCCTCCCATCCTGGTCCTCACATTCTCAGAGATTGGCTCAAGTTCCCTTAAAAACTGAAAAGAATACTTAGAATATGAAGTATCCGTTAGGTTTACTGACTCACCACTACCCAATCATTTTACTTCCCTATTTTTCTTTCTGGATTTAATTTCATTAGGTACTTACCTAAAAAGTCTTGGTGCAATAGACATTGCAGTTAGACACCTCATTCTATCTGTAGTGAATGTTGCCATCCTGAAATGTGGTCAATTCCCCTAGAATCTCTCCTGTTCAGTCCAGGTCCTGTCTTTTTCTAGCCTAGTCAAGCCACTGAGGGCCCAACATATCCACACAAAAGCATCTCAAACTGCCTATAAAACATGCAGCTCCATCTTTTGAAATGATAATATACCCTATAATATGGAATCAATTACTCAAGTTTCTCTTATTATATTGGAAAGATAATATTTCTTTTGACGCAAAGGCTCTGACTCTTTATTAATTCTAATGATAATTACAGATGTAATTATCATTAGAATTAATGAATTTGGAGGTTCACTTAGCATTTATAAGTATTTTTTTTGAGAAATATAGTTAACCAATTCAAACATCTCTTGATGTATTCATAGGTATAGATTATTCATGTAAGGTTAATTATTGTATTTAAAACTGGTGACAAGACTTGACAAAAGTGTACAGAGAACGCTATTATATTTGTTAACTAATCTACATTATTCTGTGAAGCTCTTACTCAGATATAGAATCATGAAGGAAGACTAAAGAGTCAACATAGAGCCAATGAATATGATAATTTTATGTTGATTTGTGCAGCAAAAAAGCACTTGCAAGGAGGAGAAAACCACAAAATGTCGAGAGAATGGATTTGTGATATAGGAGTGAATCTGATTTCACTCTAGTAGGGCAGTTTTTCCATATGCCACTTTGAGTGTTTCTGTTGTACATCTGTTGCCTGACAACATAAAATGGTTGGGTTCACTATCAATTACAGGCTGGAACAAGTAAGATTTCAATTACAACAGGAGAGCAAAACAGTTGGGAAATCCCCAAGGGGGGCCACAGGAACCAAGGGGGGAAGCAGACATCACAATGGTACACTGCACACTACTAATTAGAGAGAAATGAAGTCAAGTTAAAAGAAAATATACCCCTAGATGCTCTATTTCATAGAGACCATTCGGGCACTGAAAACAGCACCTCAGTGGCTTGTCTCTGTCTGAATTCTCATGCAATTATTGCCGTGTGAGCAGCTTAAATAAAATCTCTAGCATGAAAATATCTTATGTTTTTAAGACAACTTATTTTAAAAAATTCAATGTGATTAAATCTAGGGATTTAGATCATACCCATTTATTTTTAAAAGACAGGGTATCTGTAAGAGGTAGCAAAGTAAAAGAAATGAAGAAAATTATGTAATGAGTTTTTCAAAAGCCTGCAGCTCCCTAAATAAGGAATGTATAAATATAGGCACATGTAAAAGTCTCCTTAACAAACATCTTAGTCTCTGAAAAAAAGCAGGGATCCTTCTACTATGTACACTGCATGACAATTATGTGATTTCCCCCCTATATGCCTGTTTCTCTTATGTTCAATTAAATTAACTAAAAGCAGTGTAAATTAAAACAGCATAACATACTATTGAAAATATTTTTTTTCTAACATACTTAGAATCTATCAATATACTTAAGAATTAGCCACAGGTTATAAAATATTAGAGCTCTGCAGATTAGCACATTTTCTTCATAGTTTTCATAATTGATGCATTTCATAACAGTAATGAAAGCAACATTAGTAACTTTAGAACCATACTATGTTTGAATTACCTGATCCATAACCCACTTCACTCACTTTCTTTGAGAATTCACAAATCTGGGTTTAAGAAAATAATAATTACAATTATTATTTTAACAAATATTAATGGAGACACTCCAAGATTTACCCTGTAGTTCACACAAACCTGCTATCATAGTTGAATATACTGAATATAGATTTGAAGTTTTATTTGGAATTCCCCCAAAATAAATCTCTTTATTTGCCTTATTTTTCTCAAGAGAAATTTACACAGGAAGAGATAAAATCATTGCATTAGTTCAAATAAAAGATGATTAGGGGCTCAATTAGGACACTGTGGAGAAAACAGTGACATTCTAATGGTACAAATTACAGTTACTAAACAGCAATGAAGATGAGGGTGAGGAGAAAGGGAACCTAGGATTAATGGGATTCTTAGCTCAGGACACAAAGGAGTAGAGAAGGCTGGAGGGAAATTAGATAGGAATATTACCATGCACACAATGTGATATTTTACTAACATCCAATGTAGCTTCATTTAACTTCATAGCTTAAAATTATGTTTTATCTTAATTTTTCCTCTTTGGTATGATAGTTTTTGAAAACCAGTAAATCCTCATATAGTTCCTGTTATGTCTGAGGGCAGTGTCTCTTATAAACTACTTTATCAATGACCTGGGTCTTATTTGAAGCATTATTCTGGAAAAAGAAAATATATTTCCACCAGAACTTCTCTCAATGTATACACAGTAAATTAAGTCTAATGTGATTCAAATCCCAGTTCTTTAAAACTACCTGCATTTCACAGGGAAGGACAATTCCAGACCCCTTCCACTCTCCCCATTCTTTTTTTTTCGGTAACGTTTTCAGCCTTTGGATGACACTTCCTAAAGGAACAGTATGGGTCCTGTGGAGGCTTTGACCTACTATAGCCCCTAGATTGTTATTGATACTTCCCTCAAATTATAGAAATAAGGAAACTTCATCTCTTTTCTAAATTGAGGACTGATAAAACTACTTCAAATTTTGAACATAAAACAACAAAACAGAATCAATTTTGTATATAGATGTGTTTTGGGAATGACCTTACACATTTATTAGTTTTAATGTTTGGAGAATAAGAATATAATGTTATCTCCCAATGTTTGGGTAGTGAGAATGGAATATTGTAAAATGGTTAAAGTATTCGATAAAGAGAAAAAGGTACAAATTTGATGGTGGTACAGTAGATAATTTTCTTTTAAGATCTGGTACTGTGGGATGTCTCCCTAACTCAGACACATTGGGAGAAATCAGTGAGTGCTTCAAAATTAAATTCAGAAACATGCCTGGCCTCTATGGAATATGTGAAAGAAGGACTCTGACAGGCAACAGCAAAATTGCAGCTGCTGAGATTGTGCGTAGCCAAGTGCCACTTCACTCTTTTTTTTATTTTTCTTTTTGAGATACACGGGCCTCTCACCGTTGTGGCCTCTCCCGTTGCGGAGCACAGGCTCCAGGCACGCAGGCTTAGCGGCCATGGCTCACGGGCCCAGCCGCTCCACGGCATGTGGGATCTTCCCGGACCGGGGCACGAACCCGTGTCCCCTGCACCAGAAATCAATTACCATCGGCAGTGAACTTCACGTAGACCCAGGTTTGAGATGCCAGCTACATGCAGGTCTGTGCCCTCAACAAAGATAATTCTGACTAAGCCTTCATTAAGGAGTGCTACTGCATTCACTGCTTCAAGATTTTAAGTGGTTGTGTTTTAAGTGTAGACGGAGACAGATGGAGAAACACGAATATTATAAACCAACTAACATCACCAACAAAAATATCTGCCTGATCTAGTTGAACTTCTTCTAGAAGACCAGGTCTATTAGAGGAACATACACATGTGTACATACACATGTTTGCACACACATGCACATACACATAACATTATTCTCTGATGAACACATTAGAGCCTAGACATATTGAAATCTCAGGAACTACACGTATTGGATACTTGTCATTGCTTTCAGATTGGAATCAATGTATATTTCTTTTGGTTAACAATGTCCCAGATTTGCTTTGGACACACTTCTTCCTCACTTTCAATCCCTGAGTCTGAGGCCAGAGGCAAGAACTATTCAAAACAGCATCCCTGTTTTCCGGCCACAGATACTTGTTCAGGAATAGGAATGTGACACAGTTTTCCCAGGTGAAATAGTGTGACTTCCAGGTCTAACATGGGAACTCCTGGACAAGACTGTGTGTCGAAATTGTAGGAGTTGGGCCTGCTGCTGGGGTCATAAAGAGGAAGGAGTCTGTCAGTGAAATAGCCCAGAGGAAAGGGATTATGAGATGGTAGCTGATGCTACTGCTTGGATTTTAAAAGAAGGTACAACCAAAGTATTGATAGAAGTCAATAAATGCCTTTTGTGGGGATATCTTGTATATATGTGCATTTGTGGCTTAAATCGCCAATGTTACTTCGGTGATCCCCAGTGCATGGCAGGACTAACAAACCTGACTAAAGTACACAGCAGTGGTCTACTTTCCAATACGTTTTTTTTTTATTTTTATATTTTTTTTTTGCTGTACGCGGGCCTCTCACTGCTGTGGCCTCTCCCGTTGCGGAGCACAGGCTCCGGACACACAGGCTCTGCGGCCATGGCTCGCGGGCCCAGCCGCTCCGCGGCACGTGGGATCCTCCGGGATAGGGGCACGAACCCGTGTCCCCTGCATCGGCAGGCGGACTCTCAACCACTGCGCCACCAGGGAAGCCCTCCAATACGTTTTTAAGAGCATATACTGAGGCAATTGACAAAGAGACTAATGGGGTGTGTGTGTGTGTGAAAATCTGTGATTCCTTCTCATAACTTTCAGTCTAGTTAATTTAGGAAAAAAAAACATGAATATCTGTACTATTATTTAATTCTGTATTTAATTACATTTTTCAAATTCTTCATTACCAACAGTATATACCTGTTTGGTTTCTAGTTTAAATCAGTTTTAAAGAAATAAGACTGAAGAAAATACTCCAAATACTCTATGGGATAAAAGTCTTTAAAACATAACATAACCTAAGTAATGTTAATCAACAGTATCCATCCTGAAGAAATTATTTGTGGAATAAAGGATTTCTAAAAATCTTATTTTATGTCAATGACTGTTGCTATTATTAGGGAATAGATATCTTGTCCTGTCACATACATCTGTGCACTTAAAAAATTTAGTCAAAAAAGAAAAAAAGAAAAGAGGAATACAAAGAGAATTTACAAAGCATTTCTCATATTTTTATAGATTCTTAGGTAGTTTGTTCAAATTTTTTTTCATTCTAGGACACTTATAAAATAAAAAGTTAACAGAAAGCCCCCAAACTATGAACATCCTTTTTGCCATGAACTGTGGAATAATTTCTGCAAATTAAATATTTTGTTTTGCAACTCAACATGTGCTTTAAATGTTTTAACAATTAAAAAAATAGTTATAACAGTGCATAAAAGGTCAGTTTGCACATGTCAGTACACTGTATCATATAAATACACACTCAGGGACCTTTCAAGACACAGATTAAGCTGCTAAATATGTATTTAGACACTTCTTAAAATGGAGATCAGTACAATGATAGCTGTTAATGCCATCCAAGTATTTAGAGAGTTTAAAACATGGATTATTGATGAGATGGACCATTATACATCATCTGGGGCCATTACAGTGGAGCATGTAAACACAGATATAGATAATGCAGGGGGAGGAACAAAAATCAGCTTGTATACAAGCAATGCATAAAAGCTTACTGGGAGCAGAATAAAGAGACTGCGTATATATTTAGAAAATGATTTGTAGAGAACTTGGGGGAACGTATCATTAAGCATGTAAATACCTTCTCAACAGAAAAACTTAATTTTTTGTCCTCTAAATATACAAGGTAATCTCAAAGGTGGATAACTGTTGGTTAACATATTTTGCTAAATAATTAAGCAGATTCCAATCTTGCAGAATAATAGAATATGTACATATATTTTTCACTAACATAATGAACCTGTTGCTTTTATTATCCACCTGAAGTGCTTGAAATAGAAAACAATCCTATCACTTAACATAATTTGGGTATTTCCTGTCACTTTATTTTTATAAAGATGATTCATATTGGTAGTCCAGTAAGAGTTGTTAAGTTCCTTTCTTTTCCATCTTCTTTTCTATTTTATTGATCTTTGCTTTTCTTCTCTTTCCTTTCTTTGCACAAGTCAAATTATTGGGCACTATACTCAGCTACAGTCCCTTTACATCAACTAAATTTCCATCTGTGAAAAATATAGAAATATTATTGAGAATGAAGAAACATTTTAAAGCACTGAATAAAATTACCAAAATATTTAAAGTATATTTTCCTTTTCCTTGACTTTGTGTGTAAATACTAAAATGATGAGATGCAATAAAAAAGAGTCTTTCTCTAAGAGTTCCTCCAGTCTCTCCTTCCTTCACACATGCACACACACATATGTGTGTGCATATTCCAGTGTTTCCTGATAAATAAGATAATTTCATAAGAGCAGATTGCAAAATTCCAATGAATCATTTCTCCCATTTCGTTCGAACAGATAAAAAAAATAAACATTAGAAACTACTTTCATAATAGTTTCTAATATGACACATTTTTTAAGTTTGATACATTAAAGACATTAAGTCATTCTCACCTTTAGAGAAGATTTGTTTTGATATTGTCTCCAAAACAAGATTTATATGAAGTTATTTTTGTACACATAAATATTCCTCTAAAGCATTCAAGGTTTTTTATAACGAAATTGATTCCATGATAGTTTCCCTTTCCACTATGATTATAGGCCGTTTTAAGTAACAAACTTACTATTTTATGCCTACAGATTTTTATAAAGTGTATTTCTTTTTTTTTTTATTTAATCAGTTATACATATACATATGTTCCCATATCCCCTCCCTTTTGCGTCTCCCTCCCACCCTCCCTATCCCACCCCTCCAGGCGGTCACAAAGAACCGAGCTGATCTCCCTGTGCTATGCGGCTGCTTCCCACTAGCTATCTACCTTACGTTTGGTAGTGTATATATGTCCATGCCGCTCTTTCACTTTGTCACAGCTTACCCTTCCCCCTCCCCATATCCTCAAGTCCATGCTCTAGTAGGTCTGTGTCTTTATTCCTGTCTTACCCCTATGTTCTTGATGACATTTTTTCCTTAAATTCCATATATATGTGTCAGCATACAGTATTTGTCTTTCTCTTTCTGGCTTACTTCACTCTGTATGACAGACTCTAGGTCCATCCACCTCATTACAAATAGCTCAATTTCATTTCTTTTTATGGCTGAGTAATATTCCATTGTATATATGTGCCACATCTTCTTTATCCATTCATCCGATGATGGACACTTAGGTTGTTTCCATCTCTGGGCTATTGTAAATAGGGCTGCTATGAACATTTTGGTACATGTCTCTTTGTGAATTATGGTTTTCTCAGGGTATATGCCCAGTAGTGGGATTGCTGGGTCATATGGTAGTTCTATTTGTAGTTTTTTAAGGAACCTCCATACCGTTCTCCATAGTGGCTGTACCAATTCACATTCCCACCAGCAGTGCAAGAGTGTTCCCTTTTTTCCACACCCTCTCCAGCTTTTATTGTTTCTAGATTTTCTGATGATGGCCATTCTGACTGGTGTGAGATGATATCTCATTGTAGTTTTGATTTGCATTTCTCTAATGAGTAAAGATGTTGAGCATCCTTTCATGTGTTTGTTGGCTGTCTGTATATCTTCTGTGGAGAAATGTCTATTTAGGTCTTCTGCCCATTTTTGGATTGGGTTGTTTGTTTTTTTGCTATTGAGCTGCATGAGCTGCTTATAAATTTTGGAGATTAATCCTTTGTCAGTTGCTTCATTTGCAAATATTTTCTCCCATTCTGAGGGTTGTCTTTTCGTCTTGTTTATGGTTTCCTTTGCTGTGCAAAAGCTTTGAAGTTTCATTAGGTCCCATGTGTTTATTTTTGTCTTTATTTCCATTTCTCTAGGAGGTGGGTCAAAAAGGATCTTGCTGTGATTTATGTCATAGAGTGTTCTGCCTATGTTTTCCTCTAGGAGTTTGATAGTGTCTGGCCTTACATTTAGGTCTTTAATCCATTTTGAGCTAATTTTTGTGTATGGTGTTAGGGAGTGATCTAATCTCATACTTTTACATGTCCCTGTCCAGTTTTCCCAGCACCACTTATTGAAGAGACTGTCCTTTCTCCACTGTACATTCCTGCCTCCTTTATCAAAGATAAGGTGACCATATGTCCGTGGGTTTATCTCTGGGCTTTCTATCCTGTTCCATTGATCTATTTTTCTGTTTTTGTGCCAGTACCATACTGTCTTGATTACTGTAGCTTTGTAGTATAGTCTGAAGTCAGGGAGCCTGATTCCTCCAGCTCCGTTTTTCGTTCTCAAGATTGCTTTGGCTATTCGGGGTCTTTTGTGTTTCCATACAAATTGTGATATTTTTTGTTCTAGTTCTGTGAAAAATGCCATTGGTAGTTTGATAGGTATTGCATTGAATCTGTAGATTGCTTTGGGTAGTAGAGTCATTTTCACAATGTTGATTCTTCCAGTCCAAGAACATGGTACATCTCTCCATCTATTTGTATCATCTTTAATTTCTTTCATCAGTGTCTTATAATTTTCTGCATACAGGTCTTTTGTCTCCTTAGGTAGGTTTATTCCTAGATATTTTATTCTTTTTGTTGCAATGGTAAATGGGAGTGTTTCCTTGATTTCATTTTCAGATTTTTCATCATTAGTATATAGGAATGCCAGAGATTTCTGTGCATTAATTTTGTATCCTGCAACTTTACCAAATTCATTGATTAGCTCTAGTAGTTTTCTGGTAGCATCTTTAGGATTCTCTATGTATAGTATCATGTCATCTGCAAACAGTGACAGCTTTACTTCTTCTTTTCCCATTTGGATTCCTTTTATTTCCTTTTCTTCTCTGATTGCTGTGGCTAAAACTTCCAAAACTATGTTGAATAAGAATGGTGAGAGTGGGCAACCTTGTCTTGTTCCTGATCTTAGTGGAAATGGTTTCAGTTTTTCACCATTGAGGACGATGCTGGCTGTGGGTTTGTCATATATGGCCTTTATTATGTTGAGGAAAGTTCCCTCTATGACTACTTTCTGCAGGGTTTTTATCATAAATGGGTGTTGAATTTTGTCAAAAGCTTTCTCTGCATCTATTGAGATGATCATATGGTTTTTCTCCTTCAGTTTGTTAATATGGTGTATCACATTGATTGATTTGCGTATATTGAAGAATCCTTGCATTCCTGGAATAAACCCCACTTGATCATGGTGTATGAGCCTTTTAATGTGCTGTTGGATTCTGTTTGCTAGTATTTTGTTGAGGATTTTTGCATCTATGTTCATCAGTGATATTGGCCTGTAGTTTTCTTTCTTTGTGACATCCTTGTCTGGTTTTGGTATCAAGGTGATGGTGGCCTCGTAGAATGAGTTTGGGAGTGTTCCTCCCTCTGCTATATTTTGGAAGAGTTTGAGAAGGATAGGTGTTAGCTCTTCTCTAAATGCTTGATAGAATTCGCCTGTGAAGCCATCTGGTCCTGGGCTTTTGTTTGTTGGAAGATTTTTAATCACAGTTTCAATTTCAGTGCTTGTGATTGGTCTGTTCATATTTTCTGTTTCTTCCTGATTCAGTCTTGGCAGGTTGTGCATTTCTAAGAATTTGTCCATTTCTTCCAGGTTGTCCATTTTATTGGCATAGAGTTGCTTATAGTAATCTCTCATGATCTTTTGTATTTCTGCAGTGTCAGTTGTTACTTCTCCTTTTTCATTTCTAATTCTATTGATTTGAGTCTTCTCCCTTTTTTTCTTGATGATTCTGGCTAATGGTTTATCAATTTTGTTTATCTTCTCAAAGAACCAGCTTTTAGTTTTATTGATCTTTGCTATCGTTTCCTTCATTTCTTTTTCATTTATTTCTGATCTGATTTTTATTATTTCTTTCCTTCTGCTAACTTTGGGATGTTTTTGTTCTTCTTTCTCTAATTGCTTTAGGTGCAAGGTTAGGTTGTTTATTCGAGATATTTCCTGTTTCTTAAGGTGGGATTGTATTGCCATAAACTTCCCTGTTAGAACTGCTTTTGCTGCATCCCATAGGTTTTGGGTCGTCGTGTCTCCATTGTCATTTGTTTCTAGGTATTTTTTAATTTCCTCTTTGATTTCTTCAGTGATCACTTCGTTATTAAGTAGTGTATTGTTTAGCCTCCATGTGTTTGTATGTTTTACAGCTCTTTTCCTGTAATTGATATCTAGTCTCATAGCATTGTGGTTGGAAAAGATACTTGATACAATTTCAATTTTCTTAAATTTACCAAGGCTTGATTTGTGACCCAAGATATGATCTATCCTGGAGAATGTTCCATGAGCACTTGAGAAAAATGTGTATTCTGTTGTTTTTGGATGGAATGTCCTATAAATATCAATTAAGTCCATCTTGTTTAATGTATCATTTAAAGCTTGTGTTTCCTTATTTATTTTCATTTTGGATGACCTGTCCATTGGTGAAAGTGGGGTGTTAAAGTCCCCTACTATGATTGTGTTACTGTCAATTTCTCCTTTTATGGCTGTTAATATTTCCCTTATGTATTGAGGTGCTCCTATGTTTGGTGCATAAATATTTACAATTGTTATATCTTCTTCTTGGATTGATCCCTTGATCATTATGTAGTGTCCTTCTTTGTCTCTTCTAGTAGTCTTTATTTTAAAGTCTATTTTGTCTGATATGAGAATTGCTACTCCAGCTTTCTTTTGGTTTCCATTTGCATGGAATATCTCTTTCCATCCCCTTACTTTCAGTCTGTATGTGTCTCTAGGTCTGAAGTGGGTCTCTTGTAGACAGCATATATATGGGTCTTGTTTCTGTATCCATTCAGCCAGTCTCTGTCTTTTGGTGGGAGCATTTAGTCCATTTACATTTAAGGTAATTATTGATATGTATGTTCCTATTCCCATTTTCTTAATTGTTTTGGGTTCGTTATTGTAGTTCTTTTCCTTCTGTTGTGTTTCTTGCCTAGAGAAGTTCCTTTAGCATTTGTTGTAAAGGTGGTTTGGTGGTGCTGAACTCTCTCAGCTTTTGCTTGTCTGTAAACGTTTTAATTTCTCCATCAAATCTGAATGAGATCCTTGCTGGGTAGAGTAATCTTGGTTGCAGGTTTTTCTCCTTCATCACTTTAAGTATGTCCTGCCACTCCCTTCTGGCTTGTAGAGTTTCTGCTGAGAGATCAGCTGTTATCCTGATGGGGATTCCCTTGTGTGTTATTTGTTGTTTTTGCCTTGCTGCTTTTAATATGATTTCTTTGTGTTTAATTTTTGACAGTTTGATTAATATGTGTCTTGGTGTATTTCTCCTTGGATTTATTCTGTATGGGACTCTCTGTGCCTCCTGGACTTAATTAACTATTTCCTTTCCCATATTAGGGAAGTTTTCAACTATAATCTCTTCAAATATTTTCTCAGTCCCTTTCTTTTTCTCTTCTTCTTCTGGAACCCCTATAATTCGAATGTTGGTGCGTTTAATGTTGTCCCAGAGGTCTCTGAGACTGTCCTCTGTTCTTTTCATTCTTTTTTCTTTATTTTGCTGTGCAGCAGTTATTTCCACTATTTTATCTTCCACCTCACTTATCCGTTCTTCTGCCTCAGTTATTCTGCTATTGATCCCATCTAGAGTATTTTTTATTTCATTTATTGTGTTTTTAATCGATGCTTGATTCATCTTTAGTTCTTCTAGGTCCTTGTTAACTGTTTCTTGCAATTTGTCTATTCTATTTCCAAGATTTTGGATCATCTTTACCATCATTATTCTGAATTCTTTTTCAGATAGACTGCCTATTACCTCTTCATTTGTTAGGTTTGGTGGGTTTTTATCTTGCTCCTTCTCCTGCTGTGTGTTTTTCTGTCTTCTCATTTTGCTTATGTTACTGTGTTTGGGGTCTCCTTTTTGCAGGCTGCAGGTTCGTAGTTCCCGTTGTTTTTGGTGTCTGTCCCCAGTGGCTAAGGTTGGTTTAGTGGGTTGTGCAGGCTTCTTGGTGGAGGGGACTACTGCCTGTGTTCTGGTGGATGAGGCTGGATCTTGTCTTTCTGGTGGGCAGGTCCACGTCTGGTGGTGTGTTTTGGGGTGTTTGTGGACTTTTTATGATTTGAGGCAGCCTCTCTGCTAATGGGTGGCGTTGTGTTCCTGTCTTGCTAGTTGTTTGGCATAGGGTGTCCAGCACTGTAGCTTGCTGGTCGTTGAGTGAAGCTGGGTGCTGGTGTTGAGATGGAGATCTCTGGAAGATTTTCGCCGTTTGATATTATGTGGAGCTGGGAGGTCTCTTGTGGACCAGTGTCCTGAAGTTCGCTCTCCCACCTCAGAGGCACAGCACTGACTCCTGGCTCCTCAATTTGGGATGATTTGTTGTCTATTCATGTATTCCACAGATGCAGGGTACATGAAGTTGATTGTGGAGCTTTAATCCGCTGCTTCTGAGGCTGCTGGGAGAGGTTTCCCTTTCTCTTCTTTGTTCTCACAGCTCCTGGGTCTCAGCTTTGGATTTGGCCCCGCCTCTGCGTGTAGGTCCCCGGAGGGCGTCTGTTCTTCGCTCAGACAGGACAGGGTTAAAGGAGCAGCCTCTTCGGGGACTCTGGCTCACTCAGGCCAGGCGGGAGGGAGGGGCACGGAGTGCGGGGCGAGCCTGCAGCGGCAGAGGTCGGCGTGACGTTGCACCAGCCCGAGGCGCGCTGTGCGTTCTCCCAGGGAAGCCGCCCCTGGATCCCGGGACCCCGGCAGTGGCAGGCTGCACAGGCTCCCGGAAGGGTGGTGTGGACAGTGACCTGCGCTCGCACACAGGCTTCTTGGCGGCAGCAGCAGCAGCCCCAGCGTCCCACGCCCGTCTCTGGGCTCCGCGCTTTCAGCCGCGACTCGTGCCCGTCTCTGGAGCTCCTTTACGCGGCACTCTTAATCCCCTCTCCTCGCGCACCAGGAAACCAAGTGGGAAGAAAAAGTCTCCTGCCTCTTCGGCAGCTCCAGAGTTTTCCCGGACTCCCTCCCGGCTAGCTGTGGCACATTAGCCCCCTTCAGGCTGAGCTCTCGCCGCCAGCCCCAGTCCTCTCCCTGCGCTCTGACCGAAGCCCGAGCCTCAGCTCCAGCGCCGCCCGCCCCGGCGGGGGAGCAGACAAGCCTCTCGGGCTGGTGAGTGCCGCTCGGCACCGCTCCTCTGTGCGGGAATCTCTCTGCTTTTCCCTACCCAGGTATGTGGGGAGTTTCTTGCCTTTTGGGAGGTCTGGGGTCTTCTGCCAGCGTTCAGTATGTGTTCTAAGTGTATTTCTATTTGTATGTATTTAAATTGATGATTGTGTGTGTATGTGTGAGAGAGAATGAGTTTATTTTTTTGTTTTAATTGTTCCAGCATCTCTGATACCTTACTACCCATGGTTTGCCCCAAATCTCCTGTGTTTTGGCATATCAGCTAAATCCAGTACCTAAAAGGAAATAATATTTGAATGAAAACATGTATCAGTTGTATTGTAAAGACTGTGTTTCCCCTTTTATTTGACTATATTATAAATTGATCTTAAAATTACTGTTTAATAAAAATAAGGTATATTTAGAATAATAGAACATTTATAATTTTAAAATAGCTAACATATTTTTTAAATCCTGTAGTTAAAATTTTCAACTCTGTTTTGCTGAAAACTGGCAAAAGATATCAAGTGGTCAATCACATTTTATTGCATTTTATGTATCTTAATGACCTAAGGAAAAAATAATGCTCTTTTAATTTTTTTTTGCTAAGGCATCATTAATCAAACATTTACCCTTAAGAAGCAATAACAACAGATCTTAGGATATATAATCTAAGTTTAATGTGGGAGTATTAATGAATGTTCATGCTCTGTCACTAACTGCTAAATATAAATTGCACTCTACTGCTCAAATCCTTTCATAAGTATGCAGTTTAGATAACTCTTCATACTATGGGGACATAATTTCCAGAATATATGAGAGGAGTGAAATTTTAATTTTTCTCTCATTTTTTATAAAGAGCTTACAGTAACTTTTACTACCAAATGTTCTTCTGTGTGTAATCACCTTTAAGTTGGAAGTTAGTGCTTTTAGTATATTATACATTTGTACCTACTTTCATCATTTGTTCAAGTGATAATATTTGGTTATGCAGGATTGCTCATTTTTTCTTCCACGGCAATATTTTGTTAATATATCAATATTATGATTTGTTCAATATTATGACTTGTTAATATATTATGATTTGTCCACTGACACTAAATAAGATACAAGAATACAGTGACATTCAACTGTCCAGTACAGTGTGACAGCATACTTCATATTGACAACACCTGGCAGAGATAGTTGTTTTGTTAAACATAGTTTGCAAGACAGACTTTTTAGGGTACACTGGAGTTGATGAATTGTTTTGCACTGGGTTAGTATATACGTAGCTGTTCTAGGGGATATATATATATATATATATATATATATATATATGGTAAGACATTTAGGGATAATATCATATATAAACAGATAGATGATGACAGAGATGATAGATAGATGATAGCGGTTGCAAGTCTTATGGGCAATGTCCTTTAGGCATGAGTGGGATGGGGGAGCAGTGCTACTTTAAGGTAGTGGATTATGAGAGAGTCCATTATTTATATCTAGCCTCAGGGAAGAGCGTGTGATTGAGTCCTTTGGAGGAGGCAAAGAAGCAGGAATCAGAGCTACGTAATTATAACTAGGACTCACTGCCAACAAGGAATGCGATTGAAAGAAGTCTCTGGTAACTTAAGGAGTCATCAGGTGAAGCTGCTTTTACGATCCCCAAGTCGTGAAGAAGAGCTACCAGAGACAAAGCTCACAGACACTGCTGTGAACTGCTTCTGACCATGGTGCTGCCACAGTAGCATAAATGGAATGTCAGAGCAGCCTGTGTAGATTCCTGGGCACACCCTTTCTCCTTCAGCATTAAGTCACTAATCAGGGAAGAGAAGGTCAGTCTCTAAATGGTCACTATATCCTGGAGGTCCTTCTTTCTACAGATAGCTGTTCTTTCCATTTTACCATGCACCCAGGAAAAACAATAATTCTGTAGCACTAAATATGGTAGTAGAGCTGGAGGTGCAGAAATCATGACTGATTGTTCAGGAATGTTAGTGACACAACTACAGAAACAAATTTTGTGTTGGTAAGGTGCCACTATTTGAAAGTAAGTTAAAAGAGCAAAGTGAAGGAAAAAGGTATAAACAGCAAGGGAGGGTTATTATTTTCTTTGTTCGGGAAATTATTTAAAATAAATTAAAATAAATCACTTTAAAATCTACTGAAGCTTAGCTTAAAGATATGTCTTATGATTCTTTCCCCTTAAGTGAAATTATATTCCAACATATTTGTTGATTTTTCCATTGGTAATGATTGCACATTCTTATATGATTGTACATTGAGCTGAAACCTTAGAAACTTTTAGTTCAAACAAGGGAGTCACCTTTAACAGGAAATTCTTCTGTTTGAAAATATGCCCAGCTGATCTTTCAGATAACTTATGTGGGTCCCTGTGTTCTTCTCAAGTTACATCACAGTGTTAAACGCTTTGAAACACTGTGCCTATAGACAAACCTGTCTTTTCTGAACTTAAATTTTGGACCTCCTTGAGGAAATTCTGACTCTGCCAACTTGCATGTTTTCAAAGAAATGTCAAATTAAACCAATAGAAATCTAGTTTAGGTTCTTCTAACATCTTTTGAATATGTGGCACTGTACCTACTTTCAAAGAACTTAAAAATACAAAGTGTAACAAAGGACAGTAAAGCATTTGAGAAACTCTTCTGAAATACATGCTGCCCTTAGACAACTTTCCTTTGAAATCTGTCACAAAAGCTTTAGTGTCTAGAAATATTTCAACTTATTACTGAAAAAAAAAAAACAAACCTCCTCTGAATAGATTGCAAAATTCCTGACTGTATCATAAAGAATCTCAAACCCTTTAAAACAGAAATAATAAATTTATCAACAAAGGAGCGGTTCAACATGTAACAGTAAGTTTATACAATGATAAATTGCTATATTTCTCAACAAATAAATTACTTATTAAAAGGGATTTTAAAAGAAAACTAAAATATTTAAATTATATATCCATAATAAAAATTAAAAAGTCAAATTACAGGCCTCTTTTGGAAGTATGTATGGTTTCATCATTAGAAGTTTTCATTTTAGGTTCTGGTGTTGGACTGTCTGAGTTATGTCTACCTCTGGTCCCTGACCCCAAATACACACCTTCTACTGGCTGTGTGACCTTGAACAAGTTACCTAACTTTTCTAGACTTGGGCTTTTTGACTACAAATGGATCAATGGATCATACTAGTTTTCTTCAAATTCCCAGGACAGCAAAATGTGAATATTATTAAATAATAATATTAAATTCCTTGTCTTAATCTGCTTTTTTTAAACTTATGGTAAAAGAAAATATTATAGACTAAGCAACTTAACAGCAGAAAATTATTTCTCATGCTTTTGGAGATTACAAAGTCTAAGCTCAAGGTACTAGCTTATTCAGTTTCTGGTGAGAGTTTTCCTCCTGGCTTGCATATGTCCACCTTCTCCTGGTGTCTGTCACACAGCCTTTCCACAGTCCATGACATGGAGTGGGAGAGTGAGCTATAATCTCTCTTCTTCTTCTTACAAAGACCCTAATCCTATTGGATTAGGGCCCTATACTTGTAACCTCATTCAACCTTAATAAATTCCATAAAGGCCCTAACTCCAAATAAAATCACATCGAGGGTTAGGGTAAAATCTGAATTTTGGAGGGACACAACTTAGTCCATCAGCAATCCTTCATCATGGGTAAATGGTAGCTATGTGTAGCGATGGCTATTATAATGGTAATGATGATGATGATACTGTTGGTCACCTATTAATAAAGGGACTTGCTTCTAGAAAGTGTCATCCAGCTATGAACCTGGTAGATGAAAAGTAATTAATCTTCCTTTCCCTCTCAATCTGTTGACATAAACACTGCCAATCATCCTCCCCTAAATTTAATTACTGTCTTCATTGTCTGCTTAAACCCAATCAAGGGAAGGCATTTGATGGCCAAATTACCAGTGAGGAGGGAAAAGGAGAAATCCTGAACAGGAAAGATCTCTATAGATAATCTTTTATTTTCCTCTCTTGATCACTATGGCTGAGAAGAGTAAGTTCTCCTGGGCTAAGTTCTCAATTCTCCTTTCCAAAAGGTAGCACCATTGTTACCAACGATATCCTGTTCCTAATTGTGTAAAACAAATGTTCTGTCAAGTTTGTTTCTTATCTTTATTTAATTTTCTAATATTTTTATATAAAGATCCTTTAGTAACCTGCCTATAAGGACTTCATTTCCTTTTAAGCCATAAGTCACAACACTCAAGGGGGTCCCCTATTAGCTCTAGAAAGACTTCCTGGGAGACATGTTAAAAATGCAGATTACTGAATCCTGTTGCAGACCAATTTGATCAGACTACATGGAAGTGAGATCCATGAATGTATATTAAAAAAAAATAGAAACACAGTCCTTAGGTGATTTTTATTTATACTAAAATTTGGGAGACATAGCAATTGAAGAAGAATGGGGAGAAAAAGAGAGAGAGAGATGGAAAGAGAGAGAGAGAGAGGAAAAATAATTTTTTAAAAAGCTTAATTTTTTTCATTATTAGTACTAAGTATCCTAAGAACACATCAATTATTTGTGAATTTTAATTTTAAGGACAAGAATATAAATGAAAATCTGTAGACTTATCTTCTTTAGGGAAGTAGAGAAGTGAGTAAAACTGGTCAAAAGCAACAAACAGTGCATGTGAAAAAGCTTGCCAGTCAAGATCTGAGGTCAGTAGCAGTATGAAGAGGCACTACTTAGGTAGGAAGGTGTCCTATCACTAAGAAGGTATGCTGGTAAAAAGAATGTTAATAGGACTAGAAGTCCTGCTCTCCTGCTTCCTTACTCGCAACTAATTTCCTCTTCCTAAGCTTCTGATCTCCATCTGTTTCCTTCTCTTCACTCTCTCCAAGTCCAAGGTTTCTGAAGTTCCTTCTAGTGACTTTCTCAGACCTCTAACAATACCTTTGAGGTGGGGGAGTCTCTGTACCTGCGATGTATTAAGTGAATATGAGTCCCTAACCTAATTGTACTGTATAAAGTAATTCTACCCAGAAACTGTTTTCTCAAGGAAATATCTGTTACAGTAGGTTGCAAAAATACCGTTGGTGTTTTTTTGCTAGTCCAGTTTCACTATGGGATAAATGGGTTTGGAGGGGCTGATCTACCACATTATTCACTATGTTTAAACACTAAGCTTCTGAATGACTCACAAATGAACGTTGGGAACATGATTCATCTGTGAATCATTTTTAATGGGAATACACAGACATAAAAATATAAAATTATTTAGATGGAGAAAAAAATGGCTTCACAAAGTATACAAAGAGTGAAGTAATTATTTTACATTTCAGTAGCATGTTCAAAGGTAAGAAGTAAAGCCTTGAACCTGAGATGCAAAGATCAAAAGAAACACTAAAATGGAGCATGCTGTTCTTTTAGCCACTAATGTTGCTCTATTGTGAATAATTGAACATCATATTGCTTATAATGAGAAGAACAACATATGGTTAAGAGCTTGTAGTTTCTGGAACCAAACAGGCTGATTTGAATCCTGACTAGTCAACTTCTAGCTGTGAGACCTTGGCCTTATTTCTTTAAGCCTTTATTTCTGTGTCTGTAAAGAGTATTGTCATGACTATTAAGTGAATATGAAGTGCTTTGAATAGGGCATGACCTGACATTTACTCAGTTGTTTAAAATTCAATCATCTCTGTACCTCTGTTATTGTAGTGTAAGTATAAAAACTTTTTAAAAATATGGATTATTATATAGATACAATCAATCTTCATCATTCATGGGTATCATATTCATCAATTTGCCTACTTTCTAAAATGTATTTATAAATTGACCTCAAGTCAATAATCACAACTCTTTCATGGTCTTTTGTGTACATGTCCAGAGCTCAAAAAAAGTGGGTCTCCCAATGCACATGCTTCCAGGGAGGTCAAATAGGGTAACACTCTGTCTTCCTGATTCAGCTCTCATATTGCAAACAAGCATCTTTTGCAGTCTATTTAGTGTTGTGATTTTTTTTGCATCTTTGTGCTTTTCATTGGTGATTTTGCTGTTTAAAATGGACCCCACGTAGAGTGTTGAAGTGCTGTCTAGTGTTCCTAAGCACAGAAAGGCTGTGATGTGCCTTACAGAGAAAATGTGTGTTAGATAAGTTTTGTTCAGGCATGAGTTAGTTTTGTTGGCCATGAGTTCAATATTAATGAATCAACAATATGTATTAAACAAGGTCCTTTAAATAGAAACATACCTAAAACAAGGTCATGTATTGATATATTAAAATGTGTGGTCAGAGGCTCACAGGAACCTAGGCAACCCTGCATTTCCCCTAGAAGCAATGGTTCAGTCTTCACAAATTCAGTGTTTGAGACAACTTTATAGAGCATAACTGCTACCAATAATGAGATGTATTCCTTTCTAAATGAAAATCTAAACATAAAGTTTGAAAATTTAGGGAACACTATATTCCTATTTCTTGTACTTCATAGATGACAAAGTATGAGGTCATTATAAAAGTAGTAAGAGTAGATTTGGAGTCATGCCTCTAATACTAATGGAAATATGACTAGTCTGTGCCCTGGGATCATGTCCTTCTGATTCTATTTTATTGTTCAATAGTGTGGACTTGGACCATGATAGAAAAGTCATTCCTTTCGTTCACCAAAAAGTGATAACATGTGATAAGGTAGGAAATCACTGTATCATACAGACTTTTGCCTTACAACTAGTATGTCAGAAATGAATAATGGATCAGGGATTGCCATGTTGTAATGATGTCTTGATTGACTGTTTTCCTAATATGTGCTGAGTGCTGACAAAGTGCAAATCTCCCAGTCTGCTGTGGTGGGACCACCATCATTAAACAGTACAATTATGTTTTTGCAGCCTTCACTCATTTCCTGATTTTGTTAGACATTTTCTCAGAGAAATATAAATAACTTTTAATCAACACAGGACCAAAATTATAGCTAACATTTATTGAGCTATTATTCCAGATATAAATTATCTATCTGTATATATATATATATATATATATATATATATATATATATATATATATATATATAATAGATCATATTCTATTCTATTGTAACTCTATGCATTGAGTTATTATTACTCTTATTTCAGCTTAATGGCAAAAAAGAGAGAAAAACAAAGCTTGGGAAAGTTAAGTTAATTGTACAAGGTACATGATTAATGGTTGATCCTAGAATTCAAAACTTTGGTTAATATACTTGTCTACAGCTCTTTCTGTACTCTTTACAAGAAATGAAGTTTTATGTGTATTTATATATATGTAAACATAAATAGAAACATATGCCCCTATCTAGTCCAACAAAAGTGAGGTATTTTTTTATGGATCAGATTTATTGAGATGGTAAAATATTTGGAATTCTGTAAGTTATTCTAAAAATAAAAGAGAAAAAATCATAAATCTCAAATCAGTATTGATAATGGTTCACCAGTTTCTTTCTACAGAGATGTAAATGGGAAAATAGGGATCATTTGAATGCAAAATAGATACGGTGTTTTGGCTTAGTGAATGCTGTTTTACTTTCAAATTCAAGAATAGAGGATTTTCTTCAGTCCTTTGACTTTCCACAATAATAATTAAATAATTTACTAACTCCAGTAACATGTATAAATAGGAACATAAAAAAAGTGATACTATTTTGGTGCTTTCTAGCACACTAAAGCAGGTTTGACAGATGATGGATTAGTTTAAATTAAATGTTTTATCACCAGTTTAGAGACTGTAAAAGAGAGTAAAATACACTGCACATCAGAGGAAATGGACAAAAGTTGGAGATAATCTCTTTTTAACTTATGAAAACAATGGGAGCTCAAATGCATTTAAGACATCTAGTCTTAGAGAATAAATATGAAACAGCGTTGTAATTAGTTTCTCTGATCACCGGATTATAGGTTATCAACCACAATAAATAGCTTCTTTTCAAAATAATAGTTTTATGACTGGAAAGTATTTTCTGAAACCTGTAGCAAAAAGATTAGAATAATAATTTTTCCCTGTGTTTCCTTAGAGGCAGGATAATATGTACATTCTCACATTGCTCTTTCTCTGGAACATCATAAATCTCCCTTAAATTTTTAATAAGAGGTATATCAACCCATCCCTTTGATTCTGCACCACTGTCACAGGCACCCAGATTAGCAGGTGATATAAGCCAGAGATGGAGTTATGGGAATGGAACACCCATTGTAAATATGGATATTCAGCAAACATCTTAACATAGATATCAGCAATATTTATGCAACAGTTATGATAATCATCACCTTCTCTCCTCTAAACTTTTGTGATCCCACTTAAAAGGTATTTCTACAATCATACCTTCCCCTAAAAACTAGGTGAATACACCCTTACCTTGATGGGGGAGGAATTTACCTTGGGATGAAGGGGCATATAACATTGAAGATTTATTTCTTTTTTCCTGTAAAAATTAATACAACTTTTCCTTTTAAAAACTTCACATAATTCAATATAAGAAATTTAGCAGTCCCTATGTAAACATTAATCTTCTTGAGCTTTCAACTTCTTCATTTTAAAATAATTCTATAGTATTTCAGTCTTACAAAATTGCTTTTTACTTTAAGCCTCTATTTTTCAAGAATTTAATCATACCAATTAAGTTCTTCCAGCAGACATACTAAATTCTCCACATCTTAAGTTCTGTGATCTCAGCATGCTAATTATATTTTCTAGCAAAGTCTTTGAAGAGGTCAGAGGCTATTGAGAGGCTTGTGCCTTATGATAAATTCACAATCTATGTTTGACTTTTAAAGTTCAAATTACTCTTTTGCCTTGGGACAAATAAGCATTATTCCATTTGTAAATTTGATTTCCTGAAATCTCTTAGAAATAAATGAGCAGTCAAGAGTTTTATTTGTTTTATTGATTAGCAATAGATGTGTAAAGGGGTAGGAATGGAAGAGATGAAGAAAAAGAATGTTAAGTAACCAGAAAGCAGTCTCTGTAAAAGCAGCTGCCTCACTTGTACATTGCAGAATTTTTTTTTTCTCATTAAAGCAGCAACTTGTGGAGGTAACTAGGGAACAAATATAGACCTTTATTCATATTGGTGTATTTATACCCTGATATAAAATATAGGTCACATGTCAGAAGTTTAAATACATTCCTTCTTCATTTTGGTCTGTATATTTATTTATCCTTGTCTTCCTCCTCTTCCTTTGTATACTTATAACCATCTAATTCCAACTAGATAAGTGATTTCAGGTTACATAATATTATTTGATAGGAATAATAAGTGTAGTAAACATTAAAGAGTCATGGATCATTTTCTCCTTTGGTTGTATCTTTGGAAATATGATCCACACACTGAAAGTATAGCATCTCCTCGTCAAAACTCATAGACAGACTGGAAATATCTGCCTTGTCCACAGCAGTAGTCCCAGAACTTCAAATTGAGTGAAAAAGAGAAAAACAGGCCCTCAATAAAAGAGCCATTTATACCTTATCTCGTACCTAATAACCCAAGAAACATCCCACTATCAAAATCCTAGGATGACTAGAATGTATGTAATCTTTCTTTCAATCCAGTTAGTTAATGTTCCTTTCAAACAATATCCTTACTGGGATGAATAGCACAATTAAGTTAGTAAGTCACCTCTGCTTTTTTGTAAAATTTAAAATAGGTAAATTTATCTCTTTTTTATTATATTTATTTTCTTTTTTGGTTCCTAGAGGAGATTACATTTAGGAGTGTATGCCCTTAATTAACCAGCTCGATAAATGTGAACAAATGATAAGACAGTTAATTTCAAACATTTGCTAAAGTGATTTTTTTTCTAGAAATAAAATTTGATCTTTATAAAATGTGCTTAAAATATTTCATTGTCTTTTGTTACAGGCAAAATGTCCAAATTCCTTAGTATGATGTAAAGTTTGTCTGTGACCTGTATTCTTATATTTCCAAATCCATCTTTTTCCTTGATCACACCTGACACAATTGGGTCCAGCCACACTGACTTGCCTGTATTTATATTAAGCCTACAGATGCAGGCACATATTTTCCCTCTCTCTGGAATTCTCTTCTTTTTTTGCCCGACTTCTCTCCTATATTTTAAGAATCATCTCAAATGTCAACACACTTTTGAACTTTTTCTCTACCTTGCCACCTTCAGGTTACCAGTCTCCTCAAGACAGGGTTTTCCAAGTTTTTCTGGATGTTCCCAGAGCTCTGTGATGTCTTCTATTTTCAGAATTCTCATTTGTTGTAATAATTTGTTGTTTGCCTGCCTTCTTGATTAGGTAACAACTCTACTGTCTCCATTGATGTCTATTTCCCAGAGCTGAGGAGAATGTCTGGCTCAGAATGGACACAATGCCTCATCAGGCCCTTCCCATTCTCTTTCCTACTCCCTCCAATATCAATTTTATTAAGTTTACATAATTACTGCATATTTTGTTTAATATTTGATAGTAATTACGGGTGGAAATGAGCTTTGGGGAGTCTACTACTCAGTGCTCTGAATATCAGATACTTGAAAAATCTTTTCAAAACAAAGACATTCCTGCATGACTCTATCAATATCACCTTCTTGAATATGTGAGCTTCATAAATCATGATATTTATGAAGAACAACAAAGGACTGTTTTGCGAGTTTATGCATTTGAAAGTAGAAAATACAAATAAAACTCTTCCTTACTCAAGTTACTAATTAGATACCTAAACACTAACTATATTTCATTTATCAGAAAACTTTCTATTTGCCAGGCACTCAGATCTCTATTCCACTGTTGTTAACATTTCCTTTTTGGTGTAATAAGTAGGCACTCTGATTCCTTGTTTCTTTGCTAGGCATTTCCTCATATTAATTTCTCTTGATGTCTCCATTTAAATGAGAAGAACTTTTGAAGTGCCAACACTTAACCAACATTATAACTTAAAACACATTTTTTTTTTTTTTTCAGTATGCGGACCTCTCACTGTTGTGGTCTCTCCCGTTGCGGAGCACAGGCTCAGGACGCGCAGGCTCAGCGGCCATGGCTCACAGGCCCAGCCACTCCGCGGCATGTGGGATCTTCCCGGACCGGGGCACGAACCCATGTCCCCTGCATCGGCAGGCGGACTCTCAACCACTGTGCCACCAGGGAAGCCCAAAACACATTTTAAGGGTAAAATTTAGATTAGGTAGTTTTAGGAAATAGCTCAAAAATTATCTTTTTTTTTAATTGTGGTAGAATTGGTATAAGTTTATATACATTTCAGGTGTGAACGTTATAATTGGATATTTGTACACACTACAAAGTGACCACCACCGTTAAGTCTAATTACCATCCATAACCGTACAATTGATCCCCATTACCCATTTCACCCTCCCCTCCATCTTCCTCTTTTCTGGTAACCACTAATCTGTTCTCTGTATCTATGAGTTTGTGTTTTGTTTTGTTTGTTCTTTTATTTTATTTTTAGATTCCACATATAGGTGAAATCATAGTGTATTTATCTTTCTTTGTTTGACTTATGTCACTTAGCATAATACCCTCAAGCCCCATACATATTATAACAAATGGCAAAATTTCCTTCTTTGTATGGCTGAGTAGTATCTACTGTAAATATGTATCACATCTTCTTTATCCATTCATCCATCAATGAACACTTAGATTGTTTCCAACTATCTTGAAGTTTTATAGTCAGTCTTTAAATGTTCTCAGGAATAGAAAGTCTGCATATGTTTTCAGGCTTAAACAAAAATCATTTGAGTGCAGTTTAGAGCAGAAATTTGGTGATTAAACTGGTATAATATATACTACTACTTCTGGTGAAATAATATAAAGCAATCAAATAAAGTAATTTCTTCTTGTGCTAATTGCTAACCTGATTGTGAAGGTATTACTAAAAGAGAAATTTCAAAATTATTCTGAGAAAATAAAGTATAAGAATAACTATATAATCTAAGAAGAAAGTACTTAAAAGAATATATTCCGGTGTTATTGTCAGATAATTGCTGATTTCTTTTTAACCTTTTGGCTTTAAGGAAACACAATCCTACTAACAAAACATGTTAAAACTTAAAGATGCACAAGACGCAGACCTACCAAAGAATGGACTTGAGGACATGGGGGGGGATGGGCAAGCTGGGACAAAGTGAGAGAGTGGTAGTGTATATATGGACATATATACACTACCAAATGTAAAATAGATAGCTAGTGGGAAGCAGTCACATAGCACAGGGGGATCAGCTTGGTGCTTTGTGACCAGCTAGAAGGGTGGTATAGGGAAGGTGGGAGGGAGGGAGATTCAAGAGGGAAGAGATATGGGGATATATGTATGTGTATAACTGATTCACTTTATTATAAAGTAGAAACTAACACACCATTGTAAAGTAATTATATGTCAATAAAAATGTAAAAAAAAATAAATTAAATTTTTTTTAAAAGCCCATTTGAATGTAATGGATCTTCAAATTTTAAAAATTTACAAACATCTACAGCCTAGTTTTATTATGACCTGATGCATTTTAGGTCCTCAGTCTATTTCAGTACAAAGTAGATTGGATTACAGAGAAGTATATATGGAAATCAAGAGTTGGCCAATCATTTAACATTATGCAAATGACAGGAAAATGATAGGGTCAAGGTTCTCAAAGTAAAGAATTTCCATTTCCCAACAATGCCAATGTCTAAACCAATCTAACTGTAAGTCCTAAGTGGAATCTATTTTTGTCAAGGGATCAAAAAAGAGAATCTTTTCACAGCTAACCTTCAGCTACATCAGTGAACCCACTGTCCACAAGAGTTCACTATATCAAAAAGCATATGGTCATGGGCAGCAGCCCCTGGTGCAATGCCACTTCTGTGCCTCATTGGACTGGGAAATGTTGCTGCCTTTGGCCCATGGTCCACCTAGCTGGTGAGCAGAGTTGACACCAGTTTCTAACCCAAGTTTTGCAGAAAACTAACATGACGCAGTGTGGAAAACTCTTGTCAGTGCCACTGTACTTGATCTGAAAATACACAGAAAAATTCACATTCCAAAGCTGTCAGCTTGCAAACTTTCAACAGAAAGAAAAGCCTCATTTTAAGAATGTAAACAAGGATGGTGAAGGTCTCCCTATCTAAAGATATTAGCATGCAAGAAGCACTCTGGCAGCTTTGTAGCTGCCAGAACAAGGCGAGGCAGTGGCAAACCCCCTGCCCCATTGTAGAAGTAAACCTACCTTGGAGACTCCTGGCACTGTCTTCTTCCTGTTAGGTACTTTAGCTGTGACTGAAATGGCAGGTTTTTCAAAAAAGTGAAACAGAGGACTGTCTCTTTAGAAGCAAGAGCAGTCTCTCTGAAAGAATCAGTTTGGTGTTTCCCGGAGAAAGGTCATTTCTTTACACCTCTGAAGAGGGTAGATAACAATAATAGAAAGAATATCAGGCATGAAAAGCTACATTTTCCTGGACCCTTAAAGGAAATCATGACACAGCTGTGAAGCTGGTTCTAGGAACTAACACACTCATTTATCCCACTTCAATGCATTGACTTTCCTCCTCTGTGAACTGGCATCCCAGCTGGGAAAAGAAATGTTTACTGAGACTTGCTGAATTTTATTTACAGGTCTTGTGGACTCCTCCTAAGTTTCAAAGAAGATATATATCTAGTGTTGGTGAGATGTGGGGTGGTGTGAAAATCACCCAAATGTACTTGAAAGATAGCACTCTTGTGACCTAAAGAAGGATAATATCGAGTTAAGTGTGGCACTTTGAGTTCATCCAGCATAAATATCAGTGCCAAGGCAATCACATGGAGGGCCCTTGGGATACTAGGATGATAAATCAGAACTTGGAAGGAAGCCTCCAAAATTACTCTGATTGCAGTGCCTAAGGAACAACTGATTGAGCCTTCTATTAAGAAAACTTTGCCCATCAGAAAATAGAGGAATATTTTGTCACACATTATCTAAAAGAGCTGCATTGTTACAGACATTCCTATTCAATTATTTATATATCCTCTTCCTGGTAAATCTCGTCTGATTCTCTCTCCTTTCTAAATGTCATGTGAGTTTTACTCTCGTACTGGCACTGATGTTAACATTTGAAGGGGGAAAAGGTTGTACTTAAGTTTAATAGATTTCATATTTAATAATGTAGTCAATAAAGTCTGCCCACTTAATCAGTCAAAGGCTATTCCACTCTGGACACGAAATGCCTCCAGTGAGCCATGTTGTTTCCATTACACACAATTCACCCATTATTTTCAACTCAGAAAAACAGTGTAATATTTCCAGAGCTTTACTTATCTATAAATAAGTAAAATAACATTGCTTTTAAATAAATGAAATAATTCTGACATTATACTTTGTACACTAACATTAACAAGATCACAGAACAAGGAAAGAAATTCAAATCTATATGGGATTTGATGGATTTACAGCACCTGATAGAAAAAAAAAAACATTGTAAAATTTTATATTGTTTCCTTTCCCTCTGGTGACAAAGATTCTTTGCTTGATCAAACTTTAATCGGTTTCCTGAACCTACTCCTAGTCTCATCTCTGCACTTTCTTGTAAAATCCAGTTTTAACCAGCACCCTACTAAGTCAACTTAACCACAACCCCTCACTCTCCATATCTGATCTCCCTGGATATCTGATCATGTTCCTCCTCCTCCACCATCCCCCTGATCACCTGATGCCTAAATGCCCTGGCCTGTCTTCAGCAAGAATCCTGTTTGGATGGTTTAGTCAGAACACCCCTTACCCCTGACATTTTCTTTTGGTAACATTCCGTCAACTGACCCCCATCCTGCTCCCTGGCCAAAAATCCCCTCTTGTCCACGCTGTATTTGAAGTTCAACCCAATCTCTCTCCCTTACTGTGATCCCATTGTCCCGGTCCCTATACCTTTGCAATATTCCTGAATAATGTCTGCTTTAACATCTTTAACAGTTGTCATTGAATTTTTTTCTTCTTTAACGCCTGCAATTTCTCATTTTATAAAAGGAGAACTGCAAAAGTGAAAACAAAAGGAGAATTCTATAACCAATCATGGACTCTAACATGGCCATGTATTGTTTGGTTTGAATTCAGTTTTATAGCAATATGCCATCATTAGTGGCAACAATATTACTCTAAACAGTATTAATGTCCTTGCACTATTACCTTTACATTAGCTTTGTAGCCATTTAAATAATATGTTCTTAAACCTCAGTTACTAATACCTAACAATCTTTAGAGAAAGGGATAGTGCATGTCAAACATTTTTTTTTTTCATATCTTGTAGGTGTTCTATTAGCTCAAAAGGGAGTGTATTCAAAAACAATTACTGTGAAAAAACTTTGATTTTAAGCTAGGAAAGAGTTTATTCAGTTACATGTGTTTATGACGAGTAGCTGTAGGGTTGTAAAGCATACTAAGTACAGTGATTCTGAGAATTAAAAAAAAATCTTGCTAACATTTCCTATTATAGAGAAACAAAAGACTTAAGTTCCCTACATTATTGCCTATTTTGAAACTTCCATATTCTTCTGATATTTGGAGAACCTGCACCCAAATGGCTCTTAAACGTAGCTCTTTCCCTGGAAGTTAATACTGAGAGGTGTTTTGCTAGTTTTTATTTAGTACTAAGAATAAAATTAATTGTTTATTCTTTTTATTAACGGTTTTAAACTATCTGAAATGTAAACTGTTAAGGAAATGAAGTCCTTTATTTGTTTCCCTAAGTCATTAAGTTTCAGTTGAGTGTTTCCCTTCTCAAAATGACTCTTAAGATGCTGCAGACTGGGTTGATTCATTTGCATGCAGAGTATCCTCCCTGCTTATAGCTCTCATTGCATTTGTCACTCTGTATTATAATGATCTGCCTATACTTTTTCTGCCCAACTACTCTGTAAGTCCTTTAAAGTCAGTAATTTTTAATGTAAAAGATGGAGTAATTTGCCAAAAGAAATTATTACATTGCATGTGACATGAGTCACATGAATCTAGATTCATGAAATGAGCACATCTCCATCAAGAAGGAATCTCCATATGACTCACATCATTGCTGTATCCAAGGTTTTCAATTAATGCATCTTTGCTACTCTATTTTTTCATCTTCCTGTACACCCTAATGTTGGCAAGCAAGAACATTTTGAGAAATAATTATGAAAAAAAACTGGACTTTGAGAAAATTAATTGTATATTTTTAGACATTTGGGCAAAAATCACTTTTGGGGGGGTTTGCTTTTAGCAGCCTACCACAAGTAAGAAACCCTTTTCTGTACAATAATTTATCTATCTTAACAGTGGGATATTGAAAGTCACATTTTCAAAGTCACAATACCCTATTTCTGTAAAAATAGTTGGTTTCATTCAAATCTGTAAATATTCCTACTGAGAGGTTAATTTAGTTGTCTCATAAAGCTGGAGTACGGTTGGAAAAAACAAACAAACAAAAAACAGTATCTAAAAAGAGATTGCTTAGAGTCTAATTATGCCTCTGCCCTCTCTGGTTAAGTAACCTTCGGAAAGTTACTTAACCTTTCCAGGTTTTGGTTTGCTCATCTGTAAAACAGTGGTAATAATAATAACCACCTCTGAATTGAGTTTTGAGGGTTAAATGAGAGAATGCAGGGGAAAGGCACTTAATATACTACCTAATAAATAATGAATGATCACTGAGATAAATCCCAGGAAATCAACTTACTGATTTTATGTTTTCCAAAATAAAACTATGGTTAAGCACATTCTGAAATACAATTATTGGGATAATATCTAATGCTAATAATAAAAATAATGCCAACATAAGAGTTATTTGACATGCAAAATTTCCAGGGAAATTGGCACCATAGAACATTTTAGGAAGTTATAATAAAAAAAAATGACTTTAGGGCTTCCCTGGTGGCGCAGTGGTTGAGAGTCTGCCTGCTGATGCAGGGGACACGGGTGCATGCCGCGGTCTAGGAAGATCCCACGTGCCGTGGAGCGGCTGGGCCTGTGAGCCATGGCCATTGAGCCTGCGTGTCCGGAGCCTGTGCCCCGCAATGGGAGAGGCCACAATAGTGAGAGGTCCACATACCGCAAAAAAAAAAAAAAAAAAAACAAAACGGACTTCATACTATTATAGGAAATGACAGGGCAAATATTCTGTATGGTATTTCTCATTTTCTTGGTAACAAAGGGAACGTTTTCAAGGCTCTTTGGTCATTGAGCCATTCACTCCATGCCCCTCCCTCCTCTCAAAAAGGGGGAGTAGAAAGACAGAAACGCAGACATTAGGTGCTTTGAAACAAGAAGAATTTTATTCTAAAATTTTTGTAATTTTTCGTTGTTCTCATAATTGAAGTCATTTAATTAAAACAGTGATTACTGATGACTCATTCTCAATATCTCATCATGTCACTACCAAAGCACATTCAAAATGTATTTGGATATTTAATATACTTCTTTCATTTATATTTAACTCTATCCAAAATTTGTGAGAAAACTCATTTTCAGAGTAAGTAGAGCTCATGTTTTCCTGCCCACAAATTTCTCAGACAATGCTCTCTTCCAATAGTCAGAAGGCTCCTTTAGTGTTTTGCATGGGGGCTAGCCTGCACTGCTTCTTTGTTTGTATTTCAGAATAACTGTGAGCATTAATCAGGTCTGAGAGTGTTTTGTGTGCTGTTTTAAAAATGTAAATAAACTTGAAAGCTGACCAATTGCCTGGAAAGTACCAAAAAAGAACAGTTGCTCAACAAAACTGCTAAGGAACAAAACCCAACACATGTTCTCAATCACATTGTCATGGTAGAAAATTTGAGGAAGGACAAGGGTTACAGAACAATAACAAATACAAGGGGAAGGAATTTGCCAATATCTTAAAGACAAATCCTTCTGATTGAGTTTTGCAGACTCTTTAAAAATTAAATGTATCACTAAAACAAACTCTTCATACATTGTTTTATTCTTTCCTAAAATAATATTTTCTAAATAGTTTCAGAACATGATAAAGGACTTTAAAGTTAATTTTACAATATGGTTAAAATAATTTACCCTAAAGCATGTTACAGGCAAAATAAGCTCATTAATGGGGACTTCAGGTATATGGGTGCATTTGCATCACAAAAGAATACTAATAATATGTTAACTGAGCATTCAGTCCCAGAGTGATGTGCTCTCTTATTATTTTTGTAGGTAGTCAAATTTTTCTTTACAATTTTGAACATATCATCACATGTAACAACATTCCAATTTGCAATGATTTTATTCACAAAATGACTCAATAATTTTCAGTAATTAGAACCTATTGGGGAAAAAAAATGATGTTGCCTGATCCTTATTAGTTTTTCTTTTATGGGGGAGATTTTTATATTTTAATTTTACTGGAGTAGAGTTCACTTACAATGTTGTGCTAGTTTCAGGTGTACAAAAAAATGATTCACTTATACGTATACATATATTCATTTTTTTTAGATTATTTTCTCATATAGGTTATCACAAAATATTGAGTAGAGTTCCCTGTGGTATACAGTAGGTCCTTATTGGTTATCTCTCTTATATATAGTAGTGTGTGTATGTTCATCCCAAGCTCCTGATTTATCCCTCCCCACCCTGTTTCCCTTTTGGTAACCATAATTTTTTTTCTATGTCTGGAAGTCTGTTTCTGTTTTGTAAATAAGTTTGTGTCTTTTTTAAAAAATTAGATTCCACATGTACATGATATCATATGATATTTGTCTTTCTCTGTCTAGCTTACTTCACTTAGTGTGATAATCTCTAGGTCCACCCATGTTGTTGCAAATGGCATTATTTCATTCTTTTTTATGGTCGAGTAATATTCCATTGTATGTACGTACTACATCTTCTTTATCCATTCCTCTGTCCATGGACATTTAAGTTGCTTCCATGTCTTGGCTACTGTAAATAGTGCTGCAATGAACATTGGGCGTGCATGTATCTTTTCAGATTATGGTTTTCTCAGCATATATGCCCATGAGTGGGACAGCTGGGTCATATGGTAGTTCTGTTTTAAGTTTTCTAAGGAACCTCCCTACTGTTCTCCATAATGGTTGTACCAATTTACATTCCCACCAACAGTGTAGGAGGGTTCCCTTTTCTCCACACCCTCTCCAGCATTTATTGTTAGTAGACTTTTTAATGATAACAATTCTGACTGGTGTAAGGTGATACCTCATTGTACTTTTGATTTTCATTTCTCTAATAATTATTAATGTTGAGCATATTTTCATGTGCTGTTTGACCATCTGTATGTCTTCTTTGGAGAAAGGTGTATTTAACTCCTTGCCCATTTTTTGATTTTTTTTTTTTTTTGACATAGAGCTGCATGAGCTGTTTTTATATTTTGGAGATTAATCCCTTGTGGGTTGCTTCATTTGAAAATATTTTCTCCCATTCTTTGGGTTGTCTTTTAATTTTGTTTATGGTATCCTTTGCTGTACCAAAGCTTTTAATTTTAATTAGATCTCATTTGTTTATTTTTGTTTTTATTTTCATTACTCTAGGAGGTAGCTCAGAAAAGATATTGCTGTGATTTATGGATGGCTATATGTAAAAGAATGAAATTAGAACATTCCCTATCACCATACACAAAAAATAAACTTGAAAATGATCAAAGAGCTAAATGTAAGGTCAGACACTATAAGACTGTTAGAGGAAAACATAGGCAGAACACTCTGACATAAATTGCAGCAATATCTTTTTATACCCACCTCATAGAGTAATAAAAATAAAAACAAAAATAAACAAATAAAGGCAGTTTTGATTCTTTGACTTCAGTCTATACAGATAAGATAATTTTCAGTGGGTCTCTGCCAGGGCACATCACAAAATATCTTCCCTATCTCTTAGGGATACCTGATGAACATTGCAGAGAAGGACTTGTGCTGTGTTGAGAGCATCCATTTCTTTCTCAAGTTACTTATAAACTCTTGAAGTATGGCAGTTGATCCAGAACTGATGTGTAGTAATAGTAAGTGGTTGAGTTTTTTAAATATACCCTTTTACATGGATACCCGTATCTGTTTTCAAAAATTGGTTTTGAGCCAAAAATTTATGCAGCCTATGCAGAATTAAAGGCTATCCCTAAATTGTGTTTCAAGTTCATTAACTTAATACAAATTTTCACTAAAAGTGGGACTTTAATTATACTTTCCATTACTAAGTTAAAGAATACTGAAGATAAAACAAATATTGTATATTATTGTGTATATGTGGAATCTAGAAAATTGGTATAGATAAACTTATTTGCAAAGCAGAAATAAAGAAACAGACATAGAGATCAAATGTAGGGATACCAAGGGGGGTGGGGGGTGGGATGGCATGGGAGATTGGGATTGACATATATACACTACTATGTATAAAATAGATAACTAATGAGAACAGACTGTATAGCACAGGGAACTCTACTCAATGCTCCGTGGTGACCTAAATGAGAAGGAAATCCAAGGAAGAGAGGATATATGTGTACGTGTGGTTGATTCACTTTGCTGTACAGTAGAAACTGACTCAGCAGTGTAAAGCAACTATACTCCAAAAAAGAAAAAAATACTGAAGATAAAATATGGTGGGTAGATCACTTTGCTATGATAGGAGGAAAGAGAAACAAGAACATTGAAGGAAAAGAAAAGGAATGTATGTATTTGTTAAATGAGAATCTGTTTCTGTTTAATCGTTTTTCTACAACTAACACACTTCAGAGGAGATATAATCTTGAGGGGAAAAACTTGCTCCCATGTAGGTGGATACCATCATTTCACTGTAGACTTACACTAAATTTCTGACATTTTGAAATCCAACAAGCCTAAGGCAAAACATTATTCTAAGACAATGGATATTAATGCTAAAAATCCCCAAAATGGATCTGTACGGTTGTTAAACTGTTTATGGTAATGATCAAATCAGTGCTCTGTGCTGCATTTTTTTGTATTCAATATTAAATAGGGCTGGTTACTACCCCAGTTTTGCTTCTTGAGCATTTTACTCTTGAACTCACACAGGAAGAAAGAGCAAACCAGAAGATAAGTGATCATTTTCTTGTTAGTGGTTCTGTCTCAGACCCTGAGGATCCATCGTGAAATAAGTGTTACTCACGGTCAGTCTTTGTGTAAGTTAAAATCCCATTAAACTATTTCCCAGTATCTATTGAGGCACATACATAATGGTTATTAATATTCTTTCTGGTGATGTTTATGGATGCAGAACCAGGGAACAATTTGTCTCCATAAGAGAAAGTAAGACTGTAGAATGACATTTGGGTATCTAAATATTTAAAATACCTGATTGCTGTCTTACTGTTCTATTAGAGAATGGACTTGAGGATATGGGGAGAGGGAAGGGTAAGCTGGGACAGAGCGAGAGAGTGGCATGGACATATATACGCTACCAAACGTAAAATAGGTAGCTAGTGGGAAGCAGCCGCATAGCACAGGGAGATCAGCTCGGTGCTTTGTGACCACCTAGAGGGGTGGGATAGGGAGGGTGGGAGGGAGATGTGAGAGAGAGGGGATATGGGAATATATATATACATATAGCTGATTCACTTTGTTATACAACAGAAACTATCACACTATTGTAAAGCAATAATACTCTGATAAAGATGTAAAAAAATAAATAAATAAAAAGTAAATAAATAAAATACTTGATTGCTTATCTCTAAGTAATATTTCTTCCCTTTAAGTAGACTGCAGAGTACAATGCTGAGTTACTGAATAGCATATTATTTAATATTTTTATATGAATCATAAAATGTTAAAGACAAAGCAGAGGTATAGATGTGTGATGAGAAGAGCTACAATTTTTTAAAAAGCCCAGAAACATGAAACATACTGAATAATTGAAAATTGCTGAATAATTGAAAATTGAGAAGGAAAAATAATTTGTTAAGCTATGCCATTCAAAAATATATCCGAAATGTATTAGCATGGAAAGTATATCAAGCTATCATCTTTCTTTGATGACTTGGATTTTGCTATTGCCAAAAAGTAAGCCTTTTAAAAATCATTTATAATATAAGTCTGTAAGGGTCAAGTAAAGAATATTGAGATGAATATTTTCTGACAGTACCAAGTATTATCAATTTTTTGAAAAAATACAAATATTAGTTTTTATTCTTTCATTTTTCTTTTTAAACCAAATATTTAAAGTTTGCAGTTAGTTTTATAAATTGCTGAATAAATAATGTGGATTTTTATTAATTTGAATTTTGATTAATTAAGTTTATAGTATGTACTCATAAATATAATTGGTAGGCTGCTAAAATGCATGATATTATTTCAATAATAAATTAGCTAAAGTTAAAATCACTCTCTAAATAGCTTTCCTAGACTGATTTACTGTCATAATACAAATGCCAAAATATAATGAATGATTCGAATTTCACTGATACAATATGACATCTGACAGTTAATAATGGGTTCCTAAAACTGCTGCTAAAATGTAATATGCAGTACAAATTTAGCATGGCTAAATTCAATATTAGTCTATGAAGATAACAGTACAACTGGGCAAATTAGGTAATTTTACCATGACAAAATACTATAATCAGTTTTATAATTACATCTATTTACATGGTGAATTTCGATAATGCTAACTCATTTTCAAGTCATCATGAAATTTTTTATAGAAGATAATATACAATTATATGTAATACTACAATCATTTAAAATTATTGGCTGTGGTTTTCATATTGTCTTACAGAAGAATATACCCAAATATACCAATTTACCTTCCTTTTACATATTTTAATACATATTTGAGGAATACTAACAATCTGAAAAAAAATAATTGAGAACTATAGAAACAAAAATGTGTTGAGTGATTTTCTGTCATGGTATGAGGAAAGAACATCATAGACATGAATCCAGAGTGAATAAGGACCAAAGATGGATATTAGACATTAGAAATCTGTCCTTGAAATAAACTTGCTGTTATGTTCAATGATTAGAGGACATATGGTATAAGAGTATGGCAGGAGTCGATTTACTCCAATTGGTAACTTCTGTTCACTTCAAGGATAAGTTGGGAAAAGTAAAGCTTATATCTGATTTAGTGAATAGGTATTTATTAGATGCCTATGATATGCCAGGCACCATGCTAAGAATTATAGCATTTCAAAACACAAGAAAAATCTGATTCTCTTTGAAGAACGTACACACTAGCATTATAAATATACACATAAATCTTTATTAAAGTTATATATGCATGTATGTGTGTATACATATATATCTACATATATACAGATTCTGTAGATATACATAACAACAATATTTTGCTGTGAGGATAAAATATTTGATTAAGTAGGCCTGGCTCAACTAACTACACAGTAAAAATTTGACTCAATCAAACCACACATTTTCATGCATGAATTTACTTGAAAGTAACCATAGATCCTATGCCTTTTCCAGGTCTGACCTACAACTGACCGTCATGGTCCAAGGCTGCCCACCATTAGATATCCTTCATCACCGTTCCAACTCTCTTACTGAATATAGAACATTTGAGGAGGTTATTTTAATATGACAAATTAATGCTAAATTTAATCATTAAAGGTAGTAACAAAATGAGAAGTTTTAGTAGTGTTCTTGTCTTAGCAGAGCCTTAATAATCATCATTGTCATGACTAACATTTGTTGAAGGCCTACAGTTGGCCAGATGCTGAATACATTATTTTCCAATCTTTCAAGAAAAAAAAAAAAAAAAAAAAAGCCTGAAGCATGGAAAGGTTAAATTACCTAAAGTTTTACTGCTAGAAAGCCATACAGATGGAATTTGAATGCAGATTTTTCTGGACCATAAAGGCTAGAATTTTCCATTTTCATTCTGTCTATCTTCCTATCTATCTTTCTTGCTCATATGCTGTGCTCTAATAGAAATATTTGAACAATGATCATATTGTTACAGAAAACTGAGGATTTACTCTGTACCCCTCCAAGCTGAGCTTTTATACAAGGCCTGTTATATTTTTGATTGACATTTTATTGTTGGTCAAGTATTTGTTCATTTCACTTCAATTTGCAAAATCTCATGAAGCACCCCCACCAGAAGCACACACAAAGCAAACTTACACACATTTTTGTCACCCTTTTTTTTTTACTTTGCTTACTACTGTTTCTCTACTACCTAGAAGACTGGGGATAGACTATGGACTCAAAAATATTTGTGGGGATGAAAAGAAGGAAGAGAAGAGAAAGGAAGTTTGGGTCTATAGAGAGGAACTGAAACCCCATTAAAATACAATTTTTTCTAATTCCTCTGTGAACATAGAGGATAAGAATAATAAAATGATCATGTTGGTTTACCTCCGTTTGTTACCCCGGTCCTTGTTGCTTCAGAACTGGATTTTTGTGATAGTCTTCTAATTCATCTTTCTGAATAAAGATATGCTTTCATCCGTCTGCCCATACTGCTGCCAGAGGTTTCTTCTGCCATACCTGAATGCCCATGTCACTCTGGTTGTAAATTTCTTATTATTCATTTTGATCATATCTTGATCTTCCCTAGTATAACTTTTGAGAACTATTTCTTGGCACTCACACAAAATCAAACATTAAGTCAATGTTATTTCATCTCTCTCTCTCTCTTTTTTTTCTACAGTTCTATTCCCTTTGTCTGAAATATTCTGCCCTACCTTCACTTCATGGAAAATTTTTCATCATTCCAGATTCCAGACACAATTCAAAATTTACTTCCATTTAATGACTTCTCCAAACCCTCCAATCAGAATGAGTGACAATTCTTTCTACACATACCTCTAGTATATTCATAAAACTGTTTTGACTATTTTAACATGTCTGTCTACTACTAGACTTTGAATTTTTGTAGAACTGTCATAAACAGTGCCAGATATTGAGGATTCTCAATGAAGGATATATGACATAAATATGAGCCAAATCTGAGGAAAGAGTCAAAATTAATGGTGTTGCTGATCTACTGTAAATCTTTGATTTCAAGAGGACAAAATGTGCCTTTTGTTATGTGCCACAACTATTTTATTGCCAGATCTACACAAGTGTAAATACAATTAATTTTGTTCATCTCTTTAGTGAATCAATTCATACAGAAACATAAGGTTTTATTTCATTTTTTTCTCTAGAATGTCGACCTTCTCTTTTCAATTCTAGTTTTGATGACTAAAGCTGAAATAATTTTACCATTTCTGGCTGTACCCATATCTCCAGAAAACATCTAGCATGGTTATAATATTTGGAAAACCTTGAAGTATTATATGTGGTAATTCTTCATAAAGTCACATAGTCCTGGGAAAAAGATGGGCATGGCAAATTAAAAAGCCACAAACAGCATGAAAGAGAGTTTAGAAAACAAAGTAAATTTCTTTTAAAAATCACATATTTTATCTATATTCATTCTCTTAATAATCTTATTTTCTTTATATCACATATTCTTCATTGAGGCCAGTGAACGTGTATATGAAAGCCAATATGATATCTGAGCACAGTTATTAATCAAATTCTTTGGAATACAACTTGCAAGTCTTTGAAATTAAATAGGTATGTTCAAATATATTGAGCAATTCTATTTCCTCTACTCTTTTCTCTAGTTACAACTTACTTAAAGAATGTGCTCTTAGGAAGTCAGAAATATTTTTTGCAACAATATCATAAACCTTGGTATGAAGTGGCTGAAGAGATGATGACAACTGACAGACTTTAAAATTAAATATAGAGATAGATCATGCCATTTTTATGGATGATTATAGGGAGGAGGTATTTCCCATTTTTAACATTAATAGTCCAATACGTGAGTTCTAACATCTAATACCTTAATGTGTGTATAGATACATTCTTAAAAGTTACCATTAAACATATGTAATAATATAAAGTATTTCCTTTTTCTTCATTTATTCTGAAAAACTTTACTTTGATCTTAATATCCCAAGAAATAGGTAAAGTCAACTTAACTGGTGTCTGAATAGGATTTTTTTTTTGGAAACAACATTCTTGACTCAGTCTACTTATTTTATGTTATTATGGCCTACTATGAAATGTCATGTAATATCCATAAAACACTTTAAAAAGCAGGAGTAATGCCATTTTTTATATATTTAAAATATGCATGAGTTATTTTCTTTCACTACTTCATTTTATATTATAAATATAAAGTCTTAAGCATTTAAAATAGAAGGAATAATGATTACCAAACAATTTAATTTACCATTATTATGAGAAATGCATTTACAAGGACAAGAAGCTCATTACAATCTGATCAATGTGGAACATTTTACCTTGCTATAATTTTCCTTTTAATGTGGTAGGCTTTTCTCCTAATCTCCATGCATTGGTCCTATTGAATGCAATAGATCTGTTTCACACCACTTCCTCCCGAATAATATTTTTAATATTTGAAGACAAGGGAGGTAGGGATAAATTAGTTAGAAGCTTGAGATTATCAGATACAAAAAAAATTGAAGATACATAGAACACACACATTTCCTTTCCCCATTTCTTCCGCCAGCTTCCCGAGTCTTCTTATTTTCCAAGTATATCAATTCCTGTTTCACACAGATGATGTCCAGATGGCTGCCACCACCCAAGTTGACCTCCTTCATTTACACTCCACTCTAGTAACGCATTCTGAAAAGTTTGCTGCCCAGAATGGGTTGTAAAAATCTAGATATGATTTGACCAGCCCCACATATAGTCAAATCATTAAATTCATTAATACAGATCCATCTATCTTAATCTAGCTTAAGAACATATTTTCCTTTTAAGTAACAATCTAAACCTGCTAGATTACAATGAATCATGATCAATTTAACACTCCAAATCTTATAATTTGATTCACTGCAAAGCTAGGTGAAATGCATGTTCTAATTCTATTTGTCTGTAGTCCTAACACATATGTAGAGCATCTTATATAAAACTGTTAAATTTGTTTTTATTATTCAAGTCCGTTAGAGATTTTCTTTATCCTGATTCTGTCATCTATTTTGTAGATTTTACTTCATATAACATGCAGATATGATAAACTTACTTTTCAGATTTCTGTCAAAGTTAATAATAAAGTCAAGTTAGAGTAGACTAGGATCCCAAGTGATACTGTGTCACAATTATACAAATATACCATGTATATATATATATATATATATATATACACACACACACATATATACATATATATACATATATATACATATACACACACACACACAACAATATATAGAACTCCAGCTTACACAGCTATCACATCGAGATCACTATAATATTGTAAAGCTGTCAGAAATAAATGAGATAAATGAGGATGCCTAGGGAAATGTTTGGTTTAGAATAGGTATTCAGTAAAATATACTTGATATGATTCTTTTGGGATAAAACACTAAATAAGACTCATTTAATTAGGCTTTTGAGGACTTCCCTAAGTATAAAATCCACAACAAAATTGTTGAAATATTTCAGACTTAAAAATTTATTATTATTTTTTTCCAACAGAGTTTTAGAGGTGAGGAAGGTTGTAGATTTTGTGTGCAAAAGTGAACACATGTGTTCATGTGTGTGTGTGTATTAGAGAGAGAGATGGGTGGGGTGGAGAGTGTCTATCAGAACATCATAAAGCTGGTATCTTTAGGAGAAACAATGTTTCATAAACTCATGAAATCGAAAAATTAGCTTCAAGCCACTAACTAACATCTATTGTACCACCTACAGGGGCAGTATCAACATCTTCCCTAAAGGAGCTAGGCCTAATTATAAAATTTTCTCAAATATGATGCCAGGAGCATTCGAACAGCAAGATGACTTTGCTAATTCAGTAGTATAATTCAAACGCATGGCTCATGAATGAGGGATTACAATATCACAACCCACTGTGTAAAAATCTGGTTCCAGAGCTCCGAGTGTGTGTGAAAAATTAATTTCATATTAGATATAGATCCACATGCATCTTCTTACAAATTATTGGAAATATTCAAGCATATGTTCTGTTTTTCTTCCTACACACGGCAGCAGAAAATTGTGCACCCTGCTGCTTAGTAAACATCAACACGTTTGGATTCTCACGGAGTGCACATGATGTCAGATACACAGAGCATACAAAGTAAGGAGGGAGAGGCTGCTGAAAACATTTTCCTACTTTTCTACTCTAGAGAGTGTGGGCAGTTTCCATTTCAGTGTCTATTTCAGTCAAAAGAACTTCACTATGTGTTTTTAAATGTCAGCCAGGGAAAAGTTTCTACTCACTATAAAAATCACATTTACCCTGTCTTATCTATATAATCCCAAATGTTTGTTACCTACATTCTAAAAAGTAATCTTACCCCACTTTATTTATAATTTTCTGTTAATAATTTACAGCTATGTTCATTAATTCTAAGGGGCAAACTGGCCCTTTCATATTGTTTATATTAGAATGTATAGATTATTATAGTTAGCGAAACAGTTTGGGGGATCTGGAATACATACATTCCCTCTAAATACTGTAAACATGTTAGGTGTCAAGAAGAGTGCCATGTTCTAAAGTCCTACCTTTCTCTTGAAAGATAGCCAATTCTATTTGTTATAAAAAGTTAAGTTTGGATTTTAAATTTAGATATTGCTGACCACCAAAACAATCCATCAAGGCATTAAATGTCATTGTAAATTCTGTTTTCCTGTCTTGTCATCATTATAATGGTAATGAGTTGACTAATGCCTTATGGGAATTATCACAGTGTTCCATAGTTGATAAAGTTATTCAAAATATTGCCAGGACTTACTTAAACCAATGACTAGAACTGATTAGACTTTGTACTGTGAATTAAAGTCAATGCTACGCATCAAGAATAAAAGAGGAAAGAAATAAAAAATACATTACTCAATTGTGCATCTGTCTTTCAGTGTAAAATAAGAGCATGACTACAGATCAGATTCAGTTACTGTTGATTAAGAAAGAAAGCATGGCATAAAATCTTTGCTTTAGAAGCAGTGAAGCAAAAAAATAATAAATCACAAAACATCAAATTTTGTATTATTAATTCAAATCTGGTTTCTAGTCTCTAAATTCAAATGCACTTCTCTGCTCTTCAGTATGTCAGCAAATGAACTTAATTTCTAAGGGATGAATTAGGAGAAATTTCAGTTTCCCCAGTATTCAATATGGTTTGATTTTTGTTTTTGTTTTATGGACTTGGACATAAATGATGATTTTAAGTTACAGTGTGTATAGCCTAATTAGTAGTCAAACTTAAATGGATAATAAAAAGACGTATCATTAACTATGTTAGAGAAATTATTTTTGAAATCTCTAGAGAAGAGAGACTTCTAAATATCAAAATGTTTTTAAATGTCACCAGGCAAAACACGACTTTAAAGTAAAAGAAAGATTTGATGGTTTCACATATTCTACTTTTATTAATATGATATTTTTACTTTTTCTTAAAGTTATATAACCTTGAAACACTGTACTGTAATCCAGACAGCTCTTATTACTTGATATTGGATCCCTCTTAGATACTGTAATGGTTTTATGATCTAAATATAAAAATAATATTACCCACCTCAGAGATTTAATTAACAAGATAATATAAGACAATGTATATGAAAGTTCTTAACAATACTTAATATTCAATTAATCTTAGCCAAATTGAAAACTGAAAGAAAATGCATTATTTGAAAGACAGGATAGTCAGTATGTCTTTTTGAACATAAAAAAAACACATTTCTATTAAAAATAACACTGTATTCTATAAATAAATAATATCAATAGCATTAGAATAGAAAGCAAAATTTAAAGAAATGTAAGTCTGAGTACCACTGGATTACTTTCTCTTGCACTTAAACCTCTGCAAGTTTTCCAAAGTGGTTCTAAACTCCAAGGAAAATTTCAAATCAGAAATGGTCAAAGAACTACGGATATGAATTTATAAGCCTTGGAGTCATCAACTTTAGTTAATAGGTTTTTGGGGGTTTCCTTTGGGTAAACTACCTGCATTTGGCCAATTCCAAGCTTAAGAGGGTATTCAGATCATTTTCATACCAGTTTCTCCCTCTAGGCATTCTATACCTAGTCTTATGTTTAAACCAACACTTTAGTCATGAAACAACATCTTCATTGGGCTGCATCTTTCAGGTACACGATATTTGATGTTCATGGAGAAAAAAAGACTATTTTTCAACTCCTTACAACCTACATTTTTCTTTTTTTCTGGTGAGTGGCTCCTGTGAATTCAAATACCTTATCTGGGACTGTATTCTTCTAAACTCAGTAAGAACAGGAAACACTTCCATATTTCAATGACTCCCACAAGCCCTTTCACCTTAATGGGTGCTTAAATTAATTTTTAACTTGCTAATCAGAGATCAAAAATTAGAGAAGACAAACTTTTAATCTAATACTCCCCTTTTCTTGATTAGTAATTTGAAAGCAGCCTTAATTCCAAGGGATTTTTAAATATCTTCATAAAATCTCCACAGATAATGACAGATACAAAAATAAAGACTGTGTTCTGAACGAGAGAGTAGAAGATGCAGAGAGTAAAACCTAGAGATGAGTAAGGACAATCAAATTCACAAAGAGGCTAAACATAGGAGCAGTGGTACTAATTTTTTTAAAAAAAGGAAAAGAAAACCTTTTCACATTTGGGCCTTGAATGTCTATTTTCACCTTTATGGAGTATGATGTTGGGTACCATAGTGGAGAGGCAAAATAAACAAATGGGCTTTAGTATCTGGTCCTGAAAGTAGAATGGGGAATAGTTGGCAAATTATATATTTTCCAACTTAAAACAAAATAAAGTATAATAAGGAAAATCTATTTGTAAACAGAGATATTACAAAGAAAGAGAATCTTTGGAAATTTGAAATTAAGAAGGGATCTTGTTGCTTTTAAAGTATAACAAAACAGAGATTGGAAGGTGAAAAACAGAGTACAGAACAAACAAAAACACCAGAAGGATTTTTTTTTTTCTTTTCTAATGGGCATCCACTTCTAAATTAGACAGGGCATCATGTGCAGAGAAGACACTTAAACCAGGAATGTATGTATGAGTGTGGGTAACCTAAGGCTATGATACACTGCTATTTAGTGCAGCAGAGGGGAGGCATCACTGTGAAAGAATAAAACTGTTGTTCATGAAAAGCTATGCCTCTCCCATGGAGAAGACAGTCACTTTGGAAAATAGACACTTAAGCAGATTTGCTGTGACCTAATTTTGAAAGAGTAGAGAACAGTGACTTATTCTCAAATTAAATGAAAAAAATCTAATGCAAAATTAATGATTATGCTTCTCCTATTCTGAATTTTACCATGTTGAATAGTAGGAATTTCCACTCTCAAAACCATGAGTGGAGGCATTCTCTAGGGTGGTAGAATAACAAACAAGTACAAGTCTTAAGCTAATTTTACAGCTGGCTACATAATTGGTTTGGCAACAGTCATAGACCAGCCTTTACTTTAAAATATATTCTTATGTTGAAAATAAATGAATAAAAATCAATATGCCTAGAAATGAGAGAATCCAGCAGAAGGAATGTGCTTGGCCCTAGTGATTGGCTGCAAATTATCATTCTTTTTTTTTTTTTTTTCCTTTGTGAGACATACACATTCATACACCCCTACAGATGGTATTAGCTTTGGAAAATAAACTAATGTACTTGCAAATATCAAATGGCAATTTAAGATTAATTATGTGTAAATAACATGAATATGTAAGAGGTCCATTTTTCCACCTTACTCATTTTAAAAATAACCTCAACTGAAAGGTATCTTTGACAAAAGATGGCTCTGCTCATTTGCCCAGACTTATAGATAGGAAGGAAACGAGAGGAAATATCAAAAATGCATCTGAGAGAAAACACATCAAGCATCTAAATGAATAAAAAAATATTCAAATTATATTTATGATAGATTGTACAATTACTAATACTATAAAATTAAAAAGCATCATATGAAATGAAATAAGACAGTCTTTAGAACTTATGACACATTTAGATAATTTAAGTGACTTGGCTCAAAGACAAATTTTAGAAAGTAGTTTAGTACAAAAGAATTCAAACAAATCCTAGAGCCAAAGGACAAATCCAAAAAAAAAAAAAAAAAAAAAATGCTCCCGGATATAGGATGAGAGAAAGTAGATGTTATTTCTGAAAGAAAAAGCATTCAACCCAATGCATAGTGGCAGTGAAGATCAAACAAAGGCTTGGATGCATTGTGCTATTGAAATACTACAGAACAAATCAAAGTAAGTAGAATAATGGTAAAACACTGGCTGGATTCCTAGTACTTACTATATGACTAGTACTTTGTTAGCAAACTATGGAGAGGCCATTCCTTTTAATGTCCATGAGACACCAAACACAGCTGCCTACAAAGCCCCTGGGTATAATCATCCTATGATGCTCAAACATCAGACATCATTCCTTGTGACAGCAACAACTCCAAAAGAGAGGAAAAATGGTGAGGGATGAGATGTGTGTCTTTCAAATGGGATGGTCCACTCTTAGAAACTGAAAGCTAGCAATCATGAGCAGAGAGGTTTTGAAAATTCATTGGACTAGAAAAAATAGTAGAAAAACAAAAAAATAATTATATTACTGGGAGGAAAGTAACATAAGCTTTAATTTAAAGCAAAAAATCTAATTGTATTCAGATATCTTTTCCAAGCTCTATTGTACTTAATATTTCATAGTCCTTATACAAATAATCTTAATTATCTCAAATTATCTCAGGGTGTGACTGCCTTTGACATACAAGAAAAAACAATCCCCATCTGCAATATAAGAAGAACTGACTGACATAGTATGTATTTAATTTACATAATGTATAAAAATAGGTATTGATTGGGAAATAGAGTCATGGAATATATTTGGTTATTTGTCTTAACATATCATAATAATTCAAAAAATTAATTCAGTGAATTGCTTACTGCCTACAAATTCCTGATGATAAGTTTGATGTGGTGACAATTGTAGGCCCTGAAGCCACAATTCAAAAACCAACACTAACCCTGGTTGTGTGACCTTTGACAAATTGCTAAACCTTTCCACACCTCAGTAGTCTCTTCTGTAAAATATGGGAGATTGTAATATTTTTGAGTTTTAAGTGAAATATTTCATGTTAAGTCTTTCAGACATGCCTGACAAGAATACTTGTCAACTAGCAGTAGTGAGGTCATTTATGTAATATCTATCTATTTAAAGCAACTAACTGAACTACTAGTAGAATACTGTAATTTGCAATTTTTATTTGTGATTTAGGGAAATGTTTGAAATGTTAATAAGAAATACATAACAATATGTAGTTCAAAGCATGCTGCTTTCAGATATTTTACAAAAGAAAACAACAATAAACATCTAAAAATGCATTCTTGTATAGGCCCTGGGAAATAATATGTTTTCAAGTATTCTAACCCTAAAATTTTAGGATTATTTCCAATGCCTTCTATAGATATTTATATTTTGTATATACTTGAATTCATATCCACAGAAATGGGGTGGGGGAGAAAGAAAAAAAATAACTGTATACATGTAATACGAGGAGGGAAATACTGCCAGTGTTAGAGTTGGGTAAAGCATGGTAGCTTTATAAGTTTAGCTAAGATAACCTTAAACTATGCTTTCAAAATTCATGGCCTGTTCTTAATTCAGTGGTTGTAGTATGTTATGCATAATCTATTAAACCTGTATGTAGTACAATCCACTTTTAAAAGCAAATTTATACTTTTCTAAAACATAACATACTGTCATATTACTTATTTGGACTAGAAAACCAAGTCACTGATTTCAAAATTAAGTAGTTTTCTGTCTCCATGGAACTTTGGCTTCTCAGAAATTCTCTTGGTGGCAGTATAATTATTTCTGAACCTAACATTTATCTCATGTGCCACAAAGAAACTCTAGTTAACATTTTAAGAAATCTAAAAATAGTCTACTCTTCTCTAAATTGAAAATCTTGGTTGTCATGATATGCATTATATTTCCTTAGTGTATTTCTGTTCCACAAACCAAATGTCTTTGTCATATCTGAATCTTGCCTGTTCTTCTCAAATATCAGGTGAATACTGCAACAAAATTGGATAGTGCAGTTTGTTCATGCTTTTTCTACCAGATCAACTCAATGCTTCCTCTCTACCTTTCCAAATTTTCCACATTCATCAAGGCCTGGCCCTGTTTTCTTTTTCCTTTACTGAAGAGAGGCGACATGCATTCCTGTTCCTGCACTCTAAACTATTGTATTTACATTTCAATTCCACATAACATAGAATATAAATGCCCTAAAAATGTCATGTATGTAGATATGATTTTTTTCAATCAGACTAGCACTTGACAAATATTTGTTCCATTTTGTGTCCCTCAAAACATATCCAAAAAGCTGGTTTAAATACAAGGTGTTGGCAACCACTCTTTCACCATGACACTAATGAATGGGAAAAATGTGCAGTTATAGGAGGACATCATTCAAAAATAAATAAATCCCATAAAACAAAATTGTCCTCAACAAAATATCTGGGTACATATGCTCTATCTGCCTTCACTATCTTAATTAAAGATGAATAATGCTGACCTCATGAAGTTCTCAAAGTTTCTTCTTTCTTAAGATGTAACAGTTCACAAACTAACAACTTCAACTATCTAGAGATTGACTTCCAAACTCCTTATCATGACATTCAGTGTTCTTCAGTATCTGGATAATATTAAACTTTTTTTCCCACTTTTCTAGTCTTGTTTTTCTTTTTCTTTTTTTTTTTTTTCAAAGCATGCTATACACATTCAGTTGAGCCAGGGCTCCTAATTATCCCCTGAAGTTCTAGACAGAACTTCAGTTTATGCTGCTCCCTCTGCCTAGAGACCTTTATGTACATCTATATCACCTCTAAGAGGCTGATCTGATGCCACCTGCTGCAGGAAAATTCAGCTTTTCCAACAGTTGGAAATAACCCTTTATACCCATGTAAAACTTGAGCATAGAGTCAGTTGCTTAGAGACTTACACTATGTTTTATTCATCTTATGCTTATGATGCCACAGGTATATTGTCAGATGCATAATCAGTGATAATGCAGGTCTGTGTACTTTGTTGAAAGAATTTGTCCTAATCTCAAGTACATAATGAATCTTGAATACCTCCATCCTTCTTCCTCCAACAAAATAGGCACATTTTACTTACAGATGGAGGATATTCTAACTCAGCCTTTCCCAAGTTGTGTTCCATGAAACATTAATCATATTAGATGCCCCCTGAAATAATGGTAGTGTCATATGGGAAAGTAATGAAACACAGAAGCTTATTAAAGGGGTAAAGATGTCCTCCAGGAAAGAAACCTTTTATTATACCAGGGGTTCTATTTGCTTGTTTTATTGTTGCTGCTTTTCTCCAGAACAACATGTATGGGGACATAGTTTGGGAAGTGGTGCTCCAGCCTCTGCAGAAGACCAGCTTCTTCTGTAACATAACTGCATACTTATACCTTTATCCCTTCCCTTTCCAAACTGCTACCCTTCTACCTTGAAGGATTTGCTCCTAGTTGACCACCTATCGAATTCCTAATTATCACTCAATATAGGCATTAAATATCACCCTCTACTGGTTCTTTTATTTGGTCTCTATCAGAATTTAATTGCTTCTTTCTTTGTGTTCTCACAGAACCTACAATACAGTAGACATCACATGATTGTTTTTATTTTATGCTTGTCCCTGATTCTTAATTTATGTGAGTGTAATATCTTGCACTCATCAGGCAATCAAAATTGTTTGCAGTATTGTACAACCACATGCAAAGAATGAAACTAGAACACTGTCTTACAGTGTACACAGAAAGCAACTCAAAATGGATTAAACACTTGAATGTATGACCTGAAACCACAAAAATTCTAGAAGAAAACATAGGCAATATGTTCTTTGCAATTATCTTAGCAATATCTTTTTGGATATCTCTCCTCAGGCAAGGGAAACAAAAGCAAAAATAAACAAATGGGACTACATCAAACTAAAACGCTTCTGCACAGCAAAGGAATCCATCAACAAACCAATAAAAACAACCTACCAAATGACAGAAAATATTTGCAAATTAAATATCTGATAAGGGATTAATATCCAAAAAATATAAAGAACTTAAACAAGTCAACAACAAAAAAAGGAAACAACCCAATGCACAGAGGATCTGAATACACGGAAGACATACAAAAGGCCAACAGGCACATGAAAAGGTGGTCAACATCACTAATTATTAGGGAAATGCCACTCAAAACCACAATAGGATATTACATCACACCCATTAGAGTGGCTATTAACAAAAAGGAAAGAAATAGGTGTTGGAGAGGATGTGGAGAAAATGGAACCCTCATACACTATTGGAGGGAACATAAATTGGTGCAGCCACTATGGGAAACATTATGGAGATTCCTCAGAACATTAGGAATAGAACTACCATATTATCCAGCAATTCCACTTCTGGGTATTTATACAAAGAACATTAAAACAATAATGTGAAAAGACATATGCACCCTTATGTTCACCACAGCATTATTTACAACAGCCAAGATATAGAAACAACTGAACTGCCCATCAATGGATGGATGGATAAGGAATATGTTGTATGTATATAGATTGGAATTGTATTTAACCATAAAACAAGAAAGAAATCTTGTCATTTGTGACAACATGGATGGGCCTTTAGGGTATTATGCTAAGTGAAATAAGTCAAATGAAGAAAAATACTGTATGATTTCATTCATATGTGGAATATGAAAATTAACAGACAAACAAAGTAAAACAAAGCAAACACACAGATACAGAGAAAACAGTAGTGATTACCAGAGGGGAAGGGGAGTGGGGGGAGAGCACAACAGGTAAAGGGGGTCAAATGTATGATGATAGACAAAACTAAACTGTTGGTGTGGAGCAAGATGTAGTGTATACCGATGTTGAAATATAATGTTGTACACATGAAATTTATATAATATTAAAAAACAATGTTACCTCAATAAAAAAATGTGTGCCATGTTGAAATAATCTTGTGAATTAGGCTGATTTCCTGTGGTCATGTGTTTGGAGAATGGGTTGGTGACAGTTATGTTCATTTGGGGGCAGAAAAAGGTAAAAGGAAAGATAGCATAAGAAAGGATGCCAAAGCTAAACTGGCTTTATAATATTATAATATTTTTAAGATTTTTATTAGGTGACATTATATTGATAGCTGCCCAGACCCTGTATAAAATAAATGCTTTTGTAGACTGATCAGGTTTATAATAGTCTCAGGTCATTAGATAGAAGGGATTCCTTTGAAGAAGGGGAAAAAAATAAAGATCTGCCACATCCACATAATTGATAAAACTGTTCCCTCTTCTCTATTTCCTCTTGTTTTTTTCATTTCCCAAAACAATACTGTCTGAAAGGAAAAAAAAATCCCTTTATGATAAGTTCTATGAATTAAAAAAAAATGACAGGTTACATGCAGTTTCTCTCAAAAACACTTTTTAAAAACATTTATATTCTTGCACTCGATTGCTGCCTATCACAATAAGTCTTTAGTGTCAGACGATTATTTCTGGTTTACAAATTCATGTCAGCAATAAAATTGATTTAAATGTAGCTTTTCTACCACTTTTCAGACTCTAGGCTAGGATCAGGTATGAAAATCTCTCTCTCCTGATAGTACCCTCCCTGTACCACAATGTACCCTACTTTTCCATCCTCTGCCCCTCACTTTGCTACCTCATTTGTCTACATGGCACTCCTCCCACAATTTTCTTTCCTGATTAGCACTCTAATCTTCTGACAGCTCTTTTACTATTCTCTGATGTTCTACTCAACTCCCACTCTTCCCATGAGTCATTCTTTGATATGTCAGCCTCAGCCTATCTCACCTTCCATCCTTCTTCCATTTATGTGCCCCATCACAGCAGATAGTTCAAACGAGGTTGCAATATGTGTGTGTAGGATCTATCTCAACCTCTGAAAACTTGGATGTAGAAGTTAAGAACTGGCTAAAATGTTTATCCTCAAAGTATCCAGGAAAATATCTACATATTGTAGGTAAGCAATATGCTAACATACATATGATAAATTGAATGTTAAAAGAATGTGCTTTATTAACTAGGCCTCTCTGAATTAAATGCATTCTCTCACTTTTGAGCCTTCTATAACAGCAATTTATATTATATAATATCTCTAAGAATTTCCTTTCATTAAGGTCCAAGATGATTCTTTTATTGGATATGATTTTAAAATATGAAGTTCCTGGGCTCAACAGTTAATGGAAAAGAAGCTGGCGAGAAAGGAGAGAGGGTTCAAGTAAAAATAGGGATTATGCATGTATATTGCCAAACCAGTCAATATTCCAATTCACTAGTTGATATTACTGAACTCTAAGACGTTTTTAATTTTATCAAAGTCTTTTAGTCCCCTCATTGGTGAGAATACTTAATTTCTCTTTTACAATGAATTTGAAACATGTAGGAAAAACTATTGAAATAAATGGATGAATTGTAATAGCATAAATTGTTATAGCTTGTGATAGCAAATGCAGTTTTCTGCTGGGCTTTGAGGACCTTGGACCCAGAAATAGCTTATAATTCTTTCTTATAAGAGTCTTTTCTTTATCTAAGAGCACATTTCTATTTAAGGACATCCTGTAGGACATTTTTCATTTCTTCCATATGTTCCATGTCCCACTCATCCAGGATATTCTTGGTATTGTAAAACATACCATTTTCTTCTTGGTGAAGTCCTCCAGCAGGAAAAACTTGGATGATGGATTGATTTTTCACACCACTTTTAAATGTGCAGCGCAAACTCAAATACGATGATCAAACTGGCCTTCTTACTGTTTCTGTTCTGTTGATTCGTTTGCCTTTGTTGGACCATTAAACTTATAAGGGGACTAGTGTGTTTGGCTCTGTGTTTTTTAAAGGGCAATGATGTCACTGAGCACAATCTCTGATCTGTGGTTTTCAGAGCACACCTGAGCAATGTCCCGAAGGTTTATCTCTCTCTGAGGGCTTACACAAAAGGAGGGGAAAATTGGGTGAGAGGAATGTCCCTTCCCCACGTGCCCTCCAACCTCCTGCACAAAACATAAGCAGAATGAAAATCAGAAAGAGGTCTGTGAGCATGCATCCAGGACCACATACATGTTCCCCAGTGTCCACAGCTGCAACCTCCATTTTGAGCCTCCTGGGACTTGTTTCTAAGTGGCTGTGAAAAGCCACTGAAGGGTCTGTGTTAACCAGAGGCTACGAAAGCTGCCATCCCCAGCTGAGCAATTCTCTGTTCAAACTGGGCTTATGCCCAGTTTGAACAGAGAATCTGTTTTCTTCCCTTGTTTCAAAGGGCACTTTTCTGTATACTTCCTCATGTGCAGGGGTGAACTGGGAACAATAATATTCATTTATAAAAGAAATCATAGTGTTAATTATTATAACTGAATGTTAGTAAATATCTAAATAGCACTGCGATACGGAAGTGTATGGGTATCTGAAGAGCCATGCATTCTAGTCCCTTCTTAAGAAAGTACACATTTATTAGAAATTATTTAACATTCAGGAGCTACAATCTTTAAATCCAAAAGTGACACTGAGCTAGCTGGATATTCTCCAATTTATGCATTCTGAAATACATATATCCTTGCGATAGAATTGCTATCTTTATTCAATATAGTCTTGAGGAAATTGAATATCCCCTGCTTCCATTATTTCTTCTATCCTGTGTACTGTCTCCCTCTTTCTTTCTAACTCACCCACCAACAAATACAGTGATACACACATGCACACACACACACACAAACACACACCATAATTCTGCACAATTCCTTAAATTATTCCAGACATTCTTCCAGGCAATGCTTTGTTTTTTGGATTTGTCGCTTTGGCACTCCAGCACAAAGTTCACATCCTGGACCATGCCATCTATTAGTGGATGACTGGGCAGACACCCAGTAAAGCTGAGCATCTTCAGTATCATTAGTGAGATGATGGTACTTCAGCTCCTCTTCCGTTCATTCCTCTTTAGTTTACTATCAGTGCCACTGAGCTTAATGAACCAAACTGCCTGCTCTTGCATTAAAAAAGAAGTGCATTCTGCCACAGGAAAAAATGCTATGTTATACTTTCTACAGCAGACACTTTAACACACGTAATGTAGGAAAGGAAGTATGAGAATATTTGTGTCATGGGGAGATGTTAATAAAACCATTTGTGACTTTCAGGTACAGAATGTACTGATTTGTAACTGTATGCATTCATCATAATATAAAATCATTGAGTACTATTAGTACTAGCTACTGCAATACTTTGGTACCAGTTATATTAATACTAATATACTAATTACTAATAAACTGTCAGAAGTGACCATTATGTGGCATGGTCTTAGAGAATATTACCTAGATCTTGCATTTGAATCCTTATTTCACATCATATCTGGTATTTTAAGTAAAGTAGATACTGACTTAGAAGTAAAAGCATACCCATACTGCTGAAACTACTAAAAAACCTAATTGTAAAACCAAAATGTTCTTTTTCTGCACAAAAAGAATATCTAAAAATTTTATTAGCATGGACCTAAAAGTCATAATACTGCTCTTAAATAAAGGAGTTCTCACATACTTAATGTGGCTAAAAATGTTACATTAAATGATATGGGAGGTGCTCTGAAATTTGGCCCCATATTTTTTGGTATTGAAGTCACTCTGAAATGTCAAATCTCTATGACATGGTTTTACTGAACTTAGTTTGCAAACACCTCCAGCCATTAAACTAATTCATTTTACTCAATTGCATCTTAGTGAGAGGGACATGGGAGAAAAGCCACTCAAGACTGTCATTATCATCAACTGTGTGTTAACCTAATTCAGCTCTGCTGCACATGCCGGAAATGGACACTTGAATCACAGGTGATTTTTGAAGAGAGACGCAGGCCTTGGAAGAGTATGGGTTTCTGATAGCAGCCACAACAAAGGAAACACAAGACAGGTTTCAGAGGGGGAAGGCAGAGAATGGGAGAGATAAAGTGAAACTCTCTGGCAATCATACTTCATTCTTTTAGTAAACATATTTTTATCTGCATTTTCTCACCAAGAAATGCACTGCACAGTGTTTATGAGTTTTTTCCCAACATTTAGAACCTCTTAAAAGTGGTCAGGTCTCTTCCTTATGAAAGCTGTGATTTTCCTACAATAGTTTTCTATAATTGTGCCAAAGAGCTAAAAATAAAAATGACATAAGAATTGTCGCCACAGTGAGAATCACAAGCTCAACTGTAGAAATGAGTCATCATCTTCATGTTTCAGGAGGATAAATCCAGGTTAGGAAATTCACTGTGCTGATTGCCTTGCTCCTGCCTGTGCTGGTTGAGATATAAACTCTATGGTATGGTTATCAATAACTGCTAGGAACTCTGGCCATAATCGAGTAGAAAGCTGTAAAGTACTATTGTACTGAGAAAGTAAATCTGGTAAGAACTGTAACAGGCTGAGGTTTACTGAGAAAGTTCTGATTACTGTACAGGCTGAGTACCTCTGATCTGGGGTCAAGGCTGCACAAAGCAGTTACAGAATTTACCAAGTCTTATTTAAACTAAATGTATATATAGCTCTCTCCATTTTATTTATCTTCATCATGCAGCAGAACATAATTTTTTGGTTTATCATGAAACTTCTGTCTGTTCCATCCTTTAAGTCATTTATCATGCCTCTCAAGGTCACAAGGGAGACTCAGAGAGGAAATATTTGTGTGGATTGATTGGTTCTGTGATGCTTTGCCTACCGGTGCTGCTAAATGAGACTTTTGTATTTTCAGTGAAGTGACTAAAGGGTGGGGAGAGAGTGCCTGGAGAATCCTGTTAACAAGATGCATAAAGCATGCTGTTCCTTGGAGATCCTGGTTCCTTACATCCCCAGCCCCTTGTCCCTTATTCCCTGATGAAAATGAGAATTTTGCCCTCTAGTCACCACTACAAGGAGATTAGACACCCTCTGAGTCTGGAATTAAAGCATTCAGCAGTATAGGAGTCAACATAAGAAACTCTCTTTTTTTCTGCCACTATACAGTTGCATTCTAAGAAGCAAAGTTCACTCCTGAGATGATTTTCACCATAACTATGTACATCTTGTTGAAAGAATAGTACAATTGTTTCAATTCTATGAAGATAGAATAGTGTGTTTGATATAGAATTTGATTAGATGAGTGTATTGATTGTAATCAAGTATGTTCCTCTAGGTTCCAGCTCCTTGCTTTTCTTAACAATTTAGTAAATAGAAACATATGCAAGCAAACATTTTGTCTATAACAGCTACGGTCTCTGTTTCGTATTTCTAGGCAGAGACCTGATACCATGAATATATTATGTTTACTTATTATCATGTCACTAATGAAAGATGTTAGATGATCCATACATGAAAGAGAAAATGATCAATTTCCTATGGGGTTATAATCTCACTTTTCCCTTTCTCTATGGAATCATGATCTTACTGCTCTCATTCTACACCAATGGTGAGATTTTTCACGGCTGTATTTTTTTTTAATGTCAAGTTTATTGAGCACACATTCAAACAATTTACATGTAGTGAAATTCACCCTTTTAGCAGTAGAGTTCTATGAGTTCTGACAAACACACACAATATGGACTCTGACTAGGATACCCTTCACATTGCCCTCAGCTTGACTAAACTTTAGACAGCCTTCTTTCTGTTTCTAGGCCCTGACCTCCCTTTTCTTAGAGCATTTACTTAAGAAAAGAAACAAAAACAACTTACAATTGTAAAAGATCTCTCTGCCCTTTTCAGATAAAATTCTCCCCTCTCTTGCCAGTTTTACAGCTCAGGAATGTCTTTCTTTGAAATATACTCGTCAAGAAAGATAAGTCCAGGCTTCCCTGGTGACGCAGTGGTTGAGAGTCCGCCTGTCGATGCAGGGGACACCAGTTCGTGCCCCGGTCCAGGAAGATCTCACATGCCTCGGAGCGGCTGGGCCCGTGAGCCATGGCCACTGAACCTGCGCGTCCGGAGCCTGTGCTCCGCAACGGGAGAGGCCACAACAGTGAGAGGCCCGCATGCCGCCCCCCCACAACAACAACAACAAAAAAGATAAGTCCATCCTTATCTCCTAGTCTCTGTGTGGGGGAGGAGCCTAACTTCTATAAGTACTAAGGCCAAACACAGATGGCCTGATCACTTTGACCAACTTCCCATCTCAACTCCCCCCATCTTTTCCCATTAGCTCACCCCAGTGCTTAAAACTCTCCCACATTTGTTCTAAAATAGTTGAGTTCCATCTCTCTCCCCTATTGCAGTAGTCTTGAACAAACTCTCCTTTGCCTATTTAACTCCATTCAGTGAAATTTTTTCCTTGAAAAACCACAACTATAGTCAAGTTATAGACTATAGTTGATCCATAAGACTACAGTCTGTATCACTCCAAAAACTTCCTCTGAGCCTCTTTGTAGTTAATACCCTCTCTTCAAGCCCCAGCTCCTCTCAACCACTGATCTGAGTTCTGTCTCTATAGCTTTGCTTTTTCTAGAATGTCACAGAAATTAAATTATACAGTATTTGCCTTTTATGTCTTTTTTTCCCACTTATCATGATACTACTGAGATTCATCCATGTTATTACATGTATTAGTTGTTTCTTCCATTCATTGCTGCATAGTATTACATTGTATACTTCCTCAATTTGTTTATCTATTTTTTCAATCCGTATTTAGAATTCAAATTTGAATATCCTTATTGTATTGTATCAACATTTGCATTACTTAAGATGATACACATCATATTCTGCTTTCTAGATACATTCTGAATCAAGATTAAACTCACACTCACCCAAACGTTCTTGTTTTTCCTTCACATCTTGAGTGGAGGTTTTCCATGGTCTCAACTGGAAAACTTCTTATGTAATAACTGTGCCAATAAGCAAATAAACAAACCAGCCATCACTTTGAAAACAATACTAAATCTCCTGTAGAATTTTGGTAAAATGCACAGCTACAAATTGCTTAAAATTAAATATCAATATGAGATTTCCTGAAATTTTACTCTATCCATTTGCTTTAAATAGATATTATGTCCTACATACTCATCCAAATCAAACTTGAGATAATTACTCCAGAAAGTGCACTTTAAAGCAGCTTGGCTTCCTGGCCAAAAATATGGAAATAATTATACACCAATAGAATAAGAGTATTAGATGGTAGTGGCTATGAGATCAATCTGAAAAATTATAAACCTCTTCTCTAAAGTATGTGTTTAAAAAATGTCATTTTTCTAGATGTGGGCTAAACTCAAAACTGCTATTTTTTTAAATGCATGAACTTCATTATTTAAGAATTCATTATCAAACTTACATGCAGTATGGCTTTCTTTGGTGGGGTGAGCTGCTTTTTAATCTTTAACTGACACAGTGGAATTATATGGGAAGGTATGATTTCTGGACACCAGGAACTTCCACCTTCTGCAGCTACAGAGTAGACTCTTAAAGGAAAGTTTGAAAGTAGTGATAATCCCTTCACTTTTATTCCAATTTTAAGATGCAAACAAGTAAAGTGGTATATTGAAAAATTAAAATATATTTTAAAATATTAGTTAATTAATGAATTTTCCCTCTATTCTCATATTATCTTATAAACCAAATTGACTAGTTTTTAAGTATTACTGGTCAATCTGAACTACTAACATTTAATACAGACAAGTGATAGTTGACTTTCACATAATATACTTTTGACCAATATAAAATTTTAGCAATTTTTGTATGTTCAAATTCAAACTTGTACATTACTTGAAGAAGAAGCTGGAGTTACCTGGCATCCAAAATTTAGCTCTATTTCTGTCATCTTTCACTGTATAGCAGTATTTCTGCAATTATTTCACTGTGTTGAGGCTTTATTAATTTGTAGATAGAAACTAAAAAAATTATTTTGATGTTATTTTTTAAAAATTCTTAGCAGAAATGGAAAAAAAGAAGACATCATACTTGTGATAAGATACATATATCTCCTTTAAAAACAGACACATTAGAATGGGCAACAATGACAAGCACAGTAAGAAATTAATCTCAATGAGAAATCCTTCAAGGTTTTGTTTTTGAATGGATGTTCATTTGAAAAATATGCTAGACATATATCATTAAAGATTTTTGTCCAAAAAGCAAGGTGGAATTGGAAATTAAAAAAAATACTTTTACTTTTCTGATAACAAGTGTGCAGTTAATACACTCACAGAGGCACGCCTTTGACATCACATCCTTTTTGTTTTATTTTCTAACATGCATGTTATTTAACAATGGAGGTCTTACTTAAATTTCAAGTCTTGATTTTAACATTAGAAAATTGAATTTAGCATACAGTATCATTTATGATCTAGACTAGTGTTTATCAAAATGAGTTACATGGAATATGATAATTAATAGGTTTTCTTTGAATATGATTTTATAATCAAGTTATTTTTACCAGTGAATGGGTTAAATATCAATATATGTTTGTGTATGCTTGAGTGTTTATACTACGTTTCTATGTAAAATGGGTTGCTTATTATGGTTTAAGGGCAAAAGTTTGAAAACCACTGATAAAAAGTAGCTCACCCTTCATACCACTTATTTATCTGGAACACTTCAAAAACATTTTGATTTTATTAACTGAATTAAAAACTTTTTGGGGAGGAATCTCCTATGCTCTGGTTTATAGTTCAACAAAGGAAGGCATAGAGAGGTAAGTGACTTGCACACTGTCACATAGCAAATAAGGGGCTGTGGCAGGATTCAAATTCAGAAAATCTAGATCTATAGCTTGTACTCTTAGCCACTACTCTAATGCATCTGACAAAGATGGTGGCAGACCCAGATTTGAGACCAGCAACCAGACTAACAGAATAATATGACACTCTTTCACTTCAGCGGTTATCTCTCTTAAATCCCAGCCTTAGGTCAAAGCTTATTGATGTGTGTCTCTTGGATCATTTGTCTCATAAGATTTCCTTTGTAAAAAGGATGGGTAAACTGAAAGTTTAAAAAGTTCTCCCCTCAATAACTCCTCTTGGTGATTTATGGTAGGATTAATGTATAAATGCACTTAACCAAGTTAAAGTAAATGAATATATTCATATTTATTAATACACTTGAAATAAAAGTGAAATAATACTTAACTATTTTATATGCCATACAAATATATTTTTCTCTTCTATTTTCTTCTCTTATTCTCTTTGTCTCTTTATTTTATGCTGTTCTGACCTATTTATTCAATTCTATACAACTTATTCTATTAAGTAAAAGCTGGCTATGATCCTGAGACTGCAAAACATTAATTTATCTATATGACATATATACTGATTATCACTTAAACTCTGCCTTTAGTCCCCCTTTCCGCCTTTCATATAAAACCCATTAGATACTTCATAAAATTTGAATTTTTCCCCCAAAGTTTCAGATTTAGACTCTATGCCTGACCTGCTGAATATGGATCTCATGGTGATCTTGGCTTCAGAATCAATCTCTCTCTCTCACATAACATGCTGTGGACACTGAATGATCTTCTAAATTTCCAATAATTCCAAAATTGAAGAAATAAATGACATTTAAAGAGAAGGTCTCTGCTTAATATACTCTTTTTGAAGATTTAATCTGTATTTAATATATGCAACACAGACACAGACAAACACACACTTACATTCTGACATACATTCATTGTTTGTTTGAAGTATTTAGAGAAAAAAAATGTCTAGGTAACTCTTCCTCAATAATTAGATTGATTCTATGTTGCTTCTATTTGAAAATAAGCTTTAACATTTTAATTCTCAAAATTATATAAAATTAAAATAAAAGCTAAAATTAAGTCAAAGTTTAGAATATGTAGTTTATATTATCTGTATTATTTTTATATTTAATTGGCATAGATAAGTGTATCTCAAGCCTTTAAATAGGTAAAGCATCCTTATATCTATATTCAGAATTGTATTTACTATAGAACAAAAAAGAAGTCTAGCTGTAATTTCACATCCATTTCTCCCAGAATTTGGTGACACATCAAACTATGTCTCCTAAGTCCTCTGAAATAATCATTATATGTGTCTATAGAGTATAATAGTGATATTTATAAAATATAAATATATACATCCATGTGCAAACATCCAAAAATCCACTTCAAGTTTGAACTATCTTTTTTTTAAATAAATTTATTTATTTATTTTTGGCTGTGTTGGGTCCCCGCCACTGCAGGCTGGTCCCCTCCAACTGTTGTGAGCAGGGGCCACCCCCTGCCACAGTGCGCATGCCTCTCACTGTGGTGGCCTCCCTCACTGTGGAGCACAGGCTCAACAGTTGTGGCTCACAGGGCTCTAGAGCACAGGCCCAGCAGCTGTGGCACACGGGCCCAGCCACTCCGCAGCATGTGGGATCCTCCCGGACCAGGGATTGAACTTGCGCCCCCTGCATTGGCAGGTGGACCCCCAGCCACTGTGCCACCAGGGAAGCCCTGAAATATCTTTCATTATGATAATTTCTGTAGCTTACATCATGATTTAGAGCATATTTATAAATCCTATAATGCATAATTAAACATGTTTTATAAAATATTAGGTATCTTTTATAAAAAACATTATTCTTGGTGGATGTTTGGATGTTTGGAAACTAGAATGAGGATTTTATAATATGAAATGCTTTTATGAAAAAATATTAATTTAATTTAATTTGTTGATATACACTTCTAACAATAGATATTTTGACTTTTTATTAGATTTCCAAATCCTTTGAAGAGTAGTTAAAAAGTGATCTCATAGTTCATCAATGAGTGAAAAAGAATTTTATTCATTGTTAATTCAATATAAATACTCTTTTCTAAAAAAAAAGCTATCAGTTCTTATTTTTCTATCGTTCCCATTTCTATCTTCTTCTCCCATGTGTTTGTATTACTTTTACTCCTCCCAATATGTCTTCAATATCTTGAGATATCCAATAAATTATTTATGGTCATGTACCTATTTTTTTTTTTTTTTTTTTTTTTTGCGGTACACGGGACTCTCACTGGTGTGGCCCCTCCTGCTGCAGAGCACAGACTCTGGATGTGCAGGCTCAGCAGCCATGGCTCACGGGCCCAGCCGCTCCACAGCATGTGGAATCTTTCTGGACTGGGGCACGAACCCGTGTCCCCTGCATTGGCAGGCTGACTCTCAACCACTGTGCCACCAGGGAAGCCCAGTCATGTACTCTTTTTTTTTTTTTTTTTGCGGTATGCGGGCCTCTCACTGTTGTGGCCTCCCCCGTTGCGGAGCACAGGCTCCGGACGCGCAGGCTCCGGACGCGCAGGCTCAGCGGCCATGGCTCACGGGCCCAGCCGCTCCGCGACATATGGGATCCTCCCAGACCGGGGCACGAACCTGTATCCCCTGCATCGGCAGGCGGACTCTCAACCACTTGCGCCACCAGGGAGGCCCCATGTACTCTTATAGGAGTTTAAATATGGGGCTTTCTGGCAGGCATAGGTATCCAGAGATGTGCAGAACCTTCTGAAAACTCCACGCATCCCTGTTATTCCATAAGCAAATGCTTGACCTATATTAATCACAAGAACATGCAACTTCAGTTGATTTAAAAGGTATTATAAGGCAGCTATATTTTACTCTCATTCTCACAGTCTGACATCATTCATTGTCATTTTATATGTGGCTTCCATTCTGATCTAAGAGAGGTTGAGTTACACCTTTTATATTCTACATTTTGTGTTTTTTTTTTGTTGTTATATCTTCAGGATCCTTCAGTGGAAGCGACTATGAGTTGTCACTTGTTTGAAAGGCTCTTCCCCTCTCTCTTTGTACATTCCATTCTATCTACGAACAGCTGCATCACAGCTGTCATTCGGAATGGCAAAGATGTCTGGTTGATATACCTATGCCTGTGGCACACAGAGTGTCTTCAAACAACTAATTAGCGGGAGCTGGGCCACAGAAAAGTTTGGTGCTGTCCTTCAAGCCTGTGACCACTGCTGACACCATCATCAAATCTGTCAAATGCAGCTCTTCCTGTGAATCAAAACCAGCCCACTTGTTCTGTGGTGAAGAAAGAATTGGCAGAACATGTTTAATAAGAAATAAAAGAAAGTGATAACCATCCTTTATACAGGGTTAAGTAATTGAAATAAGTATTGAGCTGGTGGAAATTTTGGTAACTGATTTATATCTGTTGCTGGAATATAAGGAATCCAACTGAAAGCATCTCCATAAGTTTCCAGTAGAGAAAATTTATAAGGCCACCCATGTTGGTCAAGTGTATTTATTTATCCTCTGGAAAATACTAATGTGTGCTTTCTTTAATAATAAGGGGCTATTAATTAATATATATATAATCTGATTTGCACATCCACATACAAATGCAACCCTACATCAGATTTATTATATATAATAATTATATATATTCATCTATAGTATACATACAGTTATTATACATAAAATCTGTTTATAAAAATCAAATCTATAAGAATGTATGCAAATTTGCATATCTGAGTTTAAAATAAAGTCTCTAGAACTTTTAAAGCCAACTATATGGAAAATACACTGAGAAATAGTGTATAGTCACTGTTCTTATTAACTAAAAATGTACGTAGATATCACACTGACCAAGATTGTGAAGTTTGATAGCTACTGTCCTCCTGAATTTCAAACCAAGATGAGGTCTTAATAGTAGAGTCAGGAAAGTGCTGTGAATTGAGAAGAGAAATAACCAGTGGAGCTTTTCTAAAACCTATCATTCCTTCTCCTAACATCAGACCTTCACACATGCACACTACGTGAGAAATATTTTCATTTTTTCACCACCACAGGGTACCCCATTCCTGATCATTTACCTAGTAGACTCCCTCAAGTCTTGTATTAATGTTATATTTTTCCTCTACTAGTTTAAATTGCTCCTGTTACATGCTCTTGTTGAATCTTGAACATATTTAGCACTGCTTGCAATTTATGGTAACTTATTGAATATAAGAGTATATCCCCCTAGACTGTAAAGTATGAGACACAAAAGAACCATGTTTGCCTGCTCAGCATGATGTACTTAGCATATAACATAATTGTGTATCTGGTATATTTACTAGATAAATCCTTTGGATGGAAGAAAGGAAGGAAAGAAGGGAGCAAGGGAAAAGGCCAATAAGGGGATGATGGATAATCTGTTTCTTCTCTAAAGAATAGGCTTAATCTCATGTTTGTAGGCAAGAAACAGAGGAAGGAATATCTATCACCCAATCCCTGTTTATATGCCTCAGGGGATGGATGCATTTGTGGCCCCATTTAAAAAAATTAAATAAAGCTACATCAGAATGCACAGATAAGTAGTATAGAGTTGGTCAGATGTGTGTATTATTATATTTACCTACAACTCTAATGCCTTCTAAATTTTTCAAACATAGTTTACTGGTATAAAAATTTACATTTTCTAGAAAATATTATTATACAGAGGCATTAAAGATGAGTGTATGCAGCACCTATATACTACGGTACTATACATTCTTTTAATTCTTGGTAATTTGTTTCAAATTTATATATGCTTAGTTAGAAGCTAATAAGGGCTTAACAAATATTTTTAATTAGGTATCTAGGGAAAATTCAACTTTATATAATATAAATTGCACATGACAGATATATATCAAGCAGAGTTTCTCACCAGTCATTATAAAGGTTCCTAAATAATGTTTAGAATTGTGGTCAGCAATTACCCCATTATTTGTTAGGAATTGTTTGCAAGGCCAATCTCACATGAAATGGCACATAGGAACTTCGAGTTTTCTCATTTGGACATGTGAGAACTTAACTCTAATTGCAATCCATGATGTGTACTTTTTGTTATTTTGCTCAAGTGCAGATTTAAGATTCTTCATGAGAAAAGGATGAAAAGGGGAATATGTCCTTATTTAGTGAGTCGCCCAGGCTGCCATCCAGCATGCTTTCTCTAATGTTTGTTAGATATGCAAAGTTTCACAGTAAGTGACTGAAGTGTAACAGAGTTTTTATCATTTTTATTAATTTATTGCACTTTGGAGAGTAATTCTATATGTTACTGAAAATATATTTTTTTATACTTGGAATTATTCCCAAAATACATATATATGTAAAGTATCTGATGTGTGTATGAATATATATATCTGTGAATATATGTATATATATGTGTGCTATACATATATATTTTTTTATACACATATATATCTCTTTAAATATTTTCTATCTTTTGGGTTTTAGGAAAGATTGTTCTTACAAAGAAATAAAATAAAAGTAAACTAGCTTGTGAATTTAGTACCATTAGTGAAAATCAATTAATTGCAATAACCTTTGTTACTTCCAAATATTACTTTAAAAATCTCTAAATGGTTTACCTATTAATTATTTTCATTTAAAAACTAATATCAGGTTGGCAGATTCAAGATGGCAGAGGAGTAGGAGGACGTGGAGTTCATCTCTCTCCATGGATGCATCAGGAATACATCTATGGATGTTACAATTATAACAGAACACCAGCTGAAAACTAGCAGAAGACCTTGGACACTAGAAAGGACTATAAAGATCCCTGCACAATTGGGTAGGACAGAAAAAAGAAAGGAGGAGGAGAGGAAACAAGACAGGACCTGCACCCAGGGGTGGGGGAACTGAAGCAGAGAAGAGATTCCTGAATTTGGGGAAACCCCCTCTCCAATGGGCAAATCAATTGGGATAGAAGTGAAACATCTGAGGAGGAAGATGAAACTGGCCAATCTGTAGCAGATGGGACAGAGCGAGAAATATACAGATGGTCCGTACTGAGGCCCTGCGAACCCCGGACTGGGACATGTGTTCACAGGTGTGTAAGGGGGCTGGGAGCTGGAGCATGGGGATTGGAGAGCAGGCCTGGAGTGAGAATTGATGTTGGCTGTGGGGAGACAGACTGAGGGAATAGGAGGGAGAAAATCCACAGCAGGAAATGCCTATGGAGGAAGACTGGACTGCCATGGACCAGAGCACTACTGCTGAGTCACACACAGGGGGAGGAGCCACTATTGTAACCTTTCTCTCCCCACATTCTGGCACTGGCTGCCAAGCAATAAAATATCCCCCTCAGAGATGGCCCTCACGCACCTTATGCTGGGCATCAGAAAAGACCCTCACTAGGGCCATATCACTTGCACCTGTGGCTGCCAGCTTCCCTGCAAATTGGACACTGCCAGGGCTCCCATGATCAAAGCAGTCATACCAACTCTGCACCCTGGTCTCACTGGGGCAGACCCAAGAGCTCCAAGGTGGCCTCAGGACCAGACTCCTGTTGGTGGACCACATGCAGAGGTGGGGATAAAACCAAAGCTGGACCCAAGGGATGGGGTGACTAAGGAAGAAGACTGAAAATCTTTCCATCAGCTGTACAAGCTGCAGATTAAATCCCCATGATCAGCCAGATAGGCCCTGCATCTATGGAATATCTGAGTAGACAATGAGTGTTCCACAAATGAAAACTGTCTAGCTCTGGCAGCTGTGACTTTGGGGGCAAGCACAAGCAGGCATTGGGCCAGATCAGAGTCTGAGTGGTGCCCACAGGTACACAGCAGGTCCAGAGACCAGACCAGAGACAGAGGAAGGCCTCTTGGGGAGGCAGAGGTAGCCTGTGGTTCATGGTGTGTGCAAGGACAATTACAGCAGAGACCCAGGGAAATATAATTATTACTATTAATTTTATTATGTTTTGACTCTTTCTGTTGTTGGTTCTGGCCTTTTTTTGGGGGGGGATTTATTTATTTATTTGTTTATTTGCTGTCACTTTAGGTTTTTTTTTAGTCTTTTGGGATCTCAGTGTTTTAGAACATATATTTTATTTTAATTTTTAAAATATATTTCTATTTTTACTTTGCTTTTCTGTTTTTCTGTGTTCTTTTTTTTTTTTTTTTTTTTTTTTGCGGTATGCGGGCCTCTCACTGTTGTGGCCTCCCCCGTCACGGAGCACAGGCTCCGGACGCGCAGGCTCCGGACGCGCAGGCTCAGCGGCCATGGCTCACGGGCCCAGCCGCTCCGCGGCATATGGGATCCTCCCAGACCGGGGCACGAACCCGTATCCCCTGCATCGGCAGGCGGACTCTCAACCACTTGCGCCACCAGGGAGGCCCTGTTTTTCTGTGTTCTTTTCCCTTATTTTCTTCTTCTTTTTCTTTAATATATTTTAAATTATTTTTATATTTCCATTTCTACTTTGCTGTTCTGTTGTCCTGTGTTTTTTCCCTTTTTACATTATTTTATTATTTTTTTTCTTAAATTAATTTTATCAGTTTGTTCTGTTTCTTTGTTTTATTCTTCAACTGGCACACTGCTTTGGCTTTGCTTTTAGGTTGTTTTTGTTAGTTTTAATCCTAACTATTTGATTTTGTTTTTGAGTTCTTCTATTTTTCTGGTTGTTCTCTTACTTTCTGCTTTGTTTGGTTTGCATATGTGTGTGTGTTTCCTTGTTTCTGTTTTTGTTTGTTGGATTTTGTTTTTACCATTTCTCTGGGGTTCTGCTTGTCTTTTTTTTTTTTTTTGCCTTTAATATATTTTCTATTTTATTTTTTTCTATTTCTACACTGCTTTTCTGTTGTTCCATTTTCTTTCCCCTTACTCTTTTTCTTTTCTTTTCTTTTCTTTTTTATCATTTTTGTTGGTTCGTTTTGTTTCTTTGCTTCATTCTTCAGTTAGCACTCTGCTTTGGTTTTGTTTTTTGGTTTTGTGTTTATGTCAGTTTTCCTTTTAATTGTTTGATTTCGTTCTTGGGTTCTTTTTTTTGTCTGGTTGTTCTCTTGCTTTTTCATTTATTTGGTTCTGTTTTTGTTTCTTTTGTGTGTGTGCATGTCTCCTTGTTTCTGTTTGTGTTTGTTTGATTTTACTTTTTACCATCTGTCTGGGGTTTTGTTAGTCTTTTTCTTTTTTTTAATCCCCTCTATTGCTGGGACAAGCAACTTGCGGGGATGTGGTTGCTCAACCGGAAGTTGGGCCTGAGGCTCTGGGGTGGGAGGACTGAGTCCAGGACGCTGGACCACTAGAGAATTCCCAGCCCCAGGGAAGATTAATCATCAAGAGATCACACAGAGGTCTCTATCTGAATCCAAGACGTGGCTCCACCCAACTGCCAGAAGCTTCCAGTGCTGGATGTGTCACACTAAACAATAAACAAGACAGGAACATAAATCCACCCATCAGCACACAGAATACCTAAAGTCATACTAAGCTCACAGACACCCCAAAACACACCACCTGACATGGCACTGCCCATGGAGGGAAAAAACTCAGCTCCACCCACCAGAATAAAGGCACTAGACCCTCCCATCAGAAAGCCTACCCACTGGATCAACCACACCACTGGGGGCAGAGACAGAAGCAAGAGGAACTACGACCCTGAAACCTGGGGAAAGGAGACCACAAATACTGTAAATTAGACAAAATGAGAAGATAGAGAAATATCTTTCAATCAAAGGAGCAAGATAAAAACCCAGAAGACCAAATAAATGAAGAGGAAATAGGCAAACTACCTGAAAAATAATTCAGAATAATGATAGTAAAGAAGATCCAAAATCTTGGGAAAAGAATGGAGAAAATACAAGAAACGTTTAACAAGGACCTAGAGGAACTAAAGAGCAAACAAACAGTAATGAACAACACAATAAGTGAAATTAAAAGTACTCTAGAAGGAATCAATAGCAGAATACTTGAGGTAGAAGAACAGATAAGTGAGCTGGAAGATTGAATGGTGGAAATAACTGCAGCAGAGCAGAATAAAGAAAAAAAGAATGAAAAGAATCGAGGACTGTGTAAGACACCTCTGGAACAACATTAAGCACACCAACAATCAGATTATAGGCATCCCAGAAAAAGAAGAAAGAAAGGGTCTGAGAAAATATTTGAAGAGATTATAGTTGAAAACTTCCCCAACATGGGAAAGGAAATAGTCAATCAAATCCAGGAAGTGCAGAGAGTTCCATACAGGATAAACACAAGGAAAAACACACTGAGACACATATTAATAAAAATTAAAAAATTAAACACAAAGAAAAAATTATTACAAGCATCAAGGGACAATCAACAAATAACATAAAAAGGAATCCCCATAAGGTCAACAGCTAATCTTTCAGAAGAAACTCTACAGGCCAGAAGGGAGTGGCAAGATATAATTAAAGTGATGAAAGTAAAAAAACCTACAACCAAGATTACTCTATTCAGCAAGGATCTCATTCAGATTCAAAGGTGAAATCAAAATCTTTAAAGACAAGCAAAAGTTAAGAGAATTCAGCACCACCAAACCAGACTTACAACAAATGTTAAAGGAACTTCTCTATGCAGGAAACACAAGAGAAGGAAAAGACCTACAAAAACAAACCCAACACAATTAAGAAAATGGTAATAGGAACATACAGATCAGTAATAACCTTGAATGTTACTGGATTAAAAGGTCCAACCAAGACACAGACTAGCTGAATGGATACAAAAAGAAAACCCATATATATGCTGTCTACAAGAGACCCATCTCAGAGCTAGGGACACATGTAGACTGAAAGTGAGGAGATGTAAAATGTATTCCATGCAAATGGAAATCAAAAGAAAGCTGGAGTAGCAATACTCATATCAGTCAAAATAGACTTTAAAATAAAGACTATTACAAGAGACAATAAAGGACACTACATAATGATCAAGGTATCAATCCAAGAAGAAGATATAACAGTTGTAAATATCTATGCACCCAACATAGGAACACCTCAATGCATAAGGCAAATGCTAACAACCATAAAAGGAGAAATTGACAGTAACACAATAATAGTAGGGGACTTTAACACCACACTTACACCAATGGACAGATCAGCCAAACAGAAAATAAACACAAGCTTTAAATGACACATTAGACCAGTTGGATTTAATTGATACTTATAGGACATTTGAACCAAAAACAACATAATACACCTTCTTCTCAAATACACACAGAACATTCTCCAGAATAGATCACATCTTGGGTCAGGAATCAAGCCTCGGTAAATTTAAGAAAATTAAAATTGTATCAAGCATCTTTTCTGACCACAATGCTATGAGAATAGATGTCAATTACAGGACAAAAATTGTAAAAAATACAAACACATGGAGGCTAGACAATACACTACTAAATAACCAAGAGATCACTGAAGAAATTGAAGAGGGAATCAAAAAATACCTAGAAACAAATGACAATGAAAACATGATGACCCAAAATCTATGTGATACAGCAAAAACATTTATAAGAGGGAAGTTTATAGCAATACAATACTACCTTAAGAAACAAGAAAAGTCTCAAATAAACAACCTAACCTTACACCTAAAGATTTAGAGGAAGAAGAACAAAAAAACTCCCAAAGTTAGCAGAAAGAAAGAAATCATAAAGACTAGATCATAAATTTAAAAAAAAGAAATGAAGGAGAAAACAGGAAAGATCAATAAAACTAAAAACAAGTTTTTTGAGAAGATAAAATTGATAAACCATTAGCCAGACTCATCAAGAAAAAAAGGGAGAAGCCTCAAATCAACAGAATTAGAAATAAAAAAGGATTGGGAGATTGGGATTGATAATATATACACTAATATGTATAAAATGGATAACTAATAAGAAACTTCTGTATAAAAAACTAAATAAAATAAAATTCAAAACTTCAAAAAGAAAAGAAATTAAAAAGAAGTAACAACTGACACAGCAGAAATACAAAGGATCATGAGAGATTACTATGAACAACTATATGCCATTAAAATGGACAAATTCTTAGAAAATTACAACCTCCCAAGACTGAACCAATAGAAAAGAAATAGAAAATATGAACTGACTAATCACAAAACACTAAAATTGAAACTGTGATTAAAACTCTTCCAACAAACAAAAGCCCAGGACAAGATGTCTTCACAGGCAAATTCTATCAAACATTTAGAGAAGAGCTAACACCTATCCTTCTCAAACTCTTCCAAAATATAACAGACGAAGGAACACTCCCAAACTCATTCTATAAGGCCACCAACACCCTGATAACAAAACCAGACAAAGATGTCACAAAAAAAGAAAATTACAGGCCAATATCACTGATAAACATAGATGCAAAAATTCTCAACAAAGTACTAGCAAACAGAATCCAGCAGCACATTAAAAGGATCATACACCATGATGAAGTGGGCTTTATCCTGGGAATGCAAGGATTTTTCAATATACTCAAATCCATCAATGTGATACACCATACTAACAAATTGAAGGATAAAAACCATATGAAAATCTCAATAATGCACAAAGCTTTTAACAAAATTCAACACCCATTTATGATACAAACCCTAAAGAAAGTGGGCATAGAGGGAATCTACTTCAACATAATAAAAGCCATATATGACAAACCCACTGCCAAAATCATTCTCAATGGTGAAAAAATTGAAAGCATTTCCTCTAAGATCAGGAACAAGACAAGGGTGCCCACTCTCACCCCTATTACTCAGCACGGTTTTGGAACTTTTAGCCATGGCAATCAGAGAATAAAAAGAAATAAAAGGAATTCAAATAGGAAAAGAAGAAGAAAAACTGTCACTGTTTGCAGATGACATGATACTATACATAGAGAATCCTAAAGATGCTACCAGAAAACTACTAGAGCTAATCCATGAATTTGATAAAGTAGCAGGATACAAAATTAATGCACAGAAATTTCTTTCATTCCTATACTCTAACAATGAACAATCACAAAGAGAAATCAAGCAAATACTCCCATTTACCATCACAACAAAAATAATAAAATACCTAGGAATAAACCTACCTAAGGAGGCAAAAGCCCTGTATGCAGAAAACTATAAGACACTGATGAAAGAAATCAAAGATGATACAAACAGATGGAGAGATATACCATATCCTTGGAGTGGAAGAATCAACCTTGTGAAAATGACTATACCACCCAAAGCAATCTACAGGTTCAATGTAATCTCTATCAAACTACCAATGGCATTTTTCAGAGAACTAGAACAAAACATTGCACAATTTGTAAGGAAACACAAAAGACTCTGAATAACTAAAGCAATACTGAGAAAGAAAAACGGAGCTAGAGGAATCAGGTGCCCTCACTTCAGACAATGCTACAAAGCTACAGTAATCAAGACAGTATGGTACGGGCACAAAAACAATACTATAGATCAATGGAACAGGATAGAAATCCCAGAGGTAAGCGCACGCACATATGGTCACATTAACTTTGACAATGGAGGCAAGAATATAAAATGGAGAAAAGACAGCCTCTTCAATAAATGGTGCTGGGAAAACTGGACAGCTACATGTAAATGAATGAAATTAGAACACTCCCTAACACCATACACAAAAATATACTCAAAATGGATTAAAGACCTACATGTAAGGCCAGACACTATAAAACTCATAGAGGAAAACATAGGCAGAACACTCTATGACATAAATTACAGCGATATCTTTTTTGATCCACCTCCTAGAGAAATGGAAATAAAATAAAAAATAAACAAATGGGACTTAATGAATCTTAAAAGCTTTTGCACAACAAAGGAACCATAAACAAGACGAAAGACAACCCTCAGAATGGGAGAAAATATTTACAAAGGAAGCAACTGACAAAGAATTAATCTCCAAAATATATAAGCAGCTCATGTATTTCAATATCAAAAAAATGAACAACCCAATCCAAAATGGGTGGGATGGGCTTCCCTGGTGGCACAGTGGTTGAGAGTCCACCTGCCAATGCAGGGGACACGGGTTTGTGCCCCAGTCTGGGAAGATCCCACATGCTGTGGAGCGGCTAGGCCTGTGAGCCATGGCCGCTGGGCCTGCACGTCCGGAGCCTGTGCTCCGCAACGGGAGAGGCCACAACAGTGAGACACCTGCGTACCACCAAAAAAAAGAAAAAAAAAAAGAAATGGGTGGAACACCGAAACAGACATTTCTCCAGAGAAGATATACAGATTGCCAACAAACAAATGAAGAGATGCTTAACATCATTAATCATTAGTGAAATGCAAATCAAAACCACAATGAGTTATCACCTCTCATTGGTCAAAATGACCATCATTAAAATACCTAGAAAAGGGAACCCTCCTGCCCTGTTGGTGGGAATGTAAATTGATACAGCCACTATGGAGAACAGTATGGAGGTTCCTTAAAGAACTAAAAGTAGAATTACCATATGATCCAGCAATCCCACTACTGGGCATATACCCTGAGAAAACCATAATTCAAAAAGATACATGTACTGCAATGTTCATTGCAGCACTATTTACAATAGCCAGGATAAGGAAGCAACCTAAATGTCCATCAATAGATGAATGGATAAAGAAGTGGCACTTATATACAGTGGAATATTACTAAGCCATAAAAAGGAATGAAATTGAGTTATTTGTAATGAGGTAGATGGAACTAGAGTCTGTCATACAGAGTGAAGTAAGTCAGAAAGAGAAAAACAAATACCATATGCCAACACACATATATGTAATATAAAAAAATGGTACTGATGAACCTAGTGGTGGGGCAGGAATAAAAACCCACCGATAGAGAAATGACTTGAGGACACAGGGGGGAAGGGGAAGCTGGGATGAAGTAGCACTGACACATATACACTACCAAATGTAAAATGGATGGCTAGTGAGAAGCTGCTGCCAGGGAGATCAGTACGATGCTTTGTGATGACGTAGAGGGATGGGATAGGGAGGGTGGGAGGGAAGCTCAAGAGGGAGGGGATAGGGGATATATGTATGCATATAGCTGATTCAGTTTGTTGTACAGAAGAAACTAACACAACATTGTAAAGCAACTATGCTCCAATAAAGTTAAAAAAATTTTTTTAAAACTAATATCAACTGTAATACCTATTCTAAGTACTAAACACAGTTAATTTTTTAAAGCTAAATTTGCTTGGGTAGCATGACTATATAATACACCATCAACATACAAATGCAATTATTTAGTATAATATTCATATATTAAATCCTGTTTAACTAGATCCAGAATATTAATGTAAGTTAGTTAAGTAAGGTTAATATGTGATAAGTACAAAAAAGAAAAGTGAAAAATAAAAGGAAAGGAAAGAAGAAAAGAGAAGAAAAGAAAAAACCAACACCAAGTAAGACAATTGCAAATGTGCCTGCCTTTACATCTCTCCTTTTTTATTTGAAAGTAGCAGATAATGTTAACATTTTTCTCTTACTCCACTTGATATTGTTAATTTCTAAGACATATTACAAACATTGAGCCCATTGTATTCACAGCTCTCAGTATGCCTTTGGTTTGGTGACCCAAGCTCAGGTGCACCCATAACTTCATCTTTAATGGGGAGGGAGATTATACTTACCTGAAGGACAACTTTTCTAAGGTTATGAATGTGAAATGTAAGACATGCAGTAATCTTTTAATACGTTTTAGTTCTCTTCCCTTACCACACGGTCATTCCTCTCACTCTCCATTTGACAGGTTTTTATTCTATTAAATATGTCTATCAAATGACAATCTGTAATGTTAGTGGAACAAATGATCATTTAACTTTGATGAACTTCTGAATCCAGCAAAGCTTGCCTTATAAATTTATGTAAAATGTCAGAAACATTTCCTTTATCAAGATGGTTTTCCCAATTTTGATCTATCAATTTATAGCAGTGGTCCATCCTGGGATACCTTTTTTTTTTTTTTTTTTTGCAGTACTCGGGCTTCTCACCACTGTGGTCTCTCCCATTGTGGAGCACAGGCTCTGGACGAGCAGGCTCAGTGGCCATGGCCCATGGGCCCAGCTGCTCTGCGGCATGTGGGATCTTCCCAGACTGGGGCACGAACCCGTGTCCCCTGCATCAGCAGGTGGACTTTCAACTGCTGCACCACCAGGAAAGCCCATCCTGGGATATCTTAATCAACCATCTGCACCCATGAATTTCACACTTGTAATAACTGCCACATTTCCAAAGTCTGGCAGTTAAAATTCATGTGTTTTAAAACTCACCAATTTCCCTAACTCTTAGAGCTAAGATTTCCATCTGACATTGATTTTCAGATTTCATTGCTACAAAGGAAAAGTCTTATCTTAAAAATTCATACACTAAACACTAGAACATTTTGTAAAAATACTTCAGCTCAAGCATCAAAAACAGTGACAGGGAACAGCTACTCATACTGAGGTGCAGTCTTGTGTGAATTCCAATAACTGAGACATTTTCCTACAGATTGCAGAGTATAGATCCTGAGAGCTCTATCTGCTTATATTTTATGCAGTTTCATGGGTAAAGGGAATTGAATATAGTAAAGGGAAATGACAATAAAATTTATAGATCAAAGATGCTTAGTAAGGATAATGTGCATTTATGGTATGAAAACAAGGTACACTTATTTTTTTCTTTGCCTCTATTTTAACCATTATGATGTTCTGTGTATCCAGTGACAGAAGGCCTGCCAGGAAGATGAAACTTAAACATGACAGTTAGTTTAAATTACACACCTAATTTGAAATCTAATTTAGGGACTATTTTCTTTGACACTTGCTTGAAAGAAGTGTATGTAGCTTGAGGGTAGTTATTAGATCACTCTAGGATCAGAAAAACTGGATATAATTCTAGTACTTATCTGTACCTAGCTCTGTGACCCAGGGCAAGCTACTCCATATTTTTAGTCTTCAAATTATGCTTCAGTAACATGAATATATAATCTCGATGGTCCCCAACAGTCAAATAGCTGCTGATTTTTTTTTCTTTTTTAGCCATTATCACAGACTAGTTACGCTGAGGTTTCTGAAACCATGTGCTGTGGTTTACTCCATCTTCAGTAACTACTATCTTTGTGAATTTGAGAAGAATTACATAACCTCTGTGTGTCTCAGTTTCCATGTCTGTAAGATGGGAATAATAATAATAGTACTTAGCTAATGGGGGTGTCATTAGAATTAAATGAGCTATATTTGAATAATTGTAATATGAAAATTTCCTCTATTTCCTCATATCTTAAAGCAGGACACAAATTAAAGAAATCATAAATAAACATTTATTAGAGTTTAATTAACAGCCATTTTTCCATAGTGGTACATGAAATTATAGCACATTTTATACCCAGTAATAGATTAGATGAAACTTTGTAATACACATAAAGTGCTTAGACTAGTGTTTGGGCAAAAATTGCCCTATAGGTGATATTAACATTTCTCAATAAGTAAGCTGTAATTATTATATCTAAATTAAGAGTGATAAGTTGAGTGATAGTTTAAGTGTGATTAAACTCTTGCTAGTCATATCAGCCTTCATTTTATTTCGTATCTAATGTCATAGTACAGATTTAATAACTTAATTCAATTAATAAATATTAATTGACATAAAATATCACTTCCTACTTCAAAAACAGAATAGTTTTATATAATTAAGTATTTTTATGATAGGTAGAACAAACGTGCTCTTTTTTATGAAGTAAGGTGATTAAAGAGGGAAAGTATAAATTGTAAGAAAATTGAAAATTAAGAATATACATATGTTTACCAAGTTTACTCCATTATTCAATATGAAGAAAAACAGCATATTACAGGCACCAACTTTTAGATCATAATTGTCTTTAGTTATAGATTCTTAAGAAAGATTAATATTAGATTAATTACTTTTAAGGAACTTCTTACTAAACCAATTCTCTAGTTATTGGTCTACAGATATTAAGCATTTATACAGAAATTTTGTCTCTCAGAATGCTTTATAGAACTCCAAAGCTGGCATCAGTTCTATTTTCAAGTTTTATTTTATAAGAAAGATCAGAAGAGGAGCTTCAAGATGGTGGAAGAGTAAGACGTGAAGTTCACTTTCTTCCCCACATATACATCAGAAATACATCTACATGTGAAACAGCTCCTACAGAACACCTACTGAACGCTGGCAGAAGACCTCAGACCTCCCAAAAGTCAAGAGACTCCCCATTTACCTGGGTAAGGCAAAAGAAAAAAGAAAAAACAGAGACAAAAGAATAAGGATGGGACCTGCACCAGTGGGAGGGAGCTGTGAAGGAGGAAAGGTTTCCGCACACTAGGAAAGCCCTTCATGGGCAGAGACTGTGGGTGGTAGAGGGGCAAAGTTTTGGAGCCACAGAGGAGAGCACAGCAGCAGGGGTGCAGAGGGCAAATCTGAGAGATTCCCGCACAGAGGATCGGTGCCGACCAGCACTCACCAGCCCGAGATGCTTGTCTGCTCACACACCAGGACAGGTGGGGGCTGGGAGCTGAGGCTCCAGCTTCAGTTCTAGGGAGATGACTGGGGTTGGCTGCGTGAACACAGCCTGAAGGGGGCTAGTGCACCATAGCTAGCCAGGAGGGAGTCCAGGAAAAGTTTTGGAAGTGCCAAAGAGCCAAGAGACTTTTTCTTGCCTCTTTGTTTCCTGGTGCGGAAGGATAGGGGATAAAGAGTGCTGCTTAAAGGAGTTCCAGAGATGGGTGTGAGCCGCGGCTATCAGCGCAGTCCCCAGAGATGGGCATGAGACTCTAAGGCTGCTGCTGCAGCCATCAGGAAACCTGTGGGCAAGCACAGGTCACTATCCACACCTCCCCTCCCAGGAGCCTGTGCAGCGTGCCACTGCCAGGGACCTGTGATCCAGGGACAACTTGCCCAGGAGAACACACGGTGTTCCTCAGGCTGGTGTAACATCATGTCAGCTTCTACCACCACAGGCTCACCCCGCACTCGGTACCCCTCCCTCCCCCCGACCTAAGTGAGCCAGAGCGCCTGAAGCAGCTGCTCCTTTCACCCCATCCTGTCTGAGCAAAGAACAGACGCCCTCAGGTGATATACACACAGAGGCAGGGCCAAATCCAAAGCCAAATCCTAGGAGTTGTGCGGACAAAGAAGAGAAAGGGAAATTTCTCCCAGCAGCCTCAGGAGCAGCAGATTAAATCTCCAGTCAACTTGATGTACCCTGCATCTGTGGAATACCTGAATATACAATGAATCATCCCAAATTGAGGAGGTGGACTTTGGGAGCAAGGATATATATAATTGTTTCCCCTTTTCTCTTTTTGTGACTGTGTATGTGTATGCGTCTGTGTGTGGTTCTGTTGTAGAACTTTGCTTTTACCATTTGTCCTAGGGCTCTGTCTGTCCATTTTTTATATTTTTTGTTTTTCTTTTTTTAGTGTAGTTTTCAGTGCTTGTTATCATTGGTGGATTTGTTTTTTGGTTTGGTTGTTCTCTTCTTTCTTTCTTTTTTTTAATTATTCAAAAAAATTTAATAATTATTTTTTCTATTTTAATAACTTTTATTTTATTATTTATTTATTTTTATCTTTTTCTTTCTTTCTTTCTTTCTTTCTCCCTTTAATTCTGAGCCGTGTGGATGACAGGGTCTTGGTGCTCCAGGCTCATATCAGGGCAGTGCCTCTGAGGTGGGAGAGCCAAGTTCAGGACATTGGTCCACAAGAGACATCCCAGCTCCACATAATATGAAATGGCAAAAGACTCCCAGATATCACCATCTCAACGCCAAGACCCAGCTTCACTCAATGACCAGCAAGCAACAGTGCTGGATACCCTATGCCAAACAACTAGCAAGACAGGAACACAACCCCATCCATTAGCAGAGAGGCTGCCTAAAATAATAATAAGGCCACAGACACCATAAAACACACCACCAGACGTGGACCTGCCCACCAGAAAGACAAGATCCAGCCTCATAAACAAGAACTCAGGAGCTAGTCTCCTCTACCAGGAAGCCTACACAACCCACTGAACCAACCTGAGCCACTGGGACAGTCACTAAAAACAACAGGAACTACGAACCTGCAGCCAGCGAAAAGGAAACCTCAAACACAGTAAGTTAAGCAAAATGAGAAGATAAAGAAACAAACAGCAGATGAAGGAGCAAGGCAAAAGTGCACCAGACCTAACAAATGAAGAGAAACTATGCAGTCTACCTGAAAAAGAATTCAGAGTAATGATAGTAAAGATGATCCTATATCTTGGAAATCCAATGTAGAAAATACAGGAAACAATTAACAAGGACCTAGAAGAACTAAAGAGCAAACAAGCAATGATGAACAACAAAATAAATGAAATTAAAAATTCTCTAGAAGGGATAAATAACATAATAAATGAGGCAGAAGAACAGACAAGTGACCTGGAAGATTAAATAATGGAAATAACTTCTGCAGAGCAGTATAAAGAAAAAAGAATGAAAAGAATTGAGGACAGTCTCAGAGACCTCTGGGACAATATTAAATGCAACAACATTCAAATTATAGGGGTCCCAGAAGAAGAAGAGAAAAAGAAAGGGACTGAGAAAATATTTGAAGACATTAGAGTTGAAAACTTCCCTAACATGGCAAAGGAAATAGTCAATCAAATCTAGGAAGCACAGAGAACCACATAGAGGATAAAACCAAGGAGAAACACACCAACACACATATTAATCAAACTATGAAAAATTAAATACAAAGAAAAAATATGAAAACCATCAAGGGAAAAGCAAAAAATAACATACAATTGAACACCCATAAGGTTAACAGCTGATCTTTCAGCAGAAACTCTGCAAGCCAGAAGGGAGTGGCAGGACATACTTAAAGTGATGAAAGGAAAAAAACCTACAACCAAGATTATTCTACCCAACAAGGATCTCATTCAGATTAGATGGAGAAATTAAAACCTTTACAGACAAGCAAAAGCTAAGAATTCAGCACAACCAAACCAGCTTTACAACAAATGCTAAAGGAACTTCTCTAGGCAAGAAACACAACAGAAGGAAAAGAACTACAATACAAACCCAAAACAATTAAGAAAATGGTAATAGGACAATACATATTGATAATTACCTTAAATATAAATGGATTAACTGCTCCAACCAAAAGACATAGACTGGCTGAATGGATAGAAAAACAAGACCTGTATATATGCTGTCTACAAGAGACCCACTTCAGTCCTAGGGACACATACAGACTGAAAGTGAGGGGATGGAAAAAGATATTCCATGCAAATGGAAATCAAAAGAAAGCTGGAGTAGCAATTCTCATATCAGACAAAATAGACTTTAAAACAAAGACTATTACAAGAGACAAAAAGGACACTACATAATGATCAAGGGATCAATCCAAGAAGAAGATATAACAGTTGTAAATATTTATGCACCCAACATAGGAACACCTCAATATATAAGGCAAATATTAGCAGTCATAAAATTGGAAATCAACAGTAACACAATCATAGTAGGGGATTTTAACACCCCACTTTCACCAATGGACAGATCATCCAAAATGAAAATAAAAACGTAAACACAAACTTTAAATGATACATTAAACAAGATGAACTTAATTGATATTTATAGGACATTCCACCTGAAAACAACAGAATACACTTTCTTCTCAAGTGATCATGGAACATTCTCCAGGATAGATCCTCTCTTGGGTCACAAGTCAAGCCTTGGTAAATTTAAAAAAAATTGAAATCATATTAAGTATATTTTCCAACCATAATGCTATAAGACTAGATATCAATTAGAGGAAAAAAATCTGTAAAAAAATACAATCACATGGAGGCTAAACAATACACTATGTGATAGCCAAGAGATCACTGAAGAAATCAAAGAGGAAATTTTAAAAATACCTAGAAACAAATGACAATGAAAACAGCACAAACCAAAACCTATGGGGTGCAGCAAAACCATTTCTAAGAGAGAAGTGTATAGCAATACAATCCTACCTTAAAAAACAAGAAACATCTCAAATAAACAACTTAAACTTACCCCTAAAGCAATCAGAGAAAGAAGAACAGAAAAAAAACCCAAATTTAGCAGAAGGAAAGAAATCATAAGATCAGATCAGAAGTAAATGAAAAAGAAATGAAGGAAATGATAGCAAACATCAATAAAACTAAAAGCTGGTTCTTTGAGAAGATAAACAATATTGATAAACCATTAGCCAGACTCATCAAGAAAAAAAGGGAGAAGACAACTCAATAGAATTAGAAACTAAAAAGGAGAAGTAACAACTGACACTGTAGAAATACAAAGGATCATGAGAGATTACTACAAGCAACTGTATGCCAATAAAATGGACAACCTGGAAGAAATGGACAAATTCTTAGAAATGCACAGCTTTCTGAGACTGAACCAGGAAGAAATAGAAAATATGAAGAGACCAGTCACAAGCACTGAAATTGAAATTATGATTAAATATCTTCCAACAAACAAAAGACAAGGACCAGATGGCTTCACAGGCAAATTCTATCAAACATTTAGAGAAGAGCTAACACCTATCCTTCTCAAACTCTTCCAAAATATAGCAGAGAGGGGAACACTCCTAAACTCATTCTATGAGGCTAACATCACCCTGATACCAAAACCAGACAAAGATGCCACAAGAAAAGAAAACTACAGACCAATATCACTGATGAACATAGATGGAAAAATTCTCAAGAAAATACTACCAAACAGAATCCAACAGCACATTAACAGGATCATACACCATGATCAAGTGGGGTTTATCCCAGGAATGCAAGGATTCTTCAGTATATGCAAATCAATCAATGTGATACACCATATAAACAAATTGTAGGAGAAAAATGATATGATCATGTCAATACATGCAGAGAAAGCTTCAACAAAATTTGACACCCAGTTATTATAAAAGCCCTCCAGAAAGGAGGCATAGAGGGAACATTCCTCAACATAATAAAGGCCATATATGACAAAGCCACAGCCAACATCATCCTCAATGCTGAAAAACTGAAACCATTTCCACTAAGATCAGGAAGAAGACAAGGATGTCCACTCTCACCACTATTATTCAACATAGTTTTGGAAGTTTTAGCCACAGCAATCAGAGAAGAAAAAGAAATAAAAGGAATCCAAATCAGAAAAGAAGGAGTAAAGCTGTCACTGTTTGCAGATGACATGATACTATACGTAGAGAATACTAAAGATGCTACCAGAAAACTACAGTGCTAATTAATGCATTTGGTAAAGTGACTGAATATGAAATCAACACAAATCTCTTGCATTCTTATACACTAATGATGAAAAACCTGAAAATGAAATTAAGAAGACACTCCCATTTACCATTGTGACAAAAATAATAAAACACCTAGAAATAAACCTATGTAAGGAGACAAAAACCCAGTATGCAGAAAATTATAAGACACTGATGAAATAAATTAAATATGATACAAATAGATGGAGAGATATCCCATGTTCTTGGATTGGAAGAATCAACATTGTGAAAATGACTCTACTACCCAAAGCAATCTATAGATTCAATGCAATCTCTATCAAACTACCACTGGCATTTTTCACAGAACTAGAACAACAACAAAAAAAAATCACAATTTGTGTGGAAGCACAAATGACCCTGAATATCCAAAGCAATCTTGAGAACGAAAAACGGAGCTGGAGGAATCAGGCTCCCTGACTTCAGACTATACTACAAATCTACAGTAATCAGGACAGTATGATTCTGGCACAAAAACAGAAATATAGATCAATGGCAGAGGATAGAAAGCCCAGAGATAAACCCATGCACCTATGGTCACCTTATCTTTGATAAAAAAGGCAAGAATATACAATGGAGAAAAGACAGCCTCTTCAATAAGTGGTGCTGGGAAACCTGGACAGCTACATTTAAAAGAATGAAATTAGAACACTCCCTAACACCATATGCAAAAATAAACTCAAAATGGATTAAAGACCTAAATGTAAGGCCAGATACTATGAAACTCTTAGAGGAAAACATAGGCAGAACACTCTATGACATAAATCACAGCAAGATCCTTTTTGACCCACCTCCTAGAGAAATGGAAATAAAACCAAAAATATACAAATGAGACCTAATGAAACTGAAAATCTTTTGCACAGCAAAGGAAACCATAAACATTATGAAAAGACAACCCTCAGAATGGGAGAAAATATTTGCAGATGAAGCAACTGACAAAGGATTAATCTCCAAAATTTACAAGCAGCCCATGAAGCTCAATATCAATAAAACAAACAACCCAATCCAAAGATGGGCAGAGGACCTAAATAGACACTTCTTCAGAAAAGATATCCAGATTGCCAACAAACAGATGAAAGAATGCTCAACGTCACTAATCATTAGAGAAATGCAAATCAAAACTACCATGCGATATCATCTCACTCCGGTCAGAATGGCCATCATCAAAAAATCTACAAACAATAAATGCTGGAGAGGATGTAGAGAAAAGGATACACTCTTGCACTGTTGGTGGGAATGTAAATTGATACAGCCACTATGGAGAACAGTATGGATGTTCCTTAAAAAACTAAAAATAGAACTACCATATGACCCAGCAATCCCACTACTGGGCATATACCCTGAGAAAACCATAATTCAAAAAGAGTCATGCACCACAATGTTCATTGCAGCTCTATTTGCAATAGCCAGGACATGGAAGCAACCTAAGTGTCCAGCGACAGATGAATGGATAAGAAGTTGTGGCACATATATACAATGGTATATTACTCAGCCATAAAAGGAAATGAAATTGAGTTATTTGTAGTGTGGTGGATGGATCTAGAGTCTGTCATACATAGTGAAGTAAGTCAGGAAGAGAAAAACAAATATTGTATATTAACACATATATATGGAATCTAAAAAAAAAATGGTCATGAAGAACTTAGGGGCAAGATGGGAGTAAAGACTCAGACCTACTAGAGAATGGACTTGAGGTCAAGGAGAGGGGGAGGGGTAAGCTGGGACAAAGTGAGAGAGAGGTAGTGTATATATGGACATATAAACACTACCAAATGTAAAGTAGATATCTAGTGGGAAGCAGTCGCATAGCACAGGGAGATCAGCTTGGTGCTTTGTGACCTGCTAGAAGAGTTGGATGTGGAGGGTGAGAGGGAGGGAGATGCAAGAAGGAAGAGATATGGGTATATATGTATATGTATAACTGATTCACTTTGTTATAAAGAAGAAACTAACACACTATAGTAAAACAATTATACTCCAATAAAAACGTTAAAAAAATCAGATATTGTCGTTCTGCCTTAAAAAAAATGTGTACTTAAGAAATTAGGCATATTGTTTTCACAAGCAATACACACATAAGGAGCTTGAAACCCATCTGGCACAGAGGACATGCTACAAAAGTGTCAGTTTTCTATATCATTATCTTTTATGGTATCATAGACCCCTAGAGAGATATAGGACCTAAGAGATAACTTACTTTGAAACCACTCAGACTACAATTGGTCTGGAGTATACATGATGGTTAAATGAGAATTTGTGAGATAAAAGTTTTCTAAAGTATTTTCTTTCTTTCCTTTGTTTATGAACATAGCACAGCAGATTTATTTTCATTATTTTTTGGTGATTGGAGTCATAATATAAATTGACATTGTAACTCTTAGTATCAGTTTTTCTTGTCAATATTCCCTAGAACTTTAGTCTAAAATAGAAAATTATTTTAATTACAGCTCATTTAAATTCCTTAGAAAAAATAAGAAAATCTTCAGCTAACTATTTCCATATTCTACCCTCTTGGGTAATCCAAGAGGTCTCTGGGGAGTATGGGTTGTTTACTCAAAAGATACAGACATGAAAATGTTATATAAATGAGTATAATTCTTAGGAATTTGAAATCAACTTGGATTTCAATGGCTTTCAGAACATTCTGGATGGGCTTTTTAAAGATTTGCATGAGTGTTTATGAATGAAACATTTATTTCTTCCATAGAATAAGGGTTGTGTTATTATTGAATGGAATAAGGGTGAGTAATGGCACACACTCCTGTGTTCTAGACACTTGATACATACATAGTGATGATGAACAATCAAAGGGTTAAAAATTTCAGTTCTTCTCTCAACTTTCAAGTGATTAAGATTTTGGAGAGATAAAGATAAAGAAAATAAAAGCAAAGCAGGAAGAAGACTATATGCTGTAGTTTAGAAGGATGTTTCTAAATAGCTTTACACAAAGGAAAAGAAAAATAAGAAAAAAAAGGATACATGGAGGAAATATTAGGGGATAAGCTGCCCCAAATGCCACTTTATTCTTTTTTCACCTCAGTTAATGGTATGTCCAAAAAAAGAAGTTGCCTACTCAATCAAATTTCTATGAATCAAAGTAGTTTCTCTGACCTACATTACACCCGGAACTTTGAAAAGGATCGATTCCTTTAGTTGGCAAAAACAGTTTACTGTTAATAATAATCAAAACATTTTCAGTATCTTTAAAGAAATGTGGGGGGGAACCTAGCTTCAATGAGAAAATAGAAAACACATGAACACACCAGCACACACACGTACATATGTACCCATATACATAATCTATCTATCCATCATCTTTTTACAATCTATGTTATGACAGTGGACAACAGGTGAGACAAATATGTATGTATTAATATTAGAGTCAATTAGTGAAACACAATTCATTAAAAATATTCATCTTTTATTGCACAATGTGAACATACTTAGCATTATTAAACTCTACACTTAAAATGATTAAAATAGTAAATTTCGTGTTATGTGTTTTAAATCACAATCTTTTTTAAATGAAAAATAATATATACCTACGTCCAGCCATATTAGAATAATTGGTACTGGAATAGCTCTCCTCCCACCAAAAAAAAGAGAAAAAAAAATATGGATCTTATACAGTGGATGAACCCATTAAGAAAAAAGGAAAATGATAATTTTTATTTTAAATTCAAACAAACAGGACACTAAAGGATCAAGCTGAGAAAAAGTAGTAGAAAAGAAAAGATTAATGAAACTCCAATTTAACCTGTTATTAAGTAGCATTGTGTTCTTTGTCTTCCTTGAGTATAGCGGATGAAGCAAATCAATCTTTCAACAAATTGATGCGGGCATTTTTAGCTCAACTAATAAAAATGAATTAAGAACATTTTAAAATATAGTTGCTCATTATTTTCTCCAAAAATTGGTAAAAATCAACACTTTGCATTCAATGACAAGAACACTATATTTCATAGTTCGACCATTACTAAAAAAAGGAAAAAGATTATTGCTTCCTTTTTGTTCTAATATTGTTTATTTAAAGTTGTGTAAAAAAAGGTACTAGTATAAAAATACGACCATAAAAGTGGTCATCAAAGAAAATATTTATAACAGCTAACTTAGAGTATTTAAAACCACTAGGGAAATGCAAATTGCTCAGTACCAACGTGGTTGTGGCATACCTCATAATGGCTTTCTTCATTCTCCTGAATGTGGAAAACTGCAGAGCTGGGACATTTCTGAGGAGTGACAGGAATATTGTCACTTTTTCTGTGTGAGTTACACTGAAAGAGATTACCAAATAATTGTGATAAACTACTCCACATTAAGAGTGTCTATTGAGAGACATGGTTATTTGCTAAGCAACTAATAAAGGATGTCCCTGTGAACTAACAGGGGTCTCCCTCAGGTACATGCGTTCATATTGAGCCTTTACCAAAAAAATAAAAAAAATGGTATGTAGTATAAATGGTATATAGTATAAAAAAATAATAATATATATTATTATTATCCCCAGTTACAGATGAGGAAAATGAGGCATAAAAATATATTTTTCCCAAAGTTGGGCTGTTACCCACCTTTCTGGGACCATGCCTCATATCTTATCTACCATATGCATGCCCTTTATAAATAACACATTTTAAATAGATAAAACTGAAAAATTAAAAGTTTAAGGTCTTAAAATATTACTTCACATTTTTCTGTACCAAATACAAAATATTTTTAAATACAGGTAAACCAAAATAATTCACCTAGAAATGGATGTGAACTGTAAAACATAAGATATTAAATTATGGCTTGGCCTTTCTCCATAAAATATTGAAATGATTGTTTTCCATAATCCTCACAAGAGTTGTTTTATGTGAAAACAAGATATTATTCACTTTCTGTCATCCTTGCTTCCTTCTTTCCTAAATCTCTTATTAGATTCAAGGTTGCGTGGTCATGTATTAAATATCACATTGGGGTGTCTCAGGTTTCTACTTTAATAAGATATTGTAGTGCCTCCCAAAGGGGCTCATCATTGGTATATAACCTTTCCTCTCTCATAAGACTACAAAGTCTGCACACGTTTTTATGATGTAAGAAAGGAAGATAATATTTTTCAAACTAGAATGCCACATTTTTGGTTCACTAATGAAATTTTACTTTCCCCATACCAGAGAACAATCTGTTAGAAAATTACTATTAAATACATTTTAAAAAGCAAGTGAGTTTTAGGGTTTGGTATAATTGAGGTCAGTATATTTTCATCTCAAAACCACCATTTCATATATTTATGTGTATTTAAAAATATTCACATTACATTTTTTAAAACTTTTTTATTTTAAACACAGAAAAATGGAAAATATTCTAAAAATTATTTCAGAATACATTTCATTACATTCCAACAATGTCAATTATTAATTATCTCATTTATTTTTCTTTGTTTGTTTAAGAGCCATAGCAATATGACAGACTAGGAAAGCATGACTCTGAAACGTGCTGATTAATCTTTTTTAAAACATCTCATGCATTATGCAGTTTTTCTCCCTAGAAACTTTTCCTCAATTCCTGTGTCCCAGCAGTGGCTCTCATTCTGCCTGTGTATTAGAATCACCCAGGGAACTTTAAGAAGTGTCAATGACTGAGCCCCACCTCACACCAGATAAATTAGGGCTCAGGCAAAAATATTTTTGAAACACCCAGCTAATTCTAATGTGCAGCCAGAGTTTAGAATCCCTGGATTAGGGTTTTCATTTCTTTTCTGGCCTCAGGATACTATAAGGAATTTTGGCCTCACTCTTCTTTCAATCTGATCTCTTGCTCCTTAGCATTTGTTCATCCTTTTCCTTATTTAACCTTCTGTGTATTAGGTGATACTGGTGTTTTTTTTTGTTTGTTTGTTTTTTTCATGGATATATCATAATGCCTCTGAAACCAAAAAAAAAATACTTTATTTGCATAATACTTTATACCTTTACATATAAGATTTTATGTATTATCCACAAGAAACATCTGCAGAGAGAGGTAGAAAATATAATCCTACCTTAGCAGATGGGGAAAGCAGAGGTTCAAATATATTCAAAGCCCTCTGTGCAAAGATTTGCCCAGTAAAATCACTCCTAAGTGACAAGACTTAGTCTATTGCTACTCTGCCATAACTCCCTTAAGGGATTCATTCATCTGCTTATTCATTCATGTATTTATTCTGTTTGTTCATTTGTTTGATCATCAGGTATTTGCTGAGTGCAGGTTATGTATCAGGATTTTAGTGTCTCACAAAGGTATGGCATTTCATATCTGCAATAGTCTCACACTAACAGTGAAGCCATAATTGGAAAAAAAAAAAAAACACTGTGATATGCATAAGTTGCTAAGGGACAGAAGAGAGAACTGTGAGACTCCTGTGAGCAGAGTCTTGAACGATGAGCCAATGAGGCAATCATGGCCAGCACAGTAGTCAGGAAAGAACAGACAACATATGCAAAGTCTAGAAGACATGAATTCTTGGGACTTGCATATGAGCTGCAAGTAGTTCAATAGTGCTTTAACCATAGATCATGTGAGATATGCTATGAGGATAGGGACAGAGGTTATTAGTGAATGAGATTTAATGGTTAGACCCAATGATGAGAAGTTATAGTACTGGACTTAATATAAGAGAGGACAACCAAATAATGGAATGGCACTTTATCTACAGTGGGTGTCAAAGGTGAGCTTTTATCTACATTCATTCTTTACCTCCCTAAGGTAGTGAATACAATATAATCAAAAAGAATGCATTTGCAATATAACTTACACCAGGGTAAGTTCCTCTATCTAAACAAGATTTCACCCCTATGCCTCTCCAATGTCTAATTCTGGAGCAGCCTCTGTCTATAGAACAGTGAATGGCATCCAAGGAAAAGTTTAATCCACTGTTATTTCAACACTTTTTAAATTGTTTGAGTGTCATGAGGTAAATAGCCTCTGGGGATTACAAATCTATAATCAGAGCAAAAAAGAAAAAAAAAACACTATAAACAGTATTTTGAGATCTGATATTATTAATAGCCCAAACTTTAAGGAAACAAGTTCTTAAGGGAAAAACAATTTAATTGCTATGAATTCTTCCCAACAAGTTTCAATTTCAGAGAGAGTTGCAGCTGAAAATAGAAAGAAAGTTTACTGTAAAAGTCTTGAGATTTCACCCAGTAAATATACACTAATATGTATAAAATAGATAACAAATAAATACCTGCTGTATAAAAATATAAATAAAATAAAATTCAAAAATTCAAAAAAAAAATTTCCATTTTCCAAATTTGATATGAATAACTATATAATGAATTATGGTTAAGATGGATTTGCTAAAACAGATTTAATATTGCAGGATTCATATATAAATCAAACTTAAGAGATCTAGAGCTCACTAACAATAATCATATTCAATGGCGATCACTGTAAATACATTTATTTTATACTTTAAAGTCTATCTGATATTTTCCATTGAATAGTCTCATTTTATTATGTGTATGATGCTTCCCTCCCTTAAACACTTGTCATAGTTCCTGGGGAATTGTCATTCACTAGCTACAGAAATACCTACACGAATTTGGCTCATAATCAGGAATATCAGCTCTTTCATTTTTGACACAAATTCCTAATGAAGTACTTCATAAACAAAATATCAAGAGAAAAAGAACAACAGTAGCAAAAGCAATAAAAGTTTTATGAAAAATCACATAACCATAAGTAAGACACTGCTGTTTTCTTTGCACGAAGGGGGTTCTTTACATTTTCCACCGAACTCTGTAGTAGCAGCAATATGGCCTGTTATTCTGTTACTCCCCCTACCTTCTTACAAAAGCAAAGTTTGCTAAAAATCAATGGTGCTGGTATAAAATTTATACAATCATTATAGAGGGAGCCGCCTTGTATTTTTATTCTATAGGTTTCATTAAATAACAATTCCTTTTGTTAAAACTTCCCACTGAAACTATTATTCCTACCCATTTTAAGAAACTAGAGATTGCTTTCATGAAGAATTGGTAAACATTCTTAAATTTTTAATATAAAAGTTCTAAATGTTAATAAAAAATTGACATTTACAGAAAAGAATCTACTTTAAAGGATTATCTATACTTGGTGTTTTCAACCTCTCCACCCATTCCTTTGGGAAGCCCATGTGTGTCACATTTTTTACCACCGCTTTCCATTGAAACTGTTCTTTCACCATCACCAAGGATAGTAACTCAATGGGCAATTCTCAGTCCTCCTCTCACTTGACACAACTGATAATTCCTTCCTTCTAGATGCATTTATTTCACTCGCCCTCCAGGACACCACAAACTCCTTTTTGTCTTTTTATCTCTCATGCTTTCCTTCTGGAATCATTTAACTGTTCGTGTGGCTATTGTCATTGTTAAAACTGAAAAGATTGGAGAAAATGAAACTTGATTACTTTCTCAGGAAGTATGTTTTCTGATGGCATTCTCCACTGGTTCCTGATTCTAAAATACTTTCTCAAACTGATCCATGAATGATTTCCTATTTATAAGCAGACAAGAGAAGGACTCTTAGAATGTTCCTAAACATGCTTACATCAAACCACATATTTTTGTGAATATTTCAAGAAGCTGATAACATTTATATTTTAAGGGCTTCCCTGGTGGTGCAGTGGTTGAGAATCTGCCTGCTAATGCAGGGGACACGGGTTTGAGCCCTGGTCTGGGAGGATCCCACATGCCACGGGGCAACTAGGCCTGTGAGCCACAACTACTGAGCCTGCGTATCTGGAGCCTGTGCTCCGCAACAAAAGAGGCCACAATAGTGAGAGACCCGCGCACCGCGATGAAGAGTGGCCCCAGCTTGCCACAACTAGAGAAAGCCCTCACACAGAAACGAAGACCCAACACAGCCAAAATAAATAAAATAAATTAATAAACTCCTACCCCCAACATCTTCTTAAAAAAAAAATATATATATATATATATATTTTTTTAAGAGATCCATAGTGTACATTCCGATTTCTGAAAACTTTTTCCAATCATTTAATGTCCTGAAACTTATGGTCTCAAATCAGGAAGCCTTGAGCTTGTATCTCCTGCCTTCTCTCTAATGTCTTCTATGAGTCCTTCTCTACTGGCTTATTGTCCTGTCATCATTAAATATGATTGGAAAACAAAGCTAAAACGCTCATCAAGAAGTGTGAACAGATAGGTATTCACCTTATGCAATACATGTTTTGATTTAAAATGAAAATGCAGTATAATAAGTTTAGAAAACAAATATCATATAAATGGTATTTAGTTTTAAAATCATAGAAATATAGATGGCTAGAATACATATCAGTGTAAAGATTACTTATGTAGAACGAGAAAAAATTGTGAACTGTAAAAGTACTCAAAAGGAATGTCAACCGTAACAGTAGTATACAGGCGTCTGCTTGTTTATTTTGTAAAAATATAAAAAAAAAACATTTGTTTTGCCTCTCTTCTTTTCTTAAAAAAGCATTTTCCTTTAAAAATTGGAGAGAGAAATATCAGAAAATATTAACATATATTTGTTCTGGGTGCCAGGGACATAGGTATTTTCCTTATTTCTCTTTATTTCCTGAGTTTTTCAAATAACTGAAAATGAATTAGCACATAGAAAAAGAATTAGCATGGCTTTGTTAAAAATCTGTTTCATCCACCTAAACAAGGTGGTTATGAAAGAGCTTTATAAACTATAAAATCTTGAAATGGTGCCTCTTCAGAAATAAAGGTGCCACATGGGAGGTAGATCCCTTCTGATTTGGCTCAGGATAAACCCTTCCCTTTTTAGTAGAAAATGTTTCTTTTAGAAACAGGTGAGGAACATGCTGGTTTTCTTTCTATGGTACTACTGCTTAAAGGTCTTTCACTACTTCCTCTAAATAAGTTTTGCTTTCTTTCACTTCACAAGAGAACATGATCTTCCTGTTGACAATTTATCTCCAGTATATAGTACAATGCCTGCAGCATTAGCAGGTATTTTATAAATATTTTATGTGAAAATTTTAAATGAAATGAAAGAATAAATGCATAAATGCAAGACTTTTACAGAGAATTGTATTCACCTAGATTATTTTGGCCTCTAACTCCCTAGGTAATAATTTCTTTGTAGCTGTTTTCCTTTTTCTTTTATGTTTTCGTCTCCAGCAGACAAATTCATTGCAAAATCACAAAATTAGTATTCCCAAGACCTACATTTTGTATCGTAAATGCTAACACAAAAGTAAAGTACATTAGTCTCATAGATTGAGAATACCTGTATTAAAAACAAAAAAAACAAAGCAGTGGATTTAGTCATCGTGGTTTGTTTCTCCAACTGGAACTTTAGTAAATCAGAGCTGAAAGCATCTTTCTCACAGCAATATGTTACATAAGTGGATAAATTTGAATTGATCTACTGCATATATGAACAGATTTGCTCCTGTTCATCTTCTGGGCCCTGCACCATTTCCCTACACAGGAGACTTTGCCAGGTCCAGCCTCTTGGTTCTTCAGGGCATCAGACCTGCCAGGTATGCAAGTTGACTGGGATCTACTTCTAAACTACATGAACTGATCAATAGCCCTTCTCACTTTGTGCAAATTCCCCTCCACCCTTCTTATGATCCCCATCCAGTATCTTCTTTCAGTTCTGAGGTAAGTTTTCTTCTCCCTTCTTGATATTCCAAAGGTACCTCCTCCCATTTCATCTACAATAGCACTTGCTTTCTCCTCTGTCCTAACAAGCCTTTCCATTTTTAGTCCAGGTTTGCAAAGAGACTAGCTAGATGGAGGCAGTCACCTCTGCTCAATGAACAGGAAGAAGTTGACTGTTCCATGTGGGATTTGTGAAAAAACAAAAGCTGATTTTATATAGTCTTTTGGTACAGGCCATTAAGTAGACTAGTTGGCTTCCCTCAATTATAGTTCCCTGTTATCAAGTGAAATTAACAGACAAAAAGATGTATTTCTTATTGTGCACATTGTTATTGCAAGGAGGTCACTTTTAAAGCATTAGTATAATATTTACTTCCACCTACTATTTTATAATATACTAAATTTAATCCACTTATTCCAAAACCACTACGATATAGGAATACTTTGTAACAAAATAAAATCTTAAGAAATATAAGCAAAAAGAGGATTGGAAAAAAATCTAAGAATGTGGAATTAATGATGAAATTCAGTAAATGATTCAAGTTGAATTATCAGATGAAACATTTTTCCCCATTTGTTTAGGGTTTCTTCTTATGCTATTCCAAAATTTAGTGGTCTCTATCATAAGCTGGCTGACATTTTTCAAACAATTGTAACAATTTAATAAAAAGTATAGGTGCCAAGTACTGTAACCAATAAATAGCTTTCTCTCAATGTGTTATTGCCTAAGTGGTATTTGAGAGCAATCTATTGTTATAAATATCATTGGTTATTATAAAGATTTAGCAACTCTGTATATTGTTCATTTCCTGAGAATGTTTGACTTTCCTTCTATGCAATGACTTTCAAGGCTTTTCTTGATGGACAATTCACAAATGCAGGACTTGAGATAGAGAGAAAGATATATTCCTCCCAAAATCATAAAGTTTGTGAAGGGGCTACATTAAGCTGAATTTTGTCTTCTTTTCTCAATACGATATTTAATGAGAGTGGGAATAAAGGGAAATAATTTTATAGTCCTATAGAAATTTTGGTAATTCAATTAGGAATTAAACAATAGCATCTTATGTCAAAGTTACTCAGCAGCTTCCCTCTAAATGTGTAACAGCAGAACAAACCTCTGTGAACTGAACATTGAATGTGCCAGGGTGCTGGGTACATGAGTGTGAACTCAATTTTTGCTAAATAAATAAATACATGAACAAACCCATATATTTTGCCACATCCAGTTATAAATTTCTTTCTAAACAGTTACTACTATGCTCTCTAATTTACTATAGGCAAACTGGATACAATCGTAGGTCATTACTCACAAAGGAACAATGCAAAACCACCTTTATGAGGATCACAAATTGTACCTGCTCTCTGCACATTACAACATTTTCTTTAAGTGGTTCATGGATGTTATATAGAGCTTTATGAACTTCCTTTGACCCAGTTGCTATGGGCATGAATAGAAATAAAAACCCTCAGAAAGTACACTTCAAACACTAATGTTCTATACTTTACAATTCTCCATTGGTTTCTTCCTTGTATTATAACCTTACTGTAAAGCCATTTCACAAGAGTAATAAGACATTGAAAGACTTTAAATTACTAAAGGATTGCATGTTATGTTGCTTGGGCTAAGCCTCATTAATGCCAGTCAGCATTGCACACTGCATATTAATTCTGCATTTTAAATAAATGGATGCAAGCAATGCAAGCCTTTACATCTCCAGACACTTAGGAAGAGAGGCTAACTTCTGTCCAAACATATTCCAAGGGCTATAATAACAGACATTTTCAGTACCAGGGTTAATCAAGATTATTCATGCTGTATTTTTTATTCAAGACAATTGTTTTATAGTTCATTTAAGTTTATTTATTATTTTTGTTATAAAATTCCTGAGAATTTTTTCATGTATTTATCATTTAATTTTGTTTATACCTTGAAGAGAAACAAAACTAAATTTTTCTTATCACAAGCAAAAAATAGGGTGAGTAAAAATGGTTTGAATATTCCAAACACAATGGGAGAGGTCCTGTTTTAGAAATGTCCACTGGGAATTCGATGGGGGTCTTTCTGTTATATTTCCAGCCGGAATTGAAAGACTTCAAGGGAGGAAAATGATAAGTTTCATTTTCACTCTAGGTAATTAACGTTTACGAAAGTCAATGTATTTTTTCAGTTGGTTAACATTTTCAGTGAATTCTGAAAGAGTACCAAATACACAGTGATCAAACGAACTTATTAGAAAACAACAGTATTAGTTTATAACATGTCCCACTTACTGACATTAAAACACACAAAAAGTTATATGAATCTAGAATGTAAGTGAATCCAAGGATAAAGTTGTTAACGCAAGTTTGTGGGCCCAACACACAGTGAGGTCAAACAAACCAAAACGTCTGAGTTTGGAGCAGAGAAAGTTTTATTGCAGTGGCAAGTAAGGAGACAGGTGGCTCACGCTCTAAAAAATTCTGAGTTCCCCGAAGGGTTTCGCAAAACATTTTTAAAAGCCAGATGAGGGAGGGGGGTTTCATGGTATGTGATCAGCTCATCCATAATTCTCTGATTGGCTGATGGTGAGGTAACAGGGCGGTGTCACAGGAGCTAACATTTTCAGTCCTTAAGCTCTAGGAGTCCTGGGGCTATGTGCTCATGGTCATCAATTAGTTAACATTTTCCAGTTGGTGGGGGGCTTTCACATCTGTAAAACAACTTAGGAAATGTGCATCAAATACTGTTATCTAGTTACTTCAGAGAGGAGCTAAAGCAGAGGATATGGAGGAGGGCTTGTCCCAGGAAGTCTCCATAGGGTCCTGCTTGGTTACACAGTGATGGGCTTTCCATCCAGTAAATAATCTTCTTCTATATAGAGGCAGCCATGTGTGAATTGAACTTAACGTGTGTGCACACACATGCAAACACACATACAACATGCTTGTGAATCCATGTTTCATGTAGGTGACTCATATTTTTTTGTAGATGATTGCATATATTTGTATAGAAGGAATATTTCTTTTCTACACAGAATTGCTTTTATCAATATTACATCAAGTACTATACTTTTTTCTAAAAAAATTCACCCTGCATGGTATAAATTATATACTATATAAATATTTATTTATAAAATTTTAAATATGCTATAAACAAACCACATATTATACTATACTAAGTTAGTATATATAATATCTAACATTAATATATCCTAGAGTTTAGTGTAAAATATTTCTGAAAAATAATCTTACCTAGAATTATAACTATATGTTGAAATTTTCATGATAGAGAATTTTTTTAAATCTAAACTGAATATAATTTCCGATAGTAGAAATATGTCCTTGTATTATGAAAAAAAAATGCTCTCCCTAAATAAGCCTTTAACATAATATTAACCTAGGCTATCTGCATGCCAGTCTTTCACAACAGTCTGCAAGCCAACCTTCAGTCAAAGAAATCAGGTAATAAATTCAGAGATTCAAATCTAAAGTTCTTTAAAGTGAATTCAAAGTTCAAGGCTGTGCTAGTTATTTAAATATTGTCTTTCAAGGCAAATTCTTAAATAAGTTCAGTGGTTTTTTAGACTTCTCTTACCAGAAAGTTGTCTAAAACAGACCCTGAAGCTGCAACCTGTATTTTTAATAGCATACACAGAGAGAAAAAGAGAGACATGTTTTCTTTTTTTTTTTTGTAGGATGTACACTAATAGTAAACAAACAAACAGTATCCCTTGAATACATAATTTTAAGATGTGGTTTTGTAAGTTGAGTGTTTCAAATTTTGATTTTAAATTCATTTATGCAAATTGTACATTAGCTAAATTTGAATGGAAATTCATAACTTTTAGAGTAATGATTTAGAGTAAAAAGGATATTCCAGAATACACTGGAAAGTGCCAACTGGCACTGGGGCACTTGGACTTGACCTCCAGCACTGCCACCATCTCACCATGTCATTTCACAGCCTCAGTGTCTTTGTCTGTAAAATGGGAAGTTTAGGATAGAAAATCTCCTCCACCTCTCCAAGTCAAAATTGCAGTACATATGTGAGATATCATCAGAGCTGTTACCCCAAAATTTAACTTAGGGTTTGTTTTTCCAAATATCAGTCTCTATTTGATCTTAATAAAATGGTGTAAATAACTTAGTTGATAAAGGGACTGCAGAAAGCTGAGACTTTACCACGGATTCTGTTATAATCATTTGCTCTTATCTTGCTGATAGCTATGAAAAGTCATGTGACTTTTATTAAAACCAAAGTAAAATTTTTAATTCTCATGCTCCGTGAACGTCTTTTTTTTTTTTTCCAATAAGGAAAAAAAAATACTAAACAAACAAAAAAACACAACGCTATCAAAGGTCTGATGTTTATTGACTTTATTTTCAGAAAAAGAACTGGTGCATCCAGTGCCTTTTGAGATAGTTTAGAGTATTTAAGGCCAAAATAAAGAAACTAATCATAGTGATGTTGGATGGAAACTCTTCAGCAAGTCTGGAATCTATCTAACTGTGAATGTTTAAAAGGCTAGAGTGTTTTTTAAATCTATTTTTTAAATTGAAGTTTTTGAAGTTCTATGTATTTTAAGGAACAAAACCAAGTCACATGAGAAACATGCTCACTTTCAAGGTCTTAAAAATAGTTCTTCTTATAACTTTGAGGCAAGAATCCCCAAAGGAATGTACTTTAACAAACAAGGAAATATCTGTAGATGAGTCACTGCTTATAGAGTTCATCTTTTGAGTTACTTTCGTTGTCTCTAAGCTCCCAACTAATTTAACTTCAGCAAAGACATCGTACTGTTTATCTTTTAATTCTGAGGTCATAGAACTTTAACAGATAGATGATTCTCTAAAACACTAACACTTCTTTGATTTAGTCTTGTGAGGTCATTTCCCTGGTGATGAGAGGTATGAAAATGAACCAGAAATAGATTATAGGAACATGTTCAAAAAACAAATTTTTGAAACTATATATTAATAAGTATAAAGCATAACAGGGAAGCATTTCTTTTCTGAGGAAGAAAATTTGATTTTCTCTTCAAGAAGGAGACTAAACACTGTATCTTTTGTGAAGAGTCTCCCAAATAAAAGTATTTATTCACCTCAACAAATATTTCTTAACAGTTCCCTCTGTGCCATATACTTTTTAATGACTTGGTTAAAAGAATACAAATAAGAAATAATCCTTGTCCTCAAAAAAAATGGCAGTATATTAAATGTGCCAATTATATAAAAAATGTTCATTTTTATGAACTCTCCATATCTCCGAAAAGTATTCAGCAACATAGGTAAATACCTCAAAAGAAAGGGAACAAAAATAATAAAATCTGAAGAGAATATGATTAAATAGTTGCATTTTTACATTGTGTGTTTTTTTTCTCTATAGTGTTCTTCAGAAGAATACAGAATGATAGCTCTTTGTCAAAGAACAAAGTATTTTAGTCCTATACTGATATTAAAATAAATATATTTAGTTCCAGTAAATAAGATTTAATGTTTAAGTTTGTGACAGTTTTTATGAAGTGGAAAATGATAGGGGCAATATTTAAAGTGATTGAATAATATATAGAGAACATTTTATAAAACATTTCTCCTCATAATAGTAATACCGATAGCACAAATCCACTTCCACATCAAGATAATACATAATTTAAGGAAAATAATTTTAGGAAAATATGTGTATGTGCATGTGTGTGTATAGAGAAGCAGAAGGAAGCAACCAGATAAGGTAGTTGTCTTCTTTTGAGACTCAACATCAAAAGAAACAAGAAATTGGAGTAAATATGATTCATACTCTGAGCTCAGCAGCTCTGAATCCCTCTTTGCCTTTCTTTTAGCCTTTCCTCTTTTTAAGTTCTATTAGGTCTCTTTTTCATTCCCCTCTGTGGCACTGAAACTCTTTTACGAGCTTGGAGTCTGGGCTTGAAAATTGTACTTGCAAGTCAGGATTTGTAACAATTCCCTTCCCTTTGGGTGACTTCAACATCTGATAGATTCATTGCACATTAAAGTTGAAAGAGACATTAGAGATTCTTTTCTTAACCTCTATTATTGATGAAGAAATCAAAGCAGAGAGAGAGGAGCAAATAGTTAGAGGCCAATGGATGATGTATTTTATCTTATTTATGTGACTTAGGGTAGAAATTATCTTAATTCTTGTTAATATAATTGAAGCAACAAAAAAATCAGCCGTATTTTCAATCCCATATTTTAAATTATAGGTTTACAGACTTAAAGGGACCTTTGAACTCAGTGCATTAAAATTCTCACAAGTTGCCCAGATCACTGCCAGGCAAGAGGCTAATAACAAAGACCTGTCAATAGACTGGATTTAGAGCCTATAGTCCATTCAATCCAGGTGGCCATTCAATTGAACAGGAAAAAAAAAAAAAAGATGTTTTCCCTGGAAGGAACTTATAACCAAATCTTAAGAAACCATCTGCTTAACTAAAATATCCAAATATATTGATAAAATACACCTTTCTCAGTTCAGCTGGAAATATGCCATGCTCAGAATCTGGGAGGTTGAAAGGACCAATCAGATATTCTGAAACATGAGCTTAAAAAAAGAGAGTCTGATGAGTTTAAAACCAAATACTATGATAAATACGTGTTTGAATACGGTCACAAGTGTAGGTCTAAGTATTGAAGCTGTATATGTAATTTATCCACACAGCTTAGACTCTTTTGTGTTAATGGTTGATTGTGAGCAAGGCTTGAATCAACTTTACCAACTGGTACTTGTGCTTTTAAGCTAACTGATATTGTACGTATAATCTCAAAGTACAAAACATTCTTTCCAATCTTATTCCCTAGTGAGTTCTCTAAAGCATGGAAGATGATAGAAATCTGTCCACAGTCTTATTAAAATAAAAAGCTAAACACAAGAAGGGATGTTTGCCTGAGAAAGGAAAACCCATGCACACACATATACCTAATAAAGGGCACATTCAGCAAATATTTACAAACTTTTAAACAAGCTATCAAAAGTACACATGAAAGATAACAAAACCTTATTTTCTGCTGCTCATTAAACTGAAACTTTTTACAAATGAAAAATAAAGTCACTACCTACTTTCTTTTACTTCAATTCCCTGCTTAATATATTGAACAACAACTAATAAAACATACCCTTCACTTGCTAAAACCTTGATCCACTCATTTGATGGTTTATGTTAATGTCACGTTAGACAAGGAAACAACTTTTGCTCAATTTATTCTTCATGAATAAACAAGAATGCACTTCAAAATGAACTGTCATGAAACTAGGCCTTTGGGAATGTGTTGCATGTAAAAGTCAGCTACACTTGTCTTACATATATTTCATTAGTGCCTGATATTAAGGGTCAAAATTTTCCTTTCAGTTTTCCCTATCTTTCAAGAGACTGAGTCAAATGATTCACCAGATTCTTGAAACTTTTTATATTTTAAATCCTTTTTGAAATATAATCTCTAATGAGTTATGTGATAATCATAATCAGAAACATTAATCACTACAGTCTTGATGAAAATTAAGGCATTATCTCAAGAGGGCTCTGGTTGAATAAATATGTTGACATGCTATTTGTTTTTATGATAGTTATTCATTGTGATTCAGTATAAAATAAGTTTATGGAAAAGAAGTGACAAATACTTGATATGATAATCCAATATAAACAGAAAATATGTAAGATAGAATCGACCAGGAGATCCCTTTTAATTTCATTACAAGGTAAAAATACATAAATAATCCTTTACTAAAATGCCTCCTGGGTACTGATTTACTCTATATGAACAACTCTGCCTATTTAAAATGTCATGTTTTCACTTTAGTATTATATATGTGACAAACTACTCAAGATATCTCTTTCTGCTTTACTCAACCCGCTGAAGAGACATTCCAACTACAGGACACAATCACCTCTCTCTCATTCCTTGCCCCTTCCAGACCAGGCACATTAGGAAAGTGGTGTACCTTAGACACCCAAATAAGCAAAATCCAAGATGATTAGTGTCTTGTGTGAAAACTGCTGTACATTGTTATGTTAAAAAAATGGGTTCTTCCTCCCCAGTGCTCTCCTGGAAATTTAAGAGGGAGAAAAGAAAGTCTCAGTTGGTGATTGAAGTTGAAATTGAAGGATTGGAGTATACAAGGACCCTGCAGCACCCATGTACAAGTTGTGACAAAACATTATAGAGAAAGTCAACAGATGTTTCCAGAAATACATAGATACCAAGTGGAAAGAAAACAGAGAAACAGATAGACAGAGACACAGACAGTGAAGGACACACAGGCGCACAAAGAAACTGCCTCATTTATCATTTTCTGTTCCACTTTTGATAATGACTCAGGTGTTCTTCATTTTCACCCCTTGGATGTCAGGAGATCTCTATTTTAATCTAGCTGGTGTAAGTGATTTTCTGTTTCTTATAACCAAAAGTTTCTTCATCATCAACTTTTATAATTGTATACATTATATTAAACTGCCTTTTATACCACTTTATTAACTTTTCTTTTATAGCAAAGGGTAAGACAAATAAAGAGAAATAGACTTTCAAATTCTGTTTTATTAAGGCAAAACGAAAAAAGAATGTCTTAATTTACCATTTTAACAGTTTTTATAATCGCTATAGTAATAATTTTAACCAATGTTTCTTTATTGAGAAAAAAAATAAGCAAAGAAGTAGAATATGTGCCAAAGTATCAAATGGATACCCAGATATTTTTATATTATCAGGATAAAACCTTAAATGCTCCCAACGTTCCCAATGCAGTTAAATCTAAATAATGATTTAACTTTTGTCACTTCTTTTACAAAAGATTTATAAGTTTTTTTTTTTTTTTTGGTCATGGTAAAATAAATTCACCTATAATTTTTGTAACACTTCCTCGTATTTTCAGCCCTCTGTTTTCAACCTATTGCTCTCATAGTGCATTTTGAAAAGAGTATTCTTTTCAATTGTTTTCAATTTCCTCACTTCTCAATGATGCTGCAGCTTCCTTAACACTTGAATATAATTACTCTTGGAAAGTCATCACTCTGGTTTCTTTCCCTTTTCTCCCACAATGCTAATCTCTCTGTTCCTCAATAACTCTCTTAATTTCATTATCCTTGACTGTTCCTTTCTCATTGGAAACATCCTATATATTGATATTTCTGAAGTCTATACTCTTGGGTAGCTTCTCACCATTTCTTATTTCTCAGAGAATCTTCATGTTATTCCATACCTTTCATTATCCCCTGTACACCTATAAGTGATGACATCTAAGTTTACTGCTTCCTAAGAGAATTAATTGTTCTTCTATGTTTCATTCTGTAATTTTCAATGTTTGCTAATATACCAAGATTCCTTCTCACATCTTAAAGCCACCTCATTCAAAGCCCATTGGCTTAGACCCTCCTTATACTTTTCCTTTTTCATCCATAACAAAGAAAAAAAGTTAACATTCATTTATCTGTAGAGTAATTATGTTTTTTTTTTTGTTTCTACTTTCCCTTTGATGTCCTAGTGACGTGCACAGTGTCTAGTGGGTAGTTGGTTCTTAAAACTACTTATTTATTTTGAATAAAATATTCAGTATAAGTTCAAATTCTGTTATGGAACCACACATTACACTGGCATTCACAAAATCCCATACACTGCTACAGCTAATTAGAATCATTGAATATTTGGTAATATTCCATTCACACACATTGCATACAGGCATAGTCTTCAGAATGGTCCAGAGGAAAAAAGCACTGTATTCACTGTAAAACTATGAGAAAGTGGCTGTGTCCCCATGGGGGTAATATAACCCTCTCTTGCCTGTCAGGGAAGGTGGCTTAAATGAGATAATTAAGTGTAAAGAATTTGAGAAGTATAAGGGGTTATCTAAAGTCAGGTTGTGTTAATATCAACATTTAAAATTATATATAACATGGTCCTTTTATTCCTTATTAAGTTTTAAACCTAGAATGGTGTTCATTTTTCAAAACAACAAATTAGGACAATGTTTTTAACATTCTTTGACTTCTTAAACATATTCATATAATTGATAATATGCTTGTTCCTTAGAATAAAATAATATGCTGTCTGTGACCCTTACTACACTGTACCAAATATAAACTCTGACAGGCTATTATTCAGGAATACATATACTTGATATCTAAACACGATGTATATTTACTTATTTATTCTTTGCCTTGTAAAGACTTGACTTAATGAACCCACATATTTAAAGATGTGTACCTTTCACTTTTACTTGGGGATGGGTGGAATAGACAGCCATTTTCCCCTGTGTTTCAAGCAAAATAGGCAGAACAAGAATGAAAGGAGATATCCTCAAGTGGATTTTATCTCCGGGTAGATAAAGGAAAAATTAACTGTATTCTGATTGTGACTAATCCTCAAGACTCTTATCACAACTTTCTGAAAATTCCTGATCTATAACATTAATCTCCTTGAAAGGGAGACACTCAATTTACAGTGTATTTTGCATGTTCCTAAACAAGTATTGAATGATGAATTTCACTGTCTGATTGAGGTGGTTTACCTCAGCACATAATTTCTTATATTAATAACCTTCCCCACAGGACCTGAATGACCTTCTATAAATACAATCCCTTCATTCAGTCAAAAAATTAAAGCCTGTAACCACCTCACAATTCATCATCTTTTTTACAGGCAATTGCTGAAGCAGAAATAAAACACAAATCCCCAATCCTCAACCAATGTAATGTAAAATCATGCAGCCTTCTGCACTTATGTAACATGGATATATTGAAAATTACATAGCAGTTTGTGTTCCAAATCAATTCTTTTGAGTGGATTTCTGTTTGCAGTTGGCCACAATTTTCAGGGCAAAACACAACTCCTTTCCAAAATCAAAGGTATCCTAAAACAGTAGCCTCCTGAATGCTTGTATATTTTCAATCAGTTTTTAAAAAATGCCTCTTTATATGACTGCCTCACAATTATGGTAAATCCATATTATTAGGGTTATTCTTGGAATCTGCAAGACCTTTATTTACATAAAACTATCAGAGAATGAATTTCAGAGCTCAGAAATGGAGGCTTTCTCTTTGGGTAAGATTGATGGAGGTTTGTACTTTATTTCACTCTGTATTAAAACCCTAAAAAATATACTCAACAAACTAATGTAAGTTCTTAGTTCAGCTTGAAATATCTTTACCTAAAAAACATAATCCTAGAGCAGATTGTAGAGTTATGTCAGATAATTCTCTGGTAAACCAGAAAATGTCAGTTAAAAGGCTTCAGATAATTGCCATATTTTCAAAGTGGATAAATTTAGAATATCGGATAGCATTTTAAAATTCAATATTCTTAACTACCTTTAATTATAGTAACTATGGAGGCAGAGATTGTATTTATATAAGAAATGAAGTATTTTTAAAGTCAAAACCAGAGTTCGATTCAGAATAGCTCTCTTTATAAGGCAGACATCTCAGTTACCTTGAGCAGTTTCTGTTGGCTTATCCAGTTGACAAAGTTAGGTTATATTCATTGCATCTGGTTCTCTCACATTAGGTAAGCAATCTTTATTTTACCAAAACTGCATAAGACAAAGACAATTTCAGTGGAAGATCTAACAAAGCTAAAAATTTGCCACATGAATACACACACATTACACAAATATGTGTTTTGCATAAAGCAGAAGCAAAGCACATATTCAAACCTACTGGAAGCATTGAAAATACTAAGTAAAACATAACATCTCTCTTTCAGAATTTCAGATCTCAAGGGAAGACCATATGTACAAAATATATTTTAATACAAGGTCGGTTATTATGTGAATGCTTCCTGTTTTGAGTGCAGTTGAGCTGGGCTGGGTGGTTGGCAAAACTGCAGGGGAAATATACAAAACAATCTTAATAACAATAGTTCTAAGAGTAATTTAAAGTGTCCTGAAATTTACTCAGGTTATTGATAGTAGTTTTCATATACTAAGAGATTTATAGAACTATTAAGTCCAAAAGGTTGCCACATGAATATCAATATTGAGAAAATAAAATGTGTAAACTTTGTAACTTTGTAAATGTTACATAAACTTTGTCAACTACTCCTTGAGATGACTTGTTTCTTGGGTTAAATTGTCCCATATATAAGGAATACCAATATTTGTTTTCCTTTCATGGACAGAGACAATGCCATCTCTTCAATTTATTACACTCAGTCTTGTGATTGACTATGCACTGATGAAGTGATTGTGCAGAAATTAAATGTGATGCAAACATATGTTTATCAAAACATATTGATTTACTATTTTACCAAAATGTTTTAGAATAGATAAAATATATATCTAGATGCAAATGTCAAGTGTCATGTTTGGAATAAAAATATTGATCAGTTAGTTCTTTGTCAACTCCAGAACTACTTCTCTGCCTTCTTTTTACAAAGACTTTTATCCCCCTCCTAACCTAAGAAAGAAAGATAGTACATTTGAATTGCTTGTGAATGGGCAGGGAGAGCAGACTCAAGGAGTGCTAATAGGTATTTTCTATCTTTAATTTTCATGACTACAGTAGATGTGTGGGAAGAAGATAATGGGAGAAATAAATCCAGCATTCACCAGAAACAACTTCCTTATATTCACATCCTCACTGAGCTTTTGGCTTGAATAACTTTGTTGATGGACAAACACTGTACCACCCCATGCTTGGAAAGTTCTGAATGTAATTGTCTGTCAATGATATGATGATTTATAATGCAATCTGTTCCTATTGCTAGTGCTGCTGATAAGTCTAATTTGCCACTCTTTTATTAGATATGAGGAACTTGACAGTACTCAGTTTTACAGGTTAGCTTTCCCTCTGAGGATACTGCCAATCAAATTACATCACCCTTCCATTCTCCTTGGGAAAAGGATAACACTACCAAGACTACGGTTACTGCAATGGTCATGTTTTACTAACTCATTTATTTTTTCATCTTATAAAAACCCTCATTATATGATTAAATGTTTAGAAGTAAATAGAATTAGAAGTGCATATTTATCACTTTTTAACTATATCTTAACTAATATTCCTCTGGCATCATTAGAGTATGAAAGAGCTGAGAATATTTATGCTCAAGTCAGAAACTGAGGATATAACATAGTTAATGCATCATGGTTCTGATAAGTAAAAAATATGCACAATTCAAAAAGAATAAATCACTGGTGAGTAGATAAATTATTGTATGGCCATTATCTGAAGAGCAGAGAATGGCATAATTCATATAATTTCTTCAAATTCATAGAATTAATATTTAAGGTATGCTACACCTGGCTAATACACATAAACAGTTGCATAATTGGCACACGCTTGACAGCTAATTATATGTACCAAACCTCGACTATGAAGAATAAGTGAAATGAGAAAAACATAGCACATCCTTCAGTTGGGTGCATAATTATATGTAAACTGTTTCAAAACAGAGTTATTTCTGAAAATTTTGTTTTCAAATATTTCCATTTTGTAAATTGAATAAAGATCCCATTTTAACTAAGATATAACATATCTTATAACATATAAGATTTAACATATTTAGTTCTATATGATTGGAGCTATTTTAATATCCAAATTAAAAGCAAAAGCTTATGATTATAGATCACATTGATTACTATGTGCCAGATATAGTTCTAAGTAATTCAGATGCATTAATCTTCTTTTTAATCTTCATAACCACTCAATATAATGTATACAATCAACATTCCCATTTTAATATGTAAGAAAACTGAGGCATAGGGTGATTAAACAATAATGTCACAAAGCTGATTGGTTAAAAAACTCGAAGGTGAATTCTCTGGCATGGCTAAAGGACTCAAATATCTGCAATCACACTGTTCTATTACTGTTTTATTAATGAGGGTGAAGTGGATTCCAGTAATCAACAAAAATGTACTAATGTATCTCCACAATTCTTTCCAATTTACTAGCTATAGCCTATTTCATGAAACTGTTGTCTGGTGTTTAAAAGCAGTACTTAACATATGGATAACATTTCATAATTTTATGTTTTAAAAAAGTTTAAAGATATAGGATGCTCCTGTTTTACCTAGTCCCGCAATGAGCTTTCAACCACAGGTCAGACTCCAAAAGCACACAGTCATATTGGCACAGAATTAAAGCAGGAAGCAGGAAGGTCAAGAAAACAAAGAAACATTAGTGAAATGGAGAGACCACATACAAAAATCTGTAATCTTACAGACAGCCATTCTTTTTTTTTTTTTTTTTTTTTTTCTCCCGTTGCGGAGCACAAGCTCCGGACGCGCAGGCTCAACGGCCATGGCTTATGAGCCTAGCCGCTCCGTGGCATGTGGGATCTTCCCGTACCGGGGCATGAACCCGTGTCCCCTGCATCGGCAGGCGGTCTCTCAACCACTGCACCACCAGGGAAGCCCCAGATAGCCATTCTTAAATTTTACTTTTTCCTGAAGATGTTTGACCAATGTCTACTTACTCTTTTATTCAATACTAGTTCTCAACTTGTATTATTTAAAAATCTTCTGGAAATTCCTTTGGGTGAGAACTCAGTTGTGGTCGCCAATCTATGAACAAGTAGCCATCTGTTTCTCCCAGGAAATGCATCATTTAAGAAAACGTTTACTTCATAAGCCACTGTTCTTAGCCCTCATTCAATCAAATTGTTAGTGTTATATTTTAATATATATTTATATTTATCTCAAATACAGACAGAGCGGGATTGATTTTAAAAAAATTACCTTTTCATATAATACTGCTTTGAAGACAGTAAAAACTTCCCAATTCAAAGTATTTTCTCCACTGTTTTATTGTTTGTAAATATATTACACAGATAACCACATGCTTTATGTGAAAAGAAAAATGTAAAAAATACGGTGTCTGCATTTTATACACATTTTCAATCAGCTCCTTTTTATAATTAAGTCTGAACACAAGGTAAGAGTTTTGAGTAATGCTACTTAAAATGAGATTCTATCAGTATTTAAGTGTACTAGGGAAGCTCTTCATTTAAAGAAAATATGTAAGGAATGTCACCATGTACTAATGAAAAACAAACAAACAACAGTTTAATCTGGAAGTGCGTATAATCAGTCTCATAAACATTTTGAAAATTATATTATTGATACATATATGAAAAGTATGCATGCATGAATATACATACACACATTAAGTATGCACATATGAAGAAAATAAAAAGACATATCTATAGGTGTGCTAAATGTTAGAAGAATTTCACTGCTCAGAGTTAGAGAGCTCAGAATTCTGAGTTAGTTTGTGTAGCTGTATTATTACTTAAGTGTGTAAGGATTTGGATTAGTAGAATGCAATATCCCACAGGGCAAACCAGCATGCTGGGATATAGCACATAAACCTTAATACTTTTCAAAACTGGCAAATAGCATGAATATATAAATGAAAGGCACAAATATAAACATATTTTTTGTAAAACATTAAAAAATTCAGCAAATGATCTGAAATTGTGACATAAGAACTAGGAAGAATATAAATCAGAAAACTCAAAGGCATAAATGGTTACAAGTGAGCTTTATTCTGTCAGTTTGATTCAACTATCAATATTTTATTCTTAAATGATTTTAAATGGACTAAGAAATAGAGTGCTATGATGATAGTTCATTCAAAAATATTAAAATATGACTTCTAAATATTCTTCATGCAAGCCATTTTATTTTTAAAAAATCAAAATTTGCTTCCAACGGTCAAAATAATTCACTTTCTCATATTGAGTCCTCAAAGCCTTCCTTTACACTTGTGTTTATCTACTGCATCTAAAATATGCACCTCATAAAATGTTTTCCCTAATATGCAATCATTTAATATTTTGAGAATTCTGTATGTGTTCTTTTTGGAGCCCTATGTGGAGGGGCCACAATGCAGAGATTTGATTTAACTAAGTCACGCTGGAGTCTAACATTTTGTTGTTCCCTGTACAATAGTCTTTATCTTCACTTCCCTGTTCATTTCTGAGTTGGAGGTTGACATGATTATGTAGTCATCAGTTGTTAATTGTTGATTCTTTATTTAACCTTGTCAAGTCAATTTTTTAATGTTATTTCCTTATTCTTATCACACATTCAATGCCTCTTTCATTAATAGCATATTTGGTTGCTTTTAATTTTTTAAAAATATTTAAAAATGAAACAAATTTAAATATTATCTTTATCAAATTCTTTATAACACACAGACGTATTATAATATTATGTAATAAAATATATAAATAAGACCAAAAAATATATTTCCTAACAGTTTTCTATGATAATTCTCAAAATAGATCTTTGCTTCTAGATATGGTAATTTAATCACCTTTTATTCCTTGCAGGGCTTCATTTACTTATTATCTACACATAATCATCTGAATAAAACAGCAATGGCAATGGTAATATCTGCATTACACTATTATGTTATCAAATACTATTTTGTTTTCCAAACCTGATTTTCCCGGAGAAGTTCCGTTAACTGACATAATGAACTTCCCCTAGGAAACCAGTTCCCTCATGCGGCTTTAGCATCACACGTGGCTCCCGCCTTGCCTGAGCAGTGGGGAAGCACCGCTTCTCAAGTGATTTCCCCTGGGCACAATTTCTCTGTTCCCTTCCTCAGCAACTGTGTAGTATTTGTGAGAAAATAATTAATCACCACTTTTTTATGCTGTATCTCCCCTCTTTAGATGAGCTAAAAGAAGGTAGAAATACTCTCACAATAACCCTCAGAGTGTCTTGAGTAATTGTTTGAAGCTCTAATGCCTTGGGTGGACAGGAACCCCTTCACTCCCTGCTTTACATCTCCCCCCATGTTCATAATTCATGCTGTTACCAGGTTCTCAATCCAAACTTCTTATTTTCTTCTAATTAATATTGCATCACTCTAATTGGGTTTTCCACTTGTAAGATGCATGGATTAAGATTCCTATAGCTATGTTAATTAGCTTTATGTACCAAGGATAATCTCTACAGCCAAGAACCAGAATTACCATTGTGGAAATTCACTATAATAACATTGACATGAATTAGTCTTTTCTGGAGAACATCCAAGCAAATTTAATTATTGAGGTGCTTAAAAGATCATGTTATAAGACTGTTTCACTACTAAGGCAGTCAGTTACATAGCATAGGTACTCAGATAAGCATTACAAAGAAGTTTCAGTGTAATTCCATGAGCATTTATCAAATACCTACACATGTCACACACTACAATTTGTTGTGCTAGGTGCTTGGGGATAGAGTCTTTATTTTACACAAGCTAATATTCTTTGAGGAGTGATAGACATAAAAAGACTCAGTAAAACACAATGTAAGGAGCTTCTTAAAAGAAGATTACACAAGAGACTTAAATAGACTAACAGGACTAGACTAGGACAGTGTGTTCAAGTAACATTAGGATGGCCTTTCTAAAGAGAGATTTTTGGATATCACTGTTCTGCCTTGACTCTTAGATGGCTACATTTTCAAGGAAAAGAATAAAGTCTCCATTTGGGGAAATTATCTTAGCATTTCCACAAGAATTGAAATGACAAGCTCTGAATGACACAACGTAGATAAAGTTTTCATAAGACTTTCTAGTGCCTAGTGCATTAGTTTGTTAGGCCTGCTATTACAAAGACCACAAACCAGGTGGATTAAACAACAGATACTTATTTTTTCACAATTCTGGAGGCTAGAAGTTTAAGATTAAGGTGCTGGCAGGGTTGGTTTCTTCTGAGGCCTTTCTCCTTGGCTTATAGGTAATCGTCATATCCTTATCTTCACATAATCTACACTCTGAATGTATCCCTGCCCCAATCTCCTTTTCTTAAGAGGACACCATCCTTATTTGATTAAGGCCCACCTTAGTGCCCTCATTTAACTTAATTACACCCTTAAAGACCCTATCTCCAAATATGGTCACCTTCTGATATAATAGCGGTTAGGACTTCAACGTATATATTTTGAGGGAACACAATTCAGTGCATAATAGTGAAATAAATAGTGAATGCACATTTCTTAGCTAGAAATTTAAAATAAGTAGACAAAGTAATCACCATCAATTAAATTCTTTTATTAGAAATCCTCTTTGAGTCCATATCCCCTAAACTGCACCCCTGCCACACAGGAGTAGGAGTGGGAAAACATTAGGAAAGAGAAGCGTTATTACAGCATTTATTCTCTCCGCTTATAATCATATGGAAAGAACATTTAGACTAGAAGTCATGAGCCCTGGGCTCCTTCTAAGTTTGCTACACACTTGCTGTGTGGCCTTGACAGCTCTTAGGATCTCAATTATCTTATTTAAAAAAATAAAATAAAACTTGGAGGAGAAGTGCTCTGAAACTTCTCCACCTTAAAGGAGACTTTAGTGGCCTTTATTGTGACAAGGTGGTGCGATCCTGGTGATGATGAAGATGGTGGTAACTGATACCGTGGCTCTGTGTTTACACAGTTCATGATCTTTCTGTATCAGGCCACAGTAGGTTTATAGTTTCACAGTCATGGACAGTTAAAAATAAACAAAAAACAAAAAACTCTTGACTGTCTTCTGTGTTTAAAAAAAATTTTTGACAGAGAATAATTTCCATATTGAATACAATAAATTGTGGGGCATAACTATGATATTTTTAAAGTATTTACCTTTAAGCAGACTACTTTTTAACCAAGGAACAATACTTCATTTTTTTTCTTTTTAGTATTATACAGAAAAAAACTTCAAAACTCATACTTTCAAAATTTTAGTTACAAAATATTTTGGTCAAACTTCACAGAGTAAGTTTTGATTTTTTTCCAAACTAAATTTACTACATATGTTATATTAGTAATATTGTTTCATGTTAGTAGTCATAACTTACAACACTATATCTTATCTTTACAATTAAATTGAATAACTCATATTCATTTGAGCCTTTTGGAATGAGCCAATTAGTGTGCTGTATATTTATTTTTATATTATCTAGTCTTCACAATAAGGGTCATATTGAGACATACTGAGGTATAATGAGGTAGTGAATTTTCACATTAAGTGTATCATGCAAAATCTTTGTAATTCCTGGTAGTGGAATAAAAAGAAAACTGAAAATTGCATTGTGCTCCACCATGTTCCTAAGTGATGAATAATCTGGTCCTTTGACTAAGTGTGGTTTATATTCTCACATGACTAATTGGTAGTTATCTGGTTAAACTGAGAAATTTGCTTCTGCTTTCTGATGATCTATATTAAAAAGAAACTAGTATTCACCTTATGAATTGTAGACAGGGTCTTTTATCTGAACTGTATTCCTGTACTGTGCTCCAGCCCTGAACAGACTTGGAGAGTAATATATCAAACCAACAGCTTATGTACTTTTATTTTACCTAAAAGTAATGTTACTTAGCATGCTGCTCTCATTCCAAGGATACAGTCATTCAAACTAGTAACACCATTTGTGATCGTAAAGATCATTTTGAGTAGTTTTCACAAAATGATCAAAATTTATTTCCTCCTTTGTACCTGTTATAAAATCTCTCTCAAGAAGAGAAATTTGGATCTAGTACTTTCCTATGCCCTGTCAATGACAGCAGTGGCAAAAACTTCAACAAAAGCACATTTACAGGCGGAAAAGGAGACCTGGGGAGGACACTGCTTGGTTTTTGGTTTCAGGGCTCTGTTTTCCTTCCCTGTAGCCTTTGATCTGTAAATTTAGGATATATAGTATGAAAGCTATTGAAGAAGTATGAGCATGAAAATCTTATGAAGCCATTTTTAAAAGATTACTTCATCTAATTACACATATATTATAGGGATTATGAGCAATTTTCCCTCTGTCATTCATCTATTAATGTTCACACTCATTAATTCCTTTGGAGGGTAGGGAAGAAGGTGAGGCCAAGTCTACGGACATTGAAATATATTTTTTGCATATATTAATGATAGCTCATGTTTGACAAAATCAAGCAATTGTTTACTCTTGTAAATGCTATCTGCTTTGATGTATTTATTAGGCGTCCATACGCTGTCCCACACCAAAAAAAAAAAAAAGAAAAAAGACAGAAAAAAGAAAGAAATGAAAAAACACACTGAGAAGTTTCCTTTTTATGACAATGACCTCCATATAAAAAGCACACGTGCAAGTGGTGAGAGGAGATGTGATTAAACTGTCTACTAGAAACCTTTTAAGGTTCTCATAAAAATTGGATGTGCAGGAAATACTTGGACAATGCATTAAGTGGTAACACACACTGAATGTGCTCAGGGTTTCAAAAATTTCAGAAGGGAAAACTATCTTTTCTGCTCGTATCAACTAATATTTCCCAGCCCTGTTATGTTGACTGCAGCTCACTGAATTCCCATCTCACCCTCCTTATTTCAAAAAAGGAATCAGCTTAGAGCTCTGTAAAAATTGCATTAGTTATGAATAGAATGTTACCTATTTAAATTTTCTCTCTAAGTTTAATTTCCATTGTAAACATTGCTTTGTCTTTTTCTTCTTCATTTATTTAATATGCAAAGTTGACCCAACCACATTATAGTAAAAAGTAGAAGATATAAGAATGTTCTCAGAATATATGGAGTCTACATAACAAAAGAATATTAAGAAAAAGAAATAATGAGAATCCAGCCTCTCACTCTACTTGGTTTATAAATATATTGCTGAGGAGTCTTCAGGAAAAAAAATTCCTATGGTCAATCAGAGTGATTCTGTTGTATCCTGAGGAAAGTATAAATGGATGTGTTTGATGTAGAAGAAAAATGTAATCTATTTAATTTTATTCTGAAGTTAATGATGTTTTAGAAGGGTCGGGACAAGCACACACACACACACACATACACACACACGCACACACACACACGAAAATCAAAGAGAATATTGTCACTCATTTGATTTTTAATGCACTGTATTTCCAGTGCAGTGCTTGGTGTAGGAAGCACCAAACAGCTGGCATGAATTTTCTGCTCTGTGGTACATTCCTAGAATGGAGAAGTTTCCTTTGTCATGTCCTGAACACCTGATATCAACAGTCATTGATTCCAGCTAAGTAATTATATTCTGATTTAATGCTCTTAATAATTTTGGTTCTTATAAAGATTTTCCAGAAGTGACAGAATATGCTCACTGGCATCCCGCTTCTCACAAATGTTTGACTATGTAGCAAAGGTCTATGGAGTGTCTGGGAGCATTTGTATCTGCAGTGACTAAGAATGGGTGAGTATTTGGGTGCATGTGTGTATGTGTATGTTCATGGGTGTATGTGTCTGCATCCTTTTGTTTGAATGAAACTAGGAATGAAGTACATGGGAGACTAGTGGCGGGAGGGGGTCAGCAGTCAACTAGATACAAATATTAGTACCCAGGATCAGAACAGGAAGGAATTTGTAGAGTCTCTCTTTCTAGAGAACTCAAAGAATAATTTAAGATCTCTCTTTCTTGAAAGAGTACCAGAGAACATTTGATTCACAGGATGCAGAAGCCTTGGATAAAACTCTTGGCTTTGCCACTTGTTAGGTGTTTAATGTTAAAGTAAATTCACTTGGCTTTTCTGTGTCTGTTTCTTCCTCCATATAATATTAGCTATCAAAGAACATCCCTTCAACTATCTTTCATTCATAAATCACTTTTTAAAAAATTAACTTTGGAAACCCTTCATTCTTCTTTGATTCCAAAGTGATTTCTAAAATAGTTCTGCTATAACTGTAAACTCAGATGAATTTTCAAAAGCCACATCAACAAAACCAAAAGAATATCTCTCTACATATATAATTTCTAGAGTAGTATATTCTAATTAAAAACCTTTTTACTCCCACTCATAAGAGAAGTCACATCATTCATTCTTGCAAGTTTAAGAAAAAAAAAAACTTCCTTTATATTCTAGGCTCAAATGTGTAAATACCTTCATTTTGTTTTTGGAATAGACCTATAATAAGTTACATATTATAAAATTCAGAATTTACTAAATTATAGTAGTGTAACTGAGGGGAAAAATGTCTACAAAACAATATCTAGAATACCTAGAATGTGTCAAAAAATTAGAAAATAGCCAACTGCTTAGAAATAGTATAGTTTTTGCATTGATATAGAAATACCTTATATTATATATTATATAATATGTGAACTTAGAAATAGTTAAAATAATTATACTTATTGAGTTACTAGGAACCTTATTCTTTAAGCTGTATAAAAGGTATATTTAAATAATATAACAAAATGTTTAGAAAAATTGTATATTTTTTATATTTTGCCACCCAGAGAACCACAATACAACTTAACTTCCCAGTAAACTAACACAATATCTTGCCTTTCTGGGTCCCGTCCCTTGTGTCCCAAGGTATATGTGATTTCTTGTTGTATTTGAGTCTTACTTTGTCAGAAAGGAAATGCTTACTTTCTGTAAAAGACTTTTTCCTTAATAATCTGTGATCTAAAGTGCCTTTCATCTATGATAACAGTATATTTTCAGCACTGTCAACAAAAAGAATATTAAAGTATCAGTTTAGATAAAATAAATTTCTCAGTTTCTCAGCTGAATAAGGTAGTATCTGTTTTGTATAACTCAACAGGAAAGATTAAGATGACTTGTCAGCAGTATATATTATCATTTTGTAGGTGGTGTTCTCTCATAATCCAAATAATACAGCCAAATTTGGCGCCCACTGAGAAAAATGTTTTCAAGATTTGGTACTGCTACAATAGCAAAGTAGATTTATTAGACCCCAGTATCTAAATTGGGAATAAGAATCCCCTAGTTGGTTCATAATTAGATTTATAAAGGTACTTTACTCAACACAGGGTAAGAGATATTTGCAGTTGTTGTTTTCCTGTCACGACAAAATGTTCAGTTCTCTTGTTTAGATTTTCAACATTTTGAATGTCAGGCAAACAAGGCAGAAAAAAGTGTGATCAACCAAATCTTAGAATCCTGGGAAGTGTCTTGGATTCTGTAAATAATAGTTTAAAAAATTGTATTAATTTGCATGAGCTCTAATTAAACATCTCAAAATATGAAATTTAATTTTATATGAAACATCCAGTGATTTTATAAAAACACAAGCAAGGTGCAAAATATTGGGGCAGAAGAAACACTGGGTTTCCACTGAACTAAGAAAAAAAGATGAAGATCCATCCACTTGTAATACAATCACCCTCATCAAAGTAATCAATTTTAAACTGTCAAATATGGCACTGAAGCTATTTCACTAAGTTCACTGTTATACAATTATTTTCACCAATCTATATCATCTAGGAAAAATGGAAAACTTGATGAGACATAAGGGCAAAAAGCAGATAAAGTGAAAAGAATAGCTGTATGCTGAGGAGTTTTTAGTGAATATTTTATGATAACATTTCCTTTTAATATTTGTGCTTGATTTTCATTTGTTTGAATTTTTACATGTCACTAATTCATTCAGCTTTTTGTTTTTTTTTTCGATTGAACATGTAAGGTTTTCAAATTTAAGGGGAGGGATGCTTGAACTCAGTGGTCTCTGTGCTTCCCTAATTATACTCCAATAAATTGTGCCTTGTACAAATAGAAACACAGTGACAGATAGTACAAACAAAATGAAGAAATAAACTTTGTCAAGGTGAATAGTTCCTATTAACTTCAGTGAAAAAATGGAAAGCAAAATCTTTATTGCAGATAATTATTGCATAACAGTTGTTCATCTGCAGGTGTATTGTTTTGATTACAATGTAGACCTTAACAGAGAAACAGCAGAAAAATGAGTATTTAACTAGAAATAAAGAAAACACAAATAAATGTTAAGTTATGTTTTTTTTAAAAAAGTCCTAATGCTCTCAATGTTAGAGATATTTCTTCTGAAGTATCATGAAATCTTCTATTTTGTAATGTGAACAATGGATAGGCATTTCTTTGGATCTAAACTGATACCTGGTTTCTCCTAAATATCTTATACAGGTTATTCTTTGAGGTGTTAGCGGAATCAAACTCATTTGGAATATTTTTTAGAGCATATGTATATCATAGCTTAACATCAGTGGTCCATACATTCTAATATTAACCATTTTCCAATTTGACAACATAACATATACAGTATTTTTCCGAGCTTCAGTTTTTGTTTTGTTTTCAATTAAAAATGTGGGTCCAAAAATGAGGTGTGTGTAGGTAATAATTAAGGACTCTTTCAAAAGAGTTTTCCTTTTTTTTTTAAAAAAAAAAAAGTATATTTAACCAGATTTCTGGGAGAAGAAAATTAAGAGAGTGATGCAATTTTGTTAAATGACAAAATTAAAATTTAGAGGAAATCTAGACAAGTAGAAATCATAGGTGGTAAACTAAAATAAAGGAAAATAGTGCTTGGAGAAGAAATCTCGGTATGTAGACATAGACTATATAAACTAACACCTGACTCTTTCATTATTTGGCCACTAAATAAATGAGAAAGATATATCAATAATATAATAATAGAAGCAACAGTGTCTTTGGATTCAAAGACACATGAGTTTGAATTGCAATGTTTTACTAGTTAATACCAGCTGTCAGCCAAGTTTCTTGATATTCATGAACTTTAATGGTGTCATCTAGAAAATGGAGATAATTCTCCTCAAGGAAAACTAAGACAATATTTTTTTTACAATTATTTGACACTTTCTAGCTCATTATCAAAGATTGCTTATCCTATACGTTAAATTGCATAAGCCATTTTACAAAACTTCATGGTATACAATTTGGAAAGACAGAACAATTTCTGCTCAGATCACATAAATTTTTTTCTCAAGCAATGAGATATAGGATATCAATATTTGTGATAGTCATTATAGTTCTTAATATAATTTTCCAATTTTATTGCCTGCCTTTATTTGTCAGATATGCATAATAACAATTACTATATTTTAGAATGTGCATAATGTGGTGGAAATTTGGCTATGCATTTTACATACATTATACTATTTGCTGATTATAGGAACCCTAGGTAGTTGGTTTTATTAACCTATTGTATGGATGAGAAATTTCAACTGTAGTAGTTACTTAACTTGCAGAAGTATGCAGAGTAGTAGGATCAGCTTTCACATATAAGAATGCCTGATTCTAAACAGAATGCTATTAATTCTTATCTGAAATGGCTACATATAGAATAGAAAATCAAGATCAACCTCCATTTTTCACATAGTAGGTATAACTATTTGAAGTTATATATTTACTTACTTTTCTTGTTACTGCCCGCTTCCCCAACTTGTTTCTAGGCTCCATGAGAGCAGGAAATATATTGCTTATTCATTGTTTTATTCCTCACACCTGGTATAAACCTAGTGTATGTAGGAACTCAATATTTTTTTTTTCCATGCATGCTCTTTTTTTTTTTATTATTATTATTTTTTATTTTACAAACTTAATCAGTTATACATATACATATGTTCCCATATCCCCTCCCTTTTGCGTCTCCCTCCCACCCTCCCTATCCCACCCCTCCAGGCGGTCACAAAGAACCGAGCTGATCTCCCTGTGCTATGCGGCTGCTTCCCACTAGCTATCTACCTTACGTTTGTTAGTGTATATATGTCCATGCCGCTCTTTCACTTTGTCACAGCTTACCCTTCCCCCTCCCCATATCCTCAAGTCCATGCTCTAGTAGGTCTGTGTCTTTATTCCTGTCTTAACCCTATGTTCTTGATGACATTTTTTTCTTAAATTCCATATATATGTGTCAGCATACAGTATTTGTCTTTCTCTTTCTGACTTACTTCACTCTGTATGACAGACTCTAGGTCCATCCACCTCATTACAAATAGCTCAATTTCATTTCTTTTTATGGCTGAGTAATACTCCATTATATATATGTGCCACATCTTCTTTATCCATTCATCTGATGATGGACACTTAGGTTGTTTCCATCTCCGGGCTATTGTAAATAGGGCTGCTATGAACATTTTGGTACATGTCTCTTTTTGAATTATGGTTTTCTCAGGGTATATGCCCAGTAGTGGGATTGCTGGGTCATATGGTAGTTCTATTTGTAGTTTTTTAAGGAACCTCCATACCGTTCTCCATAGTGGCTGTACCAATTCACATTCCCACCAGCAGTGCAAGAGTGTTCCCTTTTTTCCACACCCTCTCCAGCATTTATTGTTTCTAGATTTTTTGATGATGGCCATTCTGACTGGTGTGAGATGATATCTCATTGTAGTTTTGATTTGCATTTCTCTAATGAAGGAACTCAATATTTATGAAATAAATATGTAACTGAATAATCTTTCAGATGGAGTAGAACTATGTGTGACTTGTCCTTAGGTTCTCTAAAAATATAGCTCATTCCTATGGTTTATCAAACTCCGTAAGTGGCAAACATTTCATTCTAAACCAGGGGAGTACTAGCCTTAATCCTGAGAGATAATTGATGATTTGACTAGAGGTCTTCAAGTACCAGAGGTATAATTATTTACCATTAGGAAAAATAAAAGAGAAAAGTATTAATAGTGCTTCTTTAAAATGATCATAGATACAAAATCATGATTTAAATGAAATGATTTCCTTTACATGGCAAGCCAGAATAAATAAAGCATTGATGTTTAAAATGTCATAGAATTAGAATATAGTGAAATTTGCAAGATGCAATAATTTATTAATTTATCTGTAGTGATTTAGATATGGACTTCTATGAAGCTTGGAATCAGGGCTCTTTTTATTTTTTTGCAGTATGCAGGCCTCTCACTGCTGTAGCCTTTCCCGTTGCAGAGCACAGGTTCCAGACATGCAGGTTCAACAGCCATGGCTCACGGGCCCAGCTGCTCCACGGCATGTGGGATCCTCCCGTCCCGGGGCATGAACCCGCAGCCCCTGCATCGGCAGGCGGACTCCCAACCACTGTGCCACCAGGGAAGCCCCATGGTTCTTTTTGACTGGAGGATCCTGACCAAATTCATGACAAGACATAAACCGGAGCAAACCCCGTAAAAACTGCAGCAGCCACAGAACAAAATGCAATCTTTCCATGTGATGATTGTTTATTGTTTGCAATGTTCTCTTCAGCAATTCCTAATTTCATGCAAAAACTCCTGTCATTGATGTCATCCTTTTAAATAAAGGAAAAAGAAACATTTCTTTTTATGTTCTTATATTTTACTCTCTTTCTCTTTCACTTTAAGCTCATCACCATAGCGTCATTGGAAGAGTGCGAAAGGCCAAGAAAAATTATTTTGTTTGATTAATATAAGCTTACACTTTACTTTTTTTGGGGGGGGGTACGCGGGCCTCTCACTGTTGTGGCCTCTCCCATTGTGGAGCACAGGCTCTGGACGCGCAGACCCAGCGGCCATGGCTCACGGGCCTAGCTGCTCCGTGGCATGTGGGACCTTCCTGGACCAGGGCACGAATCCATGTCCCCTGCATCGCCAGGGCAGACTCTCAACCACTGCGTCACCAGGGAAGCCTTACATTTTACTTTTGAGAAATGTATATATTTTGAGTCTATCTATTTATGGAAATTTCACATATCCAAATTAATTTAATTTGAATTGCATGTACAAACATACAATAAGATAATTCTAATAGATTTATAAAAAATTGCATATTTATATATGATTCAATTTAATTGAGGAAAGGTTTATAAATTTATTTATTCATATTGAGACACAGTCATAAAATTTATATAAAAAGGGCACATTTATATATTCAACTGGCATACAATGAGTTATTTATGGTGAGATAACAGATTTCAGTTGCATTTGGGCACCATGCTTTTTTCTTAACCTGTACTGTATTTTAACTTGGAGTTGCTCAAAGTTTACTGACAGTCATCTGTACTGTATAAAATTTTATGTAACATAAAATAATTCATGACTATTACTAGAAACTTCATTCCTTAACTATTATTCTTTTTAATTAATAAATGTTACATTTATTAATGTGGACTTTTCTCCAATCTAGATTGAAAGATCAAATCAAGTTTAATTAAATAATTGCAAAAGATTACACAAATTTCTGAACTGTACACATTTCTAGACATGTGTTTACTTAATATAAATAAGCAGAACTTTCCTAGGATAATTTTCACTTTTATTAATAAACTCTCAAAGAAAGTGAGATTAATTTACACTTTTTATATTTAAATAATTTGAAACTGAAGCACACAGACATTAAAAATTATGAATAACAATTGCTGATATTAGACAGAAGCTCTATGTACAGGTGGTACATAGTACATAGTCAGATAATAATACTTATTTATAGAGCTGTGAATCAACATCTTTGGGGAGTGAAAGAGGTCCCTCTGTACTGTTTCACTTTCTTTTTCAAATTGATTTATAACTTCTCTAAGATTTTTTTAACATTCTTTAAAAAGATTTTTCATTACATTTTTGGATGTGAAAAATAATTACAGGTTTTTGATGAAGCATTAATATAGTTGGTAAAAATGGAAAATAAACATGTTTGTAAGGAAAGCTAAAAGGAAAAAAATGATTACAATTTGACTTAAATTTTAGTCTGTATAAAACTTAAATGTTATGTGTAAATGTTTTATTTCATTTTTTTTCAGTTTGGTTATCATTTTCAATTCACTGTTCCTCATAACCTGTATCAATTTAAAGCCATTTATTCACAATTTTTTTAACGCCTCGTTTTAAAATACATCATGAAAGGAGAATTATCTTAATTAGCTGAATTTCTAGACACAAACACCCTTAAGCTCAAATCTCTTATTGTTGTTTAAAAAAACATCATATTATATGTAAGTAATTATTTCAGAGAACCAACCAGAATTTTCTGTGTTTATAAAGAGAATTTGATGTGATCATAAACAGTGTTAAAAAATGGTTTCTGAAATTTCTGATTATTCTAGTAATTTATTAATCACTCTCATTAGGATGTTCAAATGAATTAGTGTAGTCTATATCTCATATTCAACTTTTGCGTATTAAAAAAGACCAAAAACTTTAATGAATAAAAAGTAAAATCTGTATGTTAAATGGCTGAGTAACAAAATTTTTCTATTGTTATATCTGAATTAAGATTTTCTGCAGGATATTGTTCATAATTACCAAGATAATAAAAAGCTTCATAGTACACTATGCAAGACTACAAATAGAAGAAAGTAGATGTACCAAATGACAAAAAGAGAACAAATAGCAAAATAATAATAATAATAATAATAATTTTATTGGTCATAGATTTTTCTCATATTTATTTATTGTGTGTTAAAATTAAAACATAGGGAGACCTTCAAGATGGCAGAGGATAAGATGTGGAGATCACCTTCCTCCACACAAATACATCAAAAATATATCTACATGTGGAACATCTCCTACAGAACACCAACTGAATGTTGACGGAAGACCTCAGGTTTCCCAAAAGGCAAGAAAATCCCCATGTAACCGGGCGGGCCAAAAGAAAAGAGAAAAAAAAAAATAGAGACAAAAGAATAGGGATGTGACCTGTGCCTCTGGGAGTGTGCTGTGAAGGAGGAAAAGCTTCCACACACTAGGACGCCCCTTCACTGGTGGAAACAGAAGGGGGCATGATTCAGGGCCAAAGAGGAGAGCACAGCAACAGGGATGCAGAGGGCAAAGTGGAGAGATTCCTACACATAGGATTAGTGTCAATTGGCACTCACCAGCCTGAGACGTTTGTCTGCTCACCTGGCAGGTTGGGGCTGGGAACTGAGGCTTGGGCTTTGGAGGTCAGACCCCAGGGAGAGAACTGAGGTTGGCTGCGTGAAGACAGCCTTAAGCTGGCTAGTGCACCACAGGTAGTTGGGAGGGAGTCTGGGAAAATGTCTGGACCTTCCTAAGGTCCTTTGTATACCCACAGATGGCAGAACACCACCTAAGCCAGCTCCAGAGATGAGTGCAATCCACGGCTATCATCTCTGACCACAGAGACAGGCATAGAACACTATTGCTGTAACCTCTGCCACCAAGAATCCTGTGGCAAGTGTAAGTCACTACCCTCACACTCCTGGGAGCCTGTGCAGCATGTCACTGCCAGGGTCCTGTTATCCAGGGCCAATTTTCCCAAGAGAACACACAGCGAGCCTCAGGCTGTTGAACTATCACGCCAGCCTCTGCCACTGTAGGCACATCCTGCATTCCAACCATGACTACCATACTCCTCCTTCTCCCTGGCCTGAGTGAGCAAGAGAGACCTAATCAGTCGCTGCTTTAACCACATCCCCCCCTGACTGGGTAGGGGATAGACAATGGAGGGCAGCCTACATGTAGAGGCAGGGCCAAAACCAAAGCTAAAACCCAGAAGCTGTGTGAACAAAGAAAAGAAAAGGAAATTTCGGCATGCAGCTTCAGGAGCAGCAGATTAAATCCCTACAATTGGCTAGATAAATAGTGCATCTGTGGAATACCTGAATAGACAATGATTATTCCAAAAATTGAGGCAGTGGACTTTGAGAGGAACTGTAGACTTGGGGTTTGCTTCTGTGTTTGATTTGTTTTTGGTGTTATGTTTATCATAGTTAGTGTTTACTGCTTGTATTCATTGGTGGGTTTGTTAATTGGTTTGGTTGCTGTCTCCCTTTTTTTTGTTTTCTCTTTTCATGAGTGTGTGTGTTTATGTTTCTATGTGTGATTTTGTCTGTTTAGTTTCGCTTTTGCCATTTGTTTCGGAGGTCTGTCTGTTCTTTTTTTTTTCTTTTCTTTTTGGAGTGTGTGTGTGCATGTTTCTTTGTGTGATTTTTTCTGTTTAGTACAGCTTTTACAATTTGTTTTGGGGTGCGGTATTTTTTGTTTCTTTCTTCCATGACATACAGTTGGGAGGGTCTTGGTGCTCCAGCTGCATACTGGGCCTGAGCCTCTGAGGTTGTAGATCTGAGTCCAGGACACTAGACCACCAGAGACCTCCCAGCCCCACATAATATTAATTGGCAAGAGCTATCCCAGAGATCTCCATCTCAACACTAAGATCGACCTCCACCCATCAGTCAGCAAGCTTCAGTGCTGTGCACTCCATGACAAAAACTAGCAAGACAGGAATACAACCCCACATAATAGCAAAGAGTCTGCCTAAAATCATACTAAGGTCACAGACACCCCAAAACACACCACCGGTTGTGGCCCTGTCCACCAAAATGACAAGATACATCCCCGCACACCAGGAGACAGGCACCAGTCCCCTCCAACAAGAAGCCTACACAAGCCACTGAACCAACCTCACCCACTGGGGGCAGACACCAAAAATAACGGGAACTATGAACCTGCAGCCTATGAAAAGGAGACCCCTAACACATTAAGTTAAATAAAATGAGAAGAGAGAGAAATACACAGCCGATGAAGGAGCAAGGTAAAAACCCACCAGACCAAACAAATGAAGAGAAAATAGGTGATCTATCTGAAAAAGAATTCAGAATAATGATAGTAAAGATGATCCAAAATCTCAGAAATAGAATGGAGAAAATACAAGAAACCATTAACAAGGGCCCAAAAGAAGTAAAGAGCAAAAAAAAACAATGATGAACAACACAATAAGTGAAATTAAAAATATTTTAGAAGGAATCAATAACAGAATAACTGAGGCAAAAGAACGGATAAGTTACCAGGAAGAGAGAATAGCGGAAATAACTGCTGCAGAGCAGAATGAAGTAAAATGAATGAAAAGAATTTAGGAGAGTCTCAGAGATCTCTGGGGCAAAATTAAATGCACCAATATTCAAATTATAGGGGACAAAGAAGAAGAAGAGAAAAAGAAAGAGTCTGAGAAAATATTTGAAGAGATTATAGTTAAAAACTTCCCTAACAAGGGAAAGGAAATAGTCAATCAAGTCCAGGAAGCACAGAGAGTCCCATAGAGGATAAATCCAAGGAGAAACACGCCAAGACACATATTAATCAAACTATCAAACATTAAATACAGAGAAAAAATATTAAAAGCAACAAGGGAAAATCATCTAATAACATACAAGGGAAACCCCAAAAGCTTAACAGCTTATCTTTAAGCAGAAACTCTGCAAGCCAGAAGGGAGTGGAAGGACATATATAAAGTGATGAAAGGGAAAAACCTACAACCATGATTACTCTATGCAGCAAGGATCTCATTTAGATTTGCCAGAGAAAAAAAAAAAAAAACCTTTCCAGACAAGCAACATTTAAGAGAACTGTGAATCACAAAACCAGGTTTAAAACAAATGCCAAAGGAACTTCTCTAGGCAGGAAACACAGGAGAAGGAAAAGACCTACAAAAGCAAACCCAAAACAATTAAGAAAATGGTAATAGGGACATACATATCGATAATCACCTTAAATGTGAATGGATTAAATGCTCTAACCAAAAGACACAAACTGGCTGAATGGATACAAAAGCAAAACCCATATATATGCTGCCTACAAGAGATCCACTTCAGCCCTAGAGACACATACAGACTGAAAGTGCAGGAATGGAAAAAGATATTCCATGCAATGGAAATCAAAAGAAAGCTGGAGTAGCAATACTCATATCAGAAAAAAAAATGGACTTTAAAATAATGACTATTACAAGAGGAAAGGAAGGACACTACATAATGATCAAGGGATCAATCCAAAAAAAGATATAAAAATTGTAAATATGTATGCAACCAATATAGGAGCATCTCAATACATCAGGCAAATGCTAACAGCCATAAAAGGGTAAATCAACAGTAACACAATAATAGTAGGGGACTTTAACACTCATTTTCTCCAATTGACACATCAACCTAAATGAAAATAAGTAAGGAAATACAACTTTAAATGACACATTAGACCAGATGGACTTAATTGATACTTATAAGGCATTCCATCCGAAAACAACAATATACTTTCTTCTCACAGTGCACATGGAACATTCTCCAGAATAGATCATATATTGGGTCACATCAAGCCTTGGTACATTTAAGAAAACTGAAATCATATCAAGTGTATTTTCCAACCACAAAGCTATGAGACTAGGTATTACAGGAAAACCGTAAGAAATGAAAACATATGTTAGCTAAACAATATGTTACTAAATCACCAAGAGATCACTGAAGAAATCAAAGAGGAAATCAAAAAATACCTAGAAACAAATGACAATGAAAACACAATGAGCCAAAACCTATGGGATTCATCAAAAGAAGTTCTAAGAGGGAAGTTTACAGCAATATAATCCTACCTCAAGAAATAAGAAAACTTGCAAATAAACAACCTAACCTTACACCTAAAGCAATTAGAGAAAGAAGAACAAAACATCCCAGTTAGCAGAAGGAAAGAAATCATAAAGATCAGATCAGAAAGAAATGAGAAAGAAATGAAGGAAATGGTAGCAAAGATCAATAAAACGAAAAGCTGTTTCTTTGAGAAAATAAACAAAATTGATAAACCATTAGCCAGACTCATCAAGAGAAAAGGAAGAAGACTCAAATCAACAGAATTAGATTGAAAAAGGAGAAGTAACAGATGACACTGCACAAATACAAATGATCATGAGAGACTACTATGAACAACTATATGCCAATAAAATGGGCAACCTGCAAGAAATGGACAAATTCTTAGAAAAGCACAATCTTCCACGACTGAACCAGGAAGAAATAGAAAATATGAACAGACCCATCACAAGCACTGAAACTGAAACTATGGTTAAAAATCTTCCAACAAAAAAATACCAAGGACCAGATGGCTTCAGAGGTGAATTCTATAAAACATTTAGAGAATAGCTAACAACTATCCATCTCAAATTATTCCCTAATATAGCAGTGGGAGGAACACTCACAAACTCATTCTATGAGGCCACCATCACCCTGATACCAAAACCAGACAAATATGCCACAAAAAAAGAAAACAACAGGCCAATATCACTGATGAACATATATGCAAAAATCCTCATCAAAATACTAGCAAACAGAATCCAACAGCACATTAAAAGGATCATTCACCATGATCAAGTGAGGCTTATCCCAGGAATGCTAGGATTCTTCAATATACACAAGTCAAGCAATGTGATACCCCATATTAACAAAATGAAGGATAAAACCCGTATGATAATCTCAATAGATGCAGAAGAAACTTTCAATAATATTCAGCACCAATATATGATAAAAAATAACTCTCCAGAAACTGGGCATATAGGGAACCTACCTCAACATAATAAAGGCCATATATAACAAACCCACAGCCAACATCATTCTCAATGGTAAAAAACTGAAAGCATTTCCCCTAAGATCAGGAACAAGACAAGGGTGCCCACTCTCACCACTATTATTCAACAGAGTTTTGGAAATTTAGCCACAGCAATCAGAGAAGAAAAAAAATAAAAGGAAGGCAAATTGGAAAAGAAGAATTAAAGTTGTCACTGTTTGCAGATGACATGATGCTATACATAGAAAATCCTGAAGATGCTACCAGAAAACTACTTGAGCTAATCAATGAATTTGGTAAAGTAGCAGGATACAAAATTAATGCACAGAAATCACTTGCATTCCTATACACTAACAATGAAAAAATTGGGAGGAATTAAGGAAACACTCCCATTTACCATAGCAACAAAAAGAATAAAATACCTAGGAATAAACCTACCTAAGGAGGTAAAAGACCTGTATGCAGAAAACTATAAGATACTGCTGAAAGAAATCAAAGATAATACAAACAGATGGAGATAAATACCATGTTCTTGGATTGGAAGAATCAACTTTGTGAAAATGACTATACTACCTAAAGCAAAACAGATTCAGCACAATTCCTATCAAACTACCAATGGCATTTTTCACAAAACTAAAACCAAAAATTTCACATTTTTTATGAAAACACAAAAGACTCCAAATAGCCAAAACAATATTGAGGAAGAAAAATGGAGATGGAGGAATCAGGTGCTCTTATTTCAGACTATACTACAAAGCTACAGTAATCAAGACAGTATGGTCCCAGGACAAAAACAGAAATATAGATCAATGTACAAGGATAGAAAGTGCAGAGATAAACCCATGGACATGTGGTCACCTTATCTTTGACAAAGGAGGCAAGAATATACAATGAAGAAAAGACAGCTTCTTCAATAAGTGGTGCTGGGAAAACTAGACAGCTACATGTAAATGAATGAAATTAGAGCACTCCTTAACATCATACACAAAAATAAACTCAGAATGGATTAAAGATCTAAATGTAAGACCAGACACTATAAAACTCTTTTAGGAAAACATAGGCAGAACACTCTATGACATAAATCACAGCAAGATCCTTTTTGAAACACCTCCTAGAGAAATGGAAATAAAAACAAAAATGGACCTAATGAAACTTAAAACCTTTTGCACGGCAAAAGAAACCATAAACAAGATGAAAGACAATCCTCAGAATGGGAGAAAACAGTTACAAACAAAGCAACTGACAAAGGATTAATCTCCAAAATATGCAAGCAGCTCATGCAGCTCAATATCAAAAAAATAAACAACCCAATCCAAAAATTGCCAGAAGACCTAAATAGACCTTTCTCCAAAGGAGACATACAGGTTGCCAACAGACACATGAAAGGATGCTCAACACCATTAATCATTAGAGAAATGCAAATCAAAACCACAATGAGGTATCAGCTCACACCAGTCAGAATAGCCATCATCAAAATATCTAGAAACAATAAATGCTGGAGAGGGTGTGGAGAAAAGGGAACCTTCTTGTGCTGTTGGTGGGAATGTAAAGTGATACAGCCCCTATGGAGAACAGTATGGAGGTTCCTGAAAAAAACTAAAAATAGAATCACCATATGACCCAGGAATCCTACTACTGTGTATATACCCTGAGAAAACCATACTTCATAAAGAGACATGTACCACAGTGTTCATTGTGGCACTATTTACAATAGCCAGTACATGGAAACAACCTAATTGTCCATCAACAGATGAGTGGATAAAGAAGATGTGGTACATATATACAATGGAATATTACTCAGCCATGAAAAGAAATGAAACTGAGTTATGTTTAGTGAGGTGGATGAACCTAGAGTCTGTCATACAGAGTGAAGTAAGTCAGAAAGAGAAAAATAAACATTTGTTTATATATGAAATTATATAAAATTATATATGGATTATATATGGAATCTATATTATATATGGAATCTAAAAAAAAATGGTTCTGATGTACCTAGGGGCAGGACAGGAATAAAGATATAGGCATAGAGAATGGGCTTGAGGACACAGGGGGTGGGGGGAGAGGAAGCTGGGATGAAGTGAGAGAGTAGCATTGATATATATAAACTACCAAATGTAAAATAGATAGCTAGTGGGAAGCAGCTGCATAGCACAGGGAGATCAGTTTGGTGCTTTGTGACCACCTAGAGGGGTGGATTAAGGAGGGGGGGGAGAGAGGCACAAGAGGAAGGGGATATGGGGATATGCATATACATATAGCTGATTCACTTTGTTATATAGCAGAAACTAACACAACATTGTAAAACAATTATACTCCAATAAAAATGTAAAAAAAATTAAAACATTATAATATTTACATGCCACTGGGGAAATATTTTCACACATTGATTTCCTTTATTATTCAGGATCCAGAAGCTTATAGGAACAAATTAACCAAGTTATAGAAAAAATATTCTGATCTATAAGTCATATATTTGTAGGGAAATCTTATAGAGGGTATGCTTAACCAAGCAGTGGATAAACTGTGCCAAAATCCAAAATAAAATACAATTTTAGTTTTCAGAATTTCTGGCTATGAAATTGATATTTTAAATGTTTAAGCATATAATTGTGAAGTATACAATTGTGAACTTCCTATTCTATATGTGAACAGGTAGAGTATTACTGGAAGATGCAATATAGTAACTTACAGGTGTATACTATAAATTCTGAAGCAACCAAGAAAGATACCAAAACAAAATGTTATAACTAATGATCTAACAAAGGACATAAATCATAAAAAATATGCAATCCAAAATAAATCTGAAAAAGAAAAAAAGGGGAAAATAAACATATGGGAAAAATAAATAACAAATAATAAGATGATAGATTTAAACCTAACATTAAAAATAATCTCAGTAGTTATAAATGACCTCTACATCCCAATAAAAAGTCAGAGATTTTCATAATGTCTAAAAAGCAATACCTAACTTGTATGCTGCCTACAAGATATGCAGGTTAAATATAAAGACAGAGATTGCTTAAAAGTCAAAATTAGGGCTTCCCTTGTGATGCAGTGGTTGAGAGTCCACCTACCGATGCAGGGGACACGGGTTCGTGCCCCGGTCCAGGAAGATCCCACATGCCGTGGAGCGGCTAGGCCTGTGAGCCATGGTCGTTGAGCCTGCGCGTCTGGGGCCTATGCTCTGCAGCAGGAGAGGCCACAACAGTGAGAGGCCCGCATACCACAAAATAAATTAATTAATTAATTTTTAAAAAAGTGAAAATTAAATTTCTAGAACAATTCAAAAGAAATCTAGCTTGGGTATGGTAATAACAGAAAAGTAGGTTTCAGAACAACAATATCCCCAGAAATAAGGAGGACCACCTCATAATGATACATTAATTAAGTAAACATAATAATCCTGAACATTTGTACACCAACTAACAGCTTCAAAATGCCTGAAATAAAAACAAATAGAACTGCAAGGCAAACAAAATTGGTATGGGTATAGAAGACTTTAACAACATAATCAACTAGCTTGATCTAATAAACACTGAAGAACATTTTACCTAACGATAGTAGAATATACGGTTTTTTCAAATGCACCTGGAACAAGTACAAAGGGAGATAGTACTCTGAGGCATAAGACAAGTCTCAAATTTAAGAGAATTCAACTCATTTAAAATATGTTCTCTAAATGTAATTAAATTAAACTAGAAATTAATACCAGAGATACCTCTAGAAAATCTCCAAATATTTATAAACTATATACCACATTTCAGTAGAAACGATTGATAAAAGAATAAATCAAATGGGGCCTCCCTGGTGGCGCAAGTGGTTGAGAGTCCGCCTGCTGATGCAGGGGATACGGGTTCGTGCCCCGGTCTGGGAGGATCCCATATGCCGCGGAGCGGCTGGGCCCGTGAGCCATGGCCGCTGAGCCTGCGCGTCCGGATCCTGCGCGTCTGGAGCCTGTGCTCCACAACGGGGGAGGCCACAACAGTGAGAGGCCCGCATACCGCAAAAAAAAAAAAAAAAAAAAAAAAAAAAAAAAAGAATAAATCAAATGGATAATAAAAATTGTTTTGAATTTAAAGAAAATGAAAAAACAGTATGTCAAATTTAATGGAATGTCATAAAAGTAGTACTTTTATAGACATTTATAATAGTAAATCTCTGTATTAGAAATGAATAAAATATCAAACCAAAGACCACAGTTGCCTCCTCAACAAACTAGAAAAACAAGAAAGTAAGCCTAAAATTCATTTAAGAAAGGAAATTATATAGATCAAAAGTAAATAATTTAAATAGAAATCAGAGAAACCACAGACAAAATCAAGGTAACCAAGACTTCGGTTCACTTAGATGAATAAAATTGAGAAACCCCTTGCCAGATTGCTGAAGAAAAGCAAAAATAAGAAGAAATAATTTACCAATATCAGAAATAAGAAAGGACATCTCTGAAAATTCTACTGATGTCTAAAGGATAATGAGGAAACACTATGAAAAATATTATGCCAACAAATTCAAATTCAGTTTTACCAAATTTTTAAAGAATAAATCATGTGAATTCTATGGAAACTCTTACAGCAAATTGAAAAAGAAGGTATATTCTTAGCTTCATCTGTGAGGCAAGAATTGGTCTGATGCAAAAAACATAAAAATTCATTACAATAAAAATAAAATAACAAATAAAAACCAGTATCCCCTATGACTATAGATTCAAAAATTCCAAACAAAATTACAGCAATTGGAATCCACTATTGAACTGACAGATCATGATTTTTGATGGTTAATTTTTATGTGTTAACTTCACTGGGCCACAAGGTGCTCAGGTATCTGGTCAAACATTATTCTGGCTGTGAGGGGGTTTTGGATTAGATTAACATTTACGTCAGTAGACTGAGTAAGACAGAGAGCACTTGCCAATGTGAATGGGTCTCATTCAACCAGTTGAAAGCTTAAATAAAACAAAAGAGCTGAATTTCCCCTTAGTCTAAGAGAGAATTAGAGGATTCTTCCTGCTTTATGATCTCTGATCTGAAAGGCTGGCTTTTTTCCTGCCTTTGGACTCAAATTATCAGCTCTTTCTAGTTCTGCAGCCACCCACACTTTGGACTGAAACTAAACATTGGCTTTCCTTGGGCTCCAACTCGCTGATTTGACCTACAGATCTTGGGGTCTGACAGCATTCATGATCTTATAAGCCAATTCCTTACAATAAATCACTTAATATATAGATCCTATTGGTTCTGTTTTCTCTGGACAACCCTCACTAATATGACAATTAAATGTGGATTATCACATGAATTCAAGTAGAAAGTTGGTTACACATTCAAAAATCCATCAATTTAATGATTTCTTGGCCTTTCACCCAAGAGTAAGTACAACAATTAATCAATTTAATTCACTATTTTAACAAAATACATTTTAACAAAATACACCTACATATACATACACATAAAGTCCATCATACATTACTGATTAAAAAAAGACTCTCAGTAAGGTAAGAATAGAGGAAAACTTCCTCGACAAGATAGAGGACACCTATAAAAATCCTATAACTAACATTATGCTTAATGATGAAAGGCCAAATACTTTTTCCTTAAGTTCAGAAAAAGATAAGAATATCCAGTGTCACCACTTTTATTTAATACAGTGGAGGGTATATCCAGTGCAACAAGGTAAGGAAAAGAAATTTAGAGCATTCAGTTTGAAGAAGTAATGCTGTACATATTCATAAATGATGTAATTGTCTAGGAAGAAAATTTAATGGAATAATCCAAAAAGCTACTAGAACTAACATATGAGGTTAACAAGGTAGCAGGATACAAGATATATGAAGTTCAACTGTATTTCTATACTGGTAACCAACAATTGACACTGACATTTTTTAAAAAGCATTATCATTTAAAACATTAAAGAATGAAATACTTCTGGGAAAAGGTGAAAAAACATGTGTAAAACCTGTACACTGACAAATATAAAGTATTGCTGAGAAAATTAAAGAACACCCAACTAAATGGAGAAATATATCATATTAACTGTTTGAATGATGAAATATTTTAAAGATGTCAATTCTTTTCAAATTGATCTATAGATTTAATACAACTCTTAACAAATTCCTTCAGGATTCTTTATAGAAATTGAGAAGATGATTCTATAATTCACATGAAAATGCAAAGGACTTAGAATAGGGAAAATAACCTTGAAAAAGAAGAACAAAGTTGGAAGGCTAAGAATATCTGATTGAAGATTTATTGTAAATCTACAATCCAAAACTTGTGGTATTGGACTCAAGATAGAATAATAGACCAATGGAACAACCAATGGAACAAAATAGATTCGAGAAGTAGACCTACATATATTAGGACAGCTACTTTTCAACAAAGGTGTGAAGATAATTCCGTTAAAAAAAAAATGATCTTTTCAGCAAATGGTACTGAAATAGTTGTATATTCATATGCATCGAAGACTCTCAATTCTTACTTAGCATCATATGCAAAAATCCATGTTTCATGGACCTAAAAATAAAATCTAAACCATATGACACCTAAAAGAAAACTGGAGAAAATCTTTGTGACACCAAAAGTATGATCTATTAACAAAAAAAGAGATAGTATATGCATGAACTTCAAAGGAGGGAATACTAAAAAGAGCATTCAATTTTTTTCTTTCTTGAGAAAATACTAACCATGTACTAAATCCTGAGACACAGATTCACAGAGGACTTTGCTTGATCTTTGCTCCATAAACATAGGCTCTTGTTAATACTCAAGTTTAAAGATTACCAAGTTTGTTATTAAAATTTGTCTGTCTCAATTTCTTCACTGACAAAATGTGGCTAAAGATACTCTTATATCACGTGAAAGTTGTATTTAATAAGCAAACATGTTTAAAATACTTAAAACATTGCCTGCCTTTGGGCATTCAATAAATATTATACTACCAATACTTCTTCAGTTAATTTCTTCTTTTTGGGTTTAAAAAAATCAGAGGTAGATATTGTCACTTGTATATGATATATGGTATATCATCTGTAGAGTCAATTGGAACAATTTTAACATAAGTTTTACTTCTTGGTAGTAATGTATGTTCCTTAATCAATCTGGAATTATTTGGGGTAATATCATACTAAAAAAAAATAGATTAGAGAGGCATCATGATTGTGTTTCATCCAACTGACAACACACCAATGTTCCACTTAGTAGCAAAAGATGAGAAAAAAAATTCAGATTTTCAAAAAGAATTTCCAGAGAAAATTTACTAAATCAATGGACTGATTTTGCAGTAGATCTATCACAAATTCATCTAGAGAAAAAGAAAAATAAGTAAAATTTGGGCTGCTTTTCATTATAGAAATCAAATGCCTTTGAAATATGTGAATCATAGAAGTTTACAGAAGTAAGGGACTTTATCAATAAATCACTTAGAATACTTAGAGACTCTCAACCTCTTATAACATTAGTCTTGAGTCCATTCATATAATAATATAGATTTTGGGGGGAGGGAAATTTTGGGGCATCTTTTAAAACCATGCTAATGCCTTAGAACATAATTTTTCTATTCCAAATTATAATAAAGCTTATAGACATTGTTTCCATGCCTTATGATATATTGTTTGTCATTATCAATATTTTATTCTGACTCTTTGGTCAAGAGCACAATCTCTAATTATAACTTTTTTAAGGAAAATATATCTTTATGATACTTTACCTTAAATAGTGGTTTTCAAGATATGCTCTGATAAAGGGGATTTTTTGTATTGAAAGAGATCATGTAAAGAAATTTTAACATTTCAATATACAAAACAGTAAGTGGAAACATGGGTGCATATGTATATATATTGATTATTGACATTATATAACAAAACCTGATATATTCAGTGGCATCACATCATAAGTTTAATGTGTTGTCCTCATTAACAATGCATAATTCAACAAATTGGGCAAATTCCAACAAATATGGGGTATTACTGCAGCATTACTTTCAGTCCCTGAACATGCATCTGTGATGTGTTATGCTTCAAATGAATAGTGTCTGTGAATTTTACTCAATAAACTTAGACCTTTTGATGCCCCCCTCCTCCAAATATATAAGAGAGTTGAGATTGGATGAGCATGCAATTCACTCCATACAGTCATGTTATCTAATTCAATCTTGGAAAATTTCATCTGACCATTCCTTTACCATTCTGGATAATGAGGTATTGCAGCATTCTTTTAGGAAGCACTCTGAGTGACCTCACTGCCCAAGCCATATTTAAAGTCCACACTATATGCTCTGTCTATCTGGTTTAGGTAGTCAGATGCACATTTCAAGGCTATGGTAGGAGGATGAAGAAATGGAATAAGGACCCTGCCTCAACCACCAAGCCCCTGAGATCAGGGAAATGTTCTGTGTGCCTGAGCTCTCTCCTCTTCCTTAGCAAACTAGACATACCCTTCTCAAGCTTCTTTGAAATCATTCTTATTCTTTCATGAGGGATATTTAATCATTCAGAATTGCACAGTTTCTTAGCTGAAAGAAAACTAGTGAAGAACTAATATGAAATCTGCATTTCTTAATTTAAACGATTGAATTAGTTTTCTGGTTTAATCCTCAAGTGGCTTGATTCAAGTGTCTGAATAGCCCTAGAGAAACTGGCCACTGAGGTGATGGATTAACAATGCCCAGAGAGCAAATCTTGAAGAACAGAGAAGTGCTAGTAATTTCACAGCCTTCTCTGCTTGGCATTGACATATCCCTCCCATTATTATATCAAATTTACAAATTGAAGAAGAAAAAAACTCTAATAGGTTTGAAATAACCCTGCTTAGTAGCTTAATCTGAGAAGCACACCTCTTTTTATCAATACATTAAACATTATACTAGTTGAAACGTCATTTTCTAGAACTGCTTCATATTAGAGCTAGCAATCACAACATGCCTTCATAATGAATTTGCAAGCTAAATAACTCATAAGTCAGGTTGCTACCTTTATGTTACAAATGGTCTGTATTACACGATATTGTGATTTTGCTCCTTTACTAGTCAACTCCATCTTTAACCCATCCCCTGCTCCCCACTGTGCCTTCATGGAATTTATTGCAGGGTCTATATTGGTCATAGGCGCAGTTGTGCATTTAAAATGGAATGATAGAAGAAGATTAATGAAGATTATTTGGGTGTTATACCCTAAATGTTCTAGATAGATAATCAAGGATTGTGGAAATCATAGAGAACTGGCAATTCTCTCCTCTATCATTGCCAGTAATTTCCCTAGTGACAATTCTCTTTCCTTGAAATTTTTGTTTGTTTAACTTAGAAATTTTGAAATTACATGAAAATTACTTTCATTAGATTCAAATACAATTACCCTAAGGTTTTGAAAACTTTTTGAAATTCACTATAGGCTTGTCACATCATAGTTTTCTCTGGAGAACCCTAGAGATTGATACAAATCTCTATACTCAAAGGACCTGTGTACTTATCCAAATCTATCATTATGCTTTGTATTGAAAGAAAAGGGACTCTTGGTATAATTTTTTTCTAACTGCCAATATAAGATATTAGAACACATCGAGCAATTACTGTGTGTGGGCAGGGGAAGGAGGGGAAGGAGACTGTAAAAAGACTTCTTGTTTGCATGGCACTAATGTGGGCCAGAAAATCTGCTTGAAACAATGTAAAAATGTGAATTGCAGAGACTAATGAGTTAGACATGAGTCCTTGTCTTCCTAAATAGAAACTGCAGGACCCTGGACTTGTCTCTTGAAAACTCAGCGATTCATTCTTCTCAAAGGCAGATTTGGATAATAATAATGATTCTATGTCTACATGTTAGGGCTACTATGAGAAGCTAATAAAATACTGACTATTAAATCACTTTGAAAATTATTAAGCAATATTTAAAATAGTACTTATTGTAAATAATTCAAGAACTGCTCAAAACCACAATATTTTTCAACAATTGAGCCATTGTATTTCTTACACAAAATACATATCATTATGAGTTCTACATTCTCCTCATAAATTTTTCTTCCTTTAATGCAACTACCTCCTTAATTTTAAAACATATGGAAAATTTAGGGATCACGTTTTAGCATAAAGATATAAAATGCTAAGCAAAGGCATATTGATTAGAGTGATGAGCAGCTGAGTACAAATTAGATGCTCCTTAAACATTGGTATAATTAAATCAGTAATTAGAAACATGGGTGAATATGTATAACATATCAACTTATTGACATTATATTACAACACATAATATATTCAATGACATCATGAGTTCAATGTATTTCATATATTGAAGATATATGAAAATATAAAGAATATTATACCATTATATTTATGAGCACATTTTACTTTAATTTACTGCCTTAAGAATATTTTGCAAAGGTCATATATAACACCTGTGAAAAGGGTACACACTATGGTACTGAGTATTTAACAGCAATAAGGATCAAAAAGAAAACATAACAAGGGCCATAAATATATAATCCTAAATTATAAAATTGAGTGAAAGCTGGGGAATCCAGGAGTCACTGGCCTTCTCAAAGCTATAAAGTCTTTATGGATTTTATGGCAAAATATCTCTTCTATTTCTGACCTTACCACAAATTCTATCTTTTAGAAATAATTCCTAATGGAATTTCAGTAGCCTGAAGGGGATAATATGTAGTTAATATGAATCATTCAAGAAAAGCTCCAAAAATGTTCACTTTTCTGCAAAATGAAGCCACCATATGCCTTGCACAAAATATATGTTCAAAAAATGTGCTATATTTTTGCCATAAATTTTTCATCCTTATCTCAAATAGTCTCCTTAATTTTAAAACGAAAAAATAGTGAAGAAGTCACATTTTAGCATAAGCATATACAATGTTAATCAAATAATACTGACTAGGTTGATCTTAGGGTATATAATTCAGCCATACTCAATTGCAAGCTTGCCTTTCCATGAAGCATCTCTTTTGCAGGCAAATGGTTGGCATGACAGCAGGGAAGTGTACAATGGTCAGAATATTCAAGGTCAGACAATTCATCTGCATATTCACTCTGTATACATCAATCTCTGATATCTCATAATAAGAGGTAAAGTAAGCACACCTACGTTAAAGTACTTTCACATAGTGTTACCTTATTTGTCTGTCAAAGCAGCCCTGATAATAACAAATTATTATATCCATTTCAAAAACAAGAAAACCAAGAGTCAGAGACAGTAGTTGTTAGTATAAATTTCACTGTAAAAAATAAACTTTGGTGTAAAAATGAACTGATAAACATGTTCTCCTTCCAAAAAGTATTCCCAAGTATGAGTGTTATGAAAGGTATGCAGATTACTGCAGTACAGGCTTAATATAATTGTCATTGGAAATATGAAGATAAAGTCCTTAAGAGTTTAAAAACAACATATTGATACAATTTTATTTTTTGTTGTTGTTGTTGATGGTAGACCAGAGTGTTGGTGGGAAAAGACCTCAGGGAGGCAGATTTAAATGAAGATTAAAGGATTGGAACAGAGGGAGAGAATAAACTATAGTAGGAGTTTAGAGATGAAAATGTATGGAATCATTATTTAGAGAAGAATAAATAATGCATTTTGGCTTGAAATTAAGTTATCCTTAGGGGAAACATTTGAGAAAGATTAAAAAGTTATGTCAGGAGTGAAATTGTACAGGACCTTGCACAGCCAGCCTAAGGTGTTTATACATTTTAGGAGGAAGCAGTGGGATTAGAGGGCTGACATAATTAAAGGTACTCTTTAATAAGGTAAATCTGTCTTCAGTAGTTGGAGGATTGAACAAGAAACACTGGATGAAGAGGAAAGTCAAGCAGTTACTGGAACTACCTAAACTGGAGGGAAATAAAATCTGATAGGGAACTTTAAAAATGGGGAAAATTGGTATGAGAGATACTACAGAAATAGAATTGACAACACTTATTAACAAATGTGGGCCTCTGGAGGCTAAAGGACTTTTCAAATATACTTTCATAAGTAGAAGTTGTATGACACAGAACAGTGGTGACTTTGACATAAGCTGGAGATTCTGGAGAAGTGGTTGGTTTACCATAGTCATTTGGACATTCTGTGCTAACAGGTTATCTGGAGACTTCCAACAGCATAAATGTTAATATTTATATGAAGAGAAGTAGATGCAGTTCATACTTGTAGAAATTTAAGCATACAGTAGAAATTTAATGAATTGTTGGTGATGAATGATTGACCAATAAATCTAAATAACAGTTAAGGACTTCTGAAAAAAAAAATCAGTTGCTAGATGAGCTATATCATAGTGATGGCTTGCCCTTTTACTCTTCAAAATTATTCATGCCTGCTTTTGGGAAGGAGGTTGGAATGCAGAATTTGTATTTAGGATCCTGATTTATATGCCTCTTTCTTTTTGCTTCATTCTTGAGTATGTATAGTGATACAGAAAAAACATAAATTATGGCATTAAATAGCTTATCTTTAATTGTAAGCTCCATAATACAAAATCATCCTCAGAATGTTTGGAAAAATGAATAATGTAAAGCAGGAAATAGGTAAATGCCCAAGGTTTTTAAACAAATATTAAAACGAGTGGAAAATGTTAACATTTGGTCAAGAAAGACTACTGTACTTAGCAGTCAAATACCATGATATTAACTAACTGACCAAAGGAAGGCCTAGGTTTTCAAGATCCTTCCCAACTTCCTTTACTTCAAGAATGTGTTTGAAAGCCTCCTTTGTTTTCCGTTTTTAATGCATTATCATCACACTTAATTACTAAGCCGTTTTGAAAATTATTCAGCATTTTAGGTTTGAAACTACCTAAAATAGATAGTAGAGTGTCTATTTTTGCATAGAAAATTGCTATGTGAGAGCACCCAATTTAATCTAGCGTATATGCTAAATCAGGGCTTAAAAGAAAAAAAAAGCTTTCTCTTAATCTTTTCAGTTCTTTCAGTCGATAAAACAAGTAGGCGTCCTAGCTTGGCTTAATACGCTTTAAAGAGAGAGTTCTGCACGTGAAGTGACAAAAGCTTGCTGGGTGTTTTATTATGCATTCTTTTCTTTGTATCTTAGAGGACATTTATACAAAATGGTATTTCCCTTTTAGGTGTGCATCATAACACATCGAAGGAAAGATGGCATTTCCAGACAAGTCTTTCATCCTGTGACAGCTGAATTATTCTCTTCCAAATATGCTAAAACAACAGATTTTCATTTTGTTCCAGGCTTTACATCATCATTAAAAAGGCTTTTGGAATTTGTTCCAGTCATCAAAAATGTGGAACTAGGAGAGAGAATAAATATTGAGGTACCAATATCACACCATCTCTGAGACAGGATTGAAACCTCTGAAAGAGCATGTGCAATTACAGAGAACCTTCTCACTGTAAACAGCAAAGCCAAGGTCTTACAAATAAATGGAGTAGGCAGCTTATGGGATGTGATTAGAGGGGCAAGCCAGATGCTCCTATCTAAAAATATCTCTCCCGCCTGCTACCTTTAGAATTTATTCCTCTGCATCTTGGAGGCTTTTGTGATCAGCAAGAGACCCCCATTAAAATATAAATACTCCCGGGAGATGCAGAGCCTTAATCTTTTATCAACTATCATCTTAGTGGACCAGTGGAATGAAACAAGAAATAGAATAGAGTTTTGGAAAAAATGCGTAGAGAAACAAGATAAAGGTGAAAGGGATACTGGCAGGAGAGAGAAAACCCTGAAATAGGAATTTATATATTTCACAATTTTGTCTGGTACCAGTTCTGAGTAAACTGGGTTTTATGTGAAAGAAAGAAAAAGACACAGAACTATTCAAGCAATTTTTAACAATTTCTATTTAATAGAAAAATCCAGTGGTTAGAAGAAGTGACTTTTGACCTTGATAGGTCTAAGTTTTATATCAATTCTATTTACTTTTAAATGACTATGGAAATATCAGTTAATATTGGTAAATAAGATTATCATATTAAATGGAAAATAATAATGCCAACCATAGGATTTCTGTAAGTATTAAATTAGGTGATGTATATGGTGTCACAAATTAATAATATTTAACAAAAATCAGATTTGGCTATAACTCAAAAATAGTTGTGTATCCTCCAATTTAATCCACAGAATTCCCTCAGAAGTTGGTAGTTCTCTCTCCTGTGTCTGTGACATCATACGGCAGTGGAGTAAAATCAGAAAGAAGGGGCTTCCCTGGTGGCATAGTGGTTGAGAGTCCGCCTGCTGATGCAGGGGACACAGGTTTGTGCCCTGGTCTGGGAAGATCCCACATGTCATGGAACGGCTAAGCCCGTGAGCCATGGCCACTGGGCCTGCGCGTCCGGAGCCTGTGATCTGCCGTGGGAGAGGCCACAACATTGAGAGGCCCGTGTACCGCAAAAAAAAAAAAAAAAAAAAAAAATCAGAAAGAAGATTCAAATCTAGGTTTTTTCACTTGATAGCTGTGAGATTTGTAGCACTTTATTCAACCTTTAGAAATGTTCATTTCCTCATCTAATCATTATTGCTATGCTCTGCCAGGTAGGATTCTTTTGAAAATACGAGATAATTTATGTAGAATATCTAATGTTAGGGGACATAGTAGTTTCACAATAAAGGATATTTGTCTGTGATATATTTTACTCAGTATTATTACTTAAATGAAAATTTCAGCTTCTTTTCTGGGAAAATACTGTTTTCTCTTGGTAAATTAAGTTGTGTATATGTGGTTAAAAAAAAGATTGACCTCTTGGGACTTATCCGGTTGTCCAGTGGTCGAGAATCCGCCTTCCAGTGCAGAGGAGATGGGTTCAACCCCTGGTCGGGGAGCTAAGATCCCACGTGCCACGGGGCAACTAAGCCTGTGCGCTGCAACTATTGAGCCCGTGCGCTGCAGCTATTGAGCCTGCATGCTACAACTAGACAGAAACCTGCAAGCCGCAATGAAAAATCCTGCAAGCCACAACTAAGATCTAATGCAGCCAAAAATAAATAAATAAAATATCAAAAAGAAAAAGATTGTCTTCTTAATGTCTAATAATCTTAAGTGGCAGAATTTTAAAATACAAAACAGGATATCATAGGTATCTGTACACAGAAAATTCTCTCCTAGAAAATATCTACTCAGCGCTGCCAAGACCTTGACAAGGAAAATAAACATTCAAGACAGGTGATCATGTGTACTTTTCAAAATGATTAAAACCATGTGAAGTGCTTAAAATTGTCTACTTAACAACAAACTGCTCTGCTTCTCCAAGCTATCTATCCATCCATCTGTCATATGGCACGGGACAGGTTTTCCCATTGTGTATTTATTTTTTCTCATTACTAAGGACAGCTGGTAGGATGTGAATTTCTATCAGATACACTTAACCCTTGGCTTGTAAGCAAGAAAAATATTGAATTTTATCATTTAATTTATTTTTCTCAACATTTACTGGGTGAAATGTCTTCTATTCCACTCTGTTTCTTGGTTATCAGTAAAGCTATAGAGCATAGTACAATGAGCTCTTAAATTACTCTGCAAAGCCTCTAGTCCAATAGGTTATTAACCAATGTTTCATAATAATGAAGAATTTGGGTGTAAGTATTAATTTATTCCTCTCTCCCTCTCTTTCTCTTTTTCTGATTTTCAGTGCACTAGAAATACATACCATTTGCTCATGGTGATGGCAAATGGAACCACAAATGAGGTGAAGATACATAGCAACATAACCAAGTGCAAGTCTCCCAAAGCAGCCTACGCTGAAAGGTGCCTGGGGAGGATGAGGAAACTGGACTACATTTCGCTCAGCCACAGAGTTTTCTTACACATCAGAAAGAGTGACTGCTGACATAATTGGACTCATAACTTCAAATCAGAAAGAAGCAGCAGTCATAAATGAAAAAGTCATCAAAGATCCTGTTTTCACAGAAGCAGCCTGGGTGCTCATGTTAAATGCTGAGGGCATGAGCAGGAAAGACAGAGCAAGGATGAGTGTGTCTGAGCCAAACGATCTCCCTGTGCCGCCCCCTTCTACTAGAGTCATTATCCTTAATGACTCAGATGTGGAAACACCAAACCAGGGCTCCCAACAAAAACAGACAGAATTGATGATGCTATCTAGATTTTCCTCACTGAACTTTCAATAGCATTTGTTTAAAGAGAGGGGATTTTGGGGGTGCACTTTTCTGATAACACCCTTAATTTCCTCATTCCCATTTTATATGCAGATACAGTTTCTATCTCCTAAGTGCCTGCAGTTATCTATCCATTTAAAAGAAAATCAAAGGAGAAGGTGAATTTGTATATTAATCCTCTCCCTATAAAATAAACGTGGTGTGTGTTGTAATTATTTCTTTCATCTGTTACTAGTGATGACTAACTAAAGTGGGGGGTGAGCATCTGTACTAATGTAAGCAAGCTGGCTCTGCTGAAGGCTTAGTAACTCTGCAAGTCATTTCTCCGAATTTTGTGGCATCTTCTAAACTCACATTCCTATGGATGAACGTCTCACGTGGTTGTGCAGAGACCAGTTTTCTTCATGAAACAGCTGGGTGCTGACAACGCACTCTAAAGTACAAATGTTTCTCCAGCAAAAGCACAATAGATTGTGGAAAGCCCCTTGGTTGGTGATTGATACAAATCCCGCTTCCCCGTATTTATTGAATGATGTTCAACCTCCTGCCATCTACAACAACACTGTCCTAATTATTCAAGCTGACATTTCTCACTACAATGTTATTTAACGGCTTCACAGACATGTTTAAAAAAAAATAGTGCAAGTAGTTTATTTCAAGTACACGAAAGTTCCTAGAATATCATAGGTACTCTAGAAATGTGGTTCTTATTCTTAAGGTCAACTTTTTCTGATTCTTCTCATCCAATATAAAATTATTCTCATAACAGAGTCTAATAGTTTACCTGGGGAGTAAGTAGTAATTTAAAACCAACAACTGTAAAGTATGAAATATATGCTCAGAGATATAAGGGATACTAATTATGAACTGGAGCCTTCATTATATCTTGGCTACTCATCCCCTCCCCAGTGTGAAAGCAGGAGACACCAAAACAGGTCACCAGATTTATGATTTTTGAGAAAAAAAAAATGTTAAAACTGGAATGCATATACTGTAAGCACTAGATCCTACAAAAATCTGCTAGTTAAGAATAATCATCAAAAGGTGAGAATATATATATTTTTAAATTTTACCTTAAAATGCTAACACTGAAGCCATATGCCATAATATTGCAACTATCCACTACATGCTCTCTCAAATCAGGGACCTAGTAGGATTTGTTCATCCCTGTGTCCCCATTGACTACAATGACTGGAACACGGAACATGCTCAAAAAAACTTGCTGAGCCAATAAGTGAATATTCCATTGCATATCTTAATGGAAAGATTGGTCATTGAAATATTTATTTTATTTCTTATACTTATATACACTCATAAACTTGTTCTCAAAATTTCTTGGCAAATATTCTAGAGTACAGGTTATTATTGCAAAAATATTACACAAATGATTTCTAACAGCATCAGAGTCTCCATCCTTTCCTTTCTGCTTGTTCTTTCCTTATCACAAGTCAACCCTCTAACGTGCACCCATTAATAATATGGGGGGTGTTATTATTACACACTTGTAACTCCTCTTTTTTCCATTTCCGCTCCTCAACAACAAACCCAATGAGCCGTGTATGTTTGAAATAGCTTTCTTCACAGTAATCTTACCTAGTGTATCTAGTACACGTATTTTTCTCCTTGGGTTCAGAATTCTACTGGGTGAGCTTACATTAAATATGGGATAAGGGAATTGAATCATGGACAATCAAGAAAAACACACTCTATTTCCTGCAGATACTTGAGTCATAATAGTCATCTTCACATTTCCCCTTTGCTTCCAACTGGAACATAGTGGTTCAGCAAACCAACTGATATTTCTGGTCCATGTGACAACACAGGATGTCTCACATGTGATGGTGCAATTTGGTCTGGGCACATTATCAAGTGAAGAAAGTTCTGGGTCAACAGTCTAGAAGAGTGGGGTTGGAAAGTAACATCTGCCAAGTATCAGAAGCTGTTGCAACCTTGAAATAATGTAATTATTTACTTTTCTTACTGTCCTGACTGCTTCTAGCCCATGCCTTATGACACCAGGACACTATGACTCTCTCTCTCTATGTGTGTGTGTATGTGTACTATATTTATACATATAAAATCCTATATGTACATAGCTGTATATATATACATTATATGTATTATATGTATGTGATCTTACAATGACACTGCAAGATGGAAACTTATTTTCTCTGCTTTATTCATAAAACTAGTATTTAGAAAGATTATGTACTTTGTGCAAAGCCACCTGACTAATAATTGGAGAAATGAATTCAAACCTAGGCCAACTAATCTACACTAGTTGCATTGACTCCTACAAATTTTTGACCAAAATATTAGATAGGCTGAAGCTGAAGGAAAGAGTTTTTGGGTTGTTGCAAGAGCAACATTAGTTTGAGTGACAACTGTGCCACATCAAGGGTGCTAGAGTGTATCAGCAAAGGGAACTTGGGCTCTTCCCTATTGCCTCTTTGTTGAAACCTGGGAGCTGTAGATTACTGCAGAGCTCAGCTGATGGCCTTGGCCCATGTTCTGGGCACAAAAAGTGTAATTTCACGATACGCTGTCTATCTCACAGAACAAGAACACTTAGATTAGGAACCTACCTCCTAAACTCCCTGGCCCTCAGATCAAACATCTTAAATCACAATTGGTAGCGCCACTTACCCTTTCTTTTTTATTTATTTATTTTTTATTTTTGAATTTTATTTTATTTATTTATTTTTTATACAGCAGGTTCTTTTTAGTCATCCATTTTATACACATCAGTGTATACATGTCAATCCCAATCTCCCAATTCAGCACCCCGCCACTCCCACCCCACCACTGCTTTCCCCACTTGGTGTCCATACGTTTGTCCTCTACACCTGTGTCTCAATTTCTGCCCTGCAAACCAGTTCATCTGTACCATTTTTCTAGGTTCCACATACATGCATTAATATACGATATGTGTTTTTCTCTTTCTGACTTACTTCACTCTGTATGACAGTCTCTAGACACATCCACGTCTCAACAAATGACCAAATTTTGTTCCTTTTTATGGCTGAGTAATATTCCATTGTATATATGCATCACATTTTCTTTATCCATTCATCTGTCGATGGACATTTAGGTTGCTTCCATGACCTGGCTGTTGTAAATATTGCTGCAATGAACATTGGGGTGCATGTGTCTTTTTGAATTATGGTTTTCTCTGGGTATGTGCCCAGTAGTGGGATGGCTGGATCATATGGTAATTCTATTTTGAGTTTTTTAAGGAACCTCCATACTGTTCTCCATAGAGGCTGTATCAATTTACATTCCCACCAACAGTGCAAGAGGGTTCCCTTTTCTCCACACCCTCTCCAGCATTTGTTGTTTGTATATTTTCTGGTGATGCCTATTCTAACTGGTGTGAGGTGATACCTCATTGTAGTTTTGATTTACATTTCTCTAATAATTACTGATGTTGAGCAGCTTTTCATGTGCTTCTTGGCCATCTGTATATCTTCTTTGAAGAAAAGTCTATTTAGGTCTTCTGCCCATTTTTGGATTGGGTTGTTTCTTTTAATATTGAGCTGCATGAGCAGTTTATATATTTTGGAGATTAATCCTTTGTCCATTAATTCATTTGCAAATATTTTCTCCCATTCTGAGGGTTGCCTTTTCATATTGTTTATGGTTCCTTTGCTGTGCAAAAGCTTTGAAGTTTCATTAGGTCCCATTTGTTTATTTTTGTTTTTACCTCCATTACTCTAGGAGGTGGATCAAAAAAGATCTTGCTGTGATTTATGCCAAAAAGTGTTCTTCCTATGTTTTCCTCTAAGAGTTTTATAGTGTCGGGTCTTACATTTAGGTCTCTAATCAATTTTGTGTTTATTTTTGTCTATGGTGTTAGAGAGTGTTCTAATTTCATTCTTTTACATGTAGCTGTCCAGTTTTCCAAGCACCACTTATTAAAGAGACTGTCTTTTCTCAATTGTATATCCTTGCCTCCTTTGCCATAGATTAGTTGACCATAGGTGTGTGGTTTTATCTCTGGGCTTTCTGTCTTGTTCCAATGATCTATGTTTCTGTTTTTGTGCCAGTACCATATTGTCTTGATTACTGTGGTTTTATAGTATAGTCAGAAGTCAGGGAGTCTGATTCCTCCAGCTCTGTTTTTTTTTTTTTTTTTTTCCCTAGAGACTGCTTTGGCTATTCGGGGTCTTTTGTGTCTCCATACAAATTTTACATTTTTTTTTTTTGTTTTAGCTCTGTGAAAAATTCCATTGGTAATTTGATAGGGATTGCATTGAATCTGTAGATTACTTTGGGTAGTATAGTCATTTTCACAATATTGATTCTTCCAATGCAAGAACATGGTATATCTCTCCATCTGTTGATATCATCTTTAATTTCTTTCATCAGTGTCTTATAGTTTTCTGCATACAGGTCTTTTTTCTCCCTAATTAAGTTTATTCCTAGGTATTTTATTCTTTTTGTTGCAATGGTAAATGGGAGTGTTTCCTTAATTTCTCTTTCAGATTTTTCATCATTAGTGTATAGGAATGCAAGAGATTTCTGTGCATTAATTTTGTATCCTGCAACTTTACCAGATTCATTGATTAGCTCTACTAGTTTTCTGATGGCATCATTAGGATTCTCTATGTATAGTATCATGCCATCTGCAAACAGTGACAGTTTTACTTCCTCTTTTCCTATTTGGATTCCTTTTATTTCTTTTTCTTCTCTGATTGCCATGGTTAAGACTTCCAAAACTATGTTGAATAATAGTGGTGAGAGTGGACATCCTTGTCTTGTTCCGATCTTAGAGGAAATGCTTTCAGTTTTTCACCATTGAGAATGATGTTTGCTGTGGGTTTGTCATATATGGCCTTTATTATGTTTAGGTAGGTTCCCTCTATGCCCACTTTCTGGAGAGTTTTTATCATAAATGGGTGTTGAATTTTGCCAGAAGCCTTTTCTGCATCTACTGAGATGATCGTATGGTTTTTATTCTTCCATTTGTTAATATGGTGTATCACATTGATTGATTTGCATATACTGAAGAATCCTTACATCCCTGTGATAAATCCCACTTGGTCTTGATGTATGATCCTTTTAATGTGTTGTTGAATTCTCTTTGCTAGTATTTTGTTAAGGATTTTTGCATCTATAATAATCACTGATATTGGTCTGTAAATTTCTTTTTTTGTAGTATCTTTGTCTGGTTTTGGTATCAGGGTGATGGTGACCCCATTGAATGAGTTTTGGGGTATTCCTTCCTCTGTAATTTTTTTGGAAGAGTTTGAGAAGGATGGGTGTTAGCTCTTCTCTAAATGTTTGATAGAATTCACCTGTGAAGCCAACTGGTCCTGGACTTTTGTTTGTTGGAAGATTTTTAATCACAGTTTCAATTTCATTATTTGTGATTGGTCTGTTCCTATTTTTTATTTCTTCCTGGTTCAGACTTGGAAGGTTATACCTTTCTAAGAATCTGTCCATTTCTTCCAGGGTGTCCATTTTATTGGCATAGAGTTGCTTGTAGTAGTCTCTTAGGATGTTTTGTATTTCTGCGGTGTCTGTTGTAACTTCTTTTTCATTTCTAATTTTATTGATTTGAGTCCTCTCCCTCTTTTTCTTGATGAGTCTGGCTAATGGTTTATCAATATTGTTTATCTTCTCAAAGAACCAGCTTTTAGTATTATTGATCTTTGCTATTGTTTTCTTTGTTACTATTTCATTTATTTCTGCTCTGATGTTTATGATTTCTTTCCTTTTGCTAATTTTGGGTTTTGTTTGTTCTTCTTGCTCTAGTTCATTTAGGTATAAGGTTAGATTGTTTATTTGAGATTTTTCTTGTTTCTAGAGGTAGGCTTGTATAGCTATAAACTTCCCTCTTAGAACTGTTTTTGCTGTATCACATAGGTTTTGGATCATCATGTTTTCATTGTCATTTTTCACCAAGTATTTTTTGTTTCCTCTTTGATTTCTTCAGTGATCTCTTCGTTTTCTAGTAATGTATTGTTTAGCCTCTATGTGTTTGTGTTTTTTACGTTTTTTTAACCTGTAATTCATTTCTAATCTCGTAGTGTCATGGTCAGAAAAGATGCTTGATATGATTTCAATTTTCTTAAATTTACTAAGGCTTGATATGTGACCCAAGATGTGATCTATCCTGGAGACTGTTCCGTTCGCACTTGAGAAGAAAGTGTAATCTGCTGTTTTTGGATGGAAAGTCCTATAAATATCAATTAAATATATCTGGTCTATTGTGTCATTAAGAGCTTCTGTTTCCTTATTTATTTTCATTTTTAATGATCTGTCCATTAGTGTAAGTGAGGTGTTAAAGTCCCCCACTATTATTGTGTTACTGTCAATTTCCTGTTTTATAACTGTTAGTAGTTGCCTTATGCATTGAGGTTCTCCTATGTTGGGTGTATATATATTTATAGCTGTTATATCTTCTTCTTGGATTGATCCCCTGATCATTATGTAGTGTCCTTCCTTGTCTCTTGTAACATTCTTTATTTTAAAGTCTATTTTATCTGATATGAGTATTGCTACTCCAGCTTTCTTTTGATTTCCATTTGCATGGAATATCTTTTTCCATCCCCTCACTCTCAGTCTGGATGTGTCCCTAGGTCTGAAGTGGGTCTCTTGTAGACAGCATATATATGGGTCTTGTCTTTGTATCCATTCAGCAAGCCTGCGTCTTTTGGTTGGAACATTTAATCCATTCACGTTTAGAGTATTATTGATATGTATGTTCCTATTATCATTTTCTTAATTATTTTGGGTTTGTTTTTGTAGGTCCTTTACTTCTCTTGTGTTTCTCACTTAGAGAAGTTCCTTTAGCATTTGTTGTGGAGCTGGTTTTGTGGTGCTGAATTCTCTTAGCTTTTGCTTGTCTGTAAATCTTTTGATTTCTCCATTGAATCTCAATGAGTTTCTTGCCAGGCAGAGTAACCTTGGTTGTAGTTTCTTCCCTATCATCACTTTAAGTATATCACGACACTCTCTTCTGGCTTATAGAGCTTATGCTGACAAATCAGCTGTTAATCTTATGGGAGTTCCCTTGTATGTTATTTGTCCTATTTCCCTTGATGCTTTTTCTTTTTTTAACATAAATTTATTTATTTATTTATTTATTTATTTATTTATTTATTTAGGGCTGTGCTGGGTCTCCATTTCTGTGTGAGGGCTTTCTCTAGTTGCGGAGAGTGGGGGCCACTCTTCATCACAGTGCATGGGCCTCTCACTGTCGTGGTGTCTCTTGTGGTGGAGCACAGGCTCCAGATGCGCAGGCTCAGTAGTGTGACTCACGGGCCCAGTTGGTCCACGGCATGTGGGATCTTCCCAGACCAGGGCTGAAACCCATGGCCCCTGCATTGGCAGGCAGATTCTCAACCACTGCGCCACCAGGGAAGCCCCTCCCTTGCTGCTTTTAATAATTTTCCTTTGTGTTTATTTTTTTTGCCTATTTGATTACTATGTGTCTCAGCGTGTTTCTCCTTGGGTTTATCCTGTATGGGACTCTCTTCTTGGACTTGGGTGCCTATTTCCTTTCCTATGTTATTGAAGTTTTCAACTATAATCTCTTCAAATATTTCCTTTGGTCCCTTCTCTCTCTCTTCTCCTTCTGGAACCCCTATAATGTGAGTGTTGTTGTGTTTAATATTTTCCCAGAGGTCTCTTAGGCTGTCTTCATTTCTTTTCATTCATTTTTCTTTATTCTGCTCCACAGCAGTGAATTCCACCATTCTGTCTTCCTGGTCACTTATCCGTTCTTCTGCCTCAGTTATTTTGCTATTGATTCCTTTTAGTGTAGTTTTCATTTCAGTTATTGTATTGTTCATATCTGTTTGTTTGTTCTTTAATTCTTCTAGGCCTTTGTTAAACCTTTCTTGCATCTTCTCGATCTTTGCCTCCATTCTTTTCCCAGGTCCAGGATCATCTCTACTATCATTATTCTGAATTATTTTTCTGGAAGGTTGCCTATCTCCACTTCATTTAGTTGTTTTTCTGGGGTTTTATCTCGTTCCTTCATCTGGTACATAGCCCTCTGCCTTTTCATCTTATCTTTCTGTGAATGTAGTTTTGTTCCACAGGCTACAGGATTGTAATTCTTCTTGCTTCTGCTGTCTGCCCTCTGGTGGATGAGGCTATCTAAGAGGCTTGTGCAAGTTTCCTGATGGGAGGGACTAGTGTTGTGTAGATCTGACTGTTGCTCTGGTGAGCGGAGCTCAGTAAAACTTTAATCCACTTTACTGCTGATAGGTGGGGCTGGGTTCCCTCCCTGTTGGATGTTTGGACTGAGGCAAACCAACACTGGAGCCTACCTTGGCTCTTTGGTGGGGCTAATGGCAGACTCTGGGAGGGCGCACACCAAGGATTACTTCCCAGAACTTCTGCTGCCAGTGTCCTTGTCCCCACTGTGAGCCACAGCCACGCCCCACCTCTGCAGGAGACCCTCCAACACTAGCGGGTAGGTCTGATTCAGTCTCCCCTGGGGTCACTGCTCCTTTCCCTGGGTCCCGATGTGCACACTGCTTTGTGTTTGCCCTCCAAGAGTGGACTTTTTGTTTCCCCCAGATCTGTCAAAGTTCTACAATCACATCCCAGTAGCTTTCAAAATCCGATTCTTTAGGAATTCCTCCTCCTGTTGCCAGACCCCCAGGTTGGGAAGCCTGACATGGGGCTCAGAACCTTCATTCCCGTGGGTGGACTTCTGTGTTATAAGTCTTGTCCAGTCTGTGAGTCACTCACCCAGTAGTTATGGGATTTGATTTTACTGTGATTCTGCCCCACTTATTGTCTCACTGTGGTTTCTCCTTTGTCTTTGGATGTGGGGTATCTTTTTTGGTGAGTTTCAGTGTCTTCTTGTCGATGATTGTCCAGCAGCTAGTTGTGATTCTGGTGTTCTCACAAGAGGGAGTGAGATCACATCCTTCTACTCTGCCATCTTTGTTCCAATCCCACCACTTATCATTTCTTGATCATGGCATTCACTATCAATGATCTGATTATTTTAAAGCCCTTTACCAAGTTAAGAATTATGTAACAAGTTAGAATGCAGAGGGATTAGATTCCCTAGTATCTTTAGATACTAGTAGAACTTTAAAAGAGAGAGAGAGAAAAGTAAGAAAGAATATTTAGTAATCCAATTCTTTGTTAGGATTTTCAGAGATAGTAAATTTACTCTCTTAATGAGTTATGTCAATTATTAAAAAAATAGGAATAGTTAATAGAATATTATTCAAATGAATAAAATCAGCTGCAATCTGCCATCCAAACATTGGCCCTTTGGAGCAAGAGTAATTTCATCTTGCCCCTTCCCTTTCTTTTAATTGATATACAATTGATATATAGCAATGTTTCATGCAGACAACATAATGATTCAATATATGTATATATTGCAAAGTTATCACCACAATAAGTTAGTAAGCATCCATCACACACATAGTTACAATTATTTTTCTTCTGATGATAACTTTTAGGATCTACTCTCCTAATAACTTCCAAGTACACAATACAGTATTATTGACTACAGTAACCTGGCTGTACATTATATCCCTAGGACTTATTTTTAAGTGGACCTTTGTACATTTTGACCACCAAATGCCCTCTTTTTAAGGTTCATCAAGTACCATGAATGCTTGAATGTAAGGTAATTTTTTTTTTCCCAAGACTACCCCTCAGAACACAGGAGCCACACTATACTGGGCCTCTTTAGGATTCTTTCATGTTAAAAGCCCTGTTTGAAGAAGGCACATCGGCCTTTGAGAGCTTGAATCAATTTCTGTTTTGGATGCTTACAGAGGTCAACCATTAAAAAGAATAACAAAGTACTTTAACACAGTTTAATAATTAGTCCCGGGATTAATTCAAATTTGCAGTTTTCTATAATTATGTAAGGACACATTTTAAAGACCACTTCAAAAATTCGATGGACAAAATGTGCGTGTTGTGGCAAAGAAGAATACATACCTAAGCATACCTAACTATACCTGAGTATACCTAAGCATACCTAAGAACACCTAAGTATGCCTAAGTATACCTAAGCACACCTAAGTATACCTAAGTATACCTAAGCACACTTAAGTATACCTAAGTATACCTATGTATACCTAAGTATGCCTAAGTATACCTAAGTGTACCTAAGCACACCTAAGTATACCTAAGCATACTCATACCTACAATGAATGAGAAACTAATTGTTCTCTTGTTATGCAAGGGCTGGGCTTTGTTACTGCTCACTGAGTCATCCCTGTTACCTACAGCAGTGCCTGATTGCCAGGCAGTGCTCAAAATGCATTTGCTGCCTAAAAAGTGAATGAATATATGGTTAATTGTGGTTTGAAAGAAAAATTTCTAGTGAAAACATTAACTTCAAAAAGTACTGGGGCTTCCCTGGTGGCACAGTGGTTGAGAGTCCGCCTACCAATGCAGGGTACACGGGTTCATGCCCCATTCCGGGAGGATCCCACATAATTCAGAGCATCTAGGCCCATGAGCCATGGCTGCTGAGCCTGCAAGTCTGGAGCCTGTGCTCCACAACGGGAGAGGCCACAACAGTGAGAGGCCCGCATACTGGAAAAAAAAAAAAAAAGTACTATCTTTCTAATAACTTGAAAATGGTGATGACTTGTTAGATGGCCCCCAAGTAACATTAATGATGACTGAGACACTGACAGTGATGTGGCTTAAATTAAGTTTAAAATATTTTTAATGCAATGTGATATTGAAAAAGCAATAACTGTTATTTAAATATAGCAAGTACAAATTTGACTATTCCTTATATCCCTAGATGATTATATATTTAGGTAGGTCACTGTTTTTCTGGGAGAACAGGGATTATTTTTATCTGGGGTAGCATTATATTCCCGTTTTTGAGGAATTTGAAGCCTTGGCTTTCAAGTTGGTGTCTATTTAGACTGAAACTCTATACTTCCAGAGGGGATACTCATAAGGCATGATTTTGATTCACCCTAATATGTATTATTGAATATGTGACACCCAGAATTTAATGTAACAGTGCTTTGTAGTTAGATACAGAAGAGAGTGAAGTTTTTTTCTCCCTTATTCTGGAAGCTGTGTGCTGATTAAAGTAGCTTAAAATTTCATTTTCACTTTGGCAGTCACATCACACTATTGACTAATATTCAGACTTCCTGCAACTAAAATCCCAACATCTTTCTGACTTGTGCTGATAAGCCTCATAATCCTCCAACCATACTTGTGCTGTTAGCTGCACTGAACTCTATTTTTACCCTTACTTTTGTCCAGCTTACAAGATAGCCTTCTAACAGAGTACTGCACCTCCAAATTTCCCATAATCTGCAAATATGATGCCTGTTATGAATCTATGACCCTACTAAGTTTTTGATAGAGAAAGCAAATGAAGATGCATTGGTGAGGTGTCATGAAGTTAAACACAGATTTACTCCTAAAGAAATATCAGTCAGTGAATATTAAATACTTCAATAAAGTTGCTATGGACTGAAATGTGTCCTTCCCACCAATGACAATTTATACCTAAGCTGAAGCTCTAACCCCTAGTATGATGGTATTTGGAGATTGGGTCTTTGGGAGATAATTAGGTTTCAATGAATCATGAGGATGTGGACCTCGTAGTGGGATTAGGGCCTTGTAGAAAGAGATACCAGAGAGCAATGTGAGGACATAGAAAGAAGAGAGCCATTGCAAGGCAGGGAGAGGGTCCTTACCAGAACCACAGTATGCTGGTGCCCTGGTCTTGGACTTCTAAGCCTCCAGAATCATAAGAAAATAAATTTCTCTTGTTTAATTCACCCAGTCTGTGTTTTTTGTTTTGTTGTTGTTTTTTTGGCAGCCTAAGCTGACTAATAAAAAGTAAAATGAAAAGGAAGTTCCATGTAAACTTGAGAGGAGTTATTACATTTTGGGTGCTCAATTAATATAAGATTTGTAAGAATAAGATAATGGAAGCATCTAATTGGAGAACTTTAGCTCTAAAACAAGGAGAAATATGATTTATGTTTAAAAGAGGAAGAATTACCATGAAATATATTTCAATGGTTGAAATGAAAACTAATGATGGAAGGAGCAATCCTGGAGATGGAGTAGTAAAACTGGAGTGCTTCAAAAGTTGGAGTTATGAGGTAGATTGAATAAGAACATGGAATTCTGTGACTAATTTCACAGATTAAAAGCAATATGATCAAAGAAATTAGGAATTGTTCCAAATGACAAAATAGTCAGGAAGTAACATATATAGTACGTTTTTCATGTCATCCTTAAATTACATGGGACTAGAGATAAACAGAGTGGAGAAAAGGGGAAGAGTCAGTAATATTGATTTAAGTGACTCAAATTTTATAGACATGAACTACATAGTGGTTAATATTTAAGGTCCCATATTAGTTTTCTTTTATTTTACAAAACCGTTATTTTTTTTTTCCATTCATTTGTTCCCCTTACAAGTTCAACTAGGACACACTATTCATTGATGTATTTTTTTAAAGTTTTTGTTCTATTATTTTTTCATGAAATTGAACTAGATCTTTTCAGAGCATTTCTATATTAGGCACAGAGCTTTGCCGCTGTTTTTTAAGCTAAGTCAAACATAAATAGGAGCTCTCCCCACTTCCATTGAAGTGTCACTCAGCAGAGTACCCACACTAGCGAGGAGGTGGTTCTCTCTAGAGAGATTAGTCATGCTGTGTTTTATACTTAGACATTTTTCTCAGAAGTGAAACTATTTAAATTTCCCATCTTATTTTCTGTCTAGTTTTTCTTTGAAAACTTGCTGTTGTTTCTATCCTAAACAACCTTTATCGTTTCTTTCATTTTATGACTTGAGTTTTAAATGATCCCATACAAACATTCCAATTTGTGGCAAAGTTGGTACATACTTTAAATTAAGAGAGTATGTGGGTTAACATAATTTTAGATAACAGATTTGCATCCTTAAATATACAAAAATCTCAGGAGATATTCAAATGATATTTTTAAAAGAGCACAACAAAAACATCTATTTGAATAGAGTATTCTTCACATAACTCTGGGTATGTGTAAGAGTTGGCACTGAGTCTCCAAAGTCTGAAATGAATGCTATAGCATGTGCTATGAATTAAGTATAATTTAAAGTATTTTAAAAAATACAAAACAACATCTTGTATCACTCTATAAAGGTGTCTGATATTTGTAAACTACCAATGAGAGCATTCTCTCAATAAGAAAAAATTCTCAATATATTTAGCCAACTGTAAACCATCCATAATAAAAATACCAATTAATAAATGACTTGAGTAAGAAAAGATATTCTTTTGGCCTAAGAGCTAGAACTAACAACAGTCATCCAGTCTCAGTCAATGAAATAGAAATCCACAGACTTTCTGAAATGCTTAAGACTCTGTTTCAAAAGTTTTCCATGATTTCTGAACTCATTTCACTTACTGAGTTAAATGACTTTTACGTCATTTCCTTAGTGACTCTGTACTCTAGAACAATATCTAGCTTACCACAATATTTATTAGGGAGTGATTTTTTTTTTTTTTTTTTTTTTTTTTTTTTTTTTTTTTTTGTGGTACGCGGACCTCTCACTGCGGAGCACAGGCTCTGGACGCGCAGGCTCAGCGGCCATGGCTCATGGGCCCAGCTGCTCCACGGCATGTGGGATCTTCCCAGACCAGGGCAGGAACCCATGTCCCCTGCAACGGCAGGCGGACTCTCAACCACTGAACCACCAGGGAAGCCCCAGGGAGTGATTTTGACACTAAGAATCATAAAGCAAAAAATCCCAAAGGATTATCTGAAAGTTTTGTTTGTGAATTGATTTATAGCCAATAAAGATGAATATACTTTTGCAACTGAACTGAAATCAAACACCTCTACTGACCTCATGTTCACTTAAAAATATACTTAATTGCTATCAGAGCTTTTGGTCATAAGCCAAATTAGGTGTTAGTGCTCTATAAACATGTTACAGAATCAGTTTAAGAGAAAATAATCACAAAAGAATTTTTAATTTTTAAAAGTGACATATATAATTAAATTTTCCAAGCAATGCCATATCATTGGACCCCATGTGAATTACAGTGTCTTGTTGACTACCATCAAAGCTATACATCAATAATTATTTTATCCACTTTCTTTCCTCCAGTAATTTTGAAAATCTTATAAAGAATGTGTGATAGGAATTCTGTCACTCCAAAAAATTTCAAAGGCTGCAGTGGGTTTATTGAAGGAGATGGTCTCCTGTTAATTAAATTCTTCCCAAGAAATAATGAAGGTCACTCTCACATTATTATTTACTTCTTGGGATTTAATATAAAGTTAAGATTATAAATAATTTTCTTTAGAATCTATTATATTTTAGCCATTGATGTTGCAAAGATTACTTTAACAGAATATAATTGGGTAGTTAAAACAGAAAATAGCAGCATTCATTACAGTTTCTTTCTTTGAATTTTATTTTATTTATTTATTTTATACAGCAGGTTCTTATTAGTTATCTATTTTATACATATTAGTGTATATATGTCAAACCCAATCTCCCGATTCATCCCACCACCACCCTCCACCCCCCCATTACAGTTTTAATGTACCGTATAGAATGAAGATAGATAATATTTTTCAAAGGGAAATAGGATCACTAAATCAATTCTTAATAATAATATTCAATTAACTTATAAAACTTCAAAACAATGTTGATTAATTTCTCTAATTATTAAAAAACATACATATGTAACCATGGTTGGCTTGGTTTCTATGGAAGGTATACTGTATAGACTATCAATTGTTAAAATAAGCAAAATGTTACACAGTTTATTTATTGGTCATCTAAACATTAGCAGTTGTGGAAAATCCATATAAATGGATGGAGATATATTTAAATATTTATATATATTTAAAACTTCTGAACATCTTCTACTTATTGTTTCTTCATCTGATTTGCACAAACAATACCATGACCATAATACCTGCAGTACAAAAACCTTACCATTTTTATTTTTCTTTAAACAACCATGCAATTTAAAATGGACTGAAAAAGAAACATCGATTAATTTTAAAGCATATGTTCCAATACTCTATTGGTGTATCATTTTAAAGGGTGTTATAAAAGCAAGCAAAGAGCTCATTTTTGAGTTTATTTATGTAACATGGGATTTATATCTCTGAAATAAGATCCACTAGACTTTGAGCACAATGATGGTGAGAAATAAGTCACTTTAGCATCAACATTGTTCCCAGAAAGCACATTGCTTAATGCTAAATTGTTACTAAGTGAACTGATAAAGTAAATGAAATTCTTCATAGAGTTCTCAAAGGGAGTAATATGTCCGTATCTTTTTCAACATTTAATAAATATTGAAGTTAAACTTATGTAATTTAAATGTTTATCCAGTGTAAGTCTGCACAGTCTAAAATATCAAGAATTTTTGTTTGGATAGAATTGAATCCATTGAGAAAAGTAGCATTAGATTTTTTATGTTGATCAAAAACTGATTATAAACTATAGATGTCTTTGGTTAATAAAAATCATAAGGCAAGTAATTACTTAATAATGTATTAGATACTTTGGTTCCATTGGAGAAAATGATAATGAAAAGGATTTTTGATGAATAAAGTTTGATGATAAGCTCAACTAGATTTCTAATATTCTAAATCAAGACATGTATCGGTCTCTTAGAATCACATTAAAGTAGACAGGCATCATAAGTAGTTGTCTTTAAGTATTTGAGAAAAGTTGCAAAACTGGACGTGAGTCAGAACAGTTTCTTAAGTACTACAAATACCACCAAAGAAAAAAGTCTCATCAATTATAAGCAGATATCTTCTTTTTATATACATCACCAAAAAGTTATAGCAAAAATCAAACATTGGATTATTGTGCTAAGAGGAGATTCAGTTTCCAGAAGAGTAAAATGCCATGTGAATTCACATATTAATCTAGGCTCTTAAGTACAATTTTTTATCTCCAGCATATTATATTTGCTACTAGGTTTAATGTCTTTTCATAATTGAATATTCAGTAGATGTGTTTAAATCCAGTGAAAATACAAGTAAGGTTAAAAAATTCACTACTTAGATACTCAGTGATTCCCATACTAAGTGTACTAATTTGATAAAACTGCTTTCATGACTTTAAAAGTGTCAGCACTTTTTAAATTTGGTTATTTTTTTCTAATAATGAAGAGCTGATGTGATAAAAATATCCACATAATCTTACAAACACATTTGTTGGTCAAATGTGACAAAGATGGGGCAGCATCTCCATGTGAAATCTCTAAATGTTCATTATCCTTCTTTGGAGGAGTCAAAAAAAAATTAATGAGTCAATATACAATGGACATATGGATTCATTTCATAAATCTAAAAACAGAGCATCTTGTATGTTCCTGATTTGTACAGGGTAATAATTTTGAGTAAGGCAACATTTTTTGGAAACAAGTATAATGTGTTAGACATTTTTTTAGAGAAAGTTTGAGTTCCTGCTGTATGTTAGCTAACACATTAAACTTGTAATGATATAAGTATTAAAAGTACTAGTAATACTATGTATAGTTTCCAGATTTAATAATGAAAACAATAATATATTATCTCTTGGGTTGAAAATTTGTGAGTTTTATAACTGCATGTAATGAATAAAGAGTACAAACTCAGTTGCCGCTTACATCTAGAAAACCAATGGTAACATGGATATCTTTTTTGGCAATAGGATAAGTACTAAACAGACATGAATTGAAATCTTATTCTCTATCACTTTCTGGGGAACATGACACTGTCTGGTGCATTTAAAGATTTGGCTTAAATGGAATACTTCTCACTGTGGTTATATATGTTGCTCCCTCTGAGACAAGGCTAGGAAAACCAGATAAAAACAGACAAAAATAAACTGATATTAGTAAACACCCTGTAAGGAAAATGAATTGTGGTGACTACATACTTTAGCAATGGCTTTGTCAAATTTTCTGCTTCAACTCTTTGACTTAAAAGTAAGTCATACAAAGACAAATATCATATGATATCGCTTATATGTGGAATCTAAAAAAAAAAGAAAGGTACAAATGAACTTATTTACCAAACAGAAGCAGAATCACATATGTAGGAAACAAACTTATGGTTACAAGGGAATGGGGGGAAGGGATAAATTGGGAGGTCGGGATTGACCCATACACATTACTCTATATAAAATAGATAACTAGGGGCTTCCCTGGTGGCACAGTGGTTAAGAATTGCTTGCCAACACAGGTGACATGGGTTCGAGTCCTGGTCTGGGAAGATCCCAAATGCCGTGGAGGAACTAAGCCCACGAGCCACAACTACTGAGTCTGCGTGCCACAACTACTGGAGCCTGTGCACCTAGATGCCATTCTCTGCAACAAAGAGAAGCCACCACACTGAGAAGCCTGTGCACTGCAACAAAGTGTAACCCCTGCTCGCCTCAATTAGAGAAAGCCCGTGTGCACCAATGAAGACCCAACACAGCCAAAAATAAATAAATAAATTTATTTTAAAAATAATAAAAAATAAAATATATAACTAATAAGAACCTGCTGTATAGCAAAGGGAAATCTACTCAATACTCTGTAATGGCTTATATGGGAAAAGAATCTAAAAAAAAAAAAAAAAGAGTGGATATATGAATATGTATAACTAACTCACTTTGCTGTACACCTGAAACTAACATAACATTGTAAATCAACTATACTCCAATGCAAATTTTTTTTAAGTGTTTAAATTGAAAAATAAAAATAAATAAATAAATAAAATGATTACTCTAAGGCATTGTAGATCTACTATGTGCTTTTTCTAGTTCAATCTATTGAAATGGGATGCTTTCCTGGGACAAATATAAAACAGAAAGTTCTCCAGGATTCTAACAGACTTTAAATTAAGGATTTTTTCCTTTTAATCTCTTGAGTCTTTTCCTGGCAAAATTTCTGTCCAGTTTCAAAATGATAGACAAGATGTCATTCCCAAACTATTCCTTCAATTACCTGGAATAAGCATCTGTATATAAATATTCTTTTGAAGTAAAGGTGTATGCTCAAGGTTCATTAGCGTTGTAAATTTTTGGAGTGAGAGATCTGGGGCACATGTAAAATCAAGGGCATTATAGAACTATATGCTTTGTATCTGCCTAAAGATCATCAACTAAAAATCTAAAACTATTAAATATGTATATATACATTTTTAATTTACTAGAGGTGATGCATCACATAATTAAAGGAAGTAAGTAGATTTTGGAAAAAAAACATTTAAAATATTTCTTTTTAGATATAAAAGAAAAAAAAAGGACTTAAAATCTTTCATACACTGTAGATGTCCTTACATACAGAAGGTAAATAACATACACACTCTAAAATAAAGTAATTATGATGCTGTGCAAGGCATCAAATTAAAAACTCCAGCTTACCCATTACTGGACATTCTTAATTCTAAATTCTACTTTAATCAATATGCTGAAACTGGAAACTGCTAAATGTAAAACCTTCTTTAACCACTCCAGCCAGTTTACCCTCTTATTGAATCATTTTAGTAGCTTATTCTTTTAAAGAGCATACTCAAAATAATCTCCTGATGTCAAAATAACAGGAGTAGAGTGACCATCTCTACATTTGTTCTCATCTCCTTCCCTCAGGCATTTCCCTTCCCCCAGGCTTTTCCCTTGATTTATCCAATTTTCATCTTTCCTTGCTAGCATTTCTGTGCCACTTTTTCTCACCACTCCATATGTTTAGGAAGCCTTCCAGATTACACTCATCAAGCTATTGCAGCCTCCTCCATATAGCCCCAAAAAGCAAGCTGCTCAGTCAAACATTACAATCATGACCTTTTACAAATCTCTATTTTTCCTATTTATGTTAAAATGTCTATTTCTTTTTCCCCCTCAGGGCCATCACATCTTATAACAGAAATCTGCTATTAAACGATTGCAAAATGTTTCATAATTTATTTATTATAATGCTTATGAATGAATGATTATTTTTAATCACAGCAACTCATTATGCACTAAAGATATAGTGAAGTTGATAACACTATTACCACAGTAATAGAATGATCTCTGATTATTTTTAATGTCAGCTATAGTTGTTCCATTAAAGAGAAGATAAAATATGTGAAAACAGATGTGTAAATTCTTATATAAAATATATTTTAGATTTAGATATATTTCTTGAAAACATACAAATCAATGTCAAATTATAAATTAAGAAGAAGCCAGAAATTCAAGGTCAAAAAGTACTTTACACATTTAAGAATTGAAGTCTGGTCACCTATATCTTTTTAACTAATCTATGCCATGAACTAGGAAATTGCTAAATTGTATGCCATATTTTAAAAATATTTATCATATACTCACATGATCCTTCTTATTTCTTCACGTGAGGATTAGGGGCATTAAGCAAGAGAAGGTCTGGTTCTTCTCCCATCTCTGCAGCTCAACACACACAAACTCTTGGGGAAGTCCCTTAAGGTTCTGAGTTTTGGTTTTCTCATTTAGTAAACAGAGGTAGTAATGATTGCCAGCTTACCCTACCTATTAAAGATGTTTAAAGTATCAAATGTGATAACATATAAAACATTGTTATAAAAGATAAAAAATTAAAACAATAATAAGGTACCACAACACACCTACTAGAATGGCCCAAATCTGAAACACTGACAACATCAAATGCTGGCAAGGATGTGGAGCAACAGAAACTCTCATTCATTGCTGGTGGGACAATGAACGCCAAATGGTACAGCCACTTTGGGAGACAGCTTGGCTGTTTCTTACAAAGCTAAATATACCCTCATCATGTGATTCAGCTACTGTGTTCCTTGGTATTTGCCCAAAGGAGTTGAAAACATATGTCACACAAAAACCTGCACATAGTTGTATGTTTATGGCACCTTTACTTGTAATGGCCAAAACTTTGAAGAAACCAACATGTCCTTCAGCAGGTGAATGGATAAATAAACTGTGGTACACCCAGACACTGGAATATTATTGGGCATTAAAAAGAAGTGAACTATCAAGCCATGAAGAGACATGGAGGAACCTTAAATGCATATTACCAAGTGACAGAGGCCCATCTGAAGAGTTACATACTGAATGATTCCAACTACAATATATGATATTCTGGAAAAGGAAAACTATGGAGACAGTAAAAAGATTAGTGGTTGCCAGAAGTTGGTGGTTGGGCAGGATGAATAGGCAGAGCATAGATTTTTAGAGCAGTGAAAATACTTTGTGTGATACTATAATGATGGGTACAAGTCATTATACATTTGTCTAAATCCATAGAATGTACAACACCAAGAGTGAACTGTAATGTAAACTATGGCCTTTGGGTGATTATAATGTATCAATGTATATTCATCAATTGTAGCAAATGTACCCCTCTTGTGGGGGATGTTGATAATAGGTGAGGCTATTCATGTGTCAGAGCAGGGGTATACGGGCAATCTCTGTATCTTCCCCTCAGTGTGAACCTAAAACTGCTCTGTTTTTGTTAATAAATAAATTTACTCACCTGTATAAGAAACAAGTGATACAGTTCAGCAGAAATTCCAACCTTTAAGACAGCCAAATAAAATACAAAGTCTTCAGTATGCTTCTCTCTATGGTGGTCACAATGACATACACTCAGTGGGGACTGTAAATCATAGTGTTTTTGCCCTTAGGAAAATAGAATCATTCATTAGGAAATATTGAGATAGAAGCTAGAATAAAAGCAGTTTCATCTCAAAGCAGTAGAGAAATTCAAATATTTCTTAAATTCAAGTTTGCTCTAAATTTCTATGATTCTATGATCTTTAGATGGCAATTTAAGCTGCCTTCATAGTGAGGTGAAAACTATTCAGAAGAATTTTGGTGCCCTATGTCTTTTGCTGCAGGGTCATGAGGACATGGCCGTGCTCATAGATGCAATGGCGTATTCAATGGAATGTTTACAAAGGAACTCTGGTGAAGAGGTGAGAGAATGGTAAACAGAGTGTGAAAAAGAGAAGAAAATTGGAAACATTTTCTCTACAGAACTGTTAGAGACTTAGAATCAGAAAACATCAGCAAATAAAATGCAAAGGCATGAAGCCAAATGGATAAACTAAAAGTGCCCCATACCCTGACTCCCCAACATATGAATCAATAAATGTATCAAATGCTAACTTCAATGCCTAATTTACAGACCAATGTGAAAGGAAAGGCATAAGGCAGGAGGACTATCCCAAGATAGCTCCTGATCTACCACTAGAAAAATGAGGTTTTAAGATTCAAGAGTACTGTGTTGTCAAAGATGAGACAATTTCCAAGATATGTTATTTGAGTATATGAGTGATACTCAAACAGTAGCATGAATTTAATTCCTCATAATGCTAAAGAAAATAAAGAAAATTTAGTCCTATATATGTATGCTTATTAATTGATAGATACAATTTTTTTAGTGATATCAAGTTAGTCCAGTTGTTTAAAGCATCATTGTCCAATATTGATAGCCATAGGTGTCTATTTAAATTTAAAGTAATATAACTTAAATAAAATTTAAAAAAAAATTATTTCCTCAATCCCACTAGTCACACTTACAGTGCTCAGGAGCCATATGTGTCTACTGTATACATTAGCACTGATAGAGACATTTCTCTCATATCAGAAAGTTTTTTGGACAGCACGGCTTTATTGTAATACAGTTTTCCCAAATATTGAGGTGCAGAAGCATATTTCGCAAGTGATAGGGTCATCTAAAATCAGAGATAAGCCTAATATATAACTATAACAATAATGAATGCAATATAAAAACAAAGAATACAAAAACGTGTAAGAATTTCCCTTATAATAAATGCTATCTAAAAACTAAAACAAACTAAATTTTGATATCAAGGGCTTAAAACGATCATTTTATTTTTACCTGTTAGACTTTATTACAATCTTTCACATTTGCAGGATAGTGGGAGGTCTTGGGGTGGGTTGGGTGCCCCTTCCTTTCATCTGTGCACATACTGCTACTTTAAAACTCATGTCATTTACTAGTCTCTGTTCATCATCTTGTAATCCTGGTATCCAGCATGTACTCAGTACAGGTTTGTGAAATGAGAGAGACTCTCATCCAGTTCTAACAGGAAATCAGTCAGCATCTGCTTCAACACTAACGCTGGCAAGAGATTTGCCACCTCATAAGAGACAGCATTCCATTTTTAACGACTCAGAAAGAAGTGTCTTCATTACAAGAAAATCCAAATTTACCTGCTTATATAACTCCCATTAATCCTACATTTTACCAGATAAAGTTTGAAAGAAGTTTCTTTTTCCATGTAAAAGCCTTTGAAGTACTTGTAGCTGACTATAACACAACATACCAACTCTCCTCATAAGGTATCATTTCCAGATACTTCTTTGTTCTCTTTTAATGTTTCCTCTCTCAAAGAGCAATGTCCAGAACATTGCATTATCTACCAGTTGTTCTGATCAGTGCAGAGAACTGTGGGAATTTCCTCCATGGCTCTGTGCAGTGTATTTCTATTCAGGATGCCCAAGATTCCATTAGCTTTTCTTGGCATTCTCATCACAGATGACTCACAGTCCATTTACAATCAACTAGGAGTTCCTAAGTCTTTAAGATGTGATGTCAAATCATGACTCTTTTGTCCTTGGTTCTTCTAGTTGGTTTCTTGTGTTTGAGAGGAAGACTTTATTTCATGCTGATGGTTTGAGCATGTTGTTTCCATCAGTCAAGATTTTCTAAACTTTGATTGTGTCAATCATCTAATATATTAGCTATCAATTCAGCTTTATCTTGAGTGCAAATGTGATAAGCATAGCCTATATGTCTACATCAAAATCACTGACAAAAATAGTCCAAGGGCAAATGCCTGTATCACAATACCAGAAACCTCCTTCTAAGATGATACTTACATTTACCATTTTTGATCACTTATGATGTTTTAAGAACCACATATATGTGATCTTTAACTCTTATAACAACTCTTTAATATGCTATCTTCATTTCATAGAGAAAGATGGAAAATGTGAAGGATTTCATCAATAGCAGGTAACTGGGCAATACCAGAACTGGAATTGCAACAGGGATCTTCTCACTGCAAAGCCTGCCTGTTACCACATGGCACTCACTCCCTTCAAGTACAGCTGGATCCCCTTAGATCTAATACCTAGAACATGTTTATCTGTTCTCTTCCCTGAAACATATCTAATAAAGACTGGCAAAAACCATGCTGACATCACCAGTTTATTTCTATAGCATTCCAGTAAGCTGCCAAACTATCTCTTCAAAATTAAAAATGAAATATTTTTGGCATTCTTGCTTCTGTAAGTATTTCTAACTGATTACATTTCTTTTCCTAAATATTTTCAACACACCCAATTTTCTATTCCATACTTTGCTATGGAGTGTTAAGTCCATTAATTTTTATTTATTTAAGTCCACCATTTAACCCTTTTTGAGTTTTAGACCTCCCCCCCAACCCAAAGCAAATGATATATGGAGACACTTTCCATTGCAACACTGTATTGCTTTACCAGAAGCTTATAAAGTTATAATAAATTGAAATCAGTAGTCTCATGCCTACAATTATGTTCATAGCAAAATCCTGTCAGTGAAAGAACACCTTACTCTTCAGCTTCAATAGTATGATTGAAAAATCTAAATTTGACTCCTTGGCCCAGCACTTTCTACATGATACAGGATTATGAACATCAGTTAAGTACCCTCTTTTTCAAACTATTTTTTTTAATAACAAGCATTGATTGATTTACTTTCTAGCAATTGTTTCCAAAAAATCTCAGAAATATTTGTGCTTTGACCTAAAGCAACTAAAATGGTATTTTTTTACCAAAATTATATTTTCACAGATATACACAGAATTAATTAATTTGGATTAAGCTAAATCTATTTTGAATATCAACTATTAGATTTTTCTTCTTATATAATTCTGAAATGGGGCATGTACATATTCTTGAGGCATAATTAGCTATGCTTTTTCTTAGAGTAAAAAAAGTGTTTCCTGGAAAAAAAAACATAGGTCTTAAAATAATCGTACTGATAGCAATGATATTTTAGGTATTGGTTGTGTGTCCAAAGTATGTGCATAGATGTGCACTATTCAGTTGCCATTCTAGATCCAATTCTCCTTTTTTTTTCTTTTCTGCAATTATAAACATGTGCTCTTTGAAAGAAAATGAAATAGAAAAGCAAACCTGTCTTAGAATAATCTTGTAACAGAAAATTAGATTATCTCACACCTATAGAAGTTGTTCCAGGTCGATGCTTCATGAAACTCTGATTAGAATTTCAGACTTTCTAGATGCATAAAAACTAGAGGTGGCGTGATGATCATTACTCTCACATAATTTTCATTGCAGAAGAATCTAAAAAATAATCTGTGGAAATGTGAAGTTATATGCATACTGAGAATATCAAGCATGTGAGGCATTTCTTTGGCAGACCTTAGGAAAAAAGTATGGAGTTAAAAAAGGCTTAGCCCCATTTCTCACACATGTCCAGTTTTCTTCTCCTGAGTTCTCAATCTGTGTCCCTTCTAGGTCACAAGACTGATACTAACATTTCCAGAGGGTAACTAATAGGACGGTTTCAGACAGCGAGGTTTCCATTATTCCTCACCCCCCTTCTCTATTATGGTTCAGATCTCTGAGTGTGTCCCTTTATTTAAAAAAAAAAAAAAAAAGGTCAGTCCACATTGAATTCTTCTGTCTAGCCTATAATGATCTGTGTCAGAATTGCTGCCTCTTCCATCTAGTTGTTTGACTGTCTTATCTATGCAGATCACTGCACAATCGTGTCAGTCTTAGATATTGATCAAAGGGTGCCAAGCTGCCCAGATCTTTGACCATGCATGAGATCAGCTTTCTAATCACAGCTTTGCAGATCTGAAGTGCTATTGGACAATTCTATGTGCTTTTATAATCTCTCTCTTTTTAAATGGGGAATTGTCATCTAACACTGCAGCATGATTCACTAGTCTTCAGTGCAGAGAGCTGTCAGGATACTTTCATAGATTACAATCATGTATATCACAAAGGAGACACAATTGTGTTATTCACATGTGTAATCATCCATAGACTGACTAGAAATAACAGTGATCTTTCTATGCAAACAGCAGTCCATAATATGCAAATGAATATAAGCAAAACCAAACACAAACCTCCAGAATAATGTTTACTGATGTGTCCTTAAAAATCCCATTCATAAAACCACATCTTTCCTGTCTTCTCAAAAACGTTAAATAAGATACAAAATTAATGCATGGAAAAGTTTATGCTTTCTCTCTTGCATTTTTGAAATGGGACCACAATATAATCCTATTCAGATTATTTGATTTATATTCTCCCAAGGCCATTACTGTCTCCTGGAATCATTATATGCTTGTGTAAGGTTTATATGGTGTCTCTTTTAATTACTGACACTAATCTATTCACTGACTGCAAATCTAATGCACAATGGAACTGGCAGCCTATAAATTCCATCCTTCAGATGTGTCCTTGAACATGTGTTTGTCCTGATGAAGAGAAGAAACAAAATAGGAATAATAAAATGGGAGGAAGTTTTTTCAAATAATATATCCAAGAGACCTTAGAAGGCCAAAAGATATTTTAGTTAAAATGAATAAAAATAAACAACTCCTTGCTCATTCACACTTCATAAAGAATCATTTCAATTATACTGCAGTTGAGACTTCAGGCTACTCTTAAACAATAAGGTGCTATACCAAAAGATGATATTAGATCATCAAATATGATCTTAAAACAGTTGCTATAATATAAATTTTATTTTAGGTATATAGCCTCAATTGAGTGCAAACATATTTAACACCAAGGAAGAAAACTAAGGTTATGATGAATATTTATTTCCTAATCTTACTTTGCTGATCCACACTGATTATGAAGAGGGCCATCTGAGTATACCAATACACACACACATACACACACACGTACACACCCTACAATGCAAGAAATCAAACTATTTACACAAGGTGATTGCTTCAGTTCTTAGAAATAGAATTGCTAAAACATATCCAAACCTGGATTTTCTCCTGCGTTAAACAGACTAGTCATGTTTTCCTACTAAATACATAAGAATCATCACAGACACAAATAATGGGAGAAGGAGAATGAGAGACAATTGCCATAAAACCCAGAAAAAAAAATTGTTGTCCAAAGTATTTTCCACATACAATGCTTATTCTTTTTGTGGGCCTTTGTTTACCTTGTATAACCTAGTGTAAAATACTGAAAGTGAACATTGACATGGCTTAAGTCATGCAAATTATATTTTTGCAGCCATTCCTCTGTTTAAGAAATGGATTCTGCCACTCTCTGCACCAAGCCTATGTGCAATACTTAGTTTTTCTCAATATCCTACAACATAGTTTTCAATAAGTCCTGAAATCACTTTGTAACCTAGTTGTTGAGATCTATGGGTATTTCCAAAAATATCCTTCTGAAATACTGGTTCACTATCTCACTTATTTTTCACAAGAAGGTTTTGACACAGTTCTAATCTCCATTACATTGATACAGAAATTCAGAATCTGGTTTTGGCAAACAAAAAGCCTCAAGATCAACTTGAGTCACTGGTAGTTCTAATAGAACTTAAGCTTTATGACTCATACTTGTCCTACCATGGTTTCTTTAAAATAGTAAAATTAGACAAAAAAATAAAGCTCAGTTAAAAAACTGGTCACTATCTTCCCTTTGTCCACGCTTTATATATAAAGGTTCATTTGGTATCAGGTGAACAGACGAGTGGCCTCGGGGAACTTCCCTATTGTTCATGTAGTATGTCCATCTCCTTTCCAATCAACACTCTATATAACATTACCAGCTGTAGCCATCCCTGAAAATTGCTCTTTACTTCCCTTGGATTCAGGTCCTAGTTCGTGAATTGTACTATCACTGTGAGAATCAGCCCTATCTCCATGTTTTTTCTTCCTTGTGGCTTCCCCAGGGCATAGTAGTCCTTGCACCCAACTCCTCACCACCCATCTCTGTTCCTAATTACCTTCACTCATGTACTAAAAGCTATAGGATCTTTTGAAATACTGTTTTAGTCCTTCACAAATCTGAAGGATTATCTTTATTTTTTACCCCTTCTCATGATGTAAGTTTTTACAAGCAAGAACAAAAGCAAACTTCCAAATAACAAGACACCACATCATGACTATTTTATTTTAAAAAATGCTCATGAGGTTGGTATGTGTTCCACAGTCAACTACAAAAGGAGAAAAACTCTACTTATGAGGTATAAGATGGAGCAGTGGAAGAGGAAGAGGACAGATGTATCGGAGGTCCTCAAAGGAAAATGAAGAAGTGACAGAATGGTGATCTAGACCAGTGGTTTCAAACTATTTTGATCATGTACTTCAACCAGATTAAAAAATAAGATATAAACATAAACTTACTACATGTAACTATTTATTCATTTAGAATTATATCCATGTATTTATACTGTTAGCTAATCTATCAAGGCACAATAAAATTAATGAGACAATCTAACGTTTGATTTCAAATATATTTTACATGTTCATTTTTTGTATGATGTCTTATCAAACCAGATAGATCATCAGTTAATTTAGAAAATATGGGCTTCCCTGGTGGCGCAGTGGTTAAGAGTCCGCCTGCCGATGCAGGGGACACGGATTCGTGCCCCGGTCTGGGGAGATCCCACATGCCATGGAGCAGCTGGGCCCGTGAGCCATAGCCGCTGAGCCTGCACATCCGGAGTCTGTGCTCTGCAACGGGAGAGGCCACGGCAGTGAGAAGCTCGCGTACGGCAAATATATGTATATATATATATATATATATATATATATATATATATATATATATATATATATATATATATATATATATATATATGTATTTGATGTAAAGCTTATTCGGAGAATAGACGTCATTTTCTTGTTGCTTGCTGAATCTACTTGTATTATATTCAATTATCAGGTTTGTGCTTTGTCCATTTGAAAATAGACACATGAGGATTACTGAGGATGACCTTAATTATAATAGAATAATATAATCATTATTTCATGTAACAGGAGTATGGAAACCAGTGCATGATATGTTGCAGTGAAATCAAATGTGTGACTAAAGATGCCACTGTTCACTTTTCCATGTTACGGTTCTCCCACTCTTCCCTCAGGTTACCTCAAAAAGGTGAACATGACCACAGTGACCTTGGTGATGGGAGCAGAGTCCCAGTCCATATATTAAATGTTAGAAAGTTAAATTTTATTTTCTTCAAGAAAAAATATACCGTGATTCTAATACTTTTCCCACACTACAATTCATCATCTAAACTATCCTCTGGAGACTGTGCTTCTCACTTTAAAAGTTACTGATGCTGGGCTTCCTTGGTGGCGCAGTGGTTGAGAGTCCGCCTGCCGATGCAGGGGATGCGGGTTCATGCTCCGGTCCTGGAAGATCCCACATGCCGCGGAGCGGCTAGGCCCCTGAGCCATGGCCCCTGAGCCTGCGTGTCCGGAGCCTGTGCTCCGCAACGGGAGAGGCCACAACACTGAGAGGCCCGCGTACCGCAAAAAAAAAAAAAAAAAAGCTACTGATGTAAAGGAGTAGCTGTGAGGGGTGATAGGAAAAAAAATCTCATTTCTGTGTCCCTAAGCCAGCCCCACTCTCTCCCTCTCCCTCTAGTCACCACTCCTTTCTCAGGGCTATCCTGACACCTACCTTGTTCAACTTCCTGCTCTAAGCTCCATGCTTAAGATGAGGGAGGCTTGGCTCAACTGTACAGAAATTAATATTAGATAAGAAGCAGGGAAATTATCATCCAGAATGGAGGGAAAGACAGTCTTAGCATCCCATTTTGAACTTCTGAAAGCATTTTTCCACTTAACAGTAATGCATTCATAACACTCTACCAAACTTTTTCTTTAGATAATTTATGGGCAAATGGTTTGTGAGCTAGCCTATTCACCTAACTTCTTAAAATACATTGTCTTGGTAGTAAAATGGCTTTCTAATTTTAAATGATTGACCTTAACCACACTATGCCCATTCATAAATGACCAACTGCACATATAGAGATTGTCAGCTTCTATGCCAACTGAGAGTCTAAAGCAGCTCTTTAGAGTGAAATTTTACATTGTGAAGTTTAATTATGAGTGACTGAACACACAGTACTGTGTGAACTATTCACCTTATCTGCAACAGTGTTATGACATAACCTGGTTTAAATAAGACAGTTTTAACCACATAGTAGTTAAATGACTTTTGATAAGACAATAATAAAAGCCTGTCTGATGTTAGATATGCTTAGGCTTTTACTCCTTTGTTTATTTTTGAGAATATTACTCATTGTACTAAACTAATAAAAGAAAACTGTGGGTTTAAAAATCCATTAAAAAGTTGACATCTTGGGCTTCCCTGGTGGCGCAGTGGTTGAGAGTCCGCCTGCCGATGCAGGGGATACGGGTTCGTGCCCCGGTCCGGGAGGATCCCACATGCCGCGGAGCGGCTGGGCCCGTGAGCCATGGCCGCTGAGCCTGCGCATACGGAGCCTGTGCTCTGCAACGGGAGTGGCCACAACAGTGAGAGGCCCGCGTACCGCAAAAAAAAAAAAAAAAAAAAAAAGTTGACATCTTCACCATGAACCAGCATGATGAATCTCAGTAGATCCTCATGAAGTTCATAATGAACAAAAGAGACAGGGGATAGGCCAGGCTACAGAAATTAGGGGTATGAATTACCTCAAATTTTTGAATTATAACAATCAAAATTATTTCTGATACCATGAAGTTTTCTTGGTGAAGGGATATAAATAAAATATAAATTTGGAGAGAGAGAGGAACAGACAATCCATTCTAATGTCAAATTATCTCAGTGGAATTTTTAGGGTAAGACTTAATAATAACTGCTAACACTGACTTAACACTTACTCCCTATTAGACATTGTACTATGTGCTTTATATGTGTGGAGTTATCTAATCTAAAAACCATCCCATTCTGTAGATAGGAAAACAAAAGGGGCAGGACAGGAATAAAGAGGCAGATGTAGAGAATGGACTTGAGGACACAGGGAGGAGGAAGGGTAAGATGGGACAAAGTGAGAGAGTGACATGGACTTATATATACTACCAAATGTGAAATAGATAGCTAGTGGGAAGCAGATGCATAGCAAAGGGAGATCAGCTTGGTGCTTTGTGACCACCTAAAGGGGTGGGATAGGGAGGGTGGGAGGGAGAAGCAAGAGGGAGGAGATATGGGGATATATGTATATGTATAGCTGATTCACTTTGCTATAAAGCAGAAACTAACACACTATTGTAAAGCAATTATACTCCAATAAAGATGTTAAAAAAAAAACTGTAATAGGTTGCCCAGGGGCATGCAGAGAGGGGAGCATGCTTTTATCCACTGTGCTGGTATGGAATCACTACTCTTTAGGAAGCTAAAAGCTATTTCTGAGAAGTTCAAACAATTTTAGTCAATGCTGAACATTTTACTCAGAGCAATGATAAAGGCGGAAGGTAGGTAGGTGAAAGAGGGGACAAATAAATTAAAGAATCACTCAACAGGCATTCTATATTTATTAATGTTCTCATTCAGCAAACTTTTATGGAATGCACACTATGTGCCAGGACCGAGATAACTAGGTGCCAGGAATACGAAATTAATGTACTTGACCTTGTGGGGATCCCAGTGTAGTAAAGGAAATAGAAATAATTACAATAAGCTATGGTAAGAAGAAATGTATTTATATACCAAGTGCTATAATACCATCCTCCTCCAAAAGCAAATTTTACAGTGAATAAAAACTAATATATTTCTAAGTAAAATTGTGTGGAAGAGCAATTCAGCATCAGTAAGATACAGTTAATCACATGAATTAGTCTATAGTGAGTTTTTGCTACACTGGGATTGGAAGAGAGAAAGGAAGTATTGAGAAAAAAAAATTCTTCTGAAAGATAGGGCATGTACCAAGTGAGACAGGAAATATTCTCTTTGTCCTTTGCGGAAAAATATCAAAGTGACTATTAACTACTGTCTACTTCAATCAATCTCTTAGATATCCTTCAATCCTAAAATCCACCCGTGAGAAAATTTCATTTCAGTTACAAGCAATTGTTTTTTTTTTCCTTTTCCTCTTCAAAAATTTTAAACTTTGGAGGAAAAAATATTGATTATTCATCTTAAAGCATTAGTAGAAAGAAATGTGTAGAAGATACAGTACTTATTTATAGAATGGCCAACCTAAGGAACACACAAACTAGAGACGTATTTAAAGTTCCACTTTGCGGCTCTTCCATGGGTCTAATTTGAGGAGGACTATACAGGCCCTTTGGCGAAAACTCATTTCCTCTATGAAATCTCTCAGAGCCTGAAATACTACCAGTAAAATAATTCCTTGAGTTTCAAATGATTTTTGGTTTCATGAATAAACTGTAGATTCCCCCTAGCCAAGAAACACACCTTATTCCCATGCATACAGTATTTTACTGGGGATTGCAATTAAGTAAACCCAACAAACCTCAAGACCAATATGGACAACAGAAGTCAATATTTAGGCAAGGCTAAGTTGGGAGTAAATCTGAGCCTTAAGGGATAGCCCAAACCGAATACCAACTGTCATTTTTCATTTGTATGACCTTTATCCACTCCAAGAGATTATATTTTTATCTGTAATCAAATAAGAGAAAAAGAACAAATATGATGTTTTGAGGGAGTGAAGAGAGTTTATTTTACCTTTGTTTCTACCTGTAGATCCATCTCACTATAACATTTTTCTTTCTTAAAATTCTTGAGGATAAAGAAAAAAATCTAAAATCAGACAGATCTTTTGGAAATTTGAAACTCATTTTTCATTTTTGTTTCCCATTTAAACACTACCCAAATTCTGAAAAGTAGACCATGACCCCCACCCCCAGTGATCCAAACACCTAATCTGTCAGGTTTAAATGATTTGTTGGACATATCATTTTCCTTTAATTCACTGGAAACCTATAATAGATTTGGAGTGTGTCATTTTATTTCTCATTCTAGTAATAATTTTCTGAGATCATTATACTTTCCCTTAGGTAATAATTAATATTTCATTCTTCTTAAATAGTACACCTATCTTTACATATTTAGAATATATACTATCTATATGCTTGACACTTGGAGGATCTTGTCTAATGTTCATAGGAAGAAGAAAAATCTGGCTTGCAGGGTGTTTAGAGTACAGTGATGACAGCCTGTATGCCAATTTCACAAGCGTTGCTGCCTGAGTCATAGGCTGTACTTTAAACGGCAGCATATGGTTGGAGAGTCATAGCAGCAGGAAAGTGTGGCAGTGCCCAGATCACAGCTGCAGTCACACAAAGAAAGTTTCGATGTTGGTATCCATATCCCTCTTCTTCATCAACAACAAAAAAGGATGACTACTTAAGATTCTGTTGTCTTAAAGGCTTTATTAAGTTATTGCTCAAGGTAGGAAAGGGATATTATTGTCTACATATGTTTGCCAGAAGCATGCAGCTTCTCTCTTCTGTCTTTCCTAGCAGGTGTCTCTTTAAGTACTTCTTCTAAATGGAACACAACTGGGAGACATCAGAAAGGACACTGTTGACAACTGTCATAGTAGGTTCCAGCTTGACTGGTAACTGAGCAGAAGGTCTCTCTCCAGAATACTTCAGATGATTCTAATAGCAGCAGCATTTCCAGTAGGAACCTAGACTACCAGAAAGGAGTGCTGGGAAATAGTGGTCCTGGTGAAATCTGATCTCCTCACTGGAAATGGTCCATACCACCAGATTTCCTACAGAAAATAACTATGGCAAAATTAAAAGAATCCTGATTTTAAAGGCAAAACTGTAATTTTTGAAGAAAGTACATAATCTGGATAGATGTCAATAATGTTAAGAGAAAATGTGCTAAATTAATCATTGTTCATACCTGTTGAACCCTTAATGTAATCTAAATCTTTTCATAATCTAAATGGAATGAAAACCCCAAAGCTGTCCAACTTTTTCATTAAACTAACATATTAAAGACTAGCCTACCAAATATAGGAATGATGATTTAGATGTATACATTCAGATATATGACATTTATGTTTTCGTCTTATATTATTATTTTTATTAGTTTTGGGGTTCTGTTATTGTTGCTGTCATTAACCATAAGAGAACAGGAAACTTATTTTCAGATGCTGAAGTTTGAGTCTGTTTAAATAATTTACAGGTACAGCTGGTAAGATATTTAGGGTAAAGTTTCTCTGCAAATCAAAAATGGGGGAAAAACCAATATGGATTTTCTTCTTGCTCAGGATTATCCATCTGCAAAATAAAAGCTACTGTAATTTCTGAATGATTACAAGAAAATAGATAATATTACCTACCATACTATATTACACATTTCTGAAAGGCACCTATTGTTTATAAAGTAAAATTTATTATGAGACATTAACATATGTTCCAGTTGAAATTTTCCACATCATCTACAAAAGAGTCTTCCTGTATAGAAGTGAATCATAGATCAGAGACCCATACATATATTGCTGTTTTCTTATTTTAATATATTAATTATCTTCCATGAGAATATATACATATAGCTATTTAAATTATAAGGTCTGAAACACCATACACATTTTTATTAATAAAAATGACATAAAATTATCTTTTATAGTCAACATCTATATTTGGTTAGCAAAGAATGACTTGTTTTTTATTTTTCTTTTCTTTTTTTTTTTTTACTACACGTCGTTAAGTGTTGAGTTGATATTAAATGTCCTTATCAGAGCAAAGAGATTAAAGTTTACACAAAAAATAAAACTACAAACTTTGGAGATTTTACTGCCTTTGAATGGTCCAGACTTACAGTCTATGCAAAAATAGACCTTAGGTAAATTTTCTTAGAAATAGGTCTTTTACTTATGTGGGTCTGTTACTTATGTAACAGAATTCCCTTGTATGGATTCCAGTGAAAAAGAAAGACTTCACATCATATTTCATTGAGAAAATAAGAGCCATTTGACAGAAACTTTCTAATATTTTATCCAAAAAGTCTGTAAATCTACATGGTTCTTGAGTCCATCATCTTCCTCATTAATAATGGTAGAAATATCTTTCTTCCTATCAAAAGCTGATATAAACATCCTTTCTGGAACCAAGCCCGGCCTCCAAACATTCTTAAACACTTCTTTCCCATGAATCTTAAGCATCCTTCTCTGATGATCATTTTAACAACATACAAACATTCCACAGTGGCTTTCATTTTAAAACAAACACAACCAATTGTATTCCATGCCACATTTCCATCAAAATATCACCTACTTTCTCTTCTTTCAGTCATGTTTAAAGTTCTTGCAAGAATCTTTTTTTTCTTCTAATCAGATTCTCTCCCTTATAATTCCAAAAACTACATGTGTAAGACTGCCAATAATCTCCATGTGCCTCAAATCATATGGATGCTTTTCAGTTCTCATTTTACACAATTAACCATATTATACTTGAACCTCTACCCATCACCTCCCCTTCTCTCTCCTTCTCTCCTTCCCTCTCCCTCTCTCCTTCCTCTCTCCTTCACTTTCTCTTTTTGGCTTTTTTCACTCACCACCTACTAGTTATTTTCTCCTACTCCTTGGCCTGTCTCTCTTTGATTTTCTTTCCTATTTCATTCTCTTCTATTAACTACTGACTTCTGAAACTCTTACTAGCTCAGCTTGGAGTAATTCTTTCATTTTTCCCAAAAGGTGAGATCTTCTATTCTCATTGCTTTTAATACCACTTATTTGGCAGTGATATCCACATTAATATATACTATACATATCATACTGTACCACAATACTATATATATTATAGTGTTTATATATACACATATACATGTAACACTGTATGTATACATACACATATATATATCTTTACATTTATCATCTATGTATCTTAACTTCTGATCCTTCTAACAACTTCTTTTTAATCTCGTTTTTCCACCTCAGGAAATTGCAATGCTGTTTATTCAGTTGCTCATGTTCACAAACTGGGAGACATTCTTAAAACCTCCATCTCTCTCACCAGCCTCCTCTAATCCATCAAGAGGTGATCTTGATCACACCACATATTTACATACACAGACACACCCGCACACACACCATCTCCATCTCCACAATCCAAGTCCACGTTCACTTCATCTAAAACAGCTAGGGTAATCTTATAACATTATAAGGGGATTGTATAATTTATCTGAAATGATTTTTAATTTAAAATAGGATAAAGATTTATTTTCTTGGCCAACATATCCTTATGGTTTCTAACAAGTTCAATTACTACCCTGTGCTCTAGAATTTTCTATTTATCCTTTAGATCTTAATTTGAACATTACTTCCTATAGGACAATCTTCCTGATTTGATCTAAATGAAGTCCCTTTATCCTTTCTCATCCCCTCTATTTTTCCATCACAATCCTTATCACTATTTGTAATCATATATTCCTTTGTGTGCTCACTTACTTAAAACTATATCAATCACTAATTTTTAAGAATCATAATCATGTTTATATAAGTTTATGTAAATTTATGCTTTCTTTACTACTTTATATCCTGTCCCTTGTTTAATACTTGGCACTCAGTAGGTATTTAATAAATATTTGTCAAATAAACAAATATTTTAGCAAAATCTTTCAGCAGAAAGAGCATTACAGTGAAATTCAGTATAAATCTAAAACAAAATAAACAAATAACGCATAAAAACACACATGTGGATTCCAAGCTGTTTTGTAAACTATATTTGTCCCATCATATTCAGCCTTTGTACAATGCTTATTAAAGTAAGCTCCATGTGTTTTGCTATTAACAGTCTATTTTAAACATGTGCAATGTGCTAGGTGTTATATCTATTAACAGAATATATAAAGTACTGATCTTAAAGATATTTCCAGAATCAAATAAGACTAAGACATAGAAAAAGGTAAAAAGCAGTAAATTATACTTAAAAATATACTTGAGAAAGATTTAATTTTTCTTTATTACTATTATAATTACCTACTGAAAACGTGATCCAATTGAAACTTATTGAATTCTTACCCCTTATTAAAGATCCTGTTAATAATACAATTTCTACCAACAGAAAAAAACATTCCCTGGTTGTTAATTTATTAATGGAATGCTTGCTATTCTGTAAATTACAGCTCTCTATTTACTGAATGCAATATATCAATATGTCCATCCACTTTCTTGATTTGTCATAATGCTAATTACAAACATTACTAAATGTTTAAAAATAAACTGAAAGGGTAACATTAAAAATTAACATGGAACACCAGCCTAAAATTTATGACATGATAAGCTTTTAACAGAAAATTAGTCCAACAGTAACTTATTTACCAGTAACAATAACAAATCCCTTATATCAGTTCCTATAAAATACACATTTCCATATAAAACATGCTCCCAAGGTACCAAAAATTACACGAAGAATATAAAAGTAGACATAAGTATTAGACTATAAAATTACATTCTAATTCAATATTTAGTCATAAAAGTAAGATTGGAAGTAGACTTCTTTTCTGCTTTGGTTGAACTAGTTAAATATGTGAAAGCTGTCTTCCAGGCCTACCTATGCCCAGGGTCTCCCAGAAGGAAGACCAGGCTGCCTACTCACCCCATCTACCCCCTCCTCAGAAAAGTCTGAGATCATTTCTACCACCTCTATCAAAACTGGGCTGCTTTCAGCACCACTCTCCAAAACCCTGCTTTGTAAAGAAACAGTAAGTCTGTATGCTTTAAGCAGAAATCTGGAGAAAAAAGAAAACACTTGAAATTCTTTAATCTCCCCCACAGCATTTCTTTCTTAATTTCAAGCAAAATTATTCTATAAGCAGGGTTGTTTTTTTTATATTAATAACAATGTGAACTCCTGGTCTTGATGTACATTTAGATCTACTGTATGTTCCAGGGTATGTTCCATTTTTTGAAAAGTGAAATTTTCATTGAGGCTTTAAAAAGTTGAAAAACTTATCAGAGGATGAAAAGGAGCTTAATGGAGAAAGAGACAACTTTATTTATGTTTATCGGTTAAGATTTCTATAAAAGTTCTGAAAAAGGGGTCATCCACTGATAGGGGGTGGAGTCCTCCTCAGTGTAGAAGCAGGTAGTTAGGAAACAAATGATTTTTCTGGCTTCTCCAGTTCTTTCTCAACAACTTTAGATGCATGATGATATTTCTTGCATGTAACAAATCAAATAGGGTAAATACAACCTTTTTTCTTTCTTGCGTATAATAAATCAGATGGAAGATTTATACCTCTCTTTTGTTTTCCTGAAATGGGTACTTCCCTTCTTCACATAATTGCTTTTAAATCATATGGTATGAAGATCACATCTTTGAGGTCAGATAGGTTTGAGTTTAAAATCTTCTGGTCAAGTTAACCAGTTTCCTTATTTTTTAAATGGCAACAATATCTACCTCACAGGCTGTTGAAAAGTTTAAATGAGATCTTAGAAGCACTCAGAAATTATTAGCTCATTTATTCAGGATTTACTAAAGAGCAGTCATTATGCTATTTCTGTCTCTTGCTTTCAGTTTTTTACATGGATAAGTTGTCCTAATGCCTAAGTAGAAGAATGCACATCTGTTTGCAACATCTAGTATGTTTCAATTTCTTTATTGATATTAAAGAGTGATTCCCCAAAAGGGTGTTTCAGACATATTTTTAGCCAGTGGGTACTTGCAACTTTGCAGTACCTGACCAATTACACTGCATAGACACTGACAAACTGCTGTGGTTGTGTGTGTGTACGTGTGTGTGTATACATATAAATATAAAATGCTAGTTTTATAATCTGAACAAATTCTCTAAAAATGAATCCAGTTCCAACCTCTGTGAGTGACAATCAACAGAAGGGAAGAAAATGATGACCCAACAAAATCACTCAGGTAGTGAAACACCTTAGTCATCACTGGCATTTCAATTACGTAATAGGTCATCTGAGCACATACGTAACACATTTGAAGACCAGAAATAGAGTTTTTCAAAGTGAAAACATATTTCCTTCAACTTCAGTTAAACTAATTCATGTCAAAAGTTCCTCTCACTTAAAAAATAATTTATATTCTATAAGAGATTGAGGGTGGTAGTCATTTAACCTGCTGTTATTATGCTATACATGTGTATATATGTTATATATACATATATATAATCACTCATGTAAAAATATGTCTGTGTATATTTATAAAATGGTGAGGGAGATTATCTACCTACCTATCTATCTCTCTATTTCCCACCCCTCTTACCATTAATTGCATGTTTGCAATTGCAACGCTGAAGTGAGACAAGAAGTACCTATTGCTTCATTGAAAAAGGGGCTGGGCAGACAGGAGCATCCTGGCACTTTCCTCCCCTTGCCACTGACACTGATGCAAGGAGTATATGTTCTGAGATGAATTAGACCATAGACTATGGTAGTTGGCTGAAATAACATAGTCCAATAATTTTATTAGAATATATCTTTAAGATAATGCAGATAGAAAATATTATATTGGCTTTCTCTGAATAATCGTATCTTATTTTCTAGTTTTATGCATGATCTAGGTACCATGTGCCATATATTGCTTTATGTTGGTTACAACTGCATAATTATATATTATGTTTAACATTATGTAATTTAACTGCAGGTAAACATACTTTGTTTCATCATTAGAAAGTTCGCAATTTTCTTAATTTTCACTGTGTTCTAAGAAAGCAAACAATTCTAAATTAGTAAAAGCAACCAGAATTGATAAGAAATTTGCCTTGTAGAGAGTCTTCTGATTTGTTTTACGTGAAAAAACCCTTTTCCAAAAAGTAAATGTTTACTAAAATAAATAATGCTGTTTATGTCCCTTAATTAAATCTGCACTACCCCCGAGCCGATATGCTCTTAACCACGCCCTAGTTAACTGTGTAGAAGAGGGTGACTGGTACATGATAAGAGGCCAAACCTTGGTAGCAACTTCTGGCTGTAGAGTCAAACAGAGACACACATAGGTATAACCTCTGACTCTGCCACTTTAACACCAGGAGATTTACTTAACCACTCAAACTTCACAGGCTAATGTGTAAATTGGGGATAAAGACCGTTTCTACTTCAAAGAGTTGTTGGAAGAATTAGGTTAGATACTTCGGGTAATGGCTAAAACAGGGACTGATACCTTGAAAAATATTTGCGTATGAAACACAAACACACTTCCCATAGACTATTCTCACCCAGCATCCCAGATAGTCCTTTTATAATATGTCAGATCATGTCACCTTTATGCTTAATGTTCTGCAATAGTTTCTCTTCTCAGAATAAAAATCTAAAGTTGGAATATGAACCTTCTACAAGGTTCTCCATGATTCAGTCCTTGCTGACTGTGACCTCAATTCTTACACTCTTTCCCTAATTATCTCATTCCTTGCTCCTGAAATAAACCAAGTGAGTTCCTGATTTGGGCCATTGCACTGTCTTTCCTCCCAAACCATGAACATTTCTACCAGTTCCCCAACAACCTCTACCCATGAGCCTTTGTATCTTCTTGGCTGACTTCTTCCTCATTTCTCATATCTGTTCAAATTTCATTTCATCCGAGACTTCTTTACTCACCTAATTCACATCTGTACCCACTATGTTGGCCTTTATGCACTTTCCTTGCTTTATATATTTTTATGGCACTTAAAGACATTTGAAATGCTATTTACTTATTTATCTCTTTATTGTTTGTCTCTCTCCAGTGGAATGTAAGCTCAGGGAGGAGAGGGACTTTTTCCCCCATTGTTCACACTGTTTTTGGACAGTATACTGCGTATAGGGAGATTTATTACATATTTTCTAGATTAATTAATAAACCTAGTTGGCATTATTAAGGTTTTAGAATTCCTAATGCCATCAATGAATTATACAGGCTCAAAAACAGAATGTGGCAGATGTCCTCATGCAAAATACAATTATTTGTTTATACTTGTAGAACTTCCATGAAAAACACACTTATAAGTAAGCTTGTATTAAATATTCTATAGTGTAAATATTAAACATTCAATAATATTAATATTACTGAAATAACAGTAGTATGAAATAGGCTATAGAATTAATATATACTACATAAAGTAGCATAAAATTAATATAAAGCATTCTGTGAATATTCATGCTCATGCAAATGTGAAAACAATCATTAAAAATTTAATTCATAAAAATATTCTTGAGTAATAAGAAAACAGAATACAACTGTCACTCTTCCATGATAAAATTAATATAATAAAGCACTGATGGTAATTGGAACACTTTTTAAAATGTAATGTATGAAGTAAGTTATATATTATAATCGAAAACAACAAAAAGTAATTTCCTACATTCATTTTCATTATAAAAGCACTCCTGTTTGTTTCTCATTCCTTTAGTGAGATAAATTACAGCATTTGGTTTTTGTACATCACACATTATCAGAGTTAGAAAGGATGACTCCACTCCTGGCCTTAAAGGTGGCCCCCCAGCTGCCTTACAAATCCACATACTCATACTCCTTACATGGTGGTTGATTTAAGGATAGATGCATAAACTAAGCATAAGCCAATCTACACGTGGCATCCATTGACACCATTGATATTTCAGGGTGAACCAATGAACTTAATTGGTCTAATCAGCGGGAAGCCTAAGACTTGGGCTTGATGCTCTTGGAGCATGCTCTATGTGAGGTCAAGAGCTTTCATAGAACTTTTATTACTATGAGAGAAAACAACCACAGGATATATCTTAAGACAAAGCAAAGATGAACCAAGAAAATGGCAGAAATATGGAGCAGAATTCCTGATCAAATCATAGCTGAAGCCTGTACATCCTATTCTTTCAGATAAGGAGAGCAAACATATTTTTTGTTTGTTTGTTTAGGACAGTCGGGTTTTTTGCTGCTGGCAGCCAAGAGTATCTACCAAATTACTATGGCATCCTGTGTGTTTTTAAAAATATGTAAATTAAGAAGTTGCTTCAGAGTTGCAGATTAACTTGAATAGGATTCCTGCCAGAATTGACAGTGCCATCCTGTAACATACAGAGATGTATCTAAAGTAGCATGTTTGCATTTCTTCACATATATATTTACATGAAAATCACGTGTTAAGTAATGGAAGGGAAAAGATATCCCATTGTTTTTGTTTGTTTGTTTGTTTTTGCAGTACGCGGGCCTCTCACTGTTGTGGCCTCTCCCGTTGCGGAGCACAGGCTCAGCGGCCACGGCTCACAGGTCCAGCCGCTCCGTGGCATGTGGGATCCTCCCGGACCGGGGCATGAACCCGTGTCCCCTGCATTGGCAGGCAGACTCCCAACCACTACGCCACCAGGGAAGCCCAATCCCATTGTTTTTAATGAAATGTTTTCTGATTCCCATGAATTATTCTTTTCCTTAGGTACTACAGATTCTGCTCAGAGTTGTTATTGCCTTTAAAGAAAAAATTTTTAAATGTCACTTTGTATATTTGTCAATTTACATATTATTTACTGTAATAAAATGCTTTGTTCCCCTTCACTACCCAGCAGAGTTGGGTAACTTAAAAAAAAAAAAAAGCTTATTTTCAATTTATAAGAAACAGTGATTGTGTGAGAGGTTAGGTGTTTGTGGGGAAAAAAAGGAAAGGAAAGGTAGGTATTTAGGCAAATATAAATGTTTTTTAGATTATTCATTGCTTTATTTTATCCTTCTTTTGAGAAGGTAATGGGAACTGATTGCATTCTCAGAATTACTAGAGATGCAGCAGATGGTTTTAAAAATATTCTCAAATTAAAATGAGTTTAGCATGTGCTCTGGCAACAGAAATCATAAAACTTTATACATTCACTCTTGTTTTCACTGATGTAATCTAATGTAAATAAGAATTACATTTTATTGAAAAGCTACTTTTTGCAAAAGTTCTTATACTCAACACCATATTCTAATAAGTACCAACTAAATAAACAAGAGAAAAATGCTCATAATTTTAGATATTCTGCTATTATCTTTACATCCTTTTTATAACTTTATGTTATGCAAATAAATATTCATACTAAGTAACAATCGAAATTTCATGAAGATAGATGTAAATAAAATTGTAACTTTATCAAATATTAGACTAGGGTTGAGAAAACCTCTTTACTAGCTGACGAACAAAGAAATTATTAACTTTTTATTTTTTAAGTGATTGGAATATTATTTGCCATACTCTAGGGTTGCTTTAAGAATTAGGTAAATCAGGGCTTCCCTGGTGGCGCAGTGGTTGAGAATCTGCCTGCCAATGCAGGGGACATGGGTTTGATCCCTGGTAAGGAAAAATCCCACATGCTGCAGAGCAACTAAGCCCATGCGCCACAACTACTGAGCCTGTGTGATGCAACTACTAAAGCCTGCGTGCCTAGAGCCTGTGCTCCGCAACAAGAAAAGCCACCACAATGAGAAGCCCGCACATCACAACAAAGAGTAGCCTCCGCTCGCCACAACTAGAGAAAGCCCATAAGCAGCAATGAAGACCCAACACTGCCAAAAATAAATTTATTAAAAAAAAAACTTTAGGGCCTCCCTGGTGGCGCAGTGGTTGGGAGTCCGCCTGCCGATGCAGGGGATGTGGGTTCGTGCCCCGGTCTGGGAGGATCCCATGTGCCGCGGGGCAGCTGGGCCCGTGGGCCATGGCCGCTGGGCCTGCGCGTCCGGAGCCTGTGCTCCGCAACGGGAGAGGCCACAACAGTGAGAGGCTCGCATACCGCAAAAAAAAAAAAAAAAAAAAAAAAAAAAAAAAAAAAAAAAAACAAAAAACTTTAAAAAGAAAAGAATTAGGTAAATCAGACATTTAATTATTCATGAAAATTTTCATATCCTTTTAAGATATCTATAACCTACATTTTCAAACAAACATAATCTTTTCCACCTCTTGAGTATTTTCATAACAAATATTCACATGTGATACAACAGGAAAATACACACTGACTTGAGTGCTCAGGGAAATTTACTTCTAGAGCTTTTCATGTTTGATTGCCTAGGAAAAATTACTGAAACAATCTAGCCTTTGGTTTTCTCATCTGTAAAACAGGAGAGGAAATATTTGGATCTGATAAAAGCTAAGATATTTTTCAACAGTCTAATTCTAAAATAGAACCACCCATTGGTTGGATTCAAGAAAGTTAATGACAGAAATAAAATCTACTTATAATGAATTATGAAGGGAGTAATTTAACTATAACTGAAATTGAGTAACAAAATTATGTCTACCGAAAAATTTTAAATGTTTTCTTTCAGCAAAACAACAATTGATAATTATCTCATAAAATGTCTTAGTTGTATATTTTCTTACTAATTTTAGTGATTAGGCTTTTAATCATTTCCTGTACTATTCCCAAAGGTTGACTTGAAAAGTCTTTTATGTAAGTGGACCCTCCACCACACTCCTCCTGTTCCAGCTCTGTTGGTATCTGCTTGTTCTTCCAACTTGTCAGGTGAGTCCCAGCCTCAGATTACTTACACTTCTTATTTCTGCCTGGAAAATTCTCCTCCAAATCATTGCTTGCCTAGATCCTTCAGATCTCAGCTCAACTCTCATGTTATACTGTCTCTAAGTGTATCTTTGCATAGCGCTTATTATAAGATGAAATCATTTTGTTTGTGTATTTGCTTACTTGTTTTTTTTCTTTACCTTGACAATAATATATATATATATATATATATATATATATATATATATATATATATATATATATATATATATATATACTCTCTGTTTTCTTTTACTATAGTGCCAAGATCAGCCCCTGGCAATCAAACCTATCATTGTGGGAGGAATATAAAAGGGCATTTGGGCATTTCTAATATATAAAAAGCTAAATGATTTTTTAAATAATGTAAAGTTAATTCATTCATATTTAGTAAGTGATGATGACTTTACATATTTAAATTGTTTTCATAATTTGGCCTATGAACAAGTAGCTATGCCTAGTAAAATGCATTGTGTATATAGTTAAATCTTATACATGTGTTTTTTCTTTGGAAGCTTATTTGAAATTTCAGGCATTAACAAGACTGAAGTTGTCTTCTTTTTTATCCTTAGACTGTATCGAAGTTCACAGGCTATAGTTCCTTTTATTTCTACCAGACATCAACATAGCTTATTTGCATGACTGATTATAAAATTTACTTATTCATTGAATGATGCTCAGCTGCTGTACTGTTCAAGCTCTGTAATAAGAACTACAGGCTGACTGACAATGGCTTATCATTTCTCTACTACAAAAGCATGGAAATTAGTAAAATAGACGTCTAGTTGTGTTTGTGTGTGTGTTTGTATGTTGGAGGTAGGTGTATTTTGCTCTTCCATTTCAATGCATTGTTACACACTTTTACACAATCCGGGAGGGAAAAAACAAGTGTAAACAAAAACAAGTGTAGTCAATCCTATCCATAAATCCTCATCTGGACAGTAGCCACTATATCTATTTGCTTAGTCATGAATAGGACCAAAAATATCATATATTCACATATTGTCTATTTTTTATCAGTAAGACCTCTTCATTACATCAACCAAAACAGGAACATAAGAGTTTCTTGCATTTTCTTTGACACCTTATGAATAAATGATCATGACAAATTCAAATGAGTAAATTATTTTTCATTCAGGGCAAAAAGTTTAGGATAACCTGATACTACTTTTAAGATGTGTTATTGGAAATAAATGAAGCCAAATACTAGATAGTCCATTTACATAATCGATGGGAGAGGAATGACCTTTAGCTACTCATTTTCTTAGGAATTTAATTTAACTAATATCTTGTTAAAATTTCTATATGAAACTGAAACTTCATGATGACTTCTGATAGATTTTTAGGGGTACTAAACCCATATGATTTTAGTGTTCAAAATAAACATAAAAACAATCGTATAATAGAAATAGAGAAAAAGTAAATATGCAGACCAATAGAGCATGATTCCATTATTATAATATGAATGCATATTATAATAGGTGGTATATATTTATATTTATATCAATATATAGATATATATCACAGGTAGGAAAATTGAAGGAATAATTCAAATTAAACTATTAACAGAGCCTACCTCCACAAATGGCATTGGAGAGGGAAGAGACTTTGATCTTAAGTTTCCACACTTCAGTTTTAAGTAGATTTATTACAATTAACATATATTGCTTTGCAATTTAAACAAACTTTAAACGAACTTAAAAAGGACCTGTGATTTATATTTTGTATTTTTCCATTTTATTCTTTCAATGTGTGTTTTGTAATATGTATACAGTAGTCCCCCCATCTCTGGTTTCACTTTCAGAGATTTCAGTTATTCTTGGTCAACCTCACTCCAAAAATACTAAATGGAAAAACCCAGAAATAAACAATTCATAAGCTTTAAATGCATGCTGTCCTGAGTAGAGTGATGAAATCTCACACTGATCCACTCCACCATGGCCAGAAGTGAATCACCCCTTTGTCCAGTGTGTCCTACCCGTTAATCACTTAGCAGTGGTCTTGATTATCAGATCGAGATCGACTGTCACAGTATCACAGTGCTTGTAGTCAAGTCACCCTTATTTTACTTAATAATGGTCCCAAAGTGCAAGAGTAGTTATGCTAGCAATTCAGATATGCCAAAGAGAAGCTGTAGAGCGCTTCCTCTAAGTGAAAAGGTGAACGTGCTCAACTTAATAAGGAAAAGAAAAATCCTATGTGGAGGTTGCTAAGATCTACGGTAAGAGCAAATCTTCTATTTGTTAAATTGTGAAGAAGGAAAAATAAATCTGTGTTAATTTTGCTATCTTACCTCAGGTTGAAAAGTTATGGCCACAGTGTGTAAGAGTGCTTAGTTAAGACAGAAAACTCGTTAAATTTTTACTTACAAACATAACATATTTTTACAAAATATATTTTGAGAGAGAAAGAAAGAGACCACATTCCCATAACTTTTATTACAATATTATAATAGTTCTTATTATTAGTTGTCAATGTCAATCTCTCACTGTACTTAATTTATAAATTAATCTTTATTATAGGTTTATATGTATAAGAAAAAACATAGCATATATAGGGTTCTCTACTAACTGTGGTTTCAGACATCCACTGGGAGTCTTAGAAAGTATCCCCATGGATATGCGGAGACTACTGTATTTCTGAGCTTCTTGGAAACATTTGAACTAGAGTTCTCTTAATGACTCCAAGGCTGTGTTGGTATTTTTCTGCAACATGTATGTGAAAAGTCTGAGCCCAGCTTCCTCTCCTGTTTATAAACACTCAGAGGACCCTGGTGTGAGCAGTGACATTATTATATTGATGTTTAATAGCACATGCTGTTGATACCTTAATTGCTTTATTGACTATTTTAAAAGTTTATGACCTCATCTACATTGCAATTTGACCTTGTTTTGCACGTTTCTAGTGAATCACCATATTCAACAACCTACATCATGTGAATTATAACAATAAATTTACAGAATGAAAAAAGAGTCAGATGATATGCACCTCATTATTTTTTTTAATCAACTAAATCATTGGTAGGCAGGATTTATATTGCAAAGAACTGCATAATCGCAAAACTGTGATGCTATAGCCTCATTATTAGAAAAGATGCTCCACTTTTTTAAAGTATAATTTTCTTTTAAATAATAATTACCAGATGACTGAGCCGGACATACTCATGGTTTAAAACGAGAGAATTGGCTCTAAAACTTCAACTTTAAATAGAGATTTTCTTTGAAAACATCAAATAAATTAAGAATGTGCTCCCTGATACCATAAATATCTGTTCAAAAAATATTCTTAATGGAATTCTCATTTGTAAAACCTGACTAGAGGCCTAAGCTTCCCAAGAAATGAAAGCTGATTGGGAAAGGCACAGAAGTTAAATGAAGCTGAGAAAATTTGGTTATAATGCAAGATGAAAATAAAATTTTATATCTTAAATGTAACCTGTATCTTAAAGGTGGTCTGATATTTATACAATAAAATCTCACATAAAGCAGTTTTGCCAGTTTCCCCATTCCCATTCCACCCTCAAAATTCCAAGAAAAAAAATTTTTTTAAAGAGTCCTCACACAGTTTCTCCCTCACTTGGCACCAAATGGTAAGTTTGTGAATTTGGTGTTCTAAAAAGAGGTAGGAGAACATATTATATTCCATGACAGAAAGGATGGCACAGACTTTTGGGATATTTATTGAATCTTCATTATTGGAGAGTACTGTTCTATATAGTACTCTGGGTGCTTAAAAATGGTTTAGAAAGGAGAACACACACAATATTTCCCATATGAAATGTAAATGAAGGAACCCGGCAAGAACACAAATGAAAGAATGAAGAAAAAATTAGGGGAAATTATAATTTCAGTGCTAGATGCAATAGGGAGCAATTATCTCGTCCTACTTCTTTTTACAGATGAGGAAACTAATGCCCAGAATCATTAGATGACTCGTGCACAGTTTCACTATTAGTTGGAGTGCAAGGGTGATCTAAACTTAAGAGGTCTTGTAACTACTCATCCAGAGTTTCGTTACCGATTGCAGTTGCAGAGAAGGCTATGGGGAGCCATTCAGGGCAAATAAATGGTGTGCAAATCTGCTGACATGAAAGAGATGCTCACACGCAGAAGACTTTGTTGGAGCACAACATACACACTATATACCAAGCAACAGTGAGGTTGCTAAGGGGACAGGTGAGTTTTAGAGAAGGGATTTTTGAGGGGCAAAAATTAAAGATCTGCACTTGTTTCCCAATCATGATGAGTAAGTACTGGTGTAACTATCCTATATGTTGCAAATCATGAACTGATTGTGATTCTAATTGAAATAACATGGAGCCACTGGAATGTGGACTATTTTAAAATTCATATTCTAATTAGTTTATGGATATCACTTGTTAAAGTAGCTAGAAATGTTTTCCGTACCTGATCTACTGCTGTCCCAAATGATCTTATGAAATAAGAGTCACGTGTCTATTAGAAGCAGACAATGTCTTTAATATAGAGATTGTAGCCATTAAATAAGCTACTATTTAATTTCATCTTTCCAATGGTTTGCTTCCTATGGTCTTACAAATATAATTACTTAAGAAACAGACTAAAATTTATTCCTCAACTAATGTTATCAAGTAATGAATGCCACTTCCTGATTGTAGAAATGGCACTTTATGAAATTACTCCATGCTCCTATGTCTTTATTCACTCAACCTTTTTACCATAAAGACTTTCATCTCAGCTTCAACCCTAAATCACTTTATTCATGAATAATGGACTAACAATCCTGCATACTTGTGAATTATTTTAGATATCTAAATTATTGTTAAAATTTACATTCTCACTTCATGTGACAGAGTGCCTGACTATGCACTTGATATAGCAGTCACTTCCTCAGACTCTCACAGAATATTAAAGAACATGGTGAGTCATTAGCACAGTGGGGACATAAACAATTGAACAAGGAGGAATACTTCTTCAGACTGGAAGTATTTTCACCTGCATTGTAGAAAAATTCAAATTTACTATCCTGTTAGATGCCTAGGCTGTTTCCTTAGTAGAAACAAATAAAGTGCTGTATAATAGCACATTTTAGAAATGGATGAAAAATAATAAGATTTCAAGACATAGCAGTGTAATAAATGTGTCACCAACTTTTTTTAGCTAAAAAAGTTATTATTTTTAATGGAAGAAGAGGTGTTGGGTTTTTGTTTGTTTGTTTGTTTGCTTTCTTTTGCTTTTCTGTTACTGTTTGCAAAGTTTTCTAGCTCCACAAACGTTGATAATCATCCAGGGAATGAGGCCATTAATTTAAAGGCTAAACTGAATGAGGTTTAAAATAATAGTCATGTATATCCTTGTATCTTGAGAGGTAAAATAAGATAAAGTTTTAAATCCCAGAAGATTTTAAACAATTAGAAACAGTAAACCCCAAGCACTGGCTATGCCTGGATTGGTGAAAATGTGTGTGACACTACTTGACAGTCCATCATCTCCCTCTCTTCCTTTTCCATTTCCTCAGAAGAATATAGCATTTGTGACACAGTTAAGCAAATGTGAGAATCAAATCAATATCAAACACAGATTCAGTAAAATTCACAGATTAAAAATTCTCATTTATGTTCAAAGAAAACTTACACTTCTGAAGAGTGTAGATGTCTCCACACTTGATATCTAACAAAATATTATACTAAGATCTATGCCTATTTATATTTGATATTTTCATATCTATTGGATAACTGATACAGTTTCCATCTTCCAACTTCTATTCATTCTAATTATGATTAAAATTTTTGTTATTTTTCATAACAAAGAAGTACTTTTTCTAGTCAGGAATAAGTTCACTACAGAGAATATCCAAAAATTAGGTTTTGACATTTCTCTCTCTATAAAGTTTGTTTTTTCTTGTTATTGCTTAATGTTAATTTTCCTTTCCAGAAGACCCATCTGAAAATACTTTCAATATTAATATGCTTTTTTAGTATGCTCCCGACTCAGTTTGTCAGTTATGTATATCATCTGGACCAGAGTTCATAATATATTTTCTTATTCGTTTTTCTGTAAGTGCTCTGAATCTGTCTACAGTCCATAACTTGTCTGCATACATGACAAAATCAAGTCGGAGCTGCAAGACACCAGCAGGTGTAAACTCAATTTTTAAAGACCAATCCATTCATATCTAAAAACTATTAAGAGAAGAATGATGAGGCACATTTTTTCCCATTACAATGGACAACAGCAAGGCTAAATGTCCTTGTGAAGTATTTCAACATGTATCTCAAAACCAAAGTGTACCCTTACCAAAAGGGTACTCTCTAGGAAAAAATACATATATAAGAATCATAAAAGACTTCAGAATAAAATCACTTTCTCTAGTTACCCACTTTTTTAAAAAATGCATACTTTTGATTTACTCTTATTTAATAAACTTATCATTCTTTATTATTTCAGTTTAACTCAAATTTAATTTATTCGTTGTAATTTCACTTGACTAACTGCTTTTCAATTCCATTAACATTTTCACCTGAACTCAAGCCTGGGAATTAATTTCAAGTGAAGATTAACAATGAGGTTGACTTGAAAACAAACAAAAGAACAAAAACCCAAAACCCAAACCAAAATAAAATCTTCATCAGAGGTAAAGTAAAGCATACTTTCACAAAGAAAATAAAATGCTTTTCATAAGGAAAAATACTAGTCTTTTCAGGAAGGAAAATAATAAGTTTCACTAGCATAAATATAAATAGAAAGAAGACAAAGAGGCAATGTCAAAACTGATTGGAGCATAATCCTTGAAGTTTCATACCTAAACATTTAATTAATGTTAAATGAGAAGTTTCATACTTAACGTTTCATAAAGCAGTTAGATAGATGATTATGATAAAGTATATTTTTTTTATAAAAATTTTATTGCAGTATAGTTGATTTACAGTGTTGTGTTAATTTCTGCTGTACAGCAAAGTTATACATATACATATATATATATATATATATATATATATATATATATATATATATATATATATATATATATATTCTTTTCCATATTCTTTTCCATTCTGGTTTATCACAGGATTTTGAATATAGTTCCCTGTGTTATACAGTAGAACCTTGTTGTTTACCCATCCTTTATATGGTAAAGGATATTTTTTATTTAATATCACTTACAATTTGATGGAAGTTTTGTCTCCATGTGACAGAATAAGCTTTGTTTTTGCTTAATACTGAAAGGAGACACAAACTCCAGATTTTTAGAAATATATATTAAGATAATGACCAGTGAGCTCTACATATATATTATATGACTTTTGATTAATCAATGAGCAGATTATAACCTGAGATTCAGGGGAAGAAAGGAGGCTGATATCCCCAAAGGAAAACAAACGCTTTGATCATCTAATGATACATTCCCTCATCAAATATTTTCTGAGCATCTACTGTGTTTTACATAGTATATGAGGATTTGTGGTTCCATTGGGGAAAGACATTGTAGCTGTCTCAAGAGCAGTCAGGGATCTAACTTGACACTGCTGAAACCACCCCCTCCAGTGGAGTGAGGCAATTTGACATGCTTATGAAGCAATCAGAGATGCTGCTTGTTTCCTTGACAGTGCACCAACCTAACTATATCTGAGTACTGTTCTTTTCTTTTACTCTTGCACCTCATTTGTGATATTAATTCATTTATTCTTTAATATATCATCACACTTCTGTTAGAAGATGAGCTTTTTAAATTTCAGAGCCAGTATGTGTTTCCACTTCACAGCCCCCTGATATTCTTAGTTGGATACAGTGGGTGGTACAAAACATTGCTTAATTAATGGCTTATTCCAGACATAAAGGCTTGGATGACTTTGAACTAGTCACAACAACAGGCTGAATTGATAAAAATGCATGCCCCAAAAGACAAAAGACAGAACAGGTGAGAAACTAGGCGAATGAATTTCATCATCAAGAATCTCCTAGGGCCAAAGTATACCATTATTCTAGTCTATCAGTTGTCTTTATGAGAATGTAAATCAGAGCTATAGAGTAAAAAGTCTCTGACCACTTAAGAGTCTTGATTCAAAAAAAGTCCAGAATGGACTACAGCTAAAATGTAAAAGAGTGGCAAAGGAGAAAACACATCTACCATTGAAGAAAGTGTCTACCTGTAAGGAAAATATTTTACATTAAAATTTAGATGCTAAAATTTAGATTTCCTCTGAAATAAACTCTAATAAGGACATCAGATAAGTTTCAGTCTTCTTGAAATACTTTTCTCTGTATTGCTTATACTAGATATTATTTAGTAAAGAGTGATTCCAAAAAGAAGTTCCCATTAAAAATGTTCAATCAGTGTTTAGTATGTTGCGTAATTTGTAGTAGACATCTGTGGCTAGCCATCATTCAAAAAAATTGAATGAACCAATCAATATACAAAAACTGGAAAATGATTAACCAAGGAAATAGTTTTGTTTATTTTCCTGATTTACCTGATATTTACTTTGTATGCTGAATATAGAAAAATAAGACCACATCAATAATTTTGTCTATAAATAAACATTTGCAGGTAGTGATTTTGGCTGAATTTCATTTGAGGAAAGGTTTAAGTTAGATGAATTCCTGACATAGTCTTTGTTCAGAATAATCTGAGACATGGCTATGAAGTAAGAGTAACCATTTCAGAAAGCCAAGTTTTTAGTACAATGATGAGAACATTACTTGAAAGTGGGTAGCTCCTCTGCTTTTTACCTAAAGCTTCTCACTTGTACAACAGCTGATAGGGAAAGTGACTCTCAGAGTTGTAGCTACTGTCATATTTCTGTCCTTCTTCACACCTTGGCTTGAAATGCGAAACAGACATGGGAAAGCTGGAGAGGGTGGGAGGGAAGAGATCAACCAGTAAATAAGCTGTGAGGGAGCCTGCTAAGAACTCTGATTTTATAAATTTTTAAAAAATTATATATATTATAATTACATGTAAAACATTTCCAACGGTCTAAAACGAAAGAGATCAGAATCCTACAATCATTCAATTATATGGAGTTCGTTTAGAAGCTAGGGACAAACTGGTTGTTTGTTTTGGTTTTGGTTTTTAATGGTCTGTGACACTGGTACCAGCCAAGCACCAGTTGGGAGAAAACAAAGCACAGTAGTTGTTTTAGCAGAGATAATTTAACATAGGAAATTATTAACCAGATGTTGGAGGGCTAGAAATTCAAATTTTAAAAATGAGAAAGAAGAAAGAAAGAAAAGGAAAAGAAAGAAAAAATACACAGAGGTAACATAGTTATGAGTGACTGTGGGAAGCAGCAAACACCTATACAGCTTCGGACACAAAGGAAGAGCTTGGGGTTATCAGAAATGGAAGCCTGGCAGAGGGCCCCACAGAACTGGGCCTCAAACTTCAGAAGAGAGGACACTGCCTGGCTACTCTTGGTAACTCCAAGGTGGGGCAAAGAGACTGATTCTAGATTGCTAAAAAGAAGCACTACAACCAAGAAAGGGCTGCGGTTGCTGCTAGGGTGAACTGTCATTGCTGCAGGACAAGGAAAGGAAGAGCCAGCAAAGAAGGAAGTCATAGTTTCCCTCCATCTGGCAGGCCAGCCTCCCTCTAGTGCACCCTACTGGCCAAGAGAAAATGCAGTTCGCAGAGCCCCCATCCAGGAATCACAAAGCTCGTCTGAAGTTGGAAGATAATAGCTTAATAACTAGCACTGAAGTTTAATCAAGGAAATTGGGATGTGATAACTGATAAGATTCTTTTCATTTTAAATCATTATATTATTTCTGTGGAATAACTTGAGCTGAGGTCCTCACTCCAGAAATAGCACAGAGCGTGTCCACAGTCTTGGTGGTTGAGGACTTCTGAGATCAAGAGAAAAGATGAAAATTTTCAAAGCACAAATTTGTCATCTGATCTCCCTTTTTGGGTCTCCTTTGAAAAGAATCACTTCCTGAGTCATTCAATGACATTGTCTACAAAACTGTACTGACTATATACCTTACTCTACACTGTATATAAATATAGGCTAAAACCACATAGGGCCTAGCTATATTTAGCATGCTCCACTTATCACGGGAGAGTTAATTTGTACATTCATCTTTTAAAACTAATAATGAATTTCTAAAACCTTTTAAACAGGCTTAAGTTTTGTAATCCATTTATTGAACATGCCTGCAATGAAAAATTAATTATTAAACAAATGCCTTGGGTAGACATCAGTGGCCTTGTCACCCACACAGCAGATTGATAACATGTCAGTTCTCAGAACAGGGAGGGAGCTGACAACTCTCAAATTTAAACCTGGAAGGGTAATGCTAAACATGTCATAGCATAAGTCACATTTTTAATTTATTTTTTCTTAAATGTTAGGTAGAATAAATTCATCCATGCCTCTCAAACTCCACCTGATTAAATGAGCTGGCACCTTTTCAAATGTAAAGCATGGTTACAACTTCTCAAGGGCATCAGAAATGCTGAAGCATAAGACAACGGTAAATACAAAAGGCAAAGAGGTGGACAGTGATGTATGCACAAGCACCACAGGCGAATTGAGGGTTTTGAAAATGCTGAGGCTAACAGAACAAGGGCAGCACGTTCCCCAAGTGGTAAATGCACCTGCAGGCAGAGGCTCTGCTTGAGCGCTGGTGCATCAATGTGTCCACCACGAAGGTTGGGGGGAAAAAAGGAAAGAAACAGAAAGGAGCAGCTGTAATCAATTTTCAAACCTTAAGTTTTGGGGTTGAGTTAAGAAGGTAGAAGAATTTTTCAATATGTGTGTCAGTTCTACCCTTAATTTTGCAAAGTGAAGATGGTTCCCAGTGACTCTAAAGGAGAAAAGAACATTTGTTATATTGTGTGTACCTGCAGCTTCTTGAACTCTTCTTCCAGATAGAGCTCAATCTCATTTTATAAAGTGATTGAGCAATAGTTTATATCAAACATATTCAAGCAGGTCAGAGAAAACAGATCATCCAGATTATTGCTATCTAAAAATGCTCTGATCTACTGAATGCAAAATAAGAGATTGAATGAGCTAAATGATGATTACTTAGACCACTTAGATGATTATTATTGTGCCACAATAGTTGAAAAAAAAATAAAGAACATCTTCACAGTATATTACTTCATAGTATGTAATCTCCACTCATTTTTTTTCCAGTAAACAATTATTTCCTATTTACTTATTTACTGGACTAATGGGCTAAAATCTGTGGAAGATGCAAATATGTGAACAATACTGTCTGGCCTCACAGAGCTTTTTATTTAAGAGGAAGATATGGCTAAGGAGAATTTTAAGTCTTATCTGAGAAGCACAAGAAAAGTGCAATACAAACCACAGCTTTGGTCCTCAGAGCAAATTCATCAAGAGAGTGTCTTTTGAGCTGGACATTGTACTGAATGTTACTATGTTCCAGGCAGTTGGGATACATGGGCGAATGGTCACAGAGCCCCGTTCTTGCAGAGCTTACATTCTAGTGAGTGAAGGCAAATGATTTACAATAGTCACAGTAAAATAAGTAAATTATATGGCAAGTTAGGTAAAGGATTTTACAGAAGATTCAGTATAAAATTGAAAATTACCTAAGTTTTTAACTGGAGTCAAGTGGAGAGGAAAAGAGAAGGAAAAAGTGGTAGCATAAACAGAGATGAGCTTCGAAGTGTTGATTGAATTAGATTAAATGTGGAAGAGATGGGAGCTGATTAATAGGCTGGTAAATATTCACTACAATAGACAACACAGACCTCGTATCGGATTATGATATTGAAACGTGAAAAATGGATATCCAAAAGAAACTTACCCATTCATTCACTGAAAACCAAAAAAAGTCATAATATTAAGGCTCAATTCAAAACAAAGACAACATAAAAACCAAAGACTTCAATCAATCATCACTAACTCTAACATAAACCAAAAAAAACCCCCAAGGACTCAAGTTCTTTGCAATCTATACCAGCTTCTTTTTATTCCTTTTTTTTTTAACATCTTTATTGGAGTATAATTGCTTTACAATGGTGTGTTAGTTTCTGCTTTATAACAAAGTGAATCAGCCATCCTTTAACTGTAACCATTTCCCCAGCCCACTTTGCTTTAGAACACCATGCTGTCCAAACAAACTGGTTTTTGAACAAACCCAACCCTCTGCCTGGGTTCAGGCTATATTATTCATTCTTTTATACTCAGTCTGGCAAACTCCTACTTATCCTTCAAGGCCCAGTTCATATATCCTTTAATCTCTAAATTCAATTAATTTTGCCTTAGATGTCAAGCAAGGTTGAGATACAGGTTTCAGAGTAAGCAGTAAATAGGAGAAATGCTGATAATAGATGAAAGTAACAAAGGAAGAGCATATAAAAAAATATATGAACAGAGATGACCAAACTCATTTATACTTCTAAAGTACATGCTATCCTCACAAGTTTCTTTTACATTCTTTGAATTTTTAAATGAAATAAACTTACTTCTAAAGGAATAAGTAGCTTGATATCATTTCCATTCTTCAATCATATTTCTGAGAGAATAAATTTCACAAGAAATAAAATCAAATTCTCTTTGTACAGAAGGAAACTAATAATCTTAATTTTTATCAATGTTAAAAAGTGGATTTTAGACTTAACTCATGACTAATTGATTTTATTCAGTGTTTCTGAACAGTTTTAAGCTAGGACACAAATACCCCAAGAATGTCCTAAAGTTAAAAATATTAAATTTCTGATACTTTTAAATTGATAAAAACATTTATAAAAATAATATATTTATTGGTATTATTGATTTTCATTTTTTGAGTATTTATATGACCCTGTCATATTTCTGAGTACTTGATATCCTTTACTCATTTACAAAGTGATAGGTGCAGACTAGCTTTTATAATTACGCACATTTTACAAAAGATTAAACTAAGATTTAGGCAAAAACCTTCCCAGAAGTAACATAGCTAATAAGTTCAACACACAGCTAAGTCTGCCTCAACTAACTTTATTTTCTAACTATAGAGCTGAGAAGCTATTTTTTGTAATCACCATACTCAAATAAAAGTAGGAGATCTGATGTTTGACTAAGGTTCAAATGTGCAGGTATTGTGCTTCTATTGATCACATTGGTTAGAATAAAACAGCAAAATAATTTCAAAACTGTGTAAACTATTGAAAATTTGTGTCATAAAATTTTAAGAATTATGTTCCTGGAAATTATTTCACCAGACACAAAAGAATAAGAATAGAAGCTATGTTGTGCTACCGGTAATCCAAGTTTTAGTTTCTTACTGTGAACAAAACAAGGGTAGAGAAATCCCAAAATGGGAAAAGCCATGCCTTGTTCCCTGGCTGGCATGGTCTGAGAATGCTCTTGGTACAACATTCTAAGTACCTAGGAGAGAATGTCAATCCCCTTGGTTTAATTAGGACCAGAGTTTGGTCGTGACTGAAAGACAGAGCGAAGGCAACATGGGATCTAAGAAGTAGGAGGAACAGACAGGGCCATGTATTCCTAGTGGGATAGAGGGGACAAGGGAGTTCCCCTTGGTAACAGTGAATCCCAGGTACCCTGCTCAAGAGATTAATCTTCCAGAGACAGCTAAGAGCCATTCCAAAAACATGGATGCATGTTATAGATAGATTTATATAGAAGATATATTTGATATATTAAGCTTTTTAAGCTTTTACTTCCTACTCTCTTGGTTTTAATTTCTATCAACACAGGTGACTACTCTTCAGGAAGCTTGTAAAACTTCAGCTATTGTCAGGAAGATTTTTCAGCTTATTTATTATGCCTCCAGGTTCGTGTACAAAATTAATGTATGTTTCTCCTGTATTATATCATTTGTAATAAACATATCTATTATTTGAAATTATGCTGACAAATTGTTCCCATTGTCCCCAGAAACAGTTAGAACCAAAAAAGTAGGCAAGTTAGATTTTTCTGTAGAATGTCTTTATTTTCAGAATTCCTTGAAGTATTTGTAAAAGATTCAAAATATTTAGTTTTATGTAAAACCACACTCTATCAATTACTGAAATATGAACAACATAGCAATAATTAAGAGAAATATTTATTTTAAAAATCTCATTTGCTATATCAGTAAGCTCACACTAAAACATTATACTAAGGATATTTTAATTGCCTAAATAAATTCATAAGCCATTCAATATCCTCCTAATTTAACTCAAAGGAAAAAAGATACAAAGTTCTAAAAATTTATGTCAAAATGCATATCATCTAGATATGTACATGAAACAATATTTTATATTGAGTTAGAATGACAATCAAATATGTTCAAGACTGAATTTTTCAATGTATTGAGTCAGCCTTAAATGCCACTATTTTGTTTTTGAAAGGAATTTGACAATTAGCTGTGAGTCTAAGATATCTAGTTTTTCCATTTCTTTTTTTTTTTCTCTTTTTAAGAAGATAACTACCAATTTTTAGAGATCAATGATTATCTCTGTTTGGTTTCCAAATGGGACTTAATGATGTGCTCCATCTAATTACTCATAACTTAACTTTAACTGAAACAAAGTTAGCTTTCCTAAAAGAGAGGTTAGCTTTCTACAAAGTTCCTTTTTTCTATTCATTTGCCATGTGACTATACTTTTAATTATCAGGTTTATTATGCTCTTTTTGTGTCTGATGGAAAATATCATGTTTGCTATTAGAAAGTGATAAACTGCTTAGTCCTTTAATTATCATTCTATCTGGTTCTTTCTGGCCACCTACCTCTGGGCATTTCTATAGTTCCTATGTGAACCTGAAGCCTGTTTTTGTTGTTTGTTTGGTTTTTGTTTTGGTTTTTTGGTTGTTGTTTTACTGTTAAATATAACAACTACGTTTGGACAGAGATGATTTTAATAGTCACACATCATTTATGAACCCCCTCTGCATTTTAGTGGCCTTTATCTGTACTTGTTTTCCATAGTTCCCCAAACTGTCTGGTTCATTTATGGAGGTTTCTGACAATTATAAGTGTACACACATAGATATATATAGTAAGTGCACATGATTTAGAAATCCATTGTATAAAGCATATATATTTCTTGAAGTATTGTTATATTTTAAAAGCAAATTTACAAATGATTTTCTTGCAATAAAAATATTATCTGACTTCTAAAAAGTCATTTATTCCAAAAACTTTCAAATTCTGGTCCCTTATACTGAGCTTTGAATAACAGTTTAAATTTAAGAAATAGGGGGATAGGGAACAGATTGAATTGATTTATCTCCTCATTCTACAGTATGTTTATTTTTATTTTTTTTTTTTTTGCGGTATGCGGGCCTCTCACTGTTGTGGCCTCCCCCGTTGCGGAGCACAGGCTCTGGACGCGCAGGCTCAGCGGCCATGGCTCACGGGCCCAGCCGCTCCGCGGCACATGGGATCCTCCCAGACCGGGGCACGAACCCGTATCCCCTGCATCGGCAGGCGGACTCTCAACCACTTGCGCCACCAGGGAGGCCCTACAGTATGTTTATTTTTAATATATGTTATCATTATATTATTTTAAGGAACTATAATAACAAAAGTTTACTCTCACAGTTTAATCTCTTATTCTATCTGAGGGTATCTACACAAGATGTTTTTTCTTCATCATAAGCAGCCCCCTAATGGATACACATATTATAAACTACATCTAATGTTAGTAGACTTGAAATAGACTTAGGAACATCACATCCAATTATTTAAATGAAGATTAAGAGGGAACCAATATAGTATGAAGCAGGGACTTTCATTACTTCATATACTGCCAAAACGTCTGTCCCAGATGCAAAATTAGTCATGATACACTCTTAAGATATGTCACTCTTTAGTCTATCCATTATAACTACAAAATTAAATAACACTTTATGGGAAGTATTTTAATGATTGCTACTCATTATTAGAGAATAGCATAGGAAGAAAGAGGCTTTATTAAAAAAAATAGTCTCTTTAGAAGGTATCATACCTGTCACGAGTTCTCTATCCGACTAGTCTCAAGGGAAGGCAGGTGGGTGTGCCTGTTCCCACGTGCAGGGGGGCTCTCATAGACCTGACTGAGCCTCTGATAAATCTTCTCTATAGTCCCATTAATTTTGATGAAGTTCTTTGAGAAACTGGGAAGAGAAAAATGCCTTTGAAAAATGCCCGTATTCTGCAATGTGGTGTTATCAGGGCCCTGATTTATTCCATAGAAGGGAGACAGTCTCAGAGGAAAAAAATTAACTTTTTTTCTTTGATATAATTTATTTGCTTCATGCAAACATATGGTTAAAAGCCACACTATAGATTAAAAATCTTTTCACAATACATTAATTAGATTCTTTTAAAATATTCATACAAAATATGAGTTTCTTAAATAAAAAAGAAAATTGTATCTTGCAATTGTTATGAACATATCATTACAAGGAACAATTTTTAAAAGAAATATGCTTAAAATATGTTTGGCAGTGAGCAGTAGATTGCAGGCTTCCATGGAGTCCAGATTGGAATCCAGTTTCTCTCACTTGAACAACATATGATTTGGGAGATGTTTCTTGAATGATTTGTACTTGAATTTCCTTAGCATAAAGAGAAGAGGGATAAAATATTAGATTTATGGGATTTAAGGGATGATTAAATGAGCTATTTTATTTAAGGGTCTTGTTTTTTCTGACATATGATAACAGACAAATAAATGCTTTAGCTGTTGTCATTGTTGTTGTTATTAGCATTGGCCAATAAATCTTCAAGTCAGTTATTTCTAACTGCAAATGTCAACATCTAATTTTTTTTTTAAAAAAGTGTATTTTGAGGTGGTCACCTAGCAATAAATATTATTTTCCAAATTATTTGTGGGATGTTCTTCCTCCTTTCTGTACTTAGTGAATATTAAAGATGTGCCCCTTTGGAAAGGGGTGGACACAGGAGGAAGAGATTGAGCAGCAAGTGTTTCCTGTTCAAAAACTTCACACAGGAGATTGGAGGAAATTTGAAAAACTAAGGCAAGCAGAGTCACAGACATCTCAGCTTGTGGGAACATCCATTTGCCTTCTGAGTCACTTCCTCACAACTAAGATCTCTATGGAAAAGTGGTAAGAAGAGCCCTCAGGAGGGGAAATTGATTTGGTGAAATGAAGGGACTTTATTATTTGAGTTTGCTTCAAATGGATGGTTTTCCATTTTGAGGGTTTGGGTAAGTGTGCTTGACTGGTAGTAAACGTAGGCAAAAACAGGACTAGATGGGCTTTTCTGAACAACTCTGTACCATTTATCACTTTGTCTTCAGACTACCTTCTCCCTCCCCCACTCCCACTTTAAAACGTAAAGTAACCCTCATTTCCCTCAAACATTCCTTGTGTGCTTCTTGTGGTTGACATCACAGATCCAATGGATCATCTTGTTTCCTTGCCTACAAACTCCTTTTCAGGCAATCGTTTTCAATTAAACTGTGATACTGTCAATATGTAAATTTTAAAACGTCTTCCGGAGACAATATGCACATTTCTAATTCTCAAACACTAGGAATGAATTTAGCTAGGTAGTAGGTGATGATTGCATTCTATCAGTGAAAGCAAAGGATGAAGAAGGTATTTCAAAGTCTTTTACATAGTAATATATTTCTGCTTCCTTCATAGCTATTTAGTCCTGCCCTATATCCAGAATGGTTTTATATAAGGGTCAGATGATAAATCTAAAAAGAAATACTGTAGCAGGCATCATTACATAACGAGATTAAAACTGAATTTTATAGGGAGAAATAAAATAATACCTTAAGTCCAAGACCAAAGAGAATGCAATCTATTTGAAGCATGGAAGATGGACTGTGGCAGGATGTAAGAAACATAAAACCAGGATAGAAATGTAGTGGGCGTCTCTGGTAATCTAGGCCGTTGGCTCTGAATTCTCTCTGAAATGATCAGAATTACCTGGGGGAACTTATTAAAAATACCGGTTCCCAAGCCTCAACACCTAAAGATTTGGTTGATAAGATCTGGAAATAATATTTTTAGCCACATCCCTGGTGATTTTATATAGTCTTTTCCACACTGATCCTTGGACCATCATTTGGAACGCAATAACCTAGAAGAAGAGGGAAGAGCAGTGAAGGGATATATTTAAAAACAAGGGGTTTTTTTTAGCATTATTAATTGGATTAAGGTCATTTATTCTAAAAAACATCTCTTTAGGACCATTAATTTGGATGCAATTTTCGCTTATTTAATTCCTATTATGAGGTAAATACTACTATATTTAATATTTTATTATTAGACATAGTAACTGAACTGTACCTTATATATTTTAATAAGGTATAAATAACAACATAACTCTAAAGGAAAGCATAACTTCATATATTGTTTCAAATATATATTAAATAATTCAGTTTCAAAGGGAAGTGATATAATTTTAAAGGGAAAATACTTTTTTAAAGGAAGAAATCCATCTAAGCCAAATTTAGCCTCCAATGTTAAGACCCAATGTGTTTATATATATTCAAGCTTCAACAATACTTCCAATGTGTGAATATATTACATGGAAATATTCCAGGGAGCATCAAAATTTTTTTTCTGGAAAAATTTCCTAAGTTTATAACCATAGAAAGAGCTATTCTCTAAAACTTTTTATAGCAGCAATATCTACGACAAGAGCTGGAATGGCTAGATATATTTCAAAGTATCAATTCAGTGTTATTACATTGAGTATTGTACAGCCATTATTGTAATATTATTAAAAGTGTGAAAACCTTTGGAAATATTTAAGATACAATTTTAAGTTAAAAATAATGAACAAGTTCTACCTGTCAAGATAATAAATCTACAAATACATTTATGTCTGAGCACAAAGATGTAAAAAAAAGCAAGAGTTCAAACATTACTCAGGATAAAATAGTGAGATCATGAGTGGTTTAGAAATATTTATTTTTTAAAACATTAGTTATGTTTAATTTATCAACTTAGAATATGTGTTAATAAATGATTTTTTTTTAAATTTATGTATATAAAAACTATATTAATTTGGCTTAGAAATTATTTTCAGTTGTTAACATTTGCGGCATAATTGAAAACACTCACGATTCTCTCTGAATTTCCTAAGGAGTTGTGAGCACAGAATAGAGAGAAAGAGGAATAAATAACTTCTCTTCACTCACTCAGCATAAAGTTACTAATCTTATACTATGTTCAGGCCATGCAGTGGAATTTGAATAAGAATCCTCATTTGTGCATGCAGGTAATGTCCACTTTTGTTTCCATGTTCATCATTTTGTCTAATGTAATTTGTGTGACCAAAGCCCAGGACCTATGCACCTCTGAGTGCATGGCTTGTGCCTAAGGCTAATGTTTGTATTCAGGTGTCTTTCCTAAAGTGTATAGCAGCTAATTTGAAAGTGGTTGGGCCATTATAAATATATCAGTTTTATGCTATTAAAGACATAGAATGCAATTAAATCACTGCTTTGAAAACAACTGGTAAGTGAAAAATGCTTCTGGTCTTATGTGACTGTACACAAAGACAAGGCTTCTAATCAAAGCTTATTTCACCATTCATATTGGCATCCATCATAAAATACAACTATATTTATTATGTATATATTGCAAAAATACAAATAAAATAGGCACATTTTATTAAATTTAGAATAATTCCCAATCAGAATTAGATATAATATGTTGATTTTGGAATAAGAGAATGAAACAGAACCGTAATAATATGGAACAAAATAATGAAAAGTGCTCAAAAAATATTTTGTTTCTGTTTACATTCTCCACAGCAGTTAGAATTTCTAGAGCCTATTCAAAGTTACTGGAAAGTAAAAACCACTATTCTACTATAGTGGAATTTCTTTTCAGTACTAGCTACCCACTGGGAAAAGAACTGTATCACATTTATTTTCTATGTAAACAATTTGAGAAAAAAGGAATCAGCTAGTGCACAATCTGTAAAATTGTTAGTTTATTGTTTTGTGGGGTGAGGAGGGTGTGTAATTACATATTGTTTTGTATTATATTGTCATCCAGGAAATATGCTAACGTTGTACTTCCAGTCCTTGCAACGAACTCCAGTCCCTTTTACCCCATCGGTTACCATATTTTTACTTAAATACCTCATTGGTATCCCAGGGTCAGCATGCTCAAACCAGAATTTATTTTTAAAACTGATGGAGGTCATTTTTTCCTTTTCTGGACCTCCTTCTTCTCATCTCAAAAACAAGGAAAATAATACTGTCCCTACTTATACAATGCAATTGCTAAAAGAATAAAATTATATATATACTCTTGTAAAATCTCAAACTTCATTTCCAATGACTCTGAGTGGTTCTACAGTTCTCTCATCTTTAGATTTGCCTCCTCCACCCCAGTCTATTCAGGTCCCCCATACTGGTGTAAACTCCTGTCTGGTTCGAGTAGAGAGTACCCTAGGAAACTGATGAGGTCCATCTCCTGCCTCCCTCTAGTCTTACATCTTTAGGTCACCTGCTGCAGCCCAAGTCTTGAAGACCTCCTCTTGCCCCTCCCTGGGACACCAGATTTGGGGGTATGTCAGCCTTGAGTGAGTCCTACCATTAAATTGAAACTCCAGGGGACATCTCTAGGACAGAATTGAGAAGAATTTATAATATGCACTGAACATGTCTTGGTCTGGGTCTCTAACGATGTTTATAACAGAATTTTCTATACCTTCTCCCATACATCAATCCCATATTCTCCTTCCAGCAAACGACCTCTCCTGACTTCATTATTGCTGTCCAAAGCAACCTGGACACCTGAACTTATCCTGAAATAAAACTTCATACTCGAATGCAGCAATCAAACCTAGTCAATTCTCTATTACCTATATATCTCCTTATATGCCAACAATGTAACAGGATATCACTCGCCTACCTGCCTCTCATCTAACCAATGCCGAATACTTATAATGTGCCTGAACCCCTTTCTTTCGGAGCTTGCCGTTACTTAATTCATCTTAATTATAGGCTAGTCAGAGACTATCTTCTAGCAAGGTGAATTCTCAAACTTTAACAGGCATCTTAATCACCAGGAGGACTCGTTAAAACACAGGTTGCTGGTTCAAAGTTTCTGAACCAGGAGGTTTGATATTGGGCCTAGAATTTGCCTTTCTAACAAGTTCCTATCTGAGGTCGATGGTGCTGGTCCTTGGAAGTACACTTTGAGAAACATTGTCCTAACACACAGTTCTAAACTCCTCTTCTAGGATTTCGGAGCTGTCCATACCAAGGCCACCCTACTCATTTTATCACACTTGGTGAATACTTCTCTTATCAGATAGATGTGTATTTACAGTGAAGTTAGACATCAGCTTCAAGGCCCCTCATTTGCACAGGTCTCCTTGAAGACAAAGTAATTAACTTGTATTCCTTTTTTTCTTAAAGATCCCTAAAATGTATAAGTTTCAAGTCACACAAAGTCAGGATCTTCTCCTACTGCTAGGCATCTGGGACTTTTCACTGACTTATGAGCATGTTAAATTTCTTTTCATTTCTTTACCCTGCCTGATCTGTTCCCCACAGTTTGTAAGTCTTCCAGCCTTTGCTCTGCACTTGTTTCTCTCCCACAGCAAATTCCACCCATCCTTGACTACCAAGACCACTTCTTTATTTACTAGACTAATGTAGCTCTTGTTTTATCAGTTGTCTCCTGCTTTGTGTTGTTACTTGTTCTTTATATGTGTTCCTCTCTAAAGAGAATGAATGTAAAATCCTTTTGGATGTTACTTTGTCAATTATATATCTAGCAATTAGCTAATTGGTGTTAGGGAAATGTGAAGAATAAGTTAATCAAGTTAATTAAAATAACTATGACATAGCAGCTGATATTTATTGACGACTTACTTACTGGCAAGCTGTGCTAAGGGCTTTATACATATTATTTTATTCTAACATCAAATTTTCCCTAAACTAAGCTGCTACTATTGGTGCTATGATTGTTGTTGTTTTAATATAAGACTGAGGCACAGAAGGGTTAAATAACTTCCTCAAAGTCCCTCAGCTAATACAGAGTAAGGACTCAAACTCCAAACTAAGGGATCCCAAAACCTTAACTCTTGATCAGCTAAACCAGAAGCTGTAATTCATTATGTTGAGGTGCAGTGGTTTGTGGGGTGGCCCTTTCAACCATTATTCTTCTCTCTGTTGCCTACAAAGCCTGAAAGGCAGGATACTAACCTCACACTGGGTCATAGCACAACAACACCATGGAAAAGGGCACTATACCAACTCTGAACAGGACACGTGAACTGGAAGACAGGGGAATGGCATTGAAGCATATCAGAAATGCCATTTTTTATGGCTTCCAGACTGATGAAATACTAGTTAACTGATTGTGATGATTGCTATTATTTTGATGAGTGTCCTATTAGACTTAGAACTCCATAGTAACAGATTGTGCTGGCCTATTTGCAATATTCTTTCCCTTACAAGTATATGCATTGGCCAATTTGTGACAACACTTGTCTCACTCAGAGATTTCCTATCCACCATGACAGATAAACCCCAGTGAACATTAACATTTCTACTGGACTTTACTCCAATTTAAAGAAAAGTAATTCAAACTCAGATCAGTTGCCTTTGGCAGGAGGTAGAAACTAATGGGTAAAGTCACCTGTGGGGCTATTTGAGTTACATTTTTCTGAACCAGAAAGATTAAATACTTAGTTCTTACCCATTGCCAGTTACCCTTCTATGGATTCAAAAAAAAATTAACAGACGTTGTAATATTCACCATAGTATTCATGTGACCTAGAGAGAAGTGACTGATACAATTTCCTACATCAATATAAAACCAAAGAAAAAGGAAGTTGAGACATATGAACAACATGTAGGCAAAAACAACTTCTCGCTCAGCTTAACATACTGCCACATTGTTTTCTTATATCATTTTTTACTGTTCATTTTAATCTATGGTAAAATAATGTCAAATGTTTACTTACACAATAGTCTTTCACAGTACTTATTAGGCACATGCTGTATTCAATGTAACCATGAGGAAACAGAAAAAATCTGCATCCATATCCTACATGTGCAGTCTAAAGTCTACTAGACCAGAATATTATTAAAAATTTAATCCAGAATTTTATCATTTATTGTGGTTTTTTTCACCTTACATAATAGGGATACTAAAATAATTACCAGTTTTCTAAAACAAAATAATTTTATTCTTATTTTGGGAGATGGAAGTTTTGCTAAAATGCTTTCACTAGATATCTGTTAAATTAATACCTTAGAAGTGACTGTACTACTAATGAATATTTTGGTGTGTTAATAATTAAATGCCTTGTGCAGCACCAACCCATTGCAGATACACAAGAGACTGTCCCCCTATAAAACATCACTAGGCCATTGGCATAAGATCTGAGACATTTCATTTTCAATCAGGTAAGCCTCTAAAAGACTGATCAAATGAAAGTCACATAGAAAAGTAGAAGCTCCAACAGATTAAAAACGTTACTTAGAGCCATGCTTGATGGCTGGAGAGCTGAATGTTGTTGGCTGCTCTTCACAAAATTATCCTGCAAAATTGTTTTGCCCTTGATAGATTTAGATTACCCGTTCATTGAAAATATGGTTTGGTGGTTACTAATATCACCAATCCCCTACTCTAAAATAATAAAATGCCTAGCTTTGAACTTATCTTTCTTTTACTCAGGAAAAACAGCATGGCAACTCTTCTTTAAAGTTTTATGAATAGAACATATTTCAGTTCAATTATCAACTAAACCATGAAACTAAGGATAAAAACAGGACCTTGCTTTGTGTAGAGCATTCTATGCTGAGCAGTAAGTCCTTCCCTTCCTTCCTTCCTTCCTTCCTTCTCTCTCTTCCATCCTTCCTTTATTTCTTTTTGCAATTTTGAAATCACCCTATTGCTTATATAGTTTTTTAAAAGCATTAAATCTTGAAAGAATTAACAGGATCTTTGAAAAGTGATTCCATTGGTAATTGTTGGACAGAATATTAAGCTATGTAAAATTAAATTTAACCCTTTTTAAAAGTCATAAAATACATGATTACCCAGTATAAATATTAGCAAGTGAATATTGAAAGCCATCAACAAAGTGTAATTCATGCACAGAATGTACGTAGCACCTGGCTCTGTTAGAACCCAATAACTCTAATCTCTATAATAGTATTTTTAATAATACTTGTATGATTGATGTCTATTAAATTTAGTGAGAGTTAGGCTAAAATCACATTAGCAAAACAATGTTTAAATATCCAGTAGCATGTTTACATGCATGTGCATGTGTGCTTCTGAGAGAAAGAAAAAGAATGAGAATAAACCTGGCCATTGGGTTTTCTATAATGAACTACATTATTTTTCAAGGTACAACAAGAAAGTTATTACCAACAGTACTTAATTACTTTTTCTAATTTATCTTTGATGGAAGAAGGAAAGAAAAAAGCAAAACAGTGAGACCTCAAGATTTCCCCTGCTGAATGAACACTGATAAGAAAAGTCTGAATCATTGTTTCACCCAGTTTATACTATTCATGGACTAATGAACAGGAAGACTACAAATAAATTGAATGGTTAGTGAATCACATTGTTTTCCACCTCATGAACAGCAAAGACAGCCTCTGATTCATCCAGCTCCTACCGCCATCATTGTGATGCTCCTACACTCCCCTCCTCCCACCAACTAAATCAAATGGTTAACACTGAAGCACTCAATAATTGACAAATATTTCCCTTTTTTTGTGTATAGAAAGATTAAAGAGTCACACTGTTGAGAAAATTCTAAGTATTATGTCATGAAAGGCCCAGAAGATCAATTGTAGAGGACCTATGTGTAAATTGGCTGGCATTAGACATAATGGCAAAAAGCACACACTTCCCAGACCTGCAGGAGATAATTAGGCCCAATTACTAGGTGAAGTCACTGTATTCATTTGAAAACCAGACAACGTGTCGAAGTGTGTGTGTGTGTGTGTGTATGTGTATGCCATAAAATTGTAACATAAAATTATAGCTGTGATCACATAAGTATTCTTTTTTATTAATAAGAAAAGTGATACACGGTCACTATAAAAAAATTAGCATATCTAGGTGAATGTATTGGAAAAGCGTAAATCACCCATGAAATGACCACTCAGAAATAAGCAATATGAAAATTATATTGTAGTTTTTTCTAAGATTTTTCCTAAGCATATGCTTGTAATACACACACACGCACACACAGACACACACACACAGATTCACACACATTTCTTTCTGATAAAATATGGATCATTCTTTTGTATCCTATTTTTGTTTAGCAAACTACAACATAAACATTTTTTCCAATAGCATTAAATTTTAAGTAAAAAAAAAACCCACAATTTCATTCTATGGATGTGTCATACATATATATTTAACCATTTATCTATCTGTGATAACCACTATGACTAATTCTTTCTCCACATCTCTGATTTTTTTCATTGATATAAAAGTATCAATGACCTTTGGAAGCAGATCAAGGTTTTGACTTTTATATACTATAAACATAAGAAAACTTAATTTGAAAATATATCCTTGAAACCCACATGTTGACCACAAAGCCTATGATTTGTGCAAAGACTGAGCCTGCTCACTTATAATCCCTCAGCTGTTAGACTCACTCATCCCTGATGGGTTGTCCTTGGACAAGTTCTACCTATAGCTGATGAATAAAGAAAAAAATCAGAGGTTAAATAGGAGAAATAAAATGTTAAGCATGGGGCTTCCCTGATGGCGCAGTGGTTGAGAGTCCACCTGCCGATGAAGGGGACACGGGTCCGTGCTCCGGTTTGGGAAGATCCCACATGCCGCAGAGTGGCTAGGCCCGTGAGCTATGGCCGCTGAGCCTGCGCGTCCGGAGCCTGTGCTCCGCCACCACAGTGAGAGGCCCGCGTACGGCAAAAAAAAAAAAAAAAAAAAAGTTCATCATGAAAGCAATTTTGAATTGAAAAAAAAAAAAAGGTTTAACATAAGACTATTGATCTTAACTATGAAAAAATCTAAGGTGGCCAAGAGAGAAAGGGCCATGAGGGTGAAAGACAGACACTAGGAGGGAAAGGGTTGCCATTGTGAGGTGAGCATCCCCTGGATCCCATGCTCTTGTTCTCATTCTCAGTGTGTAACCAACACTCCGGCCATCAGCCCATATCAACTCTGCTGACTTGCTCCTCAGAAACAGTTCTGAATCTTTCATACTTGAAGCCTTAAAACCCAGATCATAAAAGAGATTTTCCTGTTCAAATTTAAAACCAGTCAGAACTGCACAACTTCTTTTGCCTTCTTTGAACTTAGGCAAGTTACTCTTTTCCACCAAAAGAAGCATCACTTTCTATAACTTCCAACATACACATCTTTCTAGAATAGTATTCCCAGCCAGCTGTTCTGGGCCTGACTAATAACACTGTCTCACATTGATGTCCTCTGTGAAAACAAAGAACTGGCAGTTTGTAGGGGTAGAAACAGCCATGGGCAGCTCATGCACAGTACCGTGCTAGACCTTTAATCTCTCTTTCCTTGCAAAATGCCCTTTCTAGGTTGATTGTGTCCTCTAGAACTTTAATTTGCTTGGTCAAAAAAAAAAAAAAAAAAGGGGGGGGGATATCCTCAAACTTTTCCCTCAGAATATCCTCTCTGTTGCTCTGCTAACCTAGAGTCTGGATTTCCTTTGAAAAAAATCACTGCTTTTATCTCAGTGCTACCAGGTACCATAATTGTATCTACTCAGCTTCCTTCCCCATTTCCTTTAACAAAGTTCTGAGTTATAAGCACCCTACCCAAAATATCCATTCCCACCTCTCCCACACACATAACCAACCCTCCAGCAGGTGACCTATTTCTGTACCACAAGCAGCCAACTTCTTTAAACATCTCTTGTGAAGAAGCGGCTCAATTAATTTTGAACTGTGTTTTTGATCTTACCTCTCTCCTGCTTCTTGCAGCTTTCCTCTAAGAATGCTGTATTCTCCCTCCTGAAATCCATTGCCTCCATCCACAGTTAATTTACTTGTAGATGTTTTAAACCATCGTTTGTTGTCAAAGATCTCTTTTGAGCCTAGTTTCTCTTCAAATAGCAGTCCCATCTCTCCTTCCCTTAGTTAGTACATTTCTCGAATTAACTGGCTAGCTTTATGTTCTTTTTACTATAAGATAACCATTGCCTCCTACCTTACATTGAATTTATAATTGTCAATTCCTAAAATCAATTAGTGGTCTTACAAAATGAGCTTTGGTCTCCGTCAAGTTCATTTGATATCACTGAAGTATTTAACAATGGGACACTCTTTATTTGTTGAGATTTTCTTCTAGAGTTTCCATGGCATTATTCACTTCTGGCTTTTCATTTACAACTTTTTTCTGCTTTCTACATGGGCACTTCCTTTGTGAATAACCCCTTAAATGTTATTTGGATTTGGTCTTCACTCTCTTGCATTCTCTCTCCCCATATTCTCCTTGGACAAGCATATTGGTCTCCATGGCTCTACTGTTATCTAAACATAGGCATCTGTCAAAACTGCAGATATTTGGGTTGATATTAAAAATATAACCTGAATTTTAAGATTAGAATATAGATACATAAGAATATTCAACAATTTAGAAAAATCATACTCTGTTATTCCTTTCTTTCTATTGCTTCCCCTCTTTACTTCTGATATTTGGTTAATGGTATCACCAGACACCCCATTACTCAACTTAGAAATCATGAAATCTTATTTGAATTATCCTTCTCTGTTTCTATGTCTTTCCACAACTCATTTCTAATCTACTTTTCTCACCACCATCACAATTACAGATGCATAGGACAGATTAAATACATTGATCAGACTCAAGAAGCTTAAAAACTTTGATGGTTCTGTTAAAAGGGCTCAGTCTACATCTGCTATTCAGATCCTTTACATTCTGGTCCCAAACTCTTCTTCTATTCTCTATTCCTGCATAATTGTTCCTTTTATTCCACCCAAGCAGAATGAATCTCTATTTCATCTCTGCTCCCATGGCACATTGGTCATGCCAGTACTTACAGGTCTCCACTCCTGTTTTATTACATTCTTACCACGTCTCTTCTAGTTAGAACTTCCTGAAAGCAGCAGCCATATCATTCATCTCTGTGATTCTCACACCAGCCCAGCTCCAGGTAAGTATTTTTGACTCCAGAAATGTTTTGAAAAATAATTTCAGTAATTAAAATCATTCTGATATTTACAAGAACATGCTGCCTCTGGATGATGTTAATTCAATAGCAAAACATTCTTTAGTGTAGTTTTAATTTTATTAAAAAAGTGCATGCCTTTTCTTCAGAAGAATTCTAAGAATGTTCTTGAGCATCGGCATGACTTCTTACAATACGCCCCATGCTATTAAGTGAAAAGTCTGAATATTTCTCCATGGTAGAGATAAAGAAAATAAGACACATAGAGGTTAAGTTACTTATCATTGTCACAAAGCCAGTGGGTGACACAGTAAGGATTAAAAACACTTACTTTGAATTCCCATTCATTAACATATACACTCCATGAAGCATTCATTCAACAGTAGCTTCCCACCTCTTTATGAGGACAAATGAGATAATGTCTGTAAGACAATTTAAACTACTCAGGAAAAGCAAACTATATACTTTGAGATGAATTTGATAAATTGGATTCACAAATAAGTAGATTGGCTCAGAGCCTCGATGAGAGGAAGTTATTGTGTCATTTCCCCAATCATCTTGCCAATTTACCTCAAGCTTTACAATCCTACAAGTCTTCTATAGAGCTCAGCAAATGAACTTCCTGAAAATGAGTTTTGGTCTCAACTCAGGAAATTGTATTTGTACTTTCCCCATATTCTCTCCAATAATTCACTGACCCATTACACCACCGCATCTACTATACATCCAAACCAGAATACAAGCACATTTGACTTGTTTCATGGTTAATATTTTAGCAGTAATCTCATATAACAATATTGATTTGATATAAAAGCATTTTCTCTTTCATATTATTACATTTATGTGTAGGTTCCACATGATAATTCACTGTATAAGCCTCCAAGAGCCTACTTTTTGCACAGCAGTCTTTTTCAGTAATAGCACCTACTACATAGGACCCAAGGGCACCCATTAAGTGCTCAATGATATTTTCTACAAGACATTTTTTTGTCCTCTGAGAGCATTTCTAGCACTCTCAGAAGGGCAATACAATCAGTGCAACCTCCAATAGTTCTGAATTTAACAATGTGAATGCTATTGAAATAGCCATAGTATACAAAGAAGAAGCTGCTGATACTGGGCAAATGTGAATCAAGAGTGAGCCAGACAAAGCTGGCCATGTCCTGTCTTCCTCTGTTTAGAAAAATAAAATGATTTCATTTAGGGAAGAACCGTGATATGTTAGACAGAAATAGAGTAGAATTCAATTTGATTTCATAAACAAAACCTGCTCCAAGAAAAGTGGCTCTGTATAAACCAAAAATGCAATTTAAACAACACAATACATTTTAGATATCTGTATGTTCATTCGGCTTTACTATAAATGAGGTTTCACTTTAAGTGAATTATACTGTCACTTTTGGGAATCTAAATAAATCTTGCCCTCTAAGAAATTTACAGACATTGATATTCCCTTACAGTATAAAATATTCCTGTTTACAAAGATAAGGCAGATGGGTACCAGCAGATGGGCATCATGAGGGGAAAAGGAGAGGTGCCCACCTGTTACTGTGCATGTGCCCATGATCCCAGGTTTACTGAGGAAATGGTTCTATTTTTACATTTTTTGTTTCAATTCTGAAGGGGGATTATGAAGGATAAATCACAGTTAAAACATTTTTACTGTATTCGTATTTTTAGAACTTAAATTTATCCCAAATGTAAAATAATGCCTGTCTTCAACAACTTCTCACAGAACAAGAATTACAAAATCTTCAGGAATTTAAGAAAATTCTTGCTTTGAACAGTCTATGAGTAATTAAAACTATAGTGCATATGAGTTTATCAGTAGTGAAGTAGGGACAGAAATGTTAAAAGTTTTTGCTGTGCACAGAGAAAATTACAAATCCAGTAATCTCAAACTGATACTCCAGAAAGTACATATTAATTTAGAAGTAATGGTGTAGGTGAGAGAAAATTACAACTTCAAAGACCCACAGATACACAACTCAGCTGGATTTAAGAACATTTTAACCTAGACATATTTACATACCTTCATTTGATTAGTAGTAATCCAACTCTTTACTGTTACTGTTTATTTTTTATTTTACCAAATTTTGTTTGATTTGAAGCAATTCACCTATCACTAACATGCAATATGTTTGTGTGTCACCATTCTGTAGACATTGCCTTGTGATAGTCAAAATGACTAACAAATCCATTCAGCAAACATGGACTAATTGCTAATTATGTGCAAACTATGTTTGAAAAAACAAAAGTTATGTTGATAAATAACACCTACGGGGTTTCAAATGAACCTGCAATTTAGTTAGAAAAAGAGTTATAAATGGGTAAAATTAATTAAAAATGAGAGATTCATATTACATTTCAAGAGGAGCATAAATAAACAAAATATGTGGCATGACAATAAACGAGATGGCCAAATAATGAGTTACTTAATAAACTGAACATATTCTCACATGAGATTCCCTAGTGAATCGATAAACTAGGAGTCACCTTATCTCAGTAGTAGCAAATATATGTCCCCTCACTTGGCCTCCCTGATTAATTGGGGGTGGCTTTCAGAAGTGTTATTTTCTTGAGCCACAACCACATTTAGTTACAGTGATTACTCTGATTGGTTAGCACTGTACCTATGAGTACAAGGAGGGAAGAGATAGTATTCACAGTATGATTTGTCATCTCTCTCCTAGACCCCTCCTTCTTTTCATTCTCCATATGTTTTCAAGCTCCATACACAGTCTTCCAAACACCTCAGCGCTCTCTCATCCCTTACTTCGGCATTGTAATGCTCCCTGTTCTAGTCTCTCTGCCTCTAAACTCAATAACGCATCCTGATAACTAAATTTTCTTTCTGAAATTTAAATATGAGCATGTCACCCCCTCCCCCTAAATTGAAACCGTTATAAAGTTTGAACTTCACTTATTTGGCAAATAAGAACATTCCTGATCTCATGACTTCACAAATATCTAGTCTCATGACAACCATCCTCACCTGCCTTGTCTGTTTCTCACTTTTCCCTTACATAGTCCTAAGCTGAGTACTGTTCCTTGAACCGCCCCATTATTCAGGACATATGTTTTCTCCTCTTCTTGAAATGCCCTCCCTCACAAAGTTCACATGAGAATCTTCTCTTTTTCAAAATGTCAGTTCAAATAATTGCCTGTGAGGCTTTTCCCAACACCTTCTTTCAGGCAGTAGGTCCTTTCTTTTTGCTATCTATATATTTCTATTGTAATGTTTGCTTTTTGTGGCTCTCCCACAAGATTGTAAGGTCATGAGGGGAAGGCTCATGTATTCTTTCATTGGTGTCTTCCTAGGGCCAGAACATCATGATGGCCAGGGGATGTATTCAGTGAATGCTTCAGGAGAAGAAGAATAACTCAAGCTATGGTAGACAGTGGACATGTTAGAGAAGACACAGATATCTGGAGGGCAGAGATGAAGCTTCGGCAGAATCCTGGAAGGAACAGAGCAGAACTTCAGAGACAGCAAAGGGGAGTACCAGGCGCACTCCAGGGACAGAGGTCAAACTGTTTTGCCTACATGACAGACAGTTAATTGGGAAAGAAGAGTGCCTGGATGGGTATGGTAGCTGGATCAGGTGGCTTTTGTCTAATAATTTTCTTTATTGGACACACTCTCTCAGTCATCTGCAAACTATGAATTCTTTAGCTATGAATCCATTTTCTAAGTTTGAGTGAAAATATTTTTTATCAGTTTTCTGCAAATAAGACTATATATTTTATAGTTCAGAATGCACATGTACAAAGTTATGTTTTTAGTCTCTGTGTGTAGCGTATGTTTCTTTTTTCTAAAAATCAAGTACTGCTCATAGGCAGAATCCATCTGTAAAAAAAAATACAGAAAAAAAACAACAACAAAGCTTTTATTTTGTTGTGTGATACTCACTTATCCTAGTTTGACTATGTTATGTCATGTGTGACTAATGTCAATGCATCCAGCCACCTGCCTTCTCCCCACCAGCCACACAAGCTGCAGTTAAATAGGAGTGAAGTACATTGACAGACAAAATTATTTTTGGATTCACTGCTCAAGTAAAGCTTTGTTGAATCCATAGCAACCTAAGCAATACCTATATCTGTCTGGATTACTAAGGAGGCAAAATATGGATCAGGAGGCTTGAACCCCTGAAAAAGTATCCCCACACTGGGAGCTGAAATGCAGATATTCCTTTCTTCCCAAACTGATTGCAAACCAAAGACAAAAATTGGGAACAGACTATCCATCAAGAAAGCAGCTGGAAAAATAAAAACAGTAAAATATGTATTTGGCATGTTGCTTTTATATACTAGCCAAATCCCCACAGGGAAAAATGCCATGTAGATTTCAGTCAATAAACAAATATCTGACAAGAGGTCAAATAAATCAATCCAGCTTGTTATAATATATCATATACAGAGTAATGGGAATAGAATCATCATAATAACTCCAGTAACAATGTGTTTGGTTTTAAGTGGATTGTGTATCTGTCGTCTACTAACCTGAATCATATGGGAGTTTGGAAAATTTTTATTTGGTGTATGAAATGCTTTGAGCCCACAAAATATGAATATGTGAGATTTCTATCTTCAGTTAAAACACCAGTTAAAGGGGCTTCCCTGGTGGCGCAGTGGCTGAGAGTCCGCCTGCCGATGCAGGGGACACGGGTTCGTGCTCCGGTCCGGGAAGATCCCACATGCCGCGGAGAGGCTGGGCCCGTGAGCCATGGCCGCTGAGCCTGCGCGTCCGGAGCCTGTGCTCCGCAACGGGAGAGGCCACAACAGTGAGAGGCCGGCGTACCCCCCCCCACAAAAAAAAAACACCAGTGAAAATAAATAGAAGAAAACTGAGGTAAAACTAGGGAATTCAAACAAAGTATACAATTAAGTGTGAATGTCTTCATTATATAAATATCTGCACATTATAATTTGGCATTTCTATTATCTTTTTTTCCCCTTTGCCTACATGAAGTAAAAGAAACCTATTCCTTTATCAAAGTTTGTCTCCCTTTCCATTTCTTGTCATTCAATGTGCAATTCATTCTTATGTTACCCAGTGCAGACCTAGTCAAGCTTCAAACTCAAGATGCTAAGTGACAACTGCTTAAGTTATATTGCTATACTGCACAACCACTAGCATACAAGGAAGAATATTTTGCTCTACCTATAAGCCCTCTTTAGAAGATTAAGTGGATTTCTGCAGGAACCACTCAGAGTTTTATTTCTCTCACCTAGCACAGTGCCTGAGTACCAGACACTCAATAAATGTTTAATAAATGAATGTAACAGGAAAAAAGGAATCATTAAATACTTGAGTGCATACTTAGTGACAAGTAGTATAGCTTTATTTTATTCAAGTACCCATAAAAGTTTTTGATACTAGAAAAGTGTCATTGAAATAAATCACATTTTCTCCTTTTATATCACTGGGTTTAAAAATTTTACATGCTACGATGAATGTACTAAAGGATGTGGAGGTGGCACTTTTTACACTAATTATGATGCCATTTTCAAAGGTAAATTTTTTTCTCTTTCTTTCAATATACATGCATGAAATATATCCCTTGATTTTTGTTAGTATTCACCAATTGGAAGGTTAGAAAAAATATTTATGAATTAATTAATTTGTATCTATTATGGTCTCAAAATGGAAGATTTCTTCATTTCATGAAAATGCTCCAGCCTCCAAGTGCTAGGATGGACAAGGAGGTCTCTAGTTAGGGACCTGAGTCAAAGCCTAGGAAGACTAAGGTATTCCACCCCAAGCCCTCCCCCTCCATGGTGAAAAGCATGTAAAATAACTTTGCTAACTTTCTCCTCAGCCAGGAAATATGCATGGCTTCTGTGAACACCTGTTTAACTCAACCTGCTACACTGAGCATTGTAAATAACCAAAATGTGGTTTCTTTACTTTCTTGCAGGAAACAGTATCTTACTCTTCCAGTGTTAAGTCACATTTAATAAAGATGAATCTTTCCAACAATTCAACACCCTCAGCTCTTTTAAAAACAAGGAGACAGACTTTTCTGAGATATTCTTTAAATTTACAAACCGTGGTGTTCTTTCCATTAGTGATAGAAAAGAGTATTGCTTGTCAATCAGACATCAAAGGCTCCTCTCCTAGGTTGAGGCTTCAGGAAAGGGGGTGCAATTATTGTTGAAAGGGAAATGGATTATTTAAAATCAGCTGCTTCAGTGCCCTGATACTGACAGGGTCTGCAGGTGTACAGAGTTTGCCTATTGATACAAATTGAATCTGAAAATAGCAATTTATTTCAAATCAAGCCAATCACTGCAATGCAGTTTTCTCTTTCCACTCTTATTTCCAACCAACCACTCTTAACGAATTTGCAACTTCTGTTTTACAGTGAACATTTCTGTTTTAGGAAGGGGATTGGGGAAGCTCTCATGGAAAGCCTTTCTTTTAGCCTTTTTAACTTTGAGACTTTATTTTAGAAGAAGGTTTGTTTATAGTTGTACTACTTAATCTAAGCAAAAATGATCAACACCTGTTCCAAATTGGTACTCCCCTCCCACACTCCTTTTTCTCTTCTCCACCAACTGCCATTTGCCTTCCATTACCCATAAAAAAGCAATCACATTAGCATCCTTTGTAACACAATTTCAAAACTTCAAAGGCACGCCAGAAATTCTAGAGTAAACTGCATCTTCTATATGCCAACATAATCAACTTCCAGGAAATGGGAAAGAACATAAAATAAAGACATATTTGAAGAGAATCTTTTGATTTTAAAAGTTACTTGAAGTGACACTTAACAGCCAAGTCAAGAATTTGAAACAAGTAAATGAAAGATAGTTTGCCTGAGGTGAAGCAAACAGACCAAAGAACTCTCAATTTGATCAAAGACTGGACAACTAAATGGACCCTCTCAAAGATCTGAATCAACACATATCTCTGGCATTTTGCCAGGCTTTCCAAAGCTCCTGGATGGAGAAAGACTCACAGTGGCTAAGCACAGGTTGTTGTCATGGCTACAAGCAGCCAACAGATAAAGAAAGTAGCTTAAGGAAAAGGCAGTTGGGAAACACTTAAAAGAAAAACAGGCTGGACTGGAACAAATGCATACTTAAGTGATTTTTTTAGGCAAAGACTATATTCTTTATATAGACTCAGAAGAATATAAACAAAGGAAATAAATTATATCAATAAAAGACCAGACTATATTTTAAGGATATCCCATTTTATGAGGGTTTCTATCTGGAGGAGAAAAAAGAAAAAAAAAAAAAAGCAAGAGGAAGATGAGGAGGAAGAGAAGTGATGGGGATAACAGTAGCTCTGGTTACCAAAATTGTTTTCTTGGCCCTTCAAAAAACAAAGCCTGCATGCAACTGTCAGTCCATGTACTACTCTAATTTCTTTATCAAGAAGCCAACCGAATGAGAAATTGTATTTTACCTTCAAATCAGTGTATTTTAATGTAAATGGATGATGGGAAAACATTGAATCTTTTAGATCAAACGATACAGAACTTTATAGTCTGGTGAAAACTAGTTAACTTTAGCAAAGATTGACCAAAAACAGATGATTAACTATTAAAGAGCAAAAGTTTCTGTTAGAATTAGCTAACTCTCACCATACTCAATGGCCATTGGTCATAATTTCCATGTTTAGGAGTGCAACACTCTATGGGCAACTGTGCACTGGAGCTGTTAAAACCTGTTAAAATTTCAGGACTTTTGTGATCCAGTTACTAAACACAGTCATTGTTAAAAAATAATATATAAGAACTTATGATTTAGTAAATTATATTAAAATCATAGCTTTACCAACTTTTACTCTTGTCAATGATCTCAAAGTTGTTCCATCTATTGCAAGTGTATGGTACAGATAGTATGTAATGCACGGTATGTGCATCCCTTTTCAACTCCATGCTCTGTGATATCATGTTGGTAGCTTGAAGGACTCACACCATAGAAATTACCAAATATGCAGGGCTTGATTTAGTGCTTTGTTGATTATCTAAACTTGAGAGTGATGGAGAAAATATTAATACAGAATAAACTTAAAATGTGTCATATCTGTAGCCATTACTTGCACATAGTAGAAGAAAATGATGAAATGCTCTTCCAACATTTGAAAGCTACTACCTGATTAAACAAATAAATGCTTACATTGTTGATGAATGAGTGAAGTTCTGAAATATGTCTTACTTCTCTTTTACTTCTGTTTTGCCTATTAACATAAATGAAAATATCAGAAAGGTTCATGTCAGAAGTATACTCATTTGTCATTTGCCAGTTAAATGAAAATATTCTGTAAGAATCATTTGGTTATATGAAATTTAGCATGAAGTATGTTATTTGTAAATTGTGAGCTATTCATTCTTTATATCAGTAAAATATGTAATAAACGTGTGTCTGTGTGAGTATGTGTGTGTGTACACATGCTAGGGAAGAAGTTATTGTTTACTATGGTACTGTATTCTAAATTTCTCTTCTAAATGGACATGTGAAAATGGTTTAGTATGTTTTATCTTAACTCTTCTGTGAAAAACCAAGCCATGTGTTATAGGACACTACTAGAATATTGGACAAATATAATGAAAAATCAAAACCAAGTCATTTCAAATATAATTCATGAGATGACCAAGAAAAACTAATATGAATGTTTCCTTACTCTTCATTAAGTATTCAAAAATCTCTATTTCTATTGATGGAAGCTCCTTTGTTTCATTTTTCTCTCTAGACCGCAGGAGCACATTCAACAGTACATAATTATGATCTTGCCATTGACATCAAAAATTAAAATATTCTCTTTGGAAAAAAATCACATCGGAGCATGAAATTAATATCGATTTACTTAATTCCCACTTGTTGAATTCCACTATGTGCTAAGTTAAAAGCAATTCCATTTTTGATGGGCTTCCCTGGTGGCGCAGTGGTTGAGAGTCCGCCTGCCGATACAGGGGACTCGGGTTCGTGCCCCGGTCTGGGAAGATCCCACATGCCGCGGAGCGGCTAGGCCCATGAGCCATGGCCGCTGAGCCTGTGCGTCCGGAGCCTGTGTTCCGCAACGGGAGAGGCCACAACAGTGAGAGGCCCGTGTACCGCAAAAAAAAAAAAAAAGAAGCGATTCCATTTTTGAAACAGTAAACTGAATATTACTAGGGCAAGGTGGGAAGGAGTGGTTACAAAGGCTTGAGGGAACTTTTGTTGATGTTTGAGATGTCCACTATTTTTACTGTGGTAATGGTTTCGCAGGTATACCCACATTTCAAAACTTACCAATTTACTTTTTTTTTTTTTTTTTTGCGATACGCGGCCCTCTCACTGCTGTGGCCTCTCCCGTTGCGGAGCACAGGCTCCGGATGCGCAGGCTCAGCGGCCATGGCTCACTGGTCGAGCCGCTCCGCGGCATATGGGATCTTCCCGGACTGGGGCACGAGCCCGAGTCTCCTGCATCGGCAGGTGGACTCTCAACCACTGTGCCACCAGGGAAGCCCCCCAAGTTACATTTTAAACATGTGCATCTTATTCCCTGTCAGTCTTACCTCAATAAATCCATTTTGGATTTTTCTAGAAAGGTAGGTTAAAGAATATATATATATATATGTGTGTGCTTTTACTACATATATTTATATATAATAGTATAATATAATATAATGCTATAATATTATATAATACTATGTAATACTATAGTATTATACTATATAGCAATAGTGTTACCACTGTTTAGCTGATTTTGTGCCTATGTTTTATCTTTTGTGCTATGTTCTTTTAAAAAAGCAAAAAATGACTGCGCATGTGTATCAACTACAAGGGTGGGTGCTGGGATTGAGGCTTTCAATTAACACTGCAGGCACCACACATGTTGGTGTTCAGATGGAGCAGCATTCTAGTCATCCTACTAATAGAAGAGCCAAAGAGGGAGGTAATGCTGTGCCTCTTTGTCAAGACAAACCTTCCTGCAGCGTTATTAATCTTCAAGCAAGATCCCCACTAGCTACTTTCCTGAAAATCCCAACAACAAAGCTGCCCTCGGGAATTGACCACAAGCCAAGGAATACCTAGAACTCCTAGAATGTATGTATGCCAGTCTCCAGCTTCAGACCCAGCTTGCCCAACCGCAGATGGCTATTTTGGAAAATTTACAAGCACCCATGACACAACTGTCTCCTGGGAGAGAAAGCGAGAACTCTTCTCTCCCAGGTTTATCTCGTAATCTGTGGTTAAATCACCTCTTCAATTCAGTAAATGAATTGTGGAAAAAAAAAAGTAACAAACATTTTATGATAAACAATTATTAGGTATTTTAAAGTAAGAAAAACACTATATGCATAGAATGAGTTCTTTTTTTTTTTTTTACACAGCAATACCTATTTATTTACATATTATCTATAGTTGCCTTTGCACTAGAATAGAACTGAGTAGTTGAGACAGATTATTTCTCCTGCAAAGCTTGAAATATTTACTATCTGGCTTTTTACAGAAAATGTTTGTCATCCTATGAGCTAGATCAAGAAATAGGATACTATCAGCATTAAAAAAAGCTCCCTTGTCCCCTCTCCCAGTTATAACACCCTCCCTAACCACTTTCCTGACTTCTAACGCCATAAATTACCTTTGTCTTTTTAAAAATCTCTATAGACATGGAATTGTACTTTTTTTTTTTTTGGTAACTGGCTTCTTTCATTCAATATCATATTTATAAGATTCTTCCATGTTGCCACAGGTAGAAGAACTTCATTTTCATTTCTGTAGATTATTCATAGAATGTGTACCTGAAGCAAAATGATGAAACAGGTGAATTTGTTCTTGATACTCACTCCCATTTTTCCTCAATTACACGTGTTCTTTTGTTTTGTTTTGTTTTCATTTCCACTCCCAGATAATTTCCATTTTTCTCCCTTACCTCAAACAGTCCCTCAATTCTCTCCCAGTACTTTTGAGCACTGCTAAGGATTAATGTGCTAGCTGGTTGCATTTAAATAAGCAAAACACTATATACATAGAATGAATTCATTTTTAAAGTGAGAAATTTAGAGAAAAATATAAAGATGTTTAACTGTTAAAGTTAGTTAACCTAAGACTTATGAGACTACAAGTTTTAAACTTTCCTTTCTTATACTTTCATTCTTAATATGTCTTTCTTCTAAATATTTTAATAATACCTGTTACTTCTCTACATTGAAAAATATGTCATTTTAATACCTATTTACAATACACACACTTTGACACCTTAGAATAAATGACACCTTAATTTTGATGGATTACCTATAAATTTAAATAAGGGCTAGACAAATTTTGACATCTTCAAACAGTTTTATTCTTTCTTAACTTAAAGGTTGACTGTTAGAGTTGAATTAATCAGAAAGATAATTCTGGCAAAATCATGTTGGCCTGAAATCAAATTAGCTTATAAAAATAGCTTATATGAATTCTGTAATTTTAAACAAGTCTGTTAATATATTTTTATCAATTTCTTGATTTATTCAATAAATATTTTGACTTAAACACTGATTATGCAAAAATGAATGAAAAAGTGATCTGCTGTCATGGAACTCATAATATCAAGGCAAGACAGATGAAATTATAATTTTGATAAAATACTTTAAAAACCGTTGACATTTTTTCTTATCAGGAAAGAAGAGCAGAAAGAGAGGAGAATATATCTTCCTCCAATTTGTCCTGAGATGAAATTTATATGTAAAAAGCTGTGCAAAGTTAGAATCATGAGAAAAATATAATGACTTCTTAAAAACAATGTTAATACTGTCTTTTGTAAAATTTCACTCTTTCTAATTATGTAATTCTTGAAAATATCCTATGTAGACTCTCGTGGAAGCCTGTCCTCAACCATAAAGAATTATCTACTTTTTCCAAGATCTGCTGTCTTTCCACCCCTTCTAAAAAGTGCTTCAGTGGTTAAGCTCTTCATTCAAAAGCTAATATATCCCTATGTTTCCTACAAAGCAGCTTCCTTTACTGGCATAATTCCCCGCCTGTGTTTTAAGAGTCTTGACTAAGTTGTTTTGCCTTTTAGTTTACAATGTGCTTTTGAATGATCAATATGCATTATGTAACCATGCTTATTCGTTGTTTTTTTCCAACCAGGAAAACACATTGCAATTCTGGTGAGAACATTTAAGCATAAATAATACTAATCACCTAGTGCAACCTCTCATTACTCTCCATTTTTCAACTCCCAAACTCAAAGATTTCAGTTTGGTTTTCTATAATTATTTTTTCATTCTTTCCAGGTAACTTTCTCAGTTTAATAAATAATATTTGGAATCCCTTTATCTTCCTGTCAAGATCATTGTAAAAATGACAGAGGCCTTGAGACACTCACAACTTCACAATTTTTGAGCCAGCCACTTTTCTTGCTGGCTTAGTGAGCCCATTATCAGAAAAAGACTGCATGTTGTCTTGCATGAGTAAAAGAAGAAATGTCCCAGGTGTACCCTGCATTGGACCTATAGCTTTAGACCAATAGCAAAACATCTTCCATGAGCACAAATAAGCAAAGTGGAAGACAGTAAATTGTTCCCATAATTCAGACTGCTTAGAAGAGCCTCTAAGACCCAGCACTCTTTCACAGAGTAGGTAATTTCAACTGAGATTGAGTATACTTCTGCCAGAATCCAGGTGCCTTCTCCCTGAAATACTCTTTATGAAAAGATTAGTTTTCTCTTCATACCTCCTTAGAGCCTTTACCCTGCCGGTTGAGAGTCTCTCCCTCTATATGTTAAAGTTTACCTCCACTCTTCTCCCATTGCTAATTAAGGGTTACCTGATGACTTTTAGGAAGAAAAATTACAATTTTTTGACAATACAATAAAAAGTAGCAGATATAAGAAAGTCTAATACATCCACAACTCCTAAAGTAAGTTTATTTATTTAGTATTTAAACAAGTCACTCACAGTAATCTATTCAAACTACTAGTAACACTGATACAGCAAACTTAGACTAACTAGCCCTAAAATTACATGCTATGTTTTCATAGTTGACATTTTGAGAGTAAAATAAAGAAAAAGAATTACTGCTTCACACTGACTTTGTATTCAAAGCATAAATGAGTGAAAAAATGGAACCATTTATAAAGCTTTGAGAGAGCTGTAATGTTGTCTCTTTATTTATTTTTTTTTCAGCCATAAACTACTTTGAAAGCAGGTGTTAAGAAAAGAACCGATAATGAAAACACAGTGTAATCTAAAGCTGGAAACATCCATATTTTTGTAATGAGCAAACAGATAAAAAACAAGTTATTTCAAATAATTCAAATATATGTATATATAATGAAGTTAAAAATTATCCATATTTTCTGCAACTTACAATAATAATTTCTTCCAGAACTTTTAACTCTTTTCTTACCTGTAAAATCCAATCCAAGTAACACTTGTGCCCTCCAAAATATCTTGTTATTCTATGTTTAAAATATAATTTTATAAAATATTGCATTTTTCATTGAGTATTTATAGATCCCTTTTCCATTATTTATGTCTGAAATATTTGCCTTGCTAGGGTACTTGATGGAGAATTAACAATATTTGTATTGTTTTTTTATTTATTATTACAGAGTTAAGAGTAGCTACCAATGGAAACTACACTTTTCAATGAGACAGAGCCCTTCTGGTCTTACTAAGACTTCATATGATTTTGTAGAAACTTGCCAATGAAAAATAGAGGAAAAAATAATTTCAAAACAAATGTTCACAAAAGTTTTAATAAGAGGAACAATTCTACAGAGAGCACAGGTACACTTGTACTGGCAAGAATTTTGCAATTAGCCATTGGGCTTCCAGTGGAAGTTATTAGAAAAGTCAGCAATCATAGACTAGATGTGAAAGCAATTGCTAATTTTTTTTTAATTAAAACATCAGCTTTAATAAGAAACATTTAAGAGGACAATATTTTCAATTTAGAGAAGTATAATATAGTTTGTATTTATGTAAAAATTCTGTTGAATATTAAAAAAGAAATGGTCTCCTTTGTCCTAAGGTTTATACGTAAACCCAGAATGTTATTACATGTTATTGACACAGTTTGAATGAGACTCATTAAAAGACTACTTGGACAAATGTCTGTGTTATTTTTTAGTTTGAGTTAAAAATAAACTGTGAAAGCATGAGTACCATTAGCTATATTGTATAAAGGGCACAACATTTAAGAAGATAGTTTTTAATACGTATATGAGGATTGATGCTGTTCCAGGCAAGTTGCTGAGTAACAATTTGAAGAGCTTGCCTCCTAAGTACAGCAATCTGTTTTGAAGCAATGTTTTGAAACAGTCAGAATCATTTATTAGTTGTGGATCTATCAGAATGGCTTTTGTAGTTTGCAAAATCTGAGTGTCTGAATTCTAACATTGGCCCATGTTTTTAGTCTGTTTGCTAAGTTTCCGTCTAAATTGTTAAAAAAAAAAAAAAAATTACATAGGTCTGAGGAAACCCTTGGAATACAAGCTGAATACCCTACCCTGACTTTTGGTCCGCATTTTTTTTTTTTTTTTTTTTTTGCCATTCCTTCAACATAAATGTGCAGATAAGGAGGATATAATAGCCACCTTCATACCAATGAGAATTACTCTCTTTTTCTTGTTATTCTTTAATATAAAATAGTACATCTATCTTTTTACTGGATTTTGAAGCAGGATAATGAAATATTTTCCATGTTAGAGTTGTGGGTGACTGCAATGAAAAGTTAATGTTCATATATATGAGAGCACCAGGTAAGCAATGAAAAGGTAATAATGAAGGGGGAAAAAAGGAACTAACCCAATGTTCAGGAAGTGTTTTTTCAAAGATACAGAGGGGCTGAGTTCATCTGTCACAGATGACATACTAAGGACTGAAGGAAAAAAATTGAATATTAATAGGAAAAAATGCTCTTATCCAATCTCTGAGAAGACAGATGTTGGAAGGGTGTGCTAATGAGGGTATGTTGATTTAAAGAATGTCTTTCTGCCTGGAACAAGGGTGTGAAGCCATGATAATCAGTGCTGTGACAGGTATCTTATGATCTTTAAAGGAGGACAAGAGAATTTTGAAAATTCTACCCTTCACAAATGCTATATTCACATCACTGAGTCACTGGTCCCTGAAACTGCCTACCTCTCTGATATCTGTGATATGAAATTATTAAATGTCTTTATTGCTTAAGGAATATTTGATTGAGTCTTCTTATACTGGAAATCATTCCCAGACAGTCTGTGAAGCAAGACATTCAGTATCTTTTGAACACTTAATGTGCATTTCAATTCAGTGTTGATAAACAAAACAATAAATGAGACATCTATTTACTGAAGACAGCAAGGATTAGGAAGAAATTCAGACTCAAATTATTTTATAAGAAAATCACCGTTACAACTTACAAAATTGAAAAGGATGGTGTTTTATTTTAATTTTCATAAATAAAATGGACAGCAATATACTCATATATTTTATACTATTTGAACTGTGAACAATAGCATACATATATAATAATCTAAGGCCAGTTCATTACATTTTCAATACATTCATCCTGCCTATGACATTCATACCAAAATCTTCATTATTGGTGAAGTGGGATTTTACTAATGATCTTCCAGCTTGTTTTGTTAAAGAAAAACAAAAACACAAACTAATGGACACTGTAAAATACATATCTGTGCTCTACCTGTGTTATCCTGGGCCCAGGAAACTACATGGTGGAACCAACTCTGAAGGAATAAATATAGTAAACATTTTTTTTTCTGAAAAATATACTGTGACATTGTTTAGGTCTAAATTTTTCATGCTAGATTGTTCTTCCATTTCTTAAAATTTTATCTGTTCTGAACAATTTAAACTGTTCAAAGTATAATTTAATGCACGTAAGTTCAGAGATATCTCACTGCTGAAAGTTTAGTCTATTTGTTTTACTATCTTAGTCAATCCTAGAATAATATTTCATTCCTACAGAAAAGAATTACATCCTAGAGTCTGTCATACAGAGTGAAGTAAGTCAGAAAGAGAAAGACAAATACTGTATGCTAACACATATATATGGAACTTAAGAAAAAAATGTCATGAAGAACCTATGGGTAAAACAGGAATAAAGACACAGACCTACTTGAGAATGGACTTGAGGATATGGGGAGGGGGAAGGGTAAGCTGTGACAAAGCGACAGAGAGGCATGGACATATATACACTACCAAACGTAAGGTAGATAGATAGTGGGAAGCAGCCACATAGCACAGGGAGATCAGCTCGGTGCTTTGTGACCGCCTGGAGGGGTGGGATAGGAAGGGTGGAAGAGAGTGAGACGCATAGAGGGAAGGGATGTGAGAATAGATGTATATATATGACTGATTCACTTTGTTATGATTACATAATGAATATAGTGGTCTTGAAATATTGTGCTCTGTTTGTTGTGTGTACACGTATACACATATGCATATATGTATATTCATGTATCTGTACAGGCATACCTTGTTATTACATAATGCTTAAAGAGAAGAAAATGCTGGTTCAATAATTATCAAATAATTGTTAATTTCTTCATGGCATTTTTGAAGTTCAAAGCTGAAACATTTGCTCAGTTGTTTCACAATTAGATTTCACACCAGAGGTATGCCACAGGATGCAGTGGCAGGCAGGTATGTACAGTCCAAAGTGTGCAAGTCACGTAGAGGGCATGTGTCTCTTTCCAAAATGTCCTATCAAGGTTTATTCTTATATGGATGTGCTAGACATAACATTTACTTGTATATATATATACATTGTACATTAATAGATATAATCCCTACTTCAATTATTCTATTGTATTTACTCAGAATTCCCTTAATGGCTGAATTATGTTCATAGAGTTAATACACAGTTTCTAATTTCTTAAGCGAACACCTGCAGCTGTCCATTACAACATTATGCTTCTCTTAACTTTTGAACCTTTTAAAACTAAACTCAGAAATTGGACTTCAACAAAAATGAAGACTGCTTCAAATACATAAATATGTAAGTATAATTATATAATTTAAACTATATGTTGAAATTATATTATGAAAATTAAATTATATATTAATTTTTGATTTGTTAGGGAAAAAATGGATGATAATTATGAGAAGGCACCTAAGGTAAATTTGAACATGGATTAATTAACTTTGCTTTGAATCAAGAAATCTCCCCACCAAATTTGTCTCCACAACAATCTCAAAAGACTGAAGAGGAAAACATATATCGGAGCAAACGTATCATTACTTCCACAGCACTACTTACAGCCAGGTTACCAAGGATGAGAACTGTTTTCCTATCTGTTCATAAAATAATACAAATATTTAGAAATTTAGCACATAATCCAACATTTGTTCTTGGTTGATTTTCTCATCTACTTAAAATTATCTGACCACACTCTGATTTTAACCTTGAAAAGTTATAGATATAAATCGTTAAAACTGTTCCAAACAATAAAATGTTAAAATAAGACAAAAAAGAACAACTCTTATATATTTTCGAAGCTCTGATAGGTTTTCTCTTTTCAAAGTGGTTACTCATGTCATTGTCAGAAATTGGAACAGCACAGGAGCATTTTAGGAGAGTCACTGTCTGTTCTAAATCTAAAAAGGAAAAACATAAAATGCCACATCTCACAATAAACAAAATGTATTCAGACACAACTGTAAGGAGGAATATTTTGGAGGGGAATAAATGTGCCTTTCACAAAAATGTTGTAGGTACTGTGAGATTGGTTTTGCCCCACTGTTTCATATTTTATCTGTATTTATAAGCTAAAGTACAATTCACCAAATCAAGTTTCCAGCCATTCAAATCTCTATTCCTACATAAAGTTGTAAACCCACTAATCTCTCAGCCTTTTGATAAGTCAACACTGTAATCAATAGCATGTTGCCTTTAGGTCTCAAGGACATCCTTTGATTAATACCAGCTTTCCAAGAGAAACATATGAAAATCATATTACTGCAACTGCATCAGACTGTCATGAAACTTTGGGAAACTGAGACATTCAAGGGAAATGTGAAAATGAACAGTAGTAGATAAATGTCAATTTCAGAGGTTTGGACATTTTGTTATATTTAAATTAAAGGTGATGCTATTTTGATTCCTTCCTGCTCTAAACATGTTGCTTTTCCCTTTTAGGAGATTCTGATAAAATATGTGATCATCCCTTGCCAACATTTTCAATTCCTCTTCTGTGCAGACAGCAGGGTTTATATGATAAAATTTTAATGACCATGGACCTGCATAACAATGTGAGGCACTGGCACATTTTCAATAAGGCTATGCATTTGTCAAGACTGGCATTGGGTGGAATTCTCTAAGTGGAAGCCATCATGGCTTAAAAAGCAGGCTTAGTAGTCATAGAAGCTGCTCCGGAGAAAGTGTCATTATCATGCAGCAGTCGTGGGATGAAATGGGGATTTATGAATCATGGCCAAGGAAACTAAATTATGGGTTGTAAATTAAAACAGGGGTTTAACATATACCTGACACTAGGCTGGAGGGTCTAGTTTTCAGATTACCCCACAGACTTAGTTAAAAGCAGCTTTAGAGTATCCCTCAATCCCTGATACATTCCCTTCATCTTTCCACAAAATCCTACACTATTTTCTGGTTACAGTGTCATAAGGGGGAAAAATCTAAAGCAACTCAGGAGAGGTTTTGGATTTCTTTTTAACTTCTTTTCAACTCCAGGTTAAGTAGTGTTGGAACTGGGGGAAAAATGCTCACTTTATTAATGTTAAATCATGAAGTTATGGTACTTGCTTGGTTTTCACAGAAATGGTTTTGGGGCTTGGCTTCTTGATTCATATATGTATCCTCAACCCTGAGCCTGGGGATATTTACACTTTTGTAGGTTTACTGTAGGTATTCTATGAACAGATAGAAAAATCCACTATACATTTTAGATTTTAAAAATGTTATTTAAAGATTTGTTGTTGTTCTTCATAACTATGGCCATCTTTATGAACTGTTATGATCCCAAGTATAAACACAAAATCTGAAGGCTTGATTCCAAATCTGAATGTACCACCTTACAGAAATGATCAGGTGTCTGTTGAGTACACAATGTTATTCTTGCTTTGTTGTATAAATCTGATACTAGAAGAGTTCTTTCTGTGAGAACTATATTGCAGCTTTCACATGACAGAAATATTTTGAAAGTTCTCCTCTGGCACCAAGCATACTGTCACAGAGCATAGAAATGAGAGATGGAAACTCTCAGATGGGTCATGGTTCAGGACTGTTCCATTTCATAAATGAAAATGTATTACTGCTATTCTTCAGTATCTTAGAAACATAAAATTAATTGGACCTTCTTCTAGTAAAAAAGACCAGTTTGAGAATGTAGGGGCAGAGTTTATTTACCCCCATAAACCTTAAGTCTTGGCCAATGGAGAAATGTCTTTCTGAGCAATAAGAATATCAGAATATTGGCATACAGAGTGATTTTTTTTTAGTAATAAAAATAGTGAAAAGGCTACTGTAATGGAAATGAAAAGATGGTGGTGGTGAGAGGGCTGGAGGAGACTGTAAATATTAGAATATGATTGTGAGATAGTACAGTAAGGAAAATAATTCCCAGAAGCTTAACATTAAGGTATAAATAACAGTTCATATGGAAATGATGAAAACAGCTGTTAAACCAAAAACAGAAATCACAAATGCTTTAAAATAATTTACAAAAATTCCACTTGAAATCAAGATCTCACTTAGAATCCAAGGAAATCACCTCTGATAATGGCTGCCAGTATAAGAAATTGTTTAGGGTTTTACATTATAAAATGAATTAAATTTTAATTTAAGATGAACGTTTTTGGAGCAAAAATACTATAACAGTGATTGCATCATGAAAAGACACATACCTCAAACATTTTCCAGAGATATTTTAAGATCGCTGTAGATCTGAGAGAGTATGAATAAAATGATTGTAAACATAATTACCGTAGATAAATATAGTAATTTAAATACACATGTATATGTTTAGGATTTTAGAAAACTGCAATCAGGTGTGATGTTTATAGTATTAATTTTTTAAGATAATTGATAATAAGGTAATAGCATAGTAGATTGCCTTAACAAACATGCACATGCCCCAAATCTAATTTAATTAGATTTGAACCAAACTGTATCCAATTTCCTGATGAAATTACAAATCTAATACTTAAAAACACCTAGTCAAATAATCTACTCTTTCCCATGATAGTAAAGCACTTAAACAATAATAATCCATTAATATGACTTCTTTTTTTCTTCTTTTTTCTTTTTCTTTCTTTTTTTTTTTTTTTTTTTTTTTTTTTTTTTTTGTGGTACGCAGGCCTCTCACTGTTGTGGCCTCTCCCGTTGTGGAGCACAGGCTCAGCGGCCATGGCTCATGGACCCAGCTGCTCCGCAACATGTGGGATCTTCCCGAACCGGGGCAGGAACCTGTGTCCCCTGCATCAGCAGGCGGACTCTCAACCACTGCGCCACCAGGGAAGGCCCATTAATATGACTTTTTTATAAAAATAAACATTGAGATCATATTGAAAACCTGGAAATATGTTTTTCAATAACCAATGGCTTATGAAATTTTTAACCTAAGTAAAAACACAGTGGGAGCAGGGAAGAGTGTTGCCAGGAAGAAATACTTAATACATTTTGCTGCTAAAAGGTTAGTATTTTGGGGAAACAATATAGATTCATCTATGCAAATAAAAAAGTTACAGTTTGAATAAATAATTAACTACCAAAGACATAAAAATACTTATTTTTATTTCAGAAGGAAAACTCTACTCCTCCAAGACTTAAAATATTAAGTATCCTATACTCACTTTGAATATTTTTCTCCATTATAATTGTTAATTTTGAATGACGTATGAAACATTGATAGATATATTTTAAATGAAAATGAGAATTCGTCAGTATACCTTATATATGCAAATGCACAGCTCCAAATGAACATGCTAATGTCTGAGGCATATCAGGCAGAGTGGGCATTTTGTTTGTTTGTTTTGCCTTCCCAGGATCACTTTCCCCTCCAAGGAATCCCCCTCCCCAACAGTCAGTCCAAGAATGTCAGATAGAGCTGACCACAAACACATCCCTTCCTGCTCAAAGGTTGGACAAATGACATAGGTCTGGCCATTCACAATATTTGATCTACTAATCACACTGACTAGTTAAGCCTGGAGCATTTGATTTTAGCCACGGTAATGAAATTCTCTTTCTGGACCCTTTCTAAAACAGCAAAGATAGAATAACTAACATTTAGAAAATGTTAAGTAAGTGTATGGCCTTCTGCACGCTGCCTGTAATAGCTAATGTAATCTTCCTGATAACCTCACTTTTTTTTTTTTTCTTTTTTAGGTGAAGAAGAAAAGAATAGCTTTATTGCTTTGCCAGGCAAAGGGGGCCACAGCAGGCTAATGCTCTCAAAATTATGTGTCCCTACTTGGAGGGAGTAGTGAGAAGTTTTATAGTAAAAGTTCAAAGAGGGTGTGATTGGCTCGTGGACATTGTTCTGATTGGTTGGTGGGGAGGTAAGTAGGAGGTTGATGGCATCATCAACCTTCTGGTTCCAACCGGTCTGGGGTGATAACCTCACTTTTAATGAGCAGGTAGGGAGTAGAGATGACCAAGGAACACTTAGTGAAAAGAGCCTTTCTGGAAAGAAAGCCTCAATAGAGCAGAGTTGATCTAGAGATGGGAAATAAAAGAAGAGCCCAGGTACTGACAACATTATTAGAGCAACAGGACAGAGCTGAGCCTCAAGTCAATGCAGCCAATGCCTGAACTTTTCAATACTATCAGCCAATATGTTCTCTTTTATGTTTATAAACAGTTGGTACAGTTGGATACTGTATCTTAGAGCGAAAAAAATCTTGATGAAAAAAGTAGGATAATGTATTACTTTTAAATTTTTATTTCATTTAATTATTATATTTATATTTCCTTTAATGTTCTATATGCAATTCAGTAGACATGCAATGTCTAGAGAGATGATACATAGATATTATAGGTAGATAGATAGATAGATAGATAGGAAGAAAGAGTGATTGAGAGAGGGGACTTAGAAATTTAATCCCAAATGAAGAGCAGTTTGCTTACTGGAAAGACAGAAATGAAAGGTCTTTTTTTTCTCTCCCTGCCTCTTCACCAATTTTACTAACTTTTCCAAGACTGCATTGTTATAAGAATCTATGAAACAGGTACCATAATAACGTGGCAGAAAGAAACGCTCACAAACAATTGCATTTGTTCCCTTATGTATTCAGACCCCCGCATTAGGCAAGGTCATGTGACTACTTCTGGCCACTGAACTGTGATCTAAGTGAAGTGTGTCACTTCTAGGTTTTGAGTACAGAAAGCAAACACACACAATTCTCCATTCCCTTTCTATTTTGTTCCTCTGGCAAAGGCCCTAGGTTCCCAAAGGTTCATCTCCAGTATGGGCTCATATTGTCATCCTGGATCCCTGAATAACTGTGTGGAGTGGAGGTGTTCTGTTATGCATGGGGTTTGTAGCACAAATGAGAATAGAAGTTTAGTGATATTGAATCTCTGAGATCTTGCAATTTTGGGAAAGGTGAATTGTTTCATTTTACTACAACATGACCTAACCTATCCTGATAATTGCAACACCTCTGTACTTTTGCTGGAAATAAGTTATAGAAGATAGTCTCCTGAGTTCACTCTATCTCTATAATCTCCCTTTAAGTCAAAGAGAATATACATTCACTTAATATCAAGTAATTAATATACAATTTTTGTTAAAAATGTGTTTTCAATTGTGTTTTCCTGATTAGTGACTTAAATTCTTATTTAAGATAAAGCCACTTTGTCTCCTGTTACTAAATACATTCCAGAGAAGAAAAACAACACAAAACCACAAAGCAAAATCAAGTATCCAAGTGAAAAAGAAAATAAGATGACCAAAACAAATATAAAATCAGTCACGTGTTATCACTAGGATAACTGCAAACAAAAACAATTAACTCTCTGAAATTTTCCTTTTTAACAAGCTGGGTTGACGTCATATACAGATAACTTTCAGTCTTTGCATTAGCAATTCTCTTTCTCACTATTCATTCCAAAACAAACACTGCTTGTCTACTATGTGCCAGCCACAATGAGAGTATCAGAAATACAATGACAAATGGTGCTTAGCTCCAAGAGTTCAAGGTTTCATAGAAAAACAGACAAGAAAATAAACAATTAGAATGTGCTGTGCTGTGCTCTAACAGAGGTATGGAATGAACTTGCAGGAGCCCTGTAGAGAAAAACCCAATGCTTCCTAAGGAGTGTTGGACTAGAAATTACATTAAAGGTTCTCCCTGACAATCTTTGCAGATAAAAAAGAGTTTTCCATATACAAATATGAATTACAGTGAGTACATGAAAACAGATGAATTTAAAAGACCATCAAGTTGTGAGAAAATAAGTCATATTTAGAGAATTTTAAGAAACTCCATATAATTGGGACATGGAACTCATATAACAATCAGTTACATCATATTCAAAAGAAAAAAAATATGTCAAATGTCATGCAAAAGATTTGGGACTTTACACTCAAGGGATAGGAAATTACTTACAAATTTTAGGCTTGGAGAGGACATGCCGAATTTTTGTTTAGAAAGCTCTTCCTGGAAATAATTTGGAGATTGTATCATTGGGGGAAGAGTTGTAGGGCTGAGACAGATGTTGGCATCTATTGCAATAGTCCATGTAAAGAATGATTAGGGATTGAAACAAGTCAGTTAAAATAGGCATAGGAGTGCTGTATGAATTTAAGTGATACATCAATAAGACTTAGTGACCCAGCAGTTCCATTTCTGGGTATATATCTGAAAGAAACAAAAACACTAATTCCAAAAGATACACATACCATATGTTCATAGTGGCATTATTTATAATTGCCAGGATATGGAAGCAACCTAAGTGTCCATCAACAGGTGAATGGATAAGGAAGTTGTGGTATGTGTGTGTATACACACACACACACACACACACACACAGAGGAATATTACTCAGCCATGAAAAATAATGAAATTTTGTCACTTGTAGCAACATGGATGGACTTGGAGGGCATTATGCTAAGTGAAATAAGTCAGACAAAGACAAATACTATATGATATCACATATATGTGGAATCTGAAAAATACAACAAACTAATGAATATAACAAAAAAGAAGTAGATGCACAGATATGGAGAACAAACTAGTGATTACCAGTGGGGAGGGATAATTGGGGAAGGGCAGTATAGTGGTAGGGGACTAAAAGATATACACTATTATGTATAAAATAAATAAGCTACAGGGATACATTATACAACACAGGGAACAGAGCCAATATTTTATAAAAACTTTAAAATTGTGAATTACTATATTATACACCCATAACATATAATATTGTACATCAACTATACTTCAATTAGAAAAAAAATAGACTAAGTGATCAGCTGGGTTGGAAGTGAGGGGGAAGAGGAAGGGAAAATCTAAGATTTCCTTTCTGTGACAAAATGGATGGGGGTGCTAAATACAGAATTAAAACATATAGAAAGTAGAACGTTGAAAATAGTGTGATAAAATTACAGGGCCCATGGGACATGAAGGTAAAATATGCAATAGCTGGAATTATAGATTTAAATAATAGGAAAATGTTTGGGTTAGTTTAATAAGAGGGAAGAAATTTCTTAAAGTACATGGAAACGTATTGGCCCACCTAACAAAGAATCCAAAATTAAAGCAAGTGTCAGGGTTAGTTGATCTAGTGGTTTAAAACTGCCATTGATTACCAGTTCCTTTATCTTTATGTGTTCTGCAGTCGCTTCATAAATCCACTGTCTCTGATGGTCATGAGATGGCTCCCAGTACAATAGTCGTGACTATGTATATATAACCTAGTTCATGTCTCTTATAGGAGAGCTGTGCTGGCCTTCTCCCCTCCGTATAAATGCATGGAAACTTCGGGCAGGCCAAAACAAACCTCTTATCAAATTAAACTGGTTTAAGTTAATCCATTTCTAATCTAGGGAAAGAAGACTGGTATTAACAAAACTAGCTCAATTAAACAAAGTTCCAGCCCTGGGGCCTGGATCAGTATGAAAGAAGAAACCCAGAAATAATCAGGGTGTTGTTGGGAATGAGGGGTGGAGTCACAGATACTAGGCAGGTAACCAAAAACATCCACAAAGCTCAAGAAAGAAATTGGGATAATTTCTGAAACTCCTTTATCCTGAAGCTGTGCTAAAAGCCAGGGCGGGGGTGGGGGGGGAATAGAAGAAAGCAAGATCTTTTCGAAGTGAAAAGTTTAAAATGCCCTTTGCTTCAGAAAATAGTAAGAAATATAATCTTATAACAACATTCTATTACTAGAGTGGCTAGAAGGAAGGGATCAAAATCCCCATCACATTGTATGGCTATCAGAATGAGAACCCAAATGCCAACCCCACAAGGAATTCTCAGGGCTTCTCAAAAGTATTCACTGTGTGTTTTCTACATATAAGAAAAATTGTGTTTGTGCACAATTTATGCACACACGTACAAAGTACAACTGGGTCATTTCTGTAGTCCCAAGAGAACTATGCCCTAAGCTTTCTCCAGGCCATCCCTTTTAAAACAACTCTAATTCTTTCAATGGAGTGTGGTAAGTGGAACGGCAGATGTTAAAGTATATCCTGGGATCTTCCAAAGGTTGCTGACTTTACACTACATTTCCAGAGATAGGCAAAGTCTGTGACTAAATCTTACTGAATATCAATAATTCAAGAAAATGACCAAATTCATGGAGGTGGTGGGGGAGTCCCTTAAGAACATGGATGTCAGTTTGTATCATGGCTTCAGTGAAGGAGAAGAAATGACCCTCAATGAAATGAGAGGGAAGGAGTGGAGAAGAAACTTAGGGGCATGACCTCTCAAATCTTTAGCAAAGTTACTAAAAGTATCAAATATTTGTTGTGGATGTATTTTTTTATGGAAAACTGATAACACCAAATAAGATATCCTGCCAGTACAGTGTGATTATAGTAGAGATTGTGCACACATAGAGGGCAGAAACAGAGCAGATGATGGAAATGCAGCCCAAGGGAATTTACAAATTATGGAGAAAGATTGAGACATTCTCAGGATATAAGGAATTAGTGAGACAGGACAAGTTTACTCAGATCTCCAAGAGGCAGGGGGAACCTCAGCAGGGATCTGGGTAAAATAACATTTGGAAACAGAGCCTTTTCTCTACATCCTTATCATTTCATTGGGGATGCCTGACATGGTCAATGTCAGGCATCCACAATGAAATGTCAATGCCAGTGGATGCCTGACATGGTCAATGTTCCCAGCTGAATTTGAGTTGTTCTACAACATGACTCAAATGTTCCTTTCCTATTTTATTTCTCACCAAACCTTATACAAATTCTGTGTTCAGGCCAAGCTAGATAGTGTACTGTGTGATTTCTTCTCAAGCATTTCTCTTTCTTCCCCATAGTCTACGATAATTTCAATACTTATCTCTTCTCATCTCAATGTATCTGGCTGACTATACCTGGTCCTTCTTGGTCAGTCACAGACTTTGTCTCTCTCTCCACCTCCCACCATTGCTTTACATCACTTGCTTTCTTGTTTGATAATGCAGTGGCACAAACCAGAAAGAAAATTAATGAAAAGGCTATGCTGTAAAAAAAAAAAAAAAAAAAAAAAAAAAAAAAACGTTTCAAGTGACCTCAAAGGCTACTAGACTCTGAATGTTTGGATATGGTATTTAGCCATGGAATTGAAAAACCCAATTGGAAACTTTAGCATCAAAAAGTGAATGTCTTTAATGTCCTTATCATCCTTACTACTAAAATTTATTTATTTATTTATTTTCTAAATTTAGAAACAGTTTTATTAAAATATGGCTACAATAAATTGTCAAGTGAAAAAAGAAGTTGTATATGTGTGTATATATATTTGTGTGTATACATGTACACATACATATATATGTGTACAAGTATATGTATATATATATGTGGATAGATAGAGATAGATGGATAGGTCTAATTCATAATGTTTAGGTTTGCATGTTGATTTTTCCAGCTGTATAAACTAGACCTACTACTAAAATTTAATTGAATATGATGCCATGCTCAAGTGTTCCTTTTCAAAAAGAATAAACCCTTAGTCTATTTTGGCTGTCCTGACTATTGAGGAAAGAAATTTTCTATCAAATTTTGGTAATTATTTTCCCTTATTATTTTTGGTATTTGTTTTGTTTTTGTTTTTCTTTTCTTTTTTCTTATTCTTTATTTCTTATTCTTTTCTTTTTATTCCCTCTCCTCTTCCTGAATGGTACTGGTGTGTTTTTGGACAAAGAGAAAAAGGAAAAAGGAGAGTATTTATCTAAATGAAACTCATCTTATTCACCTCAGACATAAACTCAAAACACTTCAAACATAGTTTATACTAGTAGGAGATCTTCATCTGAACAGATTATAATTCCATCCTTGGTCAGTGGCCCATGCTATTATTCACACTATTATAATATGTTACAAACAAAATTCCCTGAGAAAATAATTATTATAAGGTAATGTACTCTCTTAGCTATGTGGACTTCACTAGCAGTTATAAAATTGTTGCCAAGATTACACTGTAGCAATTAGCCCTTAGTGTGGGCTGCTAATGGATTTTACACTCAGCTCTAAGATAGAGACCCTAAGCTGTTTTAGAAAATAACTGTTAACCAATTTTTTAGATTAACTGGTAGAGACAGACTAACAAATCTTGGTCAAACAAACCTTCTTCTGTTTGATAAAACTGATAAAGCTTAGTAAAATATTAATGACTGTATCACAACAGCAAATACAAATACATGAAAAGGCATAGCTTCTTCTTCTTTTTTTTTTTTTTTTTTGTGGTATGCAGGCCTCTCACTATTGTGGCCTCTCCCATTGCGGAGCACAGGCTCCGGACATGCAAGCTCGGTGGCCATGGCTCACGGGCCCAGCCGCTCCACGGCATGTGGGATCCTCCCAGACCGGGGCACAAACACGTGTCCCCTGCATCGGGAGGCGGACTCTCAACCACTGTGCCACCAGGGAAGCCTTAAGCATAGCTTTTAAAAAAGATTTAAGTTCAAATTGACAATGGTCAATGTGAGGATCTCTATTTTGGTAAACCCTGTAGCTTCACTCTATGTTTTTAGTGTCTGATGAATTAAGAATCTATGATGTTTTCACTTATTTTATCACTAAGAACAATCTATTGAGGAGATGTTTCCCTGTGGCCGAGTGAGTCATTTGAGCTACAAAAATAAAATTAAAATGGCAATTATCTATGGTAACACAGGAAATGTATACCAAAAAAAAAAAATACTCTACTGTAACATATTACATCAATAGGGAAAACACTAAGGAAGCCCTGCTTATCCTGATGAGGAGAAATGCATTCTTATTTTTATCTGAAAGAATGAAAACCTAAAAAAGATGAGAAACGTGGGACTTAAAAGGTCAGTCCAGCTTAACAAACCTTACTAAAGCATCTAAAATGTCAATAAAGCATAGTCTCTGTCATACAGAAGAGTTAGACTAAGGAACAGATTATTTCAGTATAATCTAGTAAATGTCCTGATAGGACATTTCAAACAGAGCAGTGCATATAAAGTACTTATCATCACGCCTGAACAGTGAGCACATGCTATGTGTGGGCTATAATATGTATACAACATACAAAGTGCTAATGGGGAATGAAGCAGAGGCACTTAGACAAGGCTAGAGATGTCCTCTTGGTTTCATAACTAGTGGCAAACCCAGCTGGAATCCAGATTTCTTAGCCCACTCTAATGGCTTTTCCAAAAGGCCACAGTGCTCACAGCCTCCACTGGAATTATATCTTTGAGTTGAATAGTAAGCAGCACCTGCTGAAGTGCATTTGCCTTTCTCTTCCCTTCTCCAACCCTACCCACGTAAAACCAAAACACTTTCAAAATATTCGTTATGCATTTCTAATTATAGCTCCAACCAAAATGACATCTTCAGTAGAAAAGAGTGGCCTTTTCTTTTTGATTTCATATATATAAATAAATCACACAACGCTTTAAAGGTTAAGTTATGCAATATATATAGTTACATACAAAGGACTCTCCCTCCTTCTGTTCAGTGGAAATCGACATCCAGAAGGTCTCCTCAATAGTCTTCTATTTCCTTCCCACCCTTGCTGGCTACTAATTTGGATTCACAATTTCACCTTAAGTTCTTGATATAGCTTTACAAATGGATATAGGCATATGCAAGCATAATGTCTTTACGTAAAATTAAACATATTAGTGAAAATGTACAATGGTATTCCAAGTCAAACAGCATCTAACGGCATGCCACAAAGCTCTTACATTCTAATATATGTCAACTTACACAGAAAACCAGCTCTCCCGATTTAAAAAATTTCGTACATAGTGAGATGAGAATGCCAATGCCAAATTGAAAGATTGACTTAAGACATTACATGAATTTATTCATCCCAAAGCACTATAGAACATATTACCGGTTTTCTACCAACAAAAGTACGGTACAATTTATGAACAGGATTTCTTTGATAAATCAACTCAGAGGGATTAATTACTTGCAAAATTGCTGTTTCAGTTATCGCTCTTCTTTTCAGTAATAGAAAAATAACTTTCAGGCTACTTCTATCATTTTATGTGTTGCCTATCCTTACCCTTGACCACTGACCTCATAAATTTATGATTCCAAAGATATAAATAGGAAAATTGGTCCATAAAAAAGATCTTGGCAAGTAATTTATTTCAAAAAGGACCCAAACAATTGCTCATCTTATAGCCTAACATAAGAGTTCCTCCTTCATAGACTGGTAACTGAAAATGGCATGGAAACCAGTGTTTAATGTCTTGACTGGGTGTGCTTTTCCCCTTCCATAAATCTATCCCTCTCCCAAGTGGTTCACAATCACTGCATTTTTTTCAGGAAGGCACAGTAAATTTTATATATGTGCCATAAGTGGCTCTGAAAACAAGGTCATGCCCATATGCTCAGGGCCCGAAGTGCCAGTGTCAGGAGCAAAGGGGGGATGAGGCCATGCTTATAACAGCATAGCTCGCTGCCTGCTCCTTCTGTTTCTTTTCCTGTGCTTGTGCAGTGACTCAGGACCTTTACTCCCACACAAATGTGTGTTCTCAGCCTCGGAGGGAGAAGGCTAAAAGAAAGAAATCAGACTGCCTGGGAAAACAAAGATAATGGTAAATGGGTGGGTTCGGGATAGAACAAATATGTGAACTGACGTTTCCTGGGCCTGCAAACACCAAGGTTATTTGGCTTCAATTAAAAGTTCAGTAAAGCCTGAACTTCTCCTGGATTGAGGGCAGTTTAGAGGCAGGGCCTCTGTACCTCACAGGTGTGTTCTGCTCAGGGACTCCCACAGTTTTTGCACAGTAGGTATTCATATTATGTCTTTAGAATTGAATCTGCTGCTGGAATAGCCTTGTTACCCTGACAGGAAAACACAGGAGCCCATTACACTTTCAAAGACATAAAACTGAAATATCTGCAGGGTTTGCAATGGCAACATGTGCTTAAAACCTTAAGAGAGGGACTTCCCTGGTGGCCCAGTGGTTAAGAATCCACCTCCAATGCAAGGGACACGGGTTTGAGCCCTGGTCCGGGAAGATCCCACATACCGCAGAGCAACTAACTAAGTCTGTGTGCCACAACTGCTGAGCCCTCGTGCCACAACTACTGAAGCCCATGTGCCTACAGCCCGTGCTCCACAACAAGAGAATCCATCACAATGAGAAACCCATGTACCGCAATGAAGAGTAGCCCCTACTCGCTACAACTAGAGAAAGCCTGCACAGCAACGAAGACCCAATGCAGCCATATAAATAAATAAATATAAATATATATAAATATATATATATAAATATATATAAATATAAATATAAATATATATAAATATAAATATAAATATAAATATAAATAAATAAATAAATTTCCCTTTAAAAAAAAAAAAAAAAAAACCTTAGGAGACCTTCTAGTCCCCTTGAAAGTTAAATAAATTTTTTAGGTATGAGTGCATTGTAATCAGATGTTTCTAATAATCTAAAATTAAAAATGGGCTGTTATCTCTAACTTTTAGCTTTCCTTAATTGGTACTTCTTGTTCTAATGGAAGGTGGCTTTCCTAACTATTATACTTTCTGTGTTTAGTAAAATATGAGCATAAATGTAAAAATAATAATATTTGAATGATAAAGAAGTCATTATTTCATGGACCAAGCACATTGCTTTAAAAAGGATCTGAAGCATATCATATGTATGCATTTTATGAGCTGTCTTACAGGCACATACTAAGGAATGATGTTGCTAACAGTAGGCATCTGTAAATTGGGGAAAATCATCTACTGTTCTCTATTTCATACACGGACATCTATCACATTAGGGATAAAACATATTCTAAACATTCTGGAAAAGCAATCAGACTCTTCTTCCCAGCAATTAACAGAGTTTTCTCAAGGGACAGATTATTGTAGTTACCTCCTCACTGCTGGTGGAGCAGAAGCCCAGGAGGCATATGTATACACATCAAGAATTTCTTAACACCTTTTGTACGAATCTTTGCCTGAGGATGACTATAAAGAAGCCGTGTGCTTTTCAACAAGGCAACAAGCACTTACTGGTAGCTGGCTGAGTATCTCCATCTTTTCTTAAGGAGCTATTTCAAAGCAGACACTTACCTTGCCAGTCTATGAAATAACTGCCAATTTGGGTAACTCTTGTGCATTAGCAGTTTAAGAAATTTAATAGGTCTGTAGGAAAATATGTTCAAGAGAAACACAAAATGTATAAACATAAATACTATTTTCTACTATATTCTGAAGAACTGCTTGCAGCCCCCGAATTCTGCAGATAGACAGCAAGACAAAATATCCAACAGTTAGTGTTTGTTTTGTTCCTTGCCTTCAGAAAACAATGAATTCAGAATGAACAATAGTAAATTCAGAGGGAATCATAGAGAATGAAAATGTTGTCTAGTTGACCTTAAATGTTTGTCACAGGATTTCCTGCAGGTTCTTCTGAATCCCAGGCTGATACTGTGTGAGGTGCACAGTATGGAACAAAATAATGAAATACTTTGGTTTCAGTAATGAAAACATAGCGTTTTCTTCATTAGAGATTTGCTCTTTGCAGGTGAATTTCCCATACCCATTTTGGTTGCAAGAGATACTTCTTGATCTGATAACATTTATTCTGGTGTCCCTTATATATGTTTAAGCAATTCACCGTTCTTTGGATCTAATCTGTTTGACCTCTCCACACACCCCTGAGCAGGGAGAGGAAAAAATACACAACTTCACCATAATGACAATTAGTGATTCCACCTACTCAGTTCTTACTATACTGGTACTTTAGTTTATATTTGCAAATTTCTACTCTTCTAAGAATGAATCTCTTTCAATGTGATCTCTACTGGGTATTCATAAGAACCACTAATAATTATGTTCTTGGCAAGCTCATGAAAATTAAACCTAAGCAAGAAAAAGAGAGCAGAACCCAGTTTATAGTGAAGTAATCAAAGCTTACTCATCTAAAAGGAGTATTCAGCTACATATTGTTATTGTACAAAGCACTTCTAAAACATGCTGTCATTTGGCTCAAACTTAATGGAAGCTTAGGATTGGTACTTTAATAATTGGAACAGTGACTCTGACTAGTGAAAGATACGAAACTAATGAAACTGGCAAGTTGTCTTCTTTAAGTCAGCAAATTCTCTGCTCTAAAAATCATGTCTATCTGACAAGCAGGAGGGTATGTCTCACAGGGGATCCTAGAGCATTTACATTCTCTCAGATTTCCATATTTCATATTGCTTCTTTTTCCCTAGATACAAAACAACAAGTATTGATTCAATATCACCCTGCTGTCTATTTTAATTGAAATCTTCAGCGTATAAAAACATGACAAGAGTTAGAAATAAAAAAAAAATACCACTAAAAACTCAACAAGTAATAGATATAGGTCTTTGGAGGATTATAAAACTATTCCTTCACTTGGTTTTTGAATTGTATTAATGGCCACAAATGAAGATGCAGTAGCACTAGGAATCAATCAGACTCTGCTTAGAGCACAGATCAAGTAGAGAATATTTCAAGATTCATAATTTAAGGATGATTCTTTATTTAACCTGCTCCAAAAATAATTACCCACCATACTGACCGTAGCAATGAAAATATCTACTCTTACAGCCTGTGGATTAAGCCATTTTCTCTCCAGAAGATGCTTGTGAAATGCAAACACATTAATAAAGGGAAAGAAAACATTAAGTTAGTTTGAAATTAGCATTGACCTGTTAACTATCCTTGTCTCTCATCTTTCTGGGAGATGGGTCTGGAGTAAGGACTAGTGGTTGTTTTGTTTTGTTTTGTTTTGTTTTTGAATATTTATTTATTTACTTACTTACTTACTTACTTATTTATTTTGGCTGCACCGGGTCTTAGTTGCCCTGGCAGGGGAACTAGATCCAGCATGCATGCCACAACTAAGAGTTCACATGTCGTAACTATTGGTCTTAATTAGGGGTAAAAAGCAGAAGGTACAATGAAAAGGTCAATCAACACTGGGGTCCATTAGCAAATAGTGACCGGTGGATAAGGAAACACTGAAGGGAAGCTCATCATTTTTCACAACTGGCCGGCAGAAACCATCCTGCCTTTCAGTCTCTCTCTCTTTCTCCTAATACACCTTGAGCTGTCATATTACTTATTAGGTCACATATTTGGTAGGCAGGATGATACAACTAACCTAATCGGAGGTTGAATAACTTTTGAGTTAGAGAATATCAGGATAATAGCTACCACGTTTTTAAGTGTTCCAGGGACTGTGTTTGATATCATTTGATATTATTAATACTTGCTACAGTTATGCAAGTCCATGTGTCATAGATGGGGGAAATAAAACTTGGAGAAATTAAGTGGCATGCATAAAGTTGCTATAAGTGATAAGGTTAGAATTGGTCTCTCATGTTTCTGACTCCCAGTTCAATTTAGGTTAGAATTGGGCTCTCATGTTTCTGACTCCCAGTTCAATTTCCCAAAGAATTATTTGATGCTATTATATGCTGGGAACTATCAGTGAGCAGCCAGCTTGATGAGGGGAAGCAAATTGGTGGACAACACATATGGCAAGGGGTGAGGGAGAAGGGGACCAGGGTAACACCCTGAGAAATGACATCGAAATTAATCCTTTAAGAAGGGGTTAGGGAAAAGATAGGGAAGATATCCAGAAGGGGAAATGCATGCCTGAGGCTAAGAAAGAAGACAGGCTGATGGACTCCAGGAATTAAAAGAAGTGAGATGTAGAGATCAGCACTCAGATCACTTTGTAAGCCCTGTTAAGGATTTGGGAAGTTATCTGAAGGCTAACTAACAATCCATGGAAAGTTTTACTTGTCAGTTTCATATATATATCATATATATCATAAAAGATCACTCTAGCTACAGCTTTAAAAACAAAAATCCAAAATTGTGCATTAGGTTAAGAGTGGATACAAGAAGACCAAGTAAGTGAATGCACAACAGGACAAATTTATATAAATTATATTTAATTATAAATTTAGTTATAATTTATATATTACAGATATATAAATTCATGGGATGTGGATGAGGTAGAAAGAACTGAGCCGTGTGATGTATTTGTGGAGGTGGAGGATGGGAAAACAAGGGCCTTTTGAGGTTTCTGGTTGAGGAAGTGGCTCTGCCATCTACTAAAACAAGCTACACAGCAGAGAAGTCCATGACCAACGTTTTAGACAGGAGGGGTTCCATATGCTGCAGATTTCCATCTGGCGCTGCGCATATGGACATGACAGTTAAGCAGTTCTACCCGCGCTTGAAAGGGAGTGGTCTCGTCTAGAGATGCAGCCCCTAGTCTAGGAGAAGGTGGAGAGGTCAAGGGTGGTGGAGTGCCCTGTTCTAGAGAAGCCAGTGGGAGTAGGTAAGGAGATCCCAAATAGAGGACCTAAAGAACATTGTGAAAGAAAATGTGAAGTTCAATTTTCTTCTAGGTGATTCAACTTGTTTTATAAAAAGTGAGGGGAAAACAGGAATTAGTGGCAGAGTTTTGTCCAAAAATAAGTGCCATATGCACATCTAGAACTGCAGTTTTGTTCTATTCTCCAGGAACCTCAAAAAGAAAGAGGAGAACAGAAGGGTAAAGAGGCCACAAATAGCACAGAGGAAACAAGACATAGGAGGAGAAACGGCAAAGTTATAGAATGAGGGAAATAAAATGTGGTGCTCTGGAATGGGAAATTTTGGTTAACAACATGAAATAAGATAAAGGATATTGGAAAGGGGGCCGAGGCTAAAATGTACATAAATGACATAAGCTTGCTCTATTTTGCGTGTACTCTCCCTCCCTGTCTCTCTCTCTGTCTCTCTCTCTATTACACACACACACACACACCTTTATTCTCCATACCATAAGTTATCTCAAAACAATGACTTTATGCTGAATTCATCTCCTCCATATTTGTGCCCCAAAAAACAAACAAAATAATGGAAAACACCTTTGTGATTCACTGGTTAAATAATGTATATAATGTATGATTTTCCTATTAGGCCAATTTGTCGTTTACATTAGGTGTGTTGATAATACAGATGACACATTTAAATTTATAATTCCAGTATTTATCTGATTCACGTTTGAAACAAGTTCTGTGATGACCTGAACAACAACAACATCTAACAATTAATGAGCACTTACTCTATGCCAAGTATTTTCTAAATAATTTATAACTATTAACTCATTGAATCCTCATAAAAAGCCAACGAGCTAGAGATTATTACACTAGAGATTATATTCTAAGATGTTCTAAAACTATGGAACCTCTGACCCATCATCAATGGAAGATACAAACGATTGATTCCCCCCACTCACCCACCCACTCACTTTGGGGGAAAAAAAATAAAACTAGTTGTAACAGGTAGATTGGTAAAACAAAAGGAAAAAAAAGGAAGAGGAGGAGCAAAACATTAAAGTTTTCATTTTATTCTTTCTGACCATGTATTGAGAATCACTTCCAAAATCTCTTCATAATATCAGTAATAGTTCATTTTAATTGAAAACACATAACTTTGTTAATAGAGTAATATATTTTTTAAAATCTGCTATTTTTATTTTCATATATTTTAATTTGCAAATGAAAACATAAATGTATTCTGTTGTGTATACATCCACATTTGCTTATCTTGGGTAATATATGAGCTTTTGCATATAGTGGTCCAAAAGATGTTGGATTCATTTATCATTTCAGCTGCATGTCCTAATTTTGTCGAAAAATAATCCATCTAAGAGTCCTCAAAGACCTAATTAGCAGCTTTGGAGGTTAGATAAGTTACTACTAGCAAAACTTCAGAGTTTTTCTAGATATCATTTTCTAATACACATTTAATGGATATATGTTTTTGACAGTCATGTTAGCACTCAGCACCTCAGAGGAGAAAATAAAACTTTGCCATGATTTAATGTTAAGAGACTTGTTATAATCAAGGCAGCTTAAAGGGTAAAAGTAGAAATAAAAGGACTAATTTCACCCTGAGAAAAAAAAATCACAATTCTTAATGTTGGGAACATTTACATCCCACATCTGTCATATTATTCAGCACTGGGACATGTGTCCAGTAGAAAGTTAAAAAGCACATATTTTGCATTGACAAATGAATAAATGTGTTTGCTTGAGCCACCATATATGATAAGCATATTATATTTGTTGAGACCATCAGAGAAATTGTATGATTCTAAAAGTAACTTGAGGTGCTGATTTCCTGCTTAAAGTTTTCACCATTGCATTGATCTTATTATTAAACATAATTTCTCTTTAGTGGATTATATTTTATTATTTCTACTTAAAAGTCATTGAACTGTTTTGATCCTACCTGGATTTTTTCCCTTTGAGGAAAATATTACTAACATTTATTCCTTTTTTTTTTCTCTGAAGTTTTTTTTTTTGAAAAAATTAATCTCTTTTATGACTTAACTTGCCACTTACATTTGTTTGGATGTGCCATCAATTCTGAGAGTGAAAACAGTGATGATAATATGTATATTACATTTGTTGAAACATTAAATATGAGTAATAGCTGCTGTAGGAAGCATAGGTCAAAATGAACTCTGAGAAGTTCCAAGCAGTTTATAACTGTCAAATGTTTTTTTCTGAAAATTCTGGTACATTTGTTGAGATTTTAAGAAAAATATGTGTGTATCTGAACAGGCAGTCTGAGCAGAATAAACAGTCATCCAACCCCCATTCACTTAGTATCTTTAAATACACAATACTCCTCCTCAGATTTTGGTTAGATTCAAATGGAATTATGTATTTCTAGACCTCTGAAGGGGGGGTAGATATTATATTCTGAGAAAAATAAAGTCTAAATAGAAACAGGGTAAGCAGTACAGAACAAATAAATAGAGTATTTTCAGAAAAAAACAACATGCACAAAAAGAATCTTCAATAACAGACGTACTGTTATTTCAAAAGGAGAAGCCACAGGATACTAGAGTATTTAAAGAAGTCTTATCAGTTCTCATAAGGTGGTTAATGTACTAAATGAGGCCAGGGCTGCAATTTACTTATTTAAAAGGTAAACATTTATTTGTTTAGAAGAATGGATGGCACTTAGAAAACAACAGTAAGAGCCTAATTAACAAAAACGTGATTATGTCTCGATCTGATCACTACATCTATTTTAGTTAGCTAGCTAACCAGATACTATCTATCTCTGTATCTCTATGTCTATTTTTGTATTGCTGGGTTTATTTGCTTTCCTGCTCCCAATAAGTTGCACAGTCAATATTTAATTATATTCACTAAAGGAGGGGATGGAGTTTCAATATTATAGATGATAAAGAAATTTTCTTGGTACAAGTGTGTTTCAGGAGACTCATTTAAAGAAGACCCCAAGCCTCCCTTACAGTTCTTTGCTCTCAAGCAGACAGCAAAGTGTAAAATTAGGAGCCCATGTTCTGGAGTGAGAATCATAACTCTATTATACTGTGTAAACCTTGACTAATTAACCTCTCCAACCATCCATTTCCTCCTCTGTTAAGTGAGGGTGAAAATGTCACAGTAGTAATAAGAGTATTGTGAGGATTATATGGGAGCCTATATGTAAAGCATTTAACATAGAGCCTTGTACTCAATAAGTGTCACTGGATGCCTTCCCATCATCACCACCACCACCATCATCAACACCCTCACTCACCACACTATCATAAAGGCAGGGATGACAAATTCACCCTAAGCTTTTAAGCCAGCACTGATGATGTATGCACTATTTCATATATATTTTGCAAAGAATGTGGGCTACAAAGATGAGGAAATTTTTATTCTGTAAGTATATTACTACTCCATTTGTCATATATTCTCAGATTCATGACCATATAGATACTTAATTAGAAAGATACAACTCATCACCATGAAACGGGTATTCTTGGCTTTTTAACATTTCTGGTTGAATATCGGCTTCTTTGAAAACCAGTGGTCCTCACAGCTACTTGGTGTGCCTCCTTGAGGTTGAGAAAGGTACCCTGTGAATTCTGATATGTGTTCTCCAGACAGAAATCCATGATTCAATACACATTTTCCTTAGAATAGTAACTGATTCATTGTTGAAATGAGTCTGGGCAGCCTGAATCTGATTGACTGGAGCTTGGGAGAGAGGTGCTAAAGTTGACTCTATGTCCACAGAGAAGCAAAGCCTTTAGTCTTGGTGGCCATTGGGCCCAATGACACAGCTACTTAAAGATAATCAAATGTGTGGGACGATGAGAAGTCATTGTCTCTGCTGTCCCAGAAATCAGTGTCATTCACATACCTTTGCCCTCAGAGGTATTGAGGCAGGAGATAGATGGGCCCCAGTCTGAACAGCTGGAGTTTCTCCCCTGTGGACAGATACTCTAAAATAGCAGGAGTGAAAGGGGAGATGAGCCCTGACCAGATACGTGATAAAAGACCACATATTCCTCATTCTCAAAGTCAAGGAGACCTTCCCGACTACACATGTGCAGAAAACCTCCTTGAGGGTCAAAAAAGGAGGGGCATCACCTCATAGTAAGTGATGTCAACCTACCAATAGGCCTCTTAGTTAGAATCCATCTTGGCTAAGAGATGTACACGAATACATGCGAGGACCCTGAGATAAACCAAATACAGACTCAGAACCAGGCAAAGGAAGATGATTGGCCAAAGGAAACCCGGAAGAAATGCCCCATAAAAGTGATTCAAACTACCATGAGGGTGCGACTCCCTGTCTGAGCCCACCCGTGTGTCTATTTACACATACCATTTTTCATCCTAATAAACACTTTACTTGTTTCACTACTTTCCATCTCTATGTGGAAATTCATTTCTACAGAGCTGGTGGGCCAGGGCCTTGTCACTGGTCCCTTGTGGTCTAGTGGCTAGGATTCAGTGCTCTCACTGCCATGCCCTGACCTTAATTTTTGGCCAGTAACTGAAATCCTGCTTCAAGCCACTGCAGGTCAAGGCCACCCAAGATCAGTATAACAGACAGAACACAGGCTTTAAGCACAAAACAATAGCTATATAGATATAGTAGGTGCTCATAGATACCTTCTCTCCACCTTGGTCAGAGGCTTACTTTCAACTCATTAGATATCACCAATTGCTTCCTAATTAATAAGTATCTCTACCTTATTAAGAAAACAATTATTAACCCATATTGGCTTCTAAGATGATCCCAGTCCTCTAGGAACTCACTATGTAGTGGTGGAAAACATATTATCCAATATAATCTCTATAGATGGTGTATTTCAAAGTGTTGGGCTATAGGAGGAATGTATTTGTTCTGCACATAGTTAAACAACAACAACAAAAAAAACTGTGCCAATATTTAAAAGTGACTAATTTCATATAAAAATCTGGAATTTTTTTGTTCTCGTGAAAAATTCTACTTCAGGCAACACTGAGTTACATCACTACATGGCAACAATTGGTGAATATTAAGGAACAGTTATACTCTCTTACATGTGCCAGGTGCTTTTGGGTAACAGTAGATGGACCCCATGCATCTATTTCTCTTTTTTTATATTACCTGTCTGCAAAACTGTGTTCCCAACCCTTGTAGAAGTCTTTAGGTTCCATAAGGATCAGGGCAAGGTAGGTTCAGTGTCTACTCAGGTCAGTATTCACTGTGTTTATTGAATAGATGAGTAAGTGTATGACAGAAATCTAAATGCAAGCACAGTAGTTTTTTAATTAACCTCTCTTTATTAGATTTAAAACAAATTTTTAATTCACTGGCAACAGGTCTAGGGAAATGGCTGGGAGGATAGGAAATTCTCAGCATGACAACACTTGGAAATAATCAAAATGTGCATCTTACAGGTCATAGGTCATCAGCACCATAGTTGGCCATCAAAAGCAGAAATTTATTTAATCCAGACTTAATAACCATGCATTTGCTGTGTTTGAAGGATTTTCATGCATTCCAGCCCTATATCAGGCTTATTCTTGGTGCTCTTTTCTAAATAATGTGAAGAACAGACAAAACAAACAAACAAACAAAACAAGATAACATTACTTTTGTGGAAAAAGGGGAAAAAAAAGAAAATTGGGTAAACCCAGAAATAATAAAGATGGACTTTGAAATCAGAAAGATCTGAATCTAAACCCTGTTTCTACCAACAACTACCAATTTAACCATGGCCAAATTACTAAATGACTCAGAAAGTTTGTTTCTTTTCTTCTAAAAATAAAGTTGATAGTTTTTATATTAGCCCTGAACTCTTTTATATTAGCTCTTAGCTTTGATATTAGGTCTGAGCTCAGGGAGGAAATACTATTACCACCCCAAAAAGGTCAATTACTATACCTGGCAGATAATAAGCTCATGAATAAAATGTGTTGTTTTTTCCTTCCCCTTGTCTTACTCAAAATTTTATGGAGTGTTTTTCTGACTCAGTATTATTTTCTGAAACTCTGTAATTATGAATCTGTAAATAAAAATCATGTAGTTACATAGTCCCAATTTTTATCTGATTTAAATAGTAGCATTCTTAATGATAACTTTTAAAATTATAAAGAAACATCATTTCTAAATCCTTATATTTTACATTATGTTATACAATACAGTATGTATTTTTTCTTTACATCAAAATATTGTAAAAGAATAACATATTATTGGAAAAGGGATTTTTTAATGACTTCACAATATTTTATCCCTCTCAGTATGTAAATAAAAATATACACATATATCTGTGTGTTTGTGTGTTTAAGTATGTATACAGACACACAGTCACATATGACCATATACATCATCCAAGAGAAAGTTGGCATTTAAGCAGGAGCCACAAAACCAGTATCTTAGCTTCCCTGAAGGATATGATTGAACATTCTTTATCTTACTATAGTGACCCCATGTTCTCCAGTGCCAAGTGTGCAAGTCCCAGCAGTGACTTTAAACACAATCTCATTTTAAGTTTCCATTGTACTCAGCATGATCCTCATTTTTCACTGCCTTGCACTTGTCAGGGCCACGGTCTATCTAGGACACTGATACCAATAAACCAGGAGCTGTGATTGAACTTTTAACTACACACACTTTTCATCTCACAACAGAAGTATTACTATAAATGAGAGCAAACTGATTTTTATGCTTTGAAGTATATGCATAATCTTAAATAGCAATAAAAGCATGCCTATGACCCATGTCAAATAGTAACATTGTGTAACTGGTTCACCTCTGATCCTCAAAGAGTAACAGATAATTGTATTAGTAGTTTTCTATACATTAGCACATTTTTGAAAGAGCTTTTAGCTTAGAGATGAAGGCTCACCTGAACACAGAAGCCCACATACTGAAGCTAACTGGATACAGCTAACCTGAAAATATATGGCAGGTCTCTAGTAATTGTCAACACATGTTCTCTATTTGTTTTTAGGTTTAGTTTTTTAAAGGAGGCATCTTTCAACATGCATTGAGTGAAAAGTGTCTAAGGGGCATTTTAGTAGGTTACCACATCAGAAGTGAGGGCATTCCATGTGTGCCTGACTGCACGCTATTCTTTTCTTCCTCTCTGTACACAGTTCTTCTCCAGGAGGGGCTGAGCTCTCCCAGGGTCGCTCCAGCACCATGAACCAAAAGTTTAGACTCAACTCTGCCCTCTCCTTCCTGTTCTGTGCTCCTTCGTTATTCTGAAACAGCAAGCATGTTTGCACTGTTGTCCATGTGTAACTGTCTGCTACCTAGAAAGTCTTCCATTCATATATTCAGTAGATATTTACTGCCTACTGTGTGCTAGCACACAGTTTCTCTGTGCAAAACAAAGTTCAGGACCTCATGAATCTTATATTCCAATGGGTAAATAGAAAAAAAAATAAAACTATAACATACTGTCAAGTAATTATAAGTGCAATAAAGAAAAATAGAACAGGTGTAAAATGCAACATGTCATGGAGGGTGGTTGTAGACAAAGTAGTCAGTCAAGGAGGGCCTGTGACATCTGAGTGGGAGCTGAGTGACAGGAAAAAGTGTAGGCATGGGGCTCCCTTGCGAAGAGGATCCAGGCTCATGGGGACCGAAATGTGCTTTCAAGACAATAATAAACCTACTCAACATTTGCCTCATCAAACAGTAACACACAAACCTTAATAGAAGAAACCGTTTTGAATGAAGAAATGTATTTATTTCTAGTGTTGCACTGTTTTTTCTAACTAACTTATTTTTCAACTTTATAGAAATTAACTTGGAAGCTATCAGCTTCTCAGAGGTCTTTACTGCTTCATGGATGTCCATAACACCAACATTTTGGGTTTATCTGTGTATGTTCTTATGTATGTTCTTTTTTTATCTGGAATGAGGGCCCACCACTTTTACCATATGTTCAAAAAGTGTAAAAAGTACTGTTTGCAAAGAGGAGAAATGTCATTTATTGAATGCCAGCTATGTAATAGGGGGTGTGGCTCTCAATTCAGAAACACCTGGATATTAATTCTAATTGTGCAACTCACGGTCTATGTGACTTAGACATGCTGTAGTCTGAATGTTTGTAACCCCTGAAAATCATGTTGAAATGTTAATCCTCAAATGTGATGGTATTAGGAGACAGGGTCTTTGGGAGGTGATGAGGTCATGAGGGTGGAGCCCTCATAAATGAGATTAGTGATCTCATAAAAGAGACCCATAAATGGCCCCAGCTCTTTTCCCCCATGTGAAAATATGAGAAGTCTGTGACCTGGAAGAGGGCAGTCACCCAACCATGCTGCACTCTGTTCTTGGACTTCCAGGCTCTAGAACTGTGAGCAATAAATGTCTTCTGTTTCTAAGCCACCCAGTCTGTGGTATTTTGTTACAGCTGCCTGAATGGACTCACAAAGGGCAAGTTGCTCATGTCACTTGACCTCCACTGTTCTAAATCACAATGAGAGGCAAACTTCCTCAACATTTTGCTGGAAGAATTTCAGGAGGTCAGGTACACAAAGTGCCTGAGCTCTGCTTGGCACTCCAGATGAAGAAAGGAGACCAGAGATGCTGGGGATTTCCCTTGCTTTATTCCATACAGTTTTTACAATCGCCCAATGTATCCAAGAAGAAAAAAAGTTCTGCAAAATTAGGTAATTTCCCCAGGCTCTCACAGTAGAAGTGAAGAGCTCAGTCACATCTAGGACCTTTATAATCACGAACACCTATTTTGTTTTTTAGTTGCTGGTGGTTTTTTGTTTTTTTTCTTTTCCCTCCTGTTACGTCACTTCACAAATAATAAATGCATTCGATTCTTTTTTTCTCACCTGTTTGTCATATTTAATCACTCTTTAAGACTTGGGTTTTATTTTTGTTTTGTTTTGAAATGACTCTGTTAACAATCCCTTCATTTCCATTCTCACTGCCAGCACCACAATTCTGACAATTATCACCATATAATAGAAACATGATGACATTTAAATCAGCCTTTTTGCTTCCATTTCCTCCTTTCTCCCCAAATTAGTTTGAGTCACTTTGAGAGCAAATTCACTGACTTAAAATCAAGTAGAGCATCAAAATAATACAGACCAATTCCTTCCACCTTTGCATCATTCTCCCGACGGTGTGGACTGGATTTTCCTTCCACAATTCTTCATGATCAGAATATAGGAACCTTCTGTGATGTCTCCTCTGTAAAGGTTTCCTTTAAAATCATTTAAACTACGATGCTCTTGAATAAAATCTTTGGGGAGGAAGTAATAGGACCTAGTTTGGCAAATAAGATCTGACTTGTCCTTATTTTAGTAATAGTAATACAAAATAGTAATATTTTGTCCTTATCATTATAGAACAAAATGAAGCTATATCTTGCATAGCTGACAAATCAAATGACTTTTTGAGATTTAATTTTTTTTTGTACCCATGTGAAGTTAGATTATGTCAAGTGAAATATGAAAAAGGATTTGATGTATTGTTCGGTAGTAATAAACACAGAAACAAAATGCTAAGCCTCCCCCTTCAAAGTGACATTTTCCCCTTACCTTTCCCATTGCCTCCACTTCCCCAGGGTAAGGAATCCAGAGTTGCCTGATATCAGGCCCTGGACTTCTTCAGTAGCAGCGGTTATCAACAAATAAAGTATTTTTTTGCTCATTTGACTGCCTCCACAGAAACCTTGCAGGTCAGTTATGGAGACAGTCAAATGAGTGCAAAAACTAATGCCGGTTGAACTGCAAAGTCTGTGAGAGCAGGAAGGATGCATTAATCTTATCTTTGTATACACACCTAGTACAGATATAAAATAATTGCTATATTCGTATGCAAAGAAGCTGTGGTTTGAAAACTGGAAAGAAACGTATTTGAAATGACATCATGACTGATGAAGGAAAGATTGGTTTAAAAATACATGCTACTGGGCTTCCCTGGTGGCGCAGTGGTTGAGAGTCCACCTGCCGATGCAGCGGACATGGGTTTGTGCCCCGGTCTGGGAAGATCCCACATGCCGCGGAGCCATGGCCGCTGAGCCTGCACGTCCGGAGCCTGTGCTCCGCAACGGGAGAGGCCAAAAAAAAAAAAAAAAAAAGAAACATGTTACCTTTTTTTCAATTTATTATTTTTTTTTTGGTATTTCAGAATCCTTTGTCTTTTAGGAATTTTCTAATGAAACAATTTGAAAAGCAAATCAATTAACTGTCTCATTTCTCTTTACGTCGCTTCCTTCTCTGAAAACCCCAAGAAAAAAACGCACTTTTTTTTTTAAACTGCATTATAGACATGTTCTTAGTGGGTTTACAGATAAAGAGAAACAACCTGCTACTGCCTTACATTTTCTAACATTTTCAGGTAATTATCTGAAACAGACCTTGTAAGGGCAGAATTCACTTCCTTGAATCTGTCTTTTGGGCAGAATCCAAAAGCAAAGGAACTAAAATAAGGAGATCAATTCCTGCCAACGTGTGCCTGAAAAACTCCAGCTAAATGAACTGATGTAATCTCAGCGTGGGACTCGCAGGCGGTGATGACGGGGGAATTCTCATTACTCCCGAATCTGGAGAAGGAGAAGGAGATTGAATGAAGCACTCCAGCAGTTCAGCTGGTGGAAGTCAAAGACTACTGATAAGACAGAGGCCAAAGGAGCCCTCCCTTGCTTCGGCTTGGGCAATGTGTCTCACACTGTTTCACCAGGTCCTAAGTGACAGGAATCCAAGGTACCACTATCAATCTTATTTGCCCCAAACAGACAGTGAAACACAGATAAGAAATGGGAGAGATTAGATAGATAGATTAAAAAACCGGAAAAACACAACACATTGAAGCTTGTGACCTATGCTCCAAATAACTCAAGGTATTGCAGGAAAAATTCCAGTGTTTATCAGAATGGGCACAAGCATGCTACAGTCATCTGTCAAAAGAAAAGCCTTCCTTGCAGTTCCCAGGGATGGTAAGGGAGAAATCTGCAGAGAATGCAAGATTTCTTTCACAATGTTAACCATCTTAGGTAATAGAAAAGGCAAGCACATCTCCTGACATTTCACTGTATGACTGCATACTGCACATTGGATATTGTTAACTCACGTTGCAGAGGCATACATATGTTGAAAAGGAAGAAAAAGATAATCATTAGGAACTTTGTGTTTTCCTGTAACAACATCTGGAATGCCAGTCTTTGTTTTTTTTTTTTTTTTTTTTAGTGATTTTTTTATTAGTTTCTGCTTTATAACAAAGTGAATCAGTCATACATATACATCTGTTCCCATATCCCTTCCCTCTTGCATCTCCCTCCCTCCCACCCTCCCTATCCCACCCCTCTAAGTGGTCACAAAGCACTGAGCTGATCTCCCTGTTGGAATGTCAGTCTTAAAAAACAAAACAAACAAAAAAAAACTTGCATTTAAAATTTTTTTTGAAATATTGTATATAGGCATATTTCATACAACAATCTAAGGGAATTATAAAATTATTCTGAAACCCGAAGTATTGCGAGTAAATTGTGTCCTAAAACAATTGTGGAGAAATTAGCTAACCATACTTCAGCTTCATTAAATTAATGAGGTAGATTCAGTTTTTTTCTCCTAATGTGTTTAAGAACAATACGATTTCCATTACTTTTAAAAGGGATGAGACATAATCTAGAAAGCATGCATTAAAGATTCCTAATCAAGGTCAGATATGCTGGTAAATGATAAGTAGTTTCAAAGAACTGGAATAATGTTGGTATTCAATGCTATAACTAAGATGATAAAATCACAATGGGCTAGAGTATGCTACAGTAAATAGCCCTCAAAGCTTACTGGTTTAAAGCAAAGAAAGGTTTATTTCTCACTCATATTACAAGTCCACGGGTCAGCTAGCTGCTCTGTTCTGTTTGGGATCTTAGTTGATGGAACAACTACTACCTGTTACCATTGCTGGTTGCCATAGTAGACAGAAAGGCAGAGTTCTGGACAATCTCCATTAGCAATTACATGCTCTGGCCCAGCAGAGATAAACCTCACTTCCACCCACAATTCATTGTGCACTGTTCACAAGGGATGCTCTAACCCCAAGGGGGTCAGGAAGCATAAATATCGGCAAAAGCAGCTACCATTTATTAAGGGCCAGCTCCATGCTAAGTTTGGGGAGGGGCTTTACCTACTTTGTATAATTGTAATGCATACAGTAAGGCATTCAGGTAGATATATTATTAAGGTTCCATCTAGCTTACTAAATGAACCTGCGATTCATAGAATTTAAGATGCTTTGCAAACCAGAAAACTCCTCCTGTCTTACGATGGTCAACCTCCTTTCTTCTACACCAGGGGTCCCCACCCCCTGGGCTGCGAACCGGTACTAGGTCGCAGCCTGTTAGGAACCAGGCCGCACAGCAGGAGGTGAGTGGTGAGCGAGCTTCCCATTACTCAGCTGCATTACCGCCTGAGCTCCATCTCCTCTCAGCATTATGGTGAGTTGTATAATTATTTCATTATATATTACAATGTAATAATAATAGAAATAAAGTGCACAATAAATGTAATGCTCTTGCATCATCCTGAAACCATTCCCCACCCTCCACGCCGGTCTGTGGAAAAATTGTCTTCCACGAAACTAGTCCCTGGTGCCAAAAATTGGGGACCACTGTTCTACACCATACAGTCGATTAGCCCTTTAGGTCTCAAGTACTAGTTAATTCTTGCCTTCAAAAGCAACAACAAAATGCATTCTGCATGCACAGAGCCATTCTGATTTGACTTTGTAATTTTATATAACAAAATGTCTGTAAAGCAAATTAATAGTATAGAGCTAAAAGATGTTTTTTTTTTTTTTTTTCAACACCTGTATCTTTATTTTTAAAGTAATAGATTATAATGCATTGAATTAAACAGAATACAATGAGGCCATATTGATACAAAATAAATAGATGACTAAATTAAAAGTTTTATACTGAATGGATGTTTACCTGCTATCAAAGTTCCTCCCCACAGGGTACCATTTCACATCTATTAAAGTAAAGAACTGGCCGTGTCAAATTTTGGAGAGAATGTGAAGCAATGAAAATGCTCATACACTGCTGGTGGGAATACAAGAAGGTGTAACCACTTCTGAAATCAGTTTGGTAATTTCTTTTTTTTTCTTTTTTTTTTTTTATTTTTTTATTTTTTTATTTTACAAATTTAATCAGTTATACATATACATATGTTCCCATATCCCCTCCCTTTTGCGTCTCCCTCCCACCCTCCCTATCCCACCCCTCCAGGTGGTCACAAAGCACCGAGCTGATCTCCCTGTGCTATGCGGCTGCTTCCCACTAGCTATCTACCTTACGTTTGGTAGTGTATATATGTCCATGCCGCTCTTTCACTTTGTCACAGCTTACCCTTCCTAAAAGATGGTTTTAATCATGTATTTACAGTAAAGAGAATAGCAGCCTCAACATGAAAAAAAAAATGTGGATACGCTTTGTATTCATTAAGAATCAAAAATTTGCTACAAATAGTTTGCAGAGCTACAGGGAATATAATGAGTTGACATAGTATTTATACAGCATCAAGAGCCTATAGGAAAAATGGTGCCAGAGCGAGAACGTTTTGGCATAAATTATTCAATAGAAAAAGAAATATGATACTCCACCCTCTGAATTTCCCCTTTTGTCTCTTTCCTTTGCTTGGATAGCTCTCCTGGCCTTGGTGTTAACCTCAGAAAATAGTCCCATCTGGTTCCAGTGGGACTGGATGTAATAGTGCTAGAGATCTCTGTTGAGCAGCATCTTCAAAATTGCCAAGAGTTCTAACTCCTTGATACTGAAAAAACAAAAATTTCCAGTAGACTGGAAACTTACAGGAGATTGGTTTCCATAGACCTTTATTTACAACTGTAGCTGATAACTAGACAGCTCCAACTCACTCTATGGCAAGTGGTTTCCCTGAAAACCTCTAGATCATAAAAGCAAAACAAAACTCCAAAACCAAAAAACCTGTGCAGCAAACTTTAAATTCTATTTATTTATTTTTTTTCTAAATTGCTGCATTTTACAGAGGCAGTCAGCCAGAGTACCAGTACAAGAGCATAAAATATTTTCTAGATTTAGTATAATTATCATGAGCAGAGAAAATTATTTAAATGGTAATAAAATAAAAAGGAATAACTATTTTAAAAAAACCTGATAATCAGATTGTGCTTTTATCTCATCAAATGCATTAAAATTGTTTAAACTGAACTCTTTTCAACATAATGTACTAAATTAAATATCTGTTCCTTGTAGAATATGATTCTGCTAAACTAGATTAAAATCAAATCATGGGCAAAATGAATTTTACTTACATTGCTTACAATAATCCCAGCCTACTGAGACTCTACTCTAGTAATCATGATAAATGTCTCTCCTCCTCATATTTTTTTCCAGCTTTAAACTTTCCCAAAAGATATAATTTGTCGACCTTGCACAATTTTTTTAAATTTATTTATTTTATTTTATTTTTTTTTGCGGTATGCGGGCTTCTCACTGTTGTGGCCTCTCCTGCTGCAGAGCACAGGCTCCGGAGGCGCAGGCTCAGCGGCCATTGCTTACGGGCCCAGTCGCTCCACGGCATGTGGGATCTTCCCAGACCGGGGCACGAACCCGTGTCCCCTGCATCGTCTGACAGACTCTCAACCACTGTGCCACCAGGGAAGCCCGACCTTGCACACTTTTTAAATGTATTTCATTAGAGTACTGTGAAAGAAAACAAATGGCACACATTTCAACAATCCATTAGGGGATTATCAAAGGGAAAAAAAATATATGGAGTGTTTGTATGTCTGTGTATATGTATATAATCCTGTGTAAATAGATAGATATAGATACATACATACATACATATATAGATATATAGATATATAGATGTATATATGTAGAAATGGAATCCAAATGAACCTAAGTGATTACTTGATTTAAGAGAAAATGATAGATATTTAAGCTGTCTTGGGGGAATTATGCTGACACTGGATCTTGGGATTACTTTTCACATAAAACTCAGAGGATTTGGTATCTTGTCGGGAAACTGAAATGGAGCATGCTTACATGATGTTAATCATGCATTTAATCATTCTTTTATTGCAAGCCCACTAAATGGTGACAGGTAAGATGAAAAGAAAAGCAAGCAAGTGTTCTCTCCATCCCATTCTCCACAACTAAGCTTTTTCAAAGGTTTAGCTCATTAAAAAAAAATAAAAGTTTTTTATTTGTCTAATTTTGAAATAACACCTGAAAACATGTAGTTACCTTTCACTTAAAGATATAATTATTCTTTCACAAACTATATTCAGCTGTCTAAGATTATATTATCATTTCAGATATTAACTGAACTGCAACTCCAATATAACAGAGTTCAATAGAATTGATTTGGGAAGCTGCTTCATGTTGCATCCGTGCTAGGAATTTGTGAGAGCTAAAATTTCCACTAAATACCCCACCATAAATGGTATGGTTTAGATGATTCAACTTTAAAACAAAATTTTAGTTGTGAACTCAAAAAATGATATAAGGTGTGTACTTAATTGATGTGATGGTTAAGGGTTCCTCACAACATTTTTTAAATAGAAATGAAAATATTTGTACATGTTTAGCCTTTCAATTCAGTGGAATACTTGGCAGTCATTAAAAACCGTCATTATGGGGTTTCTCTGGTGGAGCAGTGGTTGAGAATCTGCCTGCTAATGGGGACACGGGTTCAAGTCCTGGTCTGGGAGGATCCCGCATTCCGCGGAGCAACTAGGCCCGTGAGCCACAACTACTGAGCCTGCGCGTCTGGAGCCTGTGCTCCGCAACAAGAGAGGCCGCAATAATGAGAGGCCCGCGCACTGCAATGAGGAGTGGCCCCCGCTTGCCGCAACTAGAGAAAGCCCTCGCACAGAAACGAAGACGCAACACAGCAAAAATAAATAAATTAATTAATAAAAAACTCCTACCCTCAACATCTTCTTTAAAAAAAAAAAACATCATTATAAATTCAGGTCAGTCCGTTTTAAGACCCCAAGAGAAAGTATACTTCAACTTAAACCAGATGTGCAAAAGACTTCTTTTTTTCTTCTTCTTCTTCTTATTTTTAGTATGACTTAAATGACTGGAATACATACTGAAAAGTCTTAAGTAAAGCCTTTCATACAGAACAATTTTTTGTTACATTATTTTGAAATTCTAGGGATTTTATCAGTATTTTCTTGCTGAAGAAATAATTAATATGGTTAACATGAAATAAAATAAGCCACTTCTTAATTTTCGACATTAGTACACACCTAGTAATTTTTTTCCATCCGTGACCAATTTCAGCATGCCCAATTTTCCTGCAATTTGTTTGAGGCCATACAGCATTTCCCTAATCAGATTGTAAGGATATGCACTACAATGTCCTTTGGTGAGGTTTAGGATATGCTTCTCCCAAAAGAAGGCACCTTGGGTGTTGAATATTTAAGCTAAAGATGTTTGAGAAAAGAGCCGAAGGAGGAATTGCACTCTGACCTTCCTCCACACTTCTCCCCTGAAATAGGTCATAAGACCCTCCTGTGAGAGGTGCCCTCTCTATACCTGGAGGAAAGGAACATCGTTGTCTCTGAGCACAAAGGGACATTGAGAAGAATCAGACAAACAGGTGCTGCTGGATTTTCCCCAGTTTACTACACTTACCTCATTCTCCCGACCTATCACATTTCTTTACAACTGCCCACTGGTCATCAAACCAAGCCTAAAAATACTCAGGTCTGTTTCTTTGGGTCTTCCTTTCCTTACCAAGTCTCCTGTGTCACACAGACTTACATTAAATAATTTTGTGTGCTTTTCTCCTGTTAATCTGTCTTTGTCTGTTAATTTTCAGATCCAGCCAGAGACCCTAAGAGGATGGAGAAAAGTTTTTCCTCCCCTACACTATTCACTATTATATTCAGAACAGATACAACATATCCATATTAAATGCATGAATATATATCCTCAGTAGCACTGTCACCTATTAGTGCTGTTGAACTCTGTTCCTGAGAGTGATAAATAGCTAAGGTTGGGAGACCACCTAGGGCCATCATGCCTGCCGGGATTATTTGCTATTTCTTCTTCTTCCTTTTCCTTGTTTTTAGCCAAAGTTTCCAGACAAAATCTTTTCATTCATATTTCTAGCAATCCTACTTTATACTACCCTTCAATTTAATAGTGGGGGGACAATGTCTTTGTTAATGAGCAGAGAAACACAGCTGGCAAGTTGACATCTATACCAGGACTCTCCGATAGGAGTACGGAAGCCACATATGTAAGTTTAAATATTTAACTAGTCATATTTTAAAAGTAAAGAGAAGTGAAAGTAATTATAATAATGTACTTTTATTTTAACCAATTTATCCAAACATATCATCACTTCTACATGCAATCGATAGAAAATATTATTAAGAATATTTTTACAATGTGTGTGTGTGTACTGTTCTCAGAATTACTGTGTATTTTACACTTTGAGCACATCTCAATCTGAACTAGACAAATTTCAAGTGTTGTTACATGTGGCTCATAGCTATCCAGTAGGGAAGCACAGCCTTTACTAATGTAAAAGATCATCTCACTTCCCAAAGTACCCACTTTGTAGCCAAGTGATTTTTTTTAACCTTTTTTTTTTTTTTTTTGGAAAATAATTTTAAAGAATAAAACAAAGATCACTAGAGCTAAAAAACAAAACAACATTGAAAACAAAAGTCTGAGTGTATTAACTTCCCAGGCAAGGGAATGCCTGGCAGTGGAGACATGTGCTGTGTAGTTCACTGACTGATTCAGGGAAAGAAACCCAGGGTTTTAAATGCTGGGCCCACACAGGGGTGTGGAGAGTGGGGAGAGATTTGGCAGGGGCGGGTGGCAGTTTCATGTAAGTTGCTAACTACAGATAGAGAGCTAGCTTCCTGGATTGGATTGCATGTGCTAAGTCTTTGCACAATTTAAATGCAATAATCCTCTAGTCAGAAAAGTCTTCAGTTAGTTCTCATTAAGGTCTGGCATCCTTAGATCACTCAAAATCATAGTTCTTTACTAGTTTCATTTGGTTAGAACCAGTTCTGGTAACAGAGCATCGGTTTTGATAGTTACTAGGCAAATACCTTTATAAGCAGCACACATTTATTTTACAGTAGAATAACCCAAGAAAGCAGTGTAAACCAACAAAGTACCAAACAAGGCTAATTATTTTCTTAATATATACAACACTGTCACAAAAAATAATATTAATAAAATCAATATATCTTTAATAAATATTACTTCATTTAAATTTTCTTTTAAAAAATCCCTCAGGTGTTAGTTAAGAGATATGCTAAAATGTGATTTTTATATAAAGCTTATTCATTAAAAGGTTATTTTTTCCAAAAAGCAGTTATCAGCAGAATTTAGTTTTGTATGCCACAGGGAACGTGCATTATGCCAACAGCTGGATATAGAAAGGTGCCTGAAATGAGTTTTTTACCAAGGTATAGGAGGTAAGAGAACTAATATTTATTGTGTTTAGAAAATTAGGAGTTACATATTTCTTTCATTTAACCAAAATACCTTTAAAAGTTGGATATTATTATCTCCATTTTACACAGAGGGAAACTGAAATTCAGAAAAAATAAATAGCCTGTCCCTGTTTCTACAAGTTTAAGTGGCAAAGTCAGCATTAGAACACGTATGTTTGATCCCAAACCTCAAACTCATTTCTGAACATCATGCTGCTTACAATTCAGAATCATCTAGCAAAAAAATTGAAGGCAGGAGAAATAAAGGAAAAATAACCTTCTTTCAAATATTTACTGAAGTGGCACATTTAATTCATCAACAACTATAGATGTAAAAACACGAAATGCAACTATTTTAAATTATCCCAACATATGAAGATATGAAGTAAGGACTAATCCTATCAGAATATGTTCATGTCTTTACTTTCCTGTCATCTCCAAATAATTGAACTAATAATAATAAATCTTTGAGTTTAAAACTTTCATCCTATTTAATCAGAAAGGTCTCTAAACAAAGTTTAGTTGCACACTGTTAAAAACAAGACAACAGACCCAAAATGGAGTCACTTATGCTAAGCCCCACAGCACCAAACCAAAAATTAATTACAGTGTCAGCTCTCCCAGAAATGGAATCTTAAACCGGTCAATCGGGAATCGCCCAATTAGATCAGCACTAATGTGGTAATATGCCTGATAGACTCCTGCCATCCCCTAAAGGAAAATGGCCTTGTCATAACCAACCTCTTCTTTTATCTACTACAACTTCCTTTTTCCTGATGTAGATGTCTGTGGAGCCCTTTGAGTTCCCTGCCTTCTTGCTGCCTCTGGAGGTCCCTCTGCATCTTGGCTCTGCAGCTTTTGCTTTTTGAGCTTTCACACTTTGAGCATTTCTTCTTTCAACCTGGCTCCGACTTAGAAATTGGTCTGCGTCTGGGATCAGACTGGGTCTGGCTGAAAATGAACAGGGTCCAGTGTGGGGCTTCACGTGAGTAAAATTTTGTCTTAAGGCTGAACAATCAGGTTAATTTTACCAACAATAGTCTTGAATTACAGTGGACTCAGTGGAGAACTTTTAACCTAGATAAATTTATCCCTTTGTTAGGTGCCCTAGAGAAAAGGGGCTCTCAGCCAAACACTCACCATAAAGGGTAGAGGGAAAATTATTTTTCCTCCTCCGCAGTGTCTGGTGACCAGCATGAGACCTGCTGGGACACCCCACTCACTTCAGAGCCTACAGACAGGGGATCTTAGGAAAAGTGGCAGAAGCCACCAAAGGAGAGAATTCTTACCAGTCAGCTCTCCCAGATCTCTACTGCGGTGCCTGGTCGAGAGACGAAGGTACAATTTCATGCTGTCTCTTCCTTTCCAAATTCAGATTGGCAGGTAAAAAAATTTGTAAGAACTCAATCTTTGAGTTGTGATTTGTAAATTTGCTTTCAGGTACCCATTGGTTGTAGATCCTTTCCAAACCAGAGACAGCTAGTGTCTTTTTGTTTGCCTTGTTTTTGTGTCCTGAGAACTCGGGTTGGTTGGGGGCCCCTCAAATATTGCTGCACAAAAATGTGGCTTGTACTCCATTTGCAGGTGGGATCCTATTGACTGTTGCCAGCTCTCAGAAAACTGTTTTGTTTGTTTATCTTTGGGAGTGACTCTGGAACTTGAGAGCAGATTATCCTCTGCATCCTTTCTGGGGACTCCTCTTGGCTTCCAAGGGGTTTTTCAGTACTGCCAGGAATATTTGTTTGTCCCAACTAAAACCTGACAAGATATTTTGAAGGACTTTTTTTTTCTTTTTAAATTAGCTCTATGGTCAGAAGGTGACAAAATTGGCAGCTGATATTCAGAGCCTGACGGACTTTCTCCCCTAAGCTAAAATGAAACCATATACAGTACCCAGTTTATCTTTTAACAACACAAAGCTTCCTCGTTTAAATTTGTAAAGTTTCTTAACATTTTAAAGTTGAGGATGTTTTGACGGTAATATGTCTGTAAAAATAAAAGCTAAATAAAACCACTTGATTCACATTTAATGCACACATTTTTAAGGCATATAATAAAATGTATTTAATTTACATTTTCATGAAACTTTTTTATTACTAATCATTTTTAATAAATTTCTTGAATAACTGCAAATATCCTTTCTCTCAAAAAAGATATGACTTGAAGAGAGAATCATATATGATACTAGTATCTTTCTCCATCTCCCCAATTTCTCCAAAACCTCAAATAAAATGAAGTGAGTTGAATGTAGGGTCAACCCTTATATTCTGCATTGCTGTTCAGTGGTGGAGAAAATAACAAGCTAACAGAATATAAATTTGAAATACTATCCAGTTTGCAATTTTGATTGAAATTGCTTTTTTGTTTGTTTGTTTGTTTGGTTAGTAGATAATTAATTATAAAATATTTGAATATAATTTTAGAAACAATTCCAATCAAAATCATGGGGTAATAGGATTAATAGGATCCTGAGAAGGGTCAGGCCAGTTTCAAGCTTGCTTTAGGCTCCCTTACTTCCCAGTCTGTGCAGATAATGAGCAGCTTGATTGTGTGTTAGGGATTTTCACACCCTGTAATAGACCATCTCCTTTCATTCTGAATTTGCTTTCTGCAGACCACAAAAGTTCTTTATGGTAAAGAAATCATTACATGTGTTTACTGTGAGGAAATTTCTTCTAATTAAATTGTTGCCTTTTTACCCTTATGGAGGCTAAGAATAACCAGTACTAAGGGGAGCAGATTTAAGCAGATTAATTGATAAAGAATCTGTGGTGCTAATTGCTCTGCTTCTCTGAAAAATCCCGGGACCGTCAAAAGCAGGGTATATTCAGAACATGTTGAGCACGGGAATATGATCCATCGTTCACGTTACATGAAGTAAAAGACTAAGAACCTCTTTTGTCAGAGATCATTAAGCTTCCCTCCATCTCTTGACCTTCTGTGATCCAGAGTCTTCAAGAGTTCTGAGTAACCAGCGGGTCCTTGATTTTTATCAGCCCTGCCACCTACTACTTGAAGAATAAAGAAGATAGAATACCTTATAAATACAAAAATATGTATTGTAAATAAAACACAATTGTTTTCCAAGTAGAGGCTTTCATGGCCACATATTAGTACTTTGTCTTATTACGGATTAAGTTATGAAGTATTTACCCCTTTGTAAGGTCAACTGGCCCGAGGCAGGGGAACGCAATCAGATTCACAGGCTGCATCAGACTGAAACTCTCCGGACCACCCAGTTCCAGAAACTGACCTGGAGACTTTCCGGGCCACCCAGTTCCAGAAACTGACCTGGGGACCTTCCACCCGGCCCAGCCTTCCCGCCTTTCGAGGGGTGGGACTAACGGTCCTAAGACTGATGCAACCGGCACCAGATATTGCCACGATACCTGAAGAGACCACCAAATAAGGAATACCCTGTGCCTTCCCAGATTCACCAGAACCCTTTCCCTTTTTCCCCTGTAAAATCTTGCCCAACCCTCGCCCGGGTGTGACTTCTCTGGCCCCTTTCTCTCGGACCAGTGAACCTCGCCCGGGAGCGCCCCCTAATAAAGCTCACTTGAAGCTTTCCTCTGTTTCGCGGTGCCGTTTGTTAAGATCCGACCTTACACCCTTGTTTCTGTGTATCTACAAAGAAAAGTTTAGAGGCACCAATCACAAGACTTAACCTCCACCAAATGTTAAGTATTGCCAAGCATAACTGCTGTGAAGAACAAAGAGGCTCATTTTACCTTCACAGTTTCAAAAAAAGAAAAGAAAAATAAAGAAGTTCATTTAAATCTGTCAACAGGTATTATGAGATTTCTAAAATCAGTAACACTGAATGTAAAGAGACATGGACAGTCATTCACTGTTAAGTGTGAGAAGTAACACCTTAGGTTTTCATGAAAGTTGCCTTTACTATTTTTAAACTTTTCCGCTTCAGGCTCACAATTGTTTCAGGAATCTACCTGCTGTGTTTGAAGTGATTACATAGAACAAGCAAAACAACTGTTTTATATTCAGCCTTTCCTATTTTATCTAAGCAGGGCAATTGCTGCTGATTAAATTTTGCAGCGAACATTGAGAAGCATTATATTCAGTCTTAATGTATATTTCCTCTTTAAATTATGCATCTTAATAGTTCTCCATTTTACAAAAAAATATCGTGGTCTGTAGTATTTCTAATTATTTGTTCAATCTAGCTCTTGAATGTAAAAGTCAAATAATTAAATATAAATTGGTTCTCTTTATTTTTTTTCCCAAAAATATGGTATTCATATTACAGTTTGCATATGGGCAATGTTAAAATATAGATTCCATGCCCCAATTTCCAGAGATTCTAATTCAGTAGGTCTGGAGCAGTCGTCTGCACCTTTCTCAAGCTTAAACTCTAGGTAGTCTGGCATATATTTTGACAAAATGTCCTTCTAGCAAATTGAGGCAATAATCTGAACAGTCAGATTTACATATTCATCCCTGCTCACTTTTCCAACAAAAGGTACTTTCTCTTCAGTGAGTCTTCTCTTCCAGGAAAAGCAACTCTCCATGCCCAGCCCTCTAATCCTGGGCATAATGGAGAAAAAAGGAAGATCAAAATAATAACAATAGAAGGATCACATTTAGTATTGATAGATTAGTAATCCCATTTTCCTGTTTCCTGGCTAATCACTGGCAGTGATTTTTTGAACAATGAATGACTACTACCCTCCAAATAACAGAAGAAGAAATATAAAAGGTTAGATTCACTAATATTATAAAAAAAGCCAGTGTATATCACTGTGTAATGTAACGTTTGACTCTTAGATTGGCAAAATTGTAAAAATTTAAAGCTGGTCATTTCTAGTCTTGGTAAAACCTAGGTAAGAATTTAAATTCATACAATGGTGAAAGAGAAATTTGGCAGTATCTATCAGATCTACAGTCATCATAATCTTTTATCTAGCAACTTTAAATTTTTTTATTGAATTATAGTTGATTTACAATGTTGTATTTGTTTCTGATGTACAGTAAAGTGATTCAGTTTTATAATGTATATATATTCCTTTTTATATGATTTTTCATTATGGTTTATTACTGGATATTGAATATAGTTCCCTGTGCTATACAGTAGGACCTCATTGTTTATCCATTTTTTTAAACTGATAAAACATTTTTTTTTATATGTCAATCTGAGACTCCCAATCTATCCCTTCCCCCCACCCTTCCCTCTTGGTAACCATAAGTTTGTTCTCTAAGTCTGTAAATCTCTTTGTTTTGTAAATAAGCAAACTTTTAATAAATTTTCCTACAGAAATAAAACACAAATTTATTAAAATTATATCAAGAAAAAATTAAGACAAACTATTCAATAGTATGAGAATGCTTAAAAAACATATGGTTCTATACCCTGTTATCCCATAAATCTTAGTATGATTACCAGTTACAATATGATTAATGCAATTGGGTTCCTAGTAAAAGCTATAGAATTCTGCATAAGGCTTGTTTCAGGCCATTGAGAGATATCCTTCATCTCTCATCAGGAGTGACTGCTAACCTATTGTATGTATCCATGTATCCATATTAAGGTTATCAATCCTGTCTTGTTGACAGGGGAGGGCAAGTTTCTACATGCTGGAACCCAAGGGGCAGGGAGAGAATTTCTCATGTAACATATTTCCAGAAAATAGTGGTGGTGCTGTGGTAACTATTCCAAAATCTATACAAAAGAGAAAGTGTTCTGTTATGCAATAATAAATAAATGTATACTAAAATTTAAAATAAATCTTAGGATTTGTATTACATTAGAAATATCTGTTAAGTGCTGGAAGTATACAAGATGATTCTCAGGGACCAATAATTTTAGTTCAACTTTTTTCTTCCAACGAAAGAAAATTGTTGACCACAAGCAGAAAAGAATTGTAAGGTTTTTTTTTGGAGAAAATGATTTGGTTTTACACAAGCACATTTAAAGTTGTTCACTTTTGGGCTTCCCTAGTGGCGCAGTGGTTGAGAGTCCGCCTGCTGATGCAGGGGACATGGGTACGTGCCCCGGTCCGGGAAGATCCCACATGCCGCAGAGCGGCTGGGCCCGTGAGTCATGGCCGCTGAGCCTGCGCGTCTGGAGCCTGTGCTCTGCAATGGGAGAGGCCACAGCAGTGAGAGGCTCGTGTACCACAAAAAAAAGAAAAAAAAAAAAAAAAAGATGCTCACTTGGGTTTCTGAAATTCAGGCCATAAAGCAGTCATTTTCAGGCTTTAGGCACCTAATAATCACACAAGGGGCTTGTTAAAATTGCAGATTCATGGATACACATGCCCAAAAGATCTGGTGTGGGGCCTAAGTATGTCAATTTTTGTAAAGTATCCAATGTCATTCTTATGCAAGTGCTCTGGAAATCACAACTTGAGAAAGGCTCTCCCAGAGTAAAATTGAGGTGAATGTGTCTGGAAGATTGTCCTAGGAGGTGTTCCTGCTGGCATCCTCCACTATAATAAGTTTTCAATAATATTATGATGAAACTTCATATATCAAGTAGTATAGGGTTCCAAAATCCAATGGAAAGTTATGGTCATAGAGCATACTGAAATGTTTTGTATGTTAGATTGTTTAAAATTGGCCAATTGAATTTTGCCAAATATCTGTCAAAGATAATTTTATTTTTTCATCAGAGGAATGTTGAGCCATATGACCTGACAGTAAATATCAAGACATATATCAATAAAAGCTACGTTTGCTCCATGCTGTCAATAACCTAACATTTGCTATTACAGAAACACAGGAATCCAATTAATTTAACTGCAGGAAATTGCAAAGAAGAACTAAAACACTGTCTTATTTTATTCCACTAGAGATTATGATATGGTTGATGAAAATATTCCTCTTGACCTCCAAGGGGTTTGCAAATTAGGAAGAAAAACAAGACATGTTACAGAGAAGCATGACACTGCATGTTATAAGCAACAAGAAAGAAAACATGAAAACTACTGGACACAATTAGAAACTTCTTTGATGGCAAGTGGAATAATATGCAAGTAAAGCTATCAAATGAAGCAGGAACATAAGAATTCCAGGAGTTCTTTAAGAGACAAAACTTTTTGGCAAAAAAAAAAAGAAAGAAAATCAGCCAATTCTTGCTCACATTCTAAACATTTATAATTTAATAGCTTTATCTATTATATAACAGTTATATAACCGCTATATCTCATGCAAAACTCTTCCATGTGTAATAAAATATCTTTTCTAAATGTGCATAGTTTTGAGATTCAAAATGTGACACATAGTTTTCTTGTATGCTAACTAGAACTCTATTGATTCCATTGGTTTTCAGCATAAAGATATTTTTTTCATTTCCACCAAAATGAAGTACTTCTAATAAAATTCATTTCTTGAGTTGCTTTATGTGCTTTTAATTTCTGTTGGGAAATTTAAGTCTTTAACTTTCTGGGTTTCAGTTTTGCAATATAGCCTTCATGATGCAAGACTTGCTCCATATTCTTTATTTTTATTTTACTGAAATGAAATTATCTATCTATCTATCTATCTACCTATCTCCCTATAATAGCAAATGTTATGGAGTAAAATTCAATACAAGATAGTTTTATCTTGAAACCCAGCCAAGAGGATATTGATCTCCTGAAGTATCTTCATGTAGTTCCATTTATAAGGTTATCCAGGAGAAGAAAACTCAAGACCAGTACTATAGACTAGTTCTACTCAACTTGCTTGACTCAAGTTGAGTAGCATATTTTGCTTGACTCAAAATATAAAAGTCAAGCAAAAATGAGAAAAAAATTTTGAAGGTTGAACTGTAGTCTAATGTTTCTTTAAAGTGTAATTTATAATCTCTGAGTAAAAAGGGAGTAAGCAAGAGTATAGCATTATTAGTATTAATATGTAAAAGATTGTTTTAGACTCAAAACAAGAAAATAAAAGGAAATGCTTTTATGGGGACTGTGGCTCTCAACGTACTGTAGGGTTGTTTTTTTTAAAATTATTTATTTATTTTTGGCTGTGTTGGGTCTTCGTTTCTGTACGAGGGCTTTCTCTAGTTGTGCCAAGCTGGGGCCACTCTTCATCGCAGTGCACAGGCCTCTCACTATCGCGGCCTCTCCCGTTGCGGAGCACAAACTCCAGACGCACAGGCTCAGCAGTTGTGGCTCACAGGCCTAGTTGCTCTGCGGCATGTGGAATCTTCCCAGACCAGGGCTCAAACCCGTGTCCCCTGCATTGGCAGGCAGATTCTCAATGACTGTGCCACCAGGGAAGCCCCCGTACTGTAGTTTTATTCTTACACTTGAGAACAGGAGAATTCCCTGGTACCTGATCAGACACTATAAACCTGAGCTGGAGCCAGGATTTTCTTGTCCTCAGTGTAGACATTTTTTAGGTGCCATGCGTTTTCCCAACAGGGAATGGATCAGTTGTCAGGTGCACGTCCATTTGCAATCCCTCAGTGTATTAGTGTGATAGAAACAAGAAAAAACAATGTAACTTCTCTTTTCAAATAAAATGCTTAGAAGCAGATAGCCAAATGATGAACGTATTTCAGGACACCAGGGGTATAATCCACCCACATGTACCATTTTCTACTTTTAGCTCTCTTTTTTGAAGTAGTTCTTTTTGCTCAAGATTTTCCAGTCAATTTAGTACATTTGTTTCTCTTTGGGGAACACAGTTATCCTTTTCTTGTGGATTCATAAAGAAGAAGGTTATTGAAGTCAGTTATGAAAGAGGGAAATAAAGAAGAGGAAAGGAACTGGGAATATTTTGATTTTACATAAACATGAAGTGAAAAAAACAAAATAAAACAAAACAAAGCAAAAAAACCCTGACAGATGTAGCTTTTATTCATGCTCGATAGGTAGGGTACAAGAAGATTCTAGGTCATTCCCTTCTATACTCTTCCTATTTTAAAATTTTCTTATATAGTATGACATTTGAGTTAATTCAATTAATTGTTTTAAAGGAAAAACTGGATTTTTAAAACCTGGATCTCATAAGGGAAGGGAGCGGAGGGCCTCGGAAGCTTTATCATACCTGCTTTGCCACCTCCAGCTCTAACTTCTCAGTTTTAACAATAGGTTCTTCCTGGAGGAGTAAGGAATCATTAATGCTTTCTTTCTTAATTATGGCAGCATTTTACACAAAGTTTCATAAACTCTCTCCATATATTTTCACATCTAGTTAAAATTCTATCACACCTTCTTACTGTATTCCAACTTATCATCTCTGTATATTTATTTCTGTGATCTTTCTTCTATGTTTTTACACATAGCCTGATACATTCTCTGCCTTAGGTTTAAAAATCTTTTCAACAATATCCATTTTTCCCTTCTTGGCAAGAATAAAACACTGCATCTGAACACTCAAGTTATAATTGTTCAAATGTGCTTTTTATTTATTAAGAAAATAAGTGAATAACCATACTACTAATACTAAAAATAAGTAAAAATACTTATATATCATAATATGTCAAAACTGTAAGAAAACCCTACTCTACCTGGTAGAGTACCATTATGCAATTCTATAAATTTACAGATTGAAAGAATTGGGAAAGAACTGACAAAAATTTTCGCAAGGCAGTAATATGAATGTATTATTAATATAGTTGTCATAGTCAAAAGCTTTAATCAATAAATTAAAATAAAAATTTAAAGAAAAAAGAACCATTCAAAGAAACAAGTATGTTGATTATCTAAAGCATTCCACTTAAAACATCTATTCTTCCAATCACTCCAAAAAAGAAATGCCGAGTATAATGAGTACAATCATTATAATATAGGAGTGGGTGGATGTATTGAGGACTCTCTATGCACAAGACATAGCTCTAAATACCTTACCTGCATTATTTCAGTTACAGATCTTTTATAGACAGAGATAAATGCAAACCTCTCATTTGGGAGAGAGTTCATATGATATTTAGCATAGCAGGGCATTTGAGTTTGTGGAAATGATGATGCTCAGTAAATTTGTCAGAGGCTATGCCTTTTCAATATGGGAATAACTAGAAACATGCATCATTATTTAGTATATCAAATAGCTGTATAATAAAGTAGCAGGAGAAATCTCATTCAATGGAAGTAGCTATTGGCTAAGAGGAAGACAGAGTTTAAATCAGCAAGCACTACAAAGCATAGGTGCCATAATAAGCAAAATAGAGAGGGCTATGGGAACACGGAGTGGAAATATAGGATCCTGTGACATAGGCTGTCACCCAGGAAAGACTTCTCAGCTGAGGTGGTATTTAAACCGAGAGCTAAATTATGAGGAAGGGAAACAGTGTTTTTTACAGATGAATCAGCTCTGCAAAGTCTTCTTTAGTTTCTATGAAAACTATTAATAGAAGTGATCCTACAATTTTGTGAAACAAAGCTGTTTTTCTGGAGACTACTGGAAGAGAAATGATAGTACATCTTATTCAAGACAGATTGCCAGCTACACTCAATGTAGGCACGACGTACAGATGAGTTTTCCATTCAAAGTGACATAAGACATATGTTTATTACCATTGCTTCAAACTTCAAGAAGCAAATATGTATAATCATGGCAGGGTAGCAGTGTTTAATGTCTGATTATGCCTGATTAATAAATCCAGAATCTGAATTCTTCCTACCACATTCATTACTAACTTATCCTGACTGTTACTGGAAAAGCCTCACATGAAGTTGACCTGTTTCTGAATTTGCTCTCCAACTGTCTATTCTCAAAAGAGTGAACATAGTGAAGATCAAAGTGAAATCAGGTCACTTCTCTGTTCAAAATATCAATGACCTTTAATTTTATGTAATGTCCAAAAAGATACCTGCCCCCACCCCCTAGTCATCATCACATTAATCTCTGGTAGTATTTCCCACTATCCTGTCACTCTTTTCTCCAATCTCCTTTGTCCCTTGCTATTTAGTGAATGTGTCAGGAATGCTCTTACTTCAGGCCTTGACTTTCCCTTGTTGCTTTTCCTCTGTCCATCACTCTCCCTCAGGTCCCCACTTGCCTGCTTCCTCAGCTATTTCTGCATGATTATTTTTCCCAATTTTCATTTCGATGAGTTGTCCCAATCACATTTTTTAAAAGAACAGCTAATCTTCTCGCCTCCCTGGTTCCCCTCATTCTTCTGCACTCTCTGCTTAATTTTTCTCATAACACTTATCACTGCTTGATAAAAATCTTACTTTTTTTTTCTGTCTCATCCACTCAAATGTAAACATTTTAAACGGAATTTTTGTCTTTTTTGTTCTCGGATGTATTTATGATCTCTAAAATAGTGTTTGGCACATAGTAGATGCTCAGTAAATATTTTTGAATGGATAAATGAATGGATGACATTGAATTTCTTTGAGAAATCTAGATTTAAATTTAGAATCACTTCTCTTCCCTCCCATTCTTACTTGCATCCTACTTGTTCTCTCTTCCCAAGTCTTTGATTCTTTTGTCAGTGTGTTTCCTTGACATTGTCCTTCAGTCATAGCTATGAACTTTTAATGGTAACATTGAGGGTACAATTTTTTCAGTTGAATTAGTACAATAGAGAGTGAGTGCATTTGTCTAGCCAACCTGCCCCCTTTAAAAAAAAACTATCATATGTGTATTTTTTAGAGTTCCAAATGTCAAATTTTTAAAATGGTACTTCTATATTAAAGTCCAAAACTTTTCAGTGTCTTTCCGTTAGATAAAGTACACATTCCAAAGCATGACATTTCAGGCAACTCATGTTGTAGTCTCAGTTCCTTCCCTGCCTTATAGTCTATATGTTCTAGCCAATGAAACTGCTTGGATTTACTGCAGATGGTAGTGAAATCAATGGGCACTGTCCACTCACATGTCCTTCAAACATTTTGCAGGAGCCATAGTTGGGCACAGCTTCCAGTGACCATGCATCAGTCCTGAAGCCACATTCCCCAGGTTACTTCCTACCAAAGGCTAAGAGTACCAGGGTGACTGGAGTCGGTGTCTTGGCTCCTACCTGCACCATCAGCCTGGCCAGGTTTTTCCTCAGACCTGCACTGTCCCTTGAGCCTCTCCTTTCCAGTCCTCGCTTACTTACCTCTTCTTTTACAAGTGTGAGACCTGCATTGGTCTCCAGGCTCTCCCTGCCTTTTCCAGCTCCCTCCCCTTTACCCTTCAATAAATATATTATATATCTTTTCCCACCATCTTGTCTGCTTCTCTTGGAGGATTTGAACCAACACACTGCCCTCAAAAAAGTTTCATGTTTTTCAACTCTGTCCTTGCTCTTCCTACAATGATTTCCTTCTCTTTCTACCTGTCTAAATCTTGCTTGGCCATAAAGTGACAAACTCCAAGTTCAAATGTGCCTCATATATATCCCTTCTGTAATCTTTCCAACTTGTTAATTTTATCTTTTACTATAGCTCTTCCTATAAAATACCTCATCCTCCCATTGAACTTCAAGCCTCTTGATGGCAGGAACCATGTCTTATTTATCTTCATAAAGTGTAAACATAGTACTTCGGAAGTGCTAGAAATCCAATACATATTTGATGAATTAGATTGCTGAAGGTGCTTTATTAGAAGAGAGTGAGGCTGGGATATCAAAATAAAGTACTATTTATGATCTAAAGCCCCTCTTCACATTTATATCTAAATCTTTGATAACATTCCAATAAATCAGAAAGCAATTCTCTATTACCGTTCTTCAGTGGCCAGTCTGGATTTGGTCCACAAATAAGAAACTAAGAAAACGTCACTACAATAGTGGGCAAACCCCAAAGCTCATGGGTGGTTAATGAAATCCACAGGTCAGTAGTATGATTACCATGACCGTAAAATATGTTAGATAAGCACTAAAGATCAGTGTAAGAGGGTTGGAATTTAGGATTTCTGAAGGGAGCAAAAAACAAGGCATTTAGGATACATTTATCACATAGGAAAGAAAAGGCATTCTAAGAAATTATAATATTCAGAAATCTATTCCTATTTATCACTTAAAAATATGATGAAATGTATGGAACATAAAATAAAATAATTTCTAAATGTGTTTTCTTAAATGAAAGAAAAGCATTATCTTGGTATATTAATAAAATATTTGGATGGGCTTCCCTGGTGGCGTGGTGGTTGGGGGTCCGCCTACCAATGCAGGGGGCGCAGATTTGTGCCCCAGCCCAGGAGGATCCCGCATGTCGCAGAGCAGCTGGGCCCATGGGCCATGGCCGCTGGGCCTGCGCATCCGGAGCCTGTGCTCCGTGGCGGGGAGGGGTGCGGCAGTGGGAGGCAAGCATACCGCAAAGAAAAAATAAATAAATAAATAAATAAAATATATGGTAATTTAAAACATGATTTTATCATTTCCTAAATCATTGTTGAAGCTCTCAAAGTTTTAAGCAATTACCCCACAAACTGTGATAAATATTTTATTCCTTTTCATATATTTCATATAGACGTCAGAACACCAACTTTGGAATTTTAGTAGCAAATGTGTAAAAAGCCTATTTGAGTAAAAACTTTCAACAATTCCAACTCCAATGGACACATGCTGCTTTAGCAACATATTTTACCCAGCAGTCAGTGCCCAAAGGTCCCTCTTTACATACCACTCTGATTAGCCATTTATTAAACTATATATATATATATATATATATATATATATATATAATTTTTTTTTTTTTTTTTTTTTTTTTTTTTGCGGTACGCGGGCCTCTCACTGTTATGGCCTCTCCCGTTGTGGAGCACAGGCTCCGGACGCGCAGGCTCAGCAGCCATGGCTCACGGGCCCAGCCGCACCGCGGCATGTGGGATCCTCCCGGACCGGGGCACGAACCCGTGTCCCCTGCATCGGCAGGCGGACTCTCAACCACTGCGCCACCAGGGAAGCCCTAAACTATATTTTTATGAGGTGTTAGTTTTCAGTCTAATGCTATTTTCATGTAATTATGACCACTTTCTGCATTAAGGGGGATTAGCAAATCAAAATAATAAAACAATTTGGGATTTCAGAAGGAAGTAGAATATAGAAGCAAATTATTAATGTTTAGGCAAATTCTCTTAGAATCAGTTGCCTAATGTTAACAGCCTATTATAAGGACTGCAGTCAACAAATCCAGTTTATGTTCTAAGGGGATAACAGAAAGATCAGCAGAAGGACAGCTTAACCTCCTTGTGAAGAATATTTAGTAACATTAGTGACGACCCATGTATTGGTGCATAATAAACAAACCCATGAAATTATTTCTGTGATCTTGTTATGAAATCTAATGAAATGACTTTCATTATTTTGCAAAAAGTATAGTAATTCTTGATTAACAAACCACTAAGAATCTGCCAATAAATCTAACAATATGAGGTGTTCCTATAAGACAGTAGTGATGGTAAAAGAACTTTCTGATTTAATTTTGAAAAAAAAGAAATACCCATACCTAATTGTCCTATAGTTTAAACATTTTTCAATGTATTTTGTTGGGAATAGGGAGATCTACTCAAAGATAAGAAAAGGCAGGGATATAGAGAACAACTGTAATTTCAAGAATGAATCACATGTAATAAATGGTTACTTGTGATTATAATACTTTAAGCAATATTGTGATTTATTTGTTTTGCTTTGTTATGCATTTAACCAAGTATCATCTATGACACTCTCATAGAGGCTGTTTTATATGGTTATTTTTGGGGTATTTTGGAAACCTACAAATCTAATCTGTATTCACTGCTTTGTACTGCAAATCTTCTGTTTTTAAAACAGTAAAATCCTGTCCCATATTTAGTATTAAATGCATTATTAATACCTGAAATATAACCTTTCTACTCTACTTTTAATGGTTTCCTGGCGACTGACTGGCAAGAACCAGGACTTGAACTATTTTCCTTATGTAGATTTTTTTAACTTTCGTTTAATCAGGGATCCGTTTGGCCTCTGACAAGACATAATTTAAGCCCTTTACATTCACACACTTTGCTTAATATTCCTCTGAGTCATAGTTTAATTTTTATATCAAATCTTCTCCCAGTTTTTTTTTATCTCTTTATGTTCTACTATCACTTATTCTAGATTTCCATTTTTTTTTTCTCAGAAATCATTTGGAGAAAAACATATCTAATTAAAATCCATATTTACAAGTGGTACTTCTTATCATACCCATGTCTTCATAACCCAGTAATTCCACTACCAGGTATGTATCCCCCAAAAAACAAAAAAACATTAATTCAAAAAGAAACATGCACCCCAATGTTAACAGCAGCATTATTTACAACTGCCAAGATATGGAAGCAACCTAAGTGTCTATCAACAGATGAATGGATAAAGAAGATGTGGTATATATATGTATGTATATATATAAAATGGAATATTATTCACCCATTAAATAAATGAAAATTTGCCATTTGCAGCAACATGGACAGACTTGTAGGGCATTATGCTAAATGAAATGTCAGACAGAGAAAGACAAATACTGTATATCGCTTATATGTGGAATCTAAAAACTACAACAAACAAGTGAATCTAACAAAAAAGAAGCAGACTCACAGATAAAGTGAAAAAACTATGGTTAACAGTGGGGGTGGAAATCTATGGGTGAGGAAATGGTATAAGACAGGCTATAATAATGTATTGTGCAACATGGGGAATACAGCCAGTATTTTGTAATAACTCTAAATGGAGTATAACATTTAAAAATTGTATAAAGAATAAAAAATTAAATACAAAATATCACAAATACCTGTTCTCATAGCTCTATAAAATTCCTAAATAAACAGACCAAATAATTTTACAGTGATGTTTAAATAAAAATTATTAGCAAACTTCTAAAACTTTGTCTTTTCAGACATTTATTTCTACTTGTTCTTTTGTTAAATGAAAATCCAAGTCCAAAAAATACTAGAATATCTCTGGAACTTTCCAATGTACCAAATATTTATTCAAATTAGATTATGAAGCTAAAATAAAATTAATGAAAAAGATCTTGAAACCTGGTAAACTCTGAAAAAGTTTTTTTTTTTTTTTTAGTTGGATAAGATTAAAGAAAATAACTGTATAAAAAGTACAGTTAATCTCTATGAATTGAAAATATATTCTGCATCTCATTTAACCAAATATACAAATTAATAACTTATGTATTATTAATATGCATTTATTACCTCTGTTGAATTCCATTTTATAGAGTTTTGCATAATTAATGTGGTATTTTAATCATTTTACAATAACAAAAGTCAGTCTAGAAACATAACTGGGTTAGGTACATTTACTGATGTCTTGTGGGAGGCATTCTTATATCAGCCTTAAATAAGTAATTAGAGAGAGCAACAAAAAATGTGTGTCACTAGCATTATTAGGAGAAAAGGATCTACATATTAATTTTAAAAATTAGCCTACACCTGGGAAAAGGAAATTCCAACCATTTAAAATAATGTACATGCAGAGAATTACAGGAAAATAGTCAGTTCTGTGGCTTTCCATTACTAAGTAGGCTTATGAGACCTCATGGACCCAATATGTTTTTCTGTTTTTTTTTTTTTTTTAATGTCAAGAGTGTTGATCATCCAGTAATAATAATAATAATAAAAATTGACAAAGAGAAGGTCAGCAGAAAAATGAGCACAGAGCAAAAAGGACTCCTTAAATGGAACATGGTGTTAGTACAATGTACTCTGAGAGCTGCATCCATGTAGCACCAGAGAGGGCTGTTTTGTAATCAACCCTATGAGATTCCAAATATAAACATGATATAGTACAGTTTATTAGCATAATGTGGGAATACTCATTTTGAAACAGAGTGACAATTTAGTTTAAAAGAGAGTTTTAGTCTTTTTAATTTTCCAACCCACGCAAATTTCATCTAAATGTAGGACTTGCATTAAAAGTTTATACCCAACTAGTTCCTGGTGCATTTTGTCATTTAATCTTATAATTGGGAGTGCATTTACTAATAGGAAACTACACGTTTTATTAACACATATCCTCACTGTTGGGGGTCAAATATAAGAAAATTTCACTCTCTGTGTTTTTCTTTAAGGGGAAAAATTCATCCTATGAAGATTTACACCTAGCAATTTAAATGGCTTCCCGAGGGAAATATTCCCAGTACAAAACTAATCAAGGTAGTGATCTGCGAATATTGCCCTGAGAAACGTAAGGAGCTTTCTAATCTCTACAAGCAGCAATACCGTATGTACTTAAAGAGAGATTATCAAGAACAACAGTACAAATATCTAATGAGAGGAAAAGGAAAGACAGAGAAACATTTAATATGCACCTAGTATGTGACGGCCATTTTCAAATATATGCAGAATATTGCTATATGAACTGTAAAGTTCAAGTATTTTTAAGGGACGAGTTAAAAAATAAATTTTGGTCACTAATAAGCATCATTGACAAACATTGGAAACAAAATTTGTCAATATTAATTTAATCTCAATGAGATGATAAAGTACTGATTCTAAGAACTAGCACCTATGATCTAAAGAGAAATATTTCTCAAATAGGGAGAGACAAATTATTGAATGTGCTTATTTAACTGAAAAAAAATTCTTTGTTTTATTTCTGTGGAAAATAAACAATATTCCAAGAAATGAGTTCAGCCCTTGACTGAATGAGCTTGTCCAAAAATTCTGCCAAATGTCAATGACTAGTCGTGGTAGATAGAGCTCCCAGTATAAATTAGCGTTTCCTTGTTAGCCTAGTGAACAAGAATGAATGCCCCAGAGAACCTCATCACTTTCTTTGGGAAGAAAGGGTCCTGGAACCAATCCTTAGAGGATACCGAGGGGCAACTGTAGCTCTGTTGCCTTCCATCTCCCAGTGATAAACCCATACAACATTTTACAAAAATGGATAAACAAAAGAGGTAATTGGTCAATAAAGATCAAAGTGCAGCAAAGAAACCAAAAAGGGACACCACTGCAGGTAAAATTAGGATAGAATAAAAGTGAGTTATAGAAGAGATAATTAAGTGTGGGAATGTTGATCCTGCTTCTGTTCAAGAGACTCTAGAACTGCAGCCAGGGAAATTTAGTGGAGGCAAAATTACTAAAATAGATGAGTAAAGTGTCTGTGATGAAAAGGGAGATGATGTCCCAGAAGGGACTCGCAAAAACGTCACAATAATGGAACTCTCAGAAATGCTTCAGAATATTGAAAGCATAAAATGTTGCTAGCTGATCCAAACTTAGAAAGGAGTGTGAGAATTTACCAAGGCATAGAAAAGATACTCCTTCCATACTGTAAATTAGATGATGAGAAGATAATGGCAAGCACTATTTAAACTACTCTTGATAAGTTTCTTTACAAAGAAATAAAACACTTTAATCCTCAATGTTTCTCGAGTTTTAAATTACAGTGTACTAAATAAATATTAGTTTTACTATTTGCTCATTTCCTTATATATGTACGATTATCAGGAAGAGAGTTTTCAATGTTTTGGGAAAAAAATTTTAAACGTGACAGAATAACTGTAGTTCTCCCCATCAGTTTTTAAGATCTCTTTGCATGATTTCAGCTAGTACAACCATTTTTAAGTATACAACACCAGGACTGCCTGTATCTCAAGGTGCCTATGCTAAAACCTTCCACTAGGCTTCTGAGTTTCAGGCCTTAAAAAAGCATTTGATATGTTTGGGAGAGCAAAGATTAAAGGATACAGGCATAAATATTCTTAGTACCAATTTTACAGATACGTCAAAACCCCCATTTTATTCTAATCTACAGAAAGAAAGGTTTATAATTTCTAATCTTCCTTAAGAAACACATTTTAATATAGTAAGTAATTCGACAAGTACTAGAACATAAATGGTGAATGCAAGTTCTGTATGTTAAAATATTTTAAATGCTCATCTCTTAGTCTCCGTGAACTGCAGCAGGCTTGGGAGCTGTGACACGTTCCTCATTCAAGCTTTGTTCTTTTCAACTGGCAAACATTGACTGTCCAGGTCCTATCCTCCTGTTACACACACTTTCCTTACACAACATGAGCCAGCTCGGTTTTTCTTGAGATGTCTTTTGGACCATCATAAACATCACAGACATTTTCATCAGTGATGCCAAGAGAACTGGGAATATGTTAGTTTACTTTTGCTTCCTCTGTTGCCTAATTGGCTGCTTCTGCAGCAACAGAACAAAAAGAGGATGGTGCATGAAATACAGCTATTATTTGTGAGAGAATGGCTGGTTTTAAAACAAGATAGATGTTTAGTATTCTGTGGATATTCCCACACCAGATTGTAACAGTTCTGAAGGAGGTTAAATTGTGAGCCAAGACTGTCCAAATTTTCTCTTGATAAAGCACCAAAATAGTCTGATCAGCCCAAAAGCTGCTGAGCCTCACTATTAGGAATTGCAGCTACTCTGTAATGTGAAAGATAGGGAATTTTATCTCTTTTATCATTTTATTCCCCTCCCAGAGTTACTGCCTAAAAAATAAGAATTTCTGCTTGAGTGGCCTGATGTGACATTTATCTCTAGTTTGTGGATGAGGTCATAGTGTTGTTTAATGCACTACATTAACCCATGTCTCTTGGTTCTCAAATCATTTTAGACTGCAGTTCAGTTTTACGCAGCTTCTAGGAGTCAGTATGCAAACAAGTTCAGATGATTCTAAACTGTGATTAGTCCATAAGGCATCTATCCATTCACCAAATTTTATCAAGCATCTACTACATGTCAGCAATACATACATGGATAATTCAAAAGTGACAGAATTTTTTTTCCCCTGATATATTCTGCTAGATTTTTTCCTTATAAGGTTGATGTAAAATAACTTATAATTTTTATAAGCATCATAAAGAAAATGCTGATAAGCAAAGTATCTCAACAAATGATGTTTAAACTTTTGACAAACTGGCCAACTTGTTCTCCCCTAAAGAGGGAAAGTTATCACTTTTCCTTAGGAGGTCTTAAGAATAATTAAGTGAATAGTATAATTGTCACTTCATCTAGCAGAAAAGAAGTGTTTAATAACTTGAAGCATATACAACATCAGGGTTCAGAGTGCTTGAGTTGAAGACTAGGAGTTTTAAACTCTGTGAGATCTGATGCATTATCAAATATATGTTTAAAAATATTATTGAGCAGTTTAGGAGTTTTCAAGATGGCTGAGGAGTAGGAGGACATGGTGAGGTTCATCTCTCCTCACAGATGCATCAGGAATACATCTACAGATGGAACAGTTCCTGCAGAACACCAGCTGAACACTAGCAAAAGATCTTGAACACTGGAAAGGACAATGAAGATTCCTGCATAACTGAGTAGGCTGAAAGAAGGGAGAAAGAAGAGGAGACGAAGCAGCACGGGACCTGTGCCCCTGGGGGAGAGCTGAAGCAGAGGAGAGTTTCCCGCATCTGGGGAAACGCCCTCACCAATGGGGAAATCAGTTGGGACAGAGGGGAAACATCTGAGGCTGTCAGAGGAGGGTGAAGCAGCCAGTCTGTGGCAGACAGGAAAGGGTGAGAACTACACAGATGGTCTGTGACATGGCCATACATGCCCCGGATTGGGATGTGTGTCCAACAGTGTGCATGTGGCTAGGAGAGGGAGCATGAGGATAGGAGAGTAAAACTCGGGGGAGGAGTGCTGTTGGCTGTGAGGAGACAGCCTGAGGGGGAGGGAGGAAGGAAATCCGCAACCGGGAATGCCTGTGGAGGAAATCTGGAGTGCCATGGAAGCAAAGCGCCACTGTTGAGTGAAGCACAGAGGGTAGAGAGGACATTACATTCTGTCTATCCCCACATGCTGGCCCCTGCCCACCTGGGTGCTAGGAAAGGACCCCGCCAGGGCTGACCCTTGCGTGCACTAGAAAATTCTCCCCCTAGGGCCATATCTCTCACGCCAGTGGCCACTGGCTTCCCCATGCACCTGTTGCCGCCAGGGCTCCCACAACCCAGGCAGCTGTGCCTCGTCTGAGGCCTGTCCTCACCAGGGCAGACCTGAGTGCTCCAGGGCAGCCTTGGGAGCAGACTTCTGTCAGGGGCCCACATGCAGAAGTGGGGCTAAAGCCACAGCTGAGCCACAGGTGTGGGGCAACTGAGGAAGAGAAATGAAAATCTTTCCATCAGCTGCACAAGCCACAGATTAAATCCCCATGAGCGGCTTGGTAGATCCTGCACCTATGGAATATCTGAATGGACAATGAGTTCCATAAATGAAACCAGTCTAGCTCTGGCAGCTCTGGACATTGGGGGCAAGTACACAGAGGAGTTGGGTGAGATCAGAGTCTGAGCTGTCCCCACAGTGCCCACAGTGGGTCCAGAGACCTACCTAGAGGCATTGGAGGGTCTCCTGGGGAAGTGGAGGTAGGCTATGGCAGGGGCAAGGACACTGACAACTGAGACACCAGGAAAATACTATTATTACTATTATTTTTATTAGGTTTTGACTTGTTCTGTTTTTTTTTTTAATTTTTTAATTTTTGTTTAGTTTTTTTGTTTTTTTTTGTTTTTTTCTTTTTTCTGCTTTTTAAGTATGTCTTTCATATTTCTATTTTTACTTTGCTTTTTCGTTGTTTTCTGTTTTTTCCTATTTTTTTTCCTTTTCTTTGTTCTGTTGGTTTTTATATATTTTTTTAAAATCGTTTTTATGTGTTTCTTTTGTTTTCTGTGCTTTATTCTTCAGTTTGCATTCTGCTTTGGTTTTGCTTTCTGTTTTGTGTTTTTGTTATATTTGTTTTTAATTGTTTGATTTTGTTTTTAGGTTTTATTGTTTGGTTCTTTTGTTTTTTGCTTTCTTTGATTTTGTATTTGTTTCTTTGTGGTGTTTGTGTTTCTTTGTTTTTGTTTGGTTTTGCTTTTACCATTTGCCTGGGGTTTGTTTTTATTTGTCCACACCCCCCTTTTCTTCTTCCCCTTTATTGCTGAGATGTGCAGCTTGTGATGTCTTGGTTCCCTGGCTGGGGTTTGGGCCTGAGCCTCTGGGCTGAGAGTGTTGAGTCCAAGATGCTGGGCCACCAGAGAATTCCCGGCCCCAGGGAATATTAATCAGCAAGAGCTCGCCCAGAGGTCTCCATCTCGAATCCAAGGCCCAACTCCACCTAACTGCCTGCAGGCTCCAGTGCTAGATGGCTCACACCAAACAACAAGCAAGACAGAAACACAAACTCTCCCATCAGTAGACAGGCTGCCTAAATTCACACTAAGCTCCCAGACAACACAAAGCACACAATGTGATACAGCCCTGCCCATCAGAAGAAGATCCAACTCCACCCACCAGAGTGCAGGCACCAGTCCCTTCCACCAGGAAGCCTACACAAGCCACTGGACCAATCTTACTCACTGGGGGCAGACACCAGAAGCAAGAAAACTATGACCCTGCAGCCTGCAGAAAGGAGACCTCAAACACAGTAAGTTAGACAAAATGAGAAGACAGAGAAATATGATGCAGACAAAGGATCAAGGTAAAAACCCACAAAACCAAACAAATGAAGAGGGAATAGACAATCTACCAGAAAAAAAGAATTCAGAGTAAGGTAGTAATGATGATCTAAAATCTAGAAAACAAAATGGAGGCACAGATCAAGAAAATACAAGAAATGTTTAACAAGGAGGTAGAAGAACTAAAGAACAAACAAATAGTGATGAACAGCAAAATAACTGCAATTAATACTACACTAGAAGGAATCAATAGCAGAATAATTGAGGCAGAAGAACAGATAAGTGACCTGGAACATAGAATGGTGGAAATAACTGTCACAGAGCAGAATAAAGAAAAAAGAATGAAAAGAAATGAGGAGGGTCAAAGAGCTCTCTGGGACAATATTAAATGCACCACCATTTGAATCATAGGGGTTGCAGAAGAAGAGAAATAGTTCTGAGAACATACTTGAAGAGATTATAGTTGAAAACTTCCCTAACATGGGAAAGGAAATAGTCAATCAAGTCCAGAAGTCCAGAGAATCCCATACAAGATAAACCCAAGGAGAAACATTCCAAGATACCTATTAATCAAACTAACAAAAATTAAACACAAAGAAAAATATTACAAGCAGCAAGGGAAAAGGAACAAATAACATACAAGGGAATCCCCATAAGATTATCAAATGATTTTTCAGCAGAAACTCTGCAGGCCAGAAGGGAGTGGCAGGACATATTTAAAGTTATGAAAGGGAAAACCTACAACCAAGATTACTCTACACAGCAAGGATCTCATTCATATTTAATGGAGAAATTAAAGACGTTACAGACAAGCAAAAGTTAAGAGAATTCAGCACTGCCAAACCAGCTTTAAACAACTGCTAAAGGAAATTCTCCAGGAAGGAAACAAAAGAGAAGAAAAAGACCTACAAAAAGAAACACAAAACAATTAAGAAAATGGTAATAGGAACATACATATGGATAATTACCTTGAATGTAAATGAATTAAGCACTCCAACCAAAAGACGTAGACTGGCTGAATAGATACTAAAACAAGACCCATATATATGCTATCTACTAGAGACCCACTTCAGACCTAGGGAGACATACAGACTGAAAGTGAGGTAATGGAAAAAGTTATTCTATGCAAATGGAAATGAAAAGAAAGCTGGAGTAACAATACTCATATCGGACAAAATAGGCTTTAAAACAAAGACTATTATGAGAGACAAAGAAGAACACTACATAACAATCAGTGGATCAATCCAAGAAAATATAACAATTGTAAATATTTATGCATGCAACATAGTAGCACCTCAATATGTAAGGCAAATGCTAACAGCCATAAAATGGGAAATCAACAGTAACACAGTAATAGTGGGGGACATTAACTCTCCACTTACAATGGACAGATCATCTAGACAGAAAATTAATAAGGAAAACAAGCATTAAAAGACCGATTAGACCACATAGACTTGATGTTTATAAAACATTCCATCCAAAAGCAGCAGAATACACTTTCTTCTCAAGTGCACGTGGAACATTCTCTAGAATAGATCACATCTTGGGTCAGAAGCCAAGCCTTGGTAAATTTAAGAAAATTAAAATCATATCAAGCATCTTTTACAACTACAAGGCAAGGAGACTAGATATCAATTACAGGAAAGAAACTGTAAAGATCACACACAGATGGAGGCTAAACAATATGCTACAGAATAAGCAAGAGATCACTAAAGACATCAAAGAGGAAGTCAAAAAATACCTAGAAACAAATGACAACAGAAACACGACAATCCAAAACCTATGGGATGCAGCAAAAGCAGTTCTAAGAGGGAAGTCTATAGTGATTCAATCCTACCTCCAGAAACAAGAAAAATCTCAAATAAACAAATAACTTTTCACATAAAGCAACTAGAGAAAGAAGAAGAAGAAGAACAAAAACAGTTAGTAGAAGGAAGTAAATCATAAAGATCTGAGCAGAATAAATGAAATAGAAATGAAGAAAACAATAGCAAAGTTCAACAAAACTAAAAGCTGGTTCTTTGAGAAGATAAACAAAATGGATAAACCTTTAGGCAGACTCATTAAGAAAAAGAGGGAGAACACTCAAATCAATAAAATTAGAAATGAAAAAGGAGAAGTTACAACAGACATCGCAGAAATACAAAGGATCATAAGAGACTACTACAAGCAACTATATGCCAATGAAATGGACAACCTGGAAGAAATAAACAAATTCAAGACTGAACCAGGAAGAAATAGAAAATGTGAACAGACTAATGACAAGTAGTGAAATAGAAACTGTGATTAAAAATCTTCCAACAAACAAAAGTCCAAGACCAGATGGCTTCACAGGGGAATTCTATCAAACATTTAGAGAAGAGCTGACACCTATCCTTCTCCAACTCTTCCAAAAAATTGCAGAAGGAGGAACACTCTCAAACTCATTCTACAAGGCCACCATCACACTGATACAAAAAACAGACAAAGATGTCACAAAAAAAGAAAATTGCAGGCCAATATCACTGATGAATATAGATGCAAAAATCCTCAACAAAATACCAGCAAACCAATTCCAACAGCACATTAAAGGATTATGCACCATGATCAAGTGGGATTTATCCCAGGAATGCAAGGATTCTTCAGTACATGCAAATCAGTCAATGTGAGAAACCATATTAACAAACTAAAGAATAAAAACCACATGGTCATCTGAAGAGATGCAGAGAAACTTTTGACAAATTTCAACACCCATTTATGATAAAAACTCTCCAGAAAATGAGCATAGAGGGAACCTACCTCAACATAATAAAGACCATTTATGACAAACCTACAGCAAATATTATTCTCAATGGTGAAAAACTAAGAGCACTTCCTCTAAGATCATAAGCAAGACAAGGTTGTCCATTCTCACCACTGTTATTCAACGTATCTTGGAAGTCCCAGCCACAGCAATCAGAGAAGAAAAAGAAATAAATGGAATCCAAATTGGAAAAGAAGAAGTAAAACTGTCAATGTTTGCAGATGACATGATACTATACATAGAAAATCCAAAAGATGTCACCAGAAAACTACTAGAGCTAGTCAATGAATTTAGTAAAGTTGCAGGATACAAAATTAATGCACAGAAATCTCTTGCATTCCTATACACTAACAATGAAAGATTAGAAAGAGAAATTAAGGAAACAATGCTCATTCATCATGGTAAGAAAAAGAATAAAATACCTAGGAATAAGCCTACTTAAGGAGGCAAAATAACTGTATGCAGAAAACTATAAGACCCTGATGAAAGAAATCAAAGATGACACAAACAGATGGACAGATATATGATACTCTTGGATTGGAAGAATAAAAATTGTGAAAATGACTATACTACCCAAAGCAATCTACAGATTCAGTGTAGTCCCTATCAAATTACCAATGGCATTTTTCACAGAACTAGACAAAAAATTGTACAATTTATATGGAAACACAAAAGACAAAGAATAGCAAAAGCAATTTTGAGAAAAAAAAAAAAAAAAAAACAGAGCTGGAGGAATTGGGCTCCCTGGCTTCAGACTATACTACAGAGCTATAGTAATCAAGATAGTATGGTACTGGCACAAAAAGAGAAATATAGATCAATGGTACAGGATAAAATGCCCAGAGATAAACCCACACACATATGGTCACCTAATTTACGACAAGGGAGGCAAGAACATACAATGGAGAAAGGACAGCCTCTTCAATAAGTGGTGCTGGGAAAACTGGACAGCTACATGTAAAAGAATGAAATTAGAACACTACCAAACACCATACACAAAAATTAACTCAAAATGGATTAAAGACCTAAATGTAAGGTCAGACACTATAAAACATTTAGAAGGAAGCATAGGAAAAACATTTTTTGACATAAACCACAGCAAGATCTTTTTTGACCCACCTCCTACAGTAATGGAAAAACAAAAAACAAAAAATTAACAAATGGGACCTAATAAAACTTAAAAGCTTTTACACAGCAAAGGAAACCATAAACAGGACAAAAAGACAACTCTCAGAATGGGAGAAAACATTTGCAAATGAAACAACAGACAAAGGATTAATTTCCATGATATACAAACAGCTCATGGAACTGAATATCAAAAAAACAAAAAATTCTATTAAAAAATGGGCTGAAGACCTAAACAGACATTTCACCAAGGAAGACATACAGATGCCCAAGAGGCACATGAAAAGATGCTCAACATCACTAATTATTAGAGAAATTCAAATCAAAATTACAATGAGGTATCACCTCACACCAGTCAGAATGGCTATTATCAAAATATCTGGAAACAATAAATGCTGGAAAGGGTGTGGTGGAAAGGGAACCCTCCTGCACTGTTGGTGGGAATGTAAATTGATACAACCACTATGGAGAACAGTATGGAGGTTCCTTAAAAAAACTAAAAACTGAGCCACCATATGATCCAGCAATCCCACTCCTGGGCATATTTCTGGAGAAAACCAAAATTCAAAAAGATACATACACCCTAATGTTCATCGCAGCACTATTTGCAATAGCCACGACATTGAAGCAACCTAAATGTCCATCAACAGAGAAATGGATAAAGAAGGTGTGGTACATATATACAATGGAATATTACTCAGCCATAAAAAGGATTGAAATTGGGTCATTTGTAGAGATGTGGATGCACCTAGAGTCTGTCATACAGAGTGAAGTAAGTCAGAAAGAGAAAAACAAATACCATATAGTAACACATATATGTGGAATCTAGAAAAATGGTATAGATGATCTTATTGGCAGAGCAGAAATAGAGACACAGATGTAGAGAACAAACATATGGACACCAAGTGCAGAAAGGGGAGGGGTGAGATGAATTGGGAGATGGGGATTGACATATATACACTATTGATACTATGTATAAAATATTGATATTATGTATAAAATAGATAACTAATGAGAACCTACTGTGTAGCACAGGGAACTCTACTCAATGCTCTGTGGAAACCTATATATACACATATATAGCTGAATCACTTTGCTGTACAGTAGAAACTAACACAACATTGTAAAGCAGCCCTACTTCAATAAAAATGAAAATACAATCATTGAGCAGTTTAAAAACACAATCCTAGTTTTATTTCAATCAAAAAAACATTGTAAGGAAGTCATTGATTGTTTCTCAAGTCTCTGACTCTTGAATTAATATCTCAAGCATTTCCATTATTATTAATAGAATCATATTTAATTAGTGACATGGAAAAGACTTAGAGCAGTAGCTCTAAAATTAAAAAAACATAACTAAAGGAGATGACAGAATTTACTTCATATAAAAGTGTATAAATAAATATACTTTATTTTCTTTTCTATTTCTCTTGTGTATTCATTGACTTTATCCAAAGGTTCTTTACCAATGAAGTTTTAAGACTGTTTCAGACTACATATGTCAAAAGCAGAAAGAGTAAATATCATTAATAATGTGTGCACCATTTTCTAATAACCGGTTCTACACTCAGAGACAGAGTATTTTAACAAAAAAAGAAATAGTACGTGTGGAAGATGTATAATTAGAGATTTAAATATCACTTTTTTCACTTTATTTATATACAAGTACAGAAATATAATTGCCTGTTTATTTAAGATTGCATTTTTATTTGACCTCTTCTAATTTTGCTATTTATTTACAAATCCCAAGTTATATAACCTCAATTGTACTTCCCTCAATGACAAGAAAGCTGTGATTTATCTGAAGAAGTTTATGTCTTTCCTGAATAAGTCCAAAGGCTTCAGTCAAGATCTATTCAATACAATTATACTGAATCATTGTTTTTGAACATATACCTTACTCATGTATTATATAAGGACATGAAGATATGAAGGATAAACAATTTCGTATTTTGTCTTCAAGCAATATAGTGTTTTGTAAAAATTTTATCATTTCTTTTTATAAAAAGTTACCATACTGTGACAAATAACCAGCTCCTGAAAAATAATTATTTAGTCGCAAGTTATAAATAAAATTATTCTAAATATACAAAGGAAGTGATTTTCTAAAGTATCTCTTTGGTCAAATAGTGAATCCTCTAGAACATGAATATTTTTCCTTACATTTGCCTGCATTTCAACATTATTTTTCTTTATCCCTTTTCAGATGTTCACAGAGCTAATCCTGGGCAAAAAGTAAAGAGTTCATATTTAGTGTCACTTCCTTACCCTACTTGTTCCTGGTGCTTTTAGTGTACCTGTATTGGGTTGGCCAAAATGTTGGTTCGGGTTTTTCCGTAGCATTTTATGGAATGTATTAGGCCAACCCAATACAATGGGTCACACTTTCCATGAACCAAATACATAGAATTGTCCTTTCTTATTTTTCTTAATTGCTTCTGTGACCCCTCATGTAACCCAAGCCAAGATGCTAACTTGTCTGCCAAGATCTTAGCATGGTCATTCCAAATTGACATTTACCCCTTTACAATTGACCATAACCACAAACCATTATCATGAAAGAATTTCAATAAACCAAAATAGGCACTTACTAAAGTATTTGTTGAATTAGTGGATTAAATAGTTATAATGAAGACTACAATTAGAGGAAATGTTTTAAAGCAGTCCTCAAATTTTAATATGTACTATATTTGCAGTTCAAACCCATGTTGTTCAAGGGTCAATTGTTATATGAATCATCTAGAGAAACTTGTGAAAATGAAGATTCTGATTCATTACTTCGGGGGTAAGACCTAATTGTCTGCATTTCTAACAAGCTTCCAGGTGATTCTAATGCTTCTGGTCCCCAGACAACACTTTTAATAGGAATAATTTAGGGTATACTGTAAAATTTCTTTCATGAATACATGTTTTTTGGCTATAAATATTTAAAGAGCTACTAAAAGGCATAATACTGCATTGAACTGAAAAATAATGATAATATTTGTTTCTTCACTTAATGCTTACTATGTGCTTACCATATGGCAGGTACTTTTATAAGTTAGGAATTTATAAATTCACTGGAGAGTGAATAAAGAATGTTGTACAACATGAAGAGGAAAAAAATATCAGTGAGAGAATTAACCATTACCAGCTATAAAAGCAAGGGTTGTGTAAAATCACAATGAAGTTCTGAAATGCTGAATAATAAAAATAAAGAAAATTATTAAGCTTGTTAGAAAATATAAGAAAAAGAAGGTATGCTATTTCATTGAGAATATATTTCAAAAGGCTTGGGCCAATCACATTTTAGATGCACACATTTATTAGCTCTCAGGAATACTCTGAAATAGGTACTCTTTTACAGACAAAGAAACAGAATCTCAGGAAGGCTAAATCACTTGATCTACGTCATGTGGCTAGGAACTGGTAGAACCAGGTAGAACCAGTCTAATTCTAGAATCTTGACTGAACTTATTCTTGTTTAACATTAGAGAGACTGTAGAACTAAAAGCTTGCTATCATTTTGAGAGCTTCATTGTACTTTTCCTGAACCTTGATGTCATATATGGTAGTGGTTATGAAATGACTCTGTTTCATCTTCTTTCTCCTTTGAATGCTTCCTAAAATGTTTCACTTTGTTCTCCCTCAATGAATTTGTTAATTCATAACATGTTTGAACTCAAGTATTAATTTAAATAAATTATACATCCCTTTGGTGCAATGGAATTTAAAATCACATATGCTCTTTATTTAAATGACTTAAATATTGTAATGTACATAAAACTGAAATTAAAAATAAAATCTATGTTTTATCTACACAAAAACCTTCATGAAAAATGCAAGAGATGAAACTAATACAGGGTAGATTTTGCAAACTGAAATCTACACTGTTGAAAGTTTAAAAAGCTAAAGTTTATAAAACTCCAACTACAAATATTATAACGTTTTGTTGATCATGTGGATTGCCATGACTTGTAGGACTTGCTGCTAATGCTGTTCTCTTCCTGTTATCTACAGGTTTTAGCTTACACGCCCAAGAATCTGTGACAGGAGACACAATCTTTGAATTTGTTCATATTCACTTTGATTTTCATATTTTTAATCTTCCAACATAATCAGATTAGTAAGAACAAACGTCCTACATTTCAATCTTCTTAAGAAATAATTTGAGAAATAGAATGACTACAGACTCAAATTTAGACAGCAGTATTAGATTGATTTTTAACAGTTTCTTGACGTCTGCTTCCCTAGGATAATTAATAGATAAAATAACTATCAAAAATCAATATCTATATCTGCTCTGTAGTTGACAAAACACATGCATCAACTTATATGACTATCATATATCAACCAGAAGATGATATTAACATTTATTTCTCTTTACAGATGAGAAAACTGAGGCTTACTAGCCTGAAGGAAAATACAATGAACTCAAGGGTTGTGAATCAAAATCCACTGCTCTTTATTACACCACGATTTTCCTTTCTGCTTATTGGAAGTCCTACTTATATCAGATACAAACAGGTACTCAAACACGTTTTTTCCACTTTTATAATCAATACAATTGTGACTTCAGAATCTCCTTCAAGGACACATTATATTGTTGCTGTGAGATCCTTGCCTTTGAAATGTCATACAGCCAATCCTCTTCTACCTTTTATAAGTTGCCTCATTTGCAAAATGAAGATGCTGATACTCATATCAAGTTTTACAAAGTATATGTAAAAGTCAATAAAGTATGTAACACTACGGCATAATTCAAGCTGTGGTAGGAATTTACTGTTAATATTGCCTCAGGTATGTCTTAAACACCTTATCATTTTTTTCCTGATATCGCTTATACTGTCAATTCACAAGTAACTCAAGAGAAATAAATATAATCATGTGCTTTCATTCCTAATAAAATGGCTTTTAAGTATTATTTATTTTTTGCCTATGTTCATGCTCATTCAAGTTTTTTGTTTTGTTTTGTTTTGTTTTTTCTGGGGCATAATACAATCCTTTAAAGAGAATATGTTTTACTTATATCTAAAATATAGAACAAGATTTAAGATTTTGGATATATATCAAGAATAGTTCTATAATTTCTACACTGATTTGACTTGCTGGTCTATACTGAAATTATCAGAGTTTTAAATAAACTTATTATCATTGTGTTCTTACCTTTAATGTAACAAAGAGCCTTTTGTACATTTACTTGGATTATTCTTATTTTATGGAATTTAAAATTTCTTACTATCTACATCAAAGATCTATTATATATCTGGCTTATGATACATGCATGAAAAGTGATCCCAGTCTTTCACCACCAGCAGATTTTAATTTTCATATTTTGCTTTTAACACTATGAATTTGTAGCAAAGTCAAATTCAACATAATGGTTTGTTATTTATTTCCTCTTTAAACCTGTACCAAGTTGTAAAGAAATTGACCTAATAACAATGTTCCTGGATGTATGTACAGCTATTAGAATCTAAGCAAAAACTTAAGGGAAAAAAAGCAAAAATCTCATTTTTAAGGGCCCATGGAGATTTGAACTACTGACACTGTCATAGTGTCTCAACAGCACTAAACCACATGATTTCTCCCGTATGTTATTTCATTTTATTTCCCATAAAAAAGCACAATGAGAAATATCCTAGGATCCAGAGCTTTTACTCTCCAACCGTAATGCTCAGGTTTATAACATCGTTAGTTTTTTTACAGAAAAATAATCATGTGGGTAATGTGAATCCGTTTTTCATATTGGCTTCAACATTTCTGAGGCCCAACCTGACATCAGATTCTCTTGCTGACTGGAATTTCAGCTATTAAGTGATGTAGACTACCAGGCCACTGAGTAAAGGGAAAAAAAATCGATAGTAACTTCAAAACTAAGTAATTATACAATATCAGTATTATGCTAGTAAGGTCTGAGCTAAGAATACTTTGGTCCCCCAAAGGAAGTTGCTATAAGGGAAGTTCAATTTTATTAGTTGACTAAAAATAAAAGTTGACTCATTTAAGTTGTCTTTACAAGAGCAAAATTGTAAACTATAATCTCAGGGTTCTGAACTAAACAAAAACACCTGGGAATATCAGACATGCTAATAATTTCTCTGAAAATTAGCATATCCTGCTTATTTTTCTCATTAGGAGATCAATGCACCTATTTTATTTTTTTTACTTTATTTTTTAATTATTTTATTATTATTATTATTATTATTATTATTATTATTATTATTATTATTATTATTATTTTGGCTGTGTTGGGTCTTCGTCGCTGCTCACAGGCTTCCTCTAGTTTCAGTGAGCGGGGGCTACTCTTCGTTGTGGTGCATGGGCTTCTCATTGTGATGGCTTCTCTTGTTGCGGAGCATGGGCTCTAGGCGTGCAGGCTTCAGTAGTTGCAGCACGCAGGCTCAGTAGATGTGGTTCCTGGGCTCTAGAGCGAAGGCTCAGTAGTTGTGGCACATGGGCTTAGTTGCTCCACGGCATGCGGGATCTTCCCGGACCCGGACTCGAACCCGTGTTTCCTGCATTAGCAGGTGGATTCTTGACCACTGCGTCACCAGGTAAGCCCCAATACACCTATTTTAGAACAGCAGATTTTCAGGGATTCCAGCCCCTGCAGTCAATACCTGCCTGTAAGGTGAGTACACACTTACAAACAAGGCTACCTGATGAATGGGGCTGTCGGTCAATAGATGGCATTACTATCTAGTTCCAATATTATTTATACAACTTATCTTAGTAAATTTACTTTCTGCTTTTAGGGAGTTTAAAAGATGAGGTGTTAGAAAAAATACCACATATGGAATGAGTATGTTTAATGAGAAACGGAAAGTGGAAAAAGAATTTTCTTCTCTTCCACTCCATGTATTCCTATTGATTACAAAAATACATTTGCTTATACAACTGAAAATATTTATACTCCACTAATCTACACCTGCAATATTAAGTCATAGGAAATCCACTGCCAAGCAAGCATCAGAACTGTTCCTGGGTATTCAAGTGCATAATAGGACATTCCTAAGTAATATCTGTATTACTTGAATTCAAATGATGGACTAGTGAGAATACTTGGTGAAAAGTATTTTAGTCATTCTACTATTTACTTCTCATATTTCAATTTCACATTCCTATAACCTAAAAATTTTACTGCAAAACCCTTCTTGTTGGTGTTATCATTTCTACCTGCTGGATTGAAGTAGCTTAATAGGATCTAAATACCTCTGTTAACAAAGCTATTGCCATGGTTTAATACTGGGAGGAAAGAATGAAACTGACATTTATAGAAGGCATTTGATGTGTTCTATGCTATAGATATTTTGTAGTATTTAACTCTGATTCCTATTCTAAAAAAAACCCTGTTTCTTTATACACGATGTAAACAAGATTAAGTAACTGTCCTAAGGTGACAGAGGTGACATAAGAATTCCAAGGTACAAATCGATGTCCAACATTGCTGTGTTGCTCTACCAAAAAAGACCTCAGACATTCTTACCTTGTTTTTCTTTTTGTCTCTTGTTCTGCCTACAGAGACACACTTAATAAAACAGGCGTGAATTTCTCTCTCTCTCTCTCTCTCTCTCTCTCTTTCTTGCTCTCTCTCTCTCTAATATGTAATGTCAAGCCAGTACTTTGTACCATGAATCTCTTCTAATTCCCAAATCTTATGAATGTTCTGAATTCCATTCTTGGGGAAATCTAACTCTTCAGCTGTCTTATCAATTTTTCTTCCTAGCCCAGAATCTGGCCAAAATCACAAAACTAAAATCAGGAAACAGTATTTTAAGAACTGAAAAGCAACCCTTAGTCGAAAATCAAGTTGTCTCCCTCAGCTGATGGGAAAATGGTAAAAAAGTTGGCTCTCCTTATGACATATATGTTTTGATTTAAAGGCTTGAGGGTTTTTTTTCCAAAAGACAAATATTCTTTCGAATTGTTTTGTTCATTTTCACCACCTTCACTGAAGCATGAATAGCACAGAAGTAGGCATTAGTCTTTGGCTTGTGTGTGATACAATCAAGTGTTACTTGCATTCCAATTACTCAGACAGCATGGAATACAGCTGTGTGCAAGAAGTGCTTCCAAGTTTCTTAAAAAAAACCTATATACAGTGGTATAAAATTCACTTTGATGTGCATGAACTATTCCAGTTTGGATTTGAACTTGAAGTATTTCTTGGTTATTATTTCAAAGTCATGAATTATTTAAAATTATTACCAAATTCCGAAAAGATTTTCAGTGTTATATTTAAAAAGGTAATGTATTTAAGATCCTCAGGATCAGTTCATATGTACATGTGGGGTAAGAGAGACAGAAGAAAAACAATGTCAGGTAACACACCTATGATGGCAACCTCTCTTCTTAATACAGAAGAGAGGATGCATATTTGACCAAGACACAGAACTATCAAATTAATCAACAGTGCAATACATTTCACTGAATTCTGCCTCTGCTGTGCATAGCTGTGTGACTTCAGAGGCATGATTAGCTTTCTGCTCTTCAGTTCACTTTAATGGACTCATTGTGAATATTAAATGAGATAATGTACATAAAGCAGCTATCATGGTACTTGTCACCTACTAAATCTTTGTCGCCAAAGAAATGATTAGCTCTTTTCCCTGGCTAAATGAATCTAAAACAAGGTCTCTCAGATAATACCTTATTTATCATGAACTTGTTATATAACTCTTGTTATATAAAAACACCTGGTCCAAATAACTGCAGTTTGAATATTTATACTTGCAAAAAAAGGCACAATTAAATAGAAGTTAAGTATCTTTCACTAAAAGGCAGTTCTGATTCTCCCATGCTGAAGCAGAAGTTGTATTTACTCAAGATCAGTAAGGAACAGAATGCTAACTTTTATAATTATGCACAGTATATTTGTAAAGATAAACACATAATAGTCAATGTTTTCTTTTTGCCAAAACATAGCTAATACATTATAAAAAATAAAATTTTCTTAAGTACCATAACAGATTTTAACCTATCGTGGGGAAAAAGTAAACTTAACATCTATATAGGGGTAGCAATTAATAAAGAAGCAATGCAAGATAAAGAGTGTGTGTGTGTGTGTGTGTGTGTGTGTGTTGGGGGGAGTGTTTTCTATATTGCATTTTCCTTAGCAGTTCATAATATTGTTGTCACTATTTTAACTAGATTATTATATAGAAACACAACAAAGCCACAAAACATAAAACTTTATCAAATCATTTGAAAAACATTCTATTTCCTAGACCTAGAAGAATTTCAGAATATATTTTAAAATATTCATTTTATTTAAATCCTGTCTCCCTAGAATATATTCTCATTGCTCCAACTAAGGGATGGAAAAGCTGAATTTATTTTTCTCTGTATAATTTCCCCCTAGATGGATATAGTTCTCAGCAATACCACACAAATCCTAGCAACTCAAGGGATAGGATCCTGATTAATTACCACAGGTTGGCTAAAAGACAACTTTTAGATGCTGTTCACATCTCTTTAACTGCTCTTACCAGAGGTACTCTTACATCACTGGTTAAGGATCACAATAGTATGTAATAGAGAAATAGTATTTCAGATAGTAGTGCTATAGACTTTGTGTTACTGCATTATTTATCCATCTCTGTTTTTCTTTCTCTTTTAATAGTAAATGAAAAAGTATGTAAAGCTCTGGTGTGGGATGGTGATAAGGAGACTGCGCTTATGAGTGAGTATATGGGAACTCTGTATTTTCTGCTCAGTTTTGCTGTGAACCTGAAACTGTTCTAAAAACTAAAGTCTATTTTAAAAAACTATGTAAAGTTAAGATGAGAAGATAATTTTTCAATACTTCACTTTCATTATCAAATTCATGACTGGCATCATTTTTTAAATATTCTAAGATTTTTTTTTGATTGGAATATTTTCAGTATATAAATGCAGGTGTAACTGAAAGTTATCCTGTTAATTTCTCTTTTTATTTCATTTTATTTAGTTTAAGAAATTTATCTGCATTATAAAATATTGAATAGGGCTTCCCTGGTGGCGCAGTGGTTGGGAGTCCGCCTGCCGATGCAGGGGACATGGGTTCGTGCCCCGGTCTGGAAGGATCCCACATGCCGCGGAGTGGCTGGGCCCATGAGCCATGGCAGCTGAGCTTGCACGTCCGGAGCCTGTGCTCTGCAATGGGAGAGGCCACAACAGTGAGAGGCCCGTGTACCGAAAAAAAAAAAAAAATTGAATAAATGATCGATACTCTTAGGGACCAATCTGAAAATCAACCATCAACTGTAAGGCACATAGAATATTTTTAAATGAAAAAATACTATTTTTTTCTAAGCTGTTTGCTATCAGAAAAAAAGGGACTCGTTATGGTTACAATAGTAATTAGGCCTTTAGGACAGGGGCTATACAAAACCTTTTTACAATCTACCATCAAGTGAACCTTCTGCTCTCATAACCGTTTGGTCTATAGTTATTCTTTTCAGTGAAGCAAAACAATAATTTAATTTTAATTGTAACATCCTGGAACACACACAAAGCAACTTTGTAGGGTAAAAAGAATATATAAATTCCTGATATAAAGAAAAACTACACACCTGCAACTTATAGAAACAAGGAACACAAGCAATGAGGAGCTAAACAGTTTACTGTTTCAGGGAAACCTTATCAGGTAAGGACTTCAGAGTACTATAAATGTGTGCTAAGTGCTTTTCAATTACCTAACCCCAAACAACATCCTTGTGAAGTTGATAAGTGTATTCCATATTTATGAATAAAAATATTTTAAAATTATTGTGGAAGGTAATGTAGTTCTTCCTTCAGAAGCCAATCTCGAAGATTTGGTTACACACACAGACTCACACACAAATCACACAATTTCTGATCATGAAGCATATCAGTGAAACACTAAAAATAGTATCATTGCCAAGATTAAAAACAAACAAAAGAAGTACAGAAACAACAACCACAAAAGACACAGGAGGAACAGATGGATCTAAAATCTCAAATTAAATAGAGCTGTAGAATAGTATGCAATACATAAATATTAACTTGCAGAATGTCAGAATACTTATATCATCTCTGAATCATGACATTCTCTGAGCATTCATATCTGTTAAGTAATGTAACTAAGTGATCTTTGAAGCGTTGCCCAGTTCTGTAATTCAATACATATAGGATTAAATAATATAATGTTTAAAAAAATGTTTAAATGCTTAGGGAAAATACCTCTTAAAATTAAGTAATATTGTTAAAAATCAGAGTTTTATTTTATTTAAGATGGTCTTATTCAAAGTTTCCTAAATGTAGTATCATTATTTTACTTCTTCTTATTACAGATAATGTAATTTATTTTTCACAATTACTTTTAAATTATTTATCTAAATTCTGTTTCCAGTTAAATTTATTTAACCTAAATTTTCTTTAAGCTTTATAGTTTGCATTGCTACCTTATTGCAAAAGTGTTAGAATAAAATAATTTAAAGAGAATAATACAAAGAAAGAGTTTGAGATAGAAAAAAATTGTATTTCCACAACCTGCTTTTACTTGATGAAGTAGATTTGTTATCACTGGGTGCTGGGAAGGATGGTTAAAATATCTTTGTTAGGAAATGCAAATAAAGAGGCCTGCATATTGCATCCAGAGAAAATAAGCCAATATAAGTGAGAAAGTAAAAAAGCCAAATATAAACAAGAGAACTGATTTCTGACTAGAAGAAGGGTGGTGGTGTGTAAACTAGTTGTTCCAGTTATTTCTAGAAGGAAGACGGGTATTTAATGAATCCCAAAATATTTGCACTAAATAAATGTCATGTCAGGCAAGACTGATCTCAAGCTGGACCCTCTGAATCTAGAATTTTACACCAAACCCTGTGGATTCATATTGTCATATCTCTCACTCCAATCATTCTAGTCAACTAAGCAACAACAAAGTCACCACAGGATAGAATCAATTTACATAAGCCAGGAAATTCTGTCAGTACTGTAGTGGCCATTAGTCAGACTTTTTAGAACTTTAGCTTAATGCTCCAGCTTTCCTGTTTTGGGTCATGGGAAAGATTAATGGAGAACTTGCCAAATATCTTTGGCTTGACAGATCTAAATGACCACACTCTCTACACCCTTTCATATATACTACGTGTCAAGTAACTAAAGTGGCCCACATGGAACCATCAACTGAAGTCAAAAGTCAATGGGGTTTTGAAAATCTGTCATTAAATTTGCAAAACTTCAAATAAATGAGGTAAATATCAATGATTTCCAATATTCACTTTTTTATCTAACCATAAATATCTCATTTAAGGGAGTGTACTATGGCCAGTAAATTGACATTTGATGCAGAACATTCTAACTGAAATAATGTAAAGAACTCACTTTTTCTAAATATTCAGAAATGAGTTTATTATGTTTTCAAACAAATTCATCTGACTAGACTGCACAGTGGGGAGAGCGTACTCATCTACAATGCATTAGATGAAGCAGAAGCTCTCAGGTGAAGGGCCCCGTGGAGAACACAACAGGACTAAGTAGAACTTGATGTGAGGGGCTGACACTACACGCCGGATAACAGTCACACTCTTAGCTGCACAGGGACGGTGAGTGGGGCGTCTCTAAGGATAATAACGTAGTAATACCTTTCAACCCTTCATCTTGCTTCTTCCTCTAGCACAGGTTAAAAGTAAGCTTGACACCTTGTTCTATTGCCTGCACTTACCCTCAGGTAATAAAAGAGACAATGAAATATAATAATGGGTCCCTGTGCTCCATGACACTGTATAACATCTATTCCACATCTCTAGGAGTTCAAACACACTCTTCCTAGTGATTTTAAATCATTGAACTATATTTAAAAGAAAAGAAAAGAAAACATTAGAGTAGACGTGTCACTAAGTCTCTGGCTTTTGCTCCTGCCTCTGAAGTGGCTGACATCTTCGTTAGTGCCTTGTGTCACAGTCCCTATGGAACCTGACAGGGCTTCAACCATTATTGCATTTTAGGTCAGTTGACTCGTGACATATTAATTAAATTATAACTCAATTGGCCTCTTTCAATCCTCATTATACTATTGATTAAGAACTAATTGTACACATGGTGTTAATAAAAATATAATGAGCTAATTTACTGAGTGCTCAGTATGTACCAGGGACAGTTTTATATTGATTATTTAGATTTTACTTGAAGTGAAAATACACTTGAAGAACACAAAACAACATATATATATATATATATATATATATATATATATATATATATATATATATATATGTGTGTGTGTGTGTGTGCGTGTGTGTGTGTGTATATATATATATATGTGTGTGTGTGTGTGTATATAAAGCACAGCTTACTGACACATAGGAAATGCTTATATCTTGAATCATACAAACTTGATTAAAGTAAAGCCTGATGAAATGCAAGAAATATTTCTACCTTCAGCTACATGTAATTAAGGGATACTATTAATTTAAGATAAGAATTAGTACTAAGAAACTGCAAAACTGTAGAAATAAGTGCCAAAAAGTAATCACAGCTGTTTGTATCTTACCTCAGCTCTACCAAAAATTCTTCCAGAAAGACCTTCTTAACTGTTCTGTTCTTCCTCGGAGATATTTCTTTGCAGTCTGATTTTTCTCTCACTCTTCTGCTTATCATCTTCTAATATCAGAACATACTTTGAGAATTTACCTTTCCTTGGTGATTTAAAAATTGCTCTAAATTATTCATTCCTTCTCATCTTCTTTAGTTGAGGTTAAACATCTGTACTTTGGGCTGCTCACAGGATATCAATGGAAAAAGGCGTCTAAAGAAGTAGCACAAGGCAAAGTACAGAAAGAGGGCTAAGAGAGAAAGCAGCTGGGAAAGAAATGTAATCACTCAAAAAATGGGTACTTTTCTCTAGAGTGCAAAGTGCCTCAGGAATGGAATCTGTGATTTTCCCCTGAAAGGTGTCAGCAGATGCCTAACCATGTCCATCAGACTGGAAAAGCACTGCTGCCAGCAGAAGCCAAGAACTATTGATACCCTGTCCACTCAGCTCCCCAGAGCAAGGCTCTTCCTCACCCTTATGCCCTGTGGCATAAGGAACTTCCCTGGTGGCGCAGTGGGTAAGAATCCGCCTGACAATGCAGGGGACACGAGTTCAATCCCTGGACCAGGAAGATCCCACATGCCGCAGAGCAACTAAGCCAGTGCACCACAACTACTGAGCCTGTACTCTAGAGCCCGTGAGCCACAACTACTGAAGCCTGAGCTCCTAGAGCCTGTGCTCCACAACAAGAGAAGCCGCCGCAGTGAGAAGCCCGTGCACTGCAATGAAGAGTAGCCCCCGCTCACCGCAACTAGAGAAAGTCCGTGCAGCAAAGAAAACCCAACACAGCCAAAAATAAATAAATAAATAAATTTATAAGAAAGCAAACAAAAAGAACCACTAATGTTCAAAAATATTAGTGTTGTTGACAATGTGTTCTAGCATCTGTGTTTTAAAAAATACATCTGTGTTTTTAACATAACAAAATCAAAAGTTCTAAAAGATGAAAGTAGTCACTTTCAAATAGAAAAGAAACATGCTGACCGCCCAAATTATCATCTGCATGCTTCATATCTCTCAAAGTAAACAAAAAACACATCCAAGTTTTTTTTTTTTTCCCTCCCTGTCAGAGGGTGCAGAGAGTGTGCAGGGATATAACAAATAGAGTCTAAATTTAGTCTAAAATGTTAAACAGTGAAGAATGACAGATAATCTGGGGAAAAGAGATAGTGATTAGACAGGTCTAATTATTATTATCGGATATAAAACATATTATAAATCCACTATACTACAGAAATAATCATTGACAGGTGAAAGTGATAAAAAAATAATAGAAACAAAGATTTGTATATACATGAATTTAGTTTATAATTAAATTGACAATAAAAACCATTAGTTTATTAAATAGTACCTGGGCAATTGATAAATTCGCTTGAAAGACAATAATGTTATATTCCTATCTCTCATCATATGCAAAAACAATGTGCCCTACTCTATAGAGTAAGGCAATAATAATTTAATAGTTATTAAAATATAAAGTAAAAAGTATAGGTAAATATTTGCCTAAAATATTTTCTAAGCATTATGGTAAAGAAAACACCCATAAAAGAAAAAGAGATGGTTCCACTACACAAATATTTTTAAATGTTTTAAAAAATGTAGCAAAATTTAAGTAAAAAACGGGGAAATGTCACAATATATGACAAACTGTTATGCATATAGCATGTTGGGATCTTTAAAAATCAATAACAATACAATAAAAGTACTGGGAAGAATAAAATCCATGAAAAAATATTCATAAATTTAAAATGTCAAATACCACCACATATGTGAGGTGAGTTGGGGAAATGGACACCTCACACTTGCCTTTTGGGAGGCTAAATCAGTGTAACTGCTCTGCAGGTGATGTTGTTGGTAAAAAATTGAAAAGCTTTACAGTTTTTATCTTATAATTCAATAATTCAGTTCCACTTTCAAGGATTTATTTACAAGTAATTATTAGAGATGCCCACAAAAGGTGTATATTATATAATATATTAATAATATTGTATAATATCACAAATATCACCAACTTAAATGTGCAGCATTCAGATTGTAAACTTCTAAATTCAATATAATTTCAAATGTGCTCACTATATTAGCAATTAATATTGATTTTCTTCAAGTGGCAGAAGAACAAGTGGTTTTTTTTTTTTCTTTTCTTTTTCCTTTTCTATATTTTACTAATCTTCTACAATGATTTTAACAATGTATTAGTTATACAGTCAGGAAAAATATTATAAATTATGTTGAAACAGAAGTGATATATGATGGACAAGAAGCAGGATCATTTAGTTTGCACTCAGAGAAATATGTAAGTGAGCTGTGCAGAGGGACTTGAATACCTGACTAAGGAATTCCTGTCATTGAATAGGCAGTGGGGAGCCACTGATGTTTTTTGAGCAGGGTACTCACACAGTCACTTTTTTGGTTATATACAGGGCTAAGTGAACTACTTTGAATCTAGTTGCAAAGAGGCCAATTGTGATAAAATTACAGTAGTTATAGGATTTCTAGAGCTTAGAGGTCTTAATGCAACATCAGACATTTCAAGAAAATCAAATATACTTCACTAATACACAGTTTTCATATGAGATGCTCAAAGTAAGTCCTTGCTGTCAACTGCCATAAGATGCAGCAACATTTTAAGCTTTGTGTTCCCTTCAAGGTTATCTCTTGTAAACAATGGCATCAAGTCCATGTGATTCTTATGAAGACCCTATCATAAGAATTTCATCTAAAATCTGTGGCCTGGAGTTTTAAACATAACATATTGAGCTTAAGCTAGATTTCACTTTGAGGATAAAAGAAATGCGTAACTCTGTTACTTCTATCTAGGTTGTCCATGCATTGAACTGCTGGAAACTCAAATACTTCAGAAATCTATAGCAAAAATAATAAATTCACATGGCATCTTAAAAGGGCCCTTAGATACTTAGAGCATTGTCAAACTAGCTATTTCTATGATAGGGGCTGTTATGCCATTCTCCCTGTGTCCCCTCCTTTGTAGCCATCTTCCTTCCCAATTACACTATAGGATTTAAATTGACTGCAAATTTGCTTAGCATGACACTGCACAAATGATCTCTTTGGATTACTAAACATATAAATTATATCTTGTACAATGAAATGGTTTTAACTTTTAGGGTCCCGGTCTTCCTATAAGAGAATCCTTAATTTCATTTTTCAATCAATTCAACTTCACTGAACTAAAATCTCCTCTTCCATAGACTGCTCTTTTGAAACTTCCTTCACAAGATTATCTTACTCTTAAACTCAAATCCTCTCTCATCACTCACACTGCTATGTCTACAGTCACATATTTTGCCACTAACTCTCTTTCAAAATTGAAACCTCCTGGCCTTGGAGTTCTTGTTTCATTCATTCAGTATCTTCTGTCTCTTTTCTACAAACTGATGTGGAAAGACCACATGAAATTGCCTACAGTTTTTGGCAAAAGTCCAAAAATATGGAGGATTGTACTATTTTTGTCTAAGAAAAAAATCAAGTAAAATGGAAAGTCTTCCATTATCTGCCAGAAATTTAGTAAATTAAAATAATATTATCGGACAAAGAAACTCTAAACTTTGGAAATAAAAACACAAGAAGCAGAACACTTTATTTTAGAAAATAAAAGACTATTCTTTGGTTACAGGTTTTGAGAATTGCATTCTAGATTACTGGAAAAGAATGGGTCATTGACAGGCAAGTCCTGAAATAAATAATTCTAATTGCAAATTCTCTGTGTACTCAGAGATAAAGTGAGCACACAAATTAACTATTATAACTATTTGTAAAATAAATTTTTGTAAAATAAATTGCCTATTTGTAAAATAAATTTTTATTAAAATTTGAGAGAAATATATTAAAATTTGATTTTAAAATTTGCAAGAATGACACTGTGATGATTCAGAAATGATCTATTTTTCCAGATGAAAATCTGCCCCCTTAGAAGATGAGTGGGAAGAAGAAAGATACAGCATCTTTTACACCTAAGGGATGAAATACATTTTCTGTCTTTTTTATTTTTATTTATTTATTTTTTTCTGTAGTACGCGGGCCTCTCACTGTCGTGGCCTCTCCTGTTGCAGAGCACAGTCTCCGGACGCGCAGGCTCAGTGGTCATGGCTCACGAGCCCAACCTCTCCACGGCATGTGGGATCCTGCCGGACCGGGACATGAACCCATGTCGCCTGCATCGGCAGGCAGACTCTCAACCACTGCACCACCAGGGAAGCCCTGTTTTCTTTCTTTTTTAAACAAGCAGCTTTCCATTTTCTTCTCAGCCATTACGTTTAGAATATCTGAATAATAATATTTATTAATCTCTAAAGCTCATATCTTCACATTTGCTTGAATGTACAATATACTGATAGCCAATCAGATATATAATATTGAATCATATGCATCATTAAAGTTAACAATCTCATATATCAATAGTAGTATAGGGCAAGAAATTATGATAGACTTCTGAGTCAGCCAGAACTGTCATCCGTACTCACTCGACCACTAAGATAATGATGTCATTGACCAAGTCACCTGACTTTTGAAATATCTATTTTTCCACTGCTAAAATGAAGAATATGCTGTTAGAACTAAGAAAAATTAAGTATATAAAGTTCCTCACATGTGGAAGCCAGGCAGTAATAGTACCTTTGCTTGTTGCAGAGTTATTGTGAGTATTAAACTGGATAATTTATGAAAACTCCTGAGGCCTTGCTTTATATGTGATTACTGTATACACATCTCTTCATTCATCCAACATACACATGTTAAGTACACAGGTGACCCTTGAACAACATGAGTTTGAAGTGCGTGGGTCCACTTGTACGTGGATTTTTTTCAATAAATATAATACCTGTATTTTCATTTTACAGATGTTTAAATTAACTACGTGTGGGGGAAAGCTTGTGCTTGATTTGAGATCACAATATGTGGAATCAAAAGAACTGGGGTTTGAGTCCTGATTCTATCCAAACTATTTCAGCTTCCTGTCCTTGGGTGTCATTTATCAATTCTTTTGTTTTTGAGGCAGACTTAGCAAGTCTGCATATTTCCCACTGCACAGGGGTCGGCAACCCTAACCCCGTGTCGTTCAAGGGTCAGCTTACCTATTTTGTGCTAGATATTTTAAGTGTTCTATGTTAAGAGTGAGTGTTTTATATAACATACAAGATAAATGGAAAATCATCAAGGTTATCTCAAACATTAACTGTATTTCTGGACTTACCCTGTTTTTAATGTAACAGAGGATTATAGCATCTTTAAATGAAAAGAAGCAAGTTAATCATAGCTGTGATTATTTAATATTTTATGGTGGAAGTTAATACTAATTTTAAAATGGTATATTAAGGATAATGCAGTTCTGCTACAGGATATTATCTTTTAAAATAATTAAATGATATTCATAGATCACTTACTAGTAAGCAGATAACAATTATATGGAACTGAAGATTCTTCATAATAAGCAACACATAACATTTTAAATTAAGACAATTAATGGGAATGAGGCAGATATGCTCAAAAGGCACCCATGCCAAAGCCATAAACAATTCATTTTGTCAATTTCAAGATAGAAAAATCCCACTTTGGGACAATAATAAAATCCATTTTTAGAGGAAAAACTAATCTCCATTTGTACCATTTCTACTATATAGCATATAGCCTGATATAACATTTGTTACAGGAATAAAGAATAATCCACAAGGATGTAGCAAGACTGATTAAATTCACACATATAAACACGAAAATCACCATTTCTTTAACAAATAAATCTATAATTTTAATTAAACTGGGTATTATATTAAATAAATGGGTGGGGACAAGTTGAATATTTTAATAAATTTGAATAAGTATATATCAATTTTACTCCTGTGAATGCATGTTTAAGAAAATATGCATTGTTTTCCATTTTAATAATGTTATAAAGAATAACACTGCAGTATGGTCTATCAATTAGGCCACCAAAGAATTTTAGCATAATTTTAGCAGTTTGGCTCAATCCCACTGCCATGTCACATTCAGTCAATTTTAGTCAAAATCATGTGGCTTATTTGAAATAAATGGTCTCAGTCCTATGTCTGGAAAACATCTGGGCAAATTAAAAGTATATTTACAGGGCTTCCTTGGTGGTGCAGTGGTTGAGAATACACCCGTTAATGCAGGGGACACAGGTTTGATCCCTGGTCTGGGAAAATCCCACATGCCACAGAGCAACTAAACCAGTGGGCCACAACCACTGAGCCTGTGCTCTAGAGCCCATGAGCTGCAACTACTGAGCCCAGGTGCTGCAACTACTGAAGCCTGCGCACCTAGAGCCCGTGCTCTCCAGCAAGAGAAGCCAGCACAATGAGAAGCCTGCATACCACAACGAAGAGTAACCCCTGCTTGCCGCAACTAAGGAAGACTACGTGCAGCAACAGAGACCCAACACAACCAAAAGTAAATAAACAAAATTTAAAAAAAGATATATATATATGTTCTGTAAAATTTTTTTCAATAATAACTAATCCACTGCAAAGTCTCACACATCTACAATTGTAAAGAGGTAATGAAGATTAATCACGTCTCAAGAGAAAAGCAAAAAGTGATTTTTAGCTAATTAAAAGAGGAATCTCTGATTTTACCACTTTTTCTCCTTCCTCTATGCTTTCTCACTCTTTCCCTACTGCAGGTCCATAACCTAACAGTATTTTACCAGCTATGATTTATTTTGAAGTTCTATTTTCCCAAGGGAATTTAGGTAATTGTGTGTTATGAGAACGATCAAATTCATTTTCCTAAGCAAGCCAATAATGTAGCCTAATCATGTAGTTTGGCAAATTTCATTTTTAAAATGCATCTGTCTTCTATTGGTATGCTTATACAATCAACCCAAGTCTGGACACCTTCTCTATTCACAAGCTCATGTAAATATTCATTACATGATTTTTAAAAAGTTTTCTCTAAAATTTGCATCTAATACTTTCTAACCTTCCATCATATTTATACTATACATTTGAATGTCTCTATAAAATCCTAGTATTTAGTATCGTAATGACATAAGAATTGTTTCAAAATTCATCTCCAGCAAGGAAAAATTAATTTTCATGCTATTTTAGAAATAGTGAAATTATTTTAGATCAAAATAATTTTGGGGCTAATTAAAAAAGCTGGGTCAAATGTTTATTACATTTCTCTATTTGGTTTTAGGAAAGGTTATTTTGCATCTTGAAGCTTTGATTTCTTATTTATAGCATGAAAAATCAAAGCTTTTGTGATGAATCACTAATGCCATGGCAATACATCCCTTGAAGTGGATTTTATAACATAATTATATCTAATTGTAACAAGTAACCCTCACTATGTACACAACACTTACCTTGTGTACCACATTCCCATAATGGCATTAAAGAAGTAAAGGAGGCCTTGATTTCAAGGGCTTGACAATTTGAGGAGGCTTTACACACACAGAAAATAATTTAATAAGAACTGGACTGACAAAGCAACATCTAAGCAAATGCGCATTGTAAGAGTCCTTGTAATCTAGGTGTAAGCTCCTCAAATGGAAAACTGCTATGTGAAAATGTTTATTTACAGAAAATTAATGTATGGAAATGATTCTTTTCAAGTCACACAGCATGTTGTTGTCAGATGATGAGCCAGGTGGCCCCTGAAATGCAAGCTGGTAGTGATGTATTTGAACCAGTTTCACTGAGATAAATAATTTCCCAAAATACCCAATGAGCATATGCCAACCTTCCCTTCTCCCTTTTAGAGGAGCAAACACTCCTGACCAAAGAATAATTGCTTTATATACAGTGAGAATTAAAAGTTAAGTACAAACACCTGACTGTGTGTTTAGCTTATGAGGCCTTTGAAAAAGCAATTCTAAGAGAAAGAGACATTATAGACAAAGACACAGCCACGTGAAGAATCTTTGTGGCTTTTACTGTATGGTACTTAAGTGATAATTATTGAAGGCCTACTATACAACATATATTATACATATAATATTTGTAATCTCAGGACAATTCTGCAAGGTTGGTGTGATCCTTCTTTTACGGATAAGGCAACAGAGGTTCACTGAGCCTAAGTAATATACACATTCAGAAAATGGAGCCTTGATTGATATATATGTCTGTTTACCTCTCTGACTCTAGGCCTATGCTTGTTTTTATATTTTCCCCCAGTAAAGCACTCCACCCAGTCCATTTTCATCCTATGACCCTGCTTCATTTTCTTTATAGTAGTGACCACGATCTGAAATTATGCAATGTATTTGTTCACAGATGTATAGTCTTACCCACTAGAATGCAAATTCCAGGAGGTTAATACCTTCTGTATAACTAGAATTTAGAACATAGTGACTACTCAGTGCATATTGGTTGACTGACTGTCTAAATAAACAGCTTGAACTAATTGAATTTCATGCCTGTTTCATTATATGGCTTGCAATTCTTTCAGATGGCTTCTTGGAATAACATTTATTTATTTATTTAACCAAAGTGAATTAAGATTCTAATTCTGTCTCCCTCTGTATATAAATATATCATATTTTCAAGTACCTTTTTGTAAAGCATGCATAACCAGTAAATTACATACACCTGTGATGGCAAGTAAGTGAAGAAATGAGTCTAGTAACACATGGAATTTAGATACAGTTATTATCATTCTGAGATATTAACACACCACAATATTTTCATGATATTCTTTTAAGCAAATGATCTCATAGGCTATGTAAAGTTTTATGTAAACAAATAAATAAACAATTGTTTTCAGGATAGGTAAGCACTAGGTCAAAGGAGCAACTCTTAGTCTGTACTATGTATGTATGGCCTATTGTAAGGGCCAAATAACAAGCACCAGCCAAACAGGGATATGTCATGAAAATGGTAAATTCCTGTTACCACTACCAAATTTTTTAAGGAATATAGGAGAAATATAAGATTCATTGTCACTTTACTTATCTTTAATTACGTAGCGTAAAATTAACAGAGTCTTTTTCTGCTCACTATTCTAAAGGCAGATTTCCTTAGTTATATAAATGGAAGCAAGATCAGTCACTGGAAATTAGTATGTCAAGTCTTATTTTTGAGTGGCTTTGATAAGACCAATCTAAGTATATACAGAAGTCTAAATACAATAGCTACAAAAAAATGTAGGACAATATGTAATTTTGACCTTTTATGCTATCAAGTCTCCCACACCACTATTGTCACTTATCTATTTGTAATAAAAATAATTAATTTTATAAAACTAATGGTATTATTCTCTTACCCTGAAACTACATTTTAGGAAGTTCACAAATCATTTCAGATGCATCTAGTCTATCCAATCATTAGATGTGTCATGCTACCATCCCTCTTGCCATATCAGCAAACATATTAGATTTGTACACTTTTTTTTTTTTTTTTTTTTTTTGCGGTACACGGGCCTCTCACTGTTGTGGCCTCTCCCGTTGTGGAGCACAGGCTCCAGACGCACAGGCTCAGCGGCCATGGCTCATGGGCCCAGCCGCTCCGTGGCATGTGGGATCTTCCTGGACCAGGGCACGAACCCGTGTCCCCTGCATTGGCAGGTGGACTCTCAACCACTGTGCCACCAGGGAAGCCCTGTACACATTTTTTTACAGTGCAATTTGACATCAGTGTGAGTACTCCTTACAATGCCGTGTATGTAATTATTATTAATATAATTCCCATCCTCATCATTTACTTCATATCTAATATTAAACATACTCTGAACACTTATTCTGAACTAGGCAGCGTGTTTGGCACATTACCTTCAGAGTACTTTTATAACACAATTATTATGGTTATCATTCAGTACGTGAGGCAACACATCTGTCCAAGGACATAGATAATGTGTGGAAGATCCATATTTAAATCATGTGTTGCTGCATTCAGCAGCAGAACCCTTATTCACAGCAGATCCATCTTATTATAACTCTCTGTGAACATTGCTCTTTCACCCTCAGCATTACAATGTGTCCAGGGAAGGAATTTTCATTTGTCTTGATCTCCTGTGCCTAATATAGCATATTAACTAATTAAGTATCTATCAAAGAATAAGTAAAGCTACAAATTCTCCAAAAACTCTTTACAAAAATGGATACTAGTTCTTATTGTTTTACTAAAATGCAAAAATGTGTAAGGCCTCTGCAAGATAATATCTTGTATCTATTTGGGTCTCCTTTGCGTTGCGACTTTAGCCCAATCTCACTACAATATTTAATTTCCCTGTTAAAATCATATAACTTATCTTGGTGTGATCTTTTTTCATACTCTTAGAATCAAATCGTCCTGAAATCTTAATTAGATAAATATAACTTTATCCAAACAAGAACCACACAAAACATTTCTGACTATATTTCTTCTGCCATTGTCCCTAGAAAAAGGCAAAGGAAAATCTTGTTTACATTCCTAAGGTAGGTGATTTCCCATGCCTTAAAACTTCAACCAAAACACTGTCAGCTTTGAGGAATATTCCTCAACAAACTGCAAGTGATAAAATATCTCTCCCTTCCATCATTAATAATTACTTTTGTTCCATATGGTAGCAGGAAGAACACCTTTCATGAGTTTATGCATTGCCAAATCATGTTTCCTTCTGACATAGTAACTGCCAAAACTTTGACCGTCAAACACCTGGATCATACTGAGAAATGCAATCACTGAAGTAGGCAATAAAATGTACTTGTTTTGCTGGATAGAGCTAATTAAAAGTCAAGGTGTTCAATCTGTAACATCACGGAGAGTAATGCTTTATACAGTGCAACCCGAGTTTTATTTATTTTCTTTTTTGACTCAAATTAGAGAACATAACATAGCATAATTATAACTTAGCAGAAAAGTCTGAGTTTAATCTGCTTAAAATTAAAACAATTGTTCAATTCAATGTAAAAAAAAGTGGACACAATTATCTATTGACTACATTGAAGTTTGCTCTTCCATGAACCATATACATTTTAATTTAATTTTAATGATGTATCTGTCAGTTTATATAGTTTAAACTTCTTTCCCAGTTTTTTACAGAAAAAAAATAAATGAAAGGAATGAGAGAAATGAAGAAAAGCAGAGAAACATTTCTTGTAAGCAACTTTAAAGCAATATTCCACGAAACCAAGGTATTGCTGAATATAAGATTTCAACTATATTTTAAAATAAAGAGTTTTAAATTAACTCCAAAACTATGCAACTGGAGGTCTTTTTGTGCATTCTAATTTTGCAAACTATGGGGGGGGGGTAGTGAGCAAGAAAAGAAAAAAAGAGAAAGTCAATTATGAATATATCTATGTATCAGAAAATTTGATTATAAGTAGAAACACCAAGAAGATTGACTGGAATTGGCTTTAGTTAGACTGGTGTTATATAGAAATTGTCTTACTTTTGATTACACTGTATATAAAAATATTGTGGAATACTTTAAAAATTGTTTAGTGTCCTAACTCTCAACCATCTGTATTATCTCCACTTCGTTGTTATCTCATTGTTTATTTATTTATTTATTTTTACAGTTCTGTACAGATAGTATTTAAACTGTAGAAAAATAATGATGCACAGCATGGATTAATTTCAGCTGTTTTGGATTGACCACACACAGATTCCCATGGTTACTGATCCAATGCTATAGAATTTATTAACTAAAGAGAAATGATATCTTATAATCATGAGTGTATATGAGTTTTGGAGTAGTCTGTATCAAGCTGTGTCACTGTTAAGTAATAAAATTGGATTTATGATTTGCATCTAGTTTTGGTGAAGCCTGTGGTGGGGCTTCAAAGGTTAATGTTGGTCATACAGCTAGGATGTGCCTACGGGAACAGCCTCCCACCACGAGCAGACTGTGGGCTTCCTGGTATTGAGGTACTTTGCATATACCCCAGTGGTGGTGTTAGAGACAATGCCTGTCCTGTGCAACCCACCCAAGAATGGGAGAGAAAAAAAGCCTGTGCCTGATATCTCTGGGCCCTTTTCAATGCAAATACTTCTGTTCCTGCTGTTCTGTATATTTTGCCTGTAACGAAGGTGTTCTATGAGAACAAAGTGATTCTTGCGAGTCCTTTAAGCAACAGGACACTTAAAATGTGATTAATGTGTAATTAAAACAGATAATAATAAAAAAAATAATTCCAGTTCATAAAAATGCAGATTGTGTTCAATAGAGTACAATTGATTCTGCCCTTAGGATATTGACCTTTTTTGCCAGTTTTGCATTCACTTGTAAATTTACTTCAACATTCCTTATCTTATTTTCATGTGTGAAAGTTTGGGTTCTCCTTTGGACCAAATGTAATAACTTTCTGGTTCATTCATTAATGAATGAATTAAATAAACTCTTTGACATGTTTTCATTTTATACCTGGCTGAGAGTAATAATTATATCCTGATTTAAATTTTATTTTTTATCAACTAAAATGAGGAGTGGTAACATGGCATAGTCATTAGGACCAAAGGCACCAGTCAGATTATCTGGATTAGAATCCAGATGCTGACAGCTATGTGATTTTGGCTAAGTTACTCATATTCTCCAAGTATACATTTCAGCAATAGAGAAAGGAGTTGCATAATATCACTTCCTTATAATTTTTAAAGTCAAATGCCTTTGTTTCCTATCAGCAAAATGGGAAGTGTACCAGTTCCCAGCTCACGGGATTTTGAGATGAGTAAATGATAAAATCCATGCAATGAACTTAGACTGGCAGACGGTTGGAGCTAAATATTAGGACCAACTCGTAGTAGTAATGAGAGTAGCAGTGGTGTTTGATTTGCTATTATTTCCTTTTTTCCCCTTTATTTTTATTTATTTATTATTATTATTTTTTACATATTTATTGGACTATAGTTGCTTTACAATGGTGTGTTAGTTTCTGTTTTATAACAAAGTGAATCAGTTATACATATACATATGTTCCCATATCTCTTCCCTCTTGCGTCTCCTTCCCTCCCACCCTCCCTATCCCACCCCTCTAGGCGGTCACAAAGCACCGAGCTGATCTCCCTGTGCTATGCGGCTGCTTCCCACTAGCTATCTATTTTACGTTTGGTACTGTAGATTATATATATATATATATATATATATATATATATATATATATATATATATATATATATGTCCATGCCCCCTTTATTTTTGACTAACACAATTTTGGTTTTCTTCTTTCTCACCTTATTCCAACATGATTTTAATTGCTGACCTCCTGGGAGGAATGATACAGTCTGTCAAATTACATAACTTCTCTTGTCCTCCCTCTTTCTCTTAGATGCCTGATATTTAAAGATTGTCTTATTTCTTTTGGAATGTGAAAATTCCTCAAACCTAGTTGGAAACTCCCTAACCTAGATATTTTAATATAGATAACAATATCAATCAGAGAATGCTGGAAACTTAGCCACCTAGAATCAGAGGAAATTAGATGAAATTGTTACATTATATTTAGTCATATAAATGCCTTTTAATTATATCTCTTGTTTAAAATAATTGTCATTTACCTCAAAAGGAGATTCTGACAAAGTTAGCTACAACTTCCAAAAATCGACTCATGATTTTCCCAGCTTCTTCAAAAGTTTGTCCGTCGGAAGAGGCAGAGGAGGAGAAAAGATTAGCAGGACTAGTTGAAAAATGAAACAGTCCCACTCTTAGGACATGAATAGGATAAATTATTGTTGAATTCAACTTGACAAAAAAAAAATCCTCTTGGGAATGAGGTTTAGTCAAGCAACTTAAAAACAGATGCATGAGCAGTCACTGATATTTTCTCAATCTAAGCTGAACTGACTGAAATAAGGCTAGTGATATTGATAAAAGCAAACATTATTTGTTCTACCTACTTTAAATAGACAAGCAGACCCTATTAAAATCATTATGCTCAAAGTGTGGGAAATAAGAGGTTAATTTAAAATTCTATGCTCTATTGAGCCCAATATACATACTTTCCCCAAAGCAACAACAAATGCACCTCAGAAATGCAATCAAGGCGTCAAAACCATTGTAGTAAACTTATTGTGCCAACTCATTATTAATGTTGCCTCTCAGGTAATTGCCATTTCTACAAGCGCTGGGCCAAATATTATTCACAACTTTATATTACCATATTTTACCATTTCTATTTTAAAAAGAAAGAAATTTATATAATGGAGAAGGCAGAGCTTTGAGGATATACTCTGAAAACAGGACCAATCTTAAAAAAAAAAAAAGTGCCTTGCTGAATTTCTAAAGAATCCATGATACTGATACTAATTGGTGGTAAATTTGACAGGTTATGGATAAGTAAGTTGTCTCTCTTGAGGAGCAATTCTGTAGATCCATTTTTCTGTATTCCTTTCCACGCCAATCACTGAAAATGCCGGTGAATGGGCCCAGCTGAATTGAGCCATTGAAAGCAAGAGTAGGGAATTAATTGTGTTCTCTTGCATCTTTTCCTACTGCCAAAGAAAAGCACTATTGTCCTCCTTGAAGGATTCCCTTTCAGCCTTAAGGATCACTGCCAACTTCAATGAGAAAGTCAAACTGCATATCCAAGTGGAAGTGAGGGGGGTTCACATCCAGCTTTGTTCTTGGGGGAGGGAGCTGTGATGGGTTCTAAACACAAGCATCTCAGAACATCACATTTTAAGATTATTTTGAAAGTAGCTTAATGAAAAATGAGAAACACAGAAGTAAGACTAGGAAAGGAAAAAGAATAAAGTACAAACCCATAGCCTGAATAAAAGTTACACTGAATGCTATTTATAATGTTGTCTATGTATGCATGCTATGAAATTGCACTTGTTAAATGCATCAGAGCTTCTGAAACACAGAGAGCAATCTTATCTGAAGTAATAATATAAATGTCCACTTTCACAGATGAATGGATACATTAGATTTTTTTTTTAAAAAAGCACTTTCCTTAATGAGACCTAATTAAGGATGTAAATTAAAAAGGATTTTGATCCATAAAAATGTCAGATCTCAAATATAACTTATTTGAGGATTTGAAAATAGCCCACATAAAATGCAAGAAATATTCCATTACTTCCCATAGAAAAGGACATGCTTATATATTTCCATGTGGAATATGGGTAAGTTGACTGGGTGATCAGGGTTAGAATATGTGAAATTTTAAGAAAAGCACATCATTCCATAAATGAAAAATGACATTGCCTTTTCAACACTGAGCTTGTCTGAACTCAGTAAAATTTACCAGCCTAATTGGCAGTTAAGCGTTCATATAAACAATGTTAAATAACTTTAAGGTAAGAAACCTACTTTCTCTTTATGGACTATATGCTGCATAAACTTCTGCTGTGGATATTGGATACAAGGATACACTTATTATTACTGAAGAGATAGAACGTTATATTCATTAGGTTAAATGTCTTTATAGCTCTTAGTACTTGTACCAGGATTAGGAGGGAACTAGTCTGTAATTTTGCTCACTATTCTAGTTGGATTTCATTTTCTTATACTTCCTGCAACAAAGACATATTGTTATTTTTTTTCAGAAGTCTGGGCAAATCACCCTACAGAAAATTTCTAAAAACACTGGCTATATATAGTAAAAACTATGAAATGCATAAGCCAACAGTTTTATCTGATAATAAATTTAATCATATAGTATAAATGCCATATGGTAAAGTGGATTATGTTTGTTTATCTGTGCTTCATTCAAGTGAGCTCCCAGCATTTCTTCTTGTTGGTGAAATATCTATTCTAAATGTGACTTCCTGAGAGCCAACTAAGGTGAAACATACACACACACTTTTAAATTAACTTTCCAAGCGGCCATAGCTTTTTGAAGAGCAAGAAGCCATAGAGTACAATAGGATCAACTGAAGATTTCCCTGAACTTAGAATCAAAATTTAATCAAGCTCCTAAATATTTATATCTTTGGCATTGCAACACCTTCACACTGAAACCTATTTGTCCTAAATACCTTTTCCTAACAAGTAATTTTCTGGATGTCACCACAATTTACCAGGGTCAGCATCCAAATGTAGAACAAGTAACTTACTTGAATTAATTTGGTCAGAAAAAAGCTATATGACCTGGCATGCATCATATGATTATTAATTTAGTTTTGCTTGGGATTTAAAACATCTTCTTTGCAGTAGCAGGTGGTTTATAACAGTGAACTAAAGCACAAACAATTAAGATCATGTTTAGAATACATCAAGTGAGAAACAGAATGTCCTTTTTGCAAGGCTGTAATGAATGGAAAAATAAAAGGCTACATCCTAAAATCCATTATGGGTCTAAAGCCTTATGAGGTTCAGAAGTTTGATTGTTTTGGGGTTTCTTTTTCTTTTCCTTCTTTGTGTCGGTTTGTTGATTTTGTTGTTGTTATTATTATTGTTGGTGTAATCATAGCCATTGTTTAATCAAATGGGCTTAGAAGTCCTGGACCTTAACCTGAATAAAATACATGATGTACACTTACAATTTCTATAAGCAACCATTTATGAGAGCTTATAATTATTATGATCAACACAGAACTTTCTACCTCCTCCTGAACACCACCATTACATTAGTAAGTAAGGAAAGGTCACATTTCCATGTCAATCTTGTACTCAGAAAACTATAAAACACTAATGAAAGAAATCAAAGATCACAGAAACAGATGGAGAAATATATCATGTTCTTGGATTGGAAGAATCAATATTGTGAAAAATGACTATACTGCCCAAAGCAATCTACAGATTCAATGCAATACCTATCAAACTACCAATGGCATTCTTCACAGAATTAGAACAAAATAATTTACAATTCATATGAAAACACAAAAGACCCCAAATAGCCAAAGCAATCTTGAGAAAGAAAAACTGAGCTGGAAGAATCAGGCTCCCTGACTTCACACTATACCACAAAGCTACAGTAATCAAGACAGTATGGTACTGGCACAAAAACAGAAATATAGATCAATGGTACAGGATAGAATGCCCAGAGATAAACCCACACACATATGGTCACCTAATTTATGACGAGGGGGGCAAGAACATACAATGGAGAAAGGACAGCCTCTTCAGTAAGTGGTGCTGGGAAAACTGGACAGCTACATGTAAAAGAATGAAATTAGAACACTACTGAACACCATACACAAAAATAAACTCAAAATGGATTAAAGACCTAAATGTAAGGTCAGACACTATAAAACATTTAGAAGGAAGCATAGGAAAAACACTCTTTGACATAAACCACAGCAAGATCTTTTTTGACCCACCTCCTACAGTAATGGAAAAAAACCAAAAAATTAACAAATGGGACCTAAAGAAACTTAAAAGCTTTTACACAGCAAAGGAAACCATAAACAAGACAAAAAGACAACCCTCAGAATGGGAGAAAATATTTGCAAATGAAACAACAGACAAAGGATTAATTTCCACAATACACAAACAACTCATGGAGCTCAATAACAAAAAAATACAAAAATCCAATTAAAAAATGGGCTGAAGACCTAAACAGACATTTCCCCAAGGAAGACATACAGATGCCCAAGAGGCACATGAAAAGATGCTCAACATCACTAATTATTAGAGAAATTCAAATCAAAGTTGCAATGAGGTATCACCTCACACCAGTCAGAATGGCTATTATCAAAAAATCTGGAAACAATAAATGCTGGAAAGGGTGTGGTAGAAAGGGAACCCTCCTGCACTGTTGGTGGGAATGTAAATTGATACAACCACTATGGAGAACAGTATGGAGTTTCCTTAAAAAACTAAAAATAGAACTACCATATGACCAGCAATTCTACTACTGGGCATATACCCTTAGAAAACCATAATTCAAAAAGAGACATGGGGCCTCCCTGGGGGCGCAGTGGTTGAGAGTCCGCCTGCCGATGCAGGGGATACGGGTTCGTGCCCCGGTCTGGGAGGATCCCATATGCCGCGGAGCGGCTGGGCCCGTGAGCCATGGCCGCTGGGCCTGCGCATCTGGAGCCTGTGCTCCGCAACGGGAGAGGCCACAACAGTGAGAGGCCCGCATACCGCAAAAAAAAAAAAAAAAAAAAAAAGAGACATGTACCACAATGTTCATTGCAGCACTATTTACAATAGCCAGGACATGGAACCAACCTATATGTCCATCCATTGAGAGATGAATGATTAAAGAAGATGTGACACATATATACAATGGAGTATTACTCAGCCATAAACAAAAAGAAATTTAGTTATTTGTAGTGAGGTGGATGGACCTAGAGTCCATCATACAGAGAGAAATAAGTCAGAAAGAGGAAAACAAATACCGTGTTCTAATGCATATATGTGGAATCTAAAAAAAAAAAAAAAATGGTACTGATGAACCTAGTTTCAGGACAGGAATAAAGATGTAGACATAGGGAATGGACTTGAGGACACGTTGTGGAGGGGGGGAAGCTGGGGCGAAGTGAGAGTATCATCGATATATATATACACTACCGAATGTAAAATAGATAGCTAATGGGAAGCAGCAGCATAGCACAGGGAGATCAGCTTGGTGCTTTGTGATAACCTTGAGGGGTGGGATAGGGAGGATGGGAGGGAGGCTCAAGAGGGAGGGGACATGGGGACATGTGTATGCATATGGCTGATTCACTTTGGTGTACCACAGAAACTAACACAGTATTGTGAAGCAATTACACTGCAATAAAGATCTATTAAAATAATGAAATAGGACTATTAAAAATATCTTTCAAACAGATATTTAGATTAGTTTATGCTACCTAACATAAGATAGGTAAATGCAGAATGTGCTACTCAGCAATAAACTATCACAGAAAAGAGTTATGGAACAAAATTTAGAGTTGAGTAGACAAAATTTGTGCAATCTGGAAGTGTGGAGATTTACATAGGGAAATTTCACAAATTCATTTGTTTCCTCAGGATTCAGGAATAGAACTTAGACCCAGGCATCAATTGAGCAAAAGTGTAATCTACCTTGAGAAACAGAAACTTAACCTGCATTATTTTGTTTTTAAGAAGATTACATGTTTTAGAAATGCTTAAGCAATGGTTTACAATTTTTTTTTTAAACAACTAGAAGAGGGTATGGAGCATGGAGCCAGATTAGTACCTTGAGGACCTCAACGAATGGTGCAAGTTGGTTAGAAAGTTACTGGGCCAGATAGTCATGAGTAGGTTGGGCTGGGAACACTGTGTTTTAATCACTTTAGTGGCTTTTGTTTTACAATGCCAGATCTTCCACAGTCTGTTTATGTTTTTTCATAAAATATGTAAATATATGCAGAAAACGATTACGTATTCATCTTACTCTAAATTTATAACTTCGTGTGCCACTTCTTTAATAATCTCATACTATTCCTAAAAACAGAAAATATATTTAAATATATGAGGAATTTAAGAATACTTTCTCTTTTTTCCCAAGCCTATATATGTACATAGTGTGTGAATTAAAAGTTTTCAAAACTCTACTGTTTATCATGCCTGTGCATTAATAGATAATAAGGGTCCACTTAAATGCCCTGAAGAAGGCTGATAGTGCATCTAGAAAAAGCATTTATATTTATACAGTTGTTCTTAGTCTAAGTCTATGTGCAATTACATAATGAAATGTGCCTTATACATTCTTCTCCATACACAGTCCACCCCTGTGGACCCAGGTATTATCTGTTATCTGTTATGAATGTGAATCTTCACTAGCCCTCACTCATGGCTAATGCCTGGAATTAAGGATTAAAATTGAGTGACTTAATTCCTTTTTCTGCCACCCAACAACTTGGCTTTCCCTACACAACTCTTCTTCTTTTGCTTCTCCCCTTTTCTCCTTTAATCTTTGCACCACTCAATCTTAAAGATCTGGTTTAAAGTACGACTTCCAATGTAATTATCTCTAACTTTTCCCTGGCACAACAAACTCAATGGCTTTCTCATTATTGCTTACATAATTCTTTAAACATAGTTCAATTACATTGCAACTGTGTTTAGTCACAGGAATACTTGGTCCAATATGACAAAGATTAGGTCTCATTATTTTCATTATTTGAATCCTCAGTGTCACATGTTAAGCCCTCTTTAAAACTTGCCAAAATCAATTAATAATGCTTTTTTTCTCATTTATGTAATACTGTAAAGTCTTCAAGTTATTTTCTCATATATCATGACACAAAAAATATAGACTTTGCAATAAGGAGTCAGCATATGTTTTTAAGTAGCTGAAAAACATCTTATTTTGAGGTTATTATTTAGACCACTGCAGAGGAAATGGGTCTAGAAGCACTATTGCATTGAAAAGGAACACTCCATTGTTAACCAAATCTATCTATTTATTAATCTACTCCATAACTATTGACTTCCTACCTTATATTCTGATGAATTGTTTTTCTTTTTTTTTTTTTTTTCAGTACACGGGCCTCTCACTGTTGTGGCCCTGTTGTGGGAAGCCCTCTGATGGATTTTGAAGACACCAATTATACATTCCGTCAAACAACTTGGATTTGAGCAGTGGGAGAGACAGAGCTATCATAAAATAATCTTCATTTCTTTCAGAGTATTTCCTTACATAAACATTTGTTTTTAGAATTTGGAAAATGTTACAAAAGATAAGAATCAATGTACACAGTAAGATTTGCGAATATAATTTATTTTGGCCCTAAAAGTAGTCTGGGACATACAGACTTTTATTTCTGCTTCTCCTGGAAGCTCCAACTATTTGTCCCACAAGCAAACAATGAGCATGAGCTGTCATTTTAGAAGGCATTGAACCTGCAGCTCCCATGAGTTACTGTACTGGGATTGGGAAAATCTGCTCTGTGTTCTGCCAGAGAATTACAACATATTGCTGCCTGGAGCAATGTTAACTTTTAATGTCTTTGTTGTAGGATCTTAAGCTTTTTTTCCCCCATCATACAGAATAATTATTTTCCTCTGCCCTTTTCCACATTACTTTGTATTGCACTCTCTAATCTTTTTACATATTATCAGCAATCTCAAGAGAATGCCACTTAAACTTACACACCTTTCAGAATTTTCAGTTAGAAAAAGTATTTGTGTAATAGCAATGAATACAATCTTCTTGATACAAGATCATATGAATATTTCTGCCTATAAGAAAACTCTTTTGTTATAAAGTGGAAAGTGGTCTGGATTTGAAAGTGCAAAAGACTTGGACTATTTGGGCCCTGCTGAAATGTATGTCATTTTATAAAACTCATATCATTCCCCTGGGCTTCAATTTCCTCACCTACCTCTGGATTATTTGTTTGTTTTGCTCTATTTTTTTAAATAGTATAGTTGATCATGATGAATACACTCTAAACACATTGTCTTAAAAAAGAAACTGCATTTATGTTAAGATGGCCAAGTTGAATTTATTGACAAGGCCTCTCCCAATGTCTATTATTTGGTCTAGATCCTGATTTGTTTTCCTTTTGTTCTTTCTTATTTATGCATAACTGAATTACAAATATGACAATTCCAACTGCAATAAAAATTAATGTCTATGTAAATAAGATATGGCACTTAATTGTAAGTACCAAGCATTTCTTACAGGGCAGAGATGCTTGTGAAAAGACCTCAATATCCCTTAAATGCTTTCATCTTCATGGTATGTTATACATATTTTCTAGGTTATTCTTAGCAATAACCTCATGAAGAACATGTTAACACTATTTTACAGATGAGAAAGATGAGGTTCAGGGTGAAGTTAATAATTAGGAAGCAAGGATCCTGTTCAGGTTAATGTAACTCTACCACACCAGAAAATCTTCAAGGGAGATCAGGTAAATAATATTGCTTTTAATTTGGAGCTTAGGTCATCCATGAAATTCATTTTATTCTTTTTGAGAAACAGTTCTGTCATTATTTTTTTAGTGACACAAACATTGAAAACTGTTATTCAATAGAGATAATCAAAATTAGTATGCAAATTCCCTAATTAGGTTTTTGGCTTTATAATTGATTCGTTCATTTCTTTATTCAGGTATTAATATGTTTTCAAATTAGCTTGATTCATCCCTTCAAATTTGGAAGGACAAAGTCTATTCACTTTTACAGACATGTTGCAGTAAAGGACTCTTTACCCATTTTTATATCCTTACCCGATTCACAAAAGATAAGTTCCTAGAATCAGGAAGCACATAAATAAAGACTGCCATGGTCTGTTACTTTCAGATGGACATATACAGCAGCATATTTCCTGCCAATGCTGAGAGCTGTTACCACGCAGAACTCCTTCCTTTCCTCTCCTCGCCTGGCTCCAGTTAGAGCAAATCAAGACCTGGCTGTGCTCCAACGTATCACCTCATGTTACATGTCTAAGGTAAAGGATGCTCTTCATCCCTTATAAACATACACCTGGTTGGAGAAAAAGCTTTCATTACTTATGTTTCTATTCCTAAAGTTTTCACACTAGCCAAAGCTCTACTTTGATTCTCTTCTATTCATATATGTATCTTTCTAAAGCAATTTAATGACACTTATCATTGGTTAATATGACTATAAAATTATGAAAGTATGATTAAAACAGAGTTTGTGCCTACAATTAAACTTAGTATCTATCATCTCATTCTTTTTTTAACCTAAAGAAAATACGAGGTGTTAAAGAACTGACTTGTTCTGAATACTTAGAAGATATTAAAAGTTTGAGAGAAGTGATGAAAAGAAAAACAACTTAATTGATTTCTGTACTTTTTCTTCATAAAACACCTAGTCACTGTAGGTTATGAAACATCTGTTATTTACATGTATGTTGTATACTATTGCTCAAAATTAGCTCAGGTTAATTAGCTAGACAGTACTAAAGAATCACTCAAGCAGTATCTTAATTCTCAAAATATGAATCACCTGAAGAGTTAAAGGAACATTAACAAAAATGCTTGCTATCATGCCTGACTGAATGTGTCTTTAATTGTAATTTACAGAAATATTCTGAATTATTCTTTGAGTTTTTTGTTTTTAAATACTAAATAATAATCCATATTCTCAAAAGAGTCAAATGCATGCATTTCATAACCACTAAGTATTGTCAAAGCAATGACATCTGCTACTCCTAGAGACAAGGAAGATAAACTGAGTTTAAGTATGCTCAGGTCTTTGCTATTCACGACAAATAAATACTACAACTGGAAACTCTAAACTCAACTGGATACATGACTAGTGAGGGTGTCTCAGATGTAATAGGCATATATATTCATTGGAAGACTTTAATATACACTTACTGGATACCCAACATGTCTAAGGAATATTATAGGTGTAATGAAAAATAAGAGTGTATAAATAACCTGTTTTCTTTCCTCAAGCATCTTTCAATCTTGTGAAGTAGAAAAGGATGTTAAAAATTAATTCTATAACAAGGTAGAAGGTCCTATGGGGTTTCTTAATCAGTTCTTAGCTGTAAAACAAGAAACATATTGTTGGTAACCCAGTATTATTTATGACAAACCGAAAGCACTTTTCAAGCTACATTATTCTTTATTAAATTTAACAACCTAACATCTACTAGTGTATCACCCCTACCTTTCTTGGGCTATTATTTGTTGATATGTATCATTGACATCAGATTCAGCAATTCTTTCTGGTTTTGATTAAGTCTTTGGAGGAGGAACAAAAGGAAACTTCTTTTGAAGTACACAGTGAATTAGAAGTGGGAATAGAAAAAAAAATTTGGATTCTCTCTGGTTTTACATTTTGTACTTCCTATGGTCATTGCTGTCTAGAGTAGATTTCAGCTGTCCTGGCAGAGTGTTAATTGTTCATCAAGCTCTTTCCCTGTGGGATGAGAACCATTTCACTGGTGTTGAGAAAAAGATTTCTGTATACCTTCTATGTGATGCATTCATGTTGATGACATGAATGTATTCAGTTTCACCTCATTGAGTTTTACTAATTTAGATATTCCCAAGAACCAGATAGGTCCTGGTACAATTCCCTAAATTAACACCTTAAGAGAGTGACTTGTTTATGTCAATATAGCCAATGACAAGCCTGGAACTAGAAATCGGTCATATGGAAGTGAACGGGTCTTGGGCTTGGAGTCAGTGCAGAGTGCAAATCCTAGTTCTTTCACTCATGAAACCTCTGACTCTGGGCAAGTCTTTGAGCCTCAGGTCCTCATCTGCAAACCTGGGGATTCTTAGAGAGGTGTGGAAATATAGTAGAGAAATGGCTGTAAAAAGTCTGTGTCTGATGCAGAGCAGCCACTCATAAAATGCTCACCCCTTATTCTTTCCTAGCTTCTAGAGCAGTACTGTTCATGGTGTGCCACTGTCCTCATATAGACATGGATTTGGACTTACAGTGTCATCTTTTGCAGCTCCTCTGTGACTTGGCAGCCTGACACAGAGCACGTGCTTTAGCATTGCTGATGGAAGAATAATATAACCTTGTTAGGGAATGATTAAATGTTTTTCCTTATTCTTTATTCTTAAACCGTATTCTCTTTACCTACACTTAGTGTAGGTGTGGTGTGGAGGGCATGGCTTAAAATAAAAGCTCTGAGACTTTACCTGGCCAGGGGTAAGAGGGAACAAATTCCTTTGTTATAGAAATATTAAACTACAGAGAAATCACAACATAATTGTGGATATGGCATAATGAGGAAGGAGAAGTGAATAAGTTCTGGGAAGTTTTGAACCTATGTTGTTTATCTCATTCAATATCAGTGAATATAACCATCATCCATACTTGGATACTAGTTCTTGACATACTTGGAATTTAGGTCTTTTTAGCTTTGAATTCAATAAAATGTAGAATAAGTCACCCATAACCATCTCTCATATATTCTAGTGGGCTTGTCTCTCATATTTTCACCTATATTTGCTTAATTTGTCTTAGATTGAGCATACATCTTTACATGTTGTCTGCCTTTTAGTTTGGCCATCTAGTGTCCCTTTGAAAAGATTCTTCTGATGTTATAATGACAATCATATTGCAACATATAAATGTATCAAATCAACATGTTTTGCACCTTCAACTTACACAATGTTATATGTCAAATATATTTCAGTTGAAGAAAGTTTCTTCCTAAAGTTTATATACATATATATGTATAATTTTATATAATATTCATCTGAGTTGAGAGCAATGGGATGATTATTTAACATGTTAAATGTCCTAATCTCCTCTTGCTACAACACTCTCTATATTTTAAGAATTTCAAAGCATCTCTTTCTACATTTTTCCTTCATGTATTTACATATAAAGAGTTGAAAGTTTTGAGAAGTATGATAACCAAAATATTTATATAATAAAATAGACATCGAGTTTAAGACGATCAGCCTTTTTTTTTTAACATCTTTATTGGAGTATAATTGCTTTACAATGTTGTGTTATCTTCTGCTGTATAACAAAGTGAATCAGCTATATGTATACATATACCCCCATATCCCCTCCCTCTTCCGTCTCCCTCTCACCCTCTCTATCCCACCTCTCTAGATGGTCACAAAGCACCGAGCTGATTTCCCTATGCTATGCAGCTGCTGCCCACTAGCTATTTATATTTCATTTAATAGTGTAAATATGTCAATGCTACTCTCTCACTTCATCCCAGCTTACTCTTCACACTCCCCGTGTCCTCAAGTTCATTCCCTATGTCTGGATCTCTATTCCTCTCCTGGCTCTAGGTTCACCAGGACTTTTTTTTTTTTTTTTTTTTTTTTTAGATTCCATATATATGTGTTAACATGCAGTATTTATTTTTCTCTTTCTGACTTCCTTCACTCTGTACGACAGACTCTAGATCCATCCACCTCACTGCAAATAACTCTGTTTCATTTCTTTTTTAGGCTGAGTAATATCCCATTGCATAAATGTGCCACATCTTCTTTATCCATTCATCTGTTGATGGACACTTAGGTTGCTTCCATGCCCAGGCTGTTGTAAATAACGCTACAATGAACATTGTGGTACATGATTCTTTTTGAACTACAGTTTGCTCAGAGTATATGCCTAGTAGTCGGATTGCTAGGTCATATGGTAGTTCTAGTTTTAGTTTTTTAAGGAACCTCTATACTGTTCTCCATAGTGGCTGCATCAATTTACATGCCCACCAATGGAAGCGTGTTCCTTTTTTTTTTTTTTTTTTGCGGTATGCGGGCCTCTCACTGCTGTGTCCTCTCCTGTTGCAGAGCACAGGCTCCAGACACACAGGCCCAGCGGCCATGGCTCATGGGCCTAGCCACTCCACGGCATGTGGGATCTTCCCAGACTGGGGCACGAACTGGTGTCCCCTGCATCGGCAGGTGGACTCTCAACCGCTGCACCACAAGGGAAGCCCTGTAGATTTTTTAATGATGGCCATTCTGACCGGTGTGAGGTGATACCACATTGTAGTTTTGATTTGCATTTCTCTAATGATTAGTGATGTTGAGCATCCTTTCATGTGTTTGTTGGTCATCTGTATATCTTCTTTGGAGAAATGTCTATTTAGGTCTTCTGCCCATCTTTGGATTGGGTTGTTTGTGTTTTTGATATTGAGCTGCATGAGCTGCTTGTGTATTTTGGAGATTAATCCTTTGTCAGTTGCTTTGTTTGCAGATATTTTCTCCCATTCTGAGGGTTTTCTTTTCGTCTTGTTTATGGTTTCCTTTGCTGTGTAAAAGCTTTTATTTCATTAGGTCCCATTTGTTTATTTTTGTTTTTATTTCCACACTCTAGGAGATTGGTCAAAAAGGATCTTGCTGTGACTTAGATGTCAAAGAGTATTCTTCCTATGTTTTCCTGTAAGTTATATAGTGTCTGACCTTATATTTAGGTCTGTAATCCACTTTGAGTTTTTTTGTGTGTATGGTGTTAGGAAGTGTTCTAATTTCATTCTTTTACATGTAGCTGTCCAGTTTTCCCAGCACCACTTATTGAAGAGGCTGTATTTTCTCCATTGCATAGAGATAAGATCACCATATGTGTGTGGGTTTATCTCTGGGCTTTCTATCCTGTTCCATTGATCTATATTTCAGTTTTTGTGCCAGTACCATACTGTCTTGATTACTGTAGCTTTGCAGTGTAGTGTGAAGTCAGGGAGCCTGATTCCTCTAGCTTTGTTTTTGTTTCTCTAGTTTGTTTTGGCTCTTTGGGGTCTTTTGTGTTTCCATACGAATTGCAAAAATTTTTGTTCTAATTCTGTGAAGAATGCCATTGGTAGTTTGATAGGTATTGCATTGAATCCATAGATTGCTTTGGGTAGTAAAATCATTTTCACAATGTTGATTCCAATCTAAGAACATGGTATATCTTTCCATCTGTTGTATCATCTTTAATTTCTTTCATCAGTGCCTTATAGTTTTCTGCATACTGGTCTTTGTCTCCTTAGGTATGTTTATTCTTAGGTATTTTATTCTTTTTATTGCAATGGTAAATGGGAGCGTTTCCTTAATTTCTCATTTTCATCTTTCATTTTTAGTGTATAGGAATGCAAGAGATTTCTGTCCATTAATTTTGTATCCTGCTACTCTAACAAATTCATTGATTAGCTCTACTAGTCTTCTGGTAGCATTTCTAGGATTCTCTATGTATAGTATCATATCATCTGCAAACAGTGACAGTTTTACTTCTTCTTTTCCCATTTGTATTCCTTTTATTTCTTTTTCTTCTCTGATTGACATGGCTAGGACTTCCAAAACTATGTCAAATAATAGCAGTGAGAGTGGGCAACCTTGTCTTGCTCCTGATCTTAGAGTAAATACTTTCAATTTTTCACCATTGAGAATGATGTTGGCTGTGGGTTTATCATATATGGCCTTCATTAGGTTGAGGTAGGTTCCCTCTATGCTTACGTTCTGGTGAGTTTTTAGCATAAATGGGTGTTGAATTTTGTCCAAAGCTTTTTTGCATCTATTGAAATGATCATATGGTTTTCATCTTTCAATTTGTTAATATGGTGTATCACATTGACTGATTTCAGTATATTGAAGAATCCTTGCATTCCTGGAATAAACCCCACTTGATCATGGTGTATGATTCTCTTAACGTGCTGTTGGATTCTGTTTGCTAGCATTTTGCTGAGGATTTTTGCATCTATGTTCATCATTGATATTGGCCTGTAGTTTTCTTTTTTTGTGTGACACCTTTGTCTGGTTGTGGTAACAGGGTGATGGTGACCTCATAGAATGAGTTTCAGAGTGTCCCATCCTCTGCTATAATTTGGAAGAGTTTGAGAAGGACAGGTGTCAGCTTTCCTCTAAATGTTTGATAGAATTCGCCTGTGAAGCCATCTGGTCCTGGGCTTTTGTTTGTTGGAGGATTTTTTTTTTTTTTTTTTTTTTTTTTTTTTTTTTTTTTGCTGTACGCGGGCCTCTCACTGCTGTGGCCTCTCCCGTTGCGGAGCACAGGCTCCGGACACACAGGCTCCGCGGCCATGGCTCGCGGGCCCAGCCGCTCCGCGGCATGTGGGATCTTCCGGGATCGGGGCACGAACCCGTGTCCCCTGCATCGGCAGGCGGACTCTCAACCACTGCGCCACCAGGGAAGCCCCTGTTGGAGGATTTTTAATCACAGTTTCAATTTCATTACTTGTGATTGGTCTGTTTATATTTTCTATTTCTTCCTGGTTCAGTTTCAGGAGGTTGTGCTTTTCTAAGAATTTGTCCATTTCTTCCAGGTTGTCCATTTTATTGGCATATAGTTGCTTGTAGTAATCTCTCATGGTCTTTTGTATTTCTGCAGTATCAGTTGCTACTTCTCCTTTTTCATTTCTAATTCTGTTGCTTTGAGTCTTCTTTTTTTGCTTTATGAGTCTGGCTAATGGTTTATCAATTTTGTTTATCTTCTCAAAGAACCAGCTTTTAGTTTTATTGATGTTTGTTATTGTTTCCTTCATTTCTTTTTCATTTATTTCTGATCTGATCTTTATGATTTTGTTCCTTCTGTTAACTTTGGGGGGGGTTGTTCTTCTTTCTCTAATTGCTTTAGATATAAGGTTAGGTTGTTTATTTGAGATTTTTCTTGTTCCTTGAGGTAGGATTGCATTGCTGTAAACTTCCCTCTTAGAACTGCTTTTGCTGCATCCCACAGGTTTTGGGTTGTCTTGTTTTCATTGTCATTTGTTTCTACGTTTTTTTAAATTTCCTCTTTGATTTCTTCAGTGATCACTTGGTTATTAAGTAGTGTACTGTTTAGCCTCCATATGTTTGTATTTTTTTTACAGATCTTTTCCTGTAATTGATATCTAGTCTCATAGCATTGTGGTTGGAAAAGATACTTGATACAATTTCGTTTTTCTTAAATTTACCAAGGCTTGATTTGTGACCCATGATATGACCTATCCTGGAGAATGTTCCATGAGCACTTGAGAAGAAAGTGTATTCTGTTGTTTTTGGATGGAATGTCTTATAAATATCAGTTAAGTCCTTCTTATCTAATGTGTCATTTAAAGCTTGTGTTTCCTTATTTATTTTCATTTGGGATGATCTGTGCATTGGTGAAAGTGAGATGTTAAAGTCCCCTACTATTATTGTTTTACTGTCAATTTCCCCTTTTAGGGCTGTTAGCATAGGCCTTATGTATTGAGGTGCTCCTATGTTGGGTGCATAAATATTTGCAATTATTATATCTTCTTCTTGAATTGACCCCTTGATCATTGTGTAGTGTCTTTCTTTGTCTCTTGTAATACTCTTTATTTTAAAGTCTATTTTGTCTGATATGAAAATTGTTACTCCAGCTTTCTTTTGATTTCCATTTGCATGGAATATCTTTTTCCATCCCCTCACTTTCAATCTGTATGTGTCTGTAAGCCTGAAGTGGGTCTCTTGTAGACAGCATATTTATGGCATATATGTTATTGCATCCATTCAGCCAGTCTGTCTTTCGGTTGAAGCATTTAATCCATTTTCATTTAAGGTAATTATTGATATGTATGTTCCTATTACCATTTTCTTAATTGCTTTGTATTTGTTTTTGTAGGTCTTTTCCTTCTCTTGTGTTTTCTGCCTAGCATTTGTTGTAAAGCTGGTTTGATGGTGCTGAATTCTCTTAACTTTTGCTTGTCTGTAAAGGCTTTAATTTCTCTGTCAAATCTGAATGAGATCCTTGCTGGTTAGAATCATCTTGGTTGTAAGTTTTTCCCATTCATCACTGTAAATATGTCCTGCCTCTCCCTTCTGGCTTGTAGAGTTTCTGCTGAAAGATCAGCTGTTAACCTTATGGGGGTTCAATTGTATGTTGTTTGTTGCTTTTCCCTTGATGCTTTTAGTATATTTTCTTTGTATTTAATTTTTGATAGTTTGATTAATATGTGTCTTGGTGTGTTTCTCCTTGGTTTTATCCTCTATGGGACTCTCTGTGCTTCCTGGAGTTGATTGATTATTTCCTTTCCCATGTTAGGGAAGTTTTCAACTATAATCCCTTCAAATATTTTCTCAGACCCTTTCTTTTCTCTTCTTCTTCTGGGACCCCTACATTCAAATGTAGGTGCCTTTAATGTTGTCCCAGAGATCTCTGAGACTATCCTCAATTCTTTTCTTTTCTTTCTTTCTTTATTTTTCTATATTCTGCTCTGTTGTAGTTATTTCCACTATTTTATCTTCCAGGTCACTTATTCATTCTTCTGCCTCAGTTATTCTGTTATTGATTCCTTCTAGAAAATTTTTAATTTCATTTATTGTGTTTTTTTCTTCATTGTTTGTTTGCTCTTTAGTTCTTCTATGTCCTCGTTAAATGTTTCTTTTATTTTATTCATTCTATTTCCAAGTTTCTGGATCATGCTTACTATCATTACTCTGAATTCTTTTTCAGGTAGGCTGCATATTTCCTCTCCATTTGTTAGGTCTGGTGGGTTTTTACCTTGCTCCTTCATCTCCTGCATATTTCTCTGTCTTCTCATTTTGTTTAACTTCCAGTGTCTGGGGTCTCCTTTTCACAGGCTGCAGGGTTGTAGTTGTTTTTGGTGTCTGCCCCAGTGGGTAAGTTTGGTTCAATAGCTTGTGTAAGCTTTTGGTGGAGGGGACCAGTCCCTGTGTTCTAGTGAGTGGGGCTGGATCTTGTCTTTCTGGTGGGCATGGGCATGTCCCGAGGTGTGCTTTGGAGGGTCTGTGAACTTAGTATGATTTTAGGCAGCCTCTCTGCTAATGGGTGGGGTTGTGTTCCTGTCTCACTAGTTGTTTGGCATGTGGTGTCCAGCACTGGATCTTGCTAGCCATTGGGTGGAGCTGGGTCTTAGTGTTGAGACAGAGATTTCTGGGAGAACTCACGCCAACTGCTATCATGTGGGGCCAGGAGGTCTCTCGTGGTCCAATGTCCTGAACTTCTCTCTCTCACCTCAGAGGCTCAGGCCTGACAGCAGGCCGGAGCACCAAGACCCTGTCAGCCACACAGCTCCAAAGAAAAGGGTGGAAAAAAATTATATATATATTTTAATTTTTAACATAAAAAAATTTAAAGTTATTAATATAAAAAATTTAAAAAGTAAAATAATAATAAAAAAGAAGAGAGCAACCAAACCAGTAAACAAATCCACTAATGATAAGAAGTTCTAAAAACTACACTAAGATAAACATAAAAATCAGAAGCAAGTCACTCACAGACAGCAATCCCCAAGTCTACTGTTGCTCGCAAAGTCCACTGCCTCAATTTTGGGATGATTCGTTGTCTATTCAGGTATTCCACAGATGCGGGGCACATCATGTTGATTTTGGGGATTTAATCCGCTGCTCCTGAGGCTGCTGGGAGAGATTTCCCTTTCTCTTCTTTCTTCACACAGTTCCCGGGGTTCAGCTTTACTTTTGGCCCCACTTCTGCATGTAGGTTGCCCTCAGTCCTCTGTTCCCCCCCTCCAGACAGGATGGGGTTAAAGCAGCAGCTGATTAGGGGGCTCTGGCTCACTCAGCTGGGGGCAGGAAGGGTATGGTAGTTATAATTGAAGTTCAGGTTGAGCCTGTGGTGGCAGAGGCCGGCATGACATTGCAACAGCCTGAGGCACACCCTGTGCTCTTCAGGGGTTGTCCCTGGATCACAGAACCCTGGTAGTGGTGGGCTGCACAGTCTCCCAGGGTGGGTGTGGATAGTGACCTGTGCTTGAACACAGGATCCTTGGTGGCTGCAGCAGCAGCATTAGAGTTTCATGACCGTCTCTGGTGTCTGAGCTGACAGCCGTGGCTCATACCTATCTCTGGAGCTTGTTTAGGCAATGCTTTGCCTTCTGTCAGCAGACGGGGAAGGAATACCCTCTCCTCAGGCACCCCGAAACAATGGTCTCTTGTCTCTTAGGAAGGTCCAGAGATTTTCTCAGACTCTCTCCTGGTTAGCTGTGGCACACTAGCCCCCTTCAGGCTGTGTTCACGCAGCCAACCCCAGTCATCTCCCTGAGACCAGCCTCTCAGGCTGGTGAGTGCTGGTCAGCACCAATCCTCTGTGCAGGAATCTCTCTGCTTTGCCCTCTGCACCCCTGTTGTGCTTTTCTCCATGGCTCCGAAGCTTCCCCCATGGCCTATCTCCCTGTCTCCACCAGTGAAGGGGCTTCCTAGTGTGTGGAAACTTTCCTCTTTCACAGCTCCCTCCTAGAGGTGCAAGTCCTGTCCCTATTCTTTTGTCTCTGTGTTTTCTTTTTTCTTTTGCCCTACCCAGGTACATGGGGATTTTCTTCCCTTTTGGGAAGTCTGAGTTCTTCTGCCAGCATTCAGTAGGTGTTCTGTAGTAGTTGTTTCACATGTAGATGTATTTTTGATGTATCTGTGGGGAGCAAGGTGATCTCCATGTCTTATTCCTCTGCCATCTTGAAAGTCCCCCACTCAGCCTAACTTTTTAAATTAAATATACAGTTTCAATAAATTGTTAACTTATTATTATAAATATATTAATACATATTTACTTTGTGATGAAAAATTCTTCAAAATAATCTACAAATTTTCCACCAATATTTAATATGAAATATAGCTAACATTTTTAACTGCCTATCATGTACCAGTTATTCTTTTAAGTGTGTTATTTGTACTAGCTAATTTAATAATCCTAGGGGTCTATTAATATCTCCATTTTCCAAATGAGAATACTGAGGTTCAATGAGTTTTAAAAAACTTAGACATGTCATATATTTAGTAAATAGTGATCAGGATTGAAATTTGAGTATCTTGTTCCAGAGCCTGAGCTTTTAGCCACTACCCTATATTAAATTAATTATCATAGTGAAGTTATTTCACTTTTCATTTAACTATTTTAATCAACCAATAACATTGTTCTCTAGTGAACTCTAATATACTCATAAACAGAGTGAAATTTTACCTCTTCTAAATAAACATGCACTAGATCCGTGTAATCAAGGTATTTATAAATGCATTGGTTTTTTAAAGATTTAATTTGTAGATCAGTTGTTCAAATATGGAAACAATAGTGTAAGTGGTGATTAGATGCCAAAGATAGTTACAAAGGCCTGTCTAATCCACTATTAACTAAGTAATTATTAATTAATGCATTAATATTCCTGCATCCTGATAGCAGGGAGACGAGTAAGGCAAAGAACACAGACACGTTTCTTCCCTTTTCTAAGGAGGAATAGGGCTGACTCAGGCAAAACTTTAAAATAGCTAAAGTTTGACTTTGGTATTTCCCAAATATCCCTAGTGTCCTCAAACTGTTTTAGCCCATAGTATTTCATTTCTATGTCAATCAAGATTTTAATTTCCTTAAGTCAATTGATCTTTGTTATGTGTTAGGTGGGGAGCATGGAATTTAAATGAATAACAATATATAAATGACAGTTGTCCCATGATGGACCCAAAAGATATTCCTTGCCCAGTTTAGTAGTAAATTAATTGAATTTGGTCTCTAAATGAGGAGAGCAAAATCCAGATGGCCCTGGAGACAGGTTTTCTCAGTAATTTGGGTAGTTTCATAAGAACCTGGCTCAATAGACCTCAATGGAAGAAGAGGCTGATGTGGAGTTCCCTGAAGTCGTCATCCTCTAAGGCCACCTTGTTGACAGGAAATTCTAGATGTACATAGTTTGCTAGACGTTTCTGTCCCTTGGTGTCTAACAAACATGTAAAGCATTGTTGGGGTGGGCAACCTCCTCATGGAGCATCTTCCCTGTTGTGACTGGTCTAGATATGTCCAGCCTAGACATCCTTCTCTGTGGAATAATGAGAGTTTGGGGGACTTTGGTAGTAATTAACTCTTTCCCTGATATCCTCATACACTGCAGGGTGCCTCTGTGTGTGTGTGTGTGTGTGTGTGTGTGTGTGTGCACACACGTGTGCATGCATGCGTGTGTGCATCCTCTCTGCACTACAGCAGAACAAAGGCTTATGCTGTGGGGAAGGGCATTTTGAACATGTCTTTACTCCAGCTACATCTGGAGTGAGCTCTCCTATACATTTCAAGGTTTTTTTTGTGTTTATTGTATATATGGATATGTAACATACCAAGGCATAGTTTTTCTAATCTCACTAGAGTGAATACCAACAGCTCATGTCATCCATTGCAAGGGAGTCAGTACTGCAGACAGGAGCACTTTGTCCATAAGGATTATTTGCAAATCAGTTGTTTATATGTCTGGCATTTTGTTAATGAAGGGAATGTTTTTATTTTATTTTTTCCAGATGAAGTAGATGATGCTTTGGGATCTTTTTAGCACCACTTTTTTTTTTTTTTTTTTTTTTTGTCAAGTAGGAGGATATTACACAGGTAGTCTCATCAAAGTAATTAGGTTGTTCAATAGGCTCTGTGTATGGCAGTTAATGTGATACATTAGTTAAATTGTAGCCCCAAAGGCTTGTGGGATCAGAATTGCAAACACAATCTGCGTTCCCAAGTCCCATGAACTTATCCCTTTAGGATATACTACCACACTTGTCGTGAGAGGCAACACTGCAATAACTAACAGATTATCATCATAAGGGTCTGAGCAGATTCTCCTGGAGAAAACACTTGTGTAAAGATATTCAGTGTTTAAAGAGCACATCTGGATGTGATGGAATTTTTCCACAACCCCCAGTCCTACCAGCCAAAGATAACACAATGCAAGTAGCCCTGAATGACACTTCAAGCTGAATTCATAAGCAACCTGCCTCATTCAAAGTCAATGAAGAGACAGGACTTACAAGCCCATGCTGAAAAGTTATTGAAATGTGACTGACATCTCAAAGAAACAGTGTCAAAAGACTTGCATGACCTGGTGCTGAAACACAGTGGGGTTAATCAAAGTTATGGCAGTTGCGTACCACAAAGGTATTCCCTAGATTGAGTTATTTATTTTATTTAATTCATATCACAAAGTGGCTTTATTACCACCCTTCTACTTTCTCCCTTTAGCATTCAACCCCCAGTTTGTATTATTGGTTGTAAATTTTTACTTTGGTTATGCTTTAAAAAGGAGGAAGTGTTAGTGAGGCTTCTGTGGATTAACACTGGTGTTACATCTCTTTCCTTTGCTTGAGTTCCCCGAGGAGATCTTGCACTTACACAGTTATGTTCCAATACAGGGTACCTCCTAGGAGAGGAGGATGGAGCAGCTAATCAACAGTCCTGTTAGAATTTTTTCACTAGTACATGAGTTAGATGACTTACTGGAACCCTACGTACTCTCAGAAAGACTCAGGAAGGAGACGGTAGAAATGTTTGACCTTGGTCTATCAAATCATTTTGTCTCTTTTTAATGGGAGACATATTCTACTGCCTAGTTCTAACCACTTGACTACTGTTTTATGTTTATTTATTTATTTATTTATTTATTTTTCCTTTTTCTACTCAATGTCTCCTGAGGGCAGAAGTCAACCTTCTGAGAACAACTCTAACATAACCATGAAAAATAGTTATCAGCAGTTCTGTTATATTTATAATTTATTCTGAATGTTTGCATGAGTTCTCTTTAATATCATTGTAAAATTCAGAAGGTATATCATCATCATCTGACAGTAAAGATAGCTAATAACCATGCCTAACAGAAGAAGGGGATAAAGGAATAAAATAAGACAACTCACTCTGAGATGAACAGAATCTGGTAAATGCTATAATTATGTTCATGGTAATTATGCTCATGTTAAAATTGTGCAAGAAATTTTGAGTTATGTTTATACATGTTAGAAGGTAAAAATGCATGATAGAAATTGTATGCATGAAAAGTGTGTGTGTGTATTTTCAATCCAGTGTTCTGGCCTTATTTCAACTCTTCGCTTTGGTCCAATATATCTTGTTTTTGTTTTTGTTTTCTACTTTGTGAATCTATTAGGAATGAGTCACTAGTTAAAATAGTATAGTCACAAACTTCTATAAGATTGGTTGCTAAGTCAAACATCTGCTCTTCCCTAGAATCTATCTATCTATCTTTCTCTATAACTACATATTCTCTATTCTATAGAGAATATATATATAGATAGATAGATAGATAGATAGATAGACTTTATATACATTCCTTAGAGCTCAAAGATCTGGAAAAGAAATTTGTTTTTCTATCCTTCCAGACAATTCTACAAAATAACACTATAAAATAAGTGCTAGGTTTGATAATATCAAATAAATTATGTATTCTGGAATCAATCCACAATTCATATTAAAGTCTGTCACAATAATACAAGGGAAAAAAAGAGGAAAAAATGACAATAAAATGACTGCATGCTTTGTTATTAATAATTTTAAAAATATTAAAAAGGGATGAGAGTTAGACTTGGGAAAGATCACCTTAGAAAGAAAGTATATCAAACATGACTAGCAAAGAACTTTTCTTTTATGAAGAATAATGGTTTAATGTTTAATTAATCTTATCCATTTCTGCATTTATGGGAAGGCAGAGAAGAGTCTGCTTTATAATGTAGAAAATTAAATATTAAAGCCTTGGTGCCTACCAGACTTACATTTTCTTATTATGAATGAGCATTTTCACTTTCTGCACACACAAAGAAAGAAACAGGAGGTAGATGTAGTTCCTTAGCTCTACAGGAAAGGATTACTTCAAGGTAGTCTCTAGTAGCAAGATGATACCATCTTGCTACTAGAAACAAAAAATGTCAGAGATGAATACATGTTTAAAGCCAAAACAGAAATAAAATGCAAAACTATAAGATGACTATAATATGTAATATAAATCCTTAATTCTAGATGTAGTAAATGAAGTAATTCTTCAGCTTTTGGTCCAAAATTGTACATTGCTTATAGGATATTACAATAGTTTTCATATTTTATGATGCCTTTTCTAGTGAGAAAACTGAAGTAAGGTATTAATTTAAAATAATAAAATGCTGCCAAGATTAAAACACAGAAATAACAGTTGAGAACAACAAAAAGACAGATCGGATATTTAAATGTTTAATTCAAATTGGTGCCTATTTTTGTTACTTATAGTTTAGGCCAGATGATATATTTTGCAATTAAATAGGAAAGTTTGACCTACATTTTAAGCTATCATTTGAACCTTTGGTCTCTAATGTATTATTTATCACAAAGGAAGGATTGTAAAAGAGGTCAAGGAAGGGTCTGTATCACAGGAGTCCCACCTCTTTGGAGATGGATGTGAAATAAATTCATCCCTACTGATCATCAGAGATTCTTTACCCCACTATGTCTGGGATATTGCTCCTGGAAAACAATTGATTTGAACGGAAAAGAAGCCACACATTACCAACATCATTCCTAAACTTAAAGGATTAATACGTGTGATTTAACTTGGCAAATTATTCTAAAATTTTTGTGTGTAATTCTGAACTTGTTGACATCTTGATTGTTAACCCTACAATTTGTTGCCTCTAAGTTTAAACTAGGATAGAAATATTACATACATAAAATCTCAGCGATTTTTTTCACTCATGATTTTTTTCACTATTGCTATTAGAAAGCATTAATAACAATTATGGGGAATTTAGCAGAAAAATTAGAGGAAGTTCAGAAAAAGGTGGGGAAGTAGATAAATTCCAAAGAAACTGTGTACACATCTTTATCTGATTTTCACACATCTTTCAGTTCTACCTCAATGATCATCTTCAGCTACAGATCAGTATGTTGTACAATGTGTTGCTTGGACAAGTGACTCAGAGAGAGATTATGGATATGGTAAACACATGATTTCAGCTACAGTAGGCGTGTAATGGCCTGCATATCCCTACTCTTGATTTAATTACAGGAGACCACCTTTCAGTGAAAACACAACCCTTGCCCACATGTCTATCTGCACATCTGAGTCTGTGTGCCCACACCAACTTCACACCTGGAACTTCTACCATTCTCAGGAAGAGATGCTCTCTTTTCACAGGGACTACAAACACAAGTGTCTAGTTCAGTTTAATTATCTATCAAATTGCTTTTTGTACCTATATGTATGACAAATTCTAATTGGTAAGCTGTATGAAAGTGTAAGGAATCAGAGTTAGAAAATTAAAGTTGATTTTCTGATCAGGGGAAACAAGGAAAGAATGGATATTACTTCACCTTCAATTTTCATTTCTTCCCTATTAGCAACCAAAGCTCCCATTTAACCATGTTACCTAGTACCTTCCCACCTCCAGGAATATATCTGGATTACTTGAAATATACTCTTCATTCACCTTCCCATTTTCTAATCTACAAGTAAAAGCTTATACCTTTCAAGAAGTTTTTCCTGATTTCTCCAGCTAGAAATATCTTAGAGGTTCACAGTTGTGTTTACTCTCTTATATCTATGCCAAATGAAAGTTTAGTTCAAAGACCTTCCATTTTCACTGTGTTTTAGTCAATTTAAATTAAGATATAAAAGCCCTGTTTGTCAAATAGAAGGCATTATTTTTTTTAATATAAATTTATTTATTTATTTATGGCTGCGTTGGGTCTTTTCTTTTTTCTTTTTATTAGCTTCTGCCTTATAACAAAGTGAATCAGTCATACATATACATCTGTTCCTATATCCCTTCCCTCTTGCGTCTCCCTCCCTCCCACCCTCCCTATCCCACCCCTCCAGGTGGTCAGATCTCCTTGTGCTATACAGCTGCTTTCCACTATCTATACATAGTTCATAGCAACAATAAAAGATAAAAGCAGAAATTCACAATAATTTTAACAGTCTGTAAAAGTGTGTCAAAATCAACAACAGAGAAGTTAATAATAATTTATGCCAAGTATAGAACATAGAATTTAAAAAAAATAGGTGACTTTAAATATAGGACTACAAATATGGTTGACAAACTCTATACCAAAAAGATTGAGGTCCTTAATGTATTGTGAGGTGAATAAAGTTAAAATATTCAACACAAGGTGATATGTCAGAGAGAAAGAAAACACTACTCTTCATCTTTCCTTCTAGTTAAAATCTATGTGTTCCTTAGGGACCAGCTCAGATCCAAATACATCAAGATGTCTATCATAACTACTTCACATGTTTTCTGGATGCCTCAAATATTCGTTTTATGTACCACAGTTTAAGATGGTATTTTCTTGTAAGATATTTCAGTGATGCTCCTCAGAAGTTAAATTCATAGATTGGGTACCTGTATCATGAGAAACAAGACTTCAAAAGTTTTCTGCAACTGTCAGACCATATATAGGCAATACTGTGCCCATATAAAATCTGTATATCAGATTTTTGAACAAGAAATGTAAGATCTCAAAAACTAAAAAATAAAATAAATTTGGGATATAACATTTGGATCTATCTACAATAAAAGAGGGGCACAATAAGTTGCTTCAAAATTTTGGTGGGTCTTAAGATGGAGAAAAGTTGATCTATTCATTTTTATTTCAGAGCATAGAGAGAAGAGTAACAGATAAAAATAACAGAGAAGTAGATTTTTAGCTTGACTTGCAACTAAAGCCCCATCATGAAATAGGCCACCCTTAGAATGAGTTTCATATATCTGGATATATTTTCAAATTGGCTGAATGAAACTGCAAGGAATTTGGATCACAATTCTTACATTGCTTGCAAAGTTGGATTACATGACTGCAAGATTTCCTTCAGCTCTACAACTCTATAATTTCAAATTTAAATTCTATGTCATAACATTACAGAAAAAGACAACGTCTTTTCATTAGTTTAATGCTCTATAGAACACTGGTCTATATCAAAGGGAGATAAAAGATTTGCCTAAGAGGGAAATTGGAACAAACCCAGGTTCCCTGGCAGGCAGTTTGTGTTTTAGTTAAATGACTACATCACCTCTTCTTGTGTTGCTCATCTAGAAATGAAAGGTTGTAAAAAGACATTGCTAAGAAAATATCTTAATAGTGAAGTTTAGACTACTCATGGAATAAATTAATCAAAAGCTAGAAAGAGTGACTGTTTCAGGGGCTAATTTAGTTTAGGAATACATGGAAGTCTCATGTTTTCCTTTAAAAGGTTCACAGTGAGGGTAGTATGGAAAAAAATTCTATCTAAAGACACCTGTGAATGTTCATAGTCAGATAGTTCTCTCGAAAGATGTATAGAAATGGAAACTTATTAAGGCAGGAGAGGGAGACATCTGCTCCTGAAAATTTGCTCTGTTGAAAATTTGCATCAATAGCACTTTGATGTTTTTAAAATATATATATCCTATAATTATATTTTCATGTTGAGCAATTGAACTTCTATAAAAGTGACTATTTTTAATAAAATCTTCTAAGACAGCCTCCAAGTGTTTTCAAAATAACTATGAAAGCCAATGTTGACAAAAATATGCAATTTAAAAATCAAAAGCTCTCATGGTGTTATCCTCTTCTTTTCCCATTTTCAATATAGCAAACATCAGGATTCAGGAGAATTTAAAATTCAGAACACTCCCTGAGGTTCTTAGATATAGGTCATTTCATTTAGATAAAAATACAAACTTGTAATAAATGATATAAATCACCCTTTATCACAGGATTAGCTGTTTTGATAATCCAGAATAAGCCCTTTTTTTTGGAACACTAATTCACCACAGCTCATATAAATGGCCACCCCAAGGGGACCTGGAATCACTAGCCTTGCTGCTCACACAGCATTAAGATGACCCTGGAGAATCAGAGCCACTGAAATTGTGGTGCCACAGCCAATTCTCTCTTGCTGCGTTTTGCTCTAACAACATATGCATGCTTCTTCATTTAAAGGTTTTTTTTTCATTCTTTTTGTTTTAATTCAAAAGCACATTCTTAAGGAATATAAGGCTGAATTGCAGGGTGGCTTGCTGCTATAGTATATCTGAAAATACTCCCAAACAGTGGCATATAGAAACATAGCAACTCGCTTGAGAGCAAACAAGGCATCTATAAATACACTCCAGGAGCTTCTAAAACAATGAAGAAGTGTCATCTGGCATGGGTGAGGTGGCAATTTAAACTCTTCAAGTCTTCATTCAAATTGATGCTTAAAATTCTTTCAAATAACTGATTAAACAGAAAAAGAAATCATGTTGTGTTGGTTGGATTTTCTGCCATTGAAACTGGAAAGAAACTGTAGTTATGAAGTAGCAACGACATGTGAGGAATGAGAAATATCCAGTCCCCTGTATAATATGGATTGGTTTATGAAAATCATTCCTGGGGGGAGCCGTGGAGGAGAGCACAGCAACAGGGGTGCAGAGGGCAAAGCAGAGAGATTCCCGCACAGAGGATCGGTGCCGACCAGCCCTCACCAGCCCGAGAGCCTTGTCTGCTCACCCGCTGGAGCGGGCGGGGCTGAGAGATGAGGCTCGGGCTTCGGTCAGAGCGCAGGTAGGGGACTGGCGGCGAGAACACAGCCTGAAGGGGTTAGAGCACCACGGCTGGCCAGGCGGGAGTCCGGGGAAAAGTCTGGAGCTGCCGAAGAGGCAAGACTTTTTCCTTCCCTATTTGTTTCCTGGTGCGCAAGGAGAGGGCATTAAGAGCGCTGCATAAAGGAGCTCCAGGGACGGGTGCGAGCCCCGGCTAACAGCGCGGACCCCAGAGACGGGCATGGAACGCTAAGGTGGCTGCTGCCGCTACCAAGAAGCTTGTGTGCAGCACAGGTCACTATCCACACCCGCCTTCCGGGAAGCCTGTGCAGCCCGCCACTGCCAGGGTCCCGGGATCCAGGGACAACTTCCCCGGGAGAACACACGGCACGCCTCAGGCTGGTGCAACGTCACACCGGCCTCTGCTGCCGCAGGTTCAGCCTGCACCCTGCACACCTCCCACCACACGGCCTGAGTGAGTCAGAGCCCCCCAATCAGCTGCTCCTTTAACCCTGTCCTGTCTGAGCAAAGAACAGACGCCCTTCAGCGACCTAGAGGCAGAGGCAGGGCCAAATCCAAAGCTGAGCCCCGGGAGCTGTGCCAACAAAGAAGAGAAAGGGAAATCTCTCCCAGCAGCCTCAGGAGCAGCAGATTAAATCTCCACAATCAACTTGATGTGTCCTGCATCTCTGTGGAATATCTGAATAGACAATGAATCATCCCAAATTGAGGAGGTGGACTTTGAGAGCAAGATTTATTATTTTTTCCCCTTTTCTGCTTTTTGTGAGTGTGTATGGGTATGCTTCTGTGTGAGATTCTGTCTGTATAGCTTTGCTTTCACCATTTGTCCTAGGGTTCTATCCGTTCGTTTTTTTTTTTTTTTCTTTTACTTAAATTTTTTTCTTAAAATTATTTTGTATTTTAATAACGTTATTTTATTTTATCTTACTTTATTTTACTTTATTTTATCTTCTTTCTTTCTTTCTTTCTTTCATTCATTCTTTCTTTCTTTCTTTCTTTCTACTTTTTCTCCATTTTATTCTGAGCCATGTGGATGAAAGGGTCTTGGTGCTCCAGCCAGGAGTCAGTGTTGTGCCTCTGAGGTGGGAGAGCCAACTTCAGGACACTGGTCCACAAGAGACATCCCAGCTCCACGTAATATCAAATGGCGAAAATCTCCCAGAGATCTCCATCTCAACACCAACAACCAGCTTCACTCAACGACCATCAAGCTACAGTGCTGGATACCGTATGCCAAACAACTAGGAAGAGAGGAACACAAACCCACCCATTAGCAGAGAGGCTGCCTAAAATCGTAATAAGTCCACAGACACCCCAAAACACACCACCAGACGTGGACCTTCCCACAAGAAAGATAAGATCCAGCCTCATCCACCAGAACACAGGCACTAGTCCCCTCCACCAGGAAGCCTACACAACCCACTGAATCAACTTTAGACACTGGGGACAGACAGCAAAAAACAATGGGAACTACGAACCTGCAGCCTGCAAAAAGGAGACCCAAAACACAGTAAGATAAGCAAAATGAGAAGAAAGAAAAACACACAGCGGATGAAGGAGCAAGATAAAAACCCACCAGACCTAACAAATGAAGAGGAAATAGGCAGTCTACCTGAAAAAGAATTCAGAATAATGAGATAAAGATGATCCAAAATCTTAGAAATAGAATAGAGAAAATGCAAGAAACATTTAACAAGGACCTAGAAGAACTAAAGATGAAACAAGCAACAATGAACAACACAATAAATGAAATTAAAAATACTCTAGAAGGGATCAATAACAGAATAACTGAGGCAGAAGAATGGATAAGTGACCTACAAGATAAAATAGTGTAAAAAACTACTGCAGAGCAGAATAAAGAAAAAAGAATGAAAAGAACTGAGGACAGTCTCAGAGACCTCTGGGGCAACATTAAATGCACCAACATTCGAATTATAGGGGTTTCAGAAGAAGAAGAGAAAAAGAAAGGGACTGAGAAAATATTTGAAGAGACTATAGATGAAAACTTCCCTAATATGGGAAAGGAAATACTTAATCAAGTCCAGGAAGCACAGAGAATCCCATACTGGATAAACCCAAGGAGAAACACACCAAAACACATATTAATCAAACTGTCAAATATTAAATACAAAGAAAACATATTAAAAGCAACAAGGGAAAAACAACAAATAACACACAAGGGAATCCCCATAAGGTTAACAGCTGATCTTTCAGCAGAAACTCTGCAAGCCAGAAGGGAGTGGCGGGACATATTTAAAGAGATGAAGGAGAAAAACCTACAACCAAGATTACTCTACCCAACAAGGATCTCATTCAGATTAGATGGAGAAATTAAAACCTTTACAGACAAGCAAAAACTGAGAGAGTTCAGCACCACCAAACCAGCTTTACAAAAATGCTAAAGGATCTTCTCTAGGCAAGAAACACAAGAGAAGGAAAAGACCAACAATAACAAACCCAAAACAATTAAGAAAATGGGAATAGGAACATACATATCGATAATTACCTTAAATGTAAATGGATTAAATTCTCCAATCAAAAGACAAGACTGGCTGAATGGATACAAAAACAAGACCCATAAATATGCTGTCTACAAGAGACCCACTTCAGACCTAGAGACACATACAGACTGGAAGTGAGGGGATGGAAAAAGATATTCCATGCAAATGGAAACCAAAAGAAAGTTGAAGTAGCACTTTTCATATCAGACAAAATAGACTTTAAAATAAAGACTATTAGAAGAGATAAAGAAGGACACTACATAATGATCAAGGGATTGATCCAAGAAGAAGATATAACAATTGTAAATATTTATGCACCCAGCATAGGAGCACCTCAATACATAAGGCAAAAACTGACAGCCATAAACGGGGAATTTGACAGTAACACATTCATAGTAGGGGACTTTAACACCCCACTTTCACCAATGGACAGATCATCCAAAATGAAAAAAAAAATAAGGAAACACGAGTTTTAAATGATAAATTAAACACGATTGAATTAATTGATATTTATAGGACATTCCACCTGAAAAAAACAGAATACACTTTCTTCTCAAGGGATCATGGAACATTCTCCAGGATAGATCATCTCTTGGGTCACAAGTCAAGCCTTGGTAAATTTAAGAAAATTGAAAGCATATTAAGTATCTTTTCCAACCACAATGCTATAAGACTAGATATCAATTACAGGAAAAAATCTGTAAAAAAATACAAACACATAGAAGTAAAATAATACACTATGTGAAAACCAAGAGATCACTGAAGAAATCAAAGAGGAAATAAAAAAATACCTAGAAACAAATGATAATGAAAACAGGGCAAACCAAAACCAGTTCTAAGAGGGAAGTGTATAGCAATACAAACCTACCTTAAGAAACAAGAAACATCTCAAATAAACAAATTAACCTTACACCTAAAGCAATTAGAGAAATAAGAACAAACCCCAACCCTGCCAAATTTAGCAGAAGGAAAGAAATCATAAGATCAGATCAGAAATAAATGAAAAAGAAATGAAGGAAACAATAGCAAAGATCAATAAAACTGAAAGCTGGTTATTTGAGAAGATAAACAAAATTGAAAAACCACTAGCCAGACTCCTCAAGAAAAAAAAAGGGAGAAGATTCAGATCAATAGACTAAGAAATGAAAAAGGAGAAGTAAAAACTGACATTGCAGAAATACGAAAGATCATGAGAGATTACTACAAGCAACTCTATGCCAATAAAATGGATAACCTGGAAGAAATGGACAAATTCTTAGAAATGCACAACCTGCCAAGACTGAATTAGGAAGAAATAGAAAATATGAACAGACCAATCACAAACACTGAAATTGAAACTGTGATTAAAAATCGTCCAACAAACAAAAGCCCAAGACCAGATGGCTTCACAGGTGAATTCTATCAAACATTAAGAGAAGAGCTAACACCTATCCTTCTCAAACTCTTCCAAAATATAGCAGAGGGAGGAACACTCCCAAACTCATTCTACAAGGCCACCATCACCCTGATACCAAAACCAGACAAGGATGTCACAAAGAAAGAAAACTACAGGCCAATATCACTGATGAACATAGATGCAGAAATCCTCCACAAAATACTGGCAAACAGAATCCAAAAGCACATTAAGAGGATCATACACCATGATCAAGTGGAGTTTATTCCAGGAATGCAAGGATTCTTCAATATAAACAAATCAATCAATGTGATACACCATATTAACAAATGGAAGGAGAAAAACCATATTGTCATCTCAATAGATGCAGAGAAAGCTTTCAACAAAATTCAACACCCATTTATGATAAAAACCCTGCAGAAAGTAGGCATAGAGGGAACTTTCCTCAACATAATAAAGGCCATATATGACAAACCCACAGCCAACATTGTCCTCATGGTGAAAAACTGAAAGCATTTCCACTAAGATCAGGAATAAGACAAGGTTGGCCACTCTCACCAGTCTTATTCAACATAGTTTTGGAAGTTTTAGCCAGAGCAATCAGAGAAGAAAAGGAAATAAATGGAATCCAAATTGGAAAAGAGTAAGTAAAGCTGTCACTATTTGCAGGTGACATAATACTATACGTAGAGAATCCTAAATATGCTACCAGAAAACTACCAGAGCTAATCAATGAATCTGGTAAAGTAGCAGGATACAAAATAAATGCACAGAAGTCTCTAGCATTTGTATACACTAATGATGAAAAATCTGAAAGTGAAATCAAGAAAACACTCCCATTTACCATTGCAAAAAAAGAATAAAATATATAGGAATAAACCTACCTAAGGAGACAAAAGACCTGTATGCAGAAAATTATAAGACACTGATGAAAGAAATTAAAGAGGATACACATAGATGGAGAGATATACCATGTTCCTGGATTGGAAGAATCAACATTGTGAAATTGACTTTACTACCCAAAGCAATCTACAGATTCAATGCAATCCCTATCAAACTACCACTGGCATTTTTCACAGAACTAGAACAAAAAATTTCACAATTTGTATGGAAACACAAAAGACCCCGAATAGCCAAAGCAATCTTGAGAATGAAAAACGGAGCTGGAGGAATCAGGATCCCTGACTTCAGACTATACTACAAAACTACAGTAATCAAGACAGTATGGTACTGGCACAAAAACAGAAATATAGATCAATGGAACAGGATAGAAAGCCCAGAGATATACCGACGCGCATATGGCCAACTTATCTTTGATAAAGGAGTCAGGAATGTACAGTGGAGAAAGGTCAATCTCTTCAATAAGTGGTGTTGGGAAAACTGGACAGGTACATGTAAAAGTGTGAGATTAGAACACTCCCTAACACCATACACAAAAATAAGCTCAAAATGGATTAAATATCTAAGCATAAGATCAGAAAGTATCAAACTCTTAGAGGAAAACATAGGCAGAATACTCTATGACATATATCACAGCAAGATCCTTTTTGACCCACCTCCTAGAGAAATGGAAATAAAAACAAAAATAAACAAATGGGACCTAATGAAACTTCAAAGCTTTTGCACAGCAAAGGAGACCATAAACAAGACCAAAAGACAACCCTGAGAATGGGAGAAAATATTTGCAAATTAAGCAACTGACAAAGGATTAATCTCCAAAATTTACAAGCAGCTCATGCAACTCAATAACAAAAAAACAAACAACCCAATCCAAAAATGGGCAGAAGACCTAAATAGACATTTATCCAAAGAAGATATACAGAATGCCAACAAACACATGAAAGAATGCTCAACATCATTAATCATTAGAGAAATGCAAATCAAAACTACAATGTGATATCATCTCACACTGGTCAGAATGGCCATCATCAAAATATCTAGAAACAATAAATGCTGGAGAGGGTGTGGAGAAAAGGGAACACTCTTACACTGCTGGTGGGAATGTGAATTGGTACAGCCACTATGGAGAACAGTATGGAGGTTTCTTAAAAAACTACAAATAGAACTACCATATGACCCAGCAATCCCACTACTGGGCATATGCCCTGAGAAAACCATAATTCAAAAAATAGTCATTTACAAAAATATTCATTGCAGCTCTATTTACAATAGCCAGGAGATGGAAACAACCTAAGTGTCCATCATCGGATGAATGGATAAAGAAGATGTGGCAGATATATACAGTGGAATATTACTCAGCCATAAAAAGAAATGAAATTGAGTTATTTATACTGAGGTGGATGTACCTAGAGTCTGTCATACAGAGTGAAGTAAGTCAGAAAGAGAAATCAAATACCATATGCTAACACATATATAAGGTATCTAAGAAAAAATAATGTCATGAAGAACCTAGAGGTAAGCCAGGAATAAAGACACAGACCTACTAGAGAATTGACTTGAGGTTATGGGGAGGGGGAAGTGTAAGTTGTGACAAAGTGAGAGAGTTGCATGGACATATATACACTACCAAATGTAAAATAGATAGCTAGTGGGAAGCAGCCACATAGCCCAGGGAGATCAACTCGGTGCTTTGTGACCAGCTAGAGGGGTGGAATATGGAGGGTGGGAGGGAGGGAGACACAAGAGGAAAGAGATATGGGAACATATGTATATGTATAACTGATTCACTTTGTTATAAAGCAGAAACTAACACACCAATGTAAAGCAATATACTCCAATAAAGATGTAAAAAAAATAAATTAATTAATAAATTAATTTAAAAAATCATTCCTGAGTGGGAAGATTACTACTTATTATCGTTGTTAATAATAACGCATTTCATTGATTCTAAGTTGCCATCAGTTGTACAGTGTATTATGATTTCATGTGCCATTAAATATGTTATCAATTAATTTTAAGATGCCATTGATTGCAATATGCAGCACAATTTCAGAAGTATCAAAATGGCTATTGTGAATTGTTAGAATAAATTAATAATGTTTTCTAGTTTGTATTTCATTTGCTCTTTTATTGTTCTATGACTTGGGGGGAATGGAAGAACTTGGGGCATCATAGTCAGAGCAAACCGGAAACCTGGCTTCAGATATCAGCTTGTGTGTACCCAATTTATATTTTCTACATCTCCCTCCATTTTCTTTCTACACATCTTGGTTTATACGGGGTGTTTCCTGCCTTTCTTTTTCAATATGTCTCTCTTTGATTCACATAAAACTTAAGGTTTTCTAAAACTATTAGGTGGAACATCTAACCAATCACCAGTAATTCACAACCAAGTTAATTTCACAACAAGAACACTGGTGGGCAGTGTTTAGGAGAGAGGAACAATTAGAGGTTTGCAAACTGCAGTATTCTGAGGGGAGGATGTAAAATGAGAATACTCAAAGAGAATTTGCAAATGTATGCAGTAAAATTGTCAGGAGTCAATTTAAAAAAGCACATCTGGGAGAAATTCCAGTACATTTTCAAATTGGAGAGAAGTGTTGGAATGTTTTCCCATCACATTTTTCTCTCCTATAATACTGTCTTGGACAGTGGGAGAATTGGAAAGCTGGTAATGTTGATTGCAGTGAATCAATGCTATCCATGTTTCTTGCTCCCAGAAAGCAAGAAAGGGCTTCCCTTACATGTCTATGATTGTGCTTCCTCAACTGCAGTTACCTCCTCTCCACCATGCTGAATATTCTTAAACTCTAAGCATAAGTGATAAGGTAGAGAATGAATCAGTCCTTTAGTGCAGCACCTGTGACTCTTCAAGAGTACCTGTGTTCCATATGGCATCAGAGTCTAAACCTGTGTTTGGTCCTTTGAGTTTGTTGCATCATCTAATGCTAAAGTAAGGAAGCTTGGGAGGAGGGACTGAATACCTGCTTTGAGAATTCAATATGCTACACTTAATTGCACCTGCTAGAAATGAAGGGTAACTAAACTATCTGCATAAATGCTGTAGTTTCAGATGGATAACACTGTTTAGTCTCTTGAGGCAGAGACTAAAACTGCAATCTGAATCAATCACTTAAACCTTAATTTGACATTTTACAAATTAGGTAATAATAATAATAATAGGGCGGAACAGTAAAATATCTGTGGCTCCATTTTTTCTGTCCCCAAATTTTATACAATGTGTTTATGAAGGCTCTATAAAATGACTGATGGCAATTACTTATATCTATTTACCCTGTGATATTATTGTGTAGCCATATAAGTAGCAAGGACTTCTCATTTATTCATTTTACCTGGTAAATACTTTATCATTGTCTATGAAGAGTCAGCGACTGATACATGTAAGTCAAATCATATTCAGGTAATAATGTCAGGAAGAAGACTGATTGGTAATCTATTTAAATCAAATCTTGTCTGTTGAAATCTCCAACCATAAACTCAAAGAAAGCACCAGAATATCTATCACTATTTCCTCAATCTGCTTTCTCAAATGTAATTTTGTAGGTCAAAATTTGGGGGTGATCCTCTTGCCTCCATCATAACAATGAAAATATAGCATGAATTATCTTTAGTGATAAAGAACAGTTACCAAAATAGAGATGATTCAACTCTTGCACAGTGAGCTATGTTGTAATGCAAATTGGCTTTCAGCTGCTGTGACATGTAATTTTATAATACATTTTAGAACATTTAACCTATCCACATTTTTTCAGCTCTGTTTGCAATAGTGAGAGGTAGCATTATTGTTACAGATCCTGCTAAAGCTACCTATGTGCTATTAATATATAGGAATAAAAGGGAATTCTTTCTTCTCTGGTGGTCTCTTCCAGCTACTCAAAATCTGCTTGGCCTAAAAATGTCATCAACAGCAAGGATTATTTGATTTTCTTTCTTCATAACCGATTACTTGGCTTTTACTAAAAATCACAATTTAAAAATGCCTAAAAAGGAGAGAAAATCTGATCAATTCCATGTCAAAAATTTCTAAAAATTTTTGAAGCTGAAAGAAATGTCCATAAAGAAGCTAATTCCAGTCTTATTTTCAGTAGTCATGCATATACCATACAGTAAAGAAAAATGAAATTTTCTATGACAGCGAGAGAGAAAGAGACCGGAAAGAAGTCCATTTTAACTCAATGGAAAATGCATGAATTTCTTTATTATATGAAGTGGCCTTGAAGCCTACCTTTACTATTTGAGAGATTCTGAGCAAAGTACTCTGTCTCATTGAGCCTTAGTATCCTCCTCTAAAAAAACGGTGGAAATACACATGCTCTTTTCATTGAGTTGTTGTGAGGACCAAATGATCTGGTATATTTAGACTGTTTAGCACATTGTAGGCACATCACGGGCACTCAGTACATGGTATCCATTATTTAAGCAAGTTATGTAAATTGCATGAAATATTTAAAATATGATTCGGATGGTTTTCGTGTGTTCATGCTTTATTTATGGTCTGTGCCACTTGACCTAAAGTACTGAACTTAATGGTAATCTATTAATGTATCATTGAAAATAGCTAGTACAAATCAGAGTAACTAAATACTTTGATCAAATCACACAAAATTCTCCCAGGAAGTAAAATGGAACAGTTGGGGTTTAAAGTAAAATAATACAAAACAATATCAACAGTATTTATATCTGTTTGATTGAGGAAATGGATCTCCAATAGTGAGAATCCTAAGCATTGGTACCTGTATCAGGAAGGAAATGTCACTCCCCCGCCACCCCACCCCCAGTTTTCAAGGGCAAAACTCTAGGAAGCGTTATCACATGTGCATCTTCTTCTGTCCCAACATCTGCCATGCCTTATTTTGCATAAGCCATGATGGATTCTATCAAATCACCCAAGTAATAACATAACCATCTGAAACGTTAACAGGAGACTTTCTTCTGACATCAGCTGTCACACTATGTGTGAATTAAATTTGCTCCATTAAAACAATTTGGCTTTGTTCTGAATATTCAGTGTTGCCATTCAAATCTGTAAGCAGTCTTCTTGCCTCTTCACTGCTATTAACAAGTCTTAATCGCTCAGAGATTCAGCACAGTTGGATATTGCAATCAGAGCAAATTCCCAATTGGTTCCAGCACAGAAGTTACCAATGAAACTGGTAGAGTGATCATATAAAATTCTCTAACTTCATCTCTTTTTGTCCCAATTCTCTGTGGGAAAAAAAAATGCAACTATATAGAAACTTATTTGTAGACTGTGATTTCTTGAATTTGCAGTGGCTGTTAATATCCAGTATTGCCAAGGATTTGAACATATCCCAAATATATGACTATTACTTTAAAATTAAAACCATCCTGACAATCAGCAGTTTTGCTTCTCGATGTGTATGACTTGTACATCTGGTTACCCAATCCAGGGGGGAGTCAACCACTGTAATAGGCTCAGGTTGTACATAGCACGACATCTGCTCTCCAGTACCCAATCTGACTCTGGATATGTACCCTTGAAATAAGTAATCGTGCTTTCATTAACTCTAAAACAGTTCCCACATTTGGTCACAGGTAATAAACAGTTAATAATTGAGACAACGGAATTATTTTCGAGTAGTCTTTGTTGGTGTTTGGAGGTTATTTTTGTGACAGAGCTGAATATTTTTCTTTATCTGAAATACACCCTTCATTAGGTAATTCCATCAGCTGATTTCCCTTCTGCTACTGGAAATGCTATTTTCCCCATGGCCTTATTTAAAAAAAAAAAACAACAATAATATTCTTGAGGTTTAAGAAAGAGTTAAATCATAAAAGAACAAGCTTGCTAATATCAATGGATAGTGATTTATGACAAGAGCACTTTTATTCAATTATTGTCTGAAAGACTAAATATACCTCCTGGGGTCCAGAATTTAGTCACACAAAGTGTCTGGCTCACATTGCCGAAACTGACCATTAATTACAAGGATCACAGGTGGCAATCCATGTATATCTTAGCTTTTTCTGGAAAATGTGCAGCATGAGAGCTATTAGAGGTAAAAGTCCACTGGTGGAAAAATAGGAGAAAAATATTGCAAAATGACATATCCTTTAAAGTATCTAAGTCAAACTCTTTGATTTAGAAACCAGAAAACCTAGGGGAATCATACTGACAAATACATACATCTGGTATTTAGCTGCTTCCAGTCCAGGGTCCAGACCTCTCTACTCTATGTGGGGTCTTCTCAACCCTAAGAGCACATTATAATCACTTTCAGTGCTTTTTAAAAATAATAGTTTTGGGTTTTTACCTACAAAGATTCTGATTTAATTGATCTGGGGTGGGGCCTTTAACTAGTGTTTCTTAAAAGCTCCCAGTTAATTCCAATGTGCCTTCTCCATAGATCTTTGTTTGTACCATCAGGAGAAATATTTCTCTTAGGATCAGAGAGGTTATTTTGAGAAATGCATGCTCTGGACACTGTGGATAGTGGGTAGTACATTTCTCCTGCCTTTGCTACTGAAAAGCTTAAAGTCTGGTATGCAGTAAAAGCTGTCTGCATCGGCCTCCAGGGGATACATTCTTTTCTAGTTCCGTTTTATGACAATATATTTTCTTTCTTTTGCATTTGTTTCCACATTTGTATGTAATATTTGTTATTTTGATGTTTTACATTTTGTTGGAAGCTACTTTTGAAGAACAAGTTGGGACAGCACAAAAGATAAGGAACTAGATCCCTAACAACAGAGAAATAAGACAAATATATGATTAAAAGCCATGAGAGGCCTAAAGAAAGAGGGTTAGAAGGTCTTTATACATTTTGTTTGAAATTCCACAAACCCTTTAATATGGACAAAAATTAAAGAAAGACAAGAGCACATATGCAACAGGAATGGTGGGCTAAGTGTTATGAGTGAGTGAGAAAAGGAGAAAAATAATTGGAAAAAAGAGGCATGAAAGTTAAATAGTGGGAAAAAGAAAGGTGGGGAAGCAGAATGGTGTGTCAGTTTTGGATTACGTGGGGTAACCGTGATCCTGAGTCTCAGCAATGTGATTACACCATCCTTATTGTTCCCTATTTTCTGGCAGCATCATATGGAGTCCATTCTGCATCAATAACTATTTATAAAGTGCCAATATTTTCAGTGGCTGTTAAGACTTGCCTCTGTGCCACTGATAAATATGGGATTTAACATTTTATATGAAACAATTTTAGATGACAACCTAAGTGAAATTTGGGTTAGAAAATATTATGATGGTATTGGTGACTGATGTTTTATGTTACCATCTATTGAACAAAAAAGGTTGCTGATGTGAAAGACTGGGGAAATACATGTAAATATCAAAATATGTTCATTTGACTCCAGAATGTGGAAAATTAATCCAATTTCATCCCCTTGTTTTGGTACAGCTCATTTCAAAAAAATCAAACAGAATTAAAGTTTTGTATGGTCTGGTAAATTTTTAAGTTTTAATAAACTTTTAGATAGTTCCATTTATCTACATTAATTGCCTCAGTGAAGATCCTTACATTGATTCAATATGGAAATAAAATTGCATCAAAAACCTAGGAAATTGGTTCCATCTGATTCTATATAAAAAATAGTATCTCAACAATCATGGCTTATATTTCAGTTTGGTTTTGTGGATTTTAAATCAACTACAGTTTCAATGGTCCCATTCATACTTGATATTAGAACTTTTAATAAAAATGAAGGTAACAGACAAATTCACTACTCTCCACCTAGCAATTAAGAATGTTTGGCAGTGTGTGCTCAAGAAAATGTTACTTAATGAACACTGAAAACATAAGCTTTGAGATTGCAAACTGATATTAAGGAAAGATAAAATTTAAATATTTTAAAAAGTAAATGCAGATAAACACTAGGATATTTGTTTGGTTTCTGAAATTAAATTCCTTTCAAAATTTAGAAATGATTGATAAATTTTATGACAGTAAATGAAATGAGGAAACAGGCATTGAAGAATTAGACTTATTTTCCTGAAAATATACATTAAATTCATCAAAATAAAATTGTTTCATCAACAATATCATTAGTATCATGGACAGCAAAAGGACTAGATTATAATTATTTTAATAACTCATTTTTACACAGTTCTGCTCTTTATACTTTCCCATAAATGTCCCCATCTGAACTTCAAAACAGTCCTGTGAGGTAGACATAGGATTTATTATTAATGAATCTAAGACTTAGAATTAGGAAACCCGTGATTAAGTTTGGTTAGGTCAACGTTTGGGGAGGTTGCATAGTGTTCCTTCCCGTAGTTACTAAAAATATGGTCTGGCCACACTGACTTCATAATGCAGATGTTTATAAAATAAAATATAAATACACTTAAAAATATTAATACATTTAATATAAATACATCTAGCACAAAATACGTCTGTAGTATTTGAACCGAAAAAAGTAGGAGAGCTCTCTGAGAAGATGTTCCTTCTCTGTTGGGTTTACAGCTTTAGGAAAGTCACAACAGATCTAGCAAGAAGGGAAGGAAGGGACACTGTTGGTCAGACAGCAACAGACCACTGGGAAAGTCATGAAAGGGGTGAGATATATCATAGACAGATCACCTCCTCAGTGGCGGCATTCCAACTGAAGTCATAGTCAACTTAAACCCATTTAAAGATATCATGGTAGTTACATGCTTCAGGTAGGCTACGAAAGGGAAACTGAAGAAGCAATGCATCCTTCCAGATAATTAGGTGAGTCCTAAGAATTATGCACCTATATATTTTGGGACAGTGAACACTGCCAGGGAACACACTTCCCATTTCTTCCCTTGAGGAAATAGATCCTATATCTCCTTTAAGGGCAGTAGTAACTATTACAGAGGATCTCCCTTTAGTCTCTAAGACAGGCAAATGGGTGCATTTTAGGAGCTTTCTAACATAAAAATGTGTAAAGAGAAAATGCAAATAGAGCTCTTTAGAGCAACAATTCCCATCCCTAGTTTTGCCACACAATTTCCAAAAGAGATTTTTAATTTGCTCTAATGATAGTGGGCTTATTTGCTAGCGAACGATTTGGGGACGAAAAGCTTTTTTAAATGAAGGACAAAGAGGGTGCTTCCACTTTGTAAAATGTGTAACTGTCTCTTAGGAACAATGATCTTGTTTTCTATCCTTGTTTTTCATACTAACTAATAGCGTTCATGAGAAAAGAAGAGCCTTGCTGTATATAATATCTTATTATTGGTGTTGTTATTACTAAAATAAAGAAAATACTGCCCAAATAAAGAACCAGTGTCAATTAATCTTGAACCACCTCAGTTAATTAGCAAAATATTCATACATTTTATAAAATATTCATACTAGGAAATATCTATAGTTCTGGGAACAAGTACACAAATTAAATGTGTAAAATATTAGACACTTGCTGTATACCAAACTGACATTAAGAGAGTAAAAGTGTCAAGGCTCCTTAATCCCTGAATGAATGACTTTTATCATTCACTGTAGAAGAATGCTATAGTGTGTCCAGAGAATACTTTGTATAGCAGATCCAATGCTCCTTATGATTCATTCCACTTACATTTTAAATTTGTTGATAGAAGGTGAGTGTGGTATGCATTAGGGAGAAAAACATGCAAAGAGGACATGTAAATGGTCTCCATTTCCCTACCTATTTCCTTTATACAAATATAGGATGAAATGGGAAATGCTGTCTCAACACTCGCATTCACTACAACTAAAATCCTCTATTTGTCAGTTATTTAATTCCCATCTGTCATTTTGACCCCCTTAATTCCTAAAAATGTTTTCTCTACATACTAAATTACATAAATTGTTCTATTGCACAAGTAGATCCATAGACGGAATTGAAAGATGAGGGTGTTCATAGATTTTCAGATTCCCTCTCCTCTTTGGTGTTTGACATTAAAACAACAGGAAAATTAAAGTTCCGTTAAATCAAATATTCATTAGCCTCCTTAACTGGCTTTAAAGAGAAAATCTATTCCACACCATAGTACAATGCAATGATTATAGTAAAAAAATATCCACTCCAGCAAGTACTGCATGACGACTGTCCAAAGCTGTCTTTGAATAACTGTCTAAATATTAGTAGCAAACACCAAAGAAATAGAATTATTCAAGAACTCATGATTTGATATGAACAAGATACTTATAAATGAAGTAGCTCTCTATTAAAATTCTTAGGTTTCTTCCAAGTGTTCTGAATTAATTATTTTCACCTTGTCAACTTTTTGTTCTTTCTTTTTCATACAAAATACGAATGTTGAGGGATTTTAGGCATCTCATTTAGTACCACAGAAACTCGAGTCTTAATTAAGACACAATATGATTTCTCAATAACAAGAAGAGACTGTTCATGCCTCTAGGAAAGAATATCTTACCCTATAAACTTATTATCATTCACATTACAGTTTATACTGTAGGCTGTATAGTATAAAATAGTAGCATATACAAAGAAAACCTCCTGAAGTTTCAAACACTGAGATGTGCATCCCATAATTTTTCAAATCCAGGAATATGTAACAGGAGTCTTTTATGGATAAAAACTAAGAGAAGCATTAATGCAAACTAGTCCAGCTCAAAGTCAAATTACTACTTGATGGTTACTGTACTATTTTTATAGGATATAAAATATACTAGTGTAATGAATGAAAAGTCTTCCTAAGGTATTTAGAAAGTCACTTCAATGACATTCTTCAAAATTCAGAAGGGACAATATATCTGTCAATAAAATGACACCAAAATCATATTTTATAAGGATTTTGTATTAACACCTGCTTTTGAAGGATGACATTATAGGGTCTTAATATCTATAATCAGAAAGTCTTTTGCTTTTAACTTACAAGGCAATAAGTTGAAGAATTAATTTTGTCTGCTATAAAGCTGGCTTGCCTTTAATCTTCAGATTTAATAGGTGTCTTTTTGCTCAGTGCTTTAGGCAGGAAGTTGTGGAAATAGTCCACGTTCCATCTCAGTCAACATAAAATGACATTGAAGTGTCTTCAAATGTTTCCAGGAAGTTCATGCTAAACAGTCTCTCTGTTGTATTTGATACTGAACAACAGCAGAAATCCCTGTATTTAATGAAGCCTTTCCTAAGATTCTATGTAATGAAACTATGCATTCATGATAACTTACTTTATAATTAAGAAGTTACAGGGCCTCCCTGGTGGCGCAAGTGGTTGGGAGTCCGCCTGCCGATGCAGGGGATACGGGTTCGTGCCCCGGTCTGGGAGGATCCCATATGCCGTGGAGCGGCTGGGCCCGTGAGCCATGGCCGCTGAGCCTGCGCGTCCGGAGCCTGTGCTCCGCAACGGGGGAGGCCACAACAGTGAGAGGCCCGCATACCGCAAAAAAAAAAAAAAAAAGAAGTTACAAAACTAAACATACATAAGATGCATATACATTAATATGTGGATATATGATGATTTATTCAATGGAGAATATCACACATGCCATATATTCTTTCCTCCAATTGAAATTTCTTGGTGTAATTTTGAGGTCAAATTCTTAAAAAACAAACAAACAAACAAACAAAAAAAAACCCAGAATCATTTTCCTTGGTTTGCTCTGATGGATATCTTGATTCAGGCTTTCTGCCATTATTTATATCAATGGAAACCTTGAAAAATCATCTGCTCACTAAATTTAAAAAAAATATGCATGGAACATCGGAAAGCAGCAAATGACCCTATCCAAAATAGATCCTTCCAGGAATCTTTGAGACAGTTCACATTTAGAAGCGGCAGTGGTTACATTAAGAACTTATGAAAGGGTTCCAATTCTGAAATGCTTTCAATGCAGTGAGTAACTGGCAAGTTCTTTCTCTTTTATTAAAAGTACTCTGCCAGAAAAGCCTACTTCAGTCAAAACAAACTTCCACTTAAGAGCAGACTTTTTTCTAAACATTTTCATAAAGTAAATAGTGAAGCTTTGTTTTTTTTTCTCTCCTCTGTCTTTTCTGATAGGAAGTGAGATTCCAGTTTGGCCAGGAACAATTGTGATTTTGGTTTACTTTTTTTAAGTTTAGTGATTCTTTCATGGTTCTGAATTTTGCTCTATAGGTGCCCGGAGGCAAGTGGGAGCATTTTTATACATACAAGGTAGATAAACAATGTAGGAAAGAGGCTCTAATGGACCATTTCTCTGCTCCCTTCCTCTCGCCTACAGCGTATTGTCTGTTCTGCAAGTATTAAAGCTCATCTGAAATGGCTTCTTATACCATTGTTTTTAGACTTAACATTCTTTTGCATTCAATTCCTTATTTTCAGCGGCTGAAAGTAGGATGTTTAAACTTTCTATCAGACCTTCATTTTTTGAATTAGAAATTGAATTTTTGGAGAAATAAAATGGCTTTATCTTTGCAATTATTCAAATCTACTTATGGTATTTTTTTTAAGAACTGAGGTGGGAGTTTGGCAAGAGGAAAGAGTGAGAAAAAGTCCACATCACAAATATAAAAGTGTGCTGTGGATCTACGAGGATAGCAGTGACATGCTCTTTGATCACATCCAGCTCAGTCTGCTCTGTTCCTGGGGGTGGGGGTGGGGAGATGCTTGCTTTACTTTAAAGTGACCTCGTTGGCTAATGTGCACAGCTGTGTTAATAAGCTTGAAGAGAGAGCCACATCCAGTTTTTTGTTTTGTTTTGGTTTTTAATCAAAAGGAATAACAACTGAGATCAAGTGATTCTGAAAGAAGGTGAGCACATTTGGGGACTATTCCACCATGGCTACCTTTTCAATAGTCAAAATCATGTCCTTATTTTTCAGGGGCACATTTATAAGCCAAGACTGTCCACTGTTCATTTTTCTTCCCTCATTAGGAATTAGAAGAATGCTTTCACAGATGAACTGCTAAGAAATAGCTCGGGTCTGGGCCAGTTCTCCTGCGTCTTGATCTGTGACCTCCCAGGCAAAGCACTCCGTTCTTCTCTGCCAACCTCCTCCATCCCCCCACCCTGTAAGTGAGTATGCATTACTTGCAGGGTAGAGCTATCATGTCCTTAAACAAGTGTCCTTTTCAAAAGTATAATATAAAACATACTTAGAAAGTCTGCTGCTATAATGATTTCATGTTTTTGCTGATCCTAGTCTTTTCTTCTGAAAGGCTTTTTAGTGGTCCCCAGTGAAAATTTGAGATCAGCATTTAAATGCGGGTCTATCTTTTTAACATACTTTAAGTCCTCAGAAGTCACTAAGTCTCAGTAGATTTGAGAATTTATAAGCATATCTAGGATGTTAAAGGATACCTTCCATGTCTTTTTTTTTCCTACAAAATTACACTAATTGGAATTTGTATTTTTCTTCCCCTTTGTGATTTGAAGGAAACATACTACTGAATAGGAATAAGGTTTGTTCAAGACCATTTCTTTGTGTGAAGCTGCTCTCCCCAGACAGGGACCAATTATAGGAATTTCCTATATTCTTTGGATTTTTACAGCTGATATACACTAGTTCCTCTCCTAGGTAACAGCAGCACGCACAAGTGCAATGAGACACAGGAAAGAAAAAATAAAAGAGAAAAGAAAAAAGTAATTATGTTGTTCCTTGTTATATGCAATTACCAGTGTTTGGTTAGAATGCCTGTGTGATTTTTAATTCTAAATGAAAAGATTGAGGCAAAAGAAGCCAACTTTCTCTTTAAAATTACCACTTTTCTGAATCAATCAACATATTCATTTGCATTTAAAACTTAACATTTCTTGCTTCAGTCATATTTTACTTCCATGTCCTTTGAAGTCCTTCTCTACTTTTCTTTACACTTGTCATAAAGACATTTTTATTTACCATTAAAAGCCTGAGAAAAATTGACGAAGGCCTGAAGCTTTCATGTTCTTAAAGGTTTGCATCTACAGGTTAAATTGCAATAATACAGCCACTGAAAACTGTCCAAGGATGAATATAATAAATAGCCAAGTTCTTCTGATCTTTAAAAACTGTATTATATTACGTTTTTGATTTCTATGATGTAGAACTACTGCAGGACCTTGTCAGTTCTAATCGAGAATGGAGTCATCCAAAAAAAAAAAAAAACCCACACTTTTTTATTGAGCACCTACTATGGGCTACAACTAGGATAAGGCAAAATTTAAGGTTTTCACCCTCTGGTTTGTGCTCAAACTTGAACACTCGAGACCCTACCCTAATCTACTCTATGGCACCAAAGAGCCTTCAACTATATTTATTGACCAACTTTGAGTTAACAATGTGATCAAGTCTTTTGAAGAAATATTAAGGTGAATAATTATGTGGAAAAAGTCCTAAGACAAAGACCTGAACTTCTAGTGTTTGTGATCCTTGGAAACCTACCTATCAGTGTGAAGACAGCAAGCATAAACTAGCAAGGATATGAATTCTTGTTGCTGACTGTCTGAGGTGGAATTCTGCTTCACTCCCTAGTCCTGTGATACCAGACACATTATTTTCAATACTTCTAAATCTCACTTTATTTATGAAATGCTTACAATAATAGTGCCCACTTTACAGGTGTAATGAGAATTCAATAAGATATCTTATTTGAAACGTAATGTCCAGCATGCCATTAGGACCTGATAAATTTTGTTATTATGATTATCATCATCATTATTTTTACAAGAAAGGAAAGAAACAAAAGTGAACAAAGCATATTCTTTCATACCAAACAAAGTAACATTAAAGGGAAAATCAAACAGTAAATACTAATGGCCATGAATTTTTATTTGATTTTTTTATGTTTACTAGCTACCCTAAAAAATTGCAAAGAAATTGCAATTTCTACTTCCATGAATAAAAACTACTTTAAAAGTTTTATTTTCTATAAAAAAAATCTAAGATTAATAACATGGAAACTAGGTAATGGCATTAGGAATAAAAATGCAACTGTGTAGTGTTTGAGTTTTAAAAACTTTGTTTTTAGTTGAACACTTCCACACAAATTGGTGTATTTAATCTTTACAAACACCCTAGATAGTATTTTATCCCCATTTTACAGATGAGGAAATTAAGATTCAAGGATACAGAGCTTCTTAGTGACAGAGGTATCTGACAGTCACTTTTGAATTCAAAATTCTATAAGTCAAAGTTTTACAAGGGCAATATATAGGCTGGAATATTTTCAGTCCACATTTATGGTAAACATAATTTCAGTTTTAATCAAAACAAAAAAGACAAGGCATAACTTTCTATAACAAGTCAGAAAAAAAGTAATAACTAATAGAGAGTGTTACATTTTTTAAGCCTGTTTTGACTGCATTAGCAAGGATAAAGGATGCATAACTAAGATACTTTGAACAAATGTTAATCAGAACTATAATCATTGGTTTCATATTCTTTTCAATCGCCCCATGTTGCTCCCCTGACCATGCCCTTTGTTTTGCTAAATCAATAAGTATAATTTAAGTCATGTTATTCTTCAGTGCAATACACCAAAAATAAGTGCCTGTAATTATATTGAGGAATGAGAACAGTAGTTTGAAAATAGAGAACCATTTACAATTACAGTTGACCCTTGAATAAATGGGTTTGAAGTTCAAGGGTCCACTTATATGTGGAGTTTTTCCAGTAAATATTTACTACACGATCCATGGTGGGTTGAATCCCCAGATGCAGAACTGCAGATACAGAGGGTCAACTGCAAAGTTATACACAGATTTTCAAATGCCTGGGGGGTCTGCACTCCTAACCCCAGTGTTTGTTTATGGGTCAACTGTAATACAGACTTTTTTTTGATTTACAACAACAATCAAACACTAGAAAATAGAGTAACTTGTATAGGTAAACCTAGGAGGTGTTGCAGGTTCAGATTCAGACTGCCGCAATAAAGGAAATAGTGCAATAAAGCGAGTCACACTAATTTTTTTTTGGTTTCATAGTGCATATAAAAGTTATGTTTACACCATACTGTAGTCTACTAAGTATGCAATAACATTATGTCTAAGAAATATACGTACTTCAATTTAAAAATACTTTATGCTAAAAAATGTTAATCATCATCTGAGCCTTTAGCGAGTCGTAATCTTTTTTTGGTAGAGGCTTTTGCCTGGATATCGATGGTTGCTGACTGATCAGGGTGGTGGTTGCTGAAGGCTGGGGTGGCCCGTGACAATTTCTTAGAATAAGACAACAGTGATGTTAGCCACGTCGATTGACTCTTCCATTCCCAAAATATTTCTCTATGCGATGCTGTTAGATTGCTTCTTTCAAAATTGGAGTAAATCCTCTCAAACCTTGCTTTGCTTTCTTAATTAAGTTTATGTAATATTCCAAATCCTTTGCTGTCATCTCAACAATACATTGAAAATCTATTATTTAGTGTAGCTACCTTTATGAATTATCTTAGCTAGGTCTCCTGGATAACTTGCTGCAGCTTCTAGATCAGCGTTTGCTGCTTCATCTCGCTCTTTTATGTTGTAGAGAGGGTTTCTTTCCTTCAACCTCATGAACCAACCTGTGTGAGCTTCAAACTTTTCTTCGGCAGTTTCCTCACCTCTCTCAGCCTTCATAGAATTGAAAAGAGTTAGGACCTTGCTCTGGATTGGACTTTGGCTTAAGGGAATATTGTGGCTGGTTTAATCTTCTATCCAGACCGCTAAAACTTTCTCCATATCGGTAATAAAGTTGTTTCACTTTCTTACCATTCACAGTTTACTGAAGTAGCACTTTTAATTTCCTTCAAGACTTTTTCCTTTGCATTCACAGTATGACTAACTCTTTGGCATAAGAGGCCTAGCTGTCAGCCTGTCTTGGCTCTAGACATACCTTCCTCACTAAGCTTAACCATTTCTAGCCTTTGATTCAAAGTGAGAAACGTATGACTCTTCCTTTCACTTGAAAATTTAGAGGCTACTGTAGGATTATTAATTGGCCTAATTTCAATATTGTGTCTTACATATACACAGTTTATGGCACCTCAAAACAATGACAGTAATAACATCAAAAATCACTAATCATAGATCACATAACAAATATAATAATAATGAAAAAGTTTGAAATATTATGAGAATTATCAAAATGTGACAGAGACATGAGGTGAACAAAATGCTGTTGGAAAAATGGTACCTATAGACTTGTTCTATGCAGGGTTACCACAAACCTTCAACTTGTGAAAAATTCAGTACCTGCCAAGCACAGTAAAGTGAAGTGCAGTGAAATGAGGTGTGCCTGTACTGTACTTGCTCTTTGTAACCACAGACATATCGTGCTGTTCACTCACCTAATAGAATTCTGAGAAGACTGTATCTTTCCACTGCACAACTATTTGCAAGCAGAGTTAGAAACTAATCCTTTTTAATCCAATTTACTTGCTATAATCAGATTAATCTTCTTATCTCACCAATTTTCACTGTCACTCTCCCCTTCCCAAGACCTTCAACTGATCCCCACTGTCCACTGAATAAAGAGAAATGAATTTACGGAAAAACTGAATTCAACATTTGCCGTGTATGACTTCTGCTTACACTGTCTTGTCCTGTGCCCTTACTTATTTAATCCAGAAAGGTCCTCATCTTTTTCAAAGTACACTGAAAGGGTCATCCTTTTTTGAGGATGTCTTTGACCACTTTATTCAAAACTATTCCTTCCACGAATACCAAGAGCAAAAAGCTTTCCCACCTTCTAGAAAATAAGTATAGCCCATCTAGAGCTCCTTGTCTTTATCTCATTTATGGGTTTTATCTCTGTACTATCTTGAAATAAGGCCATTTATTGTTGTGTTTTCTTCTGCTACTAGAGACAGACTTCTAGTAAGTAAGGCACATTTTTTTTTCACTTTTATAGTCCCCAATTGCAGCTGAATACAATACTTTACATATAGCAGGTAACCAAAAAAAAAGAAAAAACATTTTCTTCTTCTTTAGGGATGTTAATATTTAATCTAGTGAAGGAACAGGACCTTATTTCCTACCCTCCCTTGCCATTTATTTTTATGGGTTGCTGGGTGTGGGTGTATTTGTCTGAGCAATGCCCAGCTAACAGGGTCAGGTTCTACTGGTAAACCAGCAGCTGCAACTGCTTTGATGATTTGCTTGAAAGATATGGGCATGATTCCAGCTTGGGTAGGAAATCTAAGGGGAAGCACTGCATTCTAAAATCCTATACTCTTAGAACTGGAAGACCTCATCTGATCCAAGGACCTCATTTCATACAGCAACTAACAATGAGGAATACTTCTTTTCTAGAAGCTGGGAAAGTTTTTGCTCAATACTTATAGGAATAAAAAAAATTCATCATTTTTGATCAATCGATCAAAACTGAGGCAAATAATTATCGGAAGGAAAAAAATATCATTAAGCTCAGGGATTTTATGCTTTTAAGGTCTTATAAAGTCCTCAGGAGGTAACAACCACAGTAAAGCTGCAGGCAACATCTCCACTCAATCCTGGTACCATTTTCAAGGCACCATGGCACGTATGCACTCAGAGTTCCTGTGTCATAATTGTTCCTAAAAAGAAAATTATTTTCTTGCAAGATGAAAAGATTCTTAAAGATAATTTTTCATTTCCTAAAAACACTCATCCCCAATTATATGATATTGTAATATTTAACAAATTTCCCCAAATTTCATCTTCTTATAACTAAAGACCTTTCTGTGCTATATTTGTTTTAAGAATTACATGTTTTATGTTAAATAAAAGCACAACCTGCCTTTTGGAAGTGAGAACATACCATATCCCCAGAAGAAACTTGTATGTTTTCCTGGTGATAGGAAGTGGAACACTGCCGAGCAGTGAACTAATGAATTAGACTTTGGCAGCCCTCCATGCCTGACACAATTTAGTTCGAATTTATGAAATCTACCATTTCCAGACATCCACTTGTGCCTAAGGCCTCTCTGTACTTTTCAGAGTAAAAAACATAACATTGCCAGACTTCTGATTTTACCTTATTGATGAAGAAATAATTATGAACAATATATGTTTTTCTAAATCGAATCTCTAACCATTTCTTCAATGTTGCAACAACAACAGCAAATCAGTTGAAATCAGCATCTCTTTGGGTAGATAGCAGAATATTTCTGTCTCTGATTAAATTAAATCCCCTTAGACATGACAGACCTAATCATCTCAACAAAATGTCTGCTGTCTCACAAAGATTAATGTCCTTTTGGAAAGAAAGGAATATCAGCCCTGTTCAAAGGCATGTTGTCTTGTCTTCACATTCTTAAAACAAGAACAGAGGTTTTTTCTTCACACTAAGGGAAAAAAGTAACAAAGCCTTCCATCAGTCAATGTGAAGAAGGAATCATCATTAATCCTACTTTAAAAGTCACTTTATTTGGGGGAACCTCTTTCAAAATGATACTTAAGAAATGAGCAAGGGGAAGAGGAGAAAGCTGCACATTTCAAATACCTAGGAAAAATAAATCTGAGTTGCTAATTAGAGGACAGAGACACAAGTCTCAAGAAAGTGATGTCTTCTTTCTAAATGCATACATAATTATTTCTCTTTCTTTGTAAGTGGATGAGATCAGCCAACATCTGACTTCAACTGCATTCCAGATACTTCCCCAACTAGCCCTAATCACTGGACCCTGGAACTGCCCTGAGAGCTCTTTTTCACTTCTGGCATCATAGCCACCCTGCCCTCTCCCCTTACTCTGCTTATCCTCGGGTACCTGCATGGGCCTATGCCCCAGTCCAAGCTCCCCTTTTCAACTTTCTTCTCTAACAGAATCAGTTGTCCCTTCCACAATGTTGTTTGTTTTTTGGGGTTTTTTTTTGCGGTACACGGGCCTCTCACTGTTGTGGCCTCTCCCGTTGCGGAGCACAGGCCCCGGACGTGCAGGCTGAGCGGCCATTGCTCAGGGGTCCAGCTGCTCTGCGGCATGTGGGATCTTCCCGGACCAGGGCACGAACCCGTGTCCCCTGCATCGGCAGGCAGACTCTCAACCACTGCACCACCAGGGAAGCCCCACAATGTATTTTTAAAATATTTTATGGCATTTCTCACAACACACTTAACAACTTGTTTAAACATATTTTCTGTTTGTAAATTTGTGAGCTTTCCCCCTATAAAAGCTGTGTCATTTTTATACTCGTATACTTTGAAATGTCTTACACATTTAGTGCTTTCCATATGTGTTGATAAAGTCATATAATTAAGTCAGTTTTTTGGGAAAAAAATCCTTAAATATCTACTTGTTTTGCTTACCCAGTTTCTTTTTCTATGATGCTTTTGTTTGCAGTTACTGGAGAGTTACCATTTGCTGAAAAATATATTTACAGTATAATAGGCACTGATGAAAAATTTAGTTCACCCTGAAATAACTGAATCGCCAGAGGAAATCATTTTGTATGAATGACAAAAGCAATGCCAATGTCATTTGGCCTTGTTGTGACCTTAGAATTACAAGGACACACAATGAATACACACATGTACTTTGGCAACTTACTCAAGGCATATACTGGTTTATAGAAGTAATTTAAAGAGAATTGGTGCATTGAATTAAAAGAAATGTAAAGAAGAAGAGAATAAAATTAAACAAACTCCTCATATAAGACAAAAAGTAAATGTATGAAATAATCTACTGCTAGTTTAGAATATACAAGAGATACTATTGTTTTGGTAACTTATGCTGTATTAAAAAATGTTTTCTATCCTATAATGATTTCTTTGTACCTAATTTTCATTGCATTCACTTAACAGATGTCTTTTGTCAAAGGGGTTATACTTTCTGTACATATGACTTTCAATTTTGTATTTTGGCATCCCATCCCAGCTTATCAGATATTTCACAATTTCTCACTAACTTGCTTTTTAAAACTCATATCAGTTATTTTTCAGAAGCAAACTAAAACTCTGTCTGGAACTGAATGCAATAGGTCAGCAGGCTCAAGTAATTCCAGTATCATTTCTAAATCATTCAAGTTTTTCAGAGATAGTTCAATGCTTCAGGCTTTGGTTTAGTGATTACTTGATATTACTGCATCAGAGGCTAGAGCATTACATAAACATGGGAAGATTTCCAAATGGGAAAGCAATGTAGAAAACAAAATTTACTTATGTTGAAATTTGGTCATAATTTTAAGCAGGAATTTCCAAATGTATGAAAAAAATATTCTTGTATTTTTTATAATAATGGAGCATATGCTAGGTGCATGATGTGTTCCATTAGGTGATTTTATTTTTAAGTCATCTCTTTAAGTCCCAGGGCAGTCTCCTTTCTCCCTCTATATTTGTTGAGGAATTACTCACTGTTGACAGAAGCTGGATACACTAAAGGAAATCTCCAGAACACTAAGAACTGTACAGAGAGGAGAAAGACATTGGACTCACTCTGAAATAACCAACAAAAGGAAGCTGTCTTGTGGAAATAAAAAAAAAGCAATAGCAATCTCATCTGGCTTTTACTTAGGTGTCTGAATTCTATCCATACCTTAAAACCCACTCAGATACTAACATAGCTGGCAAACCTAAGCCTACTTCAGAGCTTTTCAAGTCTCCTTCTTGCCTGGAACTTTCATCTCCCTGATTTTCATATGGCTCATCAATTTCACCCTTCAAGCCTCAGCTCAAATATCGTATCTTTAAGGTGACTAGCCTATGTAATATATCTCCCTTGCCTATCACTCTCTAACACATTTCTTCAGAGTATATAACATTATCTGATACTACTTTTTCTTTGTTTATTACCTTCTTTGCTTTATAAAATAAATTGCTTACCTTTTGTGTTATCTACCATATCCTTGGTGCCTACATCAATGCCTGACATATATTAAATAAATATTAACTGGTTGAATGAATGAAGAAACACACTCCTTTCTGATTCTTAATATGTCTTCACTCCATCCTATCTCTGATTTTGATATTCATCCTTGCCCCAAAACTTTATATTTATCTCACCTGGCCACTTTTCACTCTCAGGATTTATGTAATTCAAAAATATCCTCTATTAAGCTACAAATTTCTTGACAGCTGGGTTTCCTTTTATTAAGTTTTGAAATATTCATGCCTTTAAGACATACATACACTAAGTATTCAAATAATATGATTTGAATGGATTGGTGTAAATTATATCAATGGTGAGTTTAAGAATAATTATTTCTATTTTCCCCAGCAGCTTACAAAATGTTCAGTTTTCTAAAAGTCTCTGTGATGCACCTCTATTACTATAGCTCTGGCCTGCACTATGGGTAAACTCTACTGACTCTCAAACCCATGCAAAATCATGCAGAGGTAAGTGCCTAGAGCTCCAAATAATTTCTTTTATCAAGCAGGAACTGAATAGGAAATAAAACATGCCAAGTGAGATAATAACATAGTGAGAGTATTATGAATGTGGTCAATTTTTACCTTTTATATTTATTGAAGATATTTCTCTGGTCATCAGAAGGCCCTTTAGTAGAACACAACCTTAAAACTCTTGCATGAGCAGATAGAGATTTTTGAAACTTGAATTTGAGACCTTAATGGGCATCATCACTTCTTTATTGCCAGCATAATTCTCTCAGTCTGGGTTCTGGTAAGGAAATCAGACAACTCTCACTGCAACCTGGGGGTTGACATTAATTAAAAGCATAAAGTCATAAAGCTTCTGTAGTGAGTTTAGACGCCAAATGAAATGGAGCAATTTTAAAAGTAAACTTCTTACAAAAGTAACTGAATGTCAGAATCTTAGTTTTTGTTTTTTCCAAAATAACAATATTTACAAAGTCTTCCTATAGTAAATCATATACACATTCTTATAATTGACTTAATTTGTATCACTAGATCTTTTAATGTTTCTGAGAGTAAAGTTACAAGGGCATAGGTGTTAGTGCTTATTTTAGGTCCAAAGAAAGTAAATATATCTGCTTCATTTTGTTTCATACAGTAAAAACTAAGAGATCAAAAAGTCTATTTATTTCCATATATCCTTGGCTTGAATGTGTATGTAGCTCACAAACTGACAGCAGGAATTAGAAAAGTCGTCTTTCTTCTTCAGTGCCTTTTATCCCAAAGCATGAAAGACTCCAATGCACAGATAAAAAATAAATAGTTTTTGTTACAGCTTTACCCTTTATGATATTTTGTAAGTGAGGCTTGTCTACTATGGTGTTTTTACCATATCTATATAATCAATGGAACACTAGATAGATGACTTAGGCAAAAGATACAGAGGCTGTCATGTTGAAATTACACTAGTTCAGCTTATTTCCTATCAGCGAGAGGAAATAATAATCTCCCTGTTGTACAAAATAGCATCAAACTCCACAAGATAAATGGTTTCACTCTACTCCTGGGCAATAAAATAGACCCAGTGACACTGTCTTTCTTCTGTAAAAGGACCATGAATAGATAGGCTATTATCATTTCTATCCTAAAAATGAAGAAATTGAAGATCAGCAAAATAAGATGATTTCTTCAAGATCATACACCTGGAAATTTCCAGAATGACAGAAGTGATTTGAATGGGAGGATGTAAGAAAAGAAGTTTGCTATGTAGAGTGATCAACTGTCCTGGTTGCCTGAGACATGGGACTTTTGGCTAAACCGGAACAGCCTTGGGCAAAGGATAAGAGTGGGGCACCATATGTAGAGATGTATAAATCATGGAAAGGAGTTTAGAATTTATTCTAAAGGAAAGTGTTTACCACTGAAGTGTTTTAATACAGGAATGGCATGACTTGCCTTGAAGTCAGTACAGAATGTCACATCTGGCCCACTACGGACATACTTGGTCCTTTACAACACATCCTGAAATCAAATGAAGCTTACAAAATGAAAAACAATAGGGTGAGTTCTTGGAACTCAAGGAGGAAATAATGGATGCCAGAGAAACCAGACTGGGCCCTGGAAAATGAGAGTAAAAAAATTTTTTAATAAAATATTACTTTAGATTTTCAATTTATTGAAACATTTTCATTTTAACCCATTAAGATAACTGGGGAAATGACTGAAAGGGCAGGTGGTGGATAACTTTTGGCCTAAAAAATGGCAACATATCTTCTTAGAGAGCTCATTCTGTAGTTGACTCTTAGAAACAAGTCCATTCATAAAAAATAAATAAATAGGTAAACCTGACATTGAAAATAATGTAGCATTTAGTGCAAAGAAAACCAATACTGTAATAAAGACATAGCTAAACTATGCAACCAAAATATATTCTTTTTGTAAGAAAGGAGCCTTTGCCTGCTTATTTTTCCTTTTCTTAAAAATTATTTTTAGCACAGGTGCTAGAACTTTAAGGGCTTCTTTGTAACTCTGTAAATGAATCAATTTCTAATATGAACTTCTTTCCTGTTTCCTCCATTGTCAAAGTACTCCAGCTCAGAGATATTCTGAAGAGCTTCTTCAGATGATCATCACTGCCATCTGGGAAATCCTGACTCTTTTGAGTTTTTGTGACTCATTTCTCTTCAGCCTTGTAGAGTTCAAACAACCAAATCATCCATAACAGCAACAAAATGCAACAAAAACAAATACTCCAAAAGTTTCATGTGTCTTCTTTTCTGTGATAGAGAAAGAGCATTCATATTTCTGTTTGATTAAAAATTCAATCTTACATCATCTAATGCTGTTCTTATCTTAGGGTTTATGTTTTAAATACTGTGATTCAAGTGAACAGTCAGTCTGTAATACTCTCTACACCATTGTGTTTTATCAGATATAAATTAGCCAGTTACTAAGGTATCATGAGCCATGAGCATCATTCAAGCATCCCTCTTTAAGAAAGGATACTTCTGTTCATAGGCACCTAAGAGAACAATTTGTCCTCCTGAGTCAGAATCTAGATTCCATCTGAATATTCATGGAACACTGAGTACAATTGGATTTTATATCCTTTGAATTAATGTGGTTAGGAGCTAGTATGTGGAGAAGTCAAGCAATTTTCCTAGTCACTTCCATATTTTAAGCATCTCTGAAATACAAGTACCATAGAAAAATTTATTTGAAATTTCAGATAATCTAAATGGAACAACAGTACTAAATGACATAAATAAAGAGATTTTGGGGACGAATACTCTTCTTGGGTGTTTTTCATCACTCTTTCAGATCACAGTACAATTAATGGGATAAAATGATTCAACAGTCTGGGTGTCTGGCGGAAACCATTCCCAATCCCCTTCCTGATTTGCAGAATGAGCCAGAATTGTTAGGCAATTTTCCATAATTTTACTTCAGCTGTAAATTTATGTTCAAATACAAGGAAACTCTCAGGGAAACAAAGCATATGCAAACAGACAAACCTCCCAGTTAATGAAATGCCTCCGTGAGGATTGCAATCGATAACAGTATAATCTATGTTCATAAATAAGAGTATGGCCTCGAAAGATTAGAGGACAGTGATGAATTATTCAGGAGGTCTGCTGTGCTTCTGTTTCCAAGTTTAAAGCTCTTCAGCGATAGAACACCTGGCTTAGCACCCGCTGACTCCAGCCTCCTCCGAACAGCTAAATCTCTTTCTTCCTTCCTAATTTATCCACAGAGCCCAAGGCTCTTGGAGCTTATCTGAGGGTAAGTTCAACAGAGAGACACTGAGCTCCAAGTGGAGTAAGTCACTTTCGGCAGGTCACCCACGCACAAGCAGAGCTATTATTTAAGGTGGGGAACTGTTGTTGACTCTAGAAAGTACCACTCACAGTACCTAGAAGGCTAGGACCTCATAAACACTTTAATTTCTAGGGATTGTCGATGATGGTTAACGTGAGAAGGGAGAGGGAATCAGTAGTTAATAAGGAAGAATAATAGAAAATTAAACTGTTTCCCCTTGCAAATGTCTGCAATTTGTGCCTCTTCCCATTAGTTTCATAACCAGAGAAGATGTTGTAATAATAACAACCACACAATTCCTCCAAGGATTATGAAGGGTTTTGCCTTTTCTGTACTTACTAAATTTATAACTGTGATATGCTATAGGCAGTGAATAGTGTTTGCGAATTAGGGAGAGGCAAAACTTATTAGCTGGCCTAGCCCACAGTCTAAGCATCTTAGTCAAGCCAGCCTTAAGTGACCCTAGGAGTAGAGATTTTGCCACATCTTCTGGGAAGCAATTATACAGCCAATAATATTTAGCATTATTAATTTTTCATATTCAGGCTAAATTTTCCTTGGCTTTATTCCTTCCATTTATTAATACTTTTTGGCCTAAATAGCTACCCTAAATAATGTACATTTGCACAAAACTAACATTTGTGGATTATAACATTTGATAAAGTAGAAAGAAAATGCTAGTCTCTGTCTCAAATTGTAGTTCAAATTTCTCCTAAAATGCAAACATTTCAAAAACATGTCAACTTTCAAGGCACCTGATTCTCTGAAAGCTTCTCTCTAGAACTTTAGTTTTAAAACTTCAGATGATTAAAGAGGACTAGATATACTCTCTTGGGAATTTTGCTGTGAAATATTTTTATTAACGTTCACACACCAAATACCTCAAGCAGTGTTGACTTCCATTTGCTGGACTCCAAACTCACAGAACGTCCACCAAAAGCCTTTCCTAACTGATCGCCAGAAGAGATTGCTCCGAGAAGGTCAGCAGTTTTTGACCTAGTTCCTGGCCTGCAGGAGTTTCCATTAGAAAATAAAATTGGCCATACTTCCATACCCTCTTCCAAAACTCCTGAATGAGTAGAGAAGGTATGATGTTTCAGAGTCTTTAGCATCTTTCTTCACATCAAAGACAAAGGAAAACTGATGGAGAATCCCCTAGACATTACTGTTTAAGGAATAATGTATTCAGAAAAAAAAGAACTGTCGAATATGTACTATTCCATGCTGAGGAATCAGCACCTTGGTTTAAGGCCACTAAAAGAGAAAATCTTTCTTAGGTTTGTCATTACATTTTGCAGTGAAATTTAGAAGTTAACAAGAAAATATGTGCAAAATCATGTATGTACTTTATGGCTCTCCATCTCTCCCACGTTCAGATCATGATGCAGAATAGCCAGGACAATTAATTAGCTACCATACATAAATAGTAACACTTTTAAGTTCAGCCATGTAAAATCAGAGAAGTAACCAACTCTAGGCTTTCAAAAGTTTGGTTACTGTAGCAACTTCATCTGCATGAATGAGAAAAAAAAGGAATCAAATATAAAGGAGCACATGCAGATCTTTCTCAGCCGTGATAAATAAGATGTGGAGGTCAAGACCATAGCTTTCAATTAAATTACAGGAATTGTTCATAATTTCTTTTTGGAATCAACCCATTTTATTACTTTAATATTATGGTATTATAAAAATCTATTTGTATTCTTTTATTTATTTACTTATTGTTTTTGTGGTACGTGGGGCTCTCACTGTTGTGGCCTCTCCTGTTGCAGATCACAGGCTCCGGACGCGCAGGCTCAGCGGCCATGGCTCACGGGCCCAGCTGCTCCGCAAAATGTGGGATCTTCCCAGACCGGGGCACGAACCCGTGTCCCCTGAATCGGCAGGCAGACTCTCAACCACTGCGCCACCAGGGAAGCCCTATTTGTATTCTTTTAAAAAAACTGTATTCTGAGACAAACATGATACCTACCCCCTTAACAGATTTTTAAGGGTACAATACTGGTGTCTATATGCACAATATTTTAGATATCTGCCATAAAACAGTTGTTCATGAATTAGTCCTCTGCAAAGAGGAATCAAGCTACTCTCAAGTATAATATGCATTAAAAATATCTAAAGCCCATATTTAATAGACATATAGTATAGGATCTTGAATAGTACTTTCAAAAGACAGTTTAGGCACTTTAATCTCATTTGTCAAACAAACACAATTATTAAAATACCCTTGATGTGTGCTCTAAATTTTCCATCTTAACTTTGCTTCTCTGTCATTATATTGCAACCATTTAAAATTCCAGTGCAGGTTTTCTATAACAAGGTCGCATCAAAAACATTAAACTCCCTAACTTCTAATCATTGTAACATTTCATTTTATTTTGTAGGAAGATATGAAGACTGTAATTATAAGTTCTGGTTTTAGTTATTAATATGCTAAAGCAGACCAAAAAGAGTTTATTTTTAATCCCAAAACTTGCTATGTCAAATAACTGAATTTAAACACTGCATAATATAGTATTTTGTGAGGATATATAATATCATTGCTTATAATTTTATATTGAGGTGGCCAAAATGTATAATTCTTTAAGTAATAATCAGTGACTTACACATAATAAGGAAAACTATCAATGAACATGTCCACATTTGTTTACTAGTGATCTGAAACCAGGCCATTACAATAAAGAGAAGCATAATAACAGCCTCCAGGAATTTTAAAGTAAAAGATAAAAGAGGTTCCTGAAGTTTGTGAAGGGAATAAATGATGTGATTTTCCCTTACCTTACTGTAAAAATTAATTAGCTGAAAGTTTAAAGGAATTAGTTTTTAAAAAGTTATTATTCCACTCAAACATAATTATATGCTTCAATATCTTCTAGGCATTGCCCAAATGCATGTACATTTGCACATAAATGCAATTACAATGTATCTCCAAGTTCATTTTCTGCTGTTCTCACTTTGTCCACAGACATTTTTTATGCTTGTTATTTCTATTAAACACAGATCTATATTTTGAAAAACAGATCTATATTTCAGTTAAAATATTTGAAAATACATAATATGTCTACCACAGAAAAATACAAAAAGTATTAAGAAGAGCTAGCACTGGACTCCGGCTGTCAAAACCCCACGAGCCTTCTAGACAGCCCACCTCTCTAAGGCTCCTTTCCCACTGTTCCAAGGGCCAAGCCTCTTCTTCCCCTCAGGCTTTTGACCAGATTGCTGTTTAAGTGTATTTCTCTGGTTGTCCTGGCCTCAATTTCCTCTTTAACTCCTCAGATCTTCTCTGGCCATGCTTTATAGGTAGGAATTTTGCCTTGCTCCCCCCGCCCAGTCACTTTCTATCTCATTATTTTGTTTTGTGTTCCTATAGCACTAGCCCTAGAAATTACCTTACAAATAAATTCATTTACCTGCTGACTCTACACCCCAGTGAAAGCCCCATAATGCAGAGACCTTGATAATCTTGTTGATCACAACAATGCAACATCTCATACAGGACCTTAGCAAAGTGTAGGTATGTGATAATGTGAGTTGAAAAATAATGTGTGAAGGGGAAAAAAATAAATTAAAAAATAAGAAATCTCATATAATCCTATCACTTGGAAGTAAACTTTGTTAATTATATTATTTATCTCTCTCACTTAATTATTTTCATTAGTGAGCTATGATAATAAATAGTGTTTGTGCTAGTTAGTTGAACTTAAATATGGCTATACATCATAAAATATACATGATTACTCTTACAAAGTGAAGTCATATTACAGATATTGTTTTGTAACCTGCAATTCTAATTTACTCATACATTAATAAAAATTTCAGCATGCCACTGAATTCTAAAGTTGAATTTTATGGCTGTAGTATATACCATCATATATCTTACAATAGTAATAACTAATAATTTATGTATGCTTACTGCATAATGTTCTGTGTTAAAAATCTTATATTAATTATCTCTTTTTTGTTTTCAGTAACTCTGATATTGCTCCACTTTATGAATTGTCAAGACTGTCTTTGGATTAAATGGCAGAATGAGATTGAATTCAGGACAAAGAACACATTTTTATTCTATCTATCTATCTATCTATCTATCTATCCCTTTCAGGAAAAAAAGTTTATCCAATTTATACTACCAACTCTTCCTGAGAATGTCTTCATGAGAATATCTTTTGGAACCCAGGGTGATTTTGGATACTTTATTTTTGACAGGTGGATAGGCATTAGTTATTATCTTTTTAATATAATTTTATTTCCTAGAGAACTTGAAAAGTTCTTCAAGATGTATTGGCATTTCCATCTCTTTGTCTGTGTAATAAATCATATTTGAATGATGATTTGTTGATTTATTATTGCTACTTAGCCTATTATGCTTTGTTAATTAGAAGCTACATAACTCTACCCATTTTGCAGGCAATATGTTTATTACAAGTAATGATTTAACCACATTTAAACAAATATGATTAATTATGATTTCTGAATCTGTTTATTCTTGAGTTGGAAACTCTTTAGTGAGGGGTCAGTTGGTCTAAATTGTTAAGACCAGGACATTTGCAATTGCTTCTTCTGGATTTCCCATCAGCATGCTCTCCCATCACCACTCCATATAAAAATATTTCACATATGCCATAACTCCCTGGCCTCTTATACTTCTTTATTCCCTTTTGATACCTCTGTGAGTACCTGATATATAATATATATTTTCTCTTCTATTAGATATGTATAAGAGCCCTGAGAGCAGAATCTTGGTTTGACTTAATGGTGTATCCCCGATCTCTGATACTTTTGGATCCAAAAGATTCTTGCTCAGAGCAGGCATCCAAAAAAATAACTGAATGAACTGATTCATGGTATCCCTCTCAGTTGGAAGCCTAGTTTTGCTACACTGTACAACTATGAACAAGTCACTTAACTTCTTTGAAAACTCAGTTTCATATCATACAAAACATGGACATTTGAGTATGTACCTAAATTATGAATGTAACGAGTTTATATAAATTATCTCCTTAGTACATTATTTTAGTTTGGTAACACAACATAATTGATATTTTCTGGCAAGTGAAAGTGTCTACTTATTTGATTAGACTCATATAGAGCAAGGTCAATAGGAATTTTTAAGAATTTTGAGTTTGTATCATTTTGATTGTTTTGTTTTATATTCTATGCTATATTACTATAGTGGTAATAAGAGAAATAAAGTTACTTTTCTCTATCAGGATATAAATGTATAATATTGGAACAAAATGACCTACAATGAATGGTCAGAGTTCGAGTTTATTTCTGACTGCATTTCTGCCTAAAAGACCACAACTTTACAACTATTTCTATTATCTGAAATTTTCTTTGGTAAACTAACAATGGAAAATGTATTTGCATGACACTAATAATCACATAAATCTAGAAAAATGATCACTGAAAAGTAAGGGTTTTTAACACTGTCATTGTGATTTAATTAATTAATTCTGTTTTCTTGCCTTGGAACAAAACTTTTCCTTATTCCATCTTAAAGTTATAAATTCATTATGACTTTTTAAAATCTTTTGTCCAGTCTAAGTGTAAAATGTTTAGGTTGCATAATTTGACTTAAAAGGGGGCCATGTGTGTCATTGGACAACATAATAAAATGGTTAAGAACAGGGAGAGTCTGGGGCCAGACTATATAGGTTTTAATCGGCTTCTACTACTTAATCATAGCACCACTCTCAGTGAATTACTTAAACCCTTTGGGACTCTATTCCCCCTTATTTAAAATGAGGAAGGGAAGAACTCTATTTACTTCCTAGTGTGATTGTAAGGATTTAAGATGTTAATATAAAGAAACAATAAGGACAATACCTGACTTTGATAAGGAATGTATCATATAATTCTTTAGTACATAAAGTCAAATGTACTGTTTTATACAGAGAAAAGCCACTCTTCATCAAGCTTTCACTTAACTATAGAAAAGCTTTTGATGTAGACTTCTAACTCATTTGCTTTAAGTCAGCATATTTTTCTTTATAAGTGTTGACATTCTCCTGTGCTAGGAAAATCAACATTTTCAGTCGCTTGCTTTAACTAACGGAATGAGGCCCAGCTTCAGCATCTATCCATTTCCAATTTGCTTTCAACAGCCTTTTAAATATGTGGAAGTTCTAAGCCCCATTTTATCTAAATATCAGGATTTTGTTTCCTTTTCTTCATGATTATGCCACGAAGTATAGTTATTGTGCTATAACCAAGCTTAGAACAGATCTGCTGTCTGGAGTTATATTCATACCCCAACTAATTAGCAAAAGTATTACAATTAATGTATAGAGAAAATTTAGATTTACATGAAATAGAAACAAAGTTCCTTCTAATAGACTCATGGAAAAAGGAAAGGAGACAGAGCTGTCTTTTGGAGCTTGAGGTCACATCCCTACTATTTCAAGCAGAAACAAATTGTTTGCTTTACAGCAATAGATAAAAAAAAGCTTATATTAAAAATGACAAATGCAATGCCATGAGAGAAGAAAACATGCTGATAAAGGCAACCATGTCATAGACGACTTCTCTGGAAAATCACTTATTATCCAAAGCAGGTGGCAATCTGTATTCACATTTATGACAAGTTGTGACAAAACATTTATTCTTTCAGCCTTCTTATGATGTAAGATATCTGATTTGAAAATGATTTCAATATATAATCTCTCTGCTAAGCCTTGGCATCATATCACCATCTTATGTTGCTATAGTTCAAGAACATTGATTCTAAAGGCTGATACAGAATGTTCATAACCATGGGGAAATAAACAGGGAAGAAAATGAAATATGGGAGAGAAATAGATCTATACCAAGAATACTAAAAAGGTCTTCAGTGACTCTCAAAAGGGGTATTAATAATACAGAAGAAACACACACACACACACACACACACACACACACACAAGACTACCAATTGTCAACCATTGTTCAAGGTTCATTTAAAATGATTTTTCAATCTTTAAATTTTTGTTACCTCTGACTTGAGTGAGCTCAGCTCTGAATCTCTACACCTCCTAAGATGACATTTAGAGCCCCTTTCATGAGTAAGTCTGGATCACTATAGTATTCCTAAGAATGAGCAACAATTCTAGTAGATTTTAAATAAAAGTTTGTTGAATAAATAGGTATTAATATATGTTTTATCTACTCTTCCGTACTCCTCACATATTCACAAGACATTGCAAACTCTTTACGTGTAGAAACGTTATTCTATTCACACTGGTGACACTGGCAGTCAACAGTGTCATTGTAGAAAATTAATGGTTGTTTATGAATGGAGACCACAGCTATATTTGTCAAACAGATGACTGAATCTGACATGAAAACCAAGAATGAAAATATGAGGCAAGAGCTTGCAATAATTGAAAATTCACATTTTAAGAAATTAAAGCTATAACTTTCTAAAATCATCAGTTCAAATTATTTACATATATTTTGCAATGCTCATGGTAGTATCTGTACTTAATTTAACACTTCATTAAGATACTTAAAAACTAACTCATTGATGTGTTTTAATGCTCTACTATAGAAAAGTCCTGTTTTATTTATTTATATTTTTTAAGGAAAGCTCTGGCATAAGTTTAACTCATAAAATGATTGCTGTTTACATTTCCTTTGGCATCTCTTAAATAAAACCTTATAGCAGATTCTGAAATATTATAGCACTTCATTTTTAAATTATTGTCATGAAAAAGCTCTACAATGAACTAAAAAGATTATTTTGTGAGCTAAACAATACTTTTTTTTTTTTTTTTTTTTTTTTTTTTTTTTTTTTGCGGTACACAGCCTCTCACTGTTGTGGACTCTCCCGTTGCGGAGCACAGGCTCCAGATGCGCAGGCTCAGCAGCCATGGCTCACGGGCCTAGCTGCTCCACGGCATGTGGGATCTTCCCGGAGCGGGGCACGAACCCATATCCCTTGCATCGGCAGGCAGACTCTCAACCACTGCGCCACCAGGGAAGCCCACTAAAGAATACTTTAAACTTATTCTGTCGCTATTGAAACTGTCACGTCAATGTTAACTCACATAGAATTTTAGCAAACCTGTGTTACTGAAAAAAGTCCAACAAAGTATCTATGTATTTTCTAACAAGATATTTTTTAAATGACACTTTTTACTATTAAAGTAATAAAAACTTCTTCTACCAACCACTTAAAAGATATTGAGACAGTGAATTAATCAGTTTAGCCCTCATTCTCCTGTTCCGCATTTTTTTTTCCAATTAGCTCATTGCTGAAAATATCACAGGGCTTTCTGCTTCTTTCTCTCCTATATTTCACTGACTATGTCAAATTACAATGCTGGCAACACACCCTGCTCCCCAAATCTCAGGAATAGATTCGGGGTACTCCTATATGCTTGTAGAGCATCCTGTTTAAATCCTGTTCCTCTTTTATATAGTTTATTGTATAATGGGTATCTGCTATGAGGCTGGTCTCATTCTAGATGATACATTATTTGAGGAAAAGAACTGATTTATGTTATTCAGAAGCACTGAGGCTAAAACATTGTACAAACATCAGGCTACTTTTATTTATATTATTTTGCAAAATTACTTTTGGTATTTGAATGTAATGCTTCATTAAGAAAGTTTAGACCTTACATGGTTATGTATTCCTATGCACACTGTTAAGTGTTATGGTAACATAACACTGCCGTAGACAAGCAGTAACTATTCACTTGAGAATAGAGATTATGATTATTTACCTAATGTAAGTCTGCATTTCACATAAAGTTTCAAAAAATATTTGCTAATAATTACTTTATAATTGGGTAAACTCTATGGTAAAAGGATTATTTCTATACTAGATATGGAGAGTGACTGGGAAGAATGACAAGAAGTGTAAAGTGAGAAATACTGTTTGACTGGAGAGAGCAAAGGAAATTCTATTAGAGGTCCTACCTTAAGAAGCAAATATTTGCAATATAACATTAGAAGGTTATAATAAAATAATAATAGAATGCATATTGGAATATACTTACTACAAGTAAAAAATGAGAACCATAGAGATAATTTAAAATTCACATGTAATCATGACTCAGAGAGAAATACAATCACTATATGCCTGGAGCTATCAAAGGGTGATGTGACAAAATTTGACAACTCCTGGCCCAAACAACTTATCTCTCCTATTTTAAATACAGCATACCAAAGCCCATTTACCATGAGCTGGCTCCATATTATCACTGAGGGATTTTTGTCACTTTTATTTTAACTTTTCCATGTAAATTTTTCTAAAGGGATGGATGTTTCTTGTTAACTATATGCACTACAACCCAAACAATATTTAAAAGACAAAAATGAAGATAAGGTATATAAATTAGGTGAAAGCAAACATAAATAGCTATAAATCGGGGTCTCATTTTAAAATGAAGGTAACGGGTGACTTTTCCAGTTTGGGATGGGTCTGGAGGTTCTATTCCCACTGATAACAGAAGACTCACCATTCATTAAAACCCTTAACCTCATTCATTCAATATTGTTTCAAGTTGATATACTTCTTCCTAATGTGTCAGAAGTGAAATTAGGAGGCTTGAGCCAAAACATTGAGCTACCTTTGATCTCATCCAAAATCTCAGGAAGTAGACCTAGTTGAAACTGTGATGGCAGTGATTTATCTTTTGTAATATGGTTATATCCCTATTTCGTTATACATTTCAACCAAGACTTTTAATGGGTGTAGTGCACAGAAACTAGGCATTGAAGAAAATATTCCTTGGGATTTAAATCCTGCCTCAATGTCTTATTAGTTTTGTGATCTTGGGTATATTGTCTGAGGCAACAGAACCTGAGTTTCCTCTTCTATAAAATGATGATTATAATACCTTCCTACAAACTGGGAAATTGTAGAAGTAAATGAGATAAACTTTATAAAGTACCTAGCAGCATGATGGACACATTGTAAGCTCTCAGTAAATGGAGCAGTAGAATTGATTTCCCTAAAAGGCTTTACTCTTAGCATCTAATTCTCTGTTACAGGATTCTGTATTTCATTGACGTCTCTAAAAAATGTGATAGTTTTCAAAACACTAAAGGAGCACAATATAATAGAGATGCACATTCAAAACTTAAGACCTGCACTTACTAGGTTTTATCACATCAGATGAGATATGAAACCTCAGCTTCCTATCTATAGATTGAGGCTCACAGGATTATTATGGAGCCAAGATCTAGGAATTGTGTGTTAATTTGTCTGAAAAAAAATATTCAGTAAGCATCAGCTTCTCTTCCAATTGTTGTAATGGGACTGTTTCAGACAACCTTGCTGTCCTTCATCACAAGTGTGTGTCAACTATGTCTAGCATGATTGCCCTCACGGCCTCCCCTGGCAGATAGTGTGATTCTTGAAGACATCCTTTCGTGCTGAAGGCAGACAGAGCCCCAGCATCATTCATAATACACCTCCAGGCAGCACACACTCATTCATAAGAAATGGTACAAAATTTGGAATATCTATGCCCTTCCTACAGAATGAGCAGAAAATTCAAATGACTTCAGTGAACAGACAGTTAAAGTAAATAAGTGAAGCTACATGGGAAGAAAGATGAGCAATGGCAATGAAGACTTGGCCTCAAGTGATGGGAATAATGGAGTGGTAGAGACCATTCAAATTTAAGGGAGCCTATACTACAGTGGTAGGTGTGGCTCAATTCTTGATGGTTTTTGAGGCCATTCAAGAATGAGGATGGTGTTGCTGGTTCACCCAAACATTCAAGAGAAGTTAACATTTCTTAATTCTTAAATACTGTCAGCTAATTAAGACTTAAAACCTGTAGGACCAAATTAAATAAATCTATGGACTGTATTCAGATCTCAGGTAGAAACTCATACCTTTGTAGCCACGAGCAGTTAAAATCTAAAAAGGAAAGAGTCACTCGGCTCTCTGAAACTCTATTCCTTACAGCTCAGGAAACTAAAAATAACTTCTAAAAATCTTTGTTTAAGAGTAAATCAGCATGAGAAAAATTTAGACTATTGTGATTACTTTCTACAGACAGACCAGAAAATTGGAGCATGAGAAGAGAGGATTGAGGATCCATATTAAGACTTTTTCCCACAGTGATCTTCTTGAATGAATAGAATTTGTAACTTATTATAGAAAAATAACTGGAAGCAGGAGTGCCAGGTGGGGAAATGTATCACCTGAGAAGTATAGGTATTGAATCCACCTTGCTGTGAAAAGTATTAAAGCAGAAAATGTAGGGGTGACTAGCTTAGACCCTTGAAAAATATATCTTTTAAGATCAGCAAATTATATATATATTTTTCCACCTACAACCCTGATTCACAATCTAGGGACTCATGGTACATCTGTCAGTACTTAGCTCCATTTTCTCCTCTGCGGCCTCGCTGTAGGAGTTTCACAAGATGGAAAATTCACTTAGGCTACTTGCTCTAGATAAAAGTCTGGAATGGTGAACTCAAATCCCAAGAGTCTCTGGTACATACTTCAGTTCGACAGAGAAAAATTTCAACTGCACTTGAAAGAAAATGACCCTGGAAAATAGGTTAGCAAGGCAGCAGGAAGTGTGTGCCTGGGTATGTTTTGAATTTTGAATTCTGAGTACTCTTTATAGGCAGAAAATGCTGTTTTATGCCTCTAGCTATAAGACAAAAATAAAACAGAACCCCACCGCCCTCTTATCAAACCATAAACTTCCTCCAAGAAGTTGATCTGTAGAGTAGCATGCATGAATTATTTGTGCTTTAAAAAACATTTTGAACAAAAGCAGAAGCTAACTCTTTCCAACAAATTAAATGACAGGTTTTCCTTGTCAATAAAACTATCCATTAAAAGGGATAAAAAAATTAACAGTCCTTAAATTTTATAATTAATATATTCATATTATTATTTTATTTTTTAAATGGAAGAAAAATTAAAAGCATCTTTAGTATCTCATAGACCATATGTCTCCATGACAAAACATTGATTCAATTAACAAGAATATTTATCTGTGGGAAAATTAACTCTCTCTTACACACACACACACACACACACACTCCAAATATACATGCAACTTGTCCTTGCATACTTGTATATAAAATATTAATTTTGAAATATACTACTCATAGCAGATAGCCAGATAATACATAGATGGATACATGGATACATACATATATGCATACATACATGCATAGAGAGATTGTATAGGGAGGGAGGGAATTTATTGTCTATTACAATAATCCTGTCTATAGAAAGCCTGGCTATGAATGTTGTGCTGTTTTTATTATGGATTTTAAACATTGCTGATTTTAAGAACTCGTGATAATAAATTTATTTTTAATTGAACCAATAACTAAAGCTACATTTTTCAGGTAAGTGGAGGAAAGGTGGGATGGGCTTGTGTGGGTCAAATCCTACAGCATTAAATATAAGGCTGATGTGTCCATCCCAGATTTCTTATTTCCTTGTTAAAATGGTCTTTTATTCATTTATTCTGTGTTAATGTCAAATTTATATTCAATGAATCACTGTAAATTTGAAAACAAATTAATTATCTTTTATGTCTGAAAAATATTTATTCAATGACATAGATCTAAACAAAGGTAAGTGCTCTTTGATAAAGAGGCATTTCCACAGACTGGAAGGTTGCAGGGAAATTTGCTTTTGGACACTTTTGCATGATATACATAGATATGGGAAGGAGTAAACATCCTTTGTTATTTGATTCAATATGTCTTTAATGATGTTTTAAGCTTGAACAATGTGGTGCTTATGCCTGAGACATTTATGATATTGTTTAGAGAAACTAGCTTTTTTAATGACTAAAAATAATTATTACTATTGTAGAAAAGTAATTTTCACAACCCCAGAAATAAAGGGGTCTTGGTTGGTTTCTACCTACGACAAACCGAGATTCATTATAAATAAATCATGCTGATGTGGTAAGCTATCGGAACTCTCATATACAAACCACCCTAACTGTCCATGAGAATACCACATGCAGGGCCTGAAACCAACAGGGGCTATAAAATGGCAAAAAACAAGTAGGACTTGTATGTGTGTGTGTGTGTGTGTGTGTGTGTGTGTGTATCCCAATAACCATCCTGTATGTATTTATATATATGTACATATAATGATAGTTGTTTTGGGTGATACTAGCTTTCTATTTCTGTGTCTATTTCCACCTAACCCCTCACTTCACACTTGCTCAGGATACCACCCATATCAAGATCTTCCCATTCAAGTTTCAGGGAGTATCCTAGATGAATGAAAAATATCTCATAAATACCTTTCTCTCATTATAAGAAAGAGAATGGAAACTTAATTGTTGCTGGAGAGAGGTTATTTGTTCAAACTGATAATTGATTAAGTACGTACTTATTTCTATAACTCCCAAAACTCACCTAAAACTCATAACTGATACTTCCAATCCCATTCCTTAACTCGTAAAGTATGACAGCACTTACTTCTATAAAATGTCAGCACTAGATTTTTTAGAAATGTACAAATATGCAGACAGAGAAACCATGTCTAATGTTCAAACAACAGATCCAGACTGTTTCAACAAGAAAATCCAGGGGAACTATTTTTTAACTGGTCTGTTCATTCACAGCAAGAAGATATTTCCAGCTGATGTGTTTGATTGAGCTAGCTGATAAGTTTTATTGCTGTCATGTAGAGGATGAAACAAATGCCTAATGGGGGAATTTGCATGGCGTCTGACTTGGAAGCAAAGTTGGCCTCTGGCTAGTGAGTGGGTCCAGCTGAGAAAACTAGTTTCAATCCTCTATAAGGTATAAAAATGTAAAGCAGGAAAGACAGAAGATGGATATTTCATTAAGACAGATGAACTCAAAAAGAGCGGTGATGCAGAGAAAGTTAATAAGGGAAGTAGGGAATAAGCAGTGTTGCAGTTATTACCAGCATAAAGCAAATTGCTCAGGGTCCCATAAATCTTTTCAGGTTCAATCCCCCATGCTTAACGAGATGATCTGCCTGAATCTCTGCACATGCATCTTTCCCCACTCTCTTCATTTATTTCCTCTTCAACTGAAAGATACTTTCAGTTCAGTGTTGAAGTTTTTGAATAAAATCATTCTGGTGAAGCATTGTTATTAAAGCAACTTTTGAATGGTTTCCAGAAATAAAAACAAAAGGCAAAAATAAAAAGAGTCTCTATTAGGACTGAAAAACATATTTAGAGATGCTTCAATGGATAGTGTTATCTAGCTTCACTTATTCCTGCAGTACTAATATTTTTAGACAAACAAAACTGAATATCTACAGCACAACATTAAGTAAGACTAGATTATTTCCCATCTTTATCTAGCCTTGTCTATTTCATCACACTTGTGGTTCTTCTGCGGAACTTCTCTTTTTCTGCACTAACATAGGTATTAACTTTTTTAAAGTGCGTGTGAGGATACTTCCATATACCTTCATAAGATATTATTCCTGTGATCTTACTATAAAAAAATTAAAGAAAAATATGCTACACTGTTTTCTGTCAGAAAGGAAAGACAATGCAATTATTGAGTTACCTCAGGTCCTGTGTAATCTCTCATAGTCATATTTTCTTCATCTCTAAAAATGAGAGCAACAGTCACACTTTTGTCATAGGTTGTTGTAAGAGTTAAAGCACCTGCTATTAATAAGGAATATTGTGTTCAGCTCATAGTAAGCATTCATCTAAGTGGCTTTATTATTGCTATGGATACTCATAAATCATACAAAGTTTCAGATATTGATCTACTATTTTCAAAAATTGCATTTGCTTTTTTCAATTTAAATTGAAAGTATATATCATTTATTGAGTTATTAAATAATTAGTACTTCCTGTCATTACATAAAATCCTTTGCCACCTGTCACCCCTCCAAGCTTCTGTATCTTTTCCTCCCTTTCAGAATTGATCTTCTTGAAATTATCTCCATTCACACTCTATTTCTTAGTTACCACTCACTACTTAATCACCCAACTGCCTTCAGGATTCCAACACTCTGTTGAAATTTCTCTTACAGGATTCCTTTCACCAAATCCAGCTGATTTTCCAGCCACTACCTTACTTAGTATCTTGGCAGCATTTGACACCCTGACCCTCTTTCCTTTTGTTGAATTCTTCTATTTCTCTCCCTCCCCATTATTCTGTCCATCTTTTTTTTGAGAATTATGTTCTATTGGGTGGACATACTGAGGACTTAAGCCTGGGAGATAGCCTCTCAGCTAGCTCGGAGGGAGTGTTCCCTCTTCTGTCGATCTTTGCATACACAACTCTACAGTCTTGCTTCTCTGTATAACCCTTAAATATTGCTGCTTATTCTACTGTGTTGGTGTTTCCCTCTTTTGTCCTCTTCTCCCTTACAACTTCTTGCAGGGCAAGACTTCAATTACCATTATTACCATTTACCACTGATGGTCTTCAAACATCTGCTTTCAAACAGGAAGACATATTTTACTATACTGGACCTCTCAATTTGGATATGTCCCAAATGTCTCATCCTCAACATGTCCAAAATTGAGCCATGATGTCTAACCTTCACTCCCAAATCAGTCATTTTTGTATGTTCCCTAGCTCAATAAAGGGAAGCAATACCCACCCAATTGCCCAAGACAGGTCTGGGGTTCATCTTTGAATCATCTTTCTCATTCAAAAACAATATACAAACAGGTACCAAATGCCAGTGACTTCAAATATTTCTCAAACCTATTATTTTATCTTTATCTCACTGCCACTATCTTAGTCCATGTGATATTATTTCTTCAATTCTTACTGCTGCCGGCTCCTATCTTACCTCTCTATACACTGAAAAAGATCTTGCTAAGATCACTAAGATGGGAAAAATGTTTCATAGAAGTTAAAGGTCAGACTAAAATAGTTCAGAATTCCATTTTCACCAGTGTAGTTGTATGATCTTGGGCAAACTACTTATTTTTTAGATCTCAATTTCTTCAGCTGTAAAAGGAGAGCAATTAATGTCTTATGTTGGAAGGATTAAGTGAGATAGGGCATGTCAAGTACTTAGTGTACAATACCTGTCATTCTGACATTCAGTAACTGTTCTTTATCATTGTTTTTTCTACATTTGATTATGTCAACTCTTCACATTAAAAATTTTTTTGCTGAGTTCTCATTGCAATTTAGAATAATGTCTGCATTTTCTAACTTAGTTGATAATTGGCCTTTTCATAATTTGAGCCTTAAAACTCTATTGCCTTTACTCTGAACTTGTTACTATATCCAATTCTTTTTTTAGCTCCTCTTCAGTGCCATTCTCATTCACCCCAGGGCTTTGCACATGATGTTCCATTTTCCTGGATCATATCCCTCCATGCTTTCTAGTTGAATTCTACTGGATTTACATCTTTTAAATTTCATCTTAAAAATGTTGGTGATAGACAACATTTGTTGTATACTTATTTTGTGCCAGACACTGAGCAAAGATTTACACAAATACTTTCATTTAAATTCCGCAAAACAACTCTATGAGGGAGAAAGACTTTCCTGAGCTCCAATAGAGCAATAAATAGATAGCCTGGCTAGAAAATCCCTTGGTACTCTCTACTTAACAGAAATAGTACAATGTGAAGCCTTGCTTAATTCTCTTCCTAGTTCTCCTGTGGTGTCCACTAGGAGAGAGACTTTAAATATAATTTGTGCACTTATGTCCATATACCCATTTAAACACAGTTGTTGCACATAGTAATGGCACAATAAACCTTTGAGTCAGGAAGACATAAGTGAATATGCTACTGTGTCTCAGATACTGTATGGAGTTTGCTTTTCCTAACTACTATGAGTTAGGTGGTAATATCTCTATTTTACAGAAGAGAAAACTGAGGTTGAAAGAGCACCTAGAACTTATTGTCTAATAGCCATATTAACTATCAAAGCTAGTACTCACTTTCAGAACTGTCAGTCACAAAATCCATGTAATCTCAAGCTTCCAATCCAAATGGGAGTTTAGGATTAGCAGATATAAACTATTATATATAGGATGGATAAACTACAAAGTCCTACTGTATCACATAGGGAACTATGTTCAATATCCTGTGATAAACCATAATGGAAAAGCATATAAAAATGAATACATATATGCATAACTGAGTCACTTTACTGTACAGCAGAAATTAAACACAACACTGTAAATCAACTATACTTCAACTAAAGTTTTTTTTTTAAATCCATGTAGAAATTTTATTTTCTTTATTTAAACATCTGCATAACTAGTCCTTGTAATGGGATCATTGAGGCTTAAGCCAGTGATTGTGCTTGATCCATAGCAATCTATCCACATGCCATCAATCAAAGCCTGTTCAGCATGCAACAGCTAAATGACTATGAAGTAGCTTGTAAAAGTAACTAGATTATAGGTCAAAGCAAGACTACAGGGACTATATCCTAACAAACCAGGTTAAGCAAAAACAGATTTCTAGTGTTAACTGCTCTGTATTTAATTTATAATAATTAGTGGTATTAAATCTAGTTTTTATGCCTGTCATACTCTATTAGAATTAAAGCTAAAAACACCAGAAGCCATTTTGAGGTCATCATTTATGAAGTAAATACTCCACAGATCTTCTATAAACAAGAGTTATTTGGGGGAAAAATGTTAAAAAATTAAGCTATGCTACAACATTTCTGCCCAGTTTCTTGGCTGTTCCTTCATTACTTCTCTTGGGAATCTGTTTCTATCATCTTTTTAAAACCTATTTCAAAGTCAAAGTTAAGGGGAAGGGAAAAGAGAAATATAACTGAAAAGCAAATATTGATTGCAATATAGACTTAAAACTATGATTTGCTAAGAAATCCATGGTCTTCATGTCAGCCACCCAAGAAAACTCCAAACTAAAGTATATCCATTATTGCATGTATTTATGTTCAGTTAATTGCCTAGACTAGGACTTCTTTTAAATCTCCAAACTACCAGTTGGTTTTATTTCTTAGGCATTCTTTCTACAAAAGTTGATTGCTTGGAAGTTTAGATGAATGTCTGATTTAAGTATGATATATTGAAATGTTTTTTAACAATATGTAATATTTCCTAGAAGATTGGTTTCATCTTTTAATTACAGATGCTTTCTGTTTTACTATTTCTAACAGAGAATAAAAGAATGGACAGGCAGTGGGGCTTGATGCATACAAACCTTGACTCACAACCACAATCTGTATGCTATGTAACTGGCACTAGTTTTCAGGAAAAGACTTTATAGTTACACCATTTTATAAGTATTAGGATTGAAAGCTTTTATTATCTCCAAATCTGCTAGTGAAGCTTATTGTTGGGTTCTGGTATGGCTCACTGAAAGACGTGACTCCTCTGTTTTTACAGGATGCCTCCGACTCCAAGAGTCACTTGCATTAAATCGACTCATCACATTATTTATGTCTTCAAGTTTCCTAATTCACTTTTTGTTATTGATTTTTGGATTTTGTTTTTGACCTGTAAGACTCTACATGGCCTATTCACATTTGAAATAGCTATTCAAAATTCCCTGGTTCGTCTTTGGGAGCACAGCCTGCTCTGTGAGCTGCTCCTAAGTCTTGTGTCAGTATGATTACCCCCTAGGCTTTTCTATCTATTGCTCCTTCTACCTTCAGAATTAATAGATGGGGAAGATTAGGTCAATTGGCATTTCTGAGGCAAGTCTGAATTAATTTTCTTTGGCTTGTCTTGTTGAATTTCACACTCCCTGAACATTTCTCACTGATAAGCAGATTATGATGCTGGCTCATGTTCAGGGTAGTAACTCCAAATGTGTTTACAGAGTTGTATTGTTACCTTTTAGCACCATCAACTGCAGTAAGCATTATCGTTTACAAAGTTAAAGCTCTTCATTTTAAATTTGTGTCAAGAGGCTAATATGACTGTGATTTTAATTACTGAAAATCATTTTCAAATTAATGGGAAATTTAACAGTGGGATATGTGTAGGTACCCAGAGACAATCAACTTGGCCTTTACCTTAGGTGTTGTCCTCCATAAAAGACATTAACATAATCCTTGTTTTCTAGATCAGTGGCTTTCAAAATAGGGTCTATGAAAAGCTTAAGTCAAAAGAGGAGTTCATGGGGATTTATTATTGAAATTAAAGTCATGGTAAATCAAATTTGCAAATAGTGTAAATATTTTTTTCAACTTTCTATTTAAAATAGCTGCATAGAGAGAATAATCATAAAACGCTACCAGTTTCAATGTTTATGAAATCGTTGGTGTCATTAGCAGAGCAATTTCAGTAGAGTCATGGGGAAAGTTATATTGCAAGAGGTTTGGGAGAGAAAGAAAGAGGACCTGGTGGAAAAAGGATATGGATCATTTGAAAACTATGTTTGTGAAATGAATTTAAAGACAACTGCAAAATACTGGAGGTTAAAATAATTTTTTAGTTTGTTAAGATGGGATGGCATTTGAATCTTTGTGGGTAATAGTGTAATGAAGGCAGAATAAAGTGAACATTCCATTAAAAATTTCACAAAATAGTGAGAATAACAGTGGGTACTGTCTCTATAAGTAGGTATAAAAGCAGAGTAATATAGGTTAATCTTGGAAAGATGGAGAGACACTGTACTCAGGCTGTTTTTTTTAAAGTCACCAAAGAGACATAGAAGTGACTGAAACTGCAGGACATGAAAAAACTGTAAGTTGGATTTTAGAACCATTATTCTCAACGCCACACACAATATCTTCCAATGGTCACTTCTCTGTCTTTTAATGCCCTTATGGACCGTCAACACAATTTTACTGGAAAATCACTCCCTCTCCCAGAAACACTTTTTTCACTTGATTTCTAGGGTGCCACTGTCCCCAATTTGCCTCTCACCTTATTGACCACTTTTCTACGTGCTTTGGTGGCTTCCCTTCTCCTGCCACTGAATGTGGACTTGTCTCAGGGCACTGTCCTTGGATCTCTTCTCTCACAGGTTACCTAGATTGATATCTAGTTTCAGGGCATTGAACTGTATAAAGATGGATCCCATATATATATCACCGTATATAGCCTTGCTCTGTCTCAGGACTAATAAATTAAACCACTTCCCTGATATTTCTATTTAGATGTCAATTAGGCATCTTAAGCTTCTCTTACCTAAAACAGGGCTCTTAGTTTCTCTCCTAAATCTACTCCAGCCCCAGGATTTCCCATTTCCCCTTTCATTCAAACCAAAACCCGAGAACTCAATAGGTTAGATACAAATCATCTCTTTCCTCTCCACCCCCATCTAATTTGTCAACATGGCATGTTAGCTGTACTATATATGTATGAAATATCCCTTATCTCACCATTCCTTACAGCCGCCTTGGTTATATACCCTGGTCCAAACTACCATTATCTCTATCTGTGTTTTCACTCTTTATGCACTAAAGTCAGTTCCTGCGTAATAACTGGAAGGATTGTGTTAATCAAAGGTCATATCAAGCTATTTTTCTGCTGAAAAACTTTCAGACACTCCTCTTCTCTTTCAGAATACAACCCAAATCTTTGCTGGTTAGACCTTACATGAACTGATCTTTGCAGACTCTTTTTTTTTTTTTTTTTTTTTTTTTTGCGGTACGTGGGCCTCTCCCTGTTGTGGCCTCTCCCGTTGTGGAGCACAGGCTCTGGACCCGCAGCCTCAGCGACCATGGCTCACAGGCCCAGCCGTTCTGTGGCATGTGGGATCTTCCCGGACCGGGGCAAGAACCCGTGTCCCCTACATCAGCAGGCGGACTCTCAACCACTGCGCCACCAGGGAAGCCAGATCTTTGCAGACTCTTGAACTCATGAACAACCCTCAAACACTGAGAGTAAATTTTCACCTCCCAGACTAAGGAACCATAGATTGAAGGAAGTTGAATGAAGTGCTTACTAGTCCTTCCTGGAAAAATTAGGAGATAGATAAAATTTATTGGGGGTGGGGGAATCTCTTACTTTCCTTGTCCCAGTCCCTAAGCTCCTCACTACTGTTCTTAACTTCCTTGGAGTGTTTAGAAGTTGCCATGGCAGGAAGGCTCTAAATTCTAAAATTACTCTCCTTTCAATCTCTTGAAAAAGGAAAATGAACAAAAGAGTGTCTCTATTTCCTCAGTGCAGCTTTCTTAGCTAGATATTGGGAGGAATTAATTGGATTCAATTAATTTATCTACAGATTTGAATGATTACTACAACTACTGTTACTACTACTATAGCCAATATCAATGATAACAAAAGCAATAATTACTGTGCATTTTGCGCTTAGTTCTTTATGCACATTTGAACCTCATTACAATACATTTCAAAAAATAAGGATCAGAGGGTTAAAATGTTGCCCAAAATCAGAGAGGAAGCAATTGGCACGAATGAAATTCAGTATTACTTACTCGGGTCCTGGACTTCTAACCATTAAGAAAAAACACCAAGTTGGCATGTGAGGTGGAATTTGGGGTAATGTAGGTAAATATATTTTTGAAAAATCTTGCTATGAACTAGATCCTTTACAAGTTTCTGCATCCACAACATGCTTCCTTCCTTTTCTTCTGAGTCCAAACATCACCCCAGATATCTCAGTTGCTATTTTTATTACATCTCTTAGGTCTTTGGGATGTTGCTAAAGAGGAGTGCCTCAGAGGATAAAGGCAGTCACTTTTAATTACAAAACCTCCAATACTTTATATTTTGCAAAAGCAAAAGCAAAAAAAAAAAAAAAAACGATATTATGACTGAAGTTTGAGATAAAAGAAATTGTTTTAGCAGTTTGACTAATTTTTAAATTTTATAATGAAAGATCATTGTTACATTTTAAAATAATATAAGTAAATATACAAAAATAATAACATTAAGTGGTTAAAAATTACAATTTAAAATGTAGAATTGCAGTATCTTTCCATGTATATTTGCAAATCATTCTATGATGCATTGATAATTCTCTTCTTACTTAAATGCATGGTGTTAATGAGAAAATTTGTGTTCTAATACCACATTTACCTCTTTCTAAAACATCTAGTAATCAGTGTATGCAGCTAAATTTTCTGTTTCATGCCCGAGGAAGAAAGAGAACAGTGTCTCTTTCCTTAGTTGCTATTTCACAGTCAACTGATTAGTGGAAATCTATGATAAAGCTTCTTCCAGGTGGCTGGTGTCTGAACATCCCATCATATGACACAAGGGACAACACTGGCAATGAGAGTCACCCAGCTTCTTTAAGAGCAAAAATTGTGAAGATAAAGGTTATAATGAACAAAAGGGTCAAGGTCCCATTCATGCACTGGATTCTGTGCTAATTCTGAACAAATCACTCTTTTTTTCCAAGTGATAATCTTAGTTCATATCCATTTAGATTTCGGTGAATTTGTGGAGTTACAGGATTTTAAAACTAAGGCATGGACAGGGTGAGGGATGTTGATAAATTGTAAGTGACCACTCTACCCTGACAAATTCATGTCTCATATTATTGGAAAAAGTAATTTTATTATCTTGGCAAATAAAACCATGAATTCTAGAAATAGTATATTTTTTTTACTATTTTCCATTCAGCTACAGTGACCTTTCCTGACATGCTGAAAGGTGGTTCATCCTTCAAACCTCATCATAATGCATGTCTTTTTGGACTTCTCAACTGACTGCAGTAACCCCTTCCACAGAATGTGCATACTACAGAGTCAAGACTTTCCTCAGGGCACTGTTGTATACTGTATACTTTATATAATTACTTGTCTACTCAGCTCCTCTATCTCTTACACCTAGCAATGTTCTTGAGGGCAGAGAGTGCATGTTACACTAACTTCTTGATCCATTAGAGAGACTGGCAATTAAAATAAATGGTTACAGTTCATTGAAAAGTTAGAAGAACACAACACAAGGTATTCGGCACCTAAATCTGAGCTTGCATAATTCATGACCAATCCTGACCAAAGGTGATGGACATTTTTTTGACACCTAAAGTGGCCCAGCTATGTGGCAATAGCTTAGAGGGAGCTTACAAAAAAAAAAGTACAAGAAAATAACTCTCATGTTAAGTGTTCTTACAGAACACACACACACACACACACAGACACACACACACACACACACACAGAATGAAAAAAAAAATACCAACACCAGCATGGAGGATAAATTATATGATATTTTCTTTAACAGTATTTCTGTACTATAGATTTCTACTGGCATTGAATAATTTGGGGTACTCCTTTATTTCACTTGTTTAGTGGGGAATAGTGAAAACCCATCACCAATGATGAACAATATAAAGTAAAACATTAAAATTAAATCTCTATTTTTTGCACAGAATTAAATAAAATACATTAATATTGAGCTAGTGTTATAATTAGTAACTAACATGATTGAGCTTCTTAAAATATAGGACTATGTATTAATTTGTGTAATATATATGCATAATAGATTTCTAAGAAGAGTTTTGTGACATTCTGAAAAGTCCTATGCAATATTGTATTGTATTCTAAGAATCCAATGCATCGCTGATATATAGCTGAAGATGTGTGGCCCAGAAAGAAGCAAATTGTTTAAGTGAAAAAGAAATGTTTATTAAATATATTAAGCCTCATAATTAATGATGAGGTCTTTGATAACACAGGTAGAAATGGTATTACTTTCCAAATTATTTTCTGAGATTAAAAATAATTGAATGGATAGATGATTTCAAATGTTAAAAATTACCTAAAAATGACAGAAGAAACAATTTCTCATTTAAATTATATGAGGTGGCTAAAGTACAAACTAGGTGAAGAGGAAGAACACAGGTTAAAAGACAATATCTTGGGTGTGAGGAGACCGATATGATGCCATGAATCAGGATTAGAGTTATGTAAAAATATATTAGCATATAAATGTGTAACATATAAGTGATTACAGTCTAAAGTAAGTATACATTAAAACAATGTACTTCATCATAGGCCAATAAATTTTTACACATGAAACTAATATAACCTGAAGTTAATAAACCAAAATCAACCATTTGAAATATCTTAGTTGCTCAAGTATTTAATCTCTTATTTTTAAGAGTTTTCAAAGATGTGACCATTGAGACCGTAGATCTCATGTCATCTACAAAAAAGTTATCTTAGCCATGCACTCTACCTTTGATAATTTTCAACTAGGTGGAAATATTTTTAATAAGCATTTATAATTTTTCAAAAGCTAAAACTTCTTCTGGAGTACAAAAACATAATTAATGTACAAATAAACATGAAACAATCTGCTGTTGGAGGGAATTATGCTTTCCACTCTCTTGGATCTTAAGAGCATATACTTAAATTAATGGTATGGATCCTGATGGATAAGTATAATGTTAAAATAATTTTTGTTTACTCACCTCTGAATATGACGAGTGACACTGAAGTTAAAAATTCATGACTTGATGGTTTTATATAATAGAAAAGCATAATTTCACTTCAGGACTCAGAAATTTATATAGGATTAAGAAATGTCTACTGCAATATAATGCATACATTAAAGTATTGCCTCTCAAACTTTAATATGCATTCAAATCACCTGGAAATTTTGCTGAAATGCAGATTCTGGCTCAGTAGGTATGGGGATTCTGCATTTCTAACAAGTTCTCAGGTAATATAGATGCTTCTGATTCATGGGCGGACTGCATTTTTAGTAGCAAAACCTTAAATAGAATTAGTTAGGTTTTAATGATCTATCTCAAGGGGAAAAGATTAGAATGAATGAAGGGGAGAGAAAAGGGAAAGTTATTTTCCTTTGGTAAAAGATCAACTAGATAATAACTCTAATGTGTAATAATAGTTAGTATACTAATGCTTATTTTTTACCATATGGGTTTTACTACAACTCCAAAATGAATGTACACATTAGATCCCTAGTAAGCTTCAGACAAGGAAAATTCTTGGGCTTCGTAAGTCCCAACTGTTAAAGCCTGCACAAGCAAACAAACAAAAACAACAACAAAACAAACAATAAAACAGTACTGTAAAGCAACAAATGAAATATTAAGGCCATTTTCTATCATATATGTTATAATTAAAAGAGAAGGAACCACTGATAATTTGACCAGCAATTTATAAGAATTTTTGTTTGTTGTTTTGTTTGTTTGCTTCACTTTAGGTGGGCCCAAATGCTTTTACCATTTTTCTTCTAAACCTTTCAGTACAAATGCAGCAAGCATCTGTCTTTCTCGAAACTATGTTTCAAATCTAACCTATCCCCACAGGAATCAAAGCTGAACATGATGGTGTTGTTGTTCCATGAAGTTCTGAAAGTACAAACAAAAGAACAAACACACCCTAGTGACTTAAACCCTGGAGCCAAGGAAGCTCTCCAGGTTTCCAAATGCCTCTCTGATCCTCCCAGTAAATATAAAAGCTGCTTTCTTCAGTAACTGAAAACATTCCTGTCTTTCCTCAAGTCTTGCTGAACCTCTGGGGATAGAGGAAAGATAGAATATGGAAACGTGCATCAAAAGTGTGCACAGATGGGTTTGATTTATACAGTATGGTCTGCTACAAACTGTAGATTAGATAATGGGTTTTCTTAGTTATAGTTTATATTTCCAGCGGAAGGCCTTCTAACTTCTTTAAATGGTATCTGTATAAATTTCTGTTTCCCTAAAGGATAACTGACCAAAAAATGCTCTTACTGAATTGCATCATAGTTTTTGTACAACTTTATCTATGAATACATATAATCATAAATGTTAGCACATGTATATGCACATTGTAATAAAATTCATAAATCACACCTATTTTCATTTTATTGATATAGGCTAAAGGAAAATGCAACTATATCCATAAGACAGCAATTTGCAAGCCCATGTTCTTCAGTTGAGCAAGTCAATTTCATAGTAAAATCTAATTGTAAAAATTTATAAGAAATTTTGGAATTAAAACTAACAAGGCAGTGTATATCTTATGATTTACTAATGAAGTTTAATTTTAAGCAGCAGTGGAAAAAAACTGTGCCTTATATTTATCATACTAATTTATATGCAACTTTGTGAGATTTCTGATTTTACTGATAATAATTTACTGACTTTAGTCACTTTTTTGTGTCAGCAAAGCTGTACTAGTATTATTATAAAAGACAATATTTTCTGTCATAAATACTCAGCTTTCCTATTTCTATCTTCTAAACATTTTTCTAAATCTTTATTGAACCGAAAAATGGGAAGCAAATGTTGTTTTTTTTAAAAAATAAGGTTTTGGGGACATTTGTTTGACAATGCTGTTACTTAAGAAATCATACACAATTTTAGTAAAAGTATTTTTCAGTTGGTAAAGGAGGTATAATTCCTCATGTGATCATGTATGGTAACGTTAATTCTATTTTCCTAACATAAAATAATTCCCTGTTAATTTCAGTAAGGTACTTATCTTTAAAGAAGCTTTTTTTTTTTTAATGACATAATTTCAATAACATTTGAAAAGAGGGAAAAAACAGTGAGTTGTCCTGGAAATCTTTGACTTTACCAGTGAACAAGTGTCTGGGAAATTGTCTTCACCTTTTCACTTTTACAGTATCTTTCACTGTATGGGAATAATTCCATCTAAAATAAAAGAAAAAAATGATAGCTCTTAATTGAAAATATTCACTTATATGTAAGGTTTTGGATTTGATTGTTCATTGTTATTTGTGCATCCTTTATGTATCAATCCTTGTAGTGCTGACCATGAAACTTCCTGGGATGATGGGAATGTTCTACATCTACACTGTCGGCAACAGTAGCCACTAGCCACATGTGACTATTGAGTAGCTGAAATGTGGCATGTGACTGAGTAAATATTTTTCTTATCTTATTTACTTTTAATTAATTTAAACTAAATTGTCACATATGGCTAGGATCTACTTTATTGGACAGCATAGCAAATCAAGGCAATAGAGATACAGCCTTGTTATAAACAAAGAAAGTAGCCTCATAAAGTTTATTTCTCATTAGTTATAAATATGAATACAGTTAAAAATAAATAAATGTACAATATAAGTAATATTAAGTGTTGCCTAAAAATAATAAATGAAAGTATAGAGAGCATTGGAGGAGGAGTACTGAACAGAGATGTGAATGAAATGAAGGAAAATGCCACATGACAATGGGATAAAGAATGTCCAGTCACATTTAAGGAATTTAGCAAGAGCAAAAGGGGTTACTAAACTAATACTCTGAGGAAAAAGTAAGCTTCAAGAGACACAGGTGATGTTTTAATTTATCTACATAAATAGAATTAGTGAGTGTAAACTAATCCACTAAACAAATATTCTTAATAGAAAATGATTAAAAGTAATACAACTTTAGATACTGTCACAAAGGCACATCAAACATTTATGACACTCTTGACGCTAACATTTATCAATTAAAAGCTTATTTTCAAATTTAATTTTGTAGGCTTAAAGGCTTAAAATACCAAAAAATGTTTTGTGGAAGTCCTCTTGAGATTAATATGCATAGAATCTTGGAAATTCTACTCAAAATTCCTGATTGTACACATAAAGAGCCTGAGACATCAGGGTATTACCTGATTCCCATCACTAGGCCCTTTGACATCCAGCCCTTTTGCTTCCTGCTTGATGGTGTTATGCCTGGTATCTCTAATACATCAAATTTTAGATAGGCAGAAAATAAGACAGGCAAAGACACTACTTGTGAACACAATAGCAATGTTTATTAAGTTAGTGAGTTAATGGATGAATGGTCATAGGGCTAATTTTTACTTTTCTTAAATTTAAAACTACCAGATTTCTTTATGGCAAGTTCACCTAGACATTGATACTTTAAATTTGGAAGAAATGTTTTATTTTGTTGTGTCTGTACTGAATTCAATATCAAGGGAGATCTGAGCAATTAATGGATCCTTTTGAGAAAGATGCACTAGCAAATCAAATAATGCAGTTTCCAAGAAAGAACTTTGGATTTCTATTTTAAGAAAGCAGAATTCAACATACTGAGTGGTCAGAATCCAGTAAAAAGCTGTTAATGTAAAATTAGTAATTCAATTATAGATAAGTGCTCAAATGCATTAAATAATACAGATTCGTCAAAAACATTTTCCTTAATATGAATAGTTTTTCTATTTATAACTCAAATGTTTCTGCAATTTTAAATGATATATTTTATACTATAGCAAAACACATTTTTTCTACCTTCTAGTTAGAATAAACATTGCTTTTTCAGTGTTCTATGTCCCTTAGATTCTTGATCCTTCCCAGTAGTAATATTTAAAAATGACAAATGAAGGTTAATTTTTCATTTTACCTTCTTGTAGATAAGTAGAAGATGGGGAAAAAAGTCAAATTGGTAATTTCTACTTTCTCTCCTATTGAAGAATACTAAGGGATGATTGCACAAGTTCTCAAGGCTTTGTCCCCATGTTACTCATATGTGATCTCTTAAGCCTGAATCTCCCAAAGCAATGAAATATATTTTTGATGCTTTAATATCCACAAATACTTTGGCGAATACTCTAAAAGTACTCTCTTTTAGGAAAATAATTCATTCTTTGAGCTTGTAATCTTTACTATGAGCTAAATCTCAATTCCATAAGTAAAACAAATATATACTTAACACATGATATAACTACTGTATTTCTCTGTCTAGAATGTAAACTCCTTAGAAAACGTACATTCCTTGAAAAATATAAATTCCTTGAAGATAAGGAGGAAGTCTTGTTTATTTTATTGTTCCAGATTCTAGTATATAACAAGCTTTCAATAAATACTTGATAAGTATTTGAATGAATCTGAAGAATTTCTCTATGCAATCTACTACTTTGTTCTTGTCCTTTTCTGCTCACAATCTTGAACTCTTGAATTGCTTCCACTGGCCAAAACTATTTCCAATATTTTGAAAGAAAACAATACATCAACTTACATAATGTTAGGGACATATCCCCACACTTTAGTTTGAAAACTCTGGAACAATGTGAACACCTAGAAAGTTATTGTAGGCTCACTATAATCTAATGTCAGTCTGACACTTCGACGTATGTCTAACCACTTTTCTGCACAAATCTCTGCCTGATCAAACTAGCCGCACTCTTACCTAGACCTGACTTATATTCTTCTGAATGCTATTACCTCTTCTCTACCAGCCCTGCCTCAGATCTTCTCCCTCTTTTTCCTTCTCTGCTAATTCTCCTTCAAGAAACTATATGAAAGAAAGAAATCTGAATTGAATCAGAAACAAGGGGTCTTATTGGAATTAAACCACCTGCTCTCCATGTGACCCTAGCAAGTCACTTTACTACTATAATTTCTTACTGGTAAAAATTGGGGTAACTCAGTCTATAATTAAAAGGCTTGCTGAAAGACTCAAAAGGGGTTCATGCAGGTCTTAGTACATATTAAGAATATATATTCTTCTTCTACCAAGAATTCCATCATTCAACCTTGTTTTTGTCAATGAAAAGATGTGGAAAAAATACCTGACCATTCAAACCCATAATGTTTTTGTGAACAATTGAGAGAAAAAAAAATTAAAGTGATATGAAAAGTTACTATTGATTTAAACTTTGGGACACTTTTGTTGAGCTTCAGTCTCTTTTGTGAAGGTTTCCTGACCATCCCAGTCATAAATAAAAGTTTACTTTCCTATAGCATATGTTGGCTACATATATATTTCCTAATATTATAAATATAAATCCATGGATTTACATATGTTTTTATAATGTATCTTTAGGATCCGGGATTCCAAATGACAACAATGTACTCAGTCTGACTTAGTAAAAATAAATTCGAAACTAGAAGGGAAGGGTTAGAAATGTACCAGAAAGGTCCTGGGCTAGCTCATGAAATGGAAGGAAAGCTGATTAGGCATTGGTGGTTAAAGTCAGAAAAGTAGAATTCATCAGAGTGAAGCAGATTCCTCAGGAGATGTCATTTACAATAATATAGATAAACTATAAGAGGGATAGCCCTTTATTTTTGTGTACAAAGCTGTAACTTTTAAAATCACTCAATTTAAACTCCTTGTTCATTGAGTTATTGCCAGAAGCATACATAACTTTCATGTGTTTTGTAAAGAATGTTTATGTAAGATTCTAACGTCTTTCATCAGGTAGCTGGAAGGGAAGATTTCTTAACAGGAACCACCCTCACTGCCCAATTCTGTGGAGAGTTCCTTCCTCAAGCTGCTCCTTTCCCAATTTATCAACATCCTTGTTGCTTTTGTAAAAAGTAGAGAGATATACTGAAAATATGTACATGAAAACCCAAGTACAGCATAGTTACTGAGCCCATATATGTCTGACTAAAGTCACATTTGTTTGTAATCAAACAAACATACCTCCAGTGACATGCCAGAATCAGACTACATCTAGGATAAATTCCTTCAGCCTAGTGAAACAAAGAAGTCTGATAAGGTAAGCCCACACCAAAGTGGTTGTTATCATAAGAACTTCCCTCTCCTTGAGGCTTTAGTTCTTGGTCAACTATATATAAGGAATCACGCTATCTGCTATAGGAGATTAAAAACACAACCAACACAAAAGAAACAAAAAAAATGAAAGCCTCTGGCACACTTCCCTTATAAATTTGTCCTTTCCATTCACACATTTTTTTGTGTGTGTGTGTAGTAATTCAGCTATTTTTCCTCTATACAGTTTTCAGTATATTTAATACAAGAAAAATCAATGAGAAAAGTAAGCGGGGTATATATCTCAGATCTGGTTTGATGTTGAATAGAGTTAAGAAGTGAATATGAATCCCTGTATATTACCTATCTGTTAAACTCTGAAATACGAGCTTTTCCAAAAGATATAAATCATAAAAATAAATAACCTTTCATGCAAAGCCTATATTACTATATATTACCCTGAATGTATATTCTGAGTTCACTTCCTTATAAGTGAGAAAAATACTTTAATTACAAGTAATGATTAAAGAGAAAGCCTACAATTATGGGTTTATGGAAGATTCAGAGAAAGGTTGTTGTGATTTTTCAGTTTCATAACCTCTTTTAATCCCCATGGCAATAACCCTTTACTATGTCCATATTTCTATGGAAGTGAAACCAGTTTTAAATATTTCTGCTAAATCAGATTTTATTGTACAAACATTTAATTTTAGTATCACTAGTAAGTTAGACATGCACACATAGGAACAAGAAACAATGTAACTCCCCAATTTTGTACATTTAGATTACTTCAGTTATTTTCTGCCATATAACATGGGATGAATTTGTTTTAAAGCTGATTTGAAAGAATACTTTTTTAGAATTAATATTTATTATTTATTTGGCTGTGCCGGGTCTTAGTTGAGGCACGTGGTATCTTCCTTGCGGCATGCAAGCCCAGGTGTGATCCCTGGTCAGGGAACCTGCGTTTTGCAACTAAGAGCCCACATGCCACAAGTAAAGATTTTGCATGCTGCAACTGAAGATCCTGCATGACAGAATACTTCTAAGCAAAAATAGTTGTTAAAGTTAAGTTGAAAGGAAAGCTTTGTTTTGGAAGTTTTAGCAATACTATTTATCAAACACTTTATGACATGTTCACTTTATGATACTATGAAACACTTTATGATACTATGTTCCAGGCAATATTCTAAACTCTTTCAAATATTAATTCGTTGATTATTGCACTCATATAAGCACTATAGAGATGTTAACACATTCACTATTTCTTTGTTTCACAAATGTTGAGACACCCACAAAATCATTGACTTCAAATTAAAACATAGGGGACAAAGACAAAAATTCAATAGTGACCACGGAAGACTAAAATAAGCTTTGTAATTCCACCTTCATCTCCATTAGCTTTATGAACTCCACCCTTCATAGGTATGATGACTCTTCAATGAACTATTCCTCTGTTATTAACCATGTCTGCTCATCTCTTCATATTACCCATTTAATATTCATTCAATAATAAAATCATTTAAATGTCTGCTCAAAAATTACAAGTGAGGAATTAAACTTGCTATCAAGAATGCAGGAATGGTATCTTAAGAAAAAAAAACAAAAAATTTGGACCATTTGCTGTTTTGCAATATATATTATTACACTTGTCAAATAAATAGTATTAATATTTATCATTTTATTAGATTATTACCCTTTAAAACTTGAAGTTTTTGTTTTCTAGTGATTTCTATAAATAATTGCAAGGAAATAGTAAGTATTTTGTTTCTATTCATTTAATTTACTGTGGGAAAATTGGTAAGTTTTCTGGTTCTGAAGCTTTCTGACAAGAGTGACACAGTTGAAACCACTCAGCAATTAAAGTGTATGCTGAAATGTAGAGAAAACAAAATGTTTCAAAAGCATAATGAAGAAACACCATTAATATAAAGAAGGAAATGTCTACCAAGAGAGCCAGTTGTAATTACAACAATGGGTGTGATATATGCCTCAATTAAATTGCCAGTTTAATTGAGAGTGGACACCTGGATCATTTGTGTCAACTGAGAAATATCCATAACAGGAGGTCATCAGAGCTGAGCCCAAATCACTGACAAAAATGAAAATGCAGTAAGTACAGTTTCACTGGGAAAATTAATATTGTTAGTTTACACACATTTCAAGATTTTTAAAAGTAATTATTTCACCTACTATTTAGTAGGTAATCTATTATTTAACAGGTAATGAAGTTGCAAACACCAGTTTCGGTGAAATAATCATTTGTCACTCTCATGAAAAGTCACTGGATTTTATCAAATATTTTTGAGAAAAATAAGAATCAATGCCAATTAGGAAAGCTTTTTGGGGAAATGATTCATGTTCATGGGGATATAGGTAGATGTTAGTACATTTTCACAGTATTAATAATTGTAATGATATTGAAAGATGTATTCATTTTTAAGCAGTATAAAAAATGATCACTAAAAAGCAAAATACAAGAGATTTCATATGGTATAATTCCATGCATATAAAATGTCCAGAGAAAAAAGTAAATTTAGTGGTTGTGTGGGGGCAAGTTTGGGGAGATAGAGGTCAACAGTAAATAGGCACAAGGGATCTTCACTGGGGTGAGGCAAATGTTCCCAAACTACAGTGATAGTTGAACAACTTGCTAAATTTACTAAAAATTGTGTAATTGCACACTTAAAATGAATTAGTTAAATGATATCTGAAATATGCCTCAACAAAGTTGTAAAAAAAATAGTCACTAACCTTTAAAGGTGAAGTTTAAGTTTATAACTTAAACTAGTGGTTTGTTGTGAAGTTGAAACAAATGTTTTGGATACATTACTTATCGTCTATGAAACAGTTTCCTCATCAATGAAATGAGGATAAGAACAACTTTACTTCATAGGGTGATTTTGAGGGTTAAAAAAATCCATGAATAAAAGCATGTGTGAAGTATTTAACACATAATAATTACTAGGTATAGTAGCTCTGGGTACTGATATGGATTCACCAAAAACAAAGAGGTATCTTAACCAGAGGGGAACAGAACACCTGTCCTTAATTGACTGGTAGAGAATGGTAGTCAGAAAATGAAACGGTTTGTATTAATTAGAATTCTCATCTAGGACACATAACCACTCAGTGGTAACTACTCTCATCTCAAATTCTGGCAAAAGATTCACAAGAAAGAAGGAAAGGAAGGAGGGAGTGAGGGAGGAAGGAAGAAAGGGAGGAAGGGAGGAAGGAAGCCGTACTAATTCACCAAGTTTGAAATGTCTTTGATCTTGAGTTAGAGAAAAATACAAATAATGAAAATGTAGTGTGCAAAGTATCTCTGCATATATGACAAATACTATTAAAATATTATAAATAAACAACATTTAAAGTTTTGTGCGTATTTTCAAAGAATTCTGGGCAAGTGCATTTTGATGTATGCTTATGTAAGGTTTCATTTCATTGTCTTTAAAATACTTTTGTTTCTTTTTCATAAAATACTTTTGTCTCTTTTTCAAATCAATCTTGATTCCTGGGACGAGTGGTAGAAGATTAAAAAAAAATCCTAGCTGAGCCATGTAGGAGCTGTGTGACCTTGAAAAACGTTCAAATACTGAGCTTTAATTTTCTTAGAAATGGGGATAGAAATCAAATTTAAACATTTTTGTGGCACTCAAACACACAATCTTATGTGAAATTAATTTATCAATTTATATGGCTATTGACAAAAAAAAATCATGTTTCTATTATTCTCTTTGTAAGGAGAATGGAGATGTCAGGCAAATTCTAGGTTGGAAATATGAAGGTGAACAGGAAATTACACGTGTATTATGTCACTCCACAGGGATTATCTGTGCACATGACAGCACCAAAAGGACAGTAGACAAACTATAAAAAAGAAATCAAACTTAACAAATAGTGAGAACTGCATACATCAAGTTTAAATTTAAAGCTGTCCTATTTCACTTGGCTGGCTCTGACTGCTTATGTTCATGTCTGCTAACAGAATCAATTATATATATTCTGCAGAGAGCATTTCATTAAAGTGATCAATGTTTTCATTCTTATGGCAAAACATGTGTTATTTTTCTACCTTACAAGATGAGGAAGCAGAAATATTTCTGGATTTTAACCATTATCATAAGAGGAAGTGGTTCCAAAGAGAGTTCATTTTCTAAAACAATGGCTAGTGCTGAGAAAAGAATATTAAATTCCTTTCACTTGAAATACTTCAAACTTTTTTCAAAGAATATTTAGTAGGAGTTGCATAAAGAGTCAAATCATTTATATAAATTTGGTTATTACCCAGGGCCACAGGCCCTTGGGAGATTTCATAGATGGGCTTACAGAGTCTATGGAAACTTTGAACAATTTGCAGTTCTTAAAAAATATATGTGGGTATATGAATTTTTCTGAAGAGTGCACCTATACCTTTTAAATGATGCTCAAAGTAGTCCAGAATACAAATGTTTAAGCACTGTTGCTTTTGAAATGAAATATTTAAAGTAACAAATATATTTCTGTTATGTTAATAACCATTTATATGCTTAAGGCTATCGCACATTTTCAAAATGATTAAGATAAGTAATTGCCAAAAGGCATAATATTACATGCATGCATTTAATACATATATTTAAGAATAGCCTCTTAAATGTAGCAATTAATATTTATGATTTATAAATGGATTAATTCTAATACTTTTAATCTTCTCTACAAGACAGGAGGTAATTATGTAAAGAAAGTCACAAATGATTATCAAAACAAAATTTTGCCAGCATTTATTGTTTTCAATCTTTTAAAAATATTATTTTAAATATTTTTTATTAAATATATATTTATACTTAAAGTGGCAAATAGATAATGACTTTTCTGGGCTATAAGGACATTACACTTATATATCAAGTATTATTTTGTATAACAAAGTAATAAAAAATTTAGTTGTTATTTTCCTTATTGTATAGAGAACACACTTTGTTCTATTTTGCAAGTATGTATGTTTAGGAGAAAAATAAAATAAAATAATTAAATTAACTGTAACATGCATCTTACCATATAACAAGATTAAGTGAAATTTTATTTGAGAAAGTATAAATTATAATTACTTATATACATTAAAAGAACAACTCCATCATCAGAGTCTTTGGTCATTCATTTGTCCATATTTATGCACCTACTATGAACAGGAATTCTGCCAGATTTCTTTTGAATTTTCAGTATGTTATTAAATCTCATCTGGTATACAAAACTCTCAATTTTACTCCCTCCATTCCAAAGAAACCCAGTTACCTTACAGATCTTCTATGCAAAAGGTTGTAAGTGCAGCATTAGAAACACATCAAATTATGTGTAAAGATACCACTTGGCAAAAACAAACACCATAACATAGGTGAGTGATAAATATTTATTAAAGAAATGATGTGTGGAATTGTTTTTTTTCCTAAAGTAGTCAAAAGTTAAAATAATGATTCATTTACACTAACTGGAAAATTCTGAATTTTTTATGTATTCATGAGTAAATGGTTACTTGTACATTTTCAAAAACTAAGTGTTGTGCTCTGCTAAAGGAAATATATTTAAATATCAAAAGCAGATATAGCAAAAATAATGACAGTCTATGATACTTAGGTTGATAAAAATATTACTTAATGATAATAATTCCAAAGATTCCACCTATTCAAAACTTTAAAACAGAAAATTGATACATTATTCAATAATATCAAAAGTAAACTTTTGGCATTAGATTATATATTAAATTCTGATTATATAATAGATAACTAATTGATTATATTTAATAAATAACAAAAATTAAATTTTTAGAGTGTAGAAGAATTAATGTTTCAATAATTCTCTCTATAAATATATGTGTATAAATATATTCTATATACACATACATACAGATTATAAGATATTTATATCTGTACATGTAAATATATGAACATATACCAATATACAGATACATCTCTGAGATTAGGCACTTTATTTCTAGTCACCAAAAATAAAATTAAAAGTATACACTAAATTAGCTGGTGTTGTCTATCAGAATATCTTGTTAGGTATAATATTCATTCCTTTTTATCCCCAGTTCTTCTCAGTTAAAAATCACTTGCTTCTTCTAAAATGTGACTAATAATATTTATTAAATCCTCCACGTTAATGTCAGAACACATTTTTGAAGTGACAGTAAGTAAGTGGTGAAAATTATTTGGATTTATTGTGTTAATGTTTTTTAATGTTTTAACAAAATGTGCATTATTTATAAATAAAAATATGGGCAAAATCCTTGTAGGGAATTATAGATCATGAAAAAATATGAAAAAGGAAAGGAATGGATAGAAATGCTGGATAGCATTAAAACAGTAAACAATTTCAAAGAACTAATCAAAGGGGAAAATACATATTTGGAATCACTTTTTTCTTCTCCTGCAGGAAAAGCACCTTGTTATCCCTGGCTGTTTACGATTTAACTAAGATACCAACAAGCCACTTGCCCAGCTTCTGATGATTCTAAGATTTGATTACTTCAGTATTCAAAATACTTTTCATTACATGGATGGAAAATAAATTTAAAAAGTGTTCTGTTTTGTGTGTAGCATGAAAATGTCAATGCAAGCTAAAAATATTTTCATTTAATTACATTTGCTGAATGGACGTGAGTGAACTTACGTTTTTAAGGGAAAAAATCTGCAAAAACAAAACAAAACAAAATCTGGCAAAAAGGGCAGAATGGGCTAAATCTCTCTGGGTTAAACTCAAGATAACTTTAAGACCAACAGCAATTTTGTAACATGCCTTCCACATTTATAATTAGTAAATTTTTATCTTGGCTAATTCAAATGAATATCATTACAAAATGGTTTTCATAAGAAAACTATTTGGACCTTTTAATGACAACAATTTTTTGCTTGTTTTTAATAAATACATAAATAAAATAATCAATCTGCAACTGAGAAGATTATGTGTGATAAAATTTAATTCAACTCCCTATTTTTTATAGTTGTAAATCTAAACATAAAACACAGCAAATGCATATTTATCCCTCCCCAGCAATGCAGAGTACGTGTGTTTCTCTGTGCAAATAGCCAAGTGGTTGTATTCCAACAGGCTTCAAAAGTGACATTAAAAACTGTGATGGGGCTTCCCTGGTGGCGCAGTTGTTGAGAGTCCGCCTGCCGAAGCAGAGGATACAGGTTCGTGCCCCAGTCCAGGAAGATCCCACATGCTGCGGAGCGGCTGGGCCTGTGAGCCATGGCTGCTGAGCCTGCGCGTCTGGAGCCTGTGCTCCGCAACGGGAGAGGCCACAACAGTGAGAGGCCCGTGTACCGCAAAAAAACAAAACAAAACAAACAAAAAAAACTGTGATGATACAGGGATTGCCCCAGAATCTGATTTTTCTTAGCAAAATAAGTGAGTCTATCCCTCAGTGGACTAACCTGAACCAAATGTGGATATTTATATTTACTATATTTGAGAGTCTAGCCTTACATTTTAATGGGATGTCAAAAGTAACATATGCCAAACTTTTTTCTTAAATATCTATAACTTCAGTAAATAGAGCGTAAAAAAGTTTGATTAACAGACCTACATATATTTTCTCCACGTTATCTCCATGTAACTTCTTCTCTGCAGTCTAGAACACTCAGTTAAGGTGCAAAGTGCTTGACATTTCAGTTTGGAAAATGAACATAATGAGTAACTGGGGCTTTGAGAGGGAAGCCCATTTGGTGTCATTTAGCCAGGTTGCACAGGTGTGAGCAAGTCATCACTTAGGAGAGTGGTCTCCCGATTAAACAAGGGCTAGCTCTTCACCACACTGCATGTTTTAACTCATCATTTTATCAATAGGATTAAATTCAGGGACTTCTTATTAAAAAATCAGAGAACAATTTCAAAAAATGTTCACAAATAAATTCAACACAAAATCTCAAAGTTTTAGAAAACAATTTCTGAAACTTTATTGTGAATTTTAAGGTACATTTAGTAAAGGATGTTTTCCTTAATATAATTAATTGAAATAAATTGGAAAGAAATGCACATACTACTTTTTTAAAACAAGGATAAGTACAGACTTTTGAGGCCACAATATATACAATTATATGAGTGCAATAAGCTTCCAAATACATTAGGTATATATCTGTTTAAATAAATAGTAGAATACTTGTTTGACATATGTGAGTCATACTGATTACACCAAAAATGTTTTACAAAATATAGTGAAAAATGGAACGTTATACATTTTGATATACAACTTTTTAAATACTTTATATATGCATTACTTAATTCAAATTATAGTGTACAGAAGTCCATTTTAATGAGGACAAGTTTTGTGTTTTTAACACGGTTCATCAAATATAGATATTAAGATGCATCCCTACACATGTTACTAAATTCCCATTCAACTTAAATCACTAGCACAGGGAAGAAAAAATTCTACCAGTTATTAACAGTAATCATTTTATTGATAAATTATGAATATAACACACTGCAACATTATTTTGGCTATTTAAAATCTAAACTATATCGGCTAATTCTTGAGCCAAATTTTTTTGTGTGTATATAAAAATTTAATCTGAAATCAAAATAGAAAGATATTGCTACATTGAACTTCTTATCTACTCTTCACTATACTTATTTTAAATAATACCTTTAATTATCAGTTTTCCATTGGGAAAATTTTCCCTATAATTCTTTAATAATAACGCTTGTGTAGTGCCCTATTATGAATCTCAAGAGTTCATTTCACCAAGTAGCAATAGAATATACTGTACTGTGAATACTACCTACAGAATAATGGTATTATAGAAACAGGTGATGTCAAGTGTTTACATTTAAAATTATTGATACATTGTAGCACAATAAGAGAGATTATTTTAAGCCACATTTCATCATTTTAAGCCACATTTCATCATGTTTAGCATACAATTAACATGACAGTTTGTTTGGATTATGTAAAAATGTGGCTATTTTGCAGAAGTAAAACTGAATCTAAATTACCAGGGTTGTTGTTGTTTAATTGAAAACAAATGTTTTATTTTTTGTAGGGTTCTTTTAATAATAAAGGAAAGTACAGAAAAGGAATTAAATATATCCACCTATCTTAGAGTAGTGGAGTGGGGAGAAGGATCATGCAATGATCATTCTCTAAACATTATTTGGACAATAATAATTGAAAAGACGCATTTTGCATTTAAATAATGAAAAATGTGCTTATCTGAGTATGTCTACAAAAGCTTCCTGGTAATATTAGAACACAAGCATAGAATGATTAGGAGCACATCATCACTTTCTTTTTACATTTGGACTAGAAAAGCAACATAAAGAAACCTGTTGGCTATGAACTGATATTGCATTTTTATGTTTTCAGAATATTAGGAGATCAACATATCTAAAAGCATATCTAAAAACAAGCAAGACAAGTTAAATTCTCCTAAACTTCCCCAGTACCAATTGCCCACTGTTTTCATGGAGCAGCACCACATGTCAAGCACCCAGTCAATCTCTATAACTCACCAAGTTGCCTTTTATTGGTCAGAATGAAAAGCATAGACATTTTCTCTCAGAAGTCAGTTGATATACAGGACACACACACATGTAGACTTAGCATACTTTTAGTGTAGGCCATAAACCTGTGAAGCATGAGCTTTACCTTACTAACTGTGGCACCTTATTTTTCTGTCAGAGAGAAATGCCATCAGAGCTATTAATTCATTTATGTTAGGAAGAAATGTGCTCACTTATGAGTAGGGGTATTACTTCTGTTCATATTTGCATTAGGGTGTGTGTGTGTTGTTAAGTTTTCAGGGTAGTAAAAGATTAAATATACTTCAAGTAACATGTGATTGCCAAAGAGTAATCTTACTTCTTGCCCTATAAAATGAACAGGGTTTAATTAAGCAAATTGTTATGTCTTCTCAGCACTCTGTGCTTTAAAACCTTGACAGGAGCAAAGCATGATTTGTTTAACTATAAAGTATGTGGACATTCATACTCAGTGAAGACAGTTCCAGTCTCTTGACCACTCTCTCAGAACCTTAGATACTAAATAATAGAGCTTCAAATATTTTTTCTTAACTTTTGAAGTTAAGTGAATATAAACAAGGTTTCATAAACTACAAATATCCCTAAACTGGGTGACAAATTTATTGAAAGCTTAAACACAATCATCTCATTTTATCTACATCTAGAACTACATCATTATGGTTAATAGACTTTATAATTCTATTTTACTACCATTCTGTATATCAAAACTCATCTACAATCACTTCAAATACAGTGTGATTAACAAGTCTGTGATTACCTTTTCAAATGATCATCTTAAATTTAGCATATTCCTGATCCTTTTAGTTTTAATATTACTATTTTAAGAGACAATAATTTTTTAAAAAGCTTTAAAAAGTTCTGTGAATTACTAGAATCCATTGCCTAAGTGAGTGAATGTGTAAAAGTGATACTGAGTAAGTCATTTCTGTATTGTTCTACTTCACTTTTGCCAATCCATGCATGGCATTCAATTACATTTTGTGATTAAAACAATAGAATGCACACAATTAAGTAAAATAAATCCTCTTTTACTGAAGAGACATCTTACAAAATCACACTGTCAAAACTCTGAAATTAGTACCCACATCAGAAATCTATGTAAAAGTATACTCAAGAGCTTGCCAAATTAAAGTCCCCAAACTACTTTTATTAAAGTTCAGCTACAGAAAAAATCAATTTGCAATAAGAACAGTTAAAAAGTTATCAAATAACTTGAATCAATAAATATACAGTCTTAGTAGTAGAAAATATTGCCATAAATCTACTTATGATAGATAAGCCTCATAGAAAGAAAAAAAACAACAGGTGGAGGTAGGGGAGACTTCAACATTTTATAGTTAAAGGTTTTTATTAAAACTTTTGGTAAGATATGAAAATATCTTTTCAATTCAGAGATATTTCATACAGCAATAGGTATATAATAGTATATGAGACCTGTGGGTATTCATTGCATCTCATTTTCTTATTGTGGTCACAGACTAAATATACACTTTCTGTGATTATTTTAAAGAGATAAACGTGTTGTAATTAAATGGACAAAATCATACACTGAATACAATACTGAATCACTCAGTTGAATCAATTCTTGATATTTGTGAAAAATGAGTTATGTATTTGATGAGAAAAATTATACCAGCTTGAATAACATAACTATTCTCCACTTCCGTTTTCATTCACTTTCTTGAAATTCTGAATGTGTAAAGGCTAGAAATTGTTGTCCATTTGCCTTTTTTACCACGTCACTGCAGAAAAAACATTACAGAATTTTCACTCCACTAGTGTATTATTGTCTAGTTCTAATTAATCCTCTTATGTCATTTCTCAGCTGTCTGGAATTGATGTATATTAATTCATAATTGTGGGAGTAGAAAACAAAGCACATGCTGGAAAGCTTCTGCTCTACTCAAGGCAGAAATTTCCAATGCTAAGACTATTAAATTTGGCTCTTGTAATGTTCGTTTGGATAGAGTCTGCCTGTCACAGTCATAACCAATAGGCATAATGTCTCTACAAATTATCAGCAACACCCAGAGCGTCAATGCAAAATTAATCTAGTTTCTCACAAAGCCTTGTGTGTCTAGTCCCTAGATAAAGGAGAACTCCAGCTATGTTTTAAGTCATCTGGAAAGCTAAATCAATGCATCATGTTAGGGCACTAACACCTGCATGCCAGGGTTTTCGTTTCCAAACTCCAGCTGGGAACTCCATCACAGGACTATAACCTATCGTGAAATCAAAACAGTTTGGCACTCTTCTACCTGAATCTAATAAAAAGTGATTACTACAAGTATTTTTGCTTGTATGTTTGGTCTCATGAAATGTGAGTTCCATCAAAAAGTGTCGTTTGAAAAGAATTACTTCTCTATAAATGATTCTTTAAACAAATATACAGACAAAAATTATACCTGTCATCCCTATTGCTTTCTAGCCTTGCATGTTTTTGAGTTCAAAGTAAACTTGCCTGTATGTCTTTGAGTACATATCGAAGAATTATGCTTTTCCAATCTCTTATCTTAATAATTTAAACCAAGGAAATCCTGCCACTCTAGTTCATTGACAAATTCACAGGTGAATTTAGCTTTCTTGTATCAATGGTTGATCTAAAACCTTACCAAATTCTTGTCTAATTAACAACATAAAATCTACATTTGGTCAACATGTTCTATACTGGTCTTTAATTAGAATAAATGAAATTTTTCTGCCTACTGAAGCTTATTAGTAAGGGTCATCAAGAAAAAGCTGCCGCCCCAAAATAAAGTAAGCACAATCAAAATGTAAGCAATATGAGCTTCAAAAATATGGACTTTTGGAATTTTAAGTCAATCTGTTTGTCTCATATCAAGAGACATTTTCGAAAGAGCAGATCCTTGTTATTCTCTAAGAATGTGGCAGAATTTATATTCTAAATAAGAATAGCATCCACGAGTAATGCAATGATCCACATGCACTACACACAGTGGACAAAAAGTTAGCATGCTGTTCCAAGAATCAGTTTCCTTTGCCAAATGGAATAGGGAAAGCTGTGCAACCAGAACTCTCAGCTATTTCGTTTTCACCTTCAAATGCACCTCAAATTAAAACTGCAATTTTCTCACTTAGGAGTTTTACCAAAATGCATCCATTATAATAATCCATGATAAACAAATTTTATCTGACTATACGGCTGAAATGGTTCTCTCCAGTTCTCAGATTTAAGGGGGATCCTGAAAGTCCAACATGTGTTTGACAAGTGTTCCCCATCTCTTGTTAGAGTTTTAGGCAAGCGCACATTAAGAAACCAATAATGAAATACGGTAGATTTATAAAACTGTATGAAATTACTGGATACTTTTTGTAGTTGTAGGTGATAAAACTGGAAAAAAATTAGCGCTAAAATTTTATAAACAATAATAAAAGCTTATTATACACGTTTCTAAATACACATGAAGATATGTCTCCTAGTGCATTACAGATAGGTTGGGAAAAGGCACATGCTGATCTTAGTGGACAAGTTTGTGCAGAGGTGGATTGAGGGTGGTTGTTGCTTCTGAAACACTGGAGAGCAGGGGCTGGAATTTTTTTTTTTTTTTAAAGGAAAGCATCATTCTAGTCTAGTAGAGAAGAGAGATCTCTTTATCATCACTGTTGCTTGACCGCCCCCTCTTCTAGATGCCTCCTTGTAAAGAGTAGTTTAAAAAACATCACAAAATTCTTCTTCTGTTTTGAAATTAGCAGAATGTTTGAAATTCACTGCCAAAATATACTGTTTGTCAAAAGTATCTAGAATGCTACTGCCTAAAACACACTAATGCTATTACTACTCTTACTATGTAATGTCCATGAATATTCATTGTACACTGGAAAGAACCACACATGCCTCAGGTATGGCTGTATCATCAAGCCATATGTTTAGTGTCGAAATAAGTACCCTAAAGGAATTTAAAACAGAAATGTTAAATTAGACTTCAGCTTTTCTTTTTTATCTTTATACAAATAATTTATTTTGGGGCACAAGTGACTCTTGGTGACGTGCCACAATTTTATTTTTTAAACTAGAAGTTCAATCATAGACGCAGTATTGCTTAGCAACTACAAGCAAAGCCTCTGGTGTAAAACTGTTAGGGTTCAAGTCCTAGACTACTCTCCATTTACAAGAACTCTGACCTTAAGCAAATCATTTAACTTCTCCTCAGCTGGAAAAGAGGGATGTTAACAATACTACCTGACCACAATGTTATTGTTCCTATTTAAGAAGTTAATACATGTAAAAGGCTGAGAAGAATGCCAGGAGCACAGTGAGTACTCAAGTAAATGCTGGCTGATTGTCATTATCTGGTGTTGGAAATCTACTTTCAAAGCATTGCAAAGAAGTTACTAGAAATAAAGAGATAACAGTGCCAAAGGGAATATTGAGATCTTCTCTTTACAGATTCCCAAATATCTTCCATTTCTCCTATAAAATTGTTTGCTATTTAGTTGAAATTAGTGTAGTTTTTTTTTTTTTTTGGCCAGTGACTTTTATAAATGTTTAAAAGAATGTTTTACATTTTTTAGTGATAATGACTAATCCTGTTACTCAATAGTTAGTTTCAATCACAATTCATTAAGATTAATGAATTTATTCTTTTTAATGTTAGCTTTTCCCCTATATAGGCTACTCTAACTCTGTTATGGTTTTCTAATGTTGCTTTTGTCTAAATTCCTAATGAATTTATTTCTCTTCCAGGCAAAACATTGGAAGGCACAGTCTACACAAGTTCATTAATCTACAAGCATCCAATTCCAAATCAGATGCCAGTGGACATCATCTCTTTGTCCTTTTACAATAGAGAACTGATTTGATTAATCATATAGCTGTGATTCACTGTATTGTCCACAGAATGGCTGACTCTGACAAAGCTCCATAAACTCAAGGGATTTTAAGCCTTGGCCTGTCCAGCTTCTCACCTTGTCAGAGATTGCTTACATCTCATTCCACCAATTACTGCCCAAAATAGCTAAAATGCCTCTTTTGCAAAAATCATACGGTATTCATTTGACACTCATCTCTTTTATATTACTTTTAAATTCTTTATCATTTGCTGTCACCTGCATTGCGACATTAAATAGTCTTGTGATTTTTTAAATAACCTACATATGACCTTACATCCAGGGAATAAATATCTAGAAAACAGATCACGTCCATATATTCATACGGTTAAGGAAGGCATCTTTGTTGCTGTATGCTCAGGATGTGAGCATTGGATGAAGTTGCTTAAAATGAAAAACCAAAAAATGTCTTGTGGTCAACATGTGGCATCTTTGCAAATATACCTCCTCCATCTATATCATCTTCCGAAAGTTGCAAAGTAACTTCTAAACCCATCCACCTACAGCATAAAGCAGCGTTTTTGTAATACTTCTACCAAAAACACAGATAGAATTGAGTTTTCCTAAAGTTTTTGATAAGATGAAAGAGTGTAATGCAGTAAATAGTGATAAATGCAAGCAAATTTTGATGTCCAGAAATCATTGAGATATTATGGGAGCAAGTACTCCTAGGCTTCTCTCCAGGTTTCAGAATCATCCTTGTAGGGCCGTTTCTGCAGTGTTCTGGAGAAAATGTGGTAGGCTGTGCTATGGCAATACATAGTTCTAGTTTATATTCCTCTAAGCAAATACCACTTGTCGTTTGACATTCAGGTGGCATATTTAGGAGCTACTTCAGCTAATTTGAAATTCAGTCTTTTTATTCCCAAACTTGGTTTTCCTCCAGATGGACAGTTCTGATTATTTACATTTTTCTTCAACTTAACTCTATTTTGTCTTTGAATGAACAGGTTACCAATAAAATCATTGAGTATTATTCGATTTAATTAGCTTTTCTAAAACTTATCCTAAGAACAAATGATACCATCAATCAAAATTACCAGTGTCTGACTTCAAAAAAATTGTATTTACACATTATCTCCAAACTATGTATAATTCTCCAATATTCACAAAAGTTGAAATACTAAATTCATCTTAATGTCTTACTACAGAAAAAAAACCAAACATAATTAAAGTAATATTACTGATAAAAATATGGTAGCTACATACTATTTTAAATGGCCAGTTTTCTAATCAAACTCTAAGCACTAATAATCTTCTTGAGATTTTATAGTTCTTCTGTTTTGTGATTTCTGATTTAGGAGGAAAAAGTTAATTTTCTAGTTCAGAAGGGGAAAATTAATCAGGCAGAGACCTCAAAGAAGATAATGGCAACAGTCTGTTATCAATACTAATGCAAGAGAGTGATAACATACATCTTGCAAACAATGAGAATACTGCAAATCGTTCATTGTCAGGAGAGACTGAACCATATGATTTACTTTGTAATTGTTTTTCTTGAGCCAATGTTAACATTGACTTGCACTGTTTGAACATATATCAACTGATGAGAGAAAGAAGGCCAGATGCATGTTGGGTGGTAAGAGGAAACCTGCCAAAGAGTGATGTTTCCCTAAGTAATTAACAAAATCTGTAGTTTAAATTTTAATAATAGAAATTTTAAAATGACTGAATCCAATGATCTATTTTTCAGATGAGAAAATTGAATTCTCAAGATGCTAAGTGAAATTTTAGGAAAGTGTAACTTGTTTAGAATAGATATTATTGTTGCCAAAATTAGAAAATAATGTGTATCAAAGTTTTGAAAATAGGAAAATCTAAGTATTTATTTAAATTAACCACTAGTGGTTTATTTTCTTTGGTAAAGCATTGAATAGTCACTTATGAAAATCATAATAAGCATGGAATTAAAACTACATAATAACACCAAGTTAAATATCATTGTCATTGTGAGTGATGGTGAGATTGCCACATTTCTGATTTTATGTAGAAGTTAGTTAACACAGACAGGGTAATCCTCATGTGATTTCGACACCATCCTTTATTTCAATGTATCTGTGTTACTAAGCATAATCTGTCCTGTTGTTTGGTTCTAAATTAGCTTTCCAAATTGTCCATATTTTCACATTATTGAAAAGTGAATTACATTCATTTTCATGACTGGTCAAATAATACATTTATAATTTCCAAAAAAATGTTTATGTTTTAATCAATAAATTTAATTAACAAGAGCTATTACACACCTTATTCCTGAGGTCTATATATTTTACCAGGTTTCAATTTTGTAGTTCATGTATATTACAGTAATTACTTGGAGACAGTTGCCTAAAAATCTACAGAACAGTTGGAAAGATCTTTTTGGAGTTAAGCACCAGCTTGATGGTTATCACTGAAGCCTATCTACAATTAAAATAGTACATTTTCTGGCAGTAAGAATTTATCTTAAAAATACATTTGCACAAAAATGTGCAAAAATGTGCAAAAACAAAGATTGTTTTCTCGAATATTATGTTGAAACTTTGAAACAACCTGCTCATATAAACATTCACCCATGTGTAAATTAGTGTTTTAGAAATGATTAAGTTAAAAATAACAATACTGTCTTGCCTGAAACATAAAGCCCAATTATGACATTTTCTTCTATGATTAAAGAAAACCAAAATTTCAGGATACGAATGTTTCTTAATTTAAGAAAAAAAGTTTATATAACAAAGGTCTCTATTTTCAAATTTATGTCATTGCATCCATTCTTTTAAATATTCTGATAAATATTCATAAGAAAATGGACTTGTCCAATTCAGAACCATCTGGAGGTAAAAGCCAATTAAACCAAACATTTATTCTAGCTAGAGTTTAACATCTATGTTCCATGTCTATGTTAGGCTTATGTATTTTTGAAGGGCTAAGGCTGAACATTCTTTTGCAGAATATCATGACTCAAAATATCCCTTTCAAAATGGATCCCTAAGAAACTCCATTTTTAGAGAACACTGTCCTTTTTAACTCAAGTCATTATTCAACATTATCAATGTGTGCCATGTTTTTAAAGTGATTTTTTATATAGCAAATATGCTAATCTCATATAGTTACAAAAATGAAGTTTTACTTACAACCATATTTTATTAACACCTTTGCCTGTAGAAGAAGTGTGATGTTAAGGATGAAAAGTGTATTTCTCTCTAAATTAACCAAGGATAAATTTAAACTTGGCATTCTTCTAATTAGAGTAATAGATCTTAGAATTTTATTGCCCTACTGAAATATCAAGTCTCCAGCACTAGTTAAAAAAAAAGACTTTAAAAAATATATTTCAGGGAAATGATGACATCAATTTAAAACTGAGAGAGAGAACTCATTTTTTTTTCTTAAATAAGGGAATTCCAAGGAAAAAATGTATTGTGTTTAAAACCACTGGAATCTTTTAAAGCAAAGACAATGTCTTATTCATTAAAAAAAAATCCCATTGTCTAACACTGTTCCTAGATCACAGCTGTTACTCAATAGATGTCTGTTGAATAACAAAATTAATGAAAAATAAAAGAGATTAATTTGCGTATATATCAGTGGATCACATCACAGTTCTTTGGCAGCGGAAAAGTTTCATAGTTCTATAAGGCAGAATTATAAAAGAATACACATTTTAAAACTATAATATATAATTCTGGAATAAGTTTTAGTATCCATTAAGGAAAATATAATATAGTTCAGTGTTCTAGTGATAAGGCTGGATATTGTCTAGTTGTCAGGCTTATGCCTGAATAAGATAAGTGCTCAGCAGGCAGAAAAAGTCCTTTGCATTGCTAAATGAGAAAATCAAGTGAGCCCTGATCACATAAAGAAAGATGTGAATGGTGCAAGAAATATAATTCTCCTCATAGAATAAAGTATTTAGTCATTATCTGAACTGGAATTTACATAAATTTCCTGGGATACACATTCACTTCTCCATTCTAAGAGTTAACAGAATAGATCATTGATAGGGACAACATAAAACGGTGGTCATCTTAATTTAAATTAAACTATATATATGTAGTAAACACGTATATACACTTGATGCCATGAGAACGCTAAATATCTCAAATAAAACTATGAACCCTAATACTTAAAGCCTGATTCTTGCCATTTATAATGTGTCTAACACCCTCATTTTTCCTGATTATCTCCTGTTTGCCCCATGGTGGGATAACTAGAATTTATTAAACACCTACTATATGCCATGCTATAATTCTTACAACAACTCCATGATGTCTGATACCCAAGGTAACATCTACCCTATGTACCCACCCTGCTCTGTACCCCAATACTGTATGATAGACATAACATCTTAGCATAAAACAGGCAGTGGTTTAAAGGAAATCATGCCACTTTGCCATGCATTCTCTGTTAGATTAAATTTTTCCAAGCACAAAGAGTGAGTTTTCTTAACATTGCTTGTTTTGTTTTAAAGTCCTTTCTACCTATTGAGGCACTGTCTATAATTAAAACAAAAGACTGATCCAAAACCAATCAAACAGCACTGAGAGGGTCATAAAGGTCAACAAGAACTTAAAAATTTAATTTTTACGATCAAAGTCACAGCAAGGCCAATTGAAATTTGACTGTATCTACTTTCTATTTAGTTGATAAAGTTAACTAAATGAGTAACAAATCCCCACTACATTCTGCTCCAAATCCAAATCACTAACTTTATCTTGATGATTTCACCAATTCCAACATAAAGGAATGATTTTGGCCTCACGATATTAAGAAAAATTATTTTTTCAGATACTATCATTTGTGTAATATTTTTATTTGTTGCATCTCATTTATGTTATAGTGTCACATACATACTCAAACATTATAAACTTGCATATTAAGACATTAAAATCTTACTTATAGGGACTTCCCTGGTGGCATAGTGGTTAAGAATCCACCTGCCAATGCAAGTGACATGAGTTTGAGCCCTGGCTTAGGAAGATCCCACATGCTGCAAAGCAACTAAGCCCGTGCGCCACAACTACTGAGCCTGTGTTCTGGAGCCTGAGAACCACAACTACTGAAGCCCGCATGCCACAACTACTGAAGCCCACGTGCCTAGAGCCCATGTTCCCCAGCAAACAGCATGGAACCTAGAGCCCGTACTCCACAACAAAGAGAAGCCACCGCAATTAGAAACCTGTGCACCGCAACGAAGAGTAGCCCTTGCTCGCCACAACTAGAGAAAGCTGGTGTGCACCAATGAAGACCCAACACAGCCAAAAATAAATAAATAAATATTTTTAAAAAATCTTACTTATAAATGAACCTATATTAATTTGGAATCAGATAAATAGTAAAAAAAAAAAGAAAGAAAAAGAAAAAACTATTGATTATTGTGCTTCTGGCATAAATTTGATGAATCCCAGAAATATGTTCCACATACTCCAAGGCATTTTAACTAGTATGATTATACCACAGATGCCATTACTTCAACAGGGATGCTTTCTAGTCTACGGAATAATTGGAAGCAAAACCCAGCAGGTTTCAAATGGCTCCAGCTGTGTTAAGTACTGACTGTGAAACAGATTCCCTCTCTTGTATGTTGTTTTGTAATAGAGTGATGTATAAAGTGAAAATCCCCAGATGGGTGGAGTTCCTATGGGTAATTCATGGGGAAGTAAATTAATAACAAAAACTAAAAGAAGCAAGATAATTTTAAAACACAACATGCAAATGAAAATGGTGAAATACACAAAATGAAAGATGAAGCAATTATACAAATATGAAACAATAGGGATTAAGATCAAAAGAAAATATAACATCCTCTCTGCTGTTCTCTGATTCTGTTACAAAGATCAACTTTTCATAAATCCTAGATAACTCAAAAACAGTGTTTTAAACCTAAAACAGATTAACAGAGATAACTTGCTTTTTAAAAAGATAGTTTGCATTATATATATATTTATAACTGAATCATTTTGCTGTATACCAGAAACTAACACAACATTGTAAATCAACTATACTTCAATAAAATAAAATTTTTAAAAAGATACAAAACTTAAATTCAAGAAAACCACCAAAAACAAAACTTAGAGAACATGTATTAAATGAAATTGGGCGCCTCTGTCAGTGGTAAGTTGGTATCCTTGGAAAAAATAAGCGAAAAATAGGGAGGTTTTTGGAGTGTCTGCCTACCATGGGCCAGAAGTCTACATGCACCCATGTATGCACTCAATTTAATAACAACTTTATGGATTAGGCCTGATTACATCCATTTTACAGGCTAGGAAAGCAAGAAACGGTACATTCAAATGACGTATCCTATGTGACACAGTTTTTAAAATAACAGTTCTCCAAGTCTTTTTTTTTTTTTTTTACTTCAAATATCAAACTACTTTTTGTAGTAATCTCAGTTTTCTTCATGTGGAAAAGGAATTAAATAGGCCAAATATTATCAAAGGTCCATTTTGAGTCTTGAGAAACTATTCTGTAAATTCTATTAGACACTAAATTTATCTTTCTAAAAATAATATGGTAGCTAGACACCACTTACTATTCAATTATTATTTTGCTGCTTTTTATAGGATTCATATGTGATTCTATGGTGTCGTCTGGATGGCTCAAAAGTCTATTAAGTGAATTTTAATGATGACTTTTTTTTTTCTCCTCCAGAACACACTTTCTCTATTAAGCAGATATCAAAGTGAATCTATTGATCATTGTTTAGAAGTAATCACTCAATTATCTAAGTAATCAAAGGTTTAAACAAAAATTTTGGATGAGGAGTCTTGGAAAAAAAGAAATCTGATCCTGTTTATGTTCACTCTTTCCCTTCTTATTATATCCTAACATAAATAAAGATGTTATGATAGGTAGACACAGTGGTGTGGAAGAAGTGAGGGAGAAAACGGAAACCACAGATATCTCTAATTAAGTGATATGAGAGTGTGCTCATGTACATTAGAATCAGCGGTTTTTTAACCCTCTGTCTCTCTCTCTCTCTCTCTCATACAAATGCAGAAATCACTAGTGAGTCAAGACGCTGACAAAGCATATAAAGGTGTTAATTATATTTCACTGTTTACAAAAATCAAAATGTCAAAATGCAGAGTCTAAGAATGCTTACACTTGCTCATCTGTAGGATGAGGTTAGGTTAGTTGGTCTTCACCGGACCTCCAGAAATATGAATGGAGGTGTCTAGAGAGATGAAAATTTCTTAGATTAGAGACTATGGGGACTCATCAGCCACCAAAAAAACCCCCCAAATCCCCCCAAAAACCCTTAAACCTAACTAGAGAGTCTGTCATCAAGTCCCAGCTGTTGCAGAAGAAAATAGGGACAGTAACTGAAACCAGACAATCAGAACTCTCCCCATATATACTTTATTCATTTAGGCCTCATCATCATATGCTTACCATAGTTTAATCTTATGGTCTAGAATTAGTTTACTGGGAGGTATTGCAGGAGGAACAATTTTGGGTGCAAAGAATTGCCTTGTATTGATAATGTGGGCTTTTAAATAAATGAGTTGTAATCCTCTCCAACAAAAATAATGTCCCTAATGAAGAAAATGTTTCAAACTTATATCTGGCCTAAAAATAGTGTTTTTCAAGTAAAAGTAGGCACATATGAGGAAGAAATACCAGTGCAGAGGTAAGGTTCTAGACTGGAAATAAATGCTTTAGCCATGTGACTTGAAAAAAACACATTTTCTGTCTCTCAATCTCTATATAAGTTTAATAAGAATGGTAATGTCTTCTTTCTGTAGTTGTTATAGAGATTATCAACAGAAATATATATATATATATATATATATATATATATATATATATATATACATAAGGCATGATTCCAATATCAACTGATCACTCTCATTAGGTCAACATTTACTGAATGACTACGAAGTTCACTCTTTTAGGAGCTGTTGTAAGTTTAGTCTTAGAAATACAAAGGTAAGTAAGACATTGTCTCTACTTTGAGGGACTTTCTTATATTCTCCTTAATTATTAAGCTTTAAGTTATGATATACCAGTGTTTTATTAACTTAGTTCTCATTTGGGACTGAAAGATCATGAGGAACCCAGGTTGTGTTTTGAACGATCCTGAATATACACTTGGGGTTGACACTGCATGGCTGGAGAGGCTGCTCAGCCCTGCCAATAACAGTTGGTCCTGCAGGAATAGTTTAAACCCTGAGGAGTGTTGCTCCCAGTATCATCCAGAAGTCAATAACCCTTAGCTAAAGCAGAATTTAATTGTGTAAAACAGAGACTTTAGCTGTCAAAATGATTCTGCTTAATTATTACCATGTTTAAAAATCAATCAGTGAATTCAGCATAGTTTGCCATCACTGCTTGGCAGATTTTGGGGTCAAGAACATGAATGAAAATGAGTTCATGTCAAACTAAAATATCTTGAAGATTTTATCTGTTTTTATTATGGTTTAATGTAATTTTGATACTCATTTCAGTGTGTAGCAAAAAAAAGTATTTTCATAAAAATTCTGACATCTTTTTTAATATTGGAAATTTGAATGCATTGAAACATTATTAATCTATACAGCTAAATTTATTATGATTTCTTAACTTTGAAAATGTTATCAGTATAAAAAAACCCAATTTTGAAAATTGCAAAGGGAAAACATAAATAGAGATTTTCTGTTTCTAGGAAGAAAGGACATATTGTGGATGTTTTATTTGACCCTTTATGGTTGTTCTAGAGCAAAATATTTCTGTTTGTTTTTTTTTTTTTTTGGAGGGAAGATACACAGAAATAAATTGGTGTCATTGTCATTTAAAAATATATCTAGAAATTAAGAAAGAGGATGTATATGAGGTAACATAAGTGAACAAAGTCCACCTAAAGAATGACAAGAAATGAAGCAAAGAAAAGCTGCCAGTCCAGGTGTGTTCACAGCTGACAAACAGGAAGGCTATTGTGATTCTAGGCTTCCAATGTGAAAATTGCTTCAATGACATGAATATATGACACAGGCGGGCATCAACTCACAACTCAGAACTCACTCCATTTTGTCTCCATTTGTCACTTGCACCCCCTACAAGAACTTTCCTGAGAATCCTATGTAGCTGTGTATTTGAAAGTCCTCAGCATGCAGCTGCTATCACATGGAGGCACAGGTTGGTTGCAACCTCCAAATCCAAAAAAGCACCAGCATGTTTTTTCCTCAAGAAAAGATCTACTAGGGAACTTCTGTCAGCAGAAGACACTGTCTTCCCATGAAAGATACATCTTCATTATATATATCCTGTGTTTCCATGCTTCTCCTTCTTGAGGTTTATTTAATGAGGAAAAAAAAACTCATTTACTGAATTGCAGTTGCTATTGTCTTGCACAAAAACTGTTTCGTTTTCAAAATCAATCATCTGTGATGATGCTCAGCAAGTCCACAGTACCTACTGTGGTCTGCATATGGATTATATATATGTTTTCTAGTAGGCAAAACTATAGGATTTGTAAAATCTTTAAGAAATAAGCATGGCTATTCCCACTGATTTTATGTCTAACGGGACCTGTCAAAGACATTAAGCATTGAAGAACTGTGAGGCATTTTACTGAACCCTGTCATGAAAGTAAATATATTGAAACCCATGTATGTCTGGAATGAGCTGCTGTGCTCCAAATACACACTGTTTACAAATGGAGAAAGGTGAATTCTAAAAGTACAGTTTGAGAAATGATTCAATAACAATCCCTTTCAGGATCAAAGCACTCACTTAGTAGCCAGACCTCTTCATTATGGCAATGCTACAGTTTTACAGATACCTAGGGTTATAATCTGATTTATGTTTAGAGGAGAGTATATACACACAATTGAGAGATTCTTCTAGGAGAGGTGAAGGCCACACCATGGACAGAGGTACCACAAGTAAGTATGAGAGGGCCTGCAACATCTATCTGGAATAACTAGAATCATCCAAGAGCAAAATCTGTCCATTCTAAGGCATGTATTTGAGATTTTATTCTTTCAGACACATCCAGTGTTTCTGCATTTGAAAAAAATAGGCAAGACTAATTCCCTAGGGTATAAATCACTCTAATGTGGAAGGGAATGTGTTAGCTAGTTGTATTACAAAGCCTTTACTTCATATTTAATAGGCACCGGCAATACCAGCATTATACAAAGCACTCTACTTTGCAAATCTTTAAAACTCTACTTAATTTTCAGCACTGATTTCCTGCAATCTAAGAGCTTATGAAGGGTTCACTGTGTTCATACCGATGTATGCAAAATGTGCCAGAGCCTCCCTGTCTGTGATGGCATTCATTTGGAGGTGAATCCCAAATTTCTATCACTGGCATGCTTATTTCCGACTAAAATAAATATTCTTAGAATGAAAGCTGAAGATTAGGAGGAAAAAAAGGAGGCAAAGTAACTAGCACTGGAAGAGATATATGCAAATATCAGCTCAATGACAATTCTTCATACCATTTACAATTGAAGCTTAAAGACCCAAATACTCTGCAGTCTATTAGTTTCTCAATATCCTGGAAGGGATTAGAGTATTTCTTAACTGCTAACAGACTGAAAAAGGCCAGAGCCTGGATATTAACAAAGCCGCATAATACTAAAATGTAGAGATGGTCAGATAGAAAGACAAACTAAGGAAGAATGTTACAATACAAGACATTATACAAACATGGTAAAACTGAACAAATTTACATTCCTTCCTGCAGCCTACACAATTAAACATCTACATATTTTTTTTATTAACAAATATTTATTGAGTATATATGGTGTACTGCTGTAAAGTGAATGGTGTTTTTTAAAAAGATTATTTATTTTATTTTTGGCTACTCTGGGTCTTCGTTGCTGCAGCCGGGTTTTTCTCTAGTTGAGGCGAGCGGGGGCTACTCTTTGCTGCGGTGCACGGGCTTCTCATTGCAGTGGTTTCTCCTGTTGCAGAGCACGGGCTCTAGGCGTGCGGGCTCTAGGGCACGGGGTCTAGGCGTGCGGGCTCTAGAGCACAGGCTCAGCAGCTGTGGCACACAGACCTAGTTGCTCCACGGCATGTGGGATCCTCCTGGACCAGGGATCGAATCCGTGTCTCCTGCATTGGCAGGTGGATTCTTAATCACTGCACCACCAGGGAAGCCCCCAACATCTACATAAATTAATGAGTGGTGAGGCTATAGTATACTCCTTTTAAGAACAGATACGTTAATTTCATATATATTCTCAAGGAATTCCGGGATAATTAGTGTAAAATGACTAGAAAGAATCAATCAAATGTGCTTCACAGATCTTGCCTGCGCATGTATCTTCACCACTCCTAGCTGTACAGGTGGTCCCAAGGCCATCATTTTAAATGTGATGTGTGCGTATAGCACTGTAATCAATCAAACCACTAAAGATAGGGGGGAAATATTTTCACATGCCATTTAAATAATGGATAAGTATGTAAAAACAAATCCTTAATGAATGACTTCAAGTTCTGAATGCTTTACAGTTATATATTATGGCTCAGAAAATTCCAATTCTGCCACTATTCTTTTCTATAGGCAACAAACTGCCTATAGGACAACAGTATGAGTGAGAGAGATTGCATATGGGGTTGCTTTCCCAGTTTATTCCTGCCATAATTCTTTACTGTTAAGGAATGGGTAGAACTTATTTATGAACTTCACATTTTAATGAATTTTGACTTAGGGAATAAAAGAATATAAATCAAAACCAAAATATCAATCATGGTAATATATCTTTCTTGTTCTATGTTTCTGATGACTGACAGCCCAATAGGTTTGTATCAAACAAAGGCAAAAAGCATGTGTTCCTTGCCAATGAAATGTTGGACAAATTTAACAGCTATCTGAAATAACTCATGAAATCTTAAACAGTGAAGTATATTTCCATTTGTAATTGAGATGTCATATTTCTACATTTGGATTTGCATTTGTGATCCAATATAAATTTTAGGGGAGCTAACCTTTAAAAAGGCCATAACACATTAGCATTATTACTTACTGAACATGACTCCTATGCCACTAGATACTTACAACTTTAAAGCAAGCCCCTTGTTGACTTGCATTCTTGAATTTTCACGAATACCTGGTCTGTGATTAGTGTCATATTTCAAAAAACCTGATATAAATTTTAGGGCTCTGGTATGTAATAAATTCTGAGAAATATATTAAACATAAAATCAGCTGTCAAGAAAGCAAAAACTTAAAAATACACATAAAACAATTCTTGCTTAGTTTCCAACTACATGAAATATATGATATTAACTGATTTGTTAATATTATCGAGACAAATTTATAGTTTCAATAGAGGGTCCCCTTCAAGAAAACACCAGACTAAATTCAGAGAAAACTTACTGCAAGGATTTTAAGTGAAAGTGGTAAACAATCCACAGTTTTCTTTTTGCCTGTTTTAACTGCTTGCAAGCTAAGAGCTCAACTCTGACAAAATCAAACTGAGAAAGTACTAAAAATGAGCCATGTAGTTGACATGGTCTCAAATTCTGCAAACACTCAGTCTGGTACTGCTGGACCAACACAAGCACTATAGCTTTTCCCATTTGGTGGATTTCTGCATTACCCCACTCCCCAACCCGCAAAATTTAGAAATGAAACAATCTAAATAACATATTAAAAATAATTGTGAAAACAGAGCTTATAAGAAGATAATTTAAAGGTTTCATTTTCCTATCTCAGTACTGCCATGTAAAATAATGTAATGTGAAAAATAATTCATGAAGATGCCATTTCTAATATCTTGGGTGTAATTTACATACATCTTCTATATGTCAATAAGAAAATGAAACTTTAAGAGTCAAATAATTCAGAACTGGTTATGAGGAAATCTGATTTTAGATCTGAGCTTTTGTATTAAGTCCAAATTCTGTTTTACTATTTCATGTATTATATTTTAATTTGTGCTATTATGAGAAGATAAATTTTAGCTTGAAATATTTAACTATGCATACACCATAAGAATATAACACATTAGTGTAAGTACAATATTTTTAAGGTAATTTTAATGATGCCAAAGCCTGTTCTGTGACAACATGAGGATGACTCATCGGAAGCTAAGGGAACATCAGTTTATGGTGTTGCTTATATATAGAATTCATTGCAACAAAATTTTAAAAATAAGATAATAGAATATTTTAACTACTGAAATTATTTTCTTTATGCTAACAAATGTTCAGTAATCAGTAGACATATCCATGCCCAATACAGTGGTAACTTTTTACTTTTATTCTCCTTAAGGTTATTAGCAACAAAGGCTAAAATGTAACTTGAATTTTATCTTAGGTGTATCAAACTGAAAAAAAGTATAAAATATTTGTCTCACAAAACCAAGAGGAAAGGTAGCCAGGCTGAATGGATGACCCATGCTTATTTCAAATTCCTGAATGAATATCCAAGGGGTATGGGTATCTACTAATTTCATGACATAGATCACTTAGCAAAGCAGTAGAAACAAAAATCACAACTGATAACATTTTAAATATAATTTGCATCTTGAGGAGCAATTTTTCCATATGCCACCTATGTTCATCCCTCATAGTATACTGCAAAATTTAACAGCTTAAAATATCTTTAAGTTTTTGCTAGCCTCACATTAGTTAACATTTGCTCCCTTCACTTTCAATTTCATTTTTCTTTCTTACTGTTCTAAATAGAAATTCTATGACTGTCTTGTGCATTTTGCATGACATAACAGCATTTCAGTAACAGCTGCAGTGGGAGTCTCAAAAATGAAAAGTAATCATAAAAGTAATATAGTATCTCTGAATGATTGGGAATAAAGTATTTCCCTTTATGCTGTAAAAGTATATGTATACACTTGAGTATGGCATGCAAACACATTTTCAATATATAATTTCTTCAATATATACACAAATGTATATATGAGCAAATACTCTAGGTTGTGAAAAGTTAAAGTAAGGATGTTTAAGCTCCAAAATAAGCATTTCACTTAGAAAATTAAACATAATTGTTTATCCTGAACCAAACTCACAGTACAACTATTACAGATTGTTTTATTACCATAAGAAGTTGTCAAATGTAAATAGGTTACTTTTTAAATTCTTTAATGTTTTCATTTATACCCCTGCAAAAAGCACAATGGGGCCAAGAAAATTAATTCCCCAAATGTTGTCAACCAGGTTGGGAAACAGCAATAAACAGCTAACTGTAAAGCCTCCAGCTACAATGAAACTGCTGTCAATAAGAGCTGAGGGTTAGAGTATGCAAAAACAGGTCCTCTGGAAATAATAATCTGAAAGGGAAAGGGGCTGACATTTCTTGTACCAATATGCTGAGGAAGTGGGTCTCAAAGTGTGGTCCCTGGACCAGCAGCATCAGTATCACCTAGGATCTTGTCAGCAATGCAAATGTTCAGGCTTGACCCTAGTGATACAGAACCTAACCTCTGGGATTGGGGACCAACAACCCATGTTTTAAGAAACATTCCAAATGATTCTGAGACACCTTAAAATTTGAGAGTTTAATATTATATTTTAAAAATCATATTCATTAAGGAGATATTTTCCTTTTAGAGAAAATATGCCAATGAGCTTTGTCATTTAAAGTCCTAATGGAAATGATAATGTTGTCATCTTCTCAACCTTATAACAGTGAACTTTGTTTATTTATGAATAAATATCAAGATATAATCTAGCTCTTTAAAAAAGGGACATTTCATTCAATCTGTAAATACTAAGGGTACTTCCAAAAAATCTTAAAAAAATAATTTGTGGAAGATTCAGTGACAGATTTGTTATAATCAAGGAAAATGAAAGTTTAGTAAACTAGAGTGGTTGAGGAACGTGGTTTATGAGTGTTTTATAACACATGAGGGAAAACAGCAGGGGAAAAAAAAAAGTCAGACAAAATAAGAATCAATGCACTATAACCAAACTCATGGTGTAAATGCCAGACATTATGTTTTCATTGTACAGACAATACAAACACATGATATTTAAGTTTGGTAACTCTTTGCTCAAGAATCTTGCATTTTACCCACACTTCAACTAGCACCATAAAGTGAAAAGGTGTTTCTGTTAACAGCAATCTTTGCCCACTCAACTAAAAACCTGCACAGATTATACCTTAGTTTATAAATTCATTTGAAAGCTTTTGTTGTAATAAACCCTACTTTTTCAAAATTGTGTTGCTTCAGGAGCACATTTTGTATTCATGTGAAGCCACTAGTTGAAGTGAAGGCGCTAAAAAAAAAAGAATTTTTACTTTTTAGCTTAACTAGAACATCTTTAATAACAGCCATATAGTTCAGTGAAAAAATAATTTAAAGGATAATATATATATGTGTGTTCTTCATTCATAGAAAATATGCCTCTTTTATAGTAAAATTGTACACATTGCTATCACCATCACCTGTCCTTACTTTCAGAAGTATTCCTTTTCTACAACATTGCAATTTTTCTTTCTCAGCATGAAAACTTCTAAAAGGTGTAAATAAGCAAAGCCATTTCCGTAGCTCTTTACCATAATAATGAATCATAGCTACATTTGAACACTGAAATGCCTACAAGGAGAACAGCATAGTAACACATGGTCTCAAGGAATGTCTAAAATGCACTTTAGTTCCAGTTAGAGAATTACTCAGCATCTTATTTCAAAGATTACATCATACAATCAAATTTCCTATGACTGACTAAGCCTCGACAAAAGATCTTTCCCATACTTTGCTGAAATGCACTTAACGTTTATGTCACTGTACTATATATAGATTCAACTTTGGGGAAGAAGTCAGAAAAAGTGGGTCTGTACACCAATGCTCATAATACCCACCACACATAATATGAAAAGAAAGATGACGATGTGGGAATAATATCAGCATGTTTCTTTGGAAAACAAATTTCAGATTTTATATGAAAAGTTTTAAATCGTGTTATATTTTTCAAGATACTATGCAAATCATAAAATATCATCAGTATTTTGAGTGACTTTCCCATTAAAAGCAAATAATAAAAAGCCATGTTTTCTTTTCATTAAAATAGCAACTTTATATTTAAATCCACTTAGTTTCAAAAATTACTTTTCTCATCATGATTAACTATTTACCAACATTTATAAACCTCTACTAAACTCAGATATTTTCTTAACTTTAAAACATCAAACCTCTTTTAAAAAGCTCATGAAGTTAACATGAAAATAACCCATTCCAAATTCTATGTATATCCAGTAACTTCATACTCTCCTCTAGAACCTCTAAACTGACTTATTTTAATTCCTTTCATCCTGTGCATTCAGGCTCTTTTACTTTCTAAATGCTCTAGATATTTAATCTTTTAAGAAATGTAGATTTTAGTTGTAAAATCGTAGGCGTTATGCTTAATGTTCTGAAAGGATCTCTGTGATTCACTGCCAAAATTATTTTAATAAACATCTTACTACCATGAAACCTTAAAGTCACTGCAGAGCAACAAACATTGGATGCTGAGAGACAGAGTTTCAATAGACCATTCTCACCAGTCCCACCACCACAGGAAAAAAAGAAGAAAAACTCTTGACTTTTCAAATACTAAGCAATGTCTCTCAATACTATCCTGAAAATTTATCTTGCTTTACATGATTCTCTAAAATCTGTATGTTCCTTATTTTTAACAAGTTCAGATGGGTCATCACCATAGGTGGACTCAATACCAACAAAGATAGAACTTGGATTACAAAATCCTAGAAAGTTGGTGTGTGAGAGCTGATCACAAAAGAGCAAGCAAATGAACTGACATGCTAGTTGCTCCAGAGCAACTATCATTAAATAAAAGGTATCTTTGGCTATAGTACCAGCTTGATCTTTCCCTCTCCCTTTCCTTGCTACTGTGGGATTGGCAGCTGGCCAGCACAAGGGACATGATACCCTAGTGCCATCTACAGGCTATTATTGACACTCAAATTTCACGGCAACAGACAAGCACCAGTGAAATAAATTAGACAGCACTGCATTTAAATCTTTATTAACAAGGAATTATTAGACCTAAGAAAAACTAATTCTGGATTTGGTTGAAATATGAGTTTCTCAGCCTCTTAATCCCTCTTCATATGGCATATTTCACAGTTTAAAATGAGTTATGACAGATCACTTATGCATTACTAAAATGAGAGAATATTTACAATGGATTCATTCTTTTCTGTATAAATCAGTTCTATTAGGGAGAAATCATTCCTTCTTTTCTTTTCTTTCTTTTTTTTTTTTTTGAAAGAGTACTTTGGCCATTGTGGACAGCAATCTGCAAACCTTTCTATTCAACCTCCAATTTACTATATTACAATAAAATCATCTGAAATTAAAGAGAAGACTTCCTATATGGCTTAGTTGCAATCTATCAACAATCATGTGCTTCACAGCTGATATACATTTAATATTCTACTATCTTTTTTAGAGACTAAAAAAAAAAATTAACCCCTTTAGCAACCACAGCTGTAACATAATTATAGTTACACCTTCAAACATCATTTAAAACTTGAGATTTGAAGGTGACTTTTGAGATCAAACGGTAATGTGAAAATCTTGAAGCAGTCAATTTGGAAACCCCAGGAGCAGAATTTGGCCTATCAGGACAGGTTTTCTTCTTCAGCAAATGTTATCTTGGGACATTTTGGAATAATTTCCTCTTTTCATCTTTTGCCATCTGAAGGCAACTGGGAGTTTAAATAATTCTCAGAACTCAGAAATTTCAAAGCTGTTCTAAAAATTCTTGACTGAGCCCCAGAGGAATAGAAAAGGGGTCAAGTTTTTTTTCCCCTCTTTATAACTAAGCTAAAGTTAGACCAAAACAAGAGACACACTGGCACGTTAATACTGGTTGACTGGGCACTTGTATGCAGTACTTATAGACCAGTAAAAGTGCTCATTTACCTGTCTGGTGTGTAAGGGGCCCTTTGTCTTGAAGCCTCCTTGGGAACTGCACTCTGAGGCACTGAAGTGATCTGAACTAGTGGAAGAGCGTTTGGAAAGGGTGTCACAACCCCCGACAAAGGTGTTGTCCAACGGGAGTTCCTGAATCACGTGATGCTTTTTCACGGAAACCGGAGTGTCTGGTTTAAGATGGAAAGCGGGCTGTGGAGAAGCGGATTTGTAGTGCTTGGCCAGGTCAGGGCTGTTCGGCTTGAAGGTGGTTGGAGGTGCCGGACCCCAGTCAAATCTACCTATGCTTTGCTCTTCCAGCTCAGCCGGCAGGCTTATTGTCCCATTGATGGGTTCGTGAACTGCATCATCGGGTTTGGACTCTTCGATGGTAACAAAGTTCAAAAGAGAGCTCTTGGGAGACTTTCTTTTCTTCCTTTTCTTTTTCTTGTTTTGTTTGTTCTCCTGGTTTGGGGACATCCATTCAGCACCTTGCTTGCTCCTCTGAGCTGCTTTGAATCTTGATGCATGGCGACAACGCACCAGAACGGTGACGAAGATCACGACGATGACCACCATGGCACCTGCGACAATGGCGATCATGATGGTGAGATAGTCCTCGTTTTGATAGGGTTGGCTGCTATCGCCTATGTTCCTGTCCAATGGGGTCTCCATAGTCCTGCGAATCAAGTCATAGATATAGGAGGCATTGCCAGCAGTGTCATTAACATAAAGAAAAACAAGCACAAGTGTGTGCAGAGACTTAGGGTATCCCAGGTCACTTATGTTGACCACCAATCGGTGCAAGCCCACATCAGTAGGTGCTGGTTTTTCTTCCAGAGTGATGTTACCTGTTACTGGATCAATCCGAAACAGGCCTTTGTTGTTCCCACTCACAATTGTATACTTAAGTTCAGCATTCATCCCAGTGTCAATATCCACTGCAAAAACTTCTGCTATCACGGAGCCAGGAATGGCTGAGAGAGGCACCAACTTAAAAGAAGTATTAGAAGGTGGCGAAATGACAACTGGACTATTGTCATTGACATCCATGACATTTATAGTTACTTTTGCAGTAGAGGAACGGGGTGGTTGTCCCCCATCAGTGGCTTTGACATCGAAAGTGTAGGAACTCTGCTGCTCTCTGTCAAATGAGACATTTGACTTTATGACTCCAGAATAGGGATCCAACACAAAATTATCATTGTCATTTAGAATGGAAAGAGTCACAGCTTTATTCTCTCCAGCATCTGCATCTGTCACTGTGATTACCCCCACAGTACTATACTTTGGCAGATTCTCAGACACAAAAAATTGAAAGTGATTATGAGTAAACTTGGGGCTATTGTCATTCTCATCCAGAACAGTAACTATCACAGCCGCTTGGCTTTGGAGGGGAGGGGTCCCATTGTCCCTGGCAGTTACTGTAAAAATGAATCTTTCTTGTTCTTCTCTGTCAAAGACTCTGGAGGCTGTCAAAACTCCTGTCTTTCGGTCCAAATCAAAAAAGGAGGCATTCGGTCCAAGCTGATAAACAATATCTGCATTTTTCCCACTGTCTTCATCTGTGGCACTAATAGTTGTTAAGTACAACCCACGTCGGTTGTTTTCAGAAACTGACAGCTCAATTACAGGCTGGTTGAAAATTGGTGGGTTGTCATTTTCGTCCTCAAGCTTAACCCTTACCAGGGCAGTCTGATTTAAACTGGGCTTCCCAGAATCAGAGGCAACGATTTTAAAGCTGAATTCTTTGGTGCCCTCATAGTCCAACAAAGAGGAGGTCTCTAACAAATATTGGTTGTCGTATACTGCCTTCAAATGAAACGGGACCTCTCTTTCAATAAAACAGATCACTTTGCCATTCACATCTGTGTCCTTATCTGAAACTGTAATTAGGGCAATCTTTGTATTGACAGGATCTTTCTCAGACAAATACACTGTGCCATTGATGGGACTTATAATGTACCTGAGGTCTATGTTTGGAGGGTTATCATTTACATCAGTGACATTGATGGTAACCGTTGCTCGAGCGGGAGTGGAGCTGCCATCACTAGCCAGCACTGTCACTTTGTGAATGGCTGTCTCCTCTCGATCTAAGGACCTTTGAACTGTAATCAACCCAGTAGTATTATTTAAAGCAAAGAGTCTTTTGGTTGCAGGGGCGACCTGGGCACCAAAAATGTACCGGATTTCAGCATTACTGCCTATATCTGCATCTGTGGCATGGAGCTGAATTACAGAGGTGCCTACGGGAGCATTCTCTGGAATATGCACCTCCACTTGACCCTCTTTAAACACTGGCCTGTTGTCATTTACATCACTTACTGTGACCTGCAGTATGGCTGTGCTGGATTTCTGTGGAGTGCCTCCATCCTCTACTTTGATTTTCATCACATAGGTATCTTTCTGTTCTCTGTCCAAGTTTTGCTGAACAATCAATTGTGGCCACTTCTCTCCTTCCGGAGTTTCCACGATATCCAGTCCAAAAACACTCTGCCCATTTAACAATTCATAATGCTGTACACCATTGAAGCCTGTGTCAGGATCTGTTGCTGATGGAATTGGAAAGCGGCTGTTGATCAAAGTGTTTTCTGGGATGGAAATATTGATGACAGGAGATGGAAACATGGGGGCATTATCATTGGTATCCTTGACAATTATTTTAATTTTGATCAGCCTGAAAAAATCATTGGGGAGGATCACCACCTCAAGTTCAAAGAAACACTCATTCTCCTCATCGTAAGAGGCTCCAGCACAGAGTTTTTCTCTGTCTATTCTATTGGAGGTCGTGAAAATTTCGCCAGTGCTACTGGATACTTTCACCAAAGGGACATCCCCAGCTTTAGAAACCAGTCTGTAGACAAGGCTGGCGCTGGTCCCTGTGGCAGCATTGATGTGAGAAATGTTCAGATCCTTTGGTATGTTTCCTATGGGCACATTTTCAGGCAATTCCTCTCTAATAGTGTAAATAAGTTCTTGAGCTATTGCGGAATCCAGCCTTAAACAGGCAATCAGAGCAGCCAACAGGTAAAAATCCCTCAGGTCCATGATAATGTATTTATTTTCTTTTCCTGGGTTTTAGGGATTAAAGGTTTCCACTGAGGAATGATGCACAAATTGCAAGAGGAAGCGTGCATGGGCTGGAGGATGCATTACATCTCATGACTTATTTGGAGACAGCCACTGTCAACACAATCATATAGACAATATTATTCTTCAGTAAACAAAAGCACACAGTCACAAAATATCACAACACATTTTCCCACTGCATATTAGTAAACATGGCACTTTGTTCTGCTACTGTTTGCAACTTAACTTTGTGGATAAACATACTAAATATCCCAGGCTTGTTGCATTTGCCCAGAGAAGATGAAATTACCTACTTTTGAATTAAAGACAGCTGCTATTCTTACCTGTATTCACCCGCACTGTTTTCAGGACACTGTTTAATTCAAAACATGCGTTCTTGTTCTCCTCTTCCCCTCCACCACCACCACGCCCCCGCCCCCCATCTCCTCCCATTCACCACCCTCCCATCCCCACCCCCCCGTCTTACCCGCCTCCTGGCTTCTAACCGACCTCCCTTAGTTTTTTTGGGAGCCAGTGAAAAACACTAACTATTTAGCTATGGTTCCTGCTAATTGCTTTCTCACATGTCATACGTGATGTGTTTTCTTCTCTGCCACACTGAGTCATCTCTTTCTTCTAAAAAGACTATCTTTTTTCTTTCCTCCCAGTTCTTCAACTGCCTTCTAAATACAATTTTACTGGGAAGCAAGCATCCGGACATGCTGCTGCAGCGTCAGAAGCAAGTCTCTGGCCACTGTATAACCTCATTGCCTAAAAGCACAATACCAAGACCTTCAGTTTCTTACACAGACCTTGCTCTCATTTCTCCATGTTGCCAAATTATCACCATTAGAATTAAGAAACACATTAAAACTTTTAGAATATATATAATAACATAGGATTCCTTATTCTAGAGGTGGAAGAGAGTGCCAAGATATAAGTGAAACGCAGCTAACACTTCCATGTAACAGCACAATATTTTCTACTGAGCATAAAAGAGGGGAAAAAAAACGCAGTTTCTTAACCCCATCTCCGGTTGTAGTATTAGTAACATCTGCCACACGTAAATACTGCAACTCAGTAACGCAGGTAAAAAGCCTTCTGCTTAGATGCCCTCCTAACTGCAATTTAAACGGGTGCAAGGCTCCAGACAGCTACCTACTCGAGTAGAACAGGTCAGTACCCAGGCTCTAATCTTATCTGCATTAGGCTGCACGGTAGCTGATGCCCGCGATTAGTTCCGGCAGAGTGATGCAGGTAGGGATGCAGATACAGCCTAGTAGGTGAGCTCTGCCCCAACCGTCTACCCAGCTACAAACATCCCTCGTCTACACCGAGGACATATCTAAACACAAAATTTACAATTGTGCATGCGAAACTTTACACTTACGTTAGTTGCCTCAACCTTTCCCCTTTCCCGGTATGCTGCAGTTAGAAATGAGCTGTTCCAATACATAGAAAGCCATGCATCTGGTAGCACCAGTTTGGGGAGAAATCAGAAGCAGCAAAACGTTTCTTCCTTGTAAAATGTGTTGCTTCGGGCTGGCAAATTAGCAACTCCAGAGAACAAATTCACAGATTTGTCGTTACTCATTCTCTCCACATTTCGTCTCTATTACCCACGGGGTCTGAGCTCTTCTGGTATTTAACGCACACACAACATCCAGTTGCACTTCTTCAGCTCAGGGGTATTTTCCACAGCATCAAACATACCATTTCCCTCCGATGTCAATACTGCTTAAGTCTCTAACTTCTTGTAGGAAACGTCAGAGTTGGGGTGATGGTGAGTCTCTGGCTGCTCTCGGGGTGGGTGACAGTTGCCCGAAAAATTCCTAATTGGTTATCTCTTTCGTGCTTCGGAGACTCTAGGGCGCTCCTTCCCGTCTGACATGCTCTCCCTCTCTCCCTTCTCCTCTGCCCCTCTCTCCTTCTCTCTCTTCTCTCTCTGAACTGAATTTCTTGATAGAACTCTCAATAACCCAGAGGGAGGGAGTGACGGTCTAAGCCCCGCCCCCGGCCCCTGATTGGCCCGTATCTTGCGGTGCGGGCGGCCGCAGCTGGGCGTGGAACAAGGCGCTGACTATCTGCCAGCCTCTCCTCCCCAGCTCCCCTTCGGCAGCCGCGAAAACCCGGAGACCCGATCCTGGCCCCGGGAGAGCCGGGTTCCAGGAGGTGCACTGAGCATGCCCAGCAGGGTCCGGCCCGGGAGGGAAAAGGCGACGCTCCCCAGGCCCCCGCGGACGCGGCTCTCACGAGCGCTGAGGGGCTGGCGGCTGCTCCGGACGGCACAGGGCAGCGAGAGGCCGAGACCCGGCGGTCTCACGAGCAGGGAACGCGGGAGGCCGGCCGGGCGTGCGGGCGCGGATCCGTCAGCCTCTGGCACCGTTGCGGGCGGTTGGGGGATGCCGAGGCGGCTCGCTGCCGGCGCACGTTCCACACTTCTCTTTGCTAAATGGAGGGACCAAAATGCACAGATGGGAGAGTCCACCTGGGGTCCAAGACATACTGTCGGCCCTCGGAGGAGAGCAGGGCCCAGCAGATCCCCGGAGCGCGTTAAACGGGCTACATTCCCGGTGCCGCAGCTAGAGGCTTTTGCTGGCGAGGACATTGGCAGAAGGGCAGAGAGGGCGGATAGGAAAGGTCGGGACAGAGGATATTCGAATCTCAATCAAGACCGGAAAGAAAATTAATTTGAGCCCTCCTTCCGTGCAGGGTGACGGAAGCTGCCGGGAGAAAGGGAAAATGACAGCCTCTGGGATCCCGTAGTCACCCTAGTCAGCCCTAGGCCAGTCTGCTTAGCGGGGCGAAGTCTTGTCTCCAGTAGCAGGACGGGCCGCGGCGGCCGATCCAGGCTGTCCTTGCACTTTTGCTCCCGCCGCGCCCAGAATCTGTGAACCCGAGCTCGCCCGAACGCGCGGCTTCGGCAAAAGCCGCTTCACCTCACCTAACTGCAAACTTTGCTCGGGAGAGGCTGGAAGGAGTCCTGTCCAGCTGCTCCCCAAGCTGTGGAACGTTTCCTTTCCCCTTACACTTTCTGCTGATTCCAACTTGACATGTAGTACTTGTCTTTCCCTGTGCGATTCATTTCTCTGACTCCTGTTCCGTCGAGTATCCTCACGCGTTTCTCATTTTCATGCAAGAGCCGGATAGAATGACACTCGAAAGGATTACCCTTTTTCCTTAAATATTGGCCCCGAAAGCACTATCTGTATTTGATTGATCTTTTAAAATCAGTAAACCACGAAGGTTTGTTTTATGGGTTGTATCTACGACGCCAGATGCCTGAGTAAAGTTAGAAGCATTAATAATAGTAACAGTTCACTTGGAACAAAAAAAATAATATATATTTTTTGCATGACCTATAAAGGTTGTCTGAGAAGGTCTTAATGCATGATTGAATAACTTGTTCTAACTTACAGGGAGGATAAAGGGCATCTATTTTAAACCTCCGTGTTTCCCATTCTGTATTGGGGCTGAAGATGCCTTGAAGGCTCTTTCATGTAGTTATGCACTGTGATGGCGTGTTCAGGAACACCTTTTGTTTTTGAATACAATGGCTTTCCTTTTAAAATATGAACACTTATTTTTAGATATTTAAAAGTAAAAAAAAAATTCACTAAGCAAACCTACCAAACTTAGGTATTGTATAAATAATTTCATTATTTAACCAATTCATTTGACATTGCAATTTTTCCACATCTATGGAAATGTAAGGATTTTTTTCGAACTTTTCCTCAGGTGAATATACACAGTAAAAGTGCAGTGCCTCGAAGCCCACTGTAAAATACATGAATCCCTTCTATGTGAAATATAAAACAGGTTTCTAGCAGACCATAGGTTGATACTGTTTTAAAATGGCTAAACAACTCTTATGGTAGTATTTTGTATGATTAGAGTATACAACATTTAAGAATAAAAAGGACTGCTTAAGTAGCTAAAAAGTCAAAAGAAAAATATTACCTCATACAATAATGCGAGTGAGTTAAAGGAAGATTCTTTTATTTTACCACAGTGAATGATCATTTTGCCATTCACAAAATCTACAATTAAAGTTAGTGCATTGTTCCAATTGCCACATATTTTATGCTCTGAACTAGTTTAAAATAGTAAATGAAGCATCATTCTGATACATTTACAATAAACATAGCAGCACTGCCACTTTCCAGTTCATTTTGTAAGCATCAGTTATCTCACACTCTTATTCTAATCATACCGTAGTCATTTCAAAGTCACAACACATAGCTTAGCCATAATTAACATTATGACTAAGTGTAATTGTTTCTGTTTGCTAAGGGGTAGCTTTGCTTGTAGTCAGGACCGATTATTATCCTATGCTCATAAATGAAATCTTAGTATGAACACAGATGAAAGTTAAGGAAGAGAAAAGTATCATCACATTATAAACATTTATGACCATGAGACTTCAATTAACAGAAACCACAGGTCAAAGCCCCAAAACGAAGCACCTGTAGATTCCTTTCAAAGGCCATTGAGTATAATATAGAAATAGAGCCACTGACTTCAGTGCATTCCATCTTATGGGTGTTTATTTGGCATGTATAAATTAGTGGGATTCTTTAATCATAATAGTTTTACCCCTTAAAGCTAGAATAGTTGAAGCTTGTTTGCCCTATTATATTTCAACTGCTAAACTCTCGAATGAGAACTATTATTAGAGATCTTATTAATATTCCTGGAAGAAAATTAAATATAAAGGGTCGTTTTCCTAACCCTCTGCAATCGTTAACTTGAGGCTTCTGCCCAAACCACAATATAAAACATTTGCATATTGAGAGCTGCTCACAATCCACCTCTCCTAATTTTTTTAAAAAGGTATATCTGCATAATTATGAATTAGGGAAATGATAATATTCATTAATTTTAGTTTTCGTAGGGGAACATCTATTGGTTTTTTTGCTGCATTTTAATCACTTTTTTTCTTTCATGAATTTAATAAAATGTTAGATTCTCAATTATATGATTTCCAATATACATCTTCCAGTATATATGTTAGTTTCCAATTAGATCTCTTCAATTAACCCTTATACATCTTTGTCAATGCATGTTTTCTACAGCAAGGAATTATCATGTTCTCACATGTGTTGTACCTGATTAGTACTTTAAGAATTATACCATCCAGGCTGTAGTAAAATTACCTTTGTGTTCTCTGCCAGTTATATAGGTCATGGGATACTTGTGAAGCTAAGTCACCTTCGGCCAGCTAAGTGAAGACTAAAATATTATTACAGATTTATGCAGAAAGAGACATTGAGTTAGTAAAATTATTTTATATTGCAAGAATTTAATGTTGTTTATATATTTAAACAATAATTTCCATGTAATGGCATTTAATAACCTGAATTACTACGCAGTTCAGTTTGTTAATTGGATTTTCACCTATGATTTTCTAGTTACCACTCAGCATTTTAAAATTACATTTCACACAGAGATCATAAAGGCTTTTTCATGTTACATTTTCCATAAATGACACAGACTCTGGTATTTGGAATGATCAAACGACCTCCTCAAGGATTTCAAGACTCAAATTTTCAACTCTAATGTACTAGTTCTATATTCCAATCAAAGGTAAAAATAAAATAATAAAATAAAATAAAATGATATGATAAAATAAAATAAAGTTCTATTGTGCCCTGTACTTCAAAAGTTCCTTTAATCCAGATGTTTTATTGTGGTTAACCGACATTAATCAATCAATCACAGGGGCTTTTATATCACAGCAGGTTTTATTGTTCCCATTTCTCGGAAGAGGCTAGACTATTGTACTGTATATCCTGGGGGTAGGGCGGGAATTGTATGAAAAATGCTAAGGGTTATTTGTGTTACCACTGTTTAGAAAATGACAATGCAGAATCTTAACACCACAAAAAGAAAATTAACACCTTTTAAAGCTGCAAACTGCCAAAGTGTAATAAGCTCCTTGAATCATTCTTTTGCTCTACTATCGGCTCTTTTCTTTGAACACCTTTTTTTTTTTTTTTTTTGCTTTTAAGGAAAACTTAGACCAAGGTATTCAAATGACAAAGGAAAGCAGGTGACAAGAAGCTTCACTCTATTTGAATGACTGAACTAAATTTATCCCAATTTGCTATATTTTTATCACTGATAATGATTATAGATGTCAGGCTTGTAGCTCTAACAGTTACTACAATATAAACTGACATTTTCCAGTGCCACTATTTTATCATGATTACTATATAAATAAAGAAAATATTGAATTTTCAGATTTCATTATTGGTTTTTTAAGACTTCATATAGACATAGCTCTCATAACAAACGGTTTCCCCATTACACGCAGGGCTCAAGCAATCACTTAGGAAACATGAAAAACTGGTTTAACGATAGTAAAGAGAGAATAGATATAAGTTTAAATAATTTGATCATTTTAAAATCATGTAATTTCAAGGGAAATATACAAAACTTCCTATTCTTGTGTCTGATATTTATTTTTGTAAGACTTGTTCAATTAGAATACCAAGTATGATCAATTCATATTTATATAAATGATAAATGTCTGAATATAACATGCACATTATTTGAAAGCACCTCTATTTACACTAAAAGTAGAGATAGAAAAATGTTGAGATAAGAACATGTTTTAAGCACAAATGCATTTGCCCAAAGATAATTGGGAAATTATTTTTCATAGATATTAGAACTATTTCAAGTTAAAATATAGTGGAAATTTAAAAATTCTCTTTTAGTAGTACTATTTCTTATCATAGGAGTATGTTGTTAAAAATAGGAGTTTATATTACTTGAAACAACATCATTCTAGTCACTTTCATTCCTTGTTCCCCTCCCCCCAATTTCTTCATGCATATATTTCTTTTATGCCTATTTTCCCTGTCCTCTTTAAAAAAAAAATAAGCTCACATAATATTCTTCTAGGAGCCCAATTTGTTATATAATGTGCATATAAATAGACTTACTAATATAGGGCAGGATGGATAAGCCTCATTTTTCTCATATAGTCTCCTCACAGGGACCAAATTCAACCGACAGTGCCCCTTGAACTGAATTAGGATGAGTCAGGGAGACCATGCATATTCCCTTGACTCCTGCAGCCTCTATATCACTGATGACACCCAAATAATGGAGATAGGGCTTGCTCAGCCTTTACAAGACAGTGATATGCTTTGCTTGGGATATAAGTCAATACCACTCTGCTTACAAAAATTGTGTGTTTGTGTGTGTGTATATATATATATATAATTCTTTAAAATAATGTTTTTTCTTAAATGAAAATCTTATTTTGCAGTACACACTAATACAGTCCTTAAAAGAGGCTAAAATGCACATCATCTTTTCAATCCTATGCTTATGAATTGACTGTGTGTCAGCCTCAAACAGATTGGTGAATTTTCAGAATGGATTAAAAGAGCCTCGAAGAAACTTCTTGGCTGTATGGAATGGGGTCATCATAAGAGAGATTTATTTTTAAAAATAGCATGTTACAAGAAACATTATATGTGGAGTTTACAAGAAAGACTAGTTAGAAAAAATTTTACCCCTTACAATTTTGAAATGATTATAAACATTTCTTTATGTCACAAAGATATTTATGTAATGTGTTGATTTTGGGGAGTGAATTGCACCCATGTTTGATTGCAATATCAGTATATCTAAGGCCTAATTGCAAATTCATTGTTTAGTTTGTAGAAGTAACAACTATACCAATGTGAGTGTCTTTAACAGCTATACTGGAAGAGTAATGAAACAAAAGATTAATTAACTTCCAGTAATATTTGTCCCTCATTATGGAAGTAGGCTGACTTTTTGGTGTATTACAATAGATAAGTAGACCCTAAAGATCAGGTAACACTTTAGGTAAACACCGCAATTCATAGGAAAAAGTGGAAAGTGAGAATTACATGAAAAGATTATAAAACACGTATGGGACAAATTTAGTGTCATAAATATATTCATTAATTCATTCAAAAATCTAATTTAAAGACCACACTATGTAAAAATGCCTAAAAATCCCTACTGTATTTTAAAAACCATCCTATAGGCGCAGCACAGAAGTATTCAATAGCTATATTTCAAGCATAATTCAGCTGAGGGCTCTTAAGGCTCGTTTGTTTGCAGTGAGGAATACTATACTGTGAGTCCTTTCTACTTTGATAATTCTCATCACAGTAGCTCTCCTTTATATTTTAGACTTTAAAATTTTTTTGCTTAGCACAGTAATCAATAGTTCTAAGGCTCAATAGCAAGTTCTTGATAATATACGTAAATACACTAGCATTTAGTTGTGTCTAATCTTCATATTGTTCCAGAATGTTTACTGAGTTTATTATCATCAAGTATTATACTAAAGTTGCCTTCTACTCATGTGTCAAATAACAATAAATTAACCTGCTCTGTGTATCTTTTTTTTTTAAATTTATTTAGTCTATTTATTTTGGCTGCTTTTGTTCTTTGTTGTGGTGCGCGGGCTTCTCATTGTGGTGGCTTCTCTTGTTGTGGAGCATGGGCTGTAGGCGCGGGCTTCAGTAGTTGTGGCTCGCGGGGTTGGTTGCCCCACAGCATGTGGGATCTTCGCGGACCAGGGCTTGAACCCCTGTCCCCTCAATTGGCAGGCAGATTCTTAACCTGCTGCACCACCAGGGAAGCCCTGCTCTGTGTTTCTTAAATTATATGTGAATACAAATTACCCAGAGATCTTGCTAAATTAAAATGCAGGTTCTGATATACTGGATCTGGGGTGGATACTGAGGTCCTGCATTTCTATCATGTTCCCAGGACATTCTGATGCTCCTAATCTGTGGACCACATTTTAAGTAGCAAGGACCTAAAAGACATTTTAGATGGATAGTGCCATGGCTCACAGAAAAACAAAACAAAAAGAGCATTGGAAAAGGTCTATATCTACCACTGTACCATGCAGGGATTAATTCTGTTACCAAGCATACTTTTGACACAAGTGTTATTCAGGGGCACAGGAAATTTACATATCACTCATGTACTAATTTGATTTAGTTTGTTTTCTTCCCCACAGAGATTAGATATCTTGAGCTAAATTTTTGTTTTACTTTAACTCGCTGGGAGTGAGGAAGAAGCTGTTCGGAGCCTGGTCCCCTTTGGGGGAAGGCAGGCTGCACGGAACAGAGCAGGAGCATTTTGGGCATTTACTGAGCATTGTGAGGGTACCAGGCCACTGAATGAGTATATGAGGTGTCAACAAGGATGTGATAGACTACATGTGTGGACTCCCAAGCTCACAAAGGTTTCCTACTTTTTTGAAATGCTTTTCCCCATATTCCATACACATGAAAAGCAAAGCAGCTATAGTCACATGGTGTGGACTCCTCCTACTCTGCCAGAAATTGACATTCCATTTGACAACACTTGATTATGTTTATGAACATACTAAATTCAAGATGGACCAATGAACCCCTTTATCACAGAACCTAGTTCTACCACAGAGATACTCCAAGATCAATCTAATTACTTTCTGAACAGGAAGTGATGTATACTCAAGAGTAATTAGAAACAATAGTTTTCATTACATAGACCAGAAACCCAAAAGAAAGATGAGGGAAAAGAGTTATAAAAATGAAGATGATGCACAGAAGGAACCAGAGATGGAGAACCACTTATGGTCGTTAATTAATTGATTCCAGTTCATTGTTGATGTCCGATTATATCCCCACCACTGCTTCTTAAGAGCTATTAGCTTTAATAATAGCTATTACTTGCAACCAAGAGTCCTAACTAATATAAGAACTAACCACAGCAACTTGGTAGTTTTGCTTGACTCTATTCCTGATTAACTTATCCTATGAAGGACTAAAATATGAACTATGATAACATGATTTACTTGTTATAATTGTAAGGGAGAATAAGAAGAGTGAAAAACAACCCAATGTTTGCATTAGTGGTTTTCAGCTTGAGGTGATTTTACCCATTAGGAGACCCTGTAGTGAGGTAGAAGCCAGGGATGATGCCAGATGTCTTCAATGCATAGAAATGCCCCCCCCCCCACTTACCCCAACACACACACACACACACACACACACACACACGCTCAATCACGCACAACCTAAATTATTATCTGGCCGAAACTGGCTGTAGTGCCAAAGTTGGGGAAAACAGATGTGTAGCATTTGCATTTTTATATATTATGATTAGTTTCACCAAATTTATTTCTAATTACATCTCTTAATAGCCAAACCAAGAGTTAAAATATTACTGGAGCTCATTCAATGACCTTCAGAAAAATGGACAAAATATGTTATAAATTATGTCTCTGGAACACTAATTGAAATCTGGAAAAAACAAATCTCTCTTCCATCCATTAGTGACAAATTTTCAATTTTTATAGAAGGCACAGCAAATCTATAAACCAACCATTGGACCTAATCTTGGCCATTTCTGTCCATCTTTGTTTTCAAAATGTGAGATTCTTAGTGAGACATTTTTACTGGTTTTATACTAGTATGTAATATATCCAGTATAAAAGTTAATTTCAGATTTTTAAATCATTATTTCTACCATTTCATAATAAAATAAAAAATATCTACCTCACTCTCAACTTCTATGACAAAATAAGATTGCCCTAGATTCTGTGATATATCTGTGACTTATTTGGGTTGTTCATCAAGTCAAAAAGTTAAAACTGCAATTACTTCAAATAGAAGATGAAAACCTCCCTTGGTTATAAGACTGTAAGTCCCAAAAGTATAGATAAATCTATCCATATCTGCAATTACATACAAGCTTGAAAAAAAAAAGAATAATATAATTCATCTGGTTAGTTGCTAAGATTTCTTTCATCCTGGTTACAATAGTCTCAACAACTTATTTTAATTCCTCCAAAGGATACTGATCACACATGTTTATTCTAAAGTTTTTGGGTCAATTTAATTGTTCCTGGAAATTTGCACATTAAGTTGCAATAATAACCTAATAAGTGAGCAAAAACTTGCTGAATTAGGTTAAACATTCATTCAGAGCAAAACAAAAATGCTGAAGAAATACTGATTACTAGAAAAATGAATTTTTAACTCTATACTATTTGACTCATTTGAGAATCATTTCAAAAGCTAAAATAATTTCTAACTGTGGTAAACACTGCCATCTAGAGGACTTTTTTTGCAATGAATATTAAAACTAAAATGTCTAAAAGTGTTAAATGTATGGATTTATGCTATAAATTTTATTTTATAAATTTCATGAACCTCTCGTTATTTTCTATCTTTCATGAAATTAACTTAGTTGAAACCTTGAACCAGTAAACCATTTTTTGCTATGATTTCAAGTATAAATACTAATACATGATCAAATATATTATTTGAATGAAATTTTTATTAAGTTGTTTACTCACGTTTGCCAGGTAGTCATTTACTTTTTGCTATTTAATACGCTGATTATAATATCAGAATTCTAGTCATGTCCTGGCAGAAAATATATTAGAGTCAATAGCTAGAAAAACCAGCAATACAATGATGTCAATATATCATGTATACACCTTACAACAAATGCTTCTTTAAGAAAAGTGATAGAATTGCCTATTCTTGTTATTTCTTCCTTTCTTTCCTCTTTTGTGTTGGTTTTAACATGAACATTTTTCAGTCCTGTTTCATTAACTTACTCATTGTGCTGATTTCTAATGTCTGCTTTTTGAGGAGTTACTCATTCATCAATAGTGTCTGAGACTCTGTGGGGTACTCCTTATCTAAAAAGGTATAAAAAGAGAGAGATACCTTGCTAGGTTGCCCATTTAATTAGAAATAATTGTGCCTTAACACTTATGAAGTTTCCATTGTCAAAAGTTGGTGAAGACAAAAAGAAAAACATCCATTTTAAAGTTAAATGGCTATCATATATATGCATATCGCTAAAAATTATACAAATGGTGCTTACTGAAATTTATTTTTATATGCTCCTTGAATTCCAGATTGGTTGCTAATGAAATCTGTCAGACACTGTACTTTGTACCACTTGTAACCATGCGATGTGTATTTGCAATTTTTTGAGATGACTAGGACTTTATTTCAGTATAATCTTTATGTTAGATCTACACTTAAACTGCTGTAGATTATTAATTCTGTTATTAGGAAGACAAAGAGGAGAGTAAATTTCAAATCAAGTCAAATAGGACAGATACATAGCATTAAAATGTAGTTCTGCGAAGTTGCTGTAAAGCTGTCCAGATGCCTAGTTGAAGGGAAAATCTATGACAAGTGAGGATAAAAGTAATTTTTCTTTTCATAATTTGATGGTTTAATTGCGATGAATATCCAGGATAGAGTCCAATACAATTTTATTCGATTATTGTTTTACAGTTATGTGAGAAAAAATTACAATATTAATGACATTTATGGAATGCTGACTGGCATAACTATCACCGTTTTGCATCTGGTGTTTCAACTGTAAATGATTTCTGGTGGGAAAGGAAGGAATTAAATCAATATCAATGGACATAAGAATAATAGTTTTTTTTTTTCCAGTGGAGACTTCTGATATTTTTATGTTATTGTATATTACACATTTACATACCATATTTTTTAATCAAAGTAAGAAATACATATGGAAGAAAATAGTATACCATAGAGGAACAGACAATGTGAAAATGTTGACCACCTTTCTGTACTCTAAGCTTTGGACCCTTGCCTATTGATAAGAAAAATGTTATGTGTAGAAAAATAGTACCATCCTCTATGTAAATTCATCAATTTTTAGTAACTTGTCCAATTTTCTTGATCTCTTTCTCACAACATTTGCTCAAACATCTGTAAGATACAGAACTGTCATTGCAAAATTACTCAGAATGCATCTCCTAAGAATAAGGACGGTCTCCTCCATAATCACAGTATCATTATCACACTTTAAAAAGTAATAATAATTCCATAACATCATCTAATATCTAGTTTATTATTCAATTTCTTCTTCTCATTCTCAGAAAGAAGTTTATAGCCATTCACAAATGGCTCTTCTAAATACAATCCAATCTAATTTATGTTCACATTGCCTTTATTGTTATACCTCTTTAACCTCCTTGTTTAAAACACTTTTCTCATTTTTTTTTTCATTGACACTTTAGGGCGCTTGTACAGTGGACTATTCCACAATCTGTATTTGCTTGTTTCTTCTTGGGGTCATTAACCTGATTCTCTGTGACCTGTATTTTTGTAAACTGAGAGTTAGATCTAAAGCCGTGCTGTGCGGTGAAAATATAATTTGGACCACATACATAATTTTAAATATTTCAATAGCCACTTTTAAAAAATAAAAAAAAAACTAAGGTGAAATTATTTTAATAAGACATTTTATTCAACCCAATATATCTAAAACACATTTCACCATGTAACCAACATAAAAATGTTAGTAATATTTGTTAATATATTTTACCTTGTTTCAAAAGTACTATATCTATGAAATTTGGTGTATAATTTACACTTATGGCACGATTCATGTTCTCAATAGCCACGTGTCTAGTGGCTGCCATAATGTTTAGCACAGGACTAAGTCTTGATTGAAGATGAGTTTTCTGGGCAATATGATTTCATAGATGATGTTGTGTTCTTCATATTTAATCACACCAGGAGACATAATTTCATTATTCATGATGTGAAATATGGTCATTTTATGCAGAAAGTAACTGTAATCTTTATCATTGTAGAGGTTTTCTTCTTCTTTCAATAAGTAAATGATCTGTGGGACAATGCATTGGCTCCATTCCAATATTCTAATACATAACAAACTGATATCAAATGATTCTGGCATCCATTTATGATCTTTGACCTGTATCCCTCAATTAATAATTACACTACATGTTGCAAAAATGGGAATTTTCTAATACTATTAACATTTTTTTCCTTCATTAGATGTCTTTTATTTCAGTAAAGAAGAGATTTCCTTCCCCCTCATTTTCTTTTACTATCATCTTTTGAAAATTTCCAAACAATCATATTTTCAAATTTCTATGTTCCTTCACATTATCTGAGGGATTCTTTTTTATAGTATCCTGTTCTTTTTTCTTGAATGTAAATTTTCTCAAATTGCTCTGAGTGTACTAGTTAGTTCTTGGTTTGGCTTAATTTTGAATCTACATTTTGAAGATGGCTGAAGCCCATGATGGAAGTAGATAGGTTCCAGGACCCAGGCCTTGGAGACCCAACCCCTGGTCAGGAGCACCCACTAAGGAACGAGCCTGAAATGGTAAGACTGAGATTTCAGGGTTCTCTCACACATCAGCTGGCAAAACCTGAAGTCAGACACAGTCTTACTTATTCCTAAACTTGTTGTGAGTCTGGGATTCTTCTAGGTTCTGCCCTAAATTTTCTGTATCCTGAACTACAGCTTCCTTCACTTTAGAAACATGCTTTCTTTGTTTTGTGACTTTCTGTAAATGGATTGAAATTCCACATCTACGTGCAACTTTCTGTGTTCCTCACTCCTGTGGCTTTTGCCCCATTTCATTTCTTTGTCATTGTGAGACAGATTTTTGAAGGAGCTAAAACAAACATGCAATCATTCCCTTATCTGGAAAAAAATGTCCCCCCCAACACTCACCCTATATTACATTTAGAAATATATCCCAGAAATGGGGTGCTTAATTCGCATTTATCTGAATACAGCATCCCACCTGCTGGTTGCACTTAGAACAGCCTCCAGTCATCTGATTATTTCTGCCTTAATGAGATAAATTCAGCACATCTAATTTCCTCTGCCATTTTGCATGTAGAATGCGTGACTCACAGAAAACACTTTGAAACCGGCACCTCTCACGGCTCTGTCACGGCTACCTGCTCATCTGCCTGACTATTGTGCATCCAGGATGAAGAGAGTGATATCCAGGTTGTTTTTAGGCAGAAAAAAAAATAGCCTTTAGTCGCAGTATCTGAGTATAAAGACAGTTTTCCCCACTTTATGGCAGATATTAAACATTAAAAGAAAGAGAGTCACTTGTAATTGAACAAATGAATTTACGGCTAGGTACGTGTCTATGTCTGCAAAGCCATTTGAGAAAGAGCCTTAATAAAGAGAATTTATTTTCTGCCATCTTAGTTGCTAGGGCTTTTGCACAGTCTTGAAAAGCCTAAACATAATCATTGCTCATATATGGGAAAACAAATAACAAAGAAAACAGAGCGACAAAAACAAGACCAAACAAAAAGCAAACCAAACAGAAAGACCTCCCCAAGCTCTGAAATGCTACTTCAGTCCTGAGCCGCTGCAGGCAGCCCACGTATCCTCAGTCAATAACATTACCTGGAGTAGATTGGGAGCCCAGTCCACTAATAGGTGAGACCAGCAACCTACCGGAGAATTCTCCAGGAATCCTCAATGACAGGGCGAGGCCTGAGCACGAACTCCCTAGGGTTTCGGCCTGCACCATTGTGTCCACCTCCGCTGGCCCAGCCCTATCCCACCTTTCTGGTTTTCCCTTCAGTGCCCCTCAGGTTCCCACACCTGTGCAGAATCCCAGCCTGCTTGGCAGACAGGCCTTGGCAGACGAAGCCTCGTCCTGATGTGCTAGGCTCCTCATCCCTTTTTGGTTGGAATAGGCCTTAATTCATAGAACATCAGAAGAACCAAATACTGTCATTGGCCTGATTCTGAGCGTCATCATGGTAAAGGGACTCCGACCACCAAATACGAACCTGCTGGATTATGTGCTCTTATGTTTTTTGTTTGTTTGCAGTACACGGGCCTCTCCCGTTGCGGAGCACAGGCTCCGGACGCGCAGGCTCAGCGGCCATGGCTCACGGGATCAGCTGCTCTGTGGTATGTGGGATCTTCCTGGACCGGGGCACGAGCCTGTGTTCCCTGCATCGGCAGGCGGACTCTCAAGCACTGAGCCACCAGGGAAGCCCTGTGCTCTATGTTTTGATTGGACTCAAATTCATCGATTTGTCTTGGATGCTAACGTTTATAATGCTTTCCATCTTCCTCCCCGTCTCCCACTCCCACTTCTGCATTTCCTGGGGAACACCCAACGACCCAATTACACCTCTGGTACTGAACTCCACTGCCTACCTCCATGCCCTCTGTGCTTCTCCGTTCTTCTTCCTTCCTCTTCTCTCTCTCCCTCCGCAAGTTAGAAAAAAAATCTCCTATTGGGGTTGTAGTGGTTTTCAAATTAGGTTGAGGGCATTCTCATCTGGCTTTTAAAGTTACTGCACAGATACACCACATGCATTTCTCTTGCAACACAGAATTATCTACTTAATCAAACTCAGCTTCCTGAGGGAAGTTAAATAAATATATGCAATGATCAGGTTCTAGCATTCCGTTAACCTTTTATGAGGTCTCAATCACCCAGCAAGAAAATAGTTTATTTTTCTCTGAAAATCTTTTTTAAAGGCTCTGAAAAAGAATGGAGGAAATTAAATCTACATGAAAAAATTATGTAATCTTTCTTTAAAATATGCTTTATTATTAAGACTTCATACTTTATGAGATTCATAGAGGTATTTCCAACTCAAATAATGTATTCTTAAAAAAAGATCACATACATTGAGTATTTAATTAGGTGGGTTTTGCAGTTTTCCAATTGTGGCCATTTTTATTGATTTTGTTTCAATAATATTTTCATTTCTTTTATATTTCAAAATGTTATCAGTATGAATTATACTTGCTGTTTGCAATTCTGATACTGTTAGGCTGCACTGTCTTCATTTAACACTTTGTATCTTAAATTTATATAACCCTTTTAAATTCAAACTCCTAATACAATGTTTTCAATGGCTGAGAAATAGTTCCCCATGTAACTTAAGCAAGTACATTGTAAACCTTTTAATGAGTCCAGGTTAGTAACACAATTGTTTTATTTAGTGCCATACCAAAAGAGTTGTGATCTATTCACATTAATGATTAAATCCTATTTTAAATTAATCTTACTTTTAATACTCTTCCCCACCAAACTCTGGCATTCATATATGAAATGTTTTTCAGAGTTGCAATAGCTTCTTAAATTATAAAGCTATACAAATCCCTGAGGGCAAAGGGAAATCTTAAAAAACAGTATAATATAAAGCAGGGGTCCCCAACCCCTGGGCCATGGACCACTACTGGTCCCTGGCCTGTTAGAAAATAGGCCGCACAGCAGGAGGTGAGTGGCAGGCAAGCGAAGCTTCATCTGTATTTACAGCCACTCCCCATCGCTCGCATTACTGCCTGAGCTCCACCTCATGTCAGATCAGCAGCGGCATTAGATTCTCACAGGAGCTCGAACCCTACTGTGAACTGTGCATGCAAGGTATTTAGGTTGCATGTTTCTTATGAGAATCTAATGCCTGATGATCTAAGGTGGAGCTGAGGCAGTGATGCTAGCACTGGGGAGTGGCTGTAAATACAGATTATCATTAGCAGAGAGGTTTGACTGCACAGAGTCCATAATAACTTAATTGCTTGCAGACTCATATCAAAACCCTACTTGTGAGTGGCAAGTGAAAACAAACTCAGGACTCCCACTGATCCTGCATTATGGTGAGTTGTATACTTATTTCATTATATATTACAGTGTAATAATAATAGAAATAAAGTGCAAAATAAATGTAATACACCTGAATCATCCTGAACCACCCCCCAACCCCAGTCCGTGGAAAAATTGTCTTCCACGAAACTGGTCCCTGGTACCAAAATGGTTGGGGACTGCTGAGGTAGAGGATGAATCTCTCCTCTCAACTGGTCTTTTTCATATTACCCCACTTCAGCTGTCACTTCAAGACCCTCTCAGGCTCCCCCTGCCCCCAACCTCACTCCCACCCCTCTAGTACACACAGATAAATAAGCATTACATATTTATATCTATTTTATCTATTTTAAAAGACATCTTTGTATGTAAATACTTAGAAATCAACATTATCAGTATTGATGGGAACACTCTAGAAATTTAATCATTCCCATATACTTATTTTTTTTCTAAAACTCTAAGGTATGTTGGCCATCACAATACATACGTCTTCATTTATTTTGTATCCCTATAGATAATTATCTAAAACTGAGATTTGTGGGTCAAAGGAAATGCATATGATATGTTGATAACTATTTCCAAATCACCTTCCCCGGAGATATTAGCTTAAAGATATACCAAGAGTATATACTCAAAATCTTTCTGACATTGAGTGTGATCAATCTTTTTAATTTTTATCAATCTGATAGGATAATGTTATTTTTAACTTTTCATTTATTTGAATCATTAGTTGATTTGAGACTTCTAAACAATGTATATTGTTGTTTGTATTTTTATTTTTTGGTAGATGCCTGTTTATGTTACTTTGTTTTCTAACAAATTTATATATTTCTTACTGAAATATAGGAGATAATAATGCATTTTGAAAAGTAAGACTGTCAGATAATGCAACTTTTTTTTTAACTTTTAATTTATTTTTGGCTGTGTCGGGTCTTTGTTGTTGCATGCAGGATTTCTCTAGTTGCAGCGAGCTGGGGCTACTCTTTGTTGCGGTGGGCAGGCTTCTCAGTGTGGTGGTTTCTCTTGTTGAGGAGCGTGGGCTTTAGAGCGCAGGCTCAGTAGTTGTGGCACACGGGCTTATTTGCTCCACAGCATGTGGGATCTTCTGTGACCAGGGATGGAACCTGTGTCCTCTACATTGGCAGGCGGATTCTTTTTTTTTTTTTTTTTTTTTTGCGGTATGTGGGCCTCTCACTGTTGTGGCCTCTCCCGTTGCGGAGCACAGGCTCCGGATGCGCAGGCCCAGCGGCCATGGCTCACGGGCCCAGCCGCTCCGCGGCATATGGGATCCTCCCAGACCGGGGCACGAACCCGTATCCCCTGCATCGGCAGGCAGACTCTTAACCACTGCGCCACCAGGGAGGCCCGCAGGCGGATTCTTAACCACTGCGCCACCACAGAAGTCCAATGCAACTATTTTTGTCTCTTGTTTGTCTTTCAACTTTAATTATGCTATCTTTTTCAAGAACCAGTTTAAATCTAAATGTAATCAAATCTGTCAAGCGTTCCATTCCAATTCTGAGTTTCACATCATAGCTACAAGAGTCCAACCCATCACAAGATGATAATAAATATTTATTAAGTAGTTACAGGCTTTTTAACATATTTTACTTAACTATTCTCCATCTATACAAATCTATACTAACATGACAGTAATAATAAAAGCTAAATTTCAAACCTGTACAGTCTTTTAGCAAGGAATGGTGATACATTTTTACCAGAAATACATCTACTTTTTGAAGAAAATTTGAACGAACAGGTATTGAGCCCAACTATAGTTTATACAACATGTCAGATATTGAGGATACAGGATGAATAAGATAGCTTTTCTGCCTTCTCAGACCTGTTAGGTGGAGGTAGGTGATGGGAGAGAGAAGAAAAACTCACTTAAAAAGCTGATTTCTATGTTTCGTATGATTTCTATGTTCCATCTAGCAGTATTTCCCATCAGTAGTTCCTCAGATCTTATGAGAAGATAAAACATAGATCTCAAGAAATGGGTTCCATTGTCAAATAAGTTTAAAATAGTCTACTTAAAAATACATATATTTCAGGGTTCCAGAGAACATTTCATATGGTAATAGGTATTATCACTTAATAAAAGAAACAAAGAGTTTTTGATAGAACACTCTTATAAAGGAACAACAATTAGAAATGTTTTCCAGAAAACAATAATAGGTATATTTGTTTATGATATAAATATAATAAACAAGTATTTGTTCTATATGTATATGTATAGTCATATACACAAAATAACCTGAGTATTCTGTAATCTGGGAAATTCTGCTTTTTCCACCTTTGCTGCCTCTGGGAAAGGAGAAGTTCAGATAACTAGAAAGAAAATACTTACCTTTTAAATTTAAAAACATGCTTTAATATTCATCTCAAAGGCATTAATTTGAGAGAAACAAAAATTGAGTTCCAGAAGCTTGGATTTGAGAGCTAAGCTCTCGAAGTCTGTGGGGTCTTAGATGGGAACTCCAGCGGAACCATCATTTAAAAGTCTATGCCAGCTTCATGTGATCAAGCTCTGCCTCTCTCCAGTTCCAGCTCCAGGCAGTTGCATGAACCGTGCAGAGAATAAACACTCTTTTGCCATGTGAGTGATTACTACTCACAACCACATGGCCAAGAAACTACTTTGTCCTTCTCATCTCTTTCGTGCGATTACCACTCTTTGATATTAGCCTATTGCCCCTTGAAAGTTCAGTGGAGTTGACATCTTTTGAGTCTGAAGTTTTGCTCAGCTCAACTGAATTGCCACATGTGGACAGCCTTCTCTTTTCATTGGTGTAGAGACTTCATAAAGCCACCCTGTCTACCCAGAGGAACAGAGGGGCTGTGAAAGGTACAGGAGCCCAACATTTGCACCCTGTATGTGTGTCTCTGTGCCCATGAAGTGATGGCACAAATTCACTCAATATTTTCAGTTGAACAAATTAATCATATTTGATCTAAATATAGTCACCCCTAACCTTAACCCTAACCTTAAACATTATTACCCACTCTTCTATACCAAATAATGATGGATGATTGGAGGGCAGAGAGGGACTCAAGTCTGCCAATTAAAAGTATCCCAGTCTTTTCTTATTTAAGAATGCACATTTTAAGTATTTACTTAGTTCAAAGTTCAACTCTATCAGAGTTATTTTTCTCCTACCCTCAGATTTCTTCTCTACCCCCCCACCCATGTCATTTTCCCTTTCTTCATTTCCTTAATGCCTCCATGGCAAGGAACTCTCAAGTAGGGCATCTCTTCATCCAGAAAACCTACAGCCTTAACAATGACTTTTTCCCTTGTATCACTGGCCCCCATCAGTTTCTTTAGTCATCTGCTCTTCTCATTGTGTCATCTATTTCATTGAGCGCCCTCTATACGTATTTATCAATACATAATATGCATATCCTTTGACCCAATAAACTAATTTCTATAAGGTGAGCAGAGTGTGTTGAGTTTTCCTCTTTTCCTTTGGATGCTCTTTATCTCCTGGGCACCTGATAGGCACTTAGTAATTACCTGTTTGACAAATTATTTTGTAAATAATGTAAACACTCTTGAATATTCCCACAGCAAACTTCAATACTTATTAACATTAGAAGATGGAACTAAGGATCAGGACCTAGTCATTCTTTTACACTATTTCTTTTTTATCCTTTAAACCCTTAAAAAGTTTCACCCATTTTCAACCTCTTTGAAAAAACCACTATGACAACCACTGTTTTTATTCCAAATATTTCTCTCCATGCTGCTATAGAAAAGGGTAAAATAATAAGGTCCCAACATGATAAGAGGGTTGATAGCTTTAGAGGTCTTCAAAGTGGCAGGGCTGCAGTCACTTACTTTCCTTATTTTCAACCTGGAAATTGACAATATTTCCCTATTTTCAACCTGAGTAATCTCTTCCTGGCAACTCATTAGATATACCAAAGGATACTTTCAAGAAAGCTGTTAAAACATAGTTGAAGTTGTCCTGATCCCTAGCAAATTTATCAAGTCAGTATTGGTTTATCTGAAAGCATCTGTGATTCAAAGGTGATCGGATTTAGATATGTTGAAAGTAGTTAATTCAATGTCACTCTTTGTATTTTAAATAAGCTTCTCTTGGTTAGCATATATTGATCTACATCATCTAACTAAAATTTTTAAATGAACGTAATGGTAAGTTTTTATTTTCTTTATGCTGTACCTCCTCCCCTTTTTAAAAATAAGGGTCATAGGTTCTGGGGCAAATACAATTTTAGAGCAAATAGATGTTATTTATGGCAGACAGCATATAAAAGTCATCCTCTGAAGTTAAGTTCCAACAGCATCTTAGCATTAAAGCCTTTCTAACATGCTTTCCCACTCCCTTCACTTTAGGAAAAATGATTCACTGTTGAACACAATAGCAAACACTTATTGAGTGCCTACTTTTGCAAGTACTTTACAAATGTCATGTCTCATGTAAGCCTTTTCATGCATTTTCGAACTTACATCTTCACTTCACAGATGAATAATTTTATTTAGAGAAGGTAGGTGCCATGACAAATTCATACTGCTTATTAGTGGCAGAATAGGAATTCAAAATTATTTTATTCTTACTTCAAAGCCTAGGCTATTTCTCTAAGACAGAATTTCTTCCAAATCTGTAGCAATCAACTCAATTATATTATTAGTTTTTTACATATTAGTTTCTCACTAAATTTTCAATTTCCTAGAGTAGTTATTCCATTAAAAAATAATTGAAACTCTTAAACTGTGCCTAAGATATATATTTAATACTTGGAAGAGTTTGTTAAATGAAATCAACTGCATAAACCAAAATACTACATAAGAGAAAACCTCCAGTTCTGAATACAGATATTTAAATGGATTTTGTGTCCTAGTTCTCATTTTTACATGTATTTTAATGACCCCTTTGTTCTTTCTCAATGTTTCCATTATGTCTGCTATTCAAATATGGTATCCAGTGATGAGACTATATAAGCAAGTAGATTAAAAAGGTGTTGAAGTCTTCACTATATTTTGTTTAAAGATGGCATTCAGCAAATAATTAATCTTTGGTCAGTGACATTTCCACCAAACTACTATGATTCTCATTCCTATAAATTATTTTAATTTTACCAGTATTAACTCCTGTAGTAGTCAGCTTAATTTTATAAACCCTGACTTTTAACTGTAACAGCAAATATAATATTCCTGGAAGTTGAGAGAAAACCTCTGTGTGAGAAACTAAGAATCTTTTACTAATATTTACATTTTTAACATAATATATATATATATATATATATATATATATATATATATATCAGTTGATGATATGTTAGCCTATAAAACATGGTAATTTCAAACATCAAAACTACTTGCCTTTAGGCTTTCTTGAAGTGTGAGATATTTCAATTCAAAAGTATATATATGTGGAAGTGATTCATTATCATCTTAGAAAATACAGCAGGCACTATGGTATATTTAAAGGAGAAAATACCAAACTACTTGTGCCTTGAGTACCCTTTGTAAGAATAAATGATTTTTACTGCCTTTGGCCATTAGTCACATGCAAACAGCCTTATTTTTCTTCTTAAAAAATGCAAAGTTTACCAACCTTAGAATTCTTAACTCTCTAGAATTCTGCCCATCATTATAATGAGACCTTCACATGCATCTCTTCTAGAGGACTATAAAAGCTCAAATCACATCCAGTTCTTGTTCAGTTATAGAGCCTGATCTCTATTCCCTGGAGGAAATGGTGAATTTCAAAATCAGTATAAGATAACAATAAATCATAGAAAAAGACAAAAACAATCAGAAGTGCATTTGCAATGGACATAAATTGCTCTGGGACACTAGAAGTGGAAGAATTGTGACATTTCATTTTTGTTAAGCAAATCAAATCCAGTTCTGGATGTCCATTTGCAAGGGTCATCAAAAAGCTCAATGACATATAGTCCTGTATACACATTGGGTTATGCCCTAATCTGGGGCTACTATTAGCCACTAAACTTAGAGGAAAGTGTGTAGGCTGGAGTAGGAAGCTGCCCATGATCATGAACCATTGAGCTGGACATTCTTTGCTCACCATGTAAAATATATATCTTACAGCAATGTCTCTCATAATTGTGGTAAAACACTTGAAAGAAGGCATTTTTAAATAAACACTAGAGACTATTAAATAGGGAATTACCAAGAATATGGAGAAGAAAAGTATCAGGATAAAATTATGAAAATGTGGTACCATGTAATTAACAAATAGTTCCTTTAAGAAGACCAATTGATTTTATTCCTGAGAGAGGCATCTGGGATAACTTTATTAATTATAGCCCAGTTATTCTCATTTGCATACTTATTTCTGCTTAGTACAATGCAGTAAAAAGTAAGATTAAGGTAAGATTTATGGAATTGTATATATTGATGAAAAGATAGGAAAACTATAAATGGAGATCACTTTGGTTAATAATTGGAGGTATCTATTTTTGTTGTTGTTGTTGTTGTTGTTATTTTCTTTTATTTGGGACTGGCCACAGAGGGTCCATCAAAGAAGAGATTAGCCACCAGCCCCCAGAACGCATAGGGGTGAAGGATAGAAGCCATTTAAGGGAGAGTGATTCTGAGGAGGAAGAGGAAGGGAAGGAAGAGGAACACAGCTCCCATGAAGAAGATGAGGAAGGTTCAGAGGAGGGAGGAGAAGGCACCCATCATGGCAGCCTGGACGAGGAGGATGAGGAAGAAAAGGAGGAAGGTCATGGCCTCAGCCTGAGCCAGGAGTAGGAGGAAGAAGAGAAGGAAGAGGAGGAGGAAGAAGAGAAGGAGGAGAGGAGTGAAGAGAGGGCTGAGGTTTGGGTCCCACTGAGCCAAGACCACCAGGAGGAAAAAGATGAGGAGGAGGGGCTGGAGGAAGATGAGCTTCCCTTCACCATCATCCCCAGCCCACTGGCCAGGAGGGAGGTGTCTGGAGGTGCCTCTAGTGAAGAGGAGAGTAGTGAGGACATGGGTTAGTGATCTGACTGGTTGGGGGTGGGGAGGAGCAGAGTCAACCTGGGTCACTGCTGCCCTCTTGTCCCCACAGATCAGCAGGATGTCCAGGAGTACGGGAACTACCAGCCAGGGTCACTGTGTGGCTACTGTTCCTTCTGCAATGTATGTCCGCAACCCAGCTCCATCCACCAAGCTGTTCCTAAAGTTTGTTCCAGGGCTCTGGTGCGCCTTGGGAGGACCCTGAGCAACGGGCCTGAGTAAACAAAGACACTTCTGGGGCCAAGTGGGGGACAGACTGGAGGCCAGGAGGCTGGGGAGGAGCCTGAGACAGTGGTCCAGGAAAGAGAGGGTGAGGCCTGAGCTGCATTTTCAGATGTGGGGACAGGGAGGAAGCTTCAAGGCAGAGCCGAGGGAAGTGGGATAGGACTGGAGACTGACAGGCTATGGGGAGAATAGGAAGAGAGGGGGTAAAGAGAGTACCCAAAGGTCCAGCCCACAGTGACAAGGGGACGTCGGGGTGACTTGCAATAAGGAAATGAGGGGGTGGGAAGCAGGTTAAGCAGGTTGGAGGAAGATACTGAGCTCAGTGTCAGAAGTAATGAGGCTGAGAAGTTGGGGATATACCCAGCGGGCAGGGTGGAGGACTGCCGGGTGGCTCCCAAACGTTTCTGCCTAACCAGGCTCCTCTGGTCCCCAGCGATGCACTGAATGTGAGAACTGTCACTGTGACGAGGAGAACATGGGAGAGCACTACGACCAGTGCCAGGTGAGACTTCTCCCAGACTCAAGGATCCACCAGATTTCTGGATGGCCCTGGACCATCTGAGCACCCCCAGCCCCAAATCCTCTGCCCTCAAACTGACCTAACCCCTTACCCCTGATGCAGCCTTGACTCCAAACCCGATCCTGCGTCTGATCTTAACCTCCACCTCGTTAGCCTCCTGCCCAAATACGGGCCATGCCCCATCCTAACTCCACCCCTGACCATCTCCTACCGCTCATTCTCTCTCCCTATCCCCGTCCCCAGCACTGCCAGTTCTGCTACCCCTGCCCTCTGGTCTGCAAAACTGTCTGCACTCTTTTTTGGTTGTTTATTTACTTTTTCTTAGAAATGGAAAAAAATTAGACTAACAACATTTAAAAACTTTTGAAAAGTTAAACAATGTTGAAAAATGAAAGATTAGAGGAAACAATAAATAATGAATAAAAAATTGAATTAATGTCAGTGTCCTTAGATCAGAAATAGAGAGGTGGAAAGCTGTGAATGTAAGGGTTTCTAAAAATTGTTATGAGACCATCTTTATTTACTATTTTAATAAGGTTTCTAAAGTGAATAGTAAATCTGCTAGATTTATAGATGTCACTGAATTTCTGGAGAATGAAATAACACATGAGTAGCAAATCTAAAGATGATCAGGAGAGATTATGTAAATGGAAAGGAGGAAAAGCATATGAACTTCCCAGTAGATAGCATATAGAAACTTGTACTAGATATTAAAAAGTTACTTCATTTTTCTTTTGTTTCTCTATTAATCAGTCATATTCTAAAATAAAATTGTTACTTGTGAGGTTTGCCTAGAAAATTCACCAGAAAGTTGAGAATCTTTGATGAGGAGTGTTGAACACAAAATAGAAAACATTGTATACTTCCATAAAATAATGATACACCCAGTCTTGAAATATTATGTCCATTTCTGGAAACTGCACGTCAAGCAAGAAGTTACCACACTGAGAAAAGTCAACAACAACACAATAAATTAAGGCAGTAATCTCCAATTGGTTGATGGATGATGCTATAATCTGCCATAAGTCATTGTCCACAGGGTCATAACTTCTGGACTTGAATTATACATCAAACTCACCTTGACCCTCTTTGAACATTCAAATAATACAGTTGATCCTTGAGCAAAAATGGTTTGAACTACTCAGGTCCACTTCTATGTGGATATTTTTCCCATAGTAAATACTGTGGTACTACATGATCTCCTGTTTGCTGAGTCCATGAATGTAGAACCACAAATATGGAGGGAACCCTGGATGTGCAGGGAACCCCTTATACAGAAGGCAGGCCATAAATTATACTTACATTTTCCACCTTAAGTGTCGGTGCCCCTAACCCCCATGTTTTTCAGGGGTCAACCTTATGCTCTACTAGAAACTTAATGAATCAGTATATCATGGGATGTTTAGATGTCTGTATTTTGTAAAGTCACCCACAGAGGATGATCATAGTTAGGGCATAAACTACTAAGCTATTTCTTAATGGTGGCTCTTGTTAAGGTTTGAAAAGACAGAAGAATTGGGAATTGTCTTTTTTTTAATTAATTTTTATTGGAGTATAGTCGCTTTACAATGTTGTGTTAGTTTCTACTGTACAGCAAACGGATTGTCATTTAGTGCCTATTTCTGTGTGGTAGTTTCCAAAATCTCAATTTTCCAGCCAGTAGGGAAAGAACATCGCAGTTAATACCTTCATCTTCTTGTCTCTCATCTTCATAAGAGCATAAAAATTACTAGACCAATGAGGACCAAGGCCATGACTGTTTTTTGTGTGTGTTTTCAACTCCTAAATACTCAGCATTACCACAGATGAATTTTCAACACACACTTCTTAAATGAGTAAATAAATTTACTAGTGACTTCTATGATCTAAGTACTATATTAGGACCTTGCGTATGTTACATCTTTAATTTTTTAACAATACAAAAATGTATGTGATATAATCCCTAGATTAGAGTAAGGACAATGAGGGCCCAAGTTTAAGTTGTCTAAACTCACACAGCTAGTTAGTTTATGCTTTGGCGTTGTCAGCCCACACGGCCTTCTCTCCACACTATGATAGCAAGGCTTCAAAAAAGCAGACTATCCTCTCATTACAAAAGCTTGAGGCCACATGAATTATTGAGCAGAAGGATGCTCTATATAAGTAGAGATTTTGAAAAAAAGTTAGAATTCTTCAACCTGGAGAAAATAAAAGTAAAAAAGAATGCTATAAAATCCATAAATTCAAAAATATTATGAGAGGTTGGACATGAAAATTTTTAGCAATCTGAGAATATTTGAAGAGTCTGTCCCCAGAAACTCACAAAAAATACTTTTTAGAACTAATAAAAGACACTTGCATTTTACAGAGTTAGTTGTAAAACTGTGAAACTTAAAACCTTGAAAATGCTCCATGTTGAAGACCTAAATAAATCTTAAGAGAGTAGAGAAAATTCCATAGATGGCAAATTCATAACAAATTGAAAGAAAACTAGGACTTGAGGGCCAATATGGCTCCAGCTATGACTTTTATTAATGAGTTGTCTCAATTTTAAGTCCAAATTCGTTGAAATTCCTGATACTCTTCCTCCTAGTTGCCTAATGTTTTAAAACTGAGGTTTAACATGGTTGTTGTTCAACTAGCAAAAGTAAACCAATGTTGTAGTTCCAAATGAGTAAAAATCGTCATTGTAATAATATAGGCTAGTATGTATTTAAAAACTAACAGCAAGTTAATAAAATTATAGTAAGTTTACAAAATCCATATTTTATGGGACTTAAAAAATAGGACTATGCATATTTTTATTTTTACACTGAGTAGAAGAGAGTTTTAACCAGTAATTCTTAACCAAAGGCAATTTTGTCCCCCACCCCGGGGACATTTGGCAAGGTTTGGAGACATTTTTGAATGTGAAAACTTGGGGTGGAGAATGTAACTGTTATCTACAGCAGAACCCACAGCAAATAATTATCTCATCTAATGGAAGGAAGGATTCTAAGATGTCCCTAAAGATTCTAAAGATTTATCATCCCATCTCAGTGTACACACCGTGTATAATCCCTGAACTGTGAATATGACTTTATGCTTGTGACTATGTTAAATGGCACAGTTAACATTAAGATGGGGAGATAATCAAGTAGGTTAATCATACGGGGCCTTTAAAAGCAAAGAGTTTTCTCCTGATAGAGAAGAGGAAATTAGAGAGATTCTGAGCATGAGAAGGATCTGACAGATGTGAAGAGGTACTTTGCTGCTGAGATTTCCGGGTCCACAATCAAGGATCTGCGAGTGGCCTTTAGGAACGAATAGCAAGAAAATGGGGACTTCAATCCCACAACCATAAGGAACTGTGTTCTTCCCATAACAGGAATGAGTTTGGAAGAAGATCTCTAGCCTCCAAGTGAGAACTCAGCCCCAGCTAGAGTAGAGAACCATCTACGCTATATTGGACTTCTTACTTACAGAACCATGAGTTAGTAAATGGGTATTGTTTTAAGTTACCAAATCTGTCATTTGTTATGTAGCAATAGAAAACAAGTATGTCAATAGTGCCACGGTTGAGAAACCATACTTTAAGCATTCTTGTCTATCTATGACTAAAGGGGTATTACTAGGTTGGCTTTCAAAGAAACAATGATGAAACTTTCCCCAAGGAAGTAGGTTTATTTAACTTAAATCAAGTTAAAGACGTTCCTTTACTGCGGGACATCTTCGAAACTTTAACATCTTAGTTATACTATGAAGCTACAAGAGAGGAGTTAATTCTGTAGTAATTCCAAAGAGCATTTGAACAAAGATCTGTTATTCTTGGCAAGTGATATGGTTTGATCCTAATATCCTAGTATCTTTTTTTTTTTTTTTTCAGTACGCGGGCCTCTCACCACTGCGGCCTCTCCCGCTGCGGAGCACACGCTCCGGACACGCAGGCCCAGCGGCCATGGCCCACGGGCCCAGCCACTCCGCAGCATGCGGGATCTTCCTGGACCGGGGCATGAGCCCGTGTCCCCCGTATCGGCAGGTGGACTCCCGACCACTGTGCCACCAGGGAAGCCCCCTAGTATCTTTTGATCCTAGGTTTTCTTAGGATTGAGTTTAGTAAAATGTACAAATTAGTAAACTTAAAAAAAACCATCAATTTGAATTTATCTTTTTAATTTCAAACAAAATCAAATGTACTGAAAAATATGCATTATCCTTTGTAATTTAGATTTTCTGTATTTCAATAATGATGCTTCTTGATCATTTAGTACTATAGAGGTCTTAGAATAATATATAGGGTATTTCTGGAACTTTAAATCTGCAAAGAAATTGTGTATATCTCAATGATTTAGGCAGAGGAGGAGTTAGGGCTGAGGGAAATGCATATTAGACATTTCACCAGGTTCTATTTTTATTAGTTCTGTTATTTCCTCCTTTTCAAAGTCTTCTTCTGGTCAATTATATAGTATTTCCACAGACCTGGATGGAAATTTAGTTTTTGTTTTTAGTAACGCTCTCACAGATTACAATTTTGTCTAAATTCCAGAATACAGAGACCTGGGGATGGTGGTGTTTGATGTGGGATTGGCTACATTTCTTCCAGTTTCCTAGGTGTCCTCTCTTGTCCTCTGTGAGTTTCAGAATGCCCTCATCCGGATTTTCTTTGTTAGTTGGACATTTGCTCATCTGCACTGGTATTTGTAATTGCTATAACCCACTGAGCACCATCCTCTTCTGTTTTTACTTCCAGGCTCCACATCTTCAGTTTTTTTTGCAGTGATGTCAGTATTTCCCAGCCAAGTATCCTCCCCCTTGTGTAGCTCCAGTTTGAGAGATGACCAATATTTAATATATACTATGATGCAGATAGTAACCACTTACTGCTGACTGGATCTAAGTTATGGGAAGGCATTTTGGGTTTTTTTTTTTTTTTTGGAGTATATCAGTAACCCTAGAGATGATTTAAGAGTAAACAACCATATCTTTATCAAAATAACTTTTCACATTTTTTCAAGTCATCTGTTAGTTGAATAGATATTGTCTAACAGTATACTTACATTTCTAACAATTTTGTGTTGCCATCTATTAGTTATCCAATAAATATAGCTAACATTTATTTTAAATATTATTCCAAAAATGACTGTTTTCAGCTTATCTCATTACATCTGTTTTATAAACATCATTTTAGAGAAGGATTGTTTATATCAAGTTTGGAAAGAATATAGAGCACAGCTTCAAAATATAGGATAATAGATTTTTTAGGTTAGAAAGTACTTTTATTCTATGCATTGCTTGCTAATGATTAATTTTCATATTGTGTTGAGCCTGCTAAGTACTGAATTATACCTCTTGGATTGAGGACAGTTGCTTCCCACTGACACTGAAGGACTGCAATAACATAGAGTCAACTGGTCTCTACAGTCTAGTCCTACATTACCATCCTACACAGGGGGGTATACTCTAGCCAAATTAAATTTCTCACCATCATACACCCATGATGTAGTCATTTAAATATTTATGTTTGCTCTTTCCTCTACTCAGAATGCCTTTGATTGAATGAGGGTACATTATAGTGTACATTGTAGTAACAAACAGCCCCAAACTAAGTGATATAACTTAACAAAAGTTTGTTTTGGGCTAACTCCTTATGAAAATATTTGTGTAGAGGGTGGGGGCCAGGAGGCAGGCTGAGGGAATACTTTGCTCCAGTAAGTCTCTTAGAGACACAGATTGATACAGACTCTGCAGGTTATTTCATCTCTTTACATTTTCTCGTCAATAAAATGTGAATAAAAAGGTCTGCCTCTGCGAGTCTGTCATTAGAATTAAATATGTAAAGCACTTTTCTGATGTCCCAAAGAGAGCAGTCATCCCCCTTCTCCCTCTCCCTCCAGAACACCTGTAACAAACATTCCACTTCTCATTTTTCCTTGTACTATAATTACTTTTTCTGGCCTGCTAGATTGTAAATGTTGGAGACCACAGCATGTGTCTTTTTCATTTTTGTGTCTGCATGAGCAACCAGCATAGTTTCCCATAGAAATTTAAAAATATTTATTAATGGAGAGAACTTATGATTTTCCAATATATATGAGTGGCTTTCCAAGAGTTCTCTGCAGCCCTAATTCTGTATTTATTCCAAATTGAAATAGACATAAAACGTTAAGCATTTTATTTTTAAAAATTTATATGAAGAATAAATGCATAACTTATTTTAGTTTTAACTTTTCTCTCCTCAAACTTGTTTATTTGTTCTTTTTTTTTACACTAAGCTTTATGGATTAACAGACTTTTTTTCAATAAGCATGGGACCTGGCATATACTAGTTGCTTAATACATATTTATGAATAAATTCTGATCTATTTTCAGAGAAACTATACAACTGCAGAGATATTAATTATACATCTGTAAAAACATAAATTAGTATTGGCTTTTGTGAAGAGTATTCCTCAGAATATCAGAAAATAAATATTTCAGAATCTTGAAGTGGAAGTTCTTAAACTGTATTCATTTTGAAGAAGTTCAGTAATTTTTGAATTTTTGTACTTTTGGGGAATTTTATAGGTACTTATATAAGAGGAAAAAAGAAAGACCTAATTCTATAAATGTTATTTTCAGTACTTTCATGGCTTATTGAAATGTCTACCTAGTGTAATACGCTTGGGTTCCATTCCTGACTATTGATAACTGTATAATTCAAATGTGAAAATATGAAAATGTGCTTACCCATTCTGATACAGTTGCCTCACTTATATTTTTCTTCTCTGTATTTTATTTATTTATTTATTTATTTATTTATTTATCTATTTATTTATTATTGATGTATGGTTGATTTACAATGATGTATTAATTTCTGCAGTACAAAAAAGTGATTCAGTTATATTGGATTGACCAAAAGTTTGTTTGGATTTTTCTATAACATTTTACAAGAAACCAAATGAACTTTTTGGCCAACTATAAATATATATATATATATATATATATATATATGTGTGTGTGTGTGTTTATATATTTATATATGTATATATATGTATGTGTGTGTATATATATATATATATATATATATATATAAAATCTTCCTTTTCATACTCTTTTCCATTATGGTTTATCACAGGATATTGAGTATAGTTCCCTGTGCTATACAGTAGGAACTTGTTGTTTATTCATTAGTTGCCTCACTTATAACTTGTGAGAATACAATCAGATACGATAAGTTAATGTTTAAATTATTGTGGCTATACTGTTGTTTTTACTGTTCATTTCCTATAGCAATCCTCATGTATAGATTTGGATTAATTCTAGCAAATGTTCTCCTAAAGCAAGAAAAGAACATAATATGCCACAGAGATTACTCTGTCTAGAAAAAGCAACCTAAAATTCTCAACTGCACAGGTAACTATACGTGTATTTGTTTAAACACACATATCAGCCCTTGAAGTGTGTTGGGAAAAAATCTTACTAACATACTGAATATATTCAGAAACATTTTAGGACGAGATAAATGTTTTAAGAAAATATTCGTATCTGAAATATGCATTTTACTTATAAATTCCTTGCTTCTTGATATTCTAGGAGTCAACCAAGTTTTCACCGAATTTTCAACCCATAAAAAACAGTTGTAAATTTAAGAACAATGAGAGTGTGATTCTAAGACAAATACATCACAAAAGGGTGAATCAGAAAGAAATGAGTTGTTTCTGCATAGGCAGGTATTCCTCCTAATTTATGGAACCATTTGTCCTGCTTGTAAAATTCCATATTTATGGAATAGAGAATTATTGCTGCTGTAAGATGTAACAAAATGGCTAAATGCCTGAGGAAAATATAATAAGGATATCTGGGTTAAGAATATAATATTCAAAACCTTTTGCTGGGAAGTTAGAGTTATATTAGTTTCCTTCTAATAAATTGGGGCAGAATGCTGATTTAATATTAGATAAATATAATAATCTGAATGCTGTCATATATACTAATGTATTCCCTTTAAAAAACAGGACATAAGGTCTATATGTATTAATGATTAAAGTCATTACTGAAATTCTATGATTTTTTTCTATCTTGAAAATCATAGCCATTTGCCTAATTTGGGCTAAACATTAAATATTCAAATTATTTCCATTTGCTACATATAACTAAACAAATCAAAGATCAGAATTGTGATGAAAGGGAGGATGCGTACTAGACAGTGCTGGCTGTGCACTCAGAATTCATTCTACCCCCTTTTTTTTAACTAACAGAAATCAAATTCTGTTTGGTAGTAATGTGCCCAGATAAATACTTGATTTCCCAGGCTGCTGCCCATCTAAGTGTGGTGTAAGTTATATTATTTATGCTAAGGGACTCCCAGGAGAGCTGTTCATTCTTGGATTAAATGAGACAGATGTAGCTGTCATTTCCCTTTTACTTTTATTTTTCCCCTTCCCCTTTTATCTTCCAGAAAGTTTTTGTGATGCATAGGAGCACAGATGTCATGTTGCAATTGCGGAGAAAAGTCACATTTCAAAAATTGCAGGCCACATTATAGACATTGCCTGAAGCACTGATGGTATCTTAGGTCCACTGCCCTCATCCTGGATTCTTGTTATATAAGGAAAATAAATCACTTTTGCAATGCTTGTTGTATACTTTTCCATACGGTGCTAAATACAAGAAAAGAGGAGAAAGCAAGGAGAAGAGGAGGGAAGGCAATAAGTCCATGTTTTTAAGATAAGGTAATAAAAGACTTCAAAGTAGGCGAGAACTGTGAACTTCTTCATGCTCCAAAAATGACTTTGAGTTTTATTATATCTGCAGTCCAGGCAGGAAGTATGAAACAAGAAAAGGGTAAAGGAGCAAGGGAAGTTGAGTCAGCCCTCTTTTAAGAGGTCTTCTAAGAATTCTGATTAAGTGACCTGTACTTGGAGCAAAATAGTCCCATGTCCACCCCCTGCTTATAAGGGAGCCCTAAGAATATATCTCTTTCCCTTGGTACAGTGCTACTCCAACAACTTTGGATTTCTGTTAATATGTAGGAAGAGGAAAATGATATTGAGTAGAAAATTGTCAGTTTATCTTTGTAATATTAATCTCATTTAACAAAGTGTTTTTTTTGTTTGTTTTGTTTTTTGGGTTTTTTTTTTCAGTACGCGGCCCTCTCACTGCTGTGGCCTCTCCCGCTGCGGAGCACAGGCTCCGGACGCACAGGCTCAGCGGCCATGGCTCATGGGCCCAGCCGCTCCGCGGCACGTGGGATCTTCCTGGACCGGGGAACAAACCCGTGTCCCCTGCGTCGGCAGGCGGACTCTCAACCACTGCGCCACAAGGGAAGCCCCACGAAGTGGTTTTTATTCCCACTATTTGCTTGAAAATTTGGAGCAGCTTCTTTCTTTCATTCTGGTAAATATTTTTAAATATGTGTCAGCAACATTAAATTGTGATCTCAGGCTCACAAGGAATCAAACTCCAAACTCAAGGTAGGACTGGATCAGTCATTGTGAATCTTGAAGTAGGAAAAGGTGACTTGTTTTTATGTTCTCTCTCCGTTGGTGGGTTGATCTTTCCTGATGTACTGAGGGTGAAACTCTTAGTTTCTCAGTCTCCTTGGGTCATTTTGTTTAATATGGTCTCAGCTCTAAGTAGCCATTTTGCTTCTATCCATTCACCTCTTTTTAAAAGCACAGCTTTTTGTTCACTGTGATACCTTTAAAACAAGTCTGTGAATTATCTGACATTTGTCTCAGACAGCAGATTCATGAGCCAAATTAAGGTTGTTTTAAAATTAATTTTTCAGCCACAACAACTAGAAGAGTTATGGAGATTACCTTCACCAAGTAGCTCACCTCCCTAAATTTCAGTGTGCTTATTTGTGAAATGTGGGGACTTCATTTTTCCAGAAGCATTTTTCGCTGAAAAGTATAATTCTCTTCAGGGGGAAATATACCCTTAAAATTTTAGTTCAGAAAATCTTGTATAAAAATCAGCAACATGACAAAAAAGAAACATCAAGCAGCTGAGCCTAGTATATTTTGTGTCCATGGCATAAATTTTCAACTACAAATTCAATTTAAATAACAATTATAGCCTTCTTAGTTCTCTCTGACTTCCTGAGTCTGTTTTTAGTAAAATCTCTTCTTCAAGAAATTGCTTATTTATCTAAGTTTTTGATTTTTTTGGTATATATTCTATGACGTTCTCATTCTAAATATGTTTAAAATGTGTGATTTTATCTCCTTTTTATTGTGCCTTCTGAGTTTTTCTGGATTAATCTCACCAGTGTTCTTTCTGTTTCATTCAACTTAATAAATAATTATATTTTTGACATTTTGTTCTTTTCTATTGAATCTTCAATTTTTTAAAATTGTTTATTTTTTATGTCCTCTCTCTACAACTTTAAGAAATTAACTCTGACATTTATATTTTTTGAGAATTTAAGATGTTTCTCATCTCTTTTTGCCCATTGCAAAATCAAATTTTTTTTTTTTTTTTTTTTTTTTTTTTTTTTTTTTTTACGGTATGCGGGCCTCTCACTGTTGTGGCCTCCCCCGTTGCGGAGCACAGACTCCGGACGCGCAGGCTCCGGACGCGCAGGCTCAGTGGCCATGGCCCACGGGCCCAGCCGCTCCGCGGCATATGGGATCCTCCCAGACCGGGGCACGAACCCGTATCCCCTGCATCGGCAGGCGGACTCTCAACCACTTGCGCCACCAGGGAGGCCCAAAATCAAATATTTTTAACCATGCACTATATGGATACATTTGATTTTTTTTTTTAAATGAGGTTATGAAAGGAATAGAAAGTTGTGGTAAAAAATTAAGATAAAGACTAAGTTTTTAGAAGTTTAAGGTATGCTCTTGGGAGTGAAGTGATGAAATACAGTGGCAATAGAAGTCACTGGATGAAGAAAATTTTAAAAAATAGACTTCGTTGTTTCATGGATATCCAAATAGATATGCATATTTCTCAGTCTTAGAGCAAGATGATGAAAAGCTTCTTTAGTTCAGTTTAACTCCTGAATGAATGTGAGCAAATGACCCACCAAAATATTAATAAAAAGAGGGCAAGAGGGTGTGAATGTGAAGGAGAGAGTTTTATATGAGGATGAAAGAATAAGAGTCAACCTTTGAAGACTCGGTTAAAAGACTGCTGACTTTGCCTCCTGACATTATGGTCAATAATGTAAGGTGAGAGAGAAGGACCAATTTCCACTGGTGAAGACTGCAGGAAAATCAACGTCTAGGGGAAATCCAGGTTTCAGTTTGTGGAAGGAAGTAAACAGAAAGTTCTTACAGAGAGGCTATAACTACAGAGAACTTTTAAAAAATTTTTGAAATGCAATGAAGTTGGATTATGCAGCAAGGTAGAAGTAGTGGAAAGCTGTATTTGAATCAGAGAATAGGAGAAATGGGCAAGTAGAAGGGTACACGAGCCTCAGGAATCACAGCAATGAGAGATGTGGATGGTATCAGCCAATGAACTTTAAGTGGACTCAGTGGAATGTCAGCGCCTATGACAGGGAGGATGCTGGTGAGCTGATCTGGGAGGGAGTTGGATGGGCGTGTCAGCCTCAACAGGTGTTGCATAACCTGAGTCTAAGTGGAAAAGAGTCCTGCGTGCCTTGTCCTGCTTCCTGTCTTCAGGGCTGCTCAGCATGTTGTTTCCACTACTGTTTGAGCCTAGACTTCTTGAGTGCATCTGCTGTCCAACCGAGGTCTCACGGTTACCCCACAGTGACAGTACATTTGATTGCTCTGTTTTCACTGAAGTGTAAAGGCAGCATCTTGAAAGTGGGGCTTCCTGTTTACAAATGCTTGGTCAAGATTGAGAGTAAAAGTGATATTAAAGTATCAGATTAAAAGATAGAGAATTAAGGTCTGACTTAGTGTTTTAGTGAATAATTTATCCTGGCAATTACAGAATGCTGATATTTCAAGGCACTGGGAGCAAGAATACCACTTTGGTGTTAGGTTGTGTTGGTCGGCATCATTTCTCTCTATTTTGAAAGCAGGGATGAGTCTTTTCGGGTAATAGGAATGGAACAGCACAGATCGTAAGTAAAACATCATACAAGGGCACGTCTTTTCCAGTGATCCTTGTAGCTCGATATTCTCTTTGCCAGGCTTTTTGGCTATTACACTGTACTTTTTCAGCATTAATATTGCCATTTTCTCTCTTAAATTACCCAATAAGAATGAAATAAGATATAGAAATAAGTTATTTCCAGTACATTTTCATTTAAGGATAATGAACACTAATGACTACAAAGCTGAGATTTCCTCAGCTCAAAAAGTCTGAATATAGCTAAAGAAAATGAGCAAGGCTGGATATTAATGATAAATATTGAAGACTAGCCTTCTTATGGGGGTAGAGAAAGATACTTATATGGCTAATTTATAATGAAAATTAAAATAAAACTTATTGTTGCTAAATAGTTCTGGGTCAGCTACTGCTTATAAACAAACTGTGCTTGTATCTCATACTAAATCTTTATTGGTCTTGCTTCTAATTTCAGTTTAAGTGTTGGAGACAGCCCTAAATTTGCTGACTTTGTCATGTCACAGTATTTCCTTTACACATCACCAGTCCCTGCTCCTAAATCACAATTAGCATATTCTCACCAAGTCTGTAATAGCTACAAATACCTCATAGTTCCATTTTTGGCTATTCCATTTCAAAGTTAGTCTTGGTCTAAATATATGTCGAATTTTATATAATCGATTTGAAAGTTGTTTAAAATTGTATGTAATATTTCCCTTTAACATTTTTATTAAATCTGGAGACTTCTTTTATATGTCTTGTTTCCATCTTTTCATCTTTATGTTGGCCATCCTATTCTATGAAAAAGCAAATGATCATCTTCTCCCACTTTACAGTGTTTTACCTTATTTCCTCTGGCCGTGCCTTCCTCAAACTCCGCCATGTGGGACTATTGATGTTCTGCCCCTGCAGTCTTGACTGACAATTGTTGCTCACTGATCCTTTGGTCTTCTTGGCTCACACATAGACCTAGATTAGAACCCCATGGATGAACATGCAGGAGTCCATTTGCTCCCAGGTCACTGTTTTCTATTTTTTCTGATGTGGTGGCTTTGTAAGTAGAACTGCATAATGTCTTAGAATTCTCTATCTTGAAGTGAAACTAAATCAGTCCCGAAGTTGGTTACCTGGTTGAAGCTTTTCCCTACCCCTCAATTTTATAGCTTTGGGATGCTGCCTTCCATGGCCATCTGAACCTTGGATATTGAATTTGCTTACTTCCCATAGAAAACCTGTTGCTCACCACTATCTGAGATCATGTGGATTTTGTCAAATTGTTTGGCCTACTTCCAGTCTGCTTTGATTTACTTCTGGAATCAATCTTTACAGATAGCTCAGCTTTCTCAGTGTAGTTCATAACCAGATTAACATGTTTTATACAAAGTCTTGACTCTGTGTGGACAACTGTGCCATGAGCTTGAATTTCTAATAAGATGCCAGTGACTACACCATGCATCCTCCACTATCCTGACAATCGACCTGTCTGCATCTAGCCTAGCACTCTAATTCTAAAAAAGCTCACCTCATCTTGGCCACAAAGATGTCCAGTTTTACCTAAGTAGAATTAAAGATGTACCCTGACACTCTGGTCCACTGTATTGACCCTGGAAACTCCATTTTAACTGTGGTAGGGAGTATTGAAAATAAGAGTAAATGTGCAACAGTATATAGCCTGCTTTCTGATGTAAGTAGTATGTTTGTATATACACATATATTACATGTGGTAACTTTGTATAGTTTAATAATGATAGTTTTAGCTACTGTAGAATGTATTACTAGAAAATACCAAAGACCTTAGAGACCAAAACTGTCACTTAAGCTACTCTTTGTCAAGTAGCACTCAAATTTATCATGGTAGTAATAAATGATAATATATGTACCTAACACATATGATGGAGAATTCTGTTAAAGTGAAGAGAAGATAGAAATTAATTAGTTCAGAATTGGAAGATGGAAAAAGTAGTTTGAGTAAAGTGCATTTGCCTGATACCACTTTCCAAAGGAATGATTATTTAGAACACTCTATGTTTTTCCATAAAGTTGGTTATAACCTTATTGAATAATTTAGTTAGGTACAAGGACAAATCATTGAACTTCTTGAAGCCTTTCCTGGCTTATACACCACAAAAGGGCAAGGACACTTTTGTATGTAGTATCCTTCGTTTTATGAAGAAAAAAAAAACAGTTTCAAGGGAGTCATGATAGCATTAATAAAATATTTGTTTTGATAAATCTAAGTTTGTTGTTTTGAGTATGTTTAGTTTGGTAAAATAGACCACATACAACATTGATCATTGAGCCTTAGAGTTAATTAAACCACATCTATCATATATAATGGGTGCCTGCTAGTATTATTGGCCAGAAGTTTACCTTTTGATATTAAGGTATAAGATTCTTTTCAGTAGAAGTTGGTTTGTTCTTTTCATGAAAGCATGGAGTTGGATTATTTACATTAGCTAGAAAAAATTGACCTGCAAGGGTAATTTTTCAATTTTATGCATCAACTGATTAGAATTATGGATGTTAATAAAAATGTGTTGTTATTGTGTTTTCCTGTCTATTTTGACTACAACTGGCATGTTAAGTAATGTTTTCATTTATATATTTTGAATAACGTTGAATTTATACACAGTGTAGATAGATACCTTAAAGGACATGTCTTTTTCCAATTGAGTTTCATGGTAATCTAGCCTATTCTTACTTATGCACCAGGTGGTTCTATTTCATGAAATTTAGCATAAATTATTTACCCATGTTTCCTTCCTCTTTCTTTTCTCCTTTTTACCTTAAGCTGCTTTCCCATCTCTTTGTTATTACTTTTCTTTCTTTATTTCTGCAAATATTGATATTTATTGATTCCTTATATTTATATAGCTGTGTACATTGGGGGTTTAAGAAAGATACATGATCTCAGCCCACAAGAATCTGTGAATCCAGTAAGAGAAAAAAAGATGCATGCATTTTAAAAGTTCATTGACAATCAATTGACAAATTAAGAATCTGGAAATATGTTTTCTTTTTATAACTGCCACCACAGCTAGAATAATATATATGATTCTATCATATATGCACTTCTTTCCTTAAAATTATATAGTGAGAGAATATTTCACTTGCCTGAAAGACTAGAATGTATCCTGAGTGAGCACTGTAGCATAAATCATAGAAACCTGACAAAGAAAAGATGGCAGAGTAAGCAGTGTCATAACATTCCTATTCTTCACACCTAATGAAACAAACAAGAAAAGAAACAAAGTAAAAAATTCCAAAAATTACACTAGCATTAATCAAACTAAGCAAGGGTAAAAGCTCATATTAGACAGTTCAAAAATCATTGGCCAGAGGAAGAAAAGCTATGGATAAATATATGAATGTTACTCTACCCTGCCAGGAGAATGTTAGTGTGTAAGCAGGTGGTGAGGGTAGTAGAAATTATTCATTGTCCCCACTATCCAGTCTTCCTTTCTTTTTTACTTAAAATTTTTGTATTGAAACTGTCCAAAGAGTTTATATTACACCAGAAACCATGTATGAATTTAATAATTTAAATTCTACTATAAATTTTTATTGATAAATATTATCATTCCAATTAATTTTTTTTGTCTTTCTTTAAAAGTTGAGTATTTTATTGTTAATCTATTTGGGGTTAATCTCATTCTACTGTTGCATGACAAGTTACCCCCAAATTTAGTGGCTTAAAACAATAAAAATTTATTATATCATAGTCCCTGTGCTTCAGAAATCTTGGTGCAGCTTAGCTGGGTCCTTGGGCTCACTACTGTGTCTCATAAATCTGATATCAATTTATGGGCTAGAGCTACGTTCTTATCAAGGCTGGACTAGGGTAAGAGCCCCTTCCAAACTCACTTTTGTGACTGTAGTCTCAGGTCCTTTTTGGCTATTGGTTGGAGACCACATTTTTTTTTTCCCCACTTGAACCTCTCCATTGGGCAGCTCAAAAATAGTAGCTAGTTCCTGTCAGAGCAAGCAAGTCAAGAGAATGTGAAAGGGCATGTAAAACAAAAAACACAACTCTTCATAAGTTAATCTTTGAGGGGACAAACCATCATGCTTGTCATCTGTTCATTAGAAGATTGTCAGTGAGTCAGCCCACATTCAAGAGGAGGGGATAATACCAAATAGTGAATACTAAGAGACCAGAATCATTGAACCCATCTTAAGTTTGTGTACCACATTCATATTAAATGCCATTGTTCAATTACAGTAAGTTAGAAAAAAAAAAAAGATTCCAACAGTCTGACTCCTACTTTGTCAGGCTTTTAAAGGAATAAAATTATGTAAACCCAAACCAAATTGGCTTTAGCAAAAGAGTAATTTATTTGTTTATGTAACAAAAAAGTCTCAAAGTCTCGGGGTTGTCCTGACTGTAGATCCAGAAGTATTCTGTTCTCCCCTGACACATAACTCTGCTTTCAAAATAGTTTTGAATGGTTCCTTTTGATCCTTCTTGCACTCCATCCCCATCCCTATGGCTGGGGGGAATGGAACTCCCCAGCTGATCAATCCTGAATCACCTACACAATCCTGAAATCTGGGAGAAAGTGACAGGAGCAGAAATCTAAGTCATCTGAACTGAGAGTGGGGGAAAGAAAAACTGAGGTGTTGTTACCACAACAAGGTGTATTGGCTAATGGGCAAGCAAATCACTATTGTCCACTGCACTCATCTGTTCCTGTAGTGCCCCTACCTGTTCTAACTCATGTGGTTTGATATTTTTGGTGAACCTAAAGATATACATAACAACTCATTTTATTTTGCTGGCAGAAATGAGTAGATAACTATCTTCCTGAATAAAAGAGTTCATGCTAAATAACTTTAAAATTAACAACAAATGGTAATACATAGTCTTAGTATGCAAAATGTTTCCTAAGCCTTTCCCCCCATCAGCTTCATTGAGATGCAATTGACATACAGTACTGTGTAAATTTAAGGTGTACAATGTGTTCAGTTGATACACTTATATCACTGCAAAATCAGTACCACCATAGAATTAGCTAAAACATACAACATGCGACATAATTACTATTTCTGTTTGTGGTGAGAACATAAAATTTCTACTATTTTAGTAACTTTCATGCACATCTAATGCATTATATTTAACTATAATCACCATGTTGTACATTAGATACCCAGAATTTATTCATCTTCCAGCTGGAAGTTTTTACTCCTTGACCAATATCTCCCTTTTCCCCCCCAAACCCCAGCCCCTGATGAACTACCATTCTAATCTGGTCCTCCCTTTCTTTCTTAGTAATAGAAGCCTGAATTTTAGCTGAGAACATGAGCATACAGAATGAAGACTACATTTTCCAGTCTTCTTGCAAAGTACTATTGAAAGTGACTTAGTTTTGACCAATATGCCATAGTCTGCACATGAGTTTGGTTTCCTTGAAGGGAGGGTGCATAATCTTTTCTTCCTTTTTTCCATTTTTGTAAGATGGTGGAAGTGGTGGCTCAAGAGGGAGATTTCTTGGACCACAAAGTGGAATTCAGGTACAAAAACTGAAAGCGACACAAGTTGAAAAATGATTGACTCACTCAGGACCCTGGAGCTGTGCTAACAATCTTACACTACCTACAAGATTTAGTGATAAAGAATTTAAACTCTGTCATGTTTTAGCCACATTTTTGGACTTGTTAACAGCTGAAAATAATCTAATTCTTGATGTGGAAGGATTTCAGATAAAGAAACAGCCCTGTCTTCTACTTTACTCATCACTCTTATCTTTCATTCAACTGAACGTACCAAAGATCCTAAATGGAAGGGTCTGTTTTCCTTTCTTTTTTTTCTATCCAGGGAGAAAAAGAGATATTGGTTTATGTAAACATTTCTGGTCTACAGACTCAAATTTATCCTCAGTGGGCCTTATCAAGACTGGGCTTGGTGAATTTAGACTCACCCGAACTGCTTTCTCTAGCACTTCTGTTCCTCATATGTTCACTTTTAACAGCACCATTAGTTTAGAAGAGAAGGAGGAGAGGAAGTAATTTATTAGCAGTCTCAACCTCCACCAGATGTTTAAATGGGAAAAAAAAATCTTCACCTCAAAATGATGAAGGAAGAGAATGTGGAGTCGAGAGAGAAGGCAGCTCAGAGACAAAGATATATCATATAACTCTGGTTTAGGATATTCTGCACCACCATGTGTGGGTAGAAAACATAAGACTGGTAAATTCCACTTGGTTTTTTCTCTGCTGGAAGGAAGGTGTAAGAGATCCAGAGCATAATATCATTGTATCATCATGATACTTATTGTTTTCTGGCAAAAAATATAAAAATAAACAGTAAAAAGACATAGCAGAAGGAATCAAAAGGAAAGGAAAAAAGAAGAGATGCTGGAAGTTATGGGTGTATCAGAAAAATACAAAGACAGTCTGAACAATTTGAGTCTCTGTGAGTGTAAGCCTTCTCATCTGCTGAAGAGATTGTATCTTCCTTATCTCTCCTACTTGGTGGATGGGGATCAAGTGAAAGAGACTGAATAATGTAGAGCTCTCTAAAGAGCTAAATGTATTCCAGTATTTTCATTATCTCTTCGACCTTCCATCATCTATTCTTTTGGTTTAGAAAATTTCTCCTTTTGGAACAGTTCTTACCTATTAGGGTATCTGTAAAATTTGTGCATTCTTCATATTAACTCTTTCCATGAATCTTTTTACATTTTCATCCTAAACTTATTGAAACAGGGTAGTTCTTTAGACTCTTCTATAATCAAGGTGACTGATTTTGGGCCACAGTATTTACTCTGCAAGCAAGTCATAACCATCAAGTTGCCATCATTTCCTGGTTTATGTTTGATTGCTTTTATTCAGTATCAAAATTTCTAATTACCTGAATCAACTTGTCATCAAAATGGTTTTCTGTCTGGAAAGACTTATTCATTCTATTTCCCATTATCTCTCTTAGATCTTCCTTGAGCTTATCTTTTCATTAACAGATTGCTATCTATATTTCTGATTAGATTTATTTCCTTTAACCTGTTTTATTACTTTTATCTCACTGCATTCAGGCAGTCACTGCAATCTTTTCAGGTCATTTCAAAGTTTCCTTTCTGTTTTCCTCAGATGATGTAGTTCTTGTAATGTTGATATCCTTGAAAAAATGTTGAGCTGAGTTGGATTTGCCAAAGGGGGGAAAAATTGAGGTAAGAATAGTCTTGGCACATAAGTTGTGTTACAGACCCATAAAAGGTAATTTTAGTCAAAATGATATAAATCAGATATGATTTTTCTATAGAAATAATGGTAAAATATTTCTGACAGAGAGGTATAGCATTGAATTTTTAAAACAGATGCCTGTATATTTTATATTTAATCCAGTATGAATCATTTTTAAAAAAAATCAGAATACTTAACCTTGTCAAATGTTTTAGTGGTACAAGCTTACCAAACACAATCATATACAATTTTATTTAATATATTACTTAGTATTGACTTAGTTATCATATTTTGTCATAGTTAAATCTTATCTTAATAATTCCAGACATATTTATTTTGGAAATATAAGGAGGAAATAAATATTTTTTCTAGGTCAAGTTGTTCTGAATTTTTTTTTTCTTTTTCTAAATAATAACAGACATATTTGAGGAAACTTCTAGTCTTTCCTGGAGCCCTTTAAAAAATGATCTATGGAGAACTAAAAGAAAGCTGAGGTTTTAAAATAGAGTGGCTTCTTTGATAAGCAAATCAAACTGTATATTAGAGTGAAATCATTTGTGTGCCTCTATGTGCTGATAAATTGATAATTTGAATGTAACCAGCTGAGGTTCATAAATGCAAAATTCTAGAACCAGTCTACTCAACTGCTTCCCTGGGGGATAGACTTTTAAAGAGAATTTGAAATAGATTTCAGACAGAAGTAGTCATACTGAATTTTGCCTGTTAATAACAATGTTATTCTCTTAGGTCAGGACAATATTGAACTCTGTAAATTTTCACTAAAAGTCTTTGTGTAAGAATAAGATAAATTAATCTCTCATATATCGCTTGACACCTGGTACATACTTAGTAGTTATTTATTAAGTAAACAAGTGAACTAATGGTTTCTGAATAGCAAAACAACCAATTAAAATGTAAAGTAATTGACTTTGCCTTTATAGAGCCCCAAACAAGAACCTTAACTGGCAGTTTGACCGTATTCGACCCTTTTCCCACCTTAATTTATTCCAGCCCGATTTTGTGGTTTGAGCCATCACAGAAGCAATGTGAACATTAATTAAATCACCCAACTAAAAATTTACTCACAGTTTACACCTGAAAAGTCGGACACACCATAAATATTCTGCTAAGCTTTCTCTTAAATCTGGCTGCAGGTACCTTACAGGATGATGGTCATATAAAGTTTTTCTACCTTCATCATATTTATAGTAATGAGTAGTTAATTGACTTCCCTACAGCAGAACTCTCTTCTTTTTGAATTAAAGTAAGAGTAAAAATGGGGATATTAAACTCTATTAATAGTTTAAGATGTAATAAATGGCTCAACCAGAAATAGCTGACTCAGAGACAGACGAAGATATTTTAATTTCTCAACAATTCATATGCAAAGACTGATTCTCCAAGTAGAGAATTGGAGAACTGTGGGTTCTGCACCAATTACTCCAAAGTCCAAATATGAGAGAGGGACCTGTGTTCTTTAACAAATTTTCCTGGTGGATTTTGTACATTCTAAAATTTTCAACCATTCTTTACAGTTTCTCCTACTGACTAAAAAAAAATTTTCTCAATTATGATATGCATTCTTTTAACTTAAGCATTTTGTTCTATAAAATTTGGCCACATTGACAACTGACTAAAAAGTGCGAAGAGGAGTAATAAAAACAGCAGCTGAGCATTGTATTGATAATAGCATTCATAAATATTTCCCAGAAAAAAGACAATGCAATTAATACTTATAGAGGAAAAACATCATTAAAATGAGTATAATATTTGCCAGTAGTGGCTACAAATTCACCAGTATGCCTTAGGATTTTGCCCCATTAATCCCTCTAGTGCCCAGATCATCTCATTTAACATTTTGCTTTTTATCATTTGCACATTATAGGCCCTTTGCAAATTTTCTTTCATCTCTCAGTGATAAAGGCATTTTTAACCAGAATTTTTGGCGTGCTTCTTTACCCAAACAATTTTCAAATGCAAGAGAGCATGTGGAGAAGATGCCTGACACATGGACACAATACAGACATTCCATAAGGGATTGTTGAATGGATGAAATAATACACCTCTCATGTTTTGCAAACAAACATACTCTCATGTGGTTTGTTATCTGATCTTTCCTTTTTTCTCCCCCTTGGCATTCTATTTTTGTGTTAAAGATGTAACTTTTTTTTCTAATCTCTCTGGGTATATTAATTAGATATTTTAAAATATACTCCTTTGAATTACATGTTTCTCTTGGAATCACCTTTTATTGTTGTGGTTGTTGATCTTGGTTGTTATCTTTCGGGCTACCACTGTTCTTTATTTATCTATCTGCTAGTCTCAGGTTGTCCATTTATATTCAATAATTAAGCCCTGGGAAGGTAGTATCGTTTTTTTTCTGTGGTATATGCAGCACAATTTCTCACTTTCCTTGCCTGGGTATTCTGTAGGGACCTCAATGTATGGGGAAAAGTTGGGGTTGACTGGCAGTCTTTACTTTAGGGTGAAGTAAAGGTAGCTGGCTATTAGCTGGGGGCTCTAGAATCCCCAGAACTGAGGACTTTCCTGTGGGATTCTAATATTTCATCAGAAAGCTTTGATTCACCTTATTTCTATTTTAATTTCTTTAGCAAAAAAAAAAAAAACACTTGTACTTTGCCAGAAGTTATGCTCTGTGTGTGTGAGTGTGTGTTTGTGTGTGTGTGTGTGTGTACTGGTGGGATGGAGAAAGGCACTGCACATCGTTTTTCCTTTTTTAGACCTTCAATCTGTCCTCTGCTTTTCAGTTCAGCTTCTTACTCTGGCCCTCCAAGGTAGGTGTTGACTTTCATGTCAGTGCCTTTCCAGGATTTTGAAGAGTAGATTAGCTCTAATTTCTGCTGTAGTCCCCTCGTAGAGTAGGTCGGTAGTTTAATTTTTAATCAGTTTTTGATCCCAGATTTATTAAGAAGTTGTAAAAAACTAATAAACAGAAACTTTGATTAATAGAATTGGGAGACCAGCAGGGGGAACTCTCATGACCTATGACAAGAGCAGAGCCCAACAGGAAGAAGAAGGATAACTTTTCTTTCCTGGCAAGGACTCAGCCAATGAAAAGCCATAGACTCCGTTTACTATACCCTCCAACTTCATTTTCTCTTGTATAAAAACATGGTTCACTGTGATCACAGGTCTTGAATTTTAATTCTCTGCTGACCTCCATCTTTGCTGGAGAAATATCAGGCAGTTATTTGTTTTAGGTCCACATGTTGGTGGCCCATATAAGAACCGGAGAAGACCTCTGGAGGCTCCAGCTCTGCAGCTGGTGAGCAAAGAGGTGTGGTACCTACATTTGAGACTCCTGTGCTCATTGCTTTTCTACCTGGCCCTGGAGTTTGAAGGTATGTCTTTCTCCTGGATTCAAGCTCACATGGTCTTTGCATTTGAAGCTCTGCAGGCTTATTCAGGATCTACTTTAGAGTTTTGTTCTTTCCAGTTAAGGCCACGTTCTGTATGGGAATACTTGTTTGGGACTTCAGTCTGATTTTGGATCAGACTGTTTCAACCTAAGCTGGCTGAGTAGGCATTGTCCCATTCCTTTGTGCACAGGGCCTTCTTCAGCTTGCAAGTTGTTTGAATTGAAGTGTTTGAGCTGTAAATTTTTTAAGCTGTTTGAAAATTATTTGTTTAATCTAAAGAAAACCCTCTGAGAAATAGAATCTCTGTTGTCAATATTTTGCACCCAACCTCTACAGGGACCATGGCTGATTTTAATGATTAAAAACTGTGGTCCTTTCTCATGCACATTTATAATCAAAAGAGATGGATCTGACCAAAGGTAATTTATAGTATCAATGACTATTATGGGGAACTTTTGAAATCCCCAAACTTAATTTTTTAAAAAGCAAATTAGGTTACAATAGCTCAAAAATTTCCACTACTGAGTGTAATTCCTATTTTGTTTAGTATTTTGAAGCTTTTAAATCTTATCAAGAGCCTAAAAATGCCTCTCTTCAAAATTAGATTTTAAGATTAACTGAGGCAAACAAATGATTAAAGAAAGATAAAATGGCACCTGAAGTCTCAGGCCCATCTTCCTTGATTTCTTTGTCTCTGGCACCACCTCTGGAGCCTTCTTGTCTCCCTCAGCTCTCTGTGGCCAGACTCTGTCTCCAGTGCCATCTTCCTCCTTCCCTTCTATGCCACTTATGCCTTCTCTGTACCTTCAGTTCCTCTACACTAATTCTCTTACCAAACCCCCTTTTCCTCTGAACTTGGCAGAATCTGTTCCTTTAAAATTAAGCCTCCTAAGGATCCAGAGGCCAAACCTTTAATTTCTTATATTTCCTGGACAAAATCTGAACTGTGAGCCATAGTCAAAGATTTTTCCAAAGTAGCCAAAGATTCTTACAGATTTGCTGAGGAATTTAATATAGTCATTCAAACTTATCAATCTGGTTTCTCTGATTTATATCAGATAGCTTATAGGCTTGTCCCTGAAGACCAGACCTAGAATTGGATGAAAATTACTAACTGGGAAAAATCCTGAAAGATGTCTAGAATTACAACTGGGAGCCCAGGCTTTTAACTTATATGATCAGGCTGGGGCAATCCCTAGGTGACTTCATGGAACAATTTCTAGGGCTTTCCCAAAGCCCGTTGATTGGAACAAAATTTAGGCTTATACACAACCATCTGACTAACCCCTTCATGACTATTATAATTGATTTCAGATTATTTTTCAAGAAAAGTCTGGCATCCCTTCAGATGTTGATTCCACTTGGGTAGCTTTTAACTGTATGTTTATTAATGGGCTGAGCTGGGACCTTTCTCTTCTTGTAAAAGGACCAGGTGGAATAGGAAATTATGTCTACTCCAGATTTAATTAATATGGGAAACTAGCTCTCCAACAGTCTATATGAGTCATCTAAAGGGAAGGCAGCTAAAATTCTTAATCTTCAACTCCAGCAAATGAAGGCTCCTAAATGGAATCAAAATTCTCCTAGGTTCTGTTATTATTGCAAAAGCCAGGATGTTCAAAAAGAGATCATTACAAATGTAAGTGCTTTAGGCACTTTCAGGTCTCTAACCAGCCTTTCCAACATCCTTCCAATTCTCAATGATGGGGCTCCAAGGAATTAGAGGAACTCTTCTCAATGTCCCTCTTAATTGGATTGTTGAAACATTTCTCCAGAATGGGGATGAGTCTCCCCAAGTTCTTTTTTTTTTATTAGTTTCTGCTTTATAACAAAGTGAATCAGTCATACATATACATCTGTTCCCACATCCTTTTCCTCTTGCGTTTTTCCCCAAGTTCTAATTGACACCAAAGCCACACTCTTGGTTCTCAACCCCACTGCTATAGAGCAGCCCCTGCCTTGGAGAACTAAAAATGTTCAAATAGTGGGGAATCACTAATGAACCTCAAGAAATTCCTGTCTCTGAACATCTTTCCTTCTGTTTAAGTCCTTTGAGAGATACATATCCTTTTCTACTTAGTTCCTCTGCCCCTACTTATTCATTAGCCCAAGACTTCTAAATAAATACTAAGTTGGAATTTCTTCCTCTCAACAAAAGGGAAATGATTCTAGAATTTGACAGTAGTCATCAAAGTAATCAACCAGATGAATTAAATGACACTTTTTTTTTTTAAACCATGAGTGCACTTATTTTTTTATGGTCTTTATTATTTATTTAATTTTTATTTTTATTTATTTATATTTTTTTTGCAGTATGGGGGCCTCTCACTGTTGTGGCCTCTCCCATTGTGGAGCACAGGCTCTGGACGCACAGGCTCAGTGGCCATGGCTCATGGGCCCAGCCGCTTCCATGGCATGTGGGATCTTCCCGGACCAGGGCACGAACTCATGTCCCCTGCATCGGCAGGCGGACTCCCAACCACTGTGCCACCAGGGAAGCCTTATTTTTATTTTTTGTTGCATTTTATTTAGTTGCAGCATGCAGGATCTTAGTTGAGACATGCAGGATCTTTCTTTGTGGGGCATGGGCTCTTCGCTGTGCTGCGTGGGCTTCTCTCTAGTTGCGTCCCCTGAGCTCCAGGTTGTGTCAGCACTGTAGCTGTGGTGCGCAGGCTTCTCTCTAGTTGTGTCCCGTGAGCTCCAGCGTGCGTTGGCTCTATAGTTGTGGTGCGTGGTGTCCAGAGTGCGTGGGCTCTGTAGTGCGTGGCACGCGGGCTCTAGTTGAGGCACATGAGCTCAGTAGTTGTGGCACGTGAGCTTAGTTGTCTCTGCAGCATGTGGGATCTTAGCTCCCTGACCAGGGATCAAACCTGGGTCCCCTGAATTGTAAGGCAGATTCTTTACCACTGGACCACCAGGGAAGTCCCTAAATGACCCTTTTGATATCTTTTTTTGTTCTCTCTCTGCCAGTACTAGAGCTAATTCTGGGAGCATTGATGATTTATCCTTATTTAATTAGTGAACATCTTCCTTATGGGCAAAAATTCTGATATTGGTAAAATTCACAGAGCACCTTCCATCAACCTACTGCATAGCTCAGGGAACTCTATTCAGTGCTCTCTGGTGACCTAAATGGGAAGGAAATCCAAAAAGGAAGGGATGTATGTATACGTAGAGCTGATTCACTTTGCTGTACAGTAGAAACTAACACAACATTGTAAAGAACTATACTCCAATAAAAATTAATTTAAAAAAGATTCAAATAGATCTTTCAAAACCTCATCACAGAATTAATCAATACCCTATAAGTAAAGAATCCCTTCAAGGCATAAAGCCTATTTTAGAAGATTACAAGCCTCAAAGCCTCATCATCCCTTGTGTACTCCCTGTACATTATCCCTGTTAACACTCCCATTTTGCTGTGTGAGCAAACCTAAGAGTCAAGGTTGGAGATTTATCCCAACCTCTGAGCAATAAACAACACTGTTATCCCTTGACAGCCCGTTGTTCTAACCTTCATATGTGAGTACCTTTCATTTCCACTAGAAGTAAATTCTTTCCTGTTATGCAGTGCATTCTCTAGTATTCCAGGTGATGAAACTAACCAATACTTTTTGGTTCACTTGGGAACTTTTTGACTTCACTTGGGAAGAAAAACATTTCACCTGGACAGCAATGCCTCAGGGTTTTACTGAGAGTCCTTATTATTTCTCACAAATCCTGAAGGCTGATTTGGATGATATAAAGTTCCCTAGAAGTTCTACGTTGTTGCAATATGTGGATGCCTTACTTCTTTACTCTCCTTCCCCACAGGAGACAGCATCCACTTGATAAAGCTCTTATCCTTCAAGGGACACAATGTCACCAAGGAAAAATTGCAGTTTGCCCAAACCCAGGTTCAATATTTAGGGCATCTGATATCAGAACAAGTCCTATACCCTAGATCCAATAGACTTCATGGTGTTCTAAATTTCCCCAAACCACAAATTAAGTGCCAACTGTGAGGTCTTCTTGAGGTAGATGGTTATTGATGAAACTGGATTCCCAGTTTCTCTCTTGCTTTCTGTATGTTTTACTAAGTAACAACACTGACACAATTTATGGGGAAAACCAGGTAACATGAATCTCAACGTCTTAAAGGGGAGTTTGATGAACCCACATGCTTTTGTCCTTCCAATTATCAGATTCCCTTTTTCCTTCTTGCATATGAAAAGGAAGAGATGCCCTTGGAGTACTCACCCAAAAAGATGGGGAACACCATTGACCATAAGGTATTATAGCCAGCAACTGCACCTTGTGGCATGGGAATACCCCCTGCTTTAGAACCATTACAGCCACTACCCTTTTGGTTAAGTCCATCTAAAAAAATGTTGTGGGATCCCCTTTAAGCATTTTACCTCATGGAATAGAAATTCTCCTAAATTCTCATCACAGTCAACAATTCTCAGTCAGCCACTTCATATGAAGTCCTTTTGTTAACTGCTCCTCACATAACTCTTACATTGTAACAACTTTAACCCTGCTACTCTTGCCTCCTTCCTCACCAATGAAGTCCTTCAAGGCCACCTGACATTGAAAGACCATCTCCTGACTCCTAGTGATGATTATAAGGAAACTCCTCTATGTAATGCTGACTTCTCATGGTTCAACTGATGGATCATATTTAAAAGGTGACAATAGAAAATACTATGTTTGTATGTTATTACAACTCCTTTTAATGTTGTGGAGGCAGCATCTTTACCTTTGGCTAATTCAGCCCAGAAGTCTTACACAGACCTGTACTTCTGCCAAGGACAAAACGTCTATATTTATACTCATAATGGATACACTTACGGAGTAGCTCATGATTTGGGAATGTTGTGGAAGCAACATGTCTTCCTTACTTCCAATGGAAATAAAATTGAAAAGACCCCTATGTTCAGAAATTATTGGATGCAATACTTTTACCTATCCCTTTAACTATTATTAAGATTCTGGGGTATTTTAAATTTGACTCACTGGAAGCTAAAGGAAATCACTTTGCTAACATTTCCACAAAGGATTATGCCCTTAAAGAGATCAAGAGGCCCCCAAACCTTGGTCATGGTCCAAAGGGACATTTCCCCAAATGATATCTTAGAAAAATTGGCTAAAGAAGCCTACGAATTGGCCTCAGAAAAGGAAAAACAAGTTTGGAAGTTCAACAATTGTTGGTTTGATATAAAGAGAAAGATCAGGTTTGGACAAAATAACAGTCCAGTCCTACTGAAGACTCTAAAATTTCCACTCTTAACCACGATACAGACATTACACCATTGGTCTACTGACAAAATGATAACATTCATGAATCAGTATTGGTGGGGAAACATTAACAAGGTAGTAGTGCCTACGTCACTCATCCCATTTGTCTAAAGTACAACCCAGAGAAACCTTTTTTATTTTGTTCCTGGACATTTTAAACTGACTAATGGACCATTCAAGATCTGGCAAATGGATTTCATACAATCTTCTCTGTCTAATGGATATAAATATGTCTTAGTCATGGTCTGTATGTTTTCACATTGGACTGAATCCTTTCCTTGCAGGCATGCTACTACTCATCTATGGCTAATGTTCTTTTGGAAAAGATTATCCATACATGGGAAACTTCTCTCAAGCATCATAGTGATTGAGGAATCCATTTCACTGGCAAGATGCTTCAAAAAGTCTATGCTGTATGGTTGGTTTTATAACACTTTCACTGTGCTTACCACCTTCAATTCTCTAGTTTAGTCAGCTGTACTAATGGCATTATTAAGACTCAACTGGTTAAATTTGTAGAGGCCCTCCAAATACCTTGGCCAAAAGCACTGCTTTTTGTTCTTCTAAATTTCAGAACTACCCCTTTTTAAAATTCATAATCTCTCACCCAATGTACTTGGCTCCTGCTTCTTTTGACCCACAACTGATTAAAGGAGAGATACTCCAATATTATAAAGGCCTAATTGCTTCTATTAAAAATAACCATGTTTTGCTAGAGCAATCTTTTCATGATGTGCCCTTAGAAGACAAAGTCACTAAACAGTGCACCTTGCAATCTGGAGATTCTGTGTTTTGGAAAAGACACCTCCAGAAGAACTCTTCAGCCTCTCTGGAAAGGTTCCTATCAGGTACTCTTAACCACCTCTTGTACTGCTACTCCAAAGAATAAACTCTTGGATTCATGTGACACACCTAAAGATAGCACCAAACTCTTGCTGGACCTGCACATCATCTGGTGACCTGAAAGTAAAGACTTCCTGCAAATGAAGCAGATAACATCTGATAAGATAGCTTTCCCAAGTTATCTGGACAAGGACTGTTAGAAGTTTGTAGCCAAGGGCTTCCCTGGTGGCGCAGTGGTTAAGAATCTGCCTGCCAATGCAGGGCACACAGGTTCGTGCCCTGGTCCGGGAGGATCCCACATGCCGCGGAGCGGCTGGGCCCGTGAGCCATGGCCGCTGAGCCTGTGTGTCCGGAGCCTGTGTTCCACAACAGGAGAGGTCACAACAGTGAGAAGCCCACGTACTGCAAAAAAAAAAAAAAAAAAAAAAAAAGAAGTTTGTAGCCAAAACTTTGATGATTACATAACCCTTCAGATAATCTCCAGTGTCTATAATCTTGATAACATATGAATTTCAGATAAAAGCCATCTGAGAATTCTTCTTCCTACTCCTCCTTGTTACTCAGATGTGTCCTCAATAAGTTTCTAATCTGTGCACTTTCCTTCTGATGTGAGACACTACTTCCAGGAAATGTTCTTCCTGGCATTGAAGGACAAAAAGCTGCTGAAACTAGGAACAGTGATGCTTTCAGAGAAAGATATTGAGCAAAAGGGGGAAATGTAAAAATAAAATTAAAACTTCAATTAAATTGAGTGAGGTGACCAGAAGGGTTATCTCTCAGGACCAGTCCAAAGGGCAGAAGAAAGACTCCTCTTTTTTCCTGGTATGGACTCAGCCAATAAAAAGCCATGGACTGTTTATTATAGCCTTCCCTACTTCCTTTTTCCCTCTATAAAATCATTCTTCCTATGCCATGTGGGGACTTGCACATGGCTCCTCTTGCAGACCCTGAACTGCAATTCTCTGCTGATTTGTAATAAACCCATCTTTGCTGGAGAAATAACTAGCAATCAATTTTAGGTCACAAAGTGCTGTTAAACTTCTGAATGGTTAGTTGTTTTGTTTTATTTGGCTTTCTGTTGTTAATTTCTAGTTTTATTATGATGGGTTCAGAGAATGTGACATTTATAAGTTTAGACTATGACACTATATTAAGTTGTGTTTTTTTTTTTCTTATACTGAGGATATGAGCTACATAGTGAATTTGGCTGCTCATCACTTGGATTCTCTTCCTGTGCTTGGAAAATTCTCCTCCAAATGAATCCTAGGGTGGTGCAGAAACCTTTTCTTAAGATTGAAGCTGGTGGGCAAAGCTCACTTCTGCACTTGTCCTGGAGATCAGTGCAGTAACTGGCTGCTCTCAATAAAGGGTGCTAATGGAATTCCTTAAGTCTTAGTTCAAATCTTTGTCATTACTCAACAATATCTACATTCTTTTATTTTCTTCCAGTGGGGTATTGAGAATACCTTTCATTTTAAATACAGTTATGAGTAGGACATAGAAAAGGAAGTAATGTGGAGACTAGTCGGGTTTGGAGACTTCACTGCTTTACTGAAGGTTTTCTTTCCTCTGTACTTATTGGGGTAGTCACAATCCAATGCTTAATTGGAGATCTTCTTTCCTACCTTTTGGTACTGGATTCTCCATCTTGGACTATCTACTTGATTCACCAAATTACCCTTAAGAATGTAAGTCACAATCAGTTTTGTTCCTGGTGAAATTTTAAGACTTCTTCAATCACTCCCACCCACAAAACACACACAGCTGCACACACATGAAAATATGACCACAGGTAACACTAACTCCTTCATAGTGAAAACTGGTGATTATTTTTCTTGGGGGGGAAACAAGTACACTTGTTTCTGTTTGTCCCTCTTTTGATATGTTTAATCAAGTGCTTTTTGAAATTATTGGCTTTTTCCTTACCCCAATCCCTCTTTGTTTCTTTATTTAAAAAATTAATCCAAGTTTTTTTCTGTTGATAGAAGCTCTCTTTTAGAATGTATCATGTTTACTTGATAAAATCTATTATACATAAAGGGAAGAAATGTAAATATTCAGGCTCAATTTGACATCTTAAAATCAATAGTTCATTGCCTGTGTTTTCTTATAAAATTAAAGCATTCATAACACCTCCACTAGCATGAATCTTTTTGGTTTTGTGTCTTATGATTTCCTTTACAATTTTAGGTCCACATAAAGTAATTTACCTCATTGGTCTCGGTAGTGTATGTGATTTCTTATAGGCACTCAGATGCAAGATTGTATTAGGGATCTGATTAAGCATAAAAACTATAAATATAAACATCTGGCATTGAGGGGTACATTTCATGTGCACACTTAGACTCTCTTAGTAAACTCACCTGTTAGATATCAATTTATCGAACCCCAAACCACTGATATATGTTTGTTCATTAGGCTGACAAGGAAAACTTTTAGTGAAGTGCTGTTTCTCCATTTAGACTTCTTAATGTTCTATCTTTTCTTGACTTGGGTTTGACACCCTCCATGACTTTCCCTGGGAACATTTTTATTGGAGTGTGTTATTTTCACTACTTTCACATGGCTAGCCTTTATACACAAATTCTATTCTACTCAATCATAAAATTAAATAAGAAATGTAAACTCCAAATTAGTCAAATTATCCCTATTTCCAGAGCTCTGGATCCTATTCACTTACTTTTTGCTCAGGAGACATATATTAGATAACAAAAGACATCCAAGCTCTCAGAATATTAGTGAAAGCCCAAATTCCTCAACATTAATAGCATTTATAAAAGCAGTCTTCTTTCTCTATCTGCATTTTTCTTCTTATTTCACTTTATAAAAGATAAGACAAAAATAACCAAAGTTAGGAAGAAAAAGTAGAAAAACAGTATATCTAGCACATGGTAATGGAAGGAGGGGGACTTATATGCCTGTCTGAATAGAAAAGTTAGCCAAGAGACAGAAGCCTTCTCCAGTTAGCAAAATGGATATCAGCAAGGTTTGCAAGGAGGTAGACAGTATGTCAGTGTAATTTTGACCAGAAGCTAAAGGGATAAACCTGGGGCCAAATAGGAATGAATTCCTCACTACTCTAGAGGTCCAAACAAAGACAGGGGACAATAACTTGAACCAGAAGTTGAAAACAAGAAAGGCTAACTAGATCAGCTACAACTTTTGAGGATGAGAGGTTTGCAGACTAAAGGAGAATTTGACAAGTGTGCTGTTAAAGTCTGTATTATTAAAACTCCACTGCTTAGTATTTTAAAGAGAAATACACCAAACATAAAACTACTTGTAGTAAAGAAAAGGTTAGATATCAGTGTTTCTTATATTATTTTAGAAAATTTGAGGTGAGAAATTTGAGATGATTCAGTAAGAGCTTCCTGCCTTCACAATACAAATACAACCACCTCACCTCCTTTCAGTTTCAGAGACAGAGGTGATCCTGCAGGATTCAAGGCCAATATCTCCATTTATTATTTAAGTTTCATCTTCTCCTGCTTGAATTGTCAGGGACCTTGTTTCATCATTCCTATCTCCTTTCCTGCTAATCTTCAAGTAATCTCTCTTTAATATTTCTTTCACATCTAAACATATTTAAGCAAACGTATACTCTATTTTAAAAATAGTCCTCAATTATATATTCTCTCTCTAGCTAATACCCTACATCTCCTTCTCCCTTTACTGCCAAGCCTTGTGAAAATTAATTATTTTTATTTTAATTTCTTTGTGGCTTAATTTAATCCAATTCACACTTCAGTCCATTGCAGTTTGACCTAGCTCCAAATATTCTAATCATATTACCCTTTTAATATTGTCATTAAGGAGTTTTTTTGCAATTAAATCCAATGAGTGTTTCTAGTCCTCATTTTATTTGATCCACTAAGCATTTGACTTCTTTACTTCTACCAACATTCATACATGTCATTCTCTGGTACAAATTTCACCAGGCATTTTGTCTTATTTCAAAGGACTCTATTCAGTGAGTTTGTGCATAATTTACCACACAGGTAGCTGAACAGTGAAAAGAGGAGATGTCTAAGAGAGTGTAATTAAAAAACAGGATTTCAGGAAGGTACCCTTAGGTGGGATATTTTCCTCCTTTGACTGTTGGCTTCAGAGTGCAGATCAGAGACCAAAAATCACTCAGTGAATAAGATGGTGTTTCATTTCAACCTAGGAAGTAGTTTGGCAACTTCCAAAAGGAAGCAACACAAGAAAACTTTGTTTATTGCATTTGTTGAAGTATGACTTCACACTTGAAGAATAAATCTTCCCTTCCACCCATTTTGCAAGAATAATGACAATTTCTATTTGTTCTCCCAATCTTTAACACTCTCTAGAATCCAAATAAATTAAGAAAGTGTAGTTAGTCACACACTTAAATGTATATGTCACTGAAGATGTAAGAATTAAGGATATACATTTAAAAATTTTTAAATGTTTTAAAAATTGAAAAACTTTAGGTAACACTGGGGAAATTAGAAATATTCACTATTGTCTGTGAAAATATAAAAGATAATATGAGGCTGGAGAATGAGGACCCATAGAAAGTGTTAAAATTTTGAATACCACATTTTTGATGTTATATTTTCCTATTTGAGAATTTTTTGAAAATTTAGAAAATGCATACGTTTAAAAGGATAGTTTTAAAAAGAATATTTTAAAATGGTATTCACCCTAATCTCTACTTTTTATTACTTCTCCTTCTTTTGAGTATTTATAAACATCCACAAGCATTAAAAACTCTGAAATGAGCATGGCTAATTATATTGGCTTCGCATATTTGGTAGAAAAGAAAGAATAGGGGACTTCTCTCAAATGAGATGCAAATCAGAAAAAATATGTGATTTAATGGCAGATTAACATCATTTATTTTTATATCCACTACATTTTGTTATTTTTAATAGAATTCCATTTGCCAGGATTTGGCTTCAAAGTGTAAGTTATTATCAGATATCATTAGGTTGCTAAGCATTAACACTTAATTATCATATTAATAAACAGTTATTACTCTCTTCTACACTGAGCCTTGCCTCTGCTGCATTAGTATGCATGCATTGCTCTTAGGCAACTTAATTGTCCTTAAAGGAAATCATTACAATTTAAATGAAATTGGGAGCTACTGGTTAGGGAAGGCTGTAAGGCATGCACAATACATACTAAACAAGGAACTGTAATGTCCCCAAGTCACATTTTTTTCAGTAATTTCACATCACAGCACTATGTCTGTTTGGTTAAGGGGAAAATAGTACATTTTTTTTGCCTTGCAATTTTGCAAAGACACCATTTAACCAAGGACAAGCAAGACTCTGGAGTGGTAGTAAAAAAACTTGAGGTAAATCAAATAATTTCTTTGTGGCTGGTAAACTGTTGTCAGCATTTGCAAAACAGTCAATGAAGCAATAAAGTAGAGCATGGTGGGCAGACATCAACCACCATGTCTGCCTCTAGGATGGAAGGCAGCAGGAGGCCAGAGACTTTATGGGGACAGCTGTTGCCTCTCCCCATATGTGACTTTGTTTGTTCACTTCACAGCAACACACTTCACATACTGCCACAAAAATGGGGAATAGGATCACTCTCTTGTGTCATGCGACCCCCTTCTCATAGTCAAAAGCTCATTTTTTGCACCCTTAATCATAAAATGATTCAGTTTAGTGATTTGATTTGAACACTCTCTGCCATTAAAATGCAAAGAGTTTAAATGTCCCTGGACTCTTATTTTTGAAAGATAATTAATCAATGTTTTACACAATCTTAAACAGCTCTTCATTTTTAGTGAGCTATTCATGATGAAAACAAGGATTTAATTCATGTGGGTATTTAGCAATTTCAGATTAATTAGTTAGCAACTGAGAGTTAACCTTATTAGTGTTCACCTGTGTGGGACTGCATGAGGGATGATAGTGAAATGAATTAAACACCCTTCCTTTTCTGAAATATATAAACAATAACATAGGCAGTTAAACCATTACAGTTAAACCACAGAACTGTCAAGTGTTGAGGAATCTGAACTAGTCACCTACTAAGCACATTGCAAATGTTACCTTTCACTGACACAATTTGAACATGTGCATTTTACATGCCAGGAAGAAATCTCATTTTGCTTGCTAGACAACTGAGATAAGAAGAACTCGTTAACTTTGCCTGGGTCTCATAGCTATTAAATGGCTGTACCAGGCTTAGATTCTAGGTCTCTCTGCCTCTGGAGCACATCTTCACACTTGAGCACCTCAGTACAAACCCCCAAACACCTGTATTATTACCACAGGCCATCCTGTTACATCTTGAGCTTTCTATTAATGCAAGAAGAAAAAGTTGATTTAGTAATCTTTAAAAGAACTTACAGAGACTCCCTCCTCTTAGGCAATAGGGGTTACTGTGTTTTTCTTTGCTTCTCCATTAGTAGGAATGTTTTTTGAGTAAAGCATATATTACGGCAGCTCTTCATAGAATTATGTCTTCCTTTTTCATAGAAAAAAATAACCAAATTAGCAAGCAGAAGTGAGGAATGAGCACTGGCAGATGTGATGCATAGAATAAAGTTATGCCACATTTTAAAATGTTTCTGCATTCCTGGAATCCTTGTGGCAGATTACTGAGTTTTCAGATTGGTGCTAGAAGTATGTCCTTAACCTTGTGATCTCCAGGAATGTGAACTTGGGTACGCTGTTGAGCCTCTCTGAGCTTCAGCTTTCAAGTAAGTAAAAGAGTAATAACTTAAACCATACTTATCTATAGGTTTTTAAGGGGATAAAATAGATTTTCATGACTTTTTTTCATGACTTTTTTATACTATAAAGTAATAAACAAGAAGTAATTTGTTCTTAATGACTTGTCATGATGTAGTAGGAAAAGCATGGGACTAAACTCAGACAGACCTAGGTTGGACTCACAAACGCCAATTATCTGATAATGGAATGTTATTCCATCTCCCTTGGCTTCAGTTACAGTGTCTCTAAACTGGAGATAATGACACTTGTATTATAGTTATAGTAAAGATTAAAAAAATATATATATAAATTTCTAGGATACAGAATAACTGAAGAAAATGATACCAATTGCAACCATTAATCCACATGTGAGTTGAGTAATCTAATAATAAAAACCAAAACATAATTCCAAGAGGAATGTGAAGAATCTATATTTAGAATTTAGAATTTATGCTATTAGGCCCAAATTATGCACCTACTTAGATTCACTAATTCCCACTTTCCTTCTCTGTTGTTTGACCAATAAAGTATATGACCACAGCAGCCTCCTCTGCTTATCACTAAATCGCTAAACACTGCTGGCTTTCACACCTCTCTTGGGTTAAAGCCTAAGGAGTCTCCATCATCTCTCCTGCAGTGGAAGTTACAGTAGCTCCAACGTCCAAGCCCATATATGATACCTTGTTCTGACAGAGCTTTAATAACAAACTTATATTTGTTTTCTCTCCATTCTTATGGCACGTTTATTTCTACCTCCCTCTCACTACCTGGAATTTCTTTCACCAAAAAAGCAATAGCATGCAAACCTTAGCTAAAGCTACAGTTTTGAAGGAACTTGGACTGAAAAAATTGACCAGGACTGGCCCTGGAAAGACAATCTGCAGGATGGATTTTAAAGTGGGTTTGACACTTTTAATGTATTGTTAGATTTGGTTTTCTAGTATTCTGCAAAGAATTTTTGCATCTATGTTCATCAGTGATATTGGCCTGTAATTTTCCTCTTTTGTGGTATCTTTGTCTGGTTTTGGTATCAGGGTGATGGTGTCCTCATAAAATGAGTTTGGAAGTGTTTCTTCCTCTGCAATTTTTTGGAATAGTTTTGGAAAGATAGGTGTTAACTCTCCTCTAAAAGTTTGGTAAAATTGGCTTGTGAAGTCATCTGGTCCTGGACCTTTGTTTGTTGGGAGTTTTAAAATCACAGATTCAATTTCAGTACTTATAAATGGACTATTTGTATTTTCTATTTCTTCCTGGTTCAGTCTTAGAAGGTTGTACTTTTCTAAGAATTTGTCCATTTCTTCTAGGTTGGCCATTTTATTGGTGTATAGTTGCTTGTAGTAGCCTCTATGGTCCTTTGTATTTCTGTGGTGTCAGTTGTAACTTCTCCTTTTTAATTTCTAATTTTATTGATTTGGGCCCTCTCCCTTTTTTTCCTGGTGAGTCTGTTTAAAGGTTTATCAATTTTGTTTATCTTTTCAAAGAAACAGCTTTTAGTTTCATTGAACTTTTCTATTTTTCTTAGTCTCTATTTCATTTATTTATGCTCTGATCTTTATGATTCTGATTGAAAAAGGACTTATGATCAGTAGTGTGTTAATAACCTTTTACATTCAATGACATCATAGTCATGTTTTCACTTGAGTGTAAATGTAAGGCAAGTACAGTTCATCAATGCAAGGCAAATGATAATTAAACATTTAATAAGGTGGTATGACTTTTTTATGGCTTTGGATACCTTATGAAAAGCTAATTGCCAACTTAAGGTAGGCTGTAAAAGCAAAAGAGCATTATGATAGATTTTAACAAGACTTTTATCTTCTGTAGTCACCAGGCAGATTCTGTTGAAAATCGTACCAAAAATCTGATTATAGGATTGGTAGAACTGCAAAAGGGTTTTGATGTTGTTGTTGTAGCCTCAATAGGTGTCATATCAAAGTGAGAGTCATGACAGTGAAATAGAGTGAGGTAGTGGTAATAAATCCTGCTAAATCAAAGTCCCGCTGGATTAATGAAATGTTTAGGGGTTTAAAGATCTGGGATATTGCAAGATATCTTGCATTAAATTAAAGGCAAGTTGTTGCTTATAGAAATATAAATCACTAAGAAAAAGCCATTGTACTTTATAAGTCTTTTTGCACTATGGATGCAACATGCACATCTCTTGAGAATATAGCCCCAATCCTTTGAACAGGAGATTTTGAATGTTGTCAGTACTGAATGAGGTTCAAAGTTCTAGTCTTCAGTAAAGGCTGCCCTGCTGTTGTGGCCATTTCATCCATTGATCAATTTATGCTAGACGAATCAGTGGTAGAAAATGATACTGTGTTGAGTTTTTGGATATGGGACAATCACATAGGGTCCCAGAGCAAAGCCAAGATTACCATGGCAGAGAATTACCCTCCATTTGAAGAGCATAGCTTTGCAGGCATGTGCTAGCAACTGTTTTTATTTAAACAACTGGTTTTGTCTGAGCACCTGACCAAGACACACCATGAGATTATGGAACCAGAACTTTCTGCCATAAACAAAGTTATTTTGAATTCAGCTAGTTCTAACGTTAAGCAGGTGTTATAGCAATCAAATATTTAATGGAAGTGACACATTTAGGAGTAGGCTGAAGCAGATTCAGAAAGTACAAATAAATTAAATGAACAGATGGCCCAGACTCCCTTGTCACTTACTTCTGTTTATCTGATGTTTATCCTTCATCTCACAACTATGTCCTTATGGAGGGTAACTTTTAATCAGTTGATTGAGAAAGTAAAGACTTAAGCCTGGCTCACAGATGGGCTACTGCAATGCATTGACATTTTCAGAAAAGGGGCTACTGCCATGTAAAACCCACATTCATAGGTGGTCCTGAAAGAAATTAGTCAAATTAAATCATGTGAGGGAGCAAAGCTGTGAACAAAATACTCAGTCATCCACTTTGTACAGAAGGAGATATCATCTAACATATGGATATGCAGGAAATGCTGTGTAATGGATAATGACTGGGAAGAAATAAGAATGGAAGACTGCGGATAAGGATGTCTGGAGAAGAGTTACATGGATGGACTTATAGGAAAGGACACAAAGTATGAAGATCTTTTTGTCTCATAAATGCCACCAGTGTGCTTTCACCAAAGAGCACGTTCTCAAAAATTAGGTGAGACCAGTCAGAATGTCCATCATCAAAAATCTACAAACAATAAATCCTGGAGAGGGTATGGAGAAAAGGGAACACTCTTGCACTGCTGGTGGGAATGTGAATTGGTACAGCCTCTATGGAGAACAGTATGGAGGTTCCTTAAAAAACTACAAGTAGAACTACCATATGACCCAGCAATCCCACTACTAGGCATATACCCTGAGAAAACCATAATTCAAAAAGAGACATGTACCAAAATGTTCATTGCAGCTCTACTCACAATAGCCCAGAGATGGAAACAACCTAAGTGTCCATCATCGAGTGAATGGATAAAGAAGATGTGGCACATATATACAATGGAATATTACTCAGCCATAAAAAGAAACAAAATTGAGCTATTTGTAATGAGGTGGATAGACCTAGAGTCTGTCATACAGAGTGAAGTAAGTCAGAAAGAGAAAGACAAATACCGTATGCTAACACATATATATGGAATTAAAAAAAAATGTCATGAAGAACCTAGGGGTAAAACAGGAATAAAGACACAGACCTACTTGAGAATGGACTTGAGGATATGGGGAGGGGGAAGGGTAAGCTGTGACAAAGCGAGAGAGAGGCATGGACATATATAAACTGAGAAACGTAAGGTAGATAGATAGTGGGAAGCAGCCGCATAGCACAGGGAGATCAGCTCGGTGCTTTGTGACTGCTTGGAGGGGTGGGGTAGGGAAGGTGGGAGGGAGACGGAAGAGGGAAGGGATATGGGAACAGATGTATATGTATGACTGATTCACTTTGTTATAAAGCAGAAACTAATAAAAAAAAAGACAGTGATATTAGGGCTAAATCAGGTCATTCTCTGATAAAAGGAAAAAATTAAAATTAAAAAAAATTTTTTTGAACTAAAAAAAAAAAATTAGGTGAGAGATGACCTATAATGTGCATGTGAGCAAGTCTCTTTTCTTGGTCATCTTGTTACCTGCAAAATGGACCTATAAAAAGAATAGCTATGGTGGCATGGCTGGAAGCGATGTATTTGTCAAAAATTGTGGGTTGCCTATTGAAAAGGCTGAATTACCTACTGCAGAATGTACAACCTTTGAAAAATAACAATTCTAGCTCTTTCATATGGTACTATTACTCAGAACAACATTTTAGTGGCAGATAGATTATAACAGTCACTTTGGAGGGAATGGAGATTACTTTCACTTAAAATGATATACATTGAAGATATGGATTTGTCCTCCCTACTCCTGCTAGCTCCACCATTTGATGATCATGACTTTTAGAAAGTCTCATCCAATAACATTGTGCCCCACAAAGCATTGCTTCTAACTAAGGGAACCATATTATGGGAATGCCATGATAATGGGTGTATGACCATGGCATTTTCTGATTTTACAATGTTTTCTATTATCCAAAATGATTGTTCCCATACAATGACAAAATGGCCCATTGAAGTCTCTGCACAGTGTCAACTTGGGGTCAACACCTTGAAGCATTTGAGGTACTCTTTGGTCATCTATTGCTGTACAACCAGCCATTCCTACAATAAATGGTTTAAACAAGTTATTATCTCTCACTCTTCTGTTGGTTAGTAAATTAATCTGCAATGTCCTCACTGGAGGTTTTCAGATAGCTTAGACCAAATATTGGGGCTGAGGCTGTAGCTGGGCCTGCAGAGGGCTTGATGGGGCTGATTGCTCACTCACATGATATCAGGAACTCAGCTGGGGCTGATAATTGGAGTATCTACACATGGCCTCTTCGTGCAGCTTGGGCATAATAGCTATGTTTTGGAAGAAGCATTTCAATACCCGGTGTTGTAAAAGACATACGTGGAAGCTGCAAATTCTTATGATCCAGGCTATAATATCACCATTAGCACTATTTTTGTTCAAAGTACTCACTAAGTCTGGCTCAGATTTGTGGAGATAGAGGAGGGGGAATTAGACTCTACCTCCTGATGTGAGACTGACAAATTACATTGCAGAAGAGTGTATGGAATAGAAGATATTTTTGTTGCCATTTTTGAAAATACAATGAGTTCAAATGCATTGTCCTTTTGGAGGTAGTGTATGTGCTGATCCAGTGGCTGATTTACGGAGATGCATTCTAAAAGGGTCAGATAACAAAAGGAAGAAATAGGATTGATCCCCTCATTATAGCTCCCAGTGACCAAATTGCAGAATTTTTACAACCTTTCTCCCCAACCAGTAACTGCCAAAACAGAGGTTCTGTTTACTCTGGGTATAATTTCGACCAGAGGAAAATACAAGAGTTTCACTGAAATAAAAATTGCATATATCACTAGGCCATATTGGGCTCCTCATTCAAGGCAATTAGCAGGCAAAGAAAGAATTACTGGATTATCTGGTTTAGTTAAACCTATTACTAAGAGAAACTGGATGTGCTTCTGCACAATGGGTGCAGGAAGAAATATGCATGTAATGAATGAGTTGTACGGTAACATTACTTGGTGTGTCTATGCAGAAAATTTCAGCTGAACACAAACAAGACAGCCACACTCAGAACCTTCAGATATGAAGATCTTGGTCACTTCACTACTTTGCTAAGCAGGTGAAAGCTTGGTCAAAGCAGAAGGGAGTGGTGGATCTAGAACAGATTGGAAGAGGAATATCAATTATAGTTTGGGGGAATCTTGCAGCAATAGGGACTATAGCATGGTGTGCTAACCCTCCGCAATACATTTTAGAATTTCGCAACTGGCTACAAAATGATTGCATTTTCACCTCCATTCTTGACGAAGAAGGGTGGCAATCTGATTTTCAAACTATTGCTGGAGAATGTGAGCAGATCCAAGTAGTGTGAGGGATGGACTGAACGAACTCTAATTTGTGGGCTCCCCCTAACAGATTTACTCAGTCCCATCTGTCTCCTGAGTTGGGATGCTTACAAGATGGAGATCCTTGGCTGCCCCTGTCATCCCTTACTCTCTTAACACCAGCTGTCTCAGATGTTCTTGCAGAGAAAATCTGGCCTCCATAGCACCTACTGTGTAGAGAGCATCTTCAGTAATCAAGTCTTGCCTTAGTGAACCCATAGACCTGCTCACATCTCACCATTTCCAGACTTATACAAAGCACCTCTCTGCTGAGGGGTGGTGGTAGTAGTGGTGAATCTGACTTCTCCAGAAACTTGTCCAGAGTCCTCAATAACAACGTAGAACTATAGGAAAGCCAGTACTTCATACATAAAGTTAACTTAAAGCCCTGAGAGATAGGAAATGGGAGGAGCTGGCAGATAAATACCTGCTATTCCTTCTCTCAGTATTCCATACTCTGTGGTATTTTTGTACACCTGTAGTTTCATATCCTCTTCAAAATGTCTTGCATAGGGCTTCCCTGGTGGTGCAGTGGTTGAGAGTCTGCCTGCCGATGCAGGGGACGTGGGTTCATGCCCCAGTCCCGGAAGATCCCACATGCCGTGGAGCAGCTGGACCCGTGAACCATGGCCGCTGAGCCTTCGCGTCCGGAGCCTGTGCTCCGCAACGGGAGAGGCTACGACAGTGAGAGGCCTGCGTACCGCCAAAAAAAAAAAAAAAAGTCTTGCATAAACAAGCAAATGAGTGCTATTTATTGAGAATCAGTGACCAGTTGGAAATTGACCTTTTTTCCCACTTCCTATCCTGATCTTACTGCTTCTAAATTTTATTGATCAAAGCAAATCCCAGAGCCAGCTCAGATTCAAGGGGAGCGGAAATAGGTTTCATCACATGACTGGAGGGGTTGCATGCATTACAGAGATGGGGGGAGTTCTTGGCAGGCAGCTTTCTAGAAAATTTATCTATTTTTTTCCTGACAATATTCTATTTTTCCCCCAAATTTCCAATTCTTTGTCTTTCAGTTCTAACATCTGGAAATTTTTTTTTTAATTCTAATTTCTGGAGTTTATATTTTAATTTCCATTGAAATCTTAATATTTGACACTAACATTTACATTTTTAAGAATCATTTTTTGTTTTAGAAAGCGTTTTTGGAATATACTACCCTTTTTTCTCCAACTTAATATATATATATTTATTTATTTATTTATTTTTTCTCTTAGAGATGACGCTGTAGGCACTCTCCAAATAAACTCTGATAATATTTATCTCCTGGTATCCACACTTTATGTAGGTCCCTCCCATAATAGATAATTATTAACCAGTATGACCAATAGAACACTGAGGAAATGACTGTATGACTTCTGAGTCTAGGCCACAAAAGTCATTGTAGTTTCTATGTTGGCTTCTCTTAGACCACTTGCGCTGGGAGATACCAACCACCAGAGTCATGAGAACATTCAACGAGCCCTGGGAAAGAGCCCACATGGGGAGGAACTGAAATCTCTTGTCAAAAGTTAGCACCAACCGGCCAGCCATGAGAAGGAGTCTTCCAGGCCTTGTCAGGCCTTCAGATGAATGAAGTTTCAGACAACATCTTGATGTTTACACCAAGAGAAATCCTGAGTCAGAACCACATTGCTAAACTGCTCCCAAACATCTGACCCTTAAAAACTGTGAGAGATAATAAATATTTTCATTGTTTTAAGCCACTAAATTTTGAGATAATCTATTAATCAGCATAAATAACTAGTGCAGATAATATTAATTTCATATTTAAAATATTGTTTTTCTTTCTGTACGTTTTTCTAACATTTTATGAGTTTCTCCTCCTGTTTTGTCATTCTCTGTTTATAGTAGATTTTTCCTTGACTGCCAGTTTATTTTGGGGAGTGATATGCTAAAAAGTTAACTAAAGTTTCTTATAAAAATTCTGGACTTTGTTTTTTTGAGAGACACCTATCTATTAATCTTTATAGATTTTACTCTTTGGATTATTCTCCTCAGAGAGGAGTCCTTCAAATCTTTATATGGGAAGCCTGCTGTAGAACTAGAAACTCAGGATGTGCAGTTTTAAGCTTGAAAATTTTAGTTGTTTTGATATGAAAGAAAATATCTTTGAAAATATCTGCTGTTTTGGTATGGTGCTTTATCCCTGCCCTCAGCTAAGTCCTGGTTCCTCTTATTCAGAATATTTCTGACTTAGTCTCTCCAAAGAATAAAATTCCTGTCTTTTGCTGGAATAGAGAAAGGAACCTGGAGATCCTATTGGTTTTGGTCCACCCTTTACCTGTCTTTCATAGACAGTCAGGGGACAGGAAGATTGTCCAAAATAATTAGTAACTCTGCTCCTAGAGGTTGTTCAGGTTTAGGTTCCTTCTATCTTATTGCTGTCATTGTCTATCTTACTACATTCTTCTGCGCATAAAGTTTGGACCACCAGCACTGAATCCAAGTTGTAGACAGAGGATGGGGAAAACATAATTGGAGAACAAATATTTTTCTTCTCAAAGGACATGTTCTCGGAGCCACGCAAGTTACTTTCATTCACTATACCTCAGCAAACACATACAAATTCAAGAGATGCTAAGAAATGTAGTCAGACCTGGCAGTTATGTGTCCAGCTAAAAGAGAGGTGCCCTATTACCGAAAGGAATAAGGGAGAGAGAGTTTGCTTTCACTTCTGATAACTTCAGTTTTCTCTTCTTTAAATCATTACTTTTTATTAAATATATTCAATCTCCCCAAATTTTGTTCACATAACTTGTCTCTTCTCTCTTTCATTTTTTCCTTCTGTGTTTCCAATTTTTATTTCTTAAATATTATTTTAGTCATTTTGGGGAGCAAGTAAAAACTCATGTATTCAAACTTCCATATTACATTGAAAGACACTTGCTTAAGATAATATACCTTTATAATCTATATAACTGATCACAGAGTAGTACATATGTAAATGATTTTTTTCTCCCTTAATAAAGTTTTACAGTGAGAGGCAATATACAGTCAGTTGTCATCATGCACAGCAGTTATGTTACATAAAGTTGACAAAAAATGAATTTGCAAGTACTGAATCATTGCCCCAGGATAAATATGTACATATAGACATACATAAGTAACATAGATTATAATCTTAAATCCTTACAACAACTCATCATGGTAGATTCTATTTTCTTTATTTTGCAAAAGAGAAAGTGAGGCCCATAAGTGTTAAGTGACTTGCCTGGGGCTACCCAACTAACAGGTGCCAAAGTTAGGGTTCAATCCTCATATTAGAACTGGAGCTTCTTGCCCTTTACTCCACCACCCCTTACTGTCTCCATCCTCTGGTCCATCTGCCTGTGGTTGAAAGCAGAGCTGCAACTTGTATAATCTCAGCTGGGAATGTGGGTGTTGGGGGAATCAAATATTTTGCTGCTCTGAGCATGTTTTCAAATGACCATGAAAACGCTGAAATTATAGATATGGGAGTTATAAATAAATTTTAGCAAGCAGATGAATTCAGAAATACAGAATTTTGGAATAATAAAGATTGACTGTAAATTGTTATTAAACACGTCTACCTAATATACACTAAAGATATGCCAAGAACTGATTTGTTTTCTGCACTTCAGTGGTCTAATGAAATGTAAAATGCCATAACTTTTATTACATTTATTTCCATTGATAAAGGAATTTTGTTACTCCTCCAAACTGTGTTACCTCCAAGGATAATATTCATAATTAATACTGAAATCACATGTCTTAAATATGATCGTTTATGATTTCCTAGAGAAATAAAAATTTGATATTCCTGTAGTTTTGTTAGCTGAATAGTGACAAACTTCTTAAATTTACAATGAAATCAATACTGAGCACTTGCTCTAGGAAAAAAATGTGATCGATTTACCAAATAGAAAATTGCTTTGAAAATTATATAAATTTTCAAAAAAAATTATCAAAATTTATCAAATTTTTATAAATGATAACATGCTGAATACTTGAGGTAATGAATTTCTAGCTCAATATACCCACTTTCCAATCCTATGATTTTTAAGTCATTTTAATCTATTTGTGTAAAGTTGTCACACAGTTTTATTTTCTCCAGCTCACACACAAATTCACAATCTACATTAGTACTGGTAATCATCTCACTACTTATTTATGACAAATCTAGATGGTAGTATTTACATGACTGTTTCATTACTAACTTTTATCTTTTCAAGAATAACTTTTGATCCCATGACATATATATATATATATATATATATATATATATATATATATATATGCTTTTTCACAATTCAATAAAAATACAAATTAAAAAAATATAATTTATAACATGCACAGTGATCTGTCCCCACACCTCAGGTGGAATTTTTTCTTTTTTTTTTTCTTTTTTTGCGGTACGCAGGCCTCTCACTGCCGTGGCCTCTCCCGTTGCGGAGCACAGGCTCCAGACGCGAAGGCTCAGCGGCCATGACTCACGAGCCCAGCCGCTACGTGGCATGTGGGATCTTCCCGGACTGGGGCACGAACCCGTGTCCCCTGCATCATCAGATGGACTCTCAAACACTGCGCAACCAGGGAAGCCCAGGTGGGATTATTTATCAACCTGATAATTAATGTTAAATAAGACTCAGAATAAGTGAGAAGATGAAGAAGCCTGCAAAGCATATTAAAAACCTTTAAGAATATAAGGTAATTATGGCAATAACATATTTCTGAGAAAATATCAATAAAGCTTAAAATTCAGATTTGTAAAATGTTATGACAAAAGTTATTTCATAGCCTTTTAGAATAGTTAAATTACTGTGGATCTCTTGAAAGCCTGTCAGAGACTTTGAAACACTATTTTATAATATTATTTGATATGCAAGATTTAGAATTTTGTTTCAAAACCCTAATTACAAAATATGCATATAAACTACTTTTCAGAGGGGAAGATAGGTAATTAACACATTCACAAAGCCAGTTATAGTTTTGTTTTTGTTTTGATTTTTCTTTTTGCAATTTTTTTTATTGGAGAATATTTGCTTTACAATGTTGTGTTAGTTTCTGCTGTACAGCAAAGTGAATCAGCTATTTGTATAAATATATCCCCTCTTTTTTGGATTTCCTTCCCACTTAGGTCACCGCAGAGCATTGAGTAGAGTTCCATGTGCTATATAGCCCATTGTCATTGGTTATCTTTTTTATGCATAGTAGTGTATATATGTCAATCCCAATCTCCCAATCCATCCCACACCCTCCTTCCCCCATCCCCCTGATATCCATATGTTTGTTCTTTACTTCTGTGTCTCTATTTCTGCTTTGCCAATAAGATCATCTATACCACTTTTCTAGATTCCACATGTATGCATTAATATATGATATTTGTTTTTCTCTTTCTGACTTACTTCACTCTGTATGACAGTCTCTAAGTCCATCCATGTCTCTGCAAATGACACAATTTTGTTCCTTTTTTATGATGCAGTAGTATTTCATTGTACATATGTGCCATCTCTTCTTTATCCATTCCTTGTTAATGGATACTTAGGTTGCTTCCATGTCCTGGCTACTGTAAAGAGTGCTGCAATGAACATTGGGGTGCATGTATCTTTTTGAATTATGTTTTCTCTGGGTACATGCCCAGGAGTGGGATTGGGGATTGTACGACAGTTCTGTTTTTAGTTTTTTACGGAACCTCTATACTGTTCTCCATAGTGGCTTTATAAATTTACATTCCCACCAACATTGTAAGACGGTTGCCTTTTCTCCACACCCTCTCCAGCATTTGTTTTTTTTTTTTTTTTTTTGTAGATTCTTTGATGATGGCCATTCTGACTGGTGTGAGGTGATACTGCATTGTAGTTTTGATTTGCATTTCTCTAATAATTAATGATGTTGAGCATCTTTTCATGTGTTTGTTGACCCACCTCCTATAGTAATGAAAATAGAAACAAAAATAAATGGGACGTAATGAAACTTAAAAGCTTTTGCACAGCAAAGGAAACCATAAACAAGATGAAAAGGCAACCCACAGAATGGGAGAAAATATTTGCAAATGAAGCAACTGACAAGGGATTAATGTCCAAAATATATAAACAGCTCTTGCAGCTCAATATCAAAAAATCAAACAACCCAATCAAAAAATAACAGAAGACCTACATAGACATTTCTCCAGTTATAGGTTTTGAGAGTGCTCCAAATTTGAAAGAAATAATTCCACATTACAAATGTAAAACATTTTTTTAGATTAACAGTGAACCTGTTCTCATTTAAATAGGTGGCACCCAAAAAAAGATGTATAAGGTGGTTAGGCTGGCTGAAGTAGATGATAACCTGATGAACAAGTTAAAGATATATTTATTAAAAAAAGCACTCACAGAAATTCTAAGTTATAAAGTTATGATAGGGCTAAAGAATCTACAGTTTACAAAATTTCTCTCATAGTTCAAATTTCGGCACCAGTGATATGAATAAGGCATGAAACTGTTGATTGTCTACTATGATAAGACAATATTTGAGTCACATTTATATGTGTTCTAATTCACAAAATAAAATTATGAAGTAGATTTCACAACCCAAAATTTACAGTAGAAGGAACTGAAGCTCATAGAGGTCAAGTGCTATGGTCCAATATCTTGGAAACAGCAGACTTGTATCAAAATCTGTATCCCATATATAATAGTTGCCATAATAAAGTTACAAAAGCTGGGTGGCTTAATTTTATCAGAGTTCTGAGAGCTAGAAATCCAAAATCAGTGTGTCAGTAGGGCCATGCTCCTGAAATCTGTAATGGAATTCATCCTTGGCTCTTCCTAACTTATGGTGGTTTGCTGACAAGCTTTGGTGTTCCTTGATTTGCAGCTACATAATTTCAGTCTCTGTCACTCTCGTCACTTGGCATTATCCCTGTGGGTCTCTGACTGCACATTACTGTCCTCTTATAAGTTTGCCAGGCATATTGGATCACTGGCTCACCCTAGTCCAGTATTACCTCATCTGAACTAAACTAATTACATCTGCAGTGTAACTTATTTCCAAATAAGTTTCTATTCTGAACACTGGGAGCTACGACTTCAACATAGGGGGAATACAATTCAAACCATAAACTAATGTCTACAAACTTTGCCACATGGTTTCTACAGAAGGAACATATACAATAATTTCCCTGAACTTCTAAATAGTGATACTCACTTTTTGGTTGAGAAATCCCTGAGTTACCTTTGAAAATTGTATACCTTTAGAACTGGTAGGGACTTAGGATTATTTAGCTTTTCCTTTTTATTTTGCAGATAAAAATGTAGTCCCCCCCTCTATACTTACATGATTTCTGATGAGAAATCTTCTGTCATTCTAATTGTTTGTCTTCTATAGGTAAGGTGTTATTTCACTCTCACTGTTTTCAAAAGTTTTTTCTTCATTTTCAGAGTTTGCTCATGATGTGTCTTGGTGTGTGTGTGTGTGTGCATGTGTGAGTATGTTAACTTAGCTTCTTGAAATTTTAGGTCTAGGATATTTGTCAAATTTGTGTAGTTTTCAGCCATTATTTCTTGAAGTTTGTTTTCAGCCCTGAAAGTTTCATTTTAGCTTCTTTCTCCTTGCCTTCTGGGACTATGATGAGACATGAATATTACATTAAAGTCACACAGGTCCCTGAGGTTCTTTTCATTTCTTCCCTCACTTTATTTTCTCTCTGTTTTTTGGCTTGAATAATTTCTATTTTTCTATCTTCAAATTCACTGACTTGTCCTCTATACCCTCCATTCTGCCATTGAGTCCATCCATTGCATTTTTTACCTTGCATATTTTATTTTTCAGCTCTAAAATTCCCATTGTGTTCTTCCCAACACAGAGGTGGAGTGGGATCTCAATACTGCTAGGTGGCGGTGAATGTTATATACTGGAAAGGATGAAAGTTCTAGCTCTTGACTTACCCTTCTCTGACACCACCCTGGCAGGAAGGTTAAGGTGCCCCATTAATTCCTGGCAAGACTGAAAGTCTAGCCTCCTCAGTAAGCTTTTGCTCTTATGGGAGGTTGGAGAGGGTTACTTCTTTATTTTTTATGTTGTTTGGCTGGAGTAGAATAGTTAATATCTAAAAGTGTTTGTCTTGCCATGCTGCACTTATCTTGCTCTTCTGCCTAGAAAAAGCAGGCTTTCATTGGGGCTTTTTTTTATTGCACCCATTGGCATTCTGGATTACTGGCTTCTTTATCTCCAAGTCTTGGATATATGAGGCAAAAAAGAAACCCTAAGGAACTCCTTACCTTGTTTCAGAGTACTTACACTACTGTCATGCAAGAATATAAAATGCTAGAATATATTTTGGATCATTTTCAGAGGTTCAGAAAGCTGAAATTTCTGGCTGCCATATCTATAGAATATTATAATAATTATTTAATTTATGTCTTATTTTGATTTTTTTTTCTTTTTAAAGCTTGTGCCTATATTGAATTGTTTGAGATTTAGAAACATCATCAATGAAGGAAATCTAAAATCATTCAACCATGCACCATTTTGAAATTAGACTCAAGGCTACTTTGAAAAGCAGTGCTAATTTGAATATATGAGCATTGGTATATTTTGGGGATCTAATTCCATAATTATTTTTATACTTTTAGAGTCATTATTTCACAATAATAGAGACTTCACATCTAATGGATTATAACAAATTGAAAATATAAGTTATCTAATTAGTTAAAATATAGAATATAATTAGGATTTTTGGATGGATTGAAGACAGTTTTTTATTAGTGTATGTTTTAAATCATCTTTTAAAAATTAAGATTTACATACTCTGATGTATAATAGTCACCCTTCTCATACCTCTTTCTCTGTTATACTCAATGAAGGTAAAATCAGTTAATACTACTATGCCTCACATCCCTATCCTACTTGTTCAACATCAGAAACATAAGTGCTAGCTTCATGTATTTCCAAACTAATCTCTGCTTCATCCTTCCTGACACTGTATATGGTCTTCCCTGTCCACGGTGTCTTTCTTTCCCTTTTTCACATACTATATCTCAATCATCATATGCCTAGAACTCACTAAAACCACCATCTTACAAACAATCTCAGCTTCCTTGTCCCCCACTCTTTCTGCTACATGGTCTAGCAAAGTTCAACGCTCAATAAGTCTAATCATCCTTCAACACTTTTTCATTCTGGTTGTTAAATGCTCTTGTGGGAAAACCACACAGTTGTGTGGATCTGTGTCAGCTCTCATTCATTTCCTGCAAATTCAGCTAAAGATTGTAAACTGTTTGAAATATGTTTATTTGTACTCAGTCCCTAACCCAATGCATTTGTTATACATTCTAAGCACTCAAGTAATGTCACCCGATGGATTGCATTTGTTCTGCCAAATATTATTTATCCAAGGCTATTTTAATGTATATTTGGTACACTTCACATTTCTCAATTGTGAATTTATTTTTAAAACATTTTTATTATTACATCTAATACATTAGAGAAAAATTTAATATAAATTACCTTTAAATAATACCAATAATTTGTTTTAGTTGTCCTCAGTTTACTTATGACTTGCTCTTCTCTTGCTACCTCTGTCAATCAAGAAATTCACAAGGCAGTTCCAGATTTATTGACATTTTGGTCTACCGACTTACAACACATTATACCTCTAATTAAGTCTCTGTGTTATTTTAGTATTTTGCTTGTTTGGCTCAATACCTCTCTTCCTTTCAGGTTAAATGTTGTAAACATAAAGCAAGTATAATAGCTGTCCAACCAAATTATAGAAGAAATGCTGAAAAGTTCAAAACAGCAAAATACACTATGGTAATTTATGTAATGTAGAATGTATTAAAATTTTGGCCTTCATTTGACTCAAAAAAAAAATTAATGGCAGGATAGAAATGGCATAGGTATTCAGAGTGAAGTCTTATCTTTCAACTGGCAGGAGTTTATCACCTTTGTTTATTCCCCTGCTCTGGGAATATTTCTCCCCTGGTTCAGAGGAAAAGTCAATCCTGTGCCCACTGGCAGCTTCCCTATTGTTTTCCCCACCTCGTTGGTCCTTAAGAGGGGGAATTAGCAAGCTGAATCCTCCTGGTCTTGTGAAAGCCTCATAGACCTCATGTTCCTTCCTTTTCATGCATTTCTTTCTTCTACAAGCATTGCTTATTAGGCTGACCAAAGCCTTCCTTATTTAGTCACTAGTGACATATGATGTATTGGCTTTGGCATGACCCATTTAAACAAAAGCTAGTACTTACACATAGAAGCAGAGAAATTTAGAGTATTAACATTACCTATTAAATAGATGTGAATTTATAATGAAGTGATGAGAAGCAGTCTGGTTACTCCTATCTGATAGTATCTTTCAGATACAGGTATAATATGTATATTGTGAAGGAGTCATGGGAACGTACACTGAAATTATTTAAGCCACATATCTTTCTCATCTGCATTATGCATTTGATATTATAGTCACAAGGACAAAGATGGAGGATAACTTACTTAATTGGAAAAAATGTCTAAGTTGATGGCAGGTTTGAATCAGGAGGAAGGCATGTATAGGGACATCTATTATATTTGCCTTGATATAGCTAATTATAGGAAAATACATTTATACATGTCTTAATTAAATGGGATATTTTATCACTGTTAATTCTTTGGTTCCTCAGGAAGCTGACTGAGATGGAGTTTATTGTGCAGGATGTTTGTTCAGGAAGGTACTTGGGATCAATACCTGTGGAAGCAGAGAAGGAAATAAGAGTAATAAGAGATAGGTTATGCCTAAGTTTGGTTAAGCTCATGCGTGTCTTTGAAAATTGACTAGGCTTTTGGCATTGTCCTCAATTTTGGTAAGGGAGATAGACTCCACATCCCCACATGGATTGGTCCTTGAATATAGGTTGCCCTGGATGGGGCTTGTCCTTAGACAAAATGACTCTTTGCAACTTGGCAATGCCTAAAAGGCTTGACAGCTGAAATACATCTGCTGACAACACTTTAAGAAGCCAACTCAACAAGTCCCTCCCTGAAGAATGTGTCTGGAGGGTTCTCTGCAGCTAAGTGCTGCGAAGTGACTACATTCTCTCTATTAGACTATGAATAGTAGATATAATCTGTGTCATATTTGAGTGTCTTGCACAAAAGGAAGTTGCTTGACCTCAATTCAATGTTCCTCTTTCTATAGGCTGAGACATGGCTGAAAAATGACTTTTTTATTTATTTATTTATTTTTGGCCACACCGCATGGCTTGTGGGATTTTAGTTCCCTGACCAGGGATTGAACCTGGGCCCTCAGCAGTGAGAGCATGGAGTCCTAACCACTGGATTGCCAGGGAATTCCAAAAATGACATATTTTGGTTGTGCAGATGAAATCAATACTGTAGAGGAAGAAAGGGCAGCAAAATGGAAAGAAACGGGGTTCCTTCAGAGAAAGGACTTAACAAAGGCATGATGCCTTTCAGTCTGAACCACTCCCAATGCACGTGTGAGATAAATAAATCCTGTTTAAACTTATGTATTCTGTGCACCATTTGTAATCAACTGAGTCTTTCGTTAGTACAGAAAAGGATGTGAGGTGCTATTAAACAAAAACCCAAGTCATGTTGCAGTGATGTTGCTGTAAGAAGGTGAAAAGGGATGTCATGAGTGTCTCGGCTGGAAAGATAATGACTCATGTTGGAACATGGCAGAATACTTGCAAAGCTATCACCTGTGATAATTTTAATAGCAGACAATATGTTACCAAGTCTGTAGCTTTACTGGAACTTGTTAGAAAAATTCAAATGAATGATGTGTTTGGCTGCTCTTTGTTGTTTTAGCAAAATTACTAGTAAAGAGAGCTGAGATCAGGCAAGAAATGACAGTTTTTGCAATCCTAAACAGAAGAAAATATAGCACTGCTAAAAGAGGCAGTCTGCCTGCAGTCAGCAATCAGATTGACTGAGAAACCAATAATCTGGACCCTAAAAGCATTTATTTATCCTAAATAGCACATGAGATTGCTACTTGTAACCTAACTCCATGGCCTTCAAATTAAACTTTTTAGGCATAATAGGGAGCCAGTCCACAATAAAGCTCAGATTAAAGACGTTGCCTTGTTATCCAACTGTATTGTTCCAGGTTATTTTCAATTTAGCTACATTTACATCATTGGAGAGTGGATTGGCCTAGTCCAGAACCAGTAAATAGAAGAATCGGCAGTCTTAAAGTATATGTTTAGAGGAAATCTTTGGGCATAGTTATTTTAACAAAAAGCTGACTGGAACAAAATAAAATAAAAACATGTTTTTTGAGAAAATTTTATTACCAAGAAAAACAAATCAAATGGCTGTCCTACCATAGCCAATTATTTGGCCATGGTATTTGTTTTGTTGTATTCTGGGTCAGAGGTGGTCATATAAATTATCTATTAGCAATGAGTGAGGGAGCAAAGGAGAGTTACTATTTAATAGTTTCAGTTTTACAATATGAAAAGAATTATGGAGGTGAATGATGGTTATGGTTACACAACATTTTGAATGTATTTAATACTACTGAAGTATATGCTTAAAAATGTTTAAGATGGTAAATTTTATGTTTGTGTATTTTACCATAGGTAAATATATATATATATATACATACAGTCATTGGTATTGAAAAGTCACTGGATAAGTTAAACATAAAAAAATTATCTATTTATTTATAAATTACCAGATTGCAAAGAGTCATATTTGGGCTTGATTGAGAAGACTATGCTTCCCCAAGATCCTAAACTGAACAAGATGCAACAAGTTGTGGGATGACTTTGCTTATGGGAATAAGGGAGGACACATGTATTTGGGTTCATTTATTTGCTGTTGTTACAAATCCATCCTTCCATTACAGTAGAATTTTGCTGGGCACATGACTGCCAAGACATTTTCCAAACTCCTTTGCAGTTAGTATTAACTATTTTTTTCTTCAGTGGAATGTGAAAATGAATGAACATCCAACTCACTTGTTAAGTTTATTTGAATTACCTTTCCTCTCCCCACAACTTACAGCATAGAAAAGCATTGACTTACAATCAGCAGTGCAGATGAGGATGATACCTTGGCAATGACAAATCAAAATTGTGAAATGTACCTGGGACCTTTTTTATTTTCTGGAGCAGAGTCATCTGACTCTGTCATTCATCTCCAAACAGTGATGAGAGAGAAAAAAAATAGGTTTTATTTATTTAAAGCACTGAGATTTGAGTTTTACAATGTAATTTTTTAAATAATTTTAATTAAATAATATCAATAATAATAATATAATAATATCAATATCTAAGCCTAATATAAACCAGCAGTTTAAGTTTTTGCACAGTTTATTATTTATCTTTTGTTTTCCATATGTTAAGAGGCTATATTGAACATATTTTGCCATGATTTTTAATAGGACAAAAATCGGTTATATAGCAATTTTGAAATTCAAAGGGACTTGCCTGCAACTGCTAAATTCTGTTCTGAATGATTATGGAATTTCCATGAATACAAATTGACAATTCCTCCATCTCAATTATTGGTTACATCTGTGAGTCCTTAAGCATTAAGGGTATAACTATGATCATATGACTACCTCACATTTTTTTTAAGTGGAAAAAACTTCTCTTATGTGAGACAGTGAATGTTAACAAATTCAAAGTATCTCCATTGAAATAGAAGGATTAAACTCCATTAAAGAGGTTGATTAGATGTATTCTTTGTTCTGGTTTAAGTTCATAAAGTCACCAACAGTTTATTTATTGTCTGGAGCACACTGACAAGTGATATTTTCACTAAAACATACTCCAAATGTTCTTTGCTCTCTGTAAGTGTAATTGATGACTAAGTAAATATATCAATGCATTGGACAGCTCAGCAGCCAGTGATTAAGCTTCCATACTAAGTCAATTTCTCTATAGGTAATGATTTACTGAGAGCCCAGGGAAACCATTCACGTAGTTCTTTCTTCCCCATTTTGGTGCCATTTTTTCCCATGAGTGTTGCACCTATATATTATATTGATCAAGATTTTATAAAGTGTTTTATAATTGCCCAGGAGGCAAATGAATTATTATGTGAGACTGGGACAACTATTAATATAGCTAAATTTTACTTTATAAACCGGTAGGTATAATGACACTTTAAAAAATTCCATTATTTAAGATGTATATCTTAAAATATTGAAACATGAACAACAAAGATTTTTATTTTTACTTACTTTTCACTAAAGTGCTAAGGACGACTGAATTCAATTTGTTTCAAATTTTAAATTTTTTAATGAAATTTTAATTTAAAAAATTTTCAATTTTAAATCTATTTTCATTTACAGAATTTTGAAATTTGGTTTTGAAAATATAAACTAGTTACTTCTGAAAAAATCCAGATCTTTAATTCTGTCAGATGTATGTTGACTCAATTCAACACTTTTTCTCTCAATACAGGATGGTATTCATCAATATCTTTTTATAGGTGTTTTATTTTAAATATTATTTAAAATATAAATAGAAGTCAATTATCATATAAGAAATGTTATCTGAAGCTGGAAAGATACAGACTGAAGCTGAATGTGTTTGATTTTCTACTGGTCTTCTTTTTTCAATCCTATCGGAATTTACCCTTCCATTCATGCAAAAAAAACCCATCAACAGTAGCTAATAAAATATTCATGTATTGCTTTTTTCCATCCCTTTAGTTTTTTCAACTACCTTTATTTATTGAAAAAAATGTTAGAATTACTTCACATAATTATTTGAAGCTGTTAATTCAAAAAGCGTCACAAAAATCAGATTACATTATCAAAAGGCATTTTAGCAATTCCAATTTCTTAGTTCTTACCTGAAAATGTTTACTTTTTAAAATACATACACACATTTCCTCAGAATCTCAGAATTATGAGTCACTTCTTATTTGAAATAGGTAGCTAATTTATCAAAATGTACATTTGAACAATTTGAAGATAACAAATATTAAAATGATTTCCACATATTTCTTCCATTTTTATTGTATTAGTATTTGATATATGCAGATATATAAAGTTATACATATTTGAATATCTCTATTTATTGTACTACTATGTAATTTGAAGTAACTGGTGCTGTCAAATTTTCATCTCTTCTTCCTCCCATTTATCAGTTCAACTTATGTTCTTTTTGTCCATTGTCAGAGTAAATTTCTTATTAACTATATCTAACATCTATTAAAACTAACCTCTCATGCAATAAGGACATATTTATAATCTCCCCAAGGATCTATGCTCAGGCAAGTATCTCACAAGATTTTTTTTTATGAAAGCCAGGTTTCTGTTTCATACAGGCCTTGACATGGAGACAGCAAGGCTAATGTTAAAACATCTTTATTTGTCACTTACCTCATTGCATGCCAAACAGATAGAACTTTAGGAATTTTTGAGTTGTGGCATCATTTGGTACATAAAAGTAATAAGCTTGGGTTTCTAACAGCTCACATCCTGTGATGTACTTTTGCTACACAAGTCCCTCTACAGAGTTACCTAAAGTGGCTCATTATTTAGAGCCTATGTAAGAAAAGTATTTCCTCTGGACAAGGAAAAAAGTTCCCTTCAGAGGGAAAATTGTATAATGTCTCCCAGGTGTGTAAGAAAGGTGAAAAAACTACAGCTCATCTGATGTACTCTTCATGACTAAGTGGGCTTATTAGTTCCCTGAACGAAGATTCATCTGCCCTGTATTTCCGTGGTTTAATTTAATGGACAGATTCTCCGATAAAGGTAGACGGAAATAAATGCATTAGACAGCTCATGCTAAGAGCAAAAGGGAAGGGATTTAACCATCAGTGTTTTTATATCTTTGAATTGATATGTTGTTTCAAATAATCTCAATTTCTCTAGCTTAAGGTTATTATTCTTTTAACTGATTCTTACTGCCATCTGGTTCATGTGCAAGTGCAAATCATAAGCAAGATAAAGCAGAGCTAATTTTCTGTCAGCTTAACAAACAAAAGCTGTGCAATATGGATAGTTATCATTAAAAGTAGCTATGATGAAATATTGATCTAAAACAGGTTACTTTTTCAATGTTTAGATATGAGATGGTAATTAGGATTATTTGAAAAAGGGTGAGTGTCAATCTGTAATGTGAGAGGCTGTATTGATTTTGGAAAATGACTTTGTGAAGCAACTAATATATTCTACACATTTCTTATAAATTAAATTCTGTAAATTGAATTCTTTCATAGCATAAATTTTATTAACTGAAAATATAATAATAAATTACCTGAAGTTTCTCTTGCTTGTGAATAGCTTCACATTAGTCCCTTTGAATGGTATAAAGTGTAACTTACAGTTTAGGTTGAAATCTTAAACCTGATAAGGAAAATATGATGGAAAGGAATGAAAGACAGGCATCTTTCTGGTTGTCAGCTGGCTGTTGATATTTTATGTATCAGAGGAATGTTACATTGTTTCATTCCTATCATCTCATCATTGTTTCTTTTTCAGAGGAACACAACTGTTTTCTTCTATTGTAAATAAAATTATGAAGTGTAATAAGTTAATGCTGATTTGAATCTTTACATTGTTAGGAAAAAATATTTTATAATGAGATATTATAATATGCCTGTTTAAAAAGGCTTTAACTTCTTACAGTTTTATAATAATTAAGTTTGTTTTATTTGTTTTGCTTCAGAACATTAGAAGTAATGGATAATTACAAAGGAACTTTATCAAATGGAATTTTTCTGACTTTCCATAAAGATATATGTTCATATATAAAGTCTATATGCATAACTGTTTTCCTTTGAAGTCAAGTAAATCTCACAGATGGAACAATCTAATCTTCCCAGTGTAAACTTACTTATGTGAGGCCAATTATCTATTAGCATTATAATTAGATCAATTTATATAAGGAATGGAAAATTACCTCAAGAAATTTTGTTTTTTTAAACTTTCTTGGGTGTTAATTTCATGTTCTTAAGACCTGAATGCCTCAATTGCATCCTACTGATTTTATGTATTAAAACACTTGAAAGCACTCAAAATAATATTTCCTTTGATAATTTAAGATATGAAACATATTATGGTAGTCATCCTCTAAGGCTGCCCACAATGACCGTGTAGTTTTGCTGTCCGTGCTCTTGTGTAACACATTCTTCCTGAGTGTGGGCAGGACCAGTGGACTCTCTTCTGAGGAATAGAATATGAGAAGTGTTGGGATGTCACTTCCAAGGTTAGGTTAAAAAATATCTGTCTTTTCTATTGGTACTCTCTCTTGCTCTCTCTTGGATCATTAACCCTGGAGGAAGTCAACTGCAGTTCTGTGGAGAGAAACCAAGCTCGGACAAAAGCCACATGAGCCTTAAGGTGGGATTGCAGCCCCAGCCAACAGTTTGATTTCATCTTATTGTGACTCTAAGCCAGGAGATCAAGATAGATCATGACCAGAATCCTGACCAACTCTGAGATAATAAAATATTCCTTGCATTAAGCTGCTATATTTGGAGTGATCTGTTATATAGTAATAGTTAACTAATACAGATGTTCTAGTAAGTTTTGAACAATTTTTCTTTTACTTTTGTGTAGGAGCAGAGCTTATTTTTTCATGATTTATTTATCTGGAAACAAGTCATTTTGCATGTGGATGAAAATATATATCTGGATCATAATATTTATAAAGGTAAATTCTTAAGCCAAATTCTCAGATCAAATTAGTTACCTTCTTTTATCTGAATCCTGCTGGATTTATGAAAACTAGAACAATATAATCAGTGAATGCTGGGGTATAACTTGACATAAATCATTTAGGGAAGTGATTGCTGGGAGACAACAATAGGATACGATTCTTATGAAGCAAGTAGGGAGAAAGGAGAGAACTATGCGAATGCCATAGTATTTATTTTAAAATATCTCAAATAGATTCTAAAATAAATTCTTTATGTGTTTTCATGTATGGCATAGTAATCTCACTTATTTAATATTTTCTTCAATTTAGGAGTTTTTATACTTCCTATCCTCTGTTATTCTAGTGAACATCTTAGCACACATAAATTATATAATTAAATGTACATTTGATACAGTATCATTCTTGGAAAGATAATTTTAAAATGAAAAATCAGTTGGAAAGAAAAGTTAATATGTAGTAATTCCTTTTATTTAAAAATACACAAAAATTAGAAATAAAAAGTCTAACTTGCTTTGCAGAGTAGATAAAATGCTATATGTGAATGAGCTAAAAGAGAAGGTCATATAACTATTAGTATACTAGATATGGCCATTTTTTGTTTGTAAGACAGAACTGACAACACTTTACAAAAGCTAATAACACTCTAATGGAGGAAACATATAAGGTTTGATGATGAAGCATGACCTTTATGAGCTTAATGGGTAAAGCTGAACCCTGGCATTAAGCTCCAAAACAATTGAATGTGTAAAACACTGTGTTAATATCTAATTTTGAATGAAATTTGCACAGCCCACAAATGCCTTACACCACTTTCTGAGCCATTTCATCAACAGCTTGCTAGACTGCATCCAGTTCACCATCTGGAAGTGTCACTTGCTACAAAATAAACCTACTCCCTGGATGACAGCAGGATACCTAAGCATCTGCTCTTTAATAAGCTGCACAGAACATCCACCACCAGCATGGGAAAGAGCAGTATTTCAAGGAAATGATGGTATCATCAAATATTAGCCATTGAAAACACCTTAGGGAATGGTTTAATCCATCATTTTCAAGGTGGATTCCCTGAGATACTAGCACTGGGAAATGACAACAAAGATTCCATGTTAAAAACTAATAATAATAAAAGTTCCTCCAATCTTTAATTAAGTTCAGGAAAATCAGAAATAATATTAAATGATAATGTTATAAACTCTGTAGTTGATAACTATAGATAGACGTACATAACTATAGCCTTAATGAGGAAATAAGACATACAACTAAATAGATAAAGAAATAAGGTGACATAGAGAACAAAATTAAAAAAAATATAGAGGCACAAGTAGGGGATGAGGGAAGTACAGCAGACTCTGGGAGTCTGACTATCTAGGATAGTATGGTACAATGAGAAAAAAATTACATTTTTTGACCTTTCTCTAATATTTGCTGATATATTGATAATTCTGCTTTTTTTTTTTTTCCCCTAGTGGATAGAAGGCCAACTTTGGACAAATGTTAGGATGAGTCCTAATCTAAGGCCCATGATCTGGGAAAATTCTGATCATCCTGATATTCAAAAATTTCTAACCATAGGTCTCATTCTCTAAGTTGTAATATGGATATGGTTTTCCAATTCAGAGGCACTAGGCCATATTCTTTTGTTGTTGCCTTTTCTTAAATTATGAAATATTCCAAGCATATGTATAGGTATAGAAAGAAACATCATGAATAGTTATGTGACTACATAGTCTAATATGTACCATAGTCTAATATTTACCATTTTAACATATTTAGTTCAGATTTATTTTTAAGAAATAAAACACTAATGATAAAATTAAAGACCTGTTTGTACTTTTCCCTGATCACATTTGACTTTCCCTTCCCAAGAATTCAGTGCTAGAATTTATGACCTTGTTATTCTCAAATTAATACAAAATATCAAAAACATTTCTGGCTCCTTTCCCAAGCTTTCTCCATTTCCTATAACTCCAATCCCTTAGTTGCTCAAATGCAAAGGAAATTCCTCTGTTTGACTTATACAGCTTAGCTTTTATTTATTTTTCTTGTTTTAGTTTTCTTCACAACACTGAGCTTGAAATTTGTACTTTCCTCATATAGTTTCAGTGATATAATATACTGAGCAATAATCATTACTTTTTTAGGAGGGATTCTTATGCCATGTTTTAGGTTAACACATTTATGTGGTTCATTATCATTCTATGAATTTCTTATTATTCCTAAAAAGCAACAACACTAAGATTCTCAGAGGGAAAAAGAAAGTTGGAAATTGGGCATATTGAAAGAAAATAAGTTCCAATAGAGATTCAACAGAGCATGTTTTAGGAAAGCAGAAGCTCCATAAGAAAAAAGTCTATGGGTTCTACATATTTAAAGACTCAAGTTTAAGTCATTATAGACTGAGAGAAAGAATTGTTTTCTGTTAGTGCACATATAAAGATGATTTCTGCATTACTTAAATTTCCTGTTTTGGTGGTTGAAGGTAACACACTGCTAATCCCAGATTACTTTACAGTTGACTAGGTGTTTGGTGCTAAAGATAGTGAAACTGCACAGAGATACTACCCACCTCCTAGGAGATGAAAACTCCATACCTTTATAATAAGAAAGAAATGAAGAGCATTGCAGTGTACTGAGAACAACAGTTTAGGTGGAAATTTTCACTAATGAGAAATTGATTTAAGAATCATCAAAGGAAAAAAAAAGAATCATTAGAGAGTCAGTTAAACAGGTGGGTTGAACACGTGCTTTTGTTTCCACGTTAACTGGAAACCCTGTCAATATAACAATTAAAGATTTTAAAAAGTCATAGCACATAAGAACCAAGAAAAGAGAGTTTTAAAGATGACAGAAGACATATATCAACAAAAGTTTTGCACTTGGAATGTGGATGAAACTTAGCAGACCTGAGAAAGCTAACACCTAAGCTTTCACAAAGATAGCCAAGCTATAGATTAGTCATGGAAGAGCTTGAGAATAGGAGTAGGTTATAATAAAGGGGGGCTGTTGTAGGTACAGATCAGAAGATTTTTTTAAAGGCTGTCTCATAAGAAATTATCAAAGATTCTGTTATTCATCCTGCAAAGCCAGGAGACACTGGTTAGTATTCTGTAAATTTCCTCTCTGGAGATGTAGAAACAGAGGCCTCTACAAAAGAATAACAAGATTAAGTGAAAGTCTACATAGTTAACAGGGGACTCCTGGCCTCATTCTTGAACTTGCTTCCAGATTGGGGGAGTCATTTGAGACTGGACAATTTCTCTCTGTGGAAGACCTAGAAACGTAGGAGGAAAGATCTACACATTCCCAACTAGGCTGATGGACCCAGGCCTGATCATTAGAGGATAATGATCACCAATTAATGCACCCCAATGCATGAGATTATTTATGCCTTATTCCTAAATAGGAACTGAGTGTCAAGGAATGTGAAACATTTATAGAGAACTGTTAATTTGAGAAACAGAGACCGGCACAAATGAAACTCCCAGAATAAAATTCCTGAAGCAAGAAATGATTCACATTGGAACAGGAGGATGGAAGTTTCCAGTAAAACTTTCTCTAAGGGAAAAAAAAAGAAAGGAATATAAATTTTGATGTTTTTGATTGTTTTAAAGGAGATATTTATTTCTGAAGGAGAGTTTAGAGATAAATTAGGGAAAGGAACCAAGAAATCCTCATCAGTTAAAAATAACTAATATTAAGAGAGCATAGCCAAAATATCCTCTGACATAAATTATACCAGTACCAATGTTTTCTTAGGTCAGTCTCTCAAGGAAATAGAAATAAAAACAAAAATAAACAAATAGAACCTAATCAAACTTACAAGCTTTTGCACAGCAAAGGAAACAATAAAAAAAAATAAATGAAAAGACAACCTACGTAATGGGAGAAAATATTTGCAAATGCTGCGACAGACAAGAGCTTAATCTCCCAAATATAAGAACAGCTCTTATAACTGAACAACAAAAAAACAAACCACCCAATCTAGAAATGGGCAGAAGGCCTAAATAGACATTTCTCCAAAGAAGACATACAGATGGCCAACAAACACATGAAAAGATGTTCAACATCACTAATTATTAGAGAAATGCAAATCAAAACTACAATGAGATATCACCTCACACCAGTCGGAATGGCCATCATCAAAAAATCTACAGCCAAAAAATGCTGGAGAAGTGGAGAAAAGTGAAACCTCTTACACTGCTGATAGGAATGTAAATTGATACAAGCACTATGGAGAACAGTATGGAGGTTCCTTAAAAAACTAAAAATAGAACTACCATGTGACCCAGCAATCCCATTCCTGGGCATATACCCAGACAAAACTATAATTCAAAAAGATACATGCACCTCTATATTCAGAGCTGCACTGTTCACAATAGCCAAGACAAGGAAACAACCTAAATGTCCATCGACAGATGAATTAATAAAGAAGGTATGGCACATTTATACAATGGAATATTACTCAGCCATAAAAAAGAACAAAGTAATGCCATTTGCAGCAACATGGATACAACTAGAGATTATCATTCTAAGTGAAGTAAGTCAGAAAGAGAAAGAAAAATACCATATGATATCACTTATATGTGGAATCTGAAATATGACACAGATGAACCTATCTACAAAACAGAAACAGACTCATAGACATAGAGAACAGACTTGTGGTTGCCAAGGAGGGTTGTGGGGGAGGAAGAGGGATGGACTGGGAGTTTGGTGTTGGTAGATGCAAACTAGTACATTTAGAATGGATAAACAAAAAGGTCCTAATGCATACCAAGGGAACTATATTCAATAACCTGTGATAAACCATAATGCAGCAGTCCCCATCCTTTTTGACACCAGGGACAGGTTTCGTGGAAGACAATTTTTCCAAAGACCACGGTTGGGGGATGGTTCAGGTGGTAATGCGAGCAATGAGGAGCAATGGGGAGAGGCAGATGAAGCTTTGTTCGCTTGCCCACTGCTCACCTTCTGCTGTGCGGCCTGGTTACTAACAGGCTGTGGACCACTACTGGTCCACTGCCCAGGGGTTGGGGACCCCTGCCATAATGGAAAATAATATAAGAAAAGAATTTATATATGTATATAATTGAGTCACTTTTCTGTACAGAAGAGATTAGCACAACATTGTAAATCAACTATACTTCAATAAAAAAGTTAAAAATTAAAAGAAATAAAAATAACTAATACTAGTAATTTGAGAAAAACTGTGTAAGAGAAAAAATATAATCCTAATATATCACATAACTCAGCTGTGGGTAATAGTCATTAATTAAAGCGTAATACTGATGGAAATAGCAAACAGTATACCTCAAATTTTGTTACAGTTATATTGCGAAGATGAGGAGTATACTGGGTATCTGAGAATAAGAGAAATAAATCCCAAATATTTATCAATAGAATTTAATAGATAATATCTAAAATTTTTAAAAATCAAGAAATGAGGTAAATAGTATCTAAGATTAAAAAAAAATTTAAATGTGGATAAAATTATAGAACAAAAGATGATATGAAATTTGCTGCCTCTGGGGAACAAGCATGACATATAAGGAGGTAAACCACAATTGTATTTTTCATAACAAGTTTCCTAGATCTCTGATATTAGATGTGTGTAAATTTACTACCTTGATAAATGATAACATTTTTTACAAGAAAGGGGAAAAGAGAAAGAAAAGACAAGGGCTTTGTAGGTGCTCTTTGGAAGGAGAGTCATACACCAATGAAAATAAGAGGTTTCCACAGCTATTAGGTAGATAAAAATGGGATTGCTGGGTGGCTGAACATTATAGACATTTTTCAAGACACTTAGGAAAAAAAAGTGATTTTTTAAATTATAGAAAGGATGGAGAGAGTAGGAGTCAGGAGAGGCAACAAGATTTTCCTGGACAAGAAATATTATCCTGGACTATGACATTTCACATGTAATCAGCGTTCTTGCTGCATAGCAGAGGACTGCTGAGGTAGCTATCTGTATACTTTGTTTCAGTTGAACTTCAGGTTTACAGACTGGGAATATAGTGAATGTTAATGCTTATCTTAATTTCCTCATGCCTTGGTACTTATTTTTGGTGACAATGGGAAGTTGGGCAAACAGTTAAGTACCCTGTTTCAAAGAAAAAATCTTGCTAAAGCAAAACAGCCTGGGCCACACAATAGGAAAAAGGAAATAAATATAGTTCTTCAATGATGAAAGAAGACCAACTGAAACATTTGTTCTTAGTCATATTTGCTTAAATGCTCAAACAATTCTAAATTGAAGAGTTAATGGTAATTAATATAAAATCTTCATTGCAGATTCTTTGAACTAGTCTTTCATAAGCCTATATAGCTCTCATACCAAAATGTGGATTTTTTCTTTCTCACTAAATATTTTATGCTTTTATAAAGTCCAAAGATTAAGTGTTCCTTTCCAGATACATAAATAGCCAGATAGAGTGGATACAATCTAAAGACAATGTTTAATTTTCTGATGCCTGGAGTGAGAAAACAACCTTAGTGTACATTTTCCTGAAAGCCCCCCAGAATAGATATATTTTAGTGAATGTGCTAAACTTTTCAACAGAATATGTCAACTGTGGTATTGAAAGAGTTTAATGGGGGACTTTCAAATTTAGTATTTTGCAGGACGCGAGGGTGGGACTCAAAATCACATTACAATTTATGGGTAACTCTAATGGAAATTAATCATTAAAAAATAAAATTAAAACTTTGAGGAGAACATAGGCAGAACACTCTTTGACATAAATTGCTGCAAGGTCTTTTTTGACCCATCTCCTAGGATAATGAGAATAAAAACAAAAATAAACAAATGGGACCTAATTAAACTTAAAAGCTTTTGCACAGCAAAGGAAGCCATAAATAAGATGAAAAGACAGCCCTCGGGATGGGAGAAACTATTTGCAAACGAAGCAACTGACAAAGGTCTAATCTCCAAAATATATAAGCAGCCTACAGAGCTCAATATAAAAAAAAACACAAACAAACAACAACAACACCCAATCAAAAAATGGGCAGAAGACCTAAATAGACATTTCCCCAAAGAAGATATACCGATGGCCAAAAAACATATGAAAAGATGCTCAAAATCATTAATTATTAGAGAAATGCAAACCAAAACTACAATGAAGAATCACCTCACACCTGTCCGAATGGCCATCAAAAAATCTACAAACAATAAATGCTGGAGAGGGTGTGGAAAAAATGGAACCCTCATACATTGTTGGTGGGAATGTAAATTGATACAGCCACTATGGAGAACATTATGGAGATTCTTAAAAAACTAAAAATAGAACTACCCTTTGACCCAACAATCCCACTACCAGATATATACTCAGAGAAAACCATAATTCAAAAAGACAATGCACCTCAGTATTCATTGCAACACTATTTACAATAGACAGGATATGGAAGCTACCTAAATGTCCATCAACAGAGGAATGGTACATATATACAAAGGAATATTACTCAGCCATAAAAAGGGATGAAATTAGGCCATTTGTAGTGGCATGGATGAACCTAGAGAGTGTCATACAGAGTGAAGTAAGAAAGAGGAAAGCAAATATCATTTATTAATGCATATATGTAGAACCTGAAAAAATTGGTGTAGATGATCTTATTTACAAAGCAGAAATAGAGACATAGATGTAGAGAACAAATGTATGGATACCGGGGCTTCCCTGGTGGCGCAGTGGTTGGGAGTCTGCCTGCCGATGCAGGGAACACGGGTTCCTGCCCCGGTCCGGGAGGATACCACATGCCGCAGAGCGGCTGGGCCCATGAGCCATGGCCGCTGAGCCTGCACATCCGGAGCCTGTGCTCCGCAATGGGAGAGGCCACAACAGTGAGAGGCCCGCGTACCGCAAAAAAAAAAAAAAAAAAAAAAAAAAAAAATGTATGGATACCAAGGGGGAAAGATGGGGTGGGATAAATTGGGAGATTGGGATTGACATATATACACTACTGACACTATGTTTAAAATAGATAATTAATAAGAACCTACTCTGTATCACAGGGAACTTTACCCAATGCTCTGTGGTGACCTAAATTAGGAGGAAATCCAAAAAAGAGGGGATATATATATACCTATAGCTGAATCACTTTGCTGTACAGTATAAACTAACACAACATTATAAAGCAACTATACTTCAATAAAAAAATATTGTTGCAAAAATAAATAAATAAAATTAAAACTTAATCCCTAAAGTTTGCCAGTGTGAAGAACAATGGTTGAACCTCACACAGTTGATTCATTTTCATGAGTCCCTCATTCTCTTGACCAGCTCTCAGTAATTTTCATATACATATAATACCAGACGGACCCCAGTGAGTTGTGGCCCTTAATTCCTTGCAGCACTGCTAAGATCTAGTTAGAGCACTTAATCATGATTTTACTGTCATATTTTCTTGAAGCTAACACACCAGCTAGTTATAAAACACACAATAAAATTTTGGATAATGTGCTCTGTTAAAAACAGAACTTTTTAATATATCAAAAATAAATAATATTATTCTTTCAATTTCTAACCGTTTTCCCTCTTAAATGTCAAAATTAGAATTTGAGCCTGTACCTAATTAAATTTCAGAGTATGAAGATTTTTGTGAATCACTCCAAGTAACTGATAGTCATTAGATCACTGAGACACACGTCCTATATAAAATGATATCTTTAAGCCTCATTGTTTAATATAAGCGTTCTTAAGCCTTAGTATATGATTTCTAGTAATATCAAAGAATAGCATAATTCCATCTGCATTTCCTATTTGGCTTAAGTTTCTGTTTTGTTTTTGTCATAAATTAAATACTATTGAGAAATAAGTCTTATCTGAAGTCTGCCAAAACAGTTTTCTTTTTTTTAAATATTTTTTATTAGTTTCTGCTTTATAACAAAGTGAATCAGTCATACATATACATCTGTTCCCATATCCCTTCCCTCTTCCGTCTCCCTCCCACCTTCCCTATCCCACCCCTCCAAGCGGTCACAAAGCACCGAGCTGATCTCCCTGTGCTATGCGGCTGCTTCCCACTATCTATCTACCTTACGTTTCTCAGTTTATATATGTCCATGCCTCTCTCTCGCTTTGTCACAGCTTACCCTTCCCCCTCCCCATATCCTCAAGTCCATTCTCAAGTAGGTCTGTGTCTTTATTCCTGTTTTACCCCTAGGTTCTTCATGACATTTTTTTTTTAATTCCATATATATGTGTTAGCATACGGTATTTGTCTTTCTCTTTCTGACTTATTTCACTCTGTATGACAGACTCTAGGTCTATCCACCTCATTACAAATAGCTCAGTTTCGTTTCTTTTTATGGCTGAGTAATATTCCATTGTATATATGTGCCACATCTTCTTTATCCATTCATCCGATGATGGACACTTAGGTTGTTTCCATCTCTGGGCTATTGTGAATAGAGCTGCAATGAACATTTTGGTACATGTCTCTTTTTGAATTATGGTTTTCTCAGGGTATATGCCTAGTAGTGGGATTGCTGGGTCATATAGGGGTTCTATTTTTAGTTTTTTAAGGAACCTCCATAATGTTCTCCATAGTGGCTGTACCAAATCACATTCCCACCAGCAGTGCAAGAGTGTTAACTTTTTCCACACCCTCTCCAGCATTTATTGTTTCTAGATTTCTTGATGATGGCCATTCTGACTGGTGTGAGATGATATCTCATTGTAGTTTTGATTTGCATTTCTCTAATGATTAATGATGTTGAGCATTCTTTCATGTGTTTGTTGGCAGTCTGTATATCTTCTTTGGAGAAATGCCTATTTAAGTCTTCTGCCATTTTTGGATTGGGTTGTTTGTTTTTTTGCTATTGAGCTGCATGAACTGCTTATAAATTTTGGAGATTAATTCTTTGTCAGTTGCTTCATTTGCAAATATTTTCTCCCATTCTGAGGATTGTCTTTTGGTCTCCTTTATGGTTTCCTTTACTGTGCAAAAGCTTTGAAGTTTCATTTGGTCTCATTTGTTTATCTTTTTGTTTTTATTTCCATTTCTCTAGGAGGTGGGTCCAAAAGGATCTTGCTGTGATTTATGTCATAGAGTGGTCTGCCTATGTTTTCCTCTAAGAGTTTGAGAGTTTCTAGACTTACATTTAGGTCTTTAATCCATTTTGAGCTTATTTTTGTATATGGTGTTAGGGAATGATCTAATTTCATACTTTTAAATATCCTTGTCCAGTTTTCCCAGCACCAATTATTGAAGAGGCTGTCCTTTCTCCACTGTACATTCCTGCCTCCTTTATCAAAGATAAGTGGACCATATGTGTGTGGGTTTATCTCTGGGCTTTCTATCCTGTTCCATTGATCTATCTTTCTGTTTTTGGGCCAGTACCACACTGTCTTGATTACTGTAGCTTTGTAGTATAGTCTGAAGTCAGGGAGCCTGATACCTCCAGCTCCGTCTTTCGTTCTCAAGATTGCTTCGGCTATTCAGGGCCTCTTGTTTTTCCAAACAAATTGTGAAATTTTTTGTTCTAGTTCTGTGAAAACTGCCAGTGGTAGTTTGATAGGGATTGCATTGAATCTGTAGATTGCTTTGGGTAGTAGAGTCATTTTCACAATATTGATTCTTCCAATCCAGGAGCATGGTATATCTCTCCATCTATTTGTATCATCTTTAATTTCTTTCATCAGTGTGTTATAATTTTCTGCATACAGGTCTTTTTTCTCCTTACGTAGGTTTATCCCTAGATATTTTACTCTTTTTGTTGCAACGGTAAATGGGAGTGTTTTCTTGATTTCATTTTCAGATTTTTCACCATTAGTGTACAGGAATGCCAGAGATTTCTGTGCATTAATTTTGTATCCTGCTAGTTTACCAAATTCATTGATTAGCTCTAGTAGTTTTCTGGTAGCATCTTTAGGATTCTCTATGTATAGTATCATGTCATCTGCAAACAGTGACAGCTTTACTTCTTCTTTTCCAATTCGGATTCCTTTTATTTCCTTTTCTTCTCTGATTGCTGTGGCAAAAACTTCCAAAACTACGTTGAATAAGAGTGGTGAGAGTGGGCAGCCTTGTCTTGTTCCTGATCTTAGTGGAAATGGTTTCAGTTTTTCACCATTGAGGACGATGTTGGCTGTGGATTTGTCATATATGGCCTTTATTATGTGGAGGAAAGTTCCCTCTGTGCTACTTTCTGCAGTGTTTTTTATCATAAATGGGTGTTGAATTTTGTCAAAAGCTTTCTCTGCATGTATTGAGATGATCATATGGTTTTTCTCCTTCAATTTGTTAATATGGTGTATCACATTGATTGATTTGCATATATTGAAGAATCCTTGCATTCCTGGAATAAACCCCACTTGATCATGGTGTGTGATCCTTTTAATGTGCTGTTGGATTCTGTTTGCTAGTATTTTGTTGAGGATTTTTGCATCTATGTTCATCAGTGATATTGGCCTGTAGTTTTCTTTCTTTGTGACATCCTTGCCTCGTTTTGGTATCAAGGTGATGGTGGCCTCGTAGAATGAGTTTGGGAGTGTTCCTTCCTCTGAGATTGTTTGGAAGAGTTTGAGAAGGATGGGTGTTAGCTCTTCTCTAAATGTTTGATAGAATTCGCCTGTGAAGCCATCTGGTCCTGGGCTTTTGTTTGCTGGAAGATTTTTAATCACAGTTTCAATTTCAGTGCTTGTGATTGGTCTATTCATATTTGCTATTTCTTCCTGATTCACTCTTGGCAGGTTGTGCATTTCTAAGAATTTGTCCATTTCTTCCAGGTTGTCCATTTTATTGGCATAGAGTTTATTGTAGTAATCTCTCATGATCTTTTGTATTTCTGCAGTATCAGTTGTTACTTCTTCTTTTTCATTTCTAATTCTATTGATTTGAGTCTTCTCCCTTCTTTTCTTGATGAGTCTGGCTAATGGTTTGTCAATTTTGTTTATCTTCTCAAAGAACCAGCTTTTAGTTTTATTGATCTTTGCTATTGTTTCCTTCATTTCTTTTTCATTTATTTCTGATCTGATCTTTATGATTTCTTTCCTTCTGCTAACTTTGGGGTTTTTTTGTCCTTCTTTCTCTAATAGCTTTAGGTGCAGGGTCAGGTTGTTTACTCGAGATGTTTCCTGTTTCTTAAGGTGGGATTGTATTGCTATAAAGTTCCCCCTTAGAACTGCTTTTGCTGTGTCCCATAGGTTTTGGGTCGTCGTGTCTCCATTGTTATTTGTTTCTAGGTTCTTTTTTTATTTCCTCTGATTTCTTCAGTGATCACTTCGTTATTGAGTAGTGTATTGTTTAGCCTCCATGTGTTTGTATTTTTTACAGATCTTTTCCTGTAATTGATGTCTAGTCTCATAGCATTGTGGTTGGAAAAGATACTTGATACAATTTCAATTTTCTTAAATTTACCAAGGCTTGATTTGTGACCCAAGATATGATCTATCCTGGAGAATGTTCCATGAGCACTTGAGAAAAATGTGTATTCTGTTGTTTTGGGATGGAATTTCCTGTAAATATCAATTAAGTCCATCTTGTTTAATGTATCATTTAAAGCTTGTGTTTCCTTATTTACTTTCATTTTGAATGATCTGTCCATTGGTGAAAGTGGGGTCTTAATGTCCCCTACTATGTGTGTGTTACTGTCGATTTTCCCTTTTATGGTTGTTAGTATTTGCCTTATGTATTGAGGTGCTCCTATGTTGGGTGCATAAATATTTACAATTGTTATATCTTCTTCTTGGATTGATCCCTTTATCGTTATGTAGTGTCCTTCTTTGTCTCTTCTAATAGTCTTTATTTTAAAGTCTATTTTGTCTGATATAAGAATTGCTACTCCAGCTTTCTTTTGATTTCCATTTGCATGGAATATCTTTTTCCATCCCCTTAATTTCAATCTGTATGTGTCTCTAGGTCTGAAGTGGGTCTCTTGTAGACAGCATATATATGGGTCTTGTTTTTGTATCCATTCAGCCAATCTGTGTCTTTTTGTGGGAGCATTTAGTCCATTTACATTTAAAGTAATTATTGATATGTATGTTCCTATTCCCATTTCCTTAATTGTTTTGGGTACGTTATTGTAGGTATATTCCTTCTGTTGTGTTTCTTGCCTAGAGAAGTTCCTTTAGTATTTGTTGTAAAGCTGGTTTGGTGGTGCTGAACTCTCTCAGCTTTTGCTTGTCTGTAAATGTTTTAATTTCTCCATCAAATCTGAATGAGATCCTTGCTGGGTAGAGTAATCTTGGTTGCAGGTTTTTCTCCTTCATCACTTTAATTATGTCCTGCCACTCCCTTCTGGCTTGTAGAGTTTCTGCTGAGAGATCAGCTGTTAACCTGATGGTGATTCCCTTGTGTGTTATTTGTTGTTTTTGCCTTGCTGCTTTTAATATGATTTCTTTGTGTTTAATTTTTGACAGTTTGATTAATATGTGTCTTGGCGTATTTCTCCTAGGATTTATTCTGTATGAGACTTTTTGTGTCTTCTGGACTTGATTAACTATTTCCTTTCCCATATTAGGGATGTTTTCAACTATAATCTCTTCAAATATTTTCTCAGTCCCTTTCTTTTTCTCTTCTTCTTCTGGAATCCCTATAATTCGAATGTTGGTGCATTTAATGTTGTCCCAGAGGTCTCTGAGACTGTCCTCTCTTCTTTTCATTCTTTTTTCTTTATTTTGTTCTGCATCAGTTATTTCCACTATTTTATCTTCTACCTCACTTATCCGTTCTTCTGCCTCAGTTATTCTGCTATTGATCCCATCTAGAGTATTTTTCATTTCATTTATTGTGTTTTTAATTGACGCTTGATTCATCTTTAGTTCTTCTAGGTCCTTGTTAACTGTTTCTTGCATTTTGTCTATTCTATTTCCAAGATTTTGGATCTTGGAAACAGTATATTGGATCATCTTTACTATCATTATTCTGAATTCTTTTTCAGGTAGACTGCCTATTACCTCTTCATTTGTTAGGTCTGGTAGGTTCTTATCTTGCTCCTTCACCTGCTGTGTGTTTTTTTGTCTTCTCATTTTGCTTATCTTACTGTGTTTGGGTTCTCCTTTTTGCAGGCTGCAGATTCGTAGTTCCCATTGTTATTGGTGTCTGTCCCCAGTGGCTAAGGTTGTTTCAGTAGTTTTGTAGGCTTCCTGGTGGGGAGGACTAGTGCCTGTGTTCTGGTGGTTGAGGCTCGTTCTTGTCTTTCTGGTGGACAGGTCCACGTCTGGTGATGTGTTTTGGGGTGCCTGTAACCTTATTATGTTTTTAGGCAGCCTCTCTGCTAATGGGTGGGGTTGTGTTCCTGCCTTGCTAGTTGCTTGGCATAGGGTGACCAGCACTGTAGCTTGCTGGCCGTTGACTGAAGCTGGGTGATGGTGCTGAGATGGAGATGTCTGGGAGATTTTCTCTGCTTGATATTATGTGGAGCTGGGAGGTCTCTTGTGGACCCGTGTCCTGAAGTTGGCTCTCCCACTTCAGAGGCACAGCACTGACTCCTGGCTGTAGCACCAAGAGCCTTTCATCTACCTGGCTCAGAATAACAGGGAGAAAAAGTAGAAAGAATGAATTAGTAGAAGATAGAAAGAGAGAGAGAAAGAAAGGAAGAAGGAAAGAAAGGAAGGGAGCAAGGAAGAAACAAAGAAAGGAGGGAGGGAGGATGGAAAGAAAGAAAGAAAGAAAGAAAGGAGGAAGGGAGGGAGGATAGAAAGAAAGAGTGAATGAAAGAAGTGAGGGAGGGAGGGAGGAAGGAAAGAAAGAAAGAACAAAAGAAAGAAAGAAAGAAAGACAGGAGGGAGGGAGGGAGGAAGGAAAGAAAAATAAAGAGTGAAAGGAAGAAGGGAGGGAGGGAGAAAGGAAAGAAAGAGAGAAAGAAGGAAAGGAGGGGCTGGGGGAGGGAGGGAGGAAGGGAAGGTAGGAAAAAAAGAAGGAGCAGGTAAAGTAAAATAGAATAAAGTATAAAATATAATAGCGTTATTAAAATTAAGAAGTAATTATTGAGAAAAAAACGGACAGATAGAACCCTGGGACATATGTTGGAAGCAAAGCTATACAGAGAAAATCTCACACAGATGCATGCACATACACATTCACAAAAATAGAGCAGGGGGGAAAATCGAAAATCTTGCTCTCAAAGTCCACCTCCTCAATTTGGGATAATTCGTTGTAAAAAGAGGAAAAGGGGGAAAAGCCTGAAATCTTGCTCTCAAAGTCCACCTCCTTAATTTGGGATAATTCGTTGTAAAAAGAGGAAAAGGGGGAAAAGCCTGAAATCTTGCTCTCAAAGTCCACCTCCTTAATTTGGGATAATTCGTTGTAAAAAGAGGAAAAGGGGGAAAAGTCTTAAATCTTGTCCTCAAAGTCCACTTCCTCAATTTGGGATGATTCGCTGTCCATTCATGCACTCCACAGACGCAGGGCACATCAACTGGACCGTGGAGCTTTAATCCGCTGCCTCCGAGGCTGCACAGAGAGATTTCCCTGTCTCTTCTCTGCTCTCACAGCTCCCGGGTCTCAGCCTTGGACCGGGCCCCGCCTCTGCACATAGGTCGCCGGAGGGCGTCGGTTCTTCGCTCAGACAGGATGGGTTTAAAGGAGCTGCTGATTCGGGGGCTCTGGCTCACTCAGGCAGAGGGGAGGGAGGGGCGCGCAGTGTGGGGCGGGCCTGCGGCGGCAGAGGCCGGCGTGACGTTGCACCAGCCCGAGGGGCTCTGTGCGCTTTACCGGGAAAGCTGTTCCTGGGTCCTGGGACCCCGGCAGTGGCAGGTTGCACAGGCTCCCCGGAAGGAGGGGTGGACAGTGACCTGCGCTCGCACACAGGCCTTGTGGCGGCGGCAGCAGCAGCCCCAGCATCCCACGCCCATCTCCGGGGTCCGCGCCTTTAGCCGCGGCTCGCGCCCGTCTCTGGTGCTTCTTTAAGCAGCTCTCTTAATGCCCTTGACTTGCGCACCAGGACACAAAAGGGAAGAAAAAGTCTCTTGCCTCTTCGGCAGCTCCAGACCCTTTCCCCGGACTCCCTCCAGGCTAGCCGTGGTGCACTAACCCCTTCAGGCTCTCTTCCTGCCGCCAGCCCCAGTCCTCTCCCTGCGCTCTGACTGAAACCCAATACCAGAGCCTCAGCTCCCAGCCCCGCCCACCCCGGCGGCCAAGCAGACAAGCCTCTCGGGCTGGTGTGTGCCTGAGGGCACCGATCCTCTGTGCCGCAATCTCTCCGCTTTGCCCTCCACACCCCTGTTGCTGTGCTCTCCTCCGCTACTCCGAAGCTTTCCCCCTCTGCCACCTGCAGTCTCCGCCTGCGAAGGGGCTTCTAGTGTGTGGAAACCTTTCCTCCTTCACGGCTCCCTCCCACTGGTGCAGGTACCGTCCCTATCCTTTTGTCTCTGTTTATTCTTTTTTCTTTTGTCCTACCCAGGTATGTGGGGAGTTTCTTGCCTCTTGGGGCGTCTGAGGTCTTCTGTCAGCGTTCAGTAGGTGTTCTGTAGGAGTTGTTCCACGTGTAGATGAATTTCTGATGTATCTGTGGGGAGGTAGGTGATCTCCGCGTCTTACTCTTCCGCCATCTTCCTCCAGGAGCAAAACAGTTTTCTTTTGATAGGTGTTGGTATCTGTGTCATAGTTCTTCATCATGCATGAATCCATTCCCCATGACCTCTTAATTTTGAAAAAGTTTAATCTATATTGAGAAATTTGGTAATTTCTACTACCTTTTATTACATTGCATAGTGTGTGACAGGCAATTTTCTGTATATGAATTTTTTTTTTTTTCAATGCTGGATCATAGCACTATCATTTCAAAGACATTTTTTTTTTTTCCCGGTACACGGGCCTCTCACTGTTGTGGCCTCTCCCGTTGTGGAGCACAGGCTCCGGATGTGCAGGCTCAGTGGCCATGGCTCACGGGCCCTGCCGCTCCGCGGCATGTGGGATCTTCCCAGACCAGGACACGAACCCATGTCCCCTGCATCGGCAAGCAGACTCTCAACCACTGCGCCACCAGGGAAGCCCCAAAGACATTTTAAGAGATGTTTAGGGATCTGAATTTAAGCTAAAATTCAAACCTCTGCTGTGTTGAACAGGAAAAATACCCATCTAAGATGAAAAAAAAAAAAATGAAGAGATAGAATTTACTGGTAGGTTTATACCTGGGCAGATAGCTAAAATGCTGGTAAATCTCAACCTCTGAATCTAACTGTCATCTGGCACATTTCTCAATTAGAAGTCACATACAGGGCTTCCCTGGTGGTGCAGTGGTTGAGAATCTGCCTGCTAATGCAGGGGACACGGGTTCGAGCCCTGGGCTGGGAGGATCCCACATGCCGCAGAGCAACTAGGCCCGTGAGCCACAACTACTGAGCCTGCGCGTCTGGAGCCTGTGCTCCGCAACAAGAGGCTGCGGTAGTGAGAGGCCCACGCACTGCGATGAAGAGTGGCCCCCACTTGCCATAGCTAGAGAAAGCCCTCGCACAGAAATGAAGACCCAACACAGCAAAAATAAATAAATTAGTAAACTCCTACCCCCAACATCTTCTTTAAAAAAATTTAAAAATAAATAAATAAATATAGTGTTACAGATAAAAAAAAAAAGTCACATACAAATACCAGAAATTGTGAGTTTAGAAAGTGAAAAAAAATGGTTTTAATATCAATGTTTGGATGTAAGAAGAGAAAGGAAGTGAACACAGATAGTCCCATGAAACTAGGTAATGTGACTTCACTGGCAATTCATGAAAACCTTTATCAGAATTGTTTAAAGTGTCAGTCTGTTTTGGAGTGGATATTGATCTTAAAGGTGCATTTGCAAAGCAAGGATACGAAACTCTTTGCATCTGGGAGTTTTGAGGGGTGTTAAGGTGACCAAGTTTGAGTAGCAGGGAGGCCTCCAAAAGACCAGACTACCCCTTAGAACTGCCATTAATACCAGGCAAGTTTTAAGTTAACCCTTCTTTTTCTTCAGACCCACCACTTCTCTTCATTGTTTCAGCTTTGTCTTCATAATACAAGGGACCATCTTTATCTTCCCACCTGAAAATATGTCAAAACCTAGTTTAGAATCTTTATTTTTTTTCCAGCTTTATTCAGATATAATCATAATCTTCATAGAATATTGTATACATGTAAGGTGAATACTGAGAGGTTTGATAGACTTATAAATTGTGAAATAATTACCCCATTGGGTTAGTTAATATTTTCATCACCTCACCTAATTAAGGTTTATTTCTTGTAGTGAGAACAGTTAAGGTCTACTCTCTTAGTAACTTTCAAGTATATAATATAGTACTGTTAACTATAATAACCATTCTGTACATTAGATCTCCCAAACTTACTCATAACTGGAAGTTTATATTATTTGACTGTCATCTCTCTTTTTTCCCCTACAACCTCCCCTCCACCAGCCCCTGGCAACCACCATTTTATTCTCTGTTTCTATGAGTTCAGCTCTTTTAGATTCCACATATAATTGAATATCATACAGTATATGTCTTTCTCTGTTTGGCTTATTTCACTTAGAGTAATACCCTCTATTCATGTTGTCATGAATGGCAGAATTTCCTTTCTTCTCATGGTTGAATAATATTCCATTGCATATGTACATACCACATCTTTGTCTCCATTCATCCATTGATGACCACTTAGGTTGTTTTGATATCTTAACTGTTGTTAATAATCCTGCAACAAGCATGGGTGTGCTGGTGTCTATTAGAGATGCTGATTTCATTTCCTTTGCATATAGACTCAGAAGTGGGATTGATGGATCATATGGTAGCTCTATTTTTAAGTTTTTGAGGAATTTCAATACTGTTTTCCATTGAGTTTGCTGAAATTACATTCCCACCAACAGTGCACAAGGATTCCCTACTTACATATCTTCACCAATACTTATCTCTTGTCTTTTTGAGCATAGTCATTTTAACAGGTGTGAGGTGATATCTCACTGCAGTTTTGATTTGAATTTTCCTGATGATTAGTAGTGTTGAGCTCCTTTTCATGTACCTGTTAGACATCTGTATATCTTCTTTGTAAAAATGTCTATTCAATTCCTCTTCCCGTTTTTTAATTGAATTGTTTGGGGGTTTTTTTGCTACTGAGTTGTATGAGTTCCTTATATATTTTGATTAACCCCTTATCAGATATAGAATTTGCAGATATTTTCTCCCATTCCATAAGATACCCTTTCACTGTATTGATTCTTACTGTACAGAAGCTTTTTAAATTCGGGTAGTCCCATTTATTACTTTTTGCATTTGTTGTTTATGCTTTTGGTGTCATATTTAAAAAAAATCACTGCCTAGACCAATGTCAAAGAGATTTTTCCCTATGTTTTCTTCTAGGAGTTTTACAGTTCCAGGTCTTAAGTTTCTGTCTTTAGTCTATTTTGAGTTGATTTTATGAGTATGTGAATGATAACACTCCAATTTCATTATTCTGCAAGTGAATATCAAGTTTTCCCAACATCATTTATGGAAGAGACAGTCATTTTCCATTGAATATTCTTGGCTCTTTTGTCAAATATTCGTTGACTATATATACAAGTGTTTATTTTTGGAATCTCATGTCTATTCTATTAGCCCATATGTCTATTTTTAAGGCAGTACCATACTGCTTTGATTACTATGACTTTTCAGTGTAGTTTGAAATCAGGAAGTGTGTTGACCCCAGCTTCATTCCCTATCAGAATTGCTTTGGCTATTTGGGGTCTTTTTTTCTATTAATTTACTAAAGATTCATCAATTTTGTTAATCTTCCCCAAAATAAGTTTTGTTTTGTTTTCTTGATCTTTTCTATCATTTTTCTGTCTCTGTATCATTTACTTCCACTCTGATCTTTGTTATCTCCTTCCTTCTTCTAACTTTGGGCTCAGTTTTGGGTTTCTTTGTCTAGTTTCTTTGAGGTATAAAGTTATTTATTTGAGATCTTCCTTCTTACTTAATGTAGGTTTTTATTGCTATAAACTTTCCCTTAGAACTGCTTTGATTGCATCCCATAGATTTTTGGCTGTAGTGTTTGCACTTACATTTGTTTCAAATTTATTTATTTATTATCTCTTCATATCAAATATATATATATATTTTTTTTCTTTTGATTACTTCTTTGACCCATTAGTTTGTTCAGAAGTGTATTGTTTAATTTCCACATATGTGTGAAGAAGGAGAAGAGGAAAGAAAACTATACTCTTTTCTGTTAACCTTCATATTAGAGGTAAGTTGTTAACACTCCACCATATTTCAGTGTTAGAGTATTCTGAATTTAATTATATACCTACCTTTATCATTGTGTTGTGTATTTGCACATGTTTCCATGATACTAATTATCATCCTTTCATTTCAGCTTGAAAAACTTCTTCCGGCATTTCTTTTTTTTTTTTTTCCTTTTTGTGGTATGTGGGCCTCTCACTGTCGTGGCCTCTCCCGTTGCAGAGCACAGGCTCCGGACGCGCAGGCCCAGCGGCCATGGCTCACGGGCCCAGCCGCTCCGCGGCATATGGGATCCTCCCAGACCGGGGCACGAACCCGTATCCCCTGCATCAGCAGGCGGACTCTCAACCACCGCGCCACCAGGGAGGCCCCCGGCATTTCTTTTAAGGCATAATTACTGGTGATGAAGTCCCTCAGCTTTTATTTGTCTGGGAAAGTCTTTAAATTTTTATTCATTTCTGAAAGACAATTTTGCCAGTTAGAATATTCTTTGTTGGCAGTTTTCTCTTTCAGCACTTTAAATATATCATCCCACTCTCTCCTGGCCCATAAGGATTTTGCTGAGAAATCTGTTGATAACTTTTTTGATGTTCCCTTATAAGTTACATGCTTTTTTTCTGTTGCTGTTTTTAAGACTGTCTTTGATTTTCAACAATTCTATTATAATGTATCTTTGAGAAGATGTCCTTAAGTTGAGTTTGTTTGGTGACCTATGAGTTCATAAACTTTGATATCCAAATCTCTCCTCAGGTTTGGGAAGTTTTCAGACATTATTTCTTTAAATAAACTTTCTTTTCTCTTCTCCCTCTTTTCTCCTATGGAAGCTCAGTAATTCACAAATTGGTTTCTTTGATGATATTCTATAGATCATCAAAAAAAGAGGCTTTCTTCACTCTTTTTCATTCTTTCTTCTTTGTTCTCCTCTGATGGGATAATTTCAAAATTGCTATGTCCTATATTATAGATTCTTTCCTCTGCTTGATTCATTCTGCTTTTGATGTTCTCTATTGCATTTTTTTTTCATTTCAGTCATTCAATTCTTCAGATCCAGAGATTTTGATTGGTTCTTCATTATTGATTTCTCTCTCTGTTAAACTTCTCATTTTGTTCGTGTATTATTTTCCTGATCTAACTGAATTGGCTTTCTGTGTTTTCTTTTAGCACACTGAGCATTGTTTTTAATTAATTAATTAATTAATATTATTTTTGGCTGTGTTGGGTCTTCGTTGCTGTGTGTGGGCTTTCTCTAGTTGCAGTGAGTGGGGCCTATTCTTTGTTGTGGTGCCTGGGCTTCTCATTGTGGTAGCTTCTCTTTGTTGCAGACCATGTGCTCTAGGCTTACAGGCTTCAGTAGTTGTGGCACCTGGGCTCAGTAGTTGTGGCTTGTGGTCTCTAGAGCACAGGCTCAGTAGTTGTGGTGCATGGGCATAGTTGCTCCATGGCATATGGGAGAGAAAATGTTTCCTTGTCTTTTCTAGCTTCTAGGGCTGCATTCGTTGGTTCATGGCCTCATCCTCTATCTTCCATCTTTTAGTTCATCAGCACAGCGCCTTCAAATATCTGTTTTGTCTTCACACCTCATTTTCTTCTCATGCCTCTCTTCCTCTTCCACCCTCTTATAATGGTGTGTGTGTGTTTGCAATTAAAGCACATCCTCTGCAGGATAATTTCCCCACTGCAAAATCCTTATTAAATCACATCAGCAAAGATTTTTTTTTCCAAATAAGGTAACATTTACAGGTTCTGAGGGTTATGATCTGATGTCATTAGGGGCCATTATTCAGCATACTACGTTAGGGGTGAAATGAAACTTTTATTGATTTTGATTTATTTATTTTTATTGATTCTATTTTTCTCCCATTCTTTAAATTGTGTGGGTCTGTATATCTATCTATCTATCTCTAATATACTTTGAAATTATATAAGATATGACTTTAATATAATGTAATTGATTGTACAAAATTCTCTCTTACACAACTTATGAGAATTTCACCAACTATCTTTATAATTAAAGTTCTAACACTGGATCATACTCTATGTACTTTGTAATTCTTATTTTCTCATAAAACTCTTTAAAGGCAGAAGCTATGCTTAAAATATTTTTCTAAACCTTGTATCATGGCATAAATTTGATTATAGATTATCAATATTTTTAAATTGATTTCAACAATTGAAATTAATTCAATGACTTTTGGTGTCAAAACTTTATTGAATAAAGTTATCCCATGACTTGATGGAAATAATTCCTTTTTCCTAGAATAGATGTATGAGGATTCTATAACTTTTCTAAATTTGTTGTGTATTTTGTCATCTGTTTCTTCCCACTAGAAGGGGAAAAATGGTTATATTTTGAGGGAACACTTGTATAGTGGAAGGGAGACTGAGTATTCCCTTGAAGAGATTGCTTTACTGGGCATGAGGTCTGTGTACATTAGTTTGTGAGAAAAGGCATTGTCTATACTGAACATCATGTATGCTGCCCTAACTCACTCAGAGCCCCTACAATGAACAACTCCAGAGGTAACACTCCTAATTATATTGATGTATCTATGTAAATGATTCTCCCTGGAGTTTTGAGGTACATCCATACATGATGAGCTCATAAAATGGACTCAATTAGAAATTCATTTAGTCCATCTTCTTTGCAATTGAAGAAACGTTTGCAATGTGAAGGATACAAGACAAACAGGAAAATCTGTATTATGGGGAAGTGTTATAAGAAAAGCCAGGGTGATCTAGCATATCCTTTCTATTGAAGGTATTAATATATTCATAATCCTCCACAAATATTAAAAAAAAACAGGTCTAGTAAGAGGCATAATGAAGAACATTTCTACTTGTAGAAAACTGGCTCCAATATTATTCTACATTGTTCATCATTAGTTATCTTCAACATTTCTGTAAGCTCTATATCATATAACAGACACTGTGGTGAAAACTGATATGCAAATAGTAACATCTCTTGGTCCTGTCTTAGGTATATTACAATGTCATGGAAATGACAGAAAGATATATGAGAACCTTGTCCTCAGATAAGTAAAGTCCACATCATTTGACTGTGCCATTTATAATATACTCTAATCAAAAAACATATTTACATTTGTATTTTTTCTATCTCTTGAGTCAAAATAGTATTGTTGAATGCATTATTTAATTCTACAAACATTTATCGACTATTTTGCAAGTCTCTCTACCATTTTTTTCCAAAAAAAAACAGTAGCTCAGCTTTTGATTCAAATAATATTATGAAGTGGGTTCTTTTATTTTTAATAATGTAAGTAGCTTGTGTTTGTCGTTAGTGTAGTTGTCTGTCTTTGACTGTTACAATGGCACTGGCTTTAGACAGTTCCTCGGGGCAGGGACTGTGTCTGCTTAAAGTGCTTTGTACAGAACACAGGTGTCTGACTAATAAACACTTTTTGCTGATGCAATGTCTTAGGTTGAAGACAAAGCCTCTGATTACTTAGTGTTTAGAAATTAGTTTTTAAAGATGCATCAGGAATCCAATTAGTGTATAATGTGTGCCTGACACTGAAATGGCTTTGGAGCAGATTAACAAGACCACACCACCCTCATTTCAAAAGTTTATATTTTAAAACCAATACTACAGGATGAAAACAAATGTGGACATTAATTAAGTAGGTAATCTTTCTAAAACCTTGATAGAAAGCCTGATATCGTACAAAAACAATATGCATATTTGTGTGTGTGTATTTTTCTTCATTATGTGGGTTAGAAATAGATCAGTGGCCCTGTTATAGGAATAATCAGAAGTAAACTGGCATTAGCTCAGCAAAGAATTCTAGTTTGACACTGGTATGTTCAATATAATGTTTTGTTTTTGTTTTTTTCTTCTCATATAGAGTAGCACTCTATTTAGGAGAGTATAAGTGTCATTCTTTTGGGGAAAACTGCAACTGCAGGCCTCCCTCTCCAGGGCAAAACCCCAGGTCACTTCTTGAGAGGCCTTTGGATTGCAGAGGAGATGTGATGGACATAGTTCATTCCTTTGATCTTTAACCCCTGATACTGCTCTGACCTGGTCTTTTTTCTGCTTCTGATCTATGCTTTTCCTGTGGCTTCCCCATGGGGCACAGGCTTCTCTTCTTCTTGTGGTTAATATTATCTTTGCAATCCAACCCACTATCAATGATCATTCATCTGCCTAAAATTACTCAGTGGATTGTTTGTCTTTCCCTGATTGCAAACTCTGTAAAGGCACAGTCCATTTCTCATTACATTTCCATCCCAAGCCTTGTGTAAAGCATACACTCAAAACCCATTTGTTAATCAGCTGACTGATTGATCTTGGTCTCTCACTTTTGACTCAGTTTTATCCTAGTTTTTTGTTTTTGTTTTTTAAAATGTTCTGCTTGTGATTTAAATGTCGGCTCTACCCATACCATGGTGATTTGCATCCTCTTTTTCCTCTTGCTTGGCACTGCCAAACTTAATCTCATCAACCTTTAGGTTTTGGGCCACATGGGTTATCTCGTTACTCTAACTACAAAGCAGATTTGTCTCAGGGAACTTTTCCTGCCTGCATTCATTTTCTTACTGCTGTTGTAACAGATTACCACACTTAGTGATTTAAAACAACAGAAATGTATCTCTTTGAGTTCTGGAGGCTAGAAGTTCACAGTCAGTCTCATAGGCTATCATCCAGGTGTTGGCAGGGCCCATTGCTTCTGGAGGCTCCAGGAGGGAATCTGCTCCTTGACTCTTCCAGGTTTTAGAGGCTGTTGACATCCTTTGACTCGTGGCATTTTCACCTAATATCTGCCTCTGTCTTCACATTTTCTTCTCTCTCTAGTCAAATCTTCTTCTGCCTCCTTCTTGTATGGACACCTATGGTGACACTGGGCCCACCTGGACAATCAAGGGTAACCCCTCCCCCACACCCAATCTCAAAATCCTTAGATTAATTATGTTAGTCTGGCTGTTTACCATGTAAAGTTATGTATTCACAGTTCCAGGGATTTGGACTTTTGGGGGGGGGTCATTATTCAGCATGCCTCATTGCCCTTCTTGAAACAGATTTGTAAAACTACCAAAAATGATTTCTTTATGTTCCTCAGTATGACATACCTCCATTTTATTTCTTTGATGCTTTATTCATTTTTCTTTTTCAAGTATAATATGGTCATCATAAAAATTTCAAACAACCTGGAAGTACATAATATGTAGAAAGCTCTCCTCCTCCCCACCTGTCTCCCAACAATGACTGAAATTAAGAATCTGGTGTGGATCATTCCATTCCTGTGTAAATGCACACACACAGAGAGGAAGAAAAATACACACAGATTCCATGTGTTCTATGTATATACAACTATTAAAGTATCAGGTATTATTCTACATCTTGCTTTTTCTCAGCTAATGATATACATTGTACATATTTCCATTTCACGACAGTACATGTTTACCTACTTCTTATTACAGTTTTGGAGATATTACATTTAAAGAGAATGTTTATTTTAGAATATTTGACATATTTTTATTATCGATTCTTCCTTTCCAAGAATATGGTATATTTTAATAGGCCATTTTAATTAATACTTTTTTACTATTTTGTTATTTTGTTTAGATATGTATTTTTCTAAGTTCTGAAGTTCATTTCTAACTATCTAGCAAGTTTTTCTAAAAAAAACTCTGTGTGTGTGTGTGTGTGTGTGTGTGTGTGTGTGTGTTTATGAGTTCCTAACTGATTATTGCTGGCATTTGGGAAAGCTATGAATTTAGTATGTTCCCTTGTATCTGGCAATTTCACTGAATACTCATTAGTTTTATTTGTTTTTAAGTGGTCCTGCATTTACGAGGAATGGAAATATATTATGTGCCACTAATGACATTTATTTTTTTTTCCTTCTTGGTTCAACAATTTAAAAATTCACCAACTCTCTCTCTCTAATTACCCTCTCAGTACTCCAGCTTCAGGCATTTGTGCATGCAGGTAAAGATGGCCAAGTAGCCACGGATCAGCTTCATATAATAATCAACTATCTTGACATCTATTATGGGGAGAAGACAAGAAGTGGTACTTGAGGCCAATATCAGAATAAACTAAAAGTCTCTTATATTTTAGTAGGAAACCAAGTCTCTGGGTTTTAACTTCAGGATATTGTGAAGATAGTGAAAGATTCAAAGAGAACAGAGTGGAAACACCCTGGGATTATTTCAAACTCTCTTCCTTCCACTCACTACTGTGTGTCCTCATGTTATGTCACTTAAATTTTCTTCCCATTAGTTTGCTTATCTTATGGCTAATAAACATGAAAATGGTACACATAGCAGAGAGACTGGGTGAACAATCCTTTTATTAACGAGGGTTATTTCTCTCTAGGACTATTATATGCTAAGAAATTGTTTTCTACAGTATAAAACAATATGCCATTTCTAGTGTTAATGTTAAGCACTAAAAACAGAGAAAGTTGTACACTACAAATGAAGCAAACATAATGACAAGAACCAGGATGCAAATTTTTCAAGCAGATTCGATGTTTTGAAAAGGAGCAAACATATACTAAACATCACTGTCAAAGTCAAAGCAGTTGGTGGAGAAGAAGACTACAAGAGGTCAGGAAAATGGTGTGTACTTTCCAAGAGTACTAAGATTCCTTTCAAAAACAGGCATAATATTCAGCTTCACCACATTTATTCTATTCATCCTCAGCAGTTTTGAAGCATGCTTGTTATAAATATGTGTACATGTATTTAGATATGTTCTTAACTGTGTTATTACCAGGAGAGAGCTGCAAATTCCTTGAAATATCATGGACTCACTATCATAAAATTCAGTTACAAATGTTGCTCTAATGCTGACTTAATCATAAATAATGTATTCATTTTACCCAGCTATTGCTAAATCATTTAAGAACAAATTGCCAGTGTGGAAAGAGTTACATCATTGCTATCCTTTCAAAAAATTATTTGCATTCATTTTATATGTAAAAATATATTAAGAAATATTTAAAATGTATAAAAAGTTTAGAGAATAATTTTGCTGACACACAAGTGCAAATACACACATTTCTTAACATTTTGCCATATTTGCAGTTTTTAAAGAAATACAGTATAACAGATGCAATTGAAACCACTTTGTACTCTTTTTCAATCACATTTCCTTTTATCTTTATCCCAAGTTAATCAATATAAAAAGTTGACGAACATCCTTCATCCATACATTTTAAAATATTTTGATAAGTATGTTTGTATTCATATGAAATATTGTTTTATACTTTAAAAAACATACACAAACTATATCATACTGTTGATTTAATTTTACATTTGGTCTTTTTAAATCAATATTATACTTTTGGTATTTGTCCATATGAGTACTAGTCAATCTAGTTATTTGTTCCAACTGCCCTTTAAATTATTCTATTGAATAAATATTTATGTACTCTGTTATTGATGGGCATTTAGGTTACTTCCATATTTCCTTGTAAGGTACAATGTACACTGTTACATGTTTAATTTGCCGTGGATATACCTGGGACGCCTGTTAAAATGCAGATACTGATCCAGTAGATCTGAGGTAGAGCCTGAAATGATGCATTTCTTAAAATTATTAAATGGTGCAGAGGCATCTTCTTGTTCATGGAGAACAGAACACACTATGAGTAGCAAGACAGTAGGCGATTATATAATATATATATATATATATATATATATATATATATATATATATATATATATATATATTTATGTCAAACTGACTAATTCAGCACTGCTCAAATCCCTTTATATTTGGCTATCTCAACTTTAGAGTTTGAAAAGAAATCTCTTTTGCAGCTAGATGTGGCTACATTATGATATAGTTCTGGACAAGTCAATATCAGTAAAAACTGCCAATGCCAATTCAACCACGCCTAACCTTCTTCTTGCCCGGAATTGTGGTTATCCTGGAGGTGCAGGAAAGCAGAGTGACAAAATAGGTCTGAGTCCTTGAAAGCATTGTTAGCCACTTCTCCAGACCTGGGATGCCCAGGGCTGTCCAGATAATTTTTATTTTAGTGTCTGAGACAAACCCTTTGCTTGACTAAACCACTGTAATCTGATTTACAGTTACTTATGCCTGAACATCATTCTAAATGATACACTGCCTCTTGAACTTTTCTAGATATTGTCAAATTACATTCCAAAATGCTTCTGTTATTTTACATGTCCATCAGGAGCATGAGGCAATTCTTAATTTTATTTTTCTGGATCTTTGACAGTTGTTGGCATTGTCAAATATTTTAAAGTTCTTGCATGTATAATAATAATAATAATGAGAATGTCATCTAATTGTGTTTTAATTTTCACTTCTGTAGTTACTTCTGGTATTAGACATTTTTTGTGTTCATTGCTAATTCAGACTTCCTCCTGTGTGAATTGTTTTAATTATTGTCGATTTTCCCATTGGGTTGTCATTTTATTATCAGTTATTATTATTGGAGAGGTTTCTAACAAAAAATAATTCAATTTTTGTTTTTTCTATAGGCCCAGTAGATATCTTCTTTCAGATTGTGGTTTTTCTTTTCATTTTGTTTATGGTGTGTCTATGTAGGAAAATTTAAATTAATATAGTCAAATTTATAAATATTTTCCTTTGTGTTTTGTGCTCTGTGTGTCTTCTCTTTTTTTGCGGTACATGGGTCTCTCACTGTTGTGGCCTCTCCCATTGTGGAGCACAGGCTCGGGACGCACAGGTTCAGCGGCCATGGCTCACGAGCCCAGTCGCTCCGCGGCATGTAGGATCTTCCCAGTCCGGGGTACGAAGCCGTGTTCTCTGCATCGGCAGGCGGACCCTCAACCACTGCGCCACCAGGGAAGCCCTGTGTGTCTTCTTTAAGATGTTCTTCCCTATCCTAAGGTCATATCTTCTTACATATTTTTTTTTACAATTTTAACTTTTTGCTCTTCTCACTTAAGTTGTAATCTACCTGGAAAGGATTTTTGTTATATGATACGAGGAAAGAATCCAAGTTTATATTTTCCACAGAACAACCAATTTTCCTAGCTCCACTTTATAGAAAGTTCATTCTTTACTGTATTGTAAAGTCAAATCTGTGATTTAGCATGTTTAAAAGTTGCCACTCTGTTTTGTCAATCTACACCAATGATAGACTGTGTTAACATCAAGGAGAGTGAGTCTTCCCAGGTTTGTTCTTCAAAATCCACTTCACTAATCTTGCCCTCGTGTTCCCAAGTAGGCCTTTGGGAGGACTGTTTAGAGGGGGTGGATCCTACTTTTGCTCATGGTTCCTAGATCTAAGCATTCTAGCTTCTAAGTACCTATCACATACGTAAGCTGTTGGTTCAGTGCAAATACTGGAAAACAGAATCTCAAACTCACAAGATATAGTAATCTGAGCTATTTCTTGTGGTAACTTTGATATCCATTCCATCAGTCTATTAGGCAAGTTATGGCAATACAGTGTAGCAGCAGTGGGTTCTATGATCATGAGCACATTGTCACACCTCTTCTGCCATAAAATTGGTCCACTGGTGTGAAGCAATGCAGTACAGGATCCCATGCTAATAAGTTAGTGGTTCTCTTGGTTCTAAGATGGTAATGCTTGAAGAAGCACTACAGCAGGCAAGGAAGACAAATTCCTATCTGAGATAGGTGTCAATTCCAGTAAGAACAAATTGCTGCACCATCCAGGGTAGAAAGGGTCCAATATAGTAAACCTGGCACCAATGTTCTCATTGAGGAATGGTGTTAAGATAAAGAGATCAGAGTTGTTTCTTCTGCTTGCAGATTTATAGGTGGAGAAAGGGAATATATGTTCTTGAGCCCATACGTAGTTTTAGCCTTGCTACCAGGTACATCTTTTGCAGATTCATTGACCCGGCATGGAAGTTTATGAAGGGAGAGGCTGATTGACATACACAAGGTAAATCATACTGTTTATATTGTTAAGAGTTCCCCCAAAATGTTCTCTGGTGTATATTAATGTGATACACAAAGATATGTGTTTTGCACTCAGTTCCATAGATTCACCACTTTACTCTTTGCCATATTCCTTTGACTCTCATTATCCCATCTTTGTCTTTTAAATATCATGACTGCCTAGGAGTCAGTGTATATCTGTACTTAAGGCTGTTTCACTCCCGAAGTAAATGACCATGTGCTCTGTATACAGCTTGTCACACTGAGAGGCTATTTCCTCCTGCCCAGTGTCTTGAGGGCCAGCCCTGAAAAAGACTGTAACTTGGAAGCAGTCCATTTTCTTCTAATAATAACTTTACTCATCCACAAATGAGAGCTGAATTCATATCCACAGTTGTTAGTGAGACTTAAGGAACCCTCTGGGAGGCTATAGATGTAAACCTGAGGGAGAAGCAGTGTTGAAACAGAGGTGGGTAACCTCTGGGTTACCTCTCTATGTACTTTATAGTCTGGGTTAACTCTTTATGTACTTTACTTATGTCCTCTTGATCTTGCAGGGCTGGATCCCAAGTGTATCATTTCTATTGCATGATGTATTGCTGCTGTATTCAACCAATGTTATGAGTTTCTGAGTGTGATAATAACCATTCCTCAATGTTACATGTTCAGGCACTTAGCCTCAGCTAGTGCCTGATAGATTATACAGATATACTCTTCAAATAATTTCTTGTTTTCTGTTACATATGACATGGCTTTGCATTACTTGGGAACTTGTTAAAAATATAAATTCTTGAGCTTTGACCAGTTCTACTAATCAGAAACTCTGAGGGTGATATTAATGAACATTAAAGTTTGAGAACCACTGACATAAAAGGATATTTTGGCTTGCCAAAGATTACTGAAATTCTTAAAACTTCACTCATGTGGCAACCTCTGAATTTTTGAAGTATGCATCTATCATTTCCTTGTACAAGTGCATCTTGTCAAAGCACCTAGAGTAGCTCCCATCAGGTCCAATTGGCATGGTAGATCTCAAATCTAAACATTTTAGAATTTATCTTATCTTAATTTTTGTTTTCAACATTCACATTTTTTCAAATATTTCCAATGAATTTATTCATAGTCATCTAATATTGTCTCATTTCTGCACTATTTTTGCAGAAATTTATCAATGTTATTCCCTTATCTCTTTAATGATATTAAATATAAGTATGTAAATGTTTTACATATTATTTTATTCTTACTTAATTTAGTGTAAATTCATGTAGAGTAATTTGCTATTTTTCGTTCTTTGTGCTTATTAGAGTTTTGATTTTCAAGCTCATCTTGTATGTGTCAGTGAAGAGAGCAGTGATTCTTTCTCTCTCTTTATCTGTCTGTCTACCACTTTCTCATAACCTATCTTGCATACTGAATTTAAATGCCTCCAGCTAACCCACAAGGCCCCTGATACAGAGCAAATTGTTAAAGTGTCAGCTTGGAACTCCTATCCTACAATGATACCAGGGATATTGTACATTCAGATTCCAAGCCAGAGATGTGCTGTTTTAGTTCCAGCTCTTAAGTTGGGTTTTTGGCCATCTACTTCCCAGGTCCACAACTTCAAAAAGCCATGAGTTGGAGACCTATTTGGTGTAATTTATTTCATCTTCTTTCACCACCAGTGGAAATCCTCTTTAACCCTGGTTTTCAGAAATGAGCAGATCTTTGGTCCTTCCCGTCGTTTATATGTTGTGGTTTCCATCTTTATTACTTAGGCAAAGTGAACTTTAGGCTTTCTCAGCCTGCATTGATACCTGAAACCCAGAAAGCACATAGCTTTATCCTCTACTCATTGTGTTACATTTATATTTATTTCTGATACTTATAAATGTTTATTTTGGGGGGCTTTTAAATTCCTCTTTTTGTAATTTATCTATCATTGCTACACATTTTTACGGAGGATGTAGTGTATCAGAGAAATACAAATTTAAAAGTGTTGATTTACAAAGTCATTTAACCAGAAATCCATATTTTCTCTCTTTTTGAATGTCTAAAAATAAAATTTTAAGCAAAGCAAAAAACATTTTCAAGGTGAAGAAACCACATACTGATACTAGCTGATACACTTAGAATACTTTTTAGCTATTTTATCATCCTGCACAGTGGCTAGGCAGTAATTGGGAATTACATTAATATGTATTAGCTTTGAATGAAATTGTGTTTTCTTCAGTATTTCCTTATTATCTAGCAGAACAAGTCCAAATATCTGCTCTCTTTCGATATTTTCCATGAGCTATCTACTCTTTCCTCACCAAACATATTTTGAATTATTCTGTGACATTTCATCATGAAGTACTATTCCTTTCTCCTGAATACAAAACATGCTCATTGCTAGCATTGAGCTAGTGGCTTTGTTTATTTTGGAGTGTCTTTCCCTGGCATCTCTTACACCTTTTCCTTACTATCCATGTCCTCCACATCCTTCATCAGTCAATTAACTGCAATCTTCTACACAAAATCTTCCAACTTTTCAGGAGTCCCCCAGTAGTTTGATTCATCCCATTTAGATTACATCTAATTTTTCTCTATTGAGTTTTTACTTTCCATACTATAACCCTGTATGTATTGGCACACTATTTGAATTTTAAATTCCTTGGCAATAAAAACAGTGTCCTATATTTCTTTGAATATTTTACTGTGCATGGCCAAATGCAGAACACACTGTTGACTGGCTGATTTGTTGAGAGGTCTAGGGCTATAGCAATCACATGCACATTGCTCTTATACTCCTGGTGACTTTACCATGCTCTATTTTTATGTTCAGGGATATCCACAGGGATAATTGGAAAGAAGGACTAAATTTGCTTCCTTTTTATTTGAGGTACTTGTTCATTCCTCCCCATACATTCTCACTTTGATTTTTCCCAAAATGATGATATGTGGTTATACAGACTTCTTAGTTTCCAAACATTCCATGTATCAGTTGTCAATCCACAGTCAAACATTCACTGATCCCTTGGCTCAAAACCTAAACCATGCTACACATTTTGCATATCCTTCATGCAGGGGACACAGTAATAGAGTTAATATGGAAATCAAAATTATCCAATTTAAATATATTTGTAAGAATAACCCACCTAATGAAAATAAGATTTTCAGTGTCAGATCTGTATATTTTCTATGCACTCCTGTTTTATATTTAAAAAAAGCATATAGAGATTATAGTATTCAATGGCAAATATGCAGCATAGATCTTGGAAGATTCAAGAAAAATGGAGAGAAAATGATTTAGGTCAAAGTTCAATGTATCTTCTACTCTTAACAAAGCAAATCAACTGGTATATTTTCTTCATTCATGTACTTCTACAATTCTAAGAATTGCAAGAAATAAAGAAATTCAATTAATTACAGACAATTTATGGAATGGTGTCACTGTTTTTGCAATGTAAGCAAGCAGGAGCACAACGTGTTATCTTCCTCATTATGCCGACTTAATGTATTAGTTTGTAGCATATGGCATGTGAGCCTCGTGATAGGAGAATAAACTTAGGATTTTACTTCATCTGCCAATAGGTGCCAACATTCATTCAGTTCCCTCCAGGCAGGGTAATTGTTCACATAACAGCAGGATGTACATCCAGACTCATGGCAATGGCTGAGAAATTTAGTTCATTTTACATTTTTCTCTCAAGCTTTTATTACACTATGTATTTCAGAGTAGTGACTTGATTTTTATGCAATTTAATCCTCTTGCTGTGAGCATCATTTCTGAGAACTTATGATCTTTTAGTTCATTCTTCATACAATAATGTGTTTATGTGTTTTGTATACAGCATTATTTTGATACCAACTATTCTGTCAAATGCTCTAAAATGAATCAATTCATACAAACCAAACCAAATAAATCAGTCCTCAAAAAATATGCCATCTATTCCATTAAACAAGTAAAGGGTAAGAAACACTATTGCAGTGAAAAGGAGAACAACTGTAGACACTAAAATATGCATTGCTAATATCCAACCCTCTTATTTTGGCACATGCCACTTCTAACTGGCTCTTTTTAAGACACTGATTACCATAATATAATTTAAGTTCTGATGGAGATTTGGGCTGTAAAGGGAATTATGGAGTGTCTCTGAGTACAGCCGTTTCAGGTTAAGGCAGCATACAAGATAGTATTAATATATTAAGATATGTAAAAGATCAGAGAGATAGAAAGAAAGTGTTTCTAGGAACAAAGTGGAATTCATGAAATCAATAACCATATTTTTTTTTTTTTTTTTTTTTTTTTTTTTCTTTTTGCGGTATGTGGGCCTCTCACTGTTGTGGCCTCTCCCGTTGCGGAGCACAGGCTCCGGATGCGCAGGCCTAGCGGCCATGGCTCACGGGCCCAGCCGCTCCGCGGCATATGGGATCCTCCCAGACCGGGGCACGAACCCGTATCCCCTGCATCGGCAGGCGGACTCTTAACCACTGCGCCACCAGGGAGGCCCAATAACCATATTTTTAATCCTTAAAAGAGAGTACCAGTTATATTACTATAACTATGTTTGTATCAAATAAACTCCTGGTGAATTCATTACGTGACAGATTTTTGATTTCAAGTAGCAAAAACCAAACCTGCCTCTCTTTGCAGAAAACAATACATTTTGGAAGTGTGTTAGACAGGTCTTAGAAACCACAGGAAGATTGGAGAACCAGACTCAGAGGATAAGCCAAAGCCAGGGGACAGTGGGCTGTGGGAACCAGAGCCAGGGCCACACCTCTGGGATGACTCTGAGCCCATGTCACTGATGTATCTCCCATCCCTGCCTCTACTCCTGCTGCAGTCAATGTTCCAGTCGCCACTGCCCGACATCTGGGATGGGAAAAGAAATTGCAATAGCTCTCTGCTCTAGGGGTCTCATTCTAGATTCAAAGTCTCACACAAGAAATTAGGAGTTCCTAAACCTTGATCACTTGCTCACTCCTAACCATTTGAGACTGCTGAGAATGGTATCTTGTTCCTTCAGAATTCGACTCTTTTGAGAAGCACATAAGCCTCAGATAGATACCTGTAAATGTACAGACTTCAAACAAACTAACCTTTTCAACCTTTCTCTATCCATTTATTAATCACTTAATAATATGCTTTCTTATAGTTTCTAACAAATCAATTTTATCACTTTTAACACACAACAACAACACTGTGAGTTATCTAGGGTAGATATTACTTTCTACATGTTATAGACAAAGATAATAACATTGAAAAATTTTAACTTACTTGCATGATTGAAACTCAGATCTTTGACTGAGGTCAAGTGTTCTTTCCACTACATTTAAATCATGGACAGAGTTCTATATTTTCCTTTCTCTCTTGCTTCACTTAAGTAATGTTGTTCAACAAAATGTTATAATTATCTTAAGTAATAAAGTTTGTGTATTTTTTTATTTTTTTTTTTTTGGTACACGGGACTCTCACTGTTGTGGCCTCTCCCATTGCAGAGCACAGATTCTGGACGCTCAGGCTCAACAGCCATGGTTCATGGGCCCAGCCACTCCACGGCACGTGGGATCTTCCCGGACCAGGGCACGAACCCGTGTCCCCTGCATCGGCAGGCAGACTCTCAACCACTGGGCCACCAGGGAAGCCCTCACTTTTTTATTTGTTTACTAATTAACAATATATAAGGAATGGAAAATACACAATATGACTTGTGGACTTATATTCACTCATTGTGAATTATTTCCCAAAATGCATATTGTAGTCAGCATACAAAAATGACTAATGAATAACCATATCTTATTTGAGGCCCAATTAATTGATTCCCAACAGTTTATATTCATGGTTTTTACTCATTTTAGAATGAATGAATTCTAGGGTGAAATTAGTCAATTTTAGTCTTCATTTTCTAAAATACTTTTTGAGAAAGATTTAAATATCACATATACAGAGACAAACTGATTGCAAATTGATCATCTTTATTTATTCTAAGCTTGGATTTCTAGATTTTCTACTTTATAGTCAATGACCCAAGCCCATGACTTATGTGGGATTAATTTAGGAATATAATAAAAGAACTGCTTGAGAACTTCTCTCTCAAGTAGCAATGTGCCACTTACAATAAGCCATTTACATTTGCAGAACTGATTATACTCTAAGTGCTGGATAGTGAGCAGAGACACAAAACTTTAAGACTGCTTCAGCTACATGAACATTTCTTCAGTGTTTCATTACTAATATCCTCAGGTTTGAACTGCTTGGAATTCTTTTGCAGTCATATATTTTCACATCTATGTACTGTAACAAAATAGTCACCAGTGCCAACCAGGACATCTTTCCTGAGCATAGACATTACAGGGTGGCTAAACTGTCATATAAAACATCTGCTAAAAGTAGAGAAAACTGGTAAATAAGGAATATGGAATGTTCAAGTACAGTTGAAATGTTTCACATTCAAAATGATTTTCATTATCCAGATTTTCGTGAAAAACCTGTCTCTTGCAATAATATGAATTGCTTTACCTTGGTCACTTTCAAGGATACCTTAAGGCTAACAAGACTTTGTGGTTATAACCTCCATCTCTTTTAAAAATATTATGCTAATTGTGTCAAGAATAGTCTTAAATTTATCTTGAAATACTATATTACCTTGCACATTACTGTGATTGTGAATGATAGCTAATTAACTTGGTATGTTCATTAGGTGAACATGAGCTTTCCTTTCAATATTGATCAAAGTGCTATCATATTACATAACTGAAAACTGCTTAAATGATAAAATTTATAATATATGATGTATTAAGAATCTTGTCTGGCACATGTTAAGCCTCTGTATTATTCAAAATTAAAAGTATATAACAGGTTGATCATGTTTTATATATATACTGCATTGTTCTCAAAGCCAATCGAGAAACAAAGAGAACACATTTTATTAAATTCTTATCCCATATTGTTCTCCCATCACAAAGGGGCTAAGAAATAAATAATATTTATAATACAAGTATAATAAGAAAATAGAGGTATAGTATAATTTGTATGCTAAGGACATCAGAAACAGTATAACCATGACTATTTTTCAAAATAAAAGATGAAATAATGTTTCTTTTAGTTAGGCTTCAAATAATACCACCTTTTCCAAATTCTTCATGGTCCTTTACATCAGGTATATAATTTTCCATCCTTCTGGAGAAGAAAAAAACTAATGTATTGCTATGGTCCAGGAAGTAGTAGACACAGTTGGAGCAACATTTCACAGCCTATTTTTTTTTTTTTTTGTCTGATATGAAGTGGCTCTAATGCATTATCAACTGCTGAAGGAGATAAGGCAGACTGGTAAGTATCACCCAGAAGTCAAAGTGTATTGGAAAGAATAAAAGACAGGATGCCTAGGTTCTATTTCTGCATATGCCATAAAACAGCTGGGAGTTTTGAATTGCAAGGAGGTTTTCACCAAACTTAAGATGCAACCCCATCATTTTTAAGGGTGCCCAAACATTGTTACCAAAGTCCTCTGCTTGAACATGTAGATTAATAGGAAAATTACTACCTCATAAAATGGTCCATTCAGTTTCTTTCCTATTGAATTCCTAATGAGTGTCATTCCCCTGGGCACTCAGTCTTTTATATGTTCAAAAGACAAACAATGCAATGTATGCCTTCCAACCTCACTCCACCTCATACAAAGTCTTCTCTTTTTCAGATATGTACAGTCTAACTTTGACAAATTATATGTTCTATAATGCTTTCTAAACACTCTATAATATCTAGAAAGTGTTTGGCAAATTACCAGCATGCTGATGAATGTTAAACTGAATTGAACTGGTTGCTTTTCTTAGTATATCATCGTTTACCAATGTTCTCTGTAACATAGATGTCCCACCAGAATTGAACACTAAGTATGTGTTCAATATCTAGTGTGGGTGGAATATTGCTCCTCTTGGTCTAAAATCCATACTTCTTTTAATTGATTATCGATTTTATTAGAATTTGAGGCTTCAAATGATATCATGCTTATATTGAGATGATATAATTATTTCCATAGATATTTTCATTAGTTTTTTTGTGTCTTCCTCATTCTGTACTTACCTCCCTTAATTTGTTCTAATCATACATGAAGTCTGCATTATTCATTATTCATTTCATCCTGATTATTCTAAAATATCTAAGTGCCACTCACCCAGAAACATTCCTATTGCCCCACTGCATTAGTGTCCCAACCTACTGTCTGATAACTACCACTTGTGAAGTGACACATGTGTGTCACCACCCCCTCTCCTAGTACCTGCAACTTGGACCTTCCCTTGCACAGCTTCTGTGTGGCTATCTAACCTCCTGGTCATGGTTGTCTGGCCCAGACTGCACCATACCCCATTAAGCCTCAGTCCTGATTAAAAAAAATTTTTTTTTGATAAAATAAAAAAAATTCAAGATGCTTATTTTTAGGGCATTCTGTACTCAAGAGAATCTTTGAATGAGAAATTCATTTTATGCTATTTAGGGCTCCAGTTCATTTAAGGCTGGATTAGAACTGTTTAGGTTTTGAGGTTTTGATGAATTGATTTGGGTTGTGCAGTATAGAATACCTAATTTCTAGAGAATCATATGCAGGAAGGGATACAATTCTGCCTTTATTCATTCTTCTGTGTTTTTCATGGCCTTGGAAATGCTGTGTTGGTTTTTATATGATTATTATAGCAAACATCTGGAATACCAGATGTGAGCAGACACATTAAGGGACATTTAATCTATACATTTAAGAATGAGTCAAGTTAATTAGAAAGCTCATTTCATTTCTGAAAGTGAGTTAGATAAGCCAAATCAATAGTAAAATTCTGTACAATCTGGAAGACAAAAGATTTAAAAAGAGACCATATGGCACTTAAGACAAGAAATTTTATGTTAGTGTGTATGTGTGTCCATACAGAAATACAAACCCCTTTGCAAATCATATATGTTCCTGAGAAGAGAAGGCTAAATAAGTGGAGAAATCAATACATGCTTATATTATCTTATTCTATTAACTGTATGATAATTGTATTTAGGTACATGGATCAGATATATAGATTTTAGTAAGTATACCTGGAAAAGTACACTATATAGTTCATATACTATATTTCAAGTTTCAGAGAGATTTTACCTTCTTTACTTATTTTCTGATTACTGAAATTTATGTTAGTAAAACTGTGTGTATATTTATACAGAAAAATATACAATAGATAAGATAATAGAAAAAAATGTGTATATTATGTAAACTTTTGGTTGTTCCTCAATAAATTCTGTTAACAGAGATTTAACTTAGAAAGGGGGTATTTAGTGTTTAAACCATCAAACAACTCTGGCCTCTAAAATTATTATGCAACTCTGTTTTTAGAAGATGCCATCATGACATATTTGGAGACAGCTGAATTGGCATATGAGGAAACTTCTCCATAGTCAAGAATCAGAGCTGTAGAATTCTATAATTCAACTTGGTTCATTATGAAAACAAAGATGAGATGTGGCCTCTCATATGTCCATCACTCTGTTTAAAAATTACCTCATTTTTCTTATGAGATTTTATAAGAATTTATTCTCTTACTTTAGTTTGAAGAAGAATCAACTAGGGAGTTAGCCAAAGTACAGATTTTTGTGTCCTACAGAGCTAAAAAATCAAAATTTCTGGTCATTGGAACCCAGAAGTGTATATTTATAATAAAAACGTCAAAAATTTTGATGCTACTTACTGTACTGTGTCTAATTTTCATGTAAATGTATCAATATATAGATTAATATAAATGTATAAAGTCCTTTTCATAATCCATACTTTTGATTTATCTCAAATTGCTAATATTCTCGTGTGGATGCCTCACTTCATTCTATTTTTTCAGTAGATGTCAATTGAAGGCATAGTATTTTTCAGCCCTGTACTAAGCCTGATCATATGAGATGAAAACCTTTCCCTAAAGGGACTTTAAATCTAATAAAAGAGACATAATTTAACAAATACTAATATTGAAGTGTGGCAAATGGAGAAAAAACCACAGCGTAGTGGTAGCTGAGTGAATGTTGTAAATTTGAGGTTTTGGAGAAAAACAAAAAGGAGTATATCTCTTCCTCTCCGCAGATAGATCAGAGAGATATTTTGTAGAAGTAATGCTTGAGCTAAAACTTGAAAGAGAAATAAGAGGAACAAAGGGGGTTGGGTGTTTATTCAGAGGGAACAGCATGAACAAATGCAGAGAAGTGTAATGTACTTCAGAAGTAGAGAGTGCAACTGGGAAATAATTGGAATGGAAGGTGCAGGGAGGTTTGTACCTGATCAGTGAAGCACCTTTAAATCACGTTGAAATATATGGATATTAGCTTGTAGGCAGTATAACCATTGTAGGAATTTAAGAAGACTAACATTATCAGACTTGTGTTTTAGAAAACCAATTAAGTGACAGTATGATGAAATTGGAGGCAGAGGTTGTTTAATACTTCAGGAGACAAAAATTGGGGCTTGAATGATTCCAGCAATCATGGGAGTGAAGAAGAGGAATCCTTTTCACAATTTTATAATTTCTATATTACAATGAACTTAGTTGATATATAAAAGCAGCCCCAATTCAATTTGAATGAATATAGGCCTTCAGAATGAAAATAAGTGACAATGCATGAAAGATAATAGGTAACGTAAGAACTAGCAGATATCTGAATGGCAACTTGATAGAAAACACAATGATTAAACTGACTACCCTAGAGACCCATACATAGAAACTTAAAGCTACAGTAAACTTTAAAATCATCTTGTCCAAACCAGATAAGAGTTAGTTGCTTTCACTGCAGAATGAATGACTAGGGAGCTTAGCGCGTTCATTGAAAAACTTGTTTGATTCCTTCATATTGCAGGAATACAAGGAGCCATTTTTATACTTTAAAACAATTTGCTGTGATTGAAAGAGTGAAAAGTTTGAGCTGGTAATGGTGTTTGACCTTACGTAGGATTATGATAGTAAAACCAATATCTTCATATTTTATTTCCTGCATTTGTCTCATCATCGGGTTATGGGAAGACAGTTTATTTCACACTTATAGTCATTTTTACAGAATTCTTGCAGGGATTAAAAAATATATGGCTAAGCTTAACTAATTATAAGAACTTTCATGTTTTTATGCAACAATAATTTCTTTTAGGAATCTCTGCTTTAGATTATATCAGTTATCAGCAAACCTTGTCCTATATGTTTCTATCCATCTATCTATCTATATCATTTACCTATCCACATACATAAACATATGCATACACATATATACATGTGCATGCACATATTTATATATGCCCACACATATGAAACATGCAGCTATTTACACACACGTATACATATATTTTTGAGTATACAAAACATAGTCTATATATTTTTTTGCACCACAGTGCTGCCTAGTGTTCTGGAAAAAAATAAATTATTTCTTCAATAAAAATGAAGAAAAATATGAGAGATTTTTTTCTGCATTCAAATTATATTCCTTGTTGTTTTTATAATTTTGAGAAAAAAGCATAAGACAATAAATGCAATTTTACTACTTAATAAATTGTTAATAAACATACACATATATATTTTACCCAGCAGATACAATGTCACAAATTTTATTACCGGAAAAATCAAAACTTCATTTTTATTAAGGTTCTTTATATATATTTTGGCAAACGTATGTATACTTATCCTGTACAATGGCACCTAAAGTGTAATTTTTACTTAAAATTTAAGGTATAGTCATAAATAACTGGTATAAAATAGTTTTAAATATAAAATCTATTCTCATCAAAACCAACCTGGTTTTTCATTTTATTTTAAAATCTGGAGACAAAAGGGTAAATCAGAATAAGAATTCTAAGCATTTTATATTATTGATGATGATGTTTAGACTGTCTTTGTTGCAGACATTAACATTTACATATTCTGTGTGGTTTTAAGATAAAGTCTGTAGTAATGATGCATTGAATTCTACAATTCAGAAAATCACCAGTAACATGAAGTTTTGAAAATTCTCTAATGTCATGATACCCAGTATTAACATACATACAAGCATGAAGTTTTTAAAAAAAACAATCATCAGTGGAAACCACAGAATGTCTAACACGTATTTAGATACAGTTAAAGTCAGCAAAGTTTCATGAAATATTAATGTAGTTTTCAAGAGTTGTGCTCAAATTTAGTGATTAATAATTGATTAGTCTGTAAGACAGATGTATTGTACAATAGTATCAGCACTATACAAAATTTAACTGAAAAATTAAATTTAATCTAAATCCTCACCCCTTTTTCACAAAAAAGGAAGAACAGTTAAAGTACTCCTCTTCTTATCTGTGGCATTCTGAAACCTACAGTCTCTACTCATTCTCTGTTCCTTATTAAAAATTAATGAAACACAGAGCCATCTTAGAGAAAAATGAATATTATAAGAATATATTCCAATTTTAAAGGAAAAGATGTGATGAACCCAAAACAGTAAGTCATTTTTGGTGAATAAAAATACAGTGATGCAAATAAAACACAAAGGAGAAGCAGTCATAGCAAGCTTTACAGTTTGCCAGTTGCTTCAAAGGTGATCATGTGGTCACTAGAGTCAGTATGTACAAAATTATTGCTCAAGTTTATAAACCAGGGCTAATTTTATGTTTCATTCTTCCTATAATTCAGACAAGACTAAAGAGAGTTAATAGTCTAAATTTTAATTTCCATAAAGATGGGGGAAAATGCATCTTAAGGGAATTGGGAATTAAGGTTCAAATGCCCAGGACAATTAGTCTAAAAGTACCCATAGACTTTTTCAATAAAGATGAGGTTAAACATGGAAATTTTGCCTAAATATTGTATGACATCAGCAAATAGAATGCACCTTATAAAACCAACCCAAACCAAACCAAAACCTCTCTCTCTCTGTGACTGGTGCACACGTGTCATGTGCATGTGTTCAGGTATATCTATTTTTTAAAACCAGGTTTAAATAGACTGACTTTTACTCCTATCTTTTTATTGTGAAATAATTGATCCATAAGAAGTGTTAGATACATGAATGTATTATGAAACATAATTGTAAACTCACTCTCCATTTAAAGAAAGAGAACATTACCATTTTTTAGTGCTTTTTAGTTTTTAACCAATCTATCTTTCAGCCTTTCTCTCAGAGAAAGAGAAGACACACACACACACACACACACACACAATTTCCAAACTGGTTTCTTTGAGTGTTCTCTTTATTTTTTTAATATATATATATGTGTGTATATATACATATATATATACATTATATATATATATCACATTTTTATTAATTTTCAGTTTTTGCCTTGTTTTATAAAAATGTTTTCATAATGTATGTATTTTTTATTTTTACATTTTGGTATGCATTGCTATAATACAATCATTTTTATTTTTGTACTCTATTCATTCAATGAAAAATTATTTAACCATTCTCTACAGACATTAAGTTGTTTTCAGTTGTATAACATTAAAAATAATGCTTCTATGGTGTTTTATTTTTTGTTTCCTGGGACAGATGCACAAGGGTTTACTTGTTTACAAGGTGTCACTAAATTTTTTTCCAGAGTAATTATATCAGTTTTAACCCACAAGCAGTATATGAGAGTTTCTGAGGACCATAAGTGTGCCAGCATTTTATATTCTTACAAATTTGAATTCTTGCCAAATTAGTAGTACAGAATATTATTTCAGTGTAGTTTTAATTATAAATTTCCTGATATCTAACGCTGAGCATATTTTCACATATTTATTGACCATTATGTCATCTTCTGATATGCTTATTTATAACTTTTACCTATTTCTCTAGTAGTTTGTATTTTTTAATTAGTATCTTTTAATTATTCTGCCAACTAATCCTTTGTTAATTAAATGTGAAGCAACTATTTTTCTTCCACCATGTGGATTATGATTTTTTACTTCTTTATGATACCCACCCTTACTTTTAAAATAAACCCTGATCACATATACTGCAAATAACTAAATGAAAGTGATTTTGCTTAAAATTCCTGAAAGACTTTGATGATTCAGAGCAACAGAAGTAGGTAGATTACTTAACAGTTTAACTTGCATGAATGTAAAAGCCATAGTTCCCACTTGAGAGCCATAGAATATGGGAATGGACACAAAGGTCTGAACTTCAGGTTATAATATCTATTCCTGAGATCCAGGGAAAGGGGAAATCTTTAGATGGATTTGATTGTGACAGGAAACTTATTAAAGTCAAAGAGAGCATGAGAAAGAGAAAAAAACAGGAGATATTTGAAAACTAAAATGATCTACAAATTTCTAAAACTGTTAGGACAAATGTAAGTATAACAAGGCTGACTTTCATGTAAAATGGATGAATGTTTCAATTAGAATATTTAACTAACAGTTCTGCTGATCCCATTATTGTCCCAAGAGCATTAGACCAGGGGAAATCACTGCTCATTATAACTACAAAATTTCAGATAAATTCAATGAAACACTTTCACAATCCTTGGTGACAAATACATGTAAAATATTTAGGTTTCTTTGGATCATGGTAACAACTTTGTCATTTCTAGCTTGTACTAATTTTGAAATCCTCCAATCACAATGAAGTGATAAACAGGGTTTTAGACTAACTCTCATATCAGCATTTGGAGACAATTCTCTATTATGTCTCTGCATGTATATCAGCTTTGGTACTGGACTGAATTCCAAGAATGTTTGTACAGCAAGCAGCCTTGGAAAATAGGAAAGGTATCCCCATTCAGAATTGCAGACAGGTTTGTTTTCAGACCAGCTAAAAGAGATAACATCTCCTTCCTGGAAAAGTGAAGACAGGTTTGACAGCAGCCATTTTTTAAAAAAATTGGGGTTTCCTAAGCTCAGTGTCCTTCAGCTGTGATGCTAACACACTGTGTGCAACATCCACCTGAGCCCAGCTCTGCTTCAAATCCTTGGAACTTGGGGGCTGAGGAGAAGTGATGCACTATCCCATGTGTGATGTGGAATAAAGGAATAATGTCTTTTGTCTCTTACCCAGGAGCCTCATGTCTTCTGCCAGCATCCATGCAAGTGTGGTAGGATAATGTGTTAGTTTGCAAAGAGAGTAATATCTCAGATCCTCCACAGTTATTGAAATATAAAATTATGCTTCTTTCACTATTATTTCTTTGTAAGTCCATGCTTCCATGATATTATGTCTATCATTTCCACTCATCCTTATGAAACCCCCTGATAGTTCCTCCCATAATAAAATGGCTTAGGAATTCTTGTGGAACTAGAGAAAAATTTATCTTAAGTTGAGTGTTTCTCAGTTATCCTATACAAGTTGTCCTTCAAATTTTCTATTGTATAAATCTTTTAAACCAAAGAGTAGAATTTTCTGAGATGGCTAGTATGGTGAAACAACATTGTGAAAAATTGACCACTTCAAAATTAACTTAAATTTTAAAAATGATTAATTATTATTTACCTATTCTTTGTATGAAGGATGCTGAATCTAGTGTAAATTTATAATGCACCAAATTAATTACTAAAATATATTAAGTTTAGTTATGGGAAATGTGAGGTCTCTAGTTCATATACATGTGTACCCTAAAAAAGAGATAAGGAAATTCCAAGGAAATCTCTCTTAATTTTGCTTTAGTAGAAGACATAAAAATTCTCAACTATTGTAAGTAATCCAAGATATACAATGTGCAATAAAAGAGGTTTGATTATGGATATGAGTTATATTTTCATATTTAGTGTCTCAATGACTGGATGCTTGCTCAGAATGTCATATAAGGGATTTCCTATTAGCTGCCATATTGTGAGACATATGACTCTAAGACTCAATGATTTTATAACTTTCAGAAATTAAAAGAAATTCACACGGCATTTTTAATATGTTTTTCTAACAATCTAATTGCAAGATTATATTTTTTGCACCATTAGATTAATTCTCCAGTTTTATCCCTTACATATGCTGAAAATAAGGCACATTTTTAGATACACTGGATTATTCCAGGGATTATATACATGCAGTTTTCTATAAATTTCTAGGAACCTGTATATTCAGAAAGTTTAATTCATACAGATAAACCCTATAACTCATAAATGTATATAAAATTTACTCAATATTTGAGTCTTTTAATTGTGAAAAATAAGCGATATCTCCTCTTCAAGAAACAAAGTTCTTCAGAGACCTATACATGTATTTCCTTGAAACATTCAATTTCATTTAAACAGCTCATGCAGCTCAATATCCAAAAAACAAACAACCCAATCAGTCGGCAGAAGACCTAAATAGACATTTAGCCAAAGAAGACCTGTAGATGACCAAGAGGCACATGAAAAGATGCTCATCATTACTAATTATTAGAGAGACGCAGATCAAAACTACAATGAAATATCACCTCACATCAGTTAGAATGTCCATCATCAAAATGTCTACAAACAATAAATACTGGAGAGGGTGTGGTGAAAAGGGAACCCTCCTACACTGTTGGTGAGAATGTAAATTGGTACAGCCACTATAGAGAACAGTATGGAGATTCCTTAAAAAAAAGTAAAAATATAGTTACCCATATGATCCAGCAATCCAACTCCTGGGCTTATATCTGGAGAAAACCATGGTTTGAAAGGATGAGTGTACCCTAATGTTCATTGCAGTGCTGTTTACTATAGCCAAATCATTGAAGCAACCTAAATGTTTATCGACAGATGAATGGATAAAGAAGATGTGGAATATTACTCAACTATTGAATGAAATAATGCCATTTGCACCAACATGGATGGGCCTGGAAATTATCATACTAAGTGAAGTAAGTCAGAGAAAGACAACTATTGTATGATATCACTTATATGCAGAATCTAAAAAAAGTGATATAGATGAACTTATTTACAAAAGAGAAACAGGCCCACAGACTTAGAAAACAAACTTATGGTTACCAAAGGGGAAAGGTTCATGGGAGGGATAAATTGGGAGTTTGGGATTGACATATACACACTACTATATTTAAAATAGATAACCAACAAGGAACAGGGAACTCTGTATAACACAGGAAACTCTGCTCAGTATTCTGTAATAATCTAAATGGGAAAACAATTTGAAAAAGAGTAGATACATGCATATGTATAACTGAATCACTTTGCTGTACACCTGAAACTAACACAACATTGTTAATCAACTACACTCCGATATAAAATAAAAATAAAAAAATAAACAGATGAATGGATAAGGAAGATGTGGCACATATATACAATGGAATATTACTCAGCTATAAAAATGAATGAAGTAATGCCATTTGCAGCAACCTGGATGAACACAGAGATCATCATGCTAAGTGAAGTAAATCAGAGAGGAAGACAAATAGCATATGATATCACTTATAAGTGGAATCAAAAACAAAACATACAAATGAATTTACCTAAAAAACAGAAATAGAACCACAGACACAGGAAAAAAACGTATGCTTACCTAAGGGGAAAGAGTTGGGGGAGGGAAAATTAGGAGTTTGAGATTAAAAGGTACATACTAATATATGTAAAATAGATGATGAACAAGGACCTACTATATAGCACAGGGAACTATATTCAATACTTGTAATAACCTTAAGGGAAAAGAATCTGACAAAGAAATATATTCATATGCATATGCATATATATATATGTATAACTGAATCACTTTGCTGTACACCTAACACAACATTGTAAATCAACTATACCTCTATAAAAATAAAGTGACAAAGAAATTAAAGTTAAAAAATAATGTATATTATAACTTCAAACTTAAAAATATCAAGACTAATAAATGTACTATATAATTAAATTCAAGGACAACAAGTATTGGTTTGAAAATGTCTTTTCTCTCTTAGTAACATAAAGTCAGGGTAATTACTTGTGGGACAAAATTTAATAAATGCTTAATGCAAAGTATGAAAGCTAAGGGGTTTCCCTATGGATAAAACTACTGAAATATTTAACTTAATGAAAACATGATGATCCAAAACCTATGGGAGACAGCAAAAGCAGTTCTAAGAGGGAAGTTTATAGCAATACAATCCTACCTCAAGAAACAAGAAAAATCTCAAATAAACAATCTAACCTTACTCCTAAAGCAACTAGAGAAAGAAGACCAAACAAAACCCAAAGTTAGTAGAAGGAAAGAAATCATAAAAATCAGAGCAGAAATAAATGAAATAGACGTGAAAAAAAAAAACAATAGCAAAGATCAATAAAACTAAAAGCTGTTTTTTTGAGAAGAAAAAATTGATAAAACTTTAGCCAGACTCATCAAGAATAAGGGATAAGACTCAAATCAATAAAATTAGAAATGAAAATGGAGAAGTTACAATGGACACTGCAGAAATACAAAGGATCATAAGAGACTACTACAAGCAACTATATGCCAATTAAATGGACAGCCTGGAAGAAATGGACAATTTCTTAGAAAGGTACAACCTTCCAAGACTGAACCAGGAAGAAATAGAAAATATGAACAGACCAATCACAAGTAATGAAATTGAAACTGTGATTTAAAAACTTCCAAAAAACAAAATCCCAGGACCAGATACCTTTACAGGTGAATTTTATCAAACATTTAGAGAAAAGCTGACAACTATCCTTCTCAAATCTTTCCAAAAAATTGCAGAGGGAGGAACACTCCCAAACTCATTCTACGAGGCCACCATCATCCTGATACCAAAACCAGAAAATATATCACAAAAAAAGAAAATTACAGGCCAATATCACTGATGATCATAGATACAAAAATCCTCAACAAAATACTAGCAAACCAAATCCAACAACACTTAAAAAGGATTATAGGGCCTCCCTGGTGGCGCAGTGGTTGAGAGTCCGCCTGCCGATGCAGGGGATACGGGTTCGTGCCCCGGTCTGGGAGGATCCCATATGCCGCGGAGTGGCTGGGCCCGTGAGCCATGGCCGCTGGGCCTGCGCATCCAGAGCCTGTGCTCCACAACGGGAGAGGCCACAACAGTGAGAGGCCCACATACCGCAAAAAGAAAAAAAAAAAAAAAAAAAGGATTATACACCATGATCAAGTGGGATTTATCCAGGGGATGCAAGGATTCTTCAATATACTCAAATCAATCAATGTGATACACCATATTTGCAAATTGAAGGATAAAAACCATATGATGGTCTCAATAGATGAAGAAAAAGCTTTTGACAAAATTCAATACCCATTTATGCTAAAAGTGTTACAGAAAGTGGGCAGAGAGGGAATCTACCTCAACATAATAAAGGTAATAATATATGACAAACACACAGCAAACATCATTCTCAATGGTGAGAAAATGAAAGCATTTCATCTAAGATAGGAATAAGACAAGGGTGCCCACTCTTGCCACTATTATTCAACATAGCTTTGGAAGTCCTAGCCATGGCAATCAGAGAAGAAAAAGGAATCTAAATTGGAAAAGAAGAAGTAATACTGTCACTGTTTGCAGATGACATGATACTATACATAGAAAATCCAAAGATGCCACCAGAAAACTACTAGAACTAATCAATGAATTTGGTAATGTCACAGGATACAAAATTAATGCACAGAAATCTCTTGCATTCCTATACACTAACAACAAAAGAGCAGAAAGAGAAATTAAACAATCTCATTTACCATTGCAACAAAAAGAATAAAATATCTAGGAATAAACCTATCTAAGGAGGCAAAAGATGACACAAACAGATGGAGAGATATACATTGTCCTTGGATTGGAAGAATCAATACATTGAAAATTACTACACTACCCAAAGCAATCAAATTCAATGCAATCCCTATCAAATTACCAATGACATTTGTGATAGAAGTAGAACAAAAAAATGTACAATTTGTATGGAAACACAAAAGACCTCAAATAGCAAAAGCAATCTTGAGAAAGAAAAACAGAGCTGGAGGAATCAGACTCCCTGACTTCAGACAGTACTCCAGTGCTACAGTAATCAAGATAGTATGGTACTGGCACAAAAACAGAAATATAGATAAATGGAACAGGAGAGAAGGCCCAGAGATAAACCCACACACCTATGCTCACCTAATCTGTGAGAAAGGAGGCCAGAATAAACAATGCAGGAAAGACAGCCTCTTTAATAAGTGTTGCTGGGCAAATTGGACAGCTACATGTAAAGGAATGAAATTAGAACAGTCCCTAACACTATACACAAAGATAAACTCAAAATGGATTAAAGACCTAAATGTAAGCAGAGACACTATAAAACTCTTAGAGGAAAATATAGGAAGAACACTCTTTGGCATAAAATTCAGCAAGATCCTTTTTGGCCCACCTCCTAGAGAAATGGAAATAAAAACAAAAATAAACAAATGGGACCTAATGAAACTTGAAAGCTTTTACATAGCAAATGAAACTATAAACATGATGAAAAGACAAGCCTCAGAATGGGAAAAAAATATTTGCAAATGAAGCAACTGACAAAGGATTAATCTCCAAAATATATAAACAGCTCATGCAGCTCAATATAAAAAAAAAAATCAAAAAAGGGGCAGAAGAACTAAATAGACATTTCTCCAAAGAAGATACACAGGTGGCCAGGAGGCACATGAAAAGATGCTCAACATCACTAATTATTAGAGAAATGCAGATCAAAACTATAACGAGATATCACTTCACACCTGTCAGAATGGCCATCATCACAATATCTACAAACAGTAAATGCTGGAGAGGGTGTGGAAAAAAGGGAACCCTCTTGCACTGTTGGTGGGAATGTAAATTGACACAGCCACTACAGAGAACATTATGGAGGTTCCTTAAAAAAACTAAAAATAGAACTACCTTGTGACCCAGCAATCCCACTACTGAGCATATACACAGAGAAAATCATAATACAAAATGACACATGAACCACAATGTTCACAGCAAACTTATTTACAATAGCCAGGACATGGAAACAGCCTAAATGTCCATCAACAGAGGAATGGATAAAGAAGATGTGTACATATATATGATGGAATATTACTCAGCTATAAAAAGGAACAAAAATGGGTCATTTGCAGAGACACGGATGGACCTAGAGACCTCACATGAAGTAAGTCAGAGAGAGAAAAACAAATATCGTATATTAATGCATATAGGTGGAATCTAAGAAAATTAGTATGGGTGATCTTATTTACAATGCAGAAATGGAGCCACAGACATAGAGAACAAATGTATAGATACCAAGGGGGAAAGGAGTGTTGGGACGAATTGGGAGATTGAGATTGACATATATACACTGTTGATACTATGTATAAAACAGATAACTAATGAGAACCTACTGTTCTCATTAGCACAGGAAACTCTACTCAGTGCTCTGGGGTGACCTAAATAGCAAGGAAATCCAAAAAAGAGGGGGTATATGTATACGTTTAGCTGATTCACTTTGCTGTGCAATATAAACTAACACAACATTATAAAGCAGCTATACTCCAATAAAAAATTATAAAAATATATTTGACTCATACTATAAGTCTAGCTCATTAAACGGGAAAAAAGGAAAAACTCTGACCTAACTTAGTAGGTTAAATTGCTTTAATCTATCATTTCTTGTGGATGTTTGTTTTAATGTTGGGCTATGTGGAAAACATAACTGTTTTATTCTAAAAAGAGAGCTAGATGGAGATAGCAATAGAGACAGAGAGGCAGAGAAAGAAAAAGACTGACAGAAAAAGAGAGACAGAGAGAGAGAGGAAAAAAAAATTGAAAGTAGTGGCTTTTAGCAATCATGATAAGCATGTTTTAGGTGGCAAAATGAGATGCATGCAAATGTCTCTGTACCCTGAAAACATTCAATTCAGAGTGACCTGTGGCAATAAATTACTAGCAGGAAGCTTCAGGTCCTAGTCTTGTAATTTCATCAAGATCTACAAGATGTAACCTTGAAAACTGCATGGTGTGAGGACGAATTGATGCCCTTGTTTTTTCAGACAGCTGAGTTTGATGCACAAGATTCTGACTTCTTGTCTCTCTGTAGCCATATATGGTCATTGTTAATAATTAAGCAGAAATTTGTTATCCTTTTGTCAAATGTATTTCTGATGTTGCTCTTCCTAGCTTCCATTAAGAAATCCCTTGATTAAATTTTAAAGTCTTAAACAATTTGAGAGTCTGAGAGCACTGGATACAAACTACAATTTGAATGTTTTGCAGAGGAAAGTCATATTCTCTTTGGGAGTGGGAAAAATAATGTCAGACATTTAGTATGCAGCCCCCTGATTCCTTTTCAAGACACGATAGTACAGATTTGATTACCAACTCTGTAGCTGGTTCTTGTAAGTCATTAATTTTCCTGACTCCTTTTTTGTAGATATTTAAAATATACTGCTTAAAATATTTGAAAATATTTTAATGTAAGCAAGTAGACATTTAAACTCTTAATCACTCCAATTGTTACATAATTTGATAAAAAGAAAATACTGAACAAATGCATATTTACAAAAGTAAACTTAAAACTGTAATTCCCCTTTATAATTTGTTTATAATATTCTCAAATAATTTTTAGGAAAGGAAACAAAGAGAAAAAGAGCTCAATAGTGAAATATAATTTTCCCGATTTATGCTTTGAAAAATATGAGTAACTTTAATTTCTAATCATATTAAAAATTAAATCATATGCATTAATTCAAAGCAGATTGGTATGAATATGCTGCACTTTTGGGGGTATATCATAATTTTTGTATATAGTTTGAAAAAATAAAACAAGCTTTAAATCTAGAGCACATATAATTCAAAAAACAAAATATGGCATTAATTTTCTATTATAATTAACGCAAAGCAGAACAGAGTGTGTATTGTTAAGTGATATTCCACAGTGACATAATGAAATGTTTTCTGCAGATTTTTACTTTCTTTTATTTGGGTAAATGTTATACGGGTTTATTTCTCCTCTCTGTACATCATTTCCCCTTTTGCTTTGATAAAATGGCTGAAAATAAAATATATATTTATAGTGCTTAGAACTACTCTCCTCAGGAACTTTATTTTTGTGTTGATGCATTCCCTTAATAACTCATCTTCTATTTTGACCACTGTAATCATTACATTTACATCATATGTGTGTCTCTTTCATTTTGAGATGAGAGAATGAGAAGCCACATGACTATTTATTTAGGAATTCTCTCTGGGTTTGAGTTATGTTTTGCCTATTATAAACCCTGAATCTAAAGGAAAGTGCTAAAAATTAAAATTGCACTACTTTGGTCATATTGCCCTTCTCCCCACCCCCATTGTCACACTTGGCCTGTTATGAACTCTAAAGAGTTCATGTTCATGTTCCATTACTCTTATGTTTGACCTCCTCCCAGGCCTTGGCTGCTGAAACCTGACTATGTAAACCAAGTTGACTTGTATGTGTTGTTGATCTAGAGAGAAGCTGGCATAGACATCGCCTCCTCTCCTGCTCTCTCTCAGGGGAGCAGCCTCCTCAGGCTGGCTCTGGCCATGGCCCCTGACCCAGTTGATCCTATGCAATTGCTCTCTTCTAACGTTACAGAGTGTTCTGAAAGAGAAAGAAGTAGATAGCCTCAGGTTTGTGAATGGAATCTCTCACCCACATGACATTCAATGAGTCAATCATTACAAACTGTTTTTGCATGAAAAAGAATAAGAATGATAATTTGTGCTTTGCAGTGTGGCTTTGAGTACTGAGATTATATATATACATATATATGCATGTATATGCATATCTATATATGTAATTTTTATGTAAGTTTGCAGGATTCTGATACATAGTAGGCTATCAATAAATGGTTAATGTCTTTTGTTACCTTCATTTAAATCCTAGACACAGACCCTTGTGTAGAAACTACAGTTTTGACTTGGTTATTAAGTCAACTCATCAGTGTTAAAGGTTTGGGCAAGAGGGTGGTTCTCTACAATGGTTTAAGACATTAAAATCACTGTCTGGAGAAGGAGAGGTTTGAAAAATATTGATGTATAGGTCCCTCCTCCACAGACTGGTATAATTGAGCTGGGTCGTGGCCTTGGAGTTGGGAATTTTAAAAGCTCCTTGGATGATTCTAATGCACAGCCAAGGTTAAGAACCACTAATATAGAAGCCAAATGTCTCTGACGTATTTTTAGTTTAACAAGAACGTCATGATATACAAAGGCCTGTACTGGTTTTCAAACCAAGATATATCCTCTGCCAGGGTATATTTGGAAATGCTTACAGGAGGTTTTATTTTTCACAGTGACTGGTGGTGTCACTGGTTTTATACAGGGGACCAGGTACGTAAACAATCTCCCTGGCAAGGGAGTGTCACTGCCATTCATCCATGATCAAAAGACACTGAGATTGCAAAGACATGTTTCTACCATTATTTTCTCCTTCTATATATTTCCGTCCTTCCTTCCTTCCTTCCTTCCTTCCTTCCTTCCTTCCTTCCTCCCTTCCTTGCTTCCTTCCTTCCTCCTTCTTTGCATCTTTTCCATTCTTTTAAATTAGCATTCTGTTTTTTTTAATTTTGTTTTAATTTTTTAAGTATCCTGTATATTATTAGAGAAAGTAAAATAAGAGCTTGAATTTGTCTATGCCTCCCAGAAGACAAATTAAGATGATTTTAGACAAAGTTGGACAGGGAAGGATTGCAGTATCTAGCACACACAACAGACAGACGTTTTGTTCATGCTGTCCTGAACGATACTTTAACAATGCTGGGTCAGTAGGTATCTGCTCCATTTACTCCTGCCCATCCTTGTTCTGAGATGGTGAAAAATAAAAAATCCAAAAATGTAATTTGTACGCTTTTCCCATTGATTATACAATGCTCCCAGGCTGCCTTAGAGTACTGAAACAGCAGCAATAATTTGTACTTATTGAACACCCATTGGGTACATACCTAGCACCACATAGTAGACCACTGTGTGACTCTTTAATAATTCTGCTACTGCAGTCTTCAATGGAAAATAGATAGTCAAATAGTACTTTTATATTACGTAAAAATCTATCTTATCAGGCATGTGGTCAAATTTAAATATAATTTATAATTTTTCTCTGCTGATTGGATTTATAAAGATTTCTTCTTCTCTCTCTCGATTCTAAAAAATTCCTAGGTAACTATAACTGCCAAATGAAAAACAGCAGTAACTTCTTCTGGCATAATTATTTAAGTAGGATGAAATATTGCCAGTGTTAATGCAAGACACGGGTTTTGACTGTGGTATTGTTCAATGATTATCTGAACCTCATTTGTGCAGAGTCTAAACACAAAGGATATAAAGAGCTTATATTATAGAAAACCCTTGTTTTACACACAGGCAGAGGGAAATCTTGCAGATACACTGAACGTTAAAGAAGCTAAAGAATCACATCATTATACTATTTCCTACGATTGGATTTCTGGTTTGCTTTATTCCTTTCAACTCTTACTTTTTTAAAGTCAATCACTAAAATGCAAAAATTTGGTTTGGAATGTGTGAGAAAGCGCTATTGAGTTGATAACAAGTCAATGACATAAGTATAGCACACTGAAATTTTCATAATTATATGACTCCTTATATCTAATATCCCTGGATGTAAATAATAGCAATTCATATTTTCCTAGCAAGGAAATCAGCATATGAAACAAATAAATTAAATTTTCCAATGACCTATATAAATTTGAGTGTTCAAGTGTTATAAATGAAGAAATAAATGAATAACACTGAATTAACTAGGAACTGTACATGAGAATTTTATAAATTTTATAAATTATAAAATGCTCTAATGCTTCTGCTTGTCCTTTGGTTTCTTTTAAGTAACTAATATCATAATATAATGTTGCAAGTGGAAAAAACATGTATTCCCCAGAATGCTGTTAATGAAGAAGTCTTTTTGATCTTGTCCATTCATTTTTTTAACATCTTTATTGCAGTATAATTGCTTTACAATGGTGTTTTAGTTTCTGCTTTATAACAAAATGAATCAGTTATACATATACATATGTTCCCATATCTCTTCCCTCTTGCATCTCCCTCCCTCCCAAACTCCCTATCCCACCCCTCTAGGTGGTCACAAACCACCTAGCTGATCTCGCTATGTTATGTGGCTGCTTCCCACTAGCTATCTATTTTACATTTGGTAATGTATATATGTCCATGCCACTCTCTCACTTTTTCAGAGCTTACCCTTCGCCCTCCCTGTATCCTCAAGTCCATTCTCTAGTAGGTCTGTGTCTTTATTCCCATCTTACCCCTAGTTTCTTCATGACATTTTAAATGTTTTTCTTAGATTCCATATATATGTGTTAGCATAAGGTATTTGTTTTTCTCTTTCTGACTTACTTCACTCTATATGACAGACTCTAGATCCATCCACCTCACTACAAATATCTCAATTTCGTTTCATTTTCTTTTTTTTTCTTTGTCTTTTTTTTTTTTTTTTTTTTTTTTTTTTTTGCGATACGTGGACCTCTCACTGTTGTGACCTCTCGTGTTGCAGAGCACAGGCTGCGGATGTGCAGGCTCAGCGGCCATGGCTCATGGGATTAGCTGCTCCATGGCACGTGGGATCTTCCCAGACCAGGGCACGAACCAGTGTCCCCTGCATCGGCAGGCAGACTCTCAACCACTGCGCCAGCAGGGAAGCCCCACATTTCGTTTCTTTTTATGGATGAGTAATATTCCATTGTATATATGTGCCACATCTTCTTTATCCATTCATCTGATGATGGACACTTAGGTTGCTTCCATGTCCTGGCTATTGTAAATAACACTGCAATGAACATTTTGGTACATGACTCTTTTTGAATTATGGTTTTCTCAGGGTATATGCCCAGTAGTGGGATTGTTGGGTCATATGTTAGTTCTATTTTTATATTTTTAAGGAACCTCCATACTGTTCTCCATAGTGGCTGTATCAATTTACATTCCCACCAACAGTGCAAGAGTGTTCCCTTTTCTCCACACCCTCTCCAGCATTTATTGTTTCTAGATTTTTTGATTATGGCCATTCTGACCGGTGTGAGATGATATCTCATTTTAGTTTTGATTTTCATTTCTCTATTGATTAATGATGTTGAGCATTCTTTCAAGAGTTTTTTGGCAATTTGCATATCTTCTCTGGAGAAATGTCTATTTAGGTCTTCTGCTCATTTTTGGATTGGGTTGGTTGTTTTTTGTTGTTGTTGTTATTGAGCTGCATGAGCTGCTTGTAAATCTTGGAGATTAATCCTTTGTCAGTTGCTTTTTACAAATATTTTCTCCCATTCTGAGGGTTGCTTTTTGGTCTTGTTTATGGTTTCCTTTGCTGTGCAAAAGCTTTTAAGTTTCATTAAGTCCCATTTGTTTCTTTTTGTTTTTATTTCCATTTCTCTAGGAGGTGGGTCAAAAAGGATCTTGCTGTGATTTATGTCATAGAGTGTTCTGCCTTGTTTTCCTCTAAGAGTTTGAGAGTTTCTGGCCTTACATTTAGTTCTTTAATCCATATTGAGCTTATTTTTGTGTATGGTGTTAGGGAGTGTTCTAATCTCATACATGTACCTGTACCTGTCCAGTTTTCCCAGCACCACTTATTGAAGAGGCTGTCTTTTCTCCACTGTATGTTCTTGCCACCTGTATCAAAGATAAGGTGACCATATGTGCGTGGGTTTATCTCTGCTTTCTATCCTGTTCCATTGATCTATATTTCTGTCTTTGTGCCAGTACCATACTGTCTTGCTTACTGTAGATTTGTAGTATAGTCTGAAGTCAGTGAGCCTGATTCCTCCAGCTCCATTTTTTGTTCTCAGGATTGCTTTGGCTATTCGGGGTCTTTTGTGTTTCCATACAAATTGTGAAATTTTTTGTTCTAGTTCTGTGAAATATGCCAGTGGTAGTTTGATAGGGATTGTATTGAATCTGTAGATTGCTTCGGGTAGTAGAGTCATTTTCACAATGTTGATTCTTCCAATCCAAGAACATGGTATATCTCTCCATCTATTTGTATCGACTTTAATTTCTTTCATCAGTGTCTTATAATTTTCTGCATACAGGTCTTTTGTCTCCTTGCATAGGTTTATTCCTAGATATTTTATTCTTTTTGTTGCAATGGTAAATGGGAGTGTTTTCTTGATTTCACTTTCAGATTTTTCATCATTAGTGTATACAAATGCCAGAGATCTCTGTGCATTAATTTTGTATCCTGCTACTTTACCAAATTCATTGATTAGCTCTAGTAGTTTTCTGGTAGCATATTTAGGATTCTCTATGTATAGTATCATGTCATCTGGAAACAGTGACAGCTTTATTTCTTCTTTTCTGATTTGGACTCCTTTTATTTCCTTTTCTTCTCTGATTGTGGTGGCTAAAACTTCCAAAACTATGTTGAATAAGAGTGGTGAGAGTGGGCAACCTGTGTTGTTCCTAACTTAGTGGAAATGGTTTCAGTTTTTCACCATTGAGGACAATGTTGGCTGTGGGTTTGTCATATATGGCCTTTATTATGTTGAGGAAAGTTCCCACTATGCTTACTCTCTGCACGATTTTTATCATAAATGGGTGCTGAATTTTGTCGAAAGCTTACTCTGCATCTTTTGAGATGATCATATGATTTTTGTCCTTCACTTAGTTAATACAGTGTATCACATTGATTGATTTGTGTATATTGATGAATCCTTGCATTCCTGGGATAAACCCACTTGATCATTGTGTAGATCCTTTTAATGTGTCATTGGATTCCATTTGCTAGTATTTTTTTGAGGATTTTCGTTTCTATGTTCATCAGTAATATTGGCCTGTAGTTTTCTTTCTTTGTGACATCTTTGTCTGGTTTTAGTATCAGGGTGATGGTGGCCTCATAGAATGAGTTTGGGAGTGTTCCTCCCTCTGATGTATTTTGGAAGAGTTTGAGAAGGCTAGGTGTTAGCTCTTCTCTAAGTTTTTTTTTTTTTTTTTTGCTGTACGCGGGCCTCTCACTGCTGTGGCCTCTCCCGTTGCGGAGCACAGGCTCCGGACACACAGGCTCCGCGGCCATGGCTCGCGGGCCCAGCCGCTCCGCGGCATGTGGGATCTTCCGGGATCGGGGCACGAACCCGTGTCCCCTGCATCGGCAGGCGGACTCTCAACCACTGCGCCACCATGGAAGCCCTTCTCTAAGTTTTTGATAGAATTCACCAGTGAAGCCATCTGGTCCTGGGCTTTTGTTTCTTGGAAGAATTTTAATCACACTTTTAATTTCAGTGCTTGCGATTGGTCTGTTCATATTTTCTATTTCTTGCTGGTTCAGTCTCAGTGGGTTCTGCATTTCTAAGAATTTGTCCATTTCTTCCAGGGTGTCCATTTTATTGGCATAGTGCTGCTTGTAATAATGTATCATGCCCTTTGTATTTTTGCAATGTCAATTGTTACTTCTCCTTTTTCATTTCTAATTCTATTGATTTGAGGCTTCTCCCTTTTTTTCTTGATGTGTCTGTCTAATGGTTTATCAATTTTGTTTATCTTCTCAAAGAACCAGCTTTTAGTTTTACTGATCTTTGCTATCATTTCCTTCATTTCTTTTTCATTTATTTCTGATCTGATCTTTATGATTTCTTTTCTTCTGCTAACTTTGGGGTTTTTTTTGTTGTTCTTCTTCTTCTTTCTCTAATTGCTTTAGGTTCAAGGTTAGGTTGTTTATTTGAGATGTTTCCTGTTTCTTAAGGTAGGATTATATGGCTATATATTTCCCTCTTAGAACTGTTTTTGCTGCATCCCATATATTTTGGGTCATCATGTTTCCATTGCCATTTGTTTCTAGGTATTTTTTAATTTCCTCTTTGATTTCTTCAGTGATCACTTCATTATTGAGTAGTGTATTGTTTAATCTCTGTGTATTTGTATTTTTTACAGATCTTTTCCTGTAATTGATATCTAGTCTCATAGCATTGTCGTTGGAAAAGATACTTGATAAAATTTCAATTTTCTTAAATTTACCAAGGCTTGATTTGTGACCCAAGATATGATCTATCCTGGAGAATGTTCCATGAGCACTTGAGAAAAATGTGTATTCTGTTGTTTTTGGATGGAATTTCCTGTAAATATCAATAAGTCCATCTTGTTTAATGTATCATTTAAAGCTTGTGTTTCCTTATTTATTTTCATTTTGGATGATCTGTCCATTGGTGAAAGTGGGGTGTTAAAGTCCCCCATTATGATTGTATTACTGTCGATTTCCCCTTTTATGGCTGTTAGCATCATTTGCCTTGTGTACTGACGTGCTCCTATGTTAGGTGCATAAATGTTTACAATTGTTATATCTTCTTCTTGGAATGATCCCTTGATTATTATGTAGTGTCCTTCTTTTTCTCTTGTAATAGTCTTTATTTTAAAGTCTATTTTGTCTGATATGAGGATTTCTACTCCAGCTTTCTTTTGATTTCCATTTGCATGGAATATCTTTTTCCATCCCCTCACTTTCAGTCTGTATGTGTCCCTAGGTCTGAAGTGGGTCTCTTGTAGACAGCATATATATTGATATGCGTCTTTTTTTTTGTATCCATTCAGCCAGTATGTGTCTTTTGGTGGAAGCATTTATTCCATTTACATTTAAGGTAATTGTCTATATGTATGTCCCTATTCCCATTTTCTTAATTGTTTTGGTTATGTTATTGTAGGTATTTTCCTTCTCTTGTGTTTCTTGCTTACAGAAGTTCCTTTAGCATTTGTTGTAAAGCTGGTTCATTGGTGCCAAACTCTCAGCTTTTGCTTGTCTGTAAAGGTTTTAATTTCTCCATCAAATCTGAATGAGATCTTTGTTGAGTAGAGTAATCTTGGTTGTAGGTTTTTCTCCTTCATCACTTTAAATATGTACTGCCAGTCCCTTCTGGCTTTCAGAGTCTCTGCTGAAAGATCAGCTGTTAACCTTATGGGGACTCCCTTGTGTTTTATTTGTTGTTTTTCCTTTTTGCTTTTAATATGTTTTCTTTGTATTTAATTTTTGATTGTTTGTTTAATATGTGTCTTGTCGTGTTTCTCCTTGGATTTATCCTGTATGGGACTATCTGTGCTTCCTGGATTTGATTAACTATTTCCTTTCCCATATTAGGGAAGTTTTCAACTATAACCTCTTCAAATATTTTCTCAGTCCCTTTCTTTTTCTCTTCTGATTCTGGGACTCCTATAATTCGAATGTTGGTGCATTTAATGTTGTCACAGAGGTCTCTGAGACTGTCCTCAGTTCTTTTCATTCTTTTTTCTTTATTCTGCTCTGCAGTAGTTATTTCCACTATTTTATCTTCCAGGTCACTTATCCGTTCTTCTGCCTCAGTTATTCTGCTATTGATCCCTTCTAGAGTATTTTTAATTTCATTTATTGTGTTGTTCCTCATTGCTTGTTTCCTCTTTAGTTTTCATAGGTCCTTGTTAAATGTTTCTTGCTTTTTCTCTATTCTATTTCCAAGATTTTGGATCATCTTTACTATCATTATTCTGAATTCTTTTCCGGTAGACTGCCTATTTCCTCTTCATTTATTTGGACTGGTGGGTTTTTACCTTGCTCCTTCATCTGCTGTGTGTTTTTCTGTCTTCTCATTTTGCTTGTCTTACTGTGTTTGGGGTCTCCTTTTTGCAGCCTGCAGGTTCATAGTTCCCATTGTTTTTGGTGTCTGTCTCCAGTGGCTAAGGTTGGTTCAGTGTGTTGTGTGAGCTTCCTGGTGGAGGGGACTACTGCCTGTGTTCTAGTGTATGAGGCTGGATCTTGTTTTTCTGGTGGGGACATCCACGTCTGGTGGTGTGTTTTGTGGTGTCTGTGGCCTTATTATGATTTTAGGCAGCCTCTGTGCTAATGGTGGGTTTGTGTTCCTGTCTTGCTAGTTGTTTGGCATAGGGATTCCTGCACTGTAGCTTGCTGTTCCTTGAGTGGAGCTGGGTCTTGGCATTGAAATGGAGATCTCTGGGAGATTTTTGCCATTTGTTATTACATGGAGCTGGGAGGGCTCTTGTGGTCCAGTGTCCTGAAGTTGGCTCTCCCACCTTAGAGACAAAGCACTGACTCCTGGGTGGAGCACCAAGGGCCTTTCATCTACACGGCTCAGAATAAAAGGGAGAAAAAGTAGAAAGAAAGCAATAGGATAAAATAAAATAAGGTAAACTAAAATGAAGTTATTAAAATAAGAAATAATTATTAAGAAAAAAAATTAAGTAAAAAAAAAAAAGAAAATAGAAAAAACGGACAGACAGAAACGTAGGACAAATGGTGAAAGCAAATCTATAGAGACAAAATTTCATACAGAAGCATACACATACATACTCCCAAAAAGAGGAAAAGTGGAATAAATAATATATCTTGCTCCCAAAGTCCACCTCCTCTATTTAGGTTGATTCATTGTCTATTCAGGTATTCCATAGATGCAGGGTACATCAAGTTGATTGTGGAGATTTAATCCAGTGCTCCTGAGGCTGCTGGGGGAGATTTCCCTTTCTCTTCTTTGTTCCCACAGCTCCCGGGGTTCAGCTTTGGATTTGTCCCCGCCTCTGCCTGTAGGTCACCTGAGGGCATCTGTTCTTTGCTCAGACAGGACGGGGTTAAAGGAGCTGCTGATTTGGGGTCTCTGGCTCTCTTTGGCCGGGGGTGGGGGGGTACAGATGTGGGGCGAGCCTGAAGCAGCAGAGGCCGGTTTGACATTGCAGCATCCTGTGGCATGCCATGCGTTCTCCCAGGAAAGTTGTCCCTGGATCCCGGGACCCTGGTAGTGGCGGGCTGCACAAGCTCCCTGGAAGGGAGGTGTGGAAAGTGACCTGAGCTCGCACACAGGTTTCTTGGTGGCAGCAGCAGCAGCCTTAGCATTACATGCCTGTCTCTGTGGTCCCTGCTGATAGCCACGGCTCACACCCGTCTCTGGAGCTCCTTTAAGCAGCACTCTTAATCCCCTTTCCTCATGCACCAGGAAACAAAAAGGGAAGAAAAAGTCTCTTGTCTCTTTGGCAGGTCCAGACTTTTTCCCGGACTCCCTCCCAGCTAGCCATGCTGCACTAACCCCTTCAGGCTGTGTTCACGCCGCCAAACCCAGTACTCTCCCTGAGATCTGACCAAAGCCTGAGCCTCAGCTCCCAGCCCTGCCCACCCCGGCAAGTGAGCAGAGAAGCCTCTCAGGCTGGTGAGTGCCGGTCGGCACCGATCCTCTGTGCAAGAATCTCTCCACTTTGCCCTCTGCTCCAATGTTTCTATGCTCTCCTCTGCTACTCTGAAACTTCCCTGCTCCGCCACCTGCCGTCTCAGACCCTGAATGGGCTTCTAGTGTGTGGAAACCTTTCCTCCTCCTTCACGGCTCTCTCCCACTGGTGCAGGTCCCGTCCCTATTCTTTTGTCTCTGTTTATTCTGTTTTCTTTTGCCCTACCCAGGTACGTGGGAAATTTCTTGCCTTTTGGGAGGTCTGAGGTCTTCTGCCAGCATTCAGTAGGTGTTCTGTAGGAGTTGTTCCACGTGTAGATGTATTTCTGGTGTATCTGTAGGGAGGAAGGTGATCTCCACATCTTACTCTTCTGCCACCTTCCTCACCTCCTAGGTATGAAGGTTCTGGCCCGTGGTCCCCAGGACTGTTGCGGCTTCGGCCACCGGGGCTCCTTCAGAGCCGGCAGCCTCAGGGAGGCCGCCCTCCCCTCGGGCTCCAGGGCAGCTCAGTGACGGCGGAGGGAAGAGACCCCGAGCTGGGAGTTCCAGCCCATTAATTTTTAATGAATGACATTGAGTTGATTTGCTGCTTTTGCAATGGAATATCACACAAAGTGCCCTAGCACATAAAAGTATAGTGTAATAATTTTGGTACATTCTCTTGTTGATTTTACAATATGTATATGTATATATATAACTGATTCACTTTGCTGTACAGCACAAACTCACACTACATTATAAATCAACTATACTCCAATAAACATTAATTTTTAAAAAGTAAAAAAATAATGTTAATTTAAGTGCCATGTTAGATAAAAAATGAAGGTCTTCTGGCAGGGAGTGATTTTACCGATATCATTCTATGTAAATATATTGATTAACTTTGTAAAGTACAAGGCATTGTAACATATTTGAGTATTTCTTTTAGAAATACATAGCTAGTCAACTTATTTTTATAACTCTACAGGCTTTAATAACTGTATAAATATTTAAACCTGAAAACATGTTCACCTGACCAGCATGCATGCTACACTTTCTGGCATAAACATCTGCATTTTCCAATCACTTTACACATTTATTCTCTTTAAGCAGTATCTCTTATCTATGATGTAAATATATAAAAAATCTCCTTTTAGCTTCTTTGAAACATAAGAAAAAAAAGACATATCCAACTGGTATGTGTGATGATATTAATTATAAAGTAATTATGTTCCATGCTATATTGTCTATATTTTAGTAATATGACAAAAATACCTTATTTCTGATTGTAGATAAGATTTTTAATCTACTGATCCATTAATATTATTCAATTGAAATAATTAAATAAATAACATATGAAATGATATTAAAATACAGTATACTACTCCAGCTATGCATTATAATGTTGAAATTAAGATTAATCAATTCTATTGATTTCATATTAATATGGTTTCAATCTATATGGGAGTTATCATATTAAGATCTTAGAAAATATTTACATTTTTTATTAACTCCAATCAGCTGTTGGCTTAAATTAACACAGTATTTGTGGCTAATATATTATCTCCAAGCCTGTGGCTTGCTAAGAATAGATTTTAATGTCTATACATTTTTGGAAATAGTATATATCTGAGAAGACTCCCAAGACATAGAGATACACTTAAATTCATGAGTATGTAGCATATCTTGGTATAAATAAGTATTGTTGCATTTTTCCCTAGTAAGTACTACTAATCTCCACATGAGGAAACAATATCTTAACTCTTTTAGTTGAGGTTCATCAGGAATAAATATTTATAAATAACAATACCCTCAGTGGTATTCAAAAACTGATATCTCTAAAAGTTAAAAACTTCACAAGTGTTCTAAAACCTGGTATTTTTGACAGACAAAAATCTTACAGAACTAATGAATATATAATAAACAACAAATAGAATAAGTGAACATGGAATAAATTATAAAGAAGTTTTGTTATGGTTGCCAACGAGGTCATCACTGAATTGTGTTCTTGGGGGGCCTCAGATACAAGTTGTATGGTACATAGAGCAACCAGAAACAGACAAACAAGAAATATGGACTATGAACCACATCTTTTGGGAGCACTTACAATAAAAAGCTTGAAAGCAATATTTACATTTGTAAGCCCAATACCTTGGGTTTTTTCATTGAACATCTTCCTTTCTCTCATTATATAATATTAACATTTGATTATGCCCAATGGAAAAAATATGACTCCAAAAGTACTGAAGATACTCAGCTTAAGGTTTTAGATAGATGAAAATTTGGATCACATCATATAAAATACAATAATCTATTCTTTAAAATTCCCCCTTCACCAAATTCCTCACCCCAATAATTGGTACACTTTTTTAGAAAGTTTTCATCAATTTGCCCTCAGCTATCCATGTTTAAGACTTCTTATCTCACCGCACACTAGCCAGCAAAGAAGTAGTCTGATAAAATTTGATAGGTAAAAATGGTGCTTCATTCTTGGTCTAACTTGAATTTACTTGGTTATTGGTAATTTGGAGCATTTTTCTATACTTTTAATTTTAGTATTTTATCTGCTGTGAATTTTCTCTTCATCCTTTTTGCTTATTTTTTCTACTGGAATGAGTTTCCTATATTCAATTATGGTGAATTCTCATACAGTGGAATTTTAACTACATGTTATACTTGTTCCTAATGTTTCTCCGGGTTTGATGACTGCCCTTAATGTATTTTCCCTTTTGCAGTTCATGTTTCTTTTAATTTTATGTAGTTACATTTATATTTTTCCTGTGAAATATACACACTTTCTTTTATGTTTAGAAAGCATCTTTCCAAGTAGAGAGTGTGTGAATATTCAACATTATTTATCCCGTGTTTGTGAATTATTCTCATACACAGTCTTGAAATCTCATTCATGCCCTCTGTGGCACTGTCACCTATGGGTTTTACTCTTAATTCTCTAGCTCTTTTTCTAAGATGCTTCAAGATTTATCTTCCTTATCCTACTCCTAAACATTCTCCTGCTATTTCTTAAGGTTCTGTCTTTCAACTACCCTTCTTATTTGACCTCTACCAGAAGAATGATGCCATTTACAACCATGCATTTATTTATTATTTATATAAAGACCTTCTCAGATACATATTTTCTACCCAGATATGCATCCTATATTCCAAAAGTGTATATTTTATTGCTTGGCTTGCAACTACTTTGGAAGTTCCTAATCAGATTCATCATAGTCATAGTCTCAATCCCTTCCTCATCCTTGATCAAGATACTGACATTCCTTTATTCCCTTTTAAAATTTTAAATGTACAAATCCCTTTATAAGCAATATTTTTCCTACCTGCTCAGCCTCCGTTCTTGTACTAGGTTGAAGGTATTTATAATTTCTTAAAAACACCTTAGACTATTTCTTCTGGTTGCAGTCATCTTTCTACCTAGAATTCTTTTATTCTCATGACACTCTCCAAGCTCACTCTAACCTGAGTGAAGTGTTCCTCATATGTGCTCTTATTAGACAATGCACATATTATTTTTTTCTTAGCATTTAACAAATGTTACTAATTTCTTTTATCGATGTCTCTAATAACATGTCTCAAAAGAATTTGTCCTCTTGTAAATGGGGCTGCTGGTTTGGATGACATATTTTCTACAGTCATCCTGGACTTCAAAGTATAAGATTCCTGGAGTGTGGATAGAACAGGTAGGATGGGCTGAGCCCAGGAAGATGAGGCTGCACTACTCACAGACACTACAGGCAAGCTCTAGGTTTGATGGGAGGTGGGGAGCAGCTTCCTGGGAGCCTTGGAATTCTCATCTTAGCAAAGTGTGCTGATAAAATTATACAAAGCTTCTCTGTAAAGTAAAACAAAAATTACCTCATTTTCCTTTATTTCCTAATGCCCAACCATGTGATAGGCACTGAGCAATAGAGGCAATGAATAAGTATTTGTTGAATTAAGTTAAACTGAAAATATACAGAGGTCTATTAATAAGATTACCATACTTTCTCCAGTAAGGCTACTACTGATTCTGAGCCAGAATCAAATAAGATAGATAATAGGCTTACTCAAGTCCAATTAGTAAATGTGCATAAGAGATGCTCAGAGTGTGATATCTGTTAGTGGGAACACATTATGGCTTTGGGTTGTACAGGATAGAAAATTACTTTAGAATTATGTTAGACATTTGTGATAATAGCTGGGGAGTGGGAGAGAACTAAATATCAGAATAGGGACAAAGAGTAAAAGACAGTAGGATTTAATATGGAGAGTTATAGTGAGAGAAAACAATCTGAATTTTTCAGCCAATCAGAATGTGAAATCTTGGAAATTTTGACTAATAATATTTCACTTTAGCTCTTTATCCAAATAAGATAGTATTACCAAAGCAAAGAGTGCATAATAAATGTTCTTTAAACCCCATTTGTTAATATTCATATATTTCATTTTCCATAATATTTAATTATCCAAATTGAAATTTAAACATGTTTCTTTTGCAACAAAATTTGAATTTTAATAAGTATTTTTTTTCTTTTCTTCCAGTTCCTGTATTCTCAGTAAAAGATTTCTTAAGTTGTGTTGTTTGACAGCTCCTTGGAAATGCCAGAATGGATTTTCTGTAGTACAGGTTGACCTCTAAATAATAATAAAAAAAAATCCTAGAACTAACATTAAGGAAGTTGTTTTAGTGATACTGATAAGTTACTTGTACCTCCCTCTTTAATACAGAATTTTAAACCCCATGTGAGATCATAGAATACTTTTACTGTTGAACAGAGAGGAATAGAGAGAGAGGATAGTTGCTAGAGAAGAAAGGAAGACAGTCTGAGATCAAGGACTACTTCTGGCCTAGGAAGAACGATAGATTAAGATATGGACATGTTTTAAAATTGAAAGAGATAATATGTTGACAGGTGTTGGGGTTGTCTAGAGAAAGGCCACTGTGAATATCAAGTTCAATGATTTAGTCTTACCAGAGAATGAATAGGCAAAGTCACCTGCTAAGTGAGAAAAGCAGGAATAATATTGAAAACAGAAGGATCTCTGGAAACATGGACAGAGCTGCTGTACAGAAGCCTAAAAGGAGTCTCCAAATAATGAAAAAAATAATTAATGTGGAAAAATAAGGGACAATTATGGATTGATAACAAAAATTATAGTAGCCTATTCAGTGGAGTCTTTTATGATTTTGTCCAACAGTGATTTCAAACCCAGAAACAAATTTAGGGGAATTAGATTAATGAATTACTATATGTCAAGAGGAATTATGGTGGGCTTCCCTGGTGATGCAGTGGTTAAGAATCCACCTGCCAATGCAGAAGACATGGGTTCGATCCCTGGTCTGGGAAGGTCCCACATACCGCAGAGAAACTAGGCCCATGTGCCACAACTACTGAGCCTGCACTCTAGAGCCCACAAGCCACAACTGATGAGCTCATGTGCCACAACTACTGAAGCCCATGTGCCCTAGAGCCCATGCTCTGCAACAACAGAAGCCACTGCAATCAGAAGCCTGCACACCACAACCAATAGTAGCGCCACTCACCACAGCTAGAGAAAGCTCATGCACAGCAATGAAGACCCAAGGCAGCCAAAAATAAATAAATAAATAAATAAATAAATAAATAAATAAATATTTTTTTTTAAGAGGAATTATAGGACAATTGTAGGGTTATTTTTTTTTCCATTGGGATTTACACTAGTGAAAGTCTATGTGAAACAGAATACGTATCATTTTTTAGGTTTTTATTTCTTGAGGTAGGTCTGTATCACTGTAAATTTCCCTAACTACTTTTGCTGACTCCCATAGATTTTTGAAAGCTTTGTTTTTTCATTTGTCTTGAGTTATCTTCTGATTTCCTCTTTGATTTCTACATTGACTCACTGTTTTTTTAGTAGAATGCTGTTTAGTGTCCACATGTTTGTGTGTTTCCCATTTTTCTTTCTGTAATTTATTTCTTGTTTCATATCATTTTGGTCAGAAGAAAATGTTTGATATAATTTCTTTCCTCTTAAGTATGTTGACACTTGTTTTGTGGCCTAGCATGTGATCTATCCTGGAAAATACCCCATGCACACTTGAAAAGAATGTGAATTCTGCTTTTTTGGATGGAATCTCCTATATATATCTATTAAGTCCAACAGGTCTAGTGTATCTTTTAGGACTACAGTTTCCTTATTGATATTCTGTCTGGATGATCTTTCCATTGATGTAACTCTGGTGTTAATGTTCCCTACTCTTATTATATTATTGTCAATTTATCCCTTTATGTCTGTTAATATTTGCCTTATATATTTCTGTGCTCCTATATTAGGTGCATATATGTTAACAAATATTATATCTTCTTCTTGTATTGTTCCATTTATCATTATACAATGCCTCTCAGTCTTTTGTTATAGACTTTGTTTCAAAGTCTATTTTGCCTGTTATGAGTATTACTACTCCAGCTTTCTTGTCATTTCCATTTTCATGAAATATCATTTTCCATCACTTCACTTTCAGTCTATGTGTCTTTAGCTCTAAAGTGAGTTTCTTGTAGGCAGGCTTTAGATGAGTCTTTTTTTTTTTTTTTTTTTTTTATCCAATCAGCCACCCTATGTCTTTTGATTGGAGCATTTAGTCCATTGATATTTAAAGTGATTATTGATAGGTAGGTAATTATTGCTATTTTATTATTTGTTCTCTGATTGTTTTTGTAGTTCTTTTCTGCTTCTTTTAGTTTCTTCCCTGTGGTTTGATGATTTTCTTTAGTGGTATAATTTTGTTTCTTTCTCTCTCGTTTTTGTGTATCTAGTGTAGGTTTTTGATTTGTAGTTACCGTGGGGTTCACTTATATTAACCTATAACTACAGCTACTTGGTTTAAACTGAAAATTATCTAAGTTCAAACACACTCTAACATATTTATATTTTTTTTACTCCTCTCCCCCATGTTTTGTGTTTTTGATGTCATATTTCACTTTTTCATGTTTATCCCTTCACTGTTTATTGCAGTTATAGTTTACAATTTTTTTTAATCTATACACTAGCTTATTTAAGTGGTTGATCCACAGCTTTTACTCCATATTTTTTACTAGTGGGATTTTTCCTTTTCTATAAATTCTTATGTCTTATTGTAACCTTTTCTTTTCTACTTAGAAAGGACACTTTAACATTTCTTTATGGTTGGTTTAGTATTGATTAACTCAGTTTTCACTTGTCTAAGAAGTTATTTATCTCTCCTTCCTTTATGAGTGACAATCTTGCTGGGTTGTATGTTTTTCCCTTTCAGCACTTTAAATATATCAAACCACTCCCTTCTTGCCTGCAAAGTTTCTGTAGAAAAAGCAGCTGATAGATTTATGGGAGTTCCTCTGTACGTGATTCTTTATTTTTCCTCTTGCTGCCTATAGAGTTCTGTCTTCATCTTTAACTTTTGTCATTTTAATTAGATATATCTTGGTGTGGGTCTGTTTGGGTTCATCTTGTTTGAAACTCTCTGTGTTTCCCGTATCTGGATATCCATTTCCTTCTTCAGGTTCAGAAAGTTTTCAGCCATAATTTTATTAAATACATTTTTGACCCTTTTCTCTCTCTCTTCTTCTGGGACCCCTATAATGCTAATGTTAGTATGCTTGATGCTCTTCCAGAGATCCCTTAAACTGTTCTCATTTTTAAAATTTGTTTTTCTTTTTGCTGTTCTGATTGGGTGATTTTCATCATTCTATCTTCCAGATTACTTATGTGTTCTGTATCACCTAGTGTGTTGTTAATTCCTTCAAATGCATTTTTCATTTCAGGTTTGGATTCTTCAGTGCTAACTGGTTCTTTTTTATATTTTCTAGTTTCTATTTTTATAGTTTCTAGTTGTTAAAATTCTCACTGTGTTCATCTATTATTTTCCCTACTTCACTTAACATTCTTATTACTGATGCTTTGAACTCTTTATCTGTAAAATTATTTATCTCTGTTTCATTAGTTGTTTTTTCAGGTTTTTTTCTTGTTTTTTCATTTGAAACAAATTCCTCTCTTTTCTCATTTTGTTTAACTTTGTCTGTCTCTATGATACTAAGTGAGACAGTTACCTATTCCTCTCTTGAAGGGGTATCTTTGTGTGGGAGTCTACTTGTGTCCAGTGACTATGGTGGGAGAGCTGGATCTCAAGTAAATATGGATCACTTCTTCCCCCAGGGTGTGCTGATTCATATCCTCTTTTGGGGAAGTGGGGTTGAAGATGGAGGGGCTAATGCCAGAGCCAGGTGTGAGCAGTGGTTCTTCTATGCTCAGTGGCTGTCACCACTCTATCAGGGATGGGGGTAGGTCTCAAGGTGCTGAAGCAGAAGCCCTGAGGATTGGGCCTAAACTGGTTCCATTCAGCCTAAGTTGTCACTCTTAAAGTCACCTTCTCCCGGGCCTCCCTGGTGGCGCAGTGGTTGAGAGTCCGCCTGCCGATGCAGGGGATACGGGTTTGTGACCCGGTCTGGGAGGATCCCATATGCCGCGGAGCGGCTGGGCCCGTGAGCCATGGCCACTGGGCCTGCGCATCCAGAGCCTGTGCTCCGCGACGGGAGAGGCCACAACAGTGAGAGGCCCGCATACAGCAAAAAGAAAAAAAAAAAAAAAAAAAATAGTCACCTTCTCCCTAGTGGAGAACAGTGCTGAAGCATGAGCCAGGTCACACACCAAGGCAGTCTCAATGCACTAATTAGAGCTCCAGGTGGCTCCCAATCTGTCATCTTTGTGAATGACACTAATGACCACCCTTGCCCCATTCGGTTGCCAATGACAAGTCCAAGCTGGCTCCATCATCCTCAACTGTGCACTTTCATCAGCAATGGCAGCCTTCTTCCCTAATGTGAATCTGGAGCCAGAAGAACTGGAGTGGGTGTTTGGCATAGGCTAGGGTGCCATGTGACAGCCACAGGAAACTGACCAGAGTCCCAGAGAGTTTCAATCTGCTTCCTCCACCTTGTTCCTAGGAGTAAGCAAGTGTGTGCATGCCCTTCATGAGCAGAGTCTAAATTTATTACAGCCCCCAGTAAGTCTCACTGGTTTTCAAACCAGCTAAGGGGAATTGTCTTCCCAATATCAGACTCCAGGGCTGGGGTGCTCAATATGTAGTTTTAATTCCTCAGTCCCCAGGGTTGATCTTCAAGTCTGTGTAATCCTTCTCTTCTTCTGTGTCTCCTCCTAGGGACATAGGTCCCAACCTGATTGCTTCTCTTCCTTTCCTACCCAACTCCATCTGGATCTCTTTTTTTACATCTTTGGTTGTATAAGAGTCTTTTTGCCAGTTTCCAGTTTGTTTTCAGTGAGAATTGTTTCACATGTAGATGTATTTTTGATGTGTTCATTGGAGGAGGTGAGCTAAGCATCCTCCTACTCAGCCATCTTGATCTCCTCTCCCTGTTCTTTTCCTAGGATTTTAGCTATTCAACTGTAGTTAGTGTTTGTTAACTCTTCACCATATTCTTACCCAAACAATTAAGTGTTATGGGACTACAAAAAGATATTGTATGGGTAAATGTTATAAGTTGGATTCTTAGCTATGATTTAAGCAGTATAGGTAAGATAAGTGAACTCAGAATCATGTTAAGAAAGATTAAAACTGGGTCTGAGTTGATACACAGAAGCTAATGGGTGAATGTCTAGAGGCTTTGAGTTCTGTAGGATGAAGTTTAGAAGTGGAGCCTATAGTTAACAAATTCTGAAATCATTAATTTTTTTTAAAAATTGTGCTTCATGGTAGAAATAAAGGAAGAATCACAAGCACATAAGGCATTACCAAAATGGGCCTAGTGTCAATATAAAGATGTTAAATATGCATAAAATTGATCCCATCAAGCACAGGGAATGTGTGGATCCTTGTGAGTTAGATCTGCTGGAGAAGTAGTCTTCCTACAGGCATGAATTGGAACATTATATGAAGTTATCCATTATACATACTAACTGGTAGTATCTTTGGAAATGCCTACATGCCTCCTCAGTGTGGTTTTATTTACTATAGAAAATAGACAACAAATAAAAATTTTATTCAGTGATCTCCTGTGTGATGTAAGCAGGAAGTAAAAATTACATTTATTTAGCATCAGAGTGTAAGCATGTTTCCAGAGTCATCTGACTGTTCATATGGTAACTTTATATTTGACCACATTCTAACTGTGTATCTAATTTACAACTTCTTTGCACAATATGGACTTTAAGCTCTAGAATCAAGTTTTTTATTTACAGTCTATGCAACAAGAATGTGTGTCTTCAGAGCATTTTTTAAGGACTATTGTTAATTGATTTTGAGAGTTACTATCTTTTGAAATGCTTATGTATATTTAACCATTTAATCCTATATATTTTTCCTCCAACTGCTTGTGTGAACACATTTGTACATTGCTCAATTAAATGGATAATTATCTTTCAGGAAATAGTTAAAATATATTAAGTAATTATTATAAATCATATAGGATATTTGTATAAACCAGCAGACAATAGAATCTTTGGGCACTGAAATTATGCCTGACAATTGGAAGCTTTTTTTTTTCTCCAAAATATGTAAGGGGAATATCTGAGGGGAAACATTTAAAATACCATTGCCCCATGCCCTTAAATTAAATCAATTAAAAATAAAAGACTAAAAAACCTTGTAAACTAATGATGCATAGAGATTCTTGGTCTTTTTCTTTTTGTTCTTTCTTCCTTCCTTCCTTTCATTTGAATCAAGAGCATTTACTTCCTTTTAAATGTGACTGAATTGAGTCTATCTCAGGGCATAATCTAATGAAGAAAAAAGCTTTGATTTTTTTTCCTTTTCCTTTCTTTCTTTCTCTTTTAGATTTCAGCAATAGTGAGCACCATACAGACACTTAAAAATGTTAATAATGATGATTTTAATTTTAAGTGAATAAATCTTGCCATGTTATTGAAGATGTTTTAAAGACAATTGAACTCTCCTTTTTGTACTCGTTATGTTCGAAGAAAGCACTCTGTGGGAGCAGTCTCTTTTGATGTTCAATGCATTTCTGCTTACCAGGGTCATACATTATGGTCACCTCCCACTGAAATAGAAACAAGACTACAATAAATATAAATTGCTTATAATGTTTCATTCTCATAATTTGCATTCACACTTACATAAACAGATGTATAAAGGCAGGTGTGATTCATACTGCTTTACAGAGATATTAAGTTAAATCAGTATGATTTTAAGTGTAAACTCACTTTAAAATGAAAAAAAAACCTCTAAAAGATTAATTGTGAGTTATTTTAGAATATTTCTATGTATTAAGGAAAGTTAAATCTGATATATAACCAATTTTAAATTTAAATTAAAAATTCCTAACTTAAAGTTTTGCTTATTGTGTTCACTTGCTATTTTCTTCATATCCTGATCTTTTCAAAAATAATTAAATTAATGCCATTTTATATGGCATTCAATCTACAATACTTTAAACTTTCTCTGGTACAGTGCCAGCTCCTATGGAACTATAAATCCACTGTATCTTGTTTTGTATTCTTCCAATCATTATAATTTTAAACAAAAATGTGAAATTTTCATTTAGATTACTAGTGCATTCATTTATTCATTCCCCCCAAAAAATTGTATGCAACCACCCAGCTATGTGCTTTTGGACATGATTTGAAATGAAAGAATGAGATTATAATTTAATAATGTTTAATAGCATTTGGTCTTAAACAAGTCATTTTATCACTTTGAGTCTCAATTATTCATTCTTAAAAATAGGAATAGCAATAATTCTCCTTCATCAATCTCATTTGTTCTGAAAGTCAAATGAGATAATACAAATAAAGTCAACTTGCAATTGATAAAGTTTTACAAATATTAATAATATAATTTTCAAGAAGTTCATAATATATTAAGGGAGGTTAGACAATTATGTACATTATCACAATAAAAATTGATAAGGCATTGATTTTGTGATATTGTGATTTATAATAAAATATATATATTTGGTTGTCACCCACATTTCTAGCACAGAGGTTCTAAAACACCTGGAATTTCCTAAGTGATGAGAGTGATAAAGGTTTGTCTTGTTATATTACTTAAGTGACTTTGGACTATACCTAAGGTAGGAGGCTGGTTGTCAGGGGAACCAATCAGGTGCTTAGAGGGTCGGAACTTTCAGTCCTGCCCCCCTGACATCCAGGGAGGGGAGAGGGCCTGGAGGTTGAATCACAATCTCCAGTGATTTAATCAATCATACCTATGTAATGAAGCCTCCATACAGCCCAAAAGGATGGAATTTGGAGAACTTCCAGGTGGTGAACACTTGTATATTTGAGGAGAGTGTCATGCTCATAGAGGGCTTGAAAACTCTGAGCCACTTCCCCTTGTCCTATGTATCTTTTCCATCTGGCTGTTCCTGAGTTATATTCTTTCATAATAAACCAGTAATCTGGTAAGTAGAATGTTTCTCTGAGTTCTGTGAGACACTCTAGAAAATTAATTGAGCACAAGGAGAGGATTGTGGGAACCTCTGATTTATAGCCAGTGGATCAGAAGTACAGGTCTGTACTGGGCCTATGATTGGCATCTGAAGCAGAAGGTACTTTTGTAAAACTGAGCCCTTAACCTGTGGAATCTGTTGTTATCTCAGAGTAGATAGTGCCAGAATTGAGTTGAATTGTAGAACATCTAGCTTGTGTCCAAGAATTGTTCAGTGGTATGGGGGGAAAACAGCCCCCCACACCCCGTCATGTTAGGGTTGGGTGCTCAGACTTGTAGATTTATTATATTAAAATCTTGTTTGTATTTTATTATTTTTAAAAATCTTAGATATTAGTAAATATCTGAGTTTACTGTCTTGTAGGAGGAAATAAAATGGTATAAATTAATTTTTTTAAATATATACATACATACATATACATACACACATATCGATGTGTATATACATATATGTGTGGAGAGAGAGAGAGAGTGAGAGAGAGAGGGAGAATGTGCTATAAAGATCCATGTGATATAAAGAATCAGACTAAAAGCAACAAAGCCTAGCTACTATGGGAAATAAGATTAAGAGCAGCTGAACTAGTCAGGTGTGATCAAGGAGGCATATCCCTACAGAGATGCCTAGGAGACAGGCAGGCAAGGAAACAGCAGGATGGGAACTAGAGGTAAGGGAGCAGGTAAGTCCTTGACAGATTTAACATCAAGTGGTTGGTGGGGAATGAAATAAGATGAAAAAGGTATCTTACAAAAGTTTTGTAAACCAAAGTAAACTTTGTGCTTTTTTCTGAGAGCTATGAGGCCGTTTGAATTGATTTAAATAGAGAAGAAACAAAATCATATTTACATATTTAGAAAGACCATTTTAAATTAAGGAATAGAGAGATTAGATGAAATGGTTCAAGACTAAAGACAGAGTAAATAGTTACTAGTCTATAGAGATAATCTGGATGAAATTTCATAGTAAGCATGGAAAGAATTGGCGAGATTTGAGAGAAATTAAGGGAGCAGAGGGACAAGAATAGATTGTTGGATATTTATTTTCTGCCCCTATCAAATAAATGATTCTATAAAATTAAATCTATGGTTACAAACTACAATAATGCAAACAAGGAAAGATAGAAGGTGCAAAAACAACATGCAGTAGAGACATCAGAACAGAAGAGCTGCCTTGAAGAAGTGGTGAGTGAGCTAAAATTTAAGTGAAATAAAAGTTAAGTAGGTAAAAATGGAGAAGAAAGCATAACTAAAAAAATATCATTAATTGCCTAATCTTGTAGTGACTGGAAAAAGGTAGGGCATATTAGAGGAACTGAAAGCAGACTAGTGACAATGGAGCCCAAAGAGCAGTCAAGGAACTTGTGTGAAGTGAGGCAGCAGCAAAACACAAAGCAAAACCATACAGCACTTCACAGGCCATGTTAAAAATGTGGGGCTTTATCCTTAGAAAAACAAAATTTTTTTTTTTTTTTAGAAAAGGCTATTTATTCTTTTTTTTTAAAGACCATACTTCATTCAGATTTCTTTTGCTTTTTTTTAAAATTTTATTTATGTATTTATGGCTGTGTTGGGTCTTCGTTCCTGTGCGAGGGCTTTCTCTAGTTGCGGCAAGTGGGGGTCACTCCTCATCGCGGTGTGCGGGCCTCTCATTATCGTGGCCTCTCTTGTTGCGGAGCACAGGCTCCAGACGCGCAGGCTCAGTAATTGTGGCTCACGGGGCCAGCCGCTCCGCGGCATGTGGAATCCTCCCAGGCCAGGGCTCGAACCCATGTCCCCTGCATTGGCAGGCAGATTCTCAACCACTGCACCACCAGGGAAGCCCAAAAAACAAAATTTGAAGCACTGGTGGTGTTGGTTGTGTGTGTGTGTGTGTGTGTGTGTATGTGTTGGGCATGTTCAGGTTACATTTAAAAAATATTACTCTGATTTTTGTATATAAGATAGATTGTAAGCGGTCACATTGTTTATAGAGAAAATGATTAGCAATAAGTTCTTAATATTCCAAGTAAGATAGATTAGGGTTTGGGCTAATAATGCCAGTGATGATGGCGATGGAGAACTTTGTGGGTGTGCATGAAATAAATTACAGAATTTCAGAATTCAATATTTGTGGGAGTTTCTCATTGGTTGTAAACATTACCATTACTTAGTAGAAAAATACATTGCAAATATATTTTCAGTTTTTTTTTTCTTTTGAGTTAGGAAAACCAATGTTTATGAAGTAGAGGGGATGAAAAGAAACTAAAAAGGAACATTCAGTCATGAGAGAAAAAGACGAACAAGAAATCATTGTCACAGAAGCAAAAGGAAGAGAACACTAAATACAGAATTATTGTCGAAGGTTGTAAGAAGATAGATGCTCTGGGATATTCCATGACTTGGTAACAAGTGAAAGGATCTTCAGTGTATTGATGGGAGAAGTTGAAAATACATTGAGAAGGGTTTCTGAAAGATGTGACTTAGCAGATCCATTGTAAGACTAGGAAAAAGAAACACTAAAAGTTGGTGATATTCCTTTTTGATACTTCTTTTTATTTTGTCTATGAAATGGAATATCTGTGGACATTTTCAAGAGATTGCTCACGTTTAAAAAAAGCAGGCATAGATAATGGAGTGGAAACTTGACTAGGGAAACAAAGGATGAGTTAGTTCTCAGGTCTCTCAGCATCTCTTGGAAACAGAATCACTTCTGGTGAGAGGGAGGCTTTGGACTCACTAGAAAGTCTCAACCCCCAACAGGTACAAAGATAGGTTCAGATCTAAAAAAAATTTAAAGAAAAGAAGAGCATTTTGGATTAGTATTGTTAAAAAAGTAAATTTTTGGTACTTTTACCCAAATTTGACACTGAAACTTAAGACTTTAGGAACCTGTATGTCCATTTGGATTGGGATTGGATGAGACAAATATTTCATGCAATGACATAAAGACTTGTCATACACTTAATTTGATAATTATTAACTAGGTAGTTAATATGTGTAAGGAAGATGCTGCAAGTATTTCAAAGAAAATATGAGATATATTTTCCTCTTCAGGTGATGTATGATTTAGACAGAAGAAAGGGCCATAAATATGGGAGGGTAACCAACAATATTATGTTAGTATATGAGTTCAAACAAAAAGACAATAACTGAAAAATGGTATTAAAGAACTTTAATGTTTTAACAGTCTCATTGAACTAAACAAATTCACATAAATGAAAAACATTTTTCAGTTCTTTTTCCTTTTATTTTCATTTTTCCTGTGTCTTTCAAGAGCAAATAATGTCAACTGCATTTGCTGTGTTTCTTAACATGCAAAAGGTTTACTTATTTTCCTTTAGAGTACACTTCTAAAGTAAGTAGGATTTCAATAAATTGTATGAATGTCATTACCACAAAAACAGGGCAAAGATAAGAAGTAAGCTCCTTCTCAGAGTAACAAATATCACATTGATGCAAAATTTTAAGAGACACATTTAAAACTTGTTAGCTTAGATTAAGGAAGGCTCATAAACACTTCATATAGGAGAATATTTTGGGGTGTGATGTTAATTTCCCCAGTGATATTTAAGGATCACATATATGCTTGTTAAAGTTTTCTTTTTGTGGCTCTGATAAGGAAAAGCTGTTAAGAATTGACCTTTCCTGGGACTTCCCTGGTGGTGAAGTGGTTAAGAATCTGCCTGCCAATGGAGGGGACATGGGTCTGATCCCTGGTCTAGGAAGATCCCACATGCCCTGCACTACAACTAAGCCTGTGTGCCACAACTACTGAGCCTGTGCTCTAGAGCCTGTGAGCCACAACCACTGAGCTGGCATGCTGCAACTACTGAAGCCCGTGTGTCTAAAGCCCCCGCTGTGCAACAAGAGAAGCCACCCCAGTGAGAAGCCTGCTCATGGCAATGAAGAATAGCCCCTGCTCGCCTCAACTAGAGGAAGCCCGCACGCAGGAACATAGATTCAGTGCATCCAAAAATAATTAATTAATTAATTTTAAAAAAATTGAACTTTTCCCATTTTTTAATCATATTAATGATTACCGATTGTGTTCCAGGCACTATGCTAGAGGCTTATAGGTAGAGATACATGCATCTTCTTCTGATAGAGCTAATAGAGCAACATGAATAAGGAGATTCTTAAACTTGAATAGTAAGTTCAGTTATCTCCTTTGATGATAAATGACCATATTTTTCTCTCAGATTATGGGATAGATAGTTTGCTTTAATTTTCTCTCTAAGTCATGTGAATCATAATTATTATGTCCAGAAATTAATGCTTCTGTTGGAAGATATTGTTTCACTACATTTCAAAAATTCATAATTCTATTTGTGGATATTGCATAGACCATAACTCAAATATTTCTTTTTCCATGGACTAGTGAACCAGGTTGATATCTTGAGCAAAAATGAATACTTGTTTCTGAATAAATAATGTTACATGCAGAACATGTGTTATATAGATCTAAGTAAGTCATGTAGTCTGTGGAAGTGCTTGAACACCTGTTATCATGGTTGTAAGCCAGTGGCCTGAAGGTAATTATAGATCAAGGGACAAACACCATCAAAAAGACAGGAATTTGTGAGCTACCAGGAGTTTCTACTCAGGAGCTGAATTGCTGAAACTGGAACCTGTTCATATTTTTCTGACTTGCTCAATTTGATTAATCCTGGGCAGTCTCACAACTCCAACTTTTTTCCTATTTTTTACATGGCTTCCTGGCTCATATATTGTCAATACATTAGTCACTGACTGATGTCTTCAGGTATATTAGAAGCTAATACCACCTGACCTATGCTGTAGGCAGGTGAATGATTCCACCTAAAATTTCCTGCAAAGTGCATCTGCCTTGTTGTTGTCCTTTAAATGTTTCCCTTTTATTAAATTCTTATTGTTGTGCTAAAGTCAAAACTGGAACTGCCTCTTGTCTACAGAAAACATAGTGATGCAGCTTTGATTTGCCTTGTTCTTTATAATAACCTTCCTTTTCCTGGGATTCTGGCATTTGATTGACTGGAGTTAGGTCAAGAGATCCTCTGAGAAGCTATCAAATCAAAATGCCCACAGTGATCCTTCACCTCTCCACATCAAAGACTGAGGTGTTTTTGGTCACGGAGGTGGTTATGAAACCAATAATACCACTTGATTTTTCCTTTCTTTCTAACTCCAGTGTCCTTTACGTAATTAACAAGAGATAGCAAACTGATAGTCCACTGACCAAATCCTTTTGTTGTTTCTGGCCCAGTGAAGGGAAATTATCTATGGCCTAAATTAATAGTCATATTTTTACAGATTATTATTTTTATTATTTTTATTATTATTATTTTCAGAAAATAATCTAAGCATTTTCTGATGGGAATTAGTGGGGTGGGCTTATCTGATGTATCTGATAAACACAAATAAGAATTGAATTTTTTTTTCTTCTAGACATCTCCTTAGTAATAAATAGTCAAAGAGAAAAATTTAAAACTTTGGATATGATTTCATAAGACAGAAAAAGATTACCTGGAGGCAGTAAGCACACACTGCATAAAAAACATATACTCTGTAATAACCCATATGGGAAATGAATCTGAAAAATAATAGATACATGTATATGTATGACTAAATCACTTTGCTGTACACCTGAAACTAATAAAACGTTGTATATCAACTATGCTCCAATATAAGATAAAAATTTTTAAAAAGAAAGACATCAAAGCTAAGGAAAAGGGAAGAATAACAAAAACATATTCAGGTTCACAACAGTGAATTTGGCAGAATTTAGAAGTCACATAGGATTAAATGTATTAGGTTTAATATTAACTAGCATTTCCCCCCTAACTACAGTATTGATTATGCCTCTATTCAGGAATTAGTTATTTCCAGCCTGATTTTGCTCAAGAATTCTAGAATTCTTTTTTAAAATTTCTAGTCCTGTTTCTTTTGATGAGGTTGACAGTTCTTGGTATCAGAATGAAACATAACTTGAGTATAATCAGTCAGTTAGCAATGATTGTAAAATGTAATGCTTCTTTCTTAACTGCAGAGTTTATTAACAGTATTTGTTTATCTTTTTTTTCACGGTCTATTCAAAATTATGAATGCAAAAATCTGTACAACATGGAAACTGCAAAGTAACAAGCATTTGAGAGAAACATGTAATGTCATTGTAATATATAAAAAAACCTCAGTTTTATACAGCTGTTATGGGAGGAGTTTTTGTAAAACTCCATTTACTTAAGAGGTTAAAGAACATTCTGTAAGTGAATGATCCATATAGTTTCTCTGCCATTACTCAAAACTTCCTTCTCCTGAGGCTCTTTCCTATCTTACACTATAAAAATACCCACTGAAAGTGAACAGCTTGTCCCTAAGGCATTTGAACTTAGCATAGTCAGATGAGTGAGTACATTTTATGCTCGTGCAGTTAGAGGTTAGTAAAAATAAAGATGTGATGAAACTGTGCTGGAATTCCAACCTTTTGAATTTTCATCTTAGCACTGCTTCAGTTTTATAAGGATGATATTTGGAAGGAATTGATAGTTTATTTCAATAGGGATTTTGCCACAATCTCCTATACATAGCCAGTAATGATGAAAAGCTACAATGGGCCAGTAAGGCCATAAGTTTTCATTTGCAGTCCTGATTTAGAATCAAAACACTCTTCTGGTCCTTGTACTCCAGGCCAGGCTATCCATACACTTAAATAGGAAAAAAATACATTTTTTTTCATTAACCACCAGCTGAAATTTAACACTTTCTTCAATTGTGAATATAGGAAAAAACCCCACAGCAGCATAAGCTAATCTGTTGATATATACCAATATAATTTTTTTCATGTTACCAAGGTGTTGCAGATATACCAAAATATCACTATCACCATGTCAAGGTTACAGTTGATGATAGACCAGTCACTGTATCTTATTATTTAATGTAGTTAAATAATATTAAATAATATTAAAAAACAAATATATTACCATATAAAAATTTTTAAACATTTGGTAATTTTTAATGTCATTGGCTTCCATTTTAATACTATGAATTTTGTTTTATGGATTTAAATGGAATATTCTAAGAGGTTGATAGGCTTCACAAGACTGCCAAACAGGGCTCGTGACACAAAGAAGTTTAAGAACCCTTGCCCTATGCCCACATCTTAATCTTGGTCCTCATGGGTTTCCTATTACCAAGGATCAAAGACAAGGAAAGATAAATCTAAGAAAAGATTAGCAAGTGAAGGGGAGTATTCATCTCAGGACTTTCAAGTGTTTATTTTAGCAACCCAAACCTAAGAATCCCTGAAAAAATTTGCACACTTCCAAAATCAGAGGCATTACAGCTAAATCTTGGAATATAAATCACATGAGAGAATAAACCCAAAAAAAAGGATCAAGAAAAGTCTCTAAATACAAATTGAAAGAGGGTTTAACTAAGAGGTTATAGAATTTGAACAGTAGATTGCAATTCTATCCCATATCACAAAAAAAGCACTGTTCCCTAACACCATGAATTTGGCTATGTAAAAGCAAGCATTGAACTGGTCAAAGTAAAACAGGTGAGGAAGGCTTTATTCAGGCTACTGTAATGGGGGAGAGAGACAGAAAACTCCATTGAAACAGAAGCTGGGGAAGTTTTAAGAGTTGAGTGGGAATCTTAGGTCACCTATATTTGTTAATAGGCTTTATTAAAAGGAAAATTAAACTTTCTCTTATTTTCATGACAGTAGTTTTACAACCTGGAGCAAGAGTCCCTATTAAAATAGACCTCTAGCCTCCCACAGAAACTGGGAGATGGGGTACTATCTTCCTTGATCATCTCAAAGGTATGGATCTCCAGTCTTTGAAAAAAAATTTCTGGGTTCTAAAATTTGCAGGATGCTTTTAAAAATATTTACATCTCAAAGAGGAAGATAAAGAAATTACATTTATAAGTTTCATAAGGTAAATCCTCTAAGAAAAGGGAAATCAGGGCCTAGAGTCAAAAAGATGTTTGTCTAAAATTTAGTCAAGCTGAGGGAAACATTAAGGCTCTCTTTCCATCTTGATCATCTCATAACAGCATTACTCCTTCAAGGCAGAATGAGGGAGAGAGAATCCAGGTTTATGTTCCTATATAATAGAGTCTTTCTGCATATAGGTGTCTCTCTCTCTCTCTCTCTCTCTCTCTCTCTCTCTCTCTCTCTCTGTGTGTGTGTGTGTGTGTGTGTGTGTGTGTGTGTGTGAGAAAGAGAGAGAGTTATTTTGGGATAACAGACCCTACATCTAAATAAATACAAATCAGGATAAAGAAGATGTGGCACATATATACAATAGAATATTTCTCAGCCATAAAAAGAAACAAAATTGAGTTATTTGTCGTGAGGTGGATGAACCTAGAGTCTGTCATACAGAGTGAAGTAAGTTAGAAAGAGAAAAACAAATACCGTATGTTAACACATATATATGGAATCTAAAAAAAAAAAAAAAAAAAAAAAAGGTTCTGATGAACCTAGGGGCAGGAAAGGAAAAAAGACACAGACGTAGAGAATGTACTTGAGGACCCGGAGAGGGGGAAGGGTAAGCTGGGACGAAGTGAGAGAGTAGCATTGACATATATACACTACCGAATGTAAAATAGATAGCTAGTGGGAAGCAGCTACATAGCACAGGGGTATCAGCTCCGTGATTTGTGACTACCTAGAGGGGTGGGATAGGGAGGGTGGGAGGGAGATGCAAGAGGGAGGGGATATGCGGATATATGTATACGTATAGCTTATTCACTTTGTTATACAGCAGAAACTAACACAATATTGTAAAGCAATCATACTCCAATAAAAATGTTAAAAAAAATCAGGATGTAAATAAACATCTGCAGACCAAATCAAAGGGTCATTGAAATTGTTAGCATTCATGAGATCCAGAAAGGCTCAAGAAAATATTGCTTTATGTTTATTAGATCTGATTAAATAAATTACTAAATAAAATGATGTGGCTTTATCAGTAAGTATAGGTTTTTCCAACAATCTATTTAAAAAGTTACGATTTCTTTTTTTTTTTTTTTTTTTTTTTGCTGTACGCGGGCCTCTCACTGCTGTGGCCTCTCCCGTTGCGGAGCACAGGCTCCGGACACACAGGCTCCGCGGCCATGGCTCGCGGGCCCAGCCGCTCCGCGGCATGTGGGATCTTCCGGGATCGGGGCACGAACCCGTGTCCCCTGCATCGGCAGGCGGACTCTCAACCACTGCGCCACCAGGGAAGCCCACGATTTCTTTTTCAGTCTGTTTCCAAGAGAAATGGCTTGCCATCCAATCTCAATGTAAGTACTGAGTACACACAAAGAAGGAAGTAAATCCAATGTCATTCTTGATTAAATAATCACCTTTTCAGTGCAAAGGCAAGTAGTGCTGGTTGTTTTTCTCCCTGAAACAGGCACTGCAACATAGTTCTCATTCCTAACCACAGAATCAAAGGTTAGCCTTTGACCAACCTGACACTTGCTTTAAATTGTTCTATTTTCTCCCAAGATTTTACTTTTTTTGACTTTCTAGATTATTCACATTCATGATTCAGTCAGCTAGTTTTGCACTTGGGTATTTCTAGTTCTTCACATCCTATCCTATATTTTTCACAAAACAGTATTCTCAGAACAAACTATCAGAATCAAGTAATAGATTAACAACTGACACAAACTTAGTATTTTTCTTTTTCTTTTCAGCTTCAATAATTAGTGACACGTTTGTGAGTTATTAACTATATACAATTATTTTTTAAATGAGTACAAAATTTTAGGTTTTCCAATTTAACCTGTAATCTTATTAAACCTTATGTTTCCAGCTACTATTGTTGTTATTATAATTATCTTAATCCAGGAAAAGTAATACATTTGTTATGCCTGATGAGGAGGACATTTAAACTTGAATTTCTGTGAGCATAGGTTTTTTTGTTTTGTTTTTTTCATTCAGAAACTAAAACTAAAATCATGTGTTCCTCCCAAGGATCTACTTCTGCATAATAACAAGAGATAGGAGACTACTTTTCATTTAAATTCTGCATCATGATAATTAGTTTTTTCTCTACTTTGAGAACTGCTCACTCCATTATTTAAGACAGAAGTCCACAAGGGGAGGGTAGGACGTTATGGTTTGTTTTTTCTCAATGAAAATGAAATTGCTGGGTTTTGGCCAAAAGGGTCAGGCATTTCTCTGATAAGGGAGAGATCTGCTTTGATTCAGTAGTATAAATGGTTAAAACAAGAGACAGCTTTTACCTACTCTACGACTCTACTTGTGCAGAGAAAACTCCTGGGTATTTCTAATAAGAAAGACATCCCAGAGTTGGCTGACAGGATCAGAGTGAGGCTTTGTTAGTCCTGGACTTTCCTGTCACTCTCCTCTAGATGATATCAAGCACTGTGACAGTGACAAGGTGTATGTGACTGCTGTTCAGGCAAGGGGGCTGGCAAGCACCTAATTGAATTTCTCTCAGAGATAGAGAAAATGTTTAAAAAGTAACAATTTGCCAAGTAAAAATGATCTGCTAATTGTAATAGGAAATTACTCAGTTTTTTAATAATAAATCCTAGTTTTATATACAAGTCTCAGGTTTGTTCCTGATGTTCAACCTTCCCAACAATATCCATTTCAGCTTCTTTACAATACACTTGCAAGTGCTAGAGTAAAAATGTATTTTTTTTAGCTTCTATGAATTTATTTATGGGAAATCATCATCTCTGAGTTAAATGTTATTGCAACATTTAAAAAACCACCTAATAAAATATTAAAAGTATTGTTTTATTGTTGTCTTCCTAATTATTGATGTATGTGTATTGATCTATAATCTCAATTAATCATCTGTACTTGCTAATGTCATTTATAACAATGTTGAAATCTATACTGTCAGTCAAGATGTCCAGTCAACAGGCACTATATTCAAGGCATGCTGAATACACCTGGCTTTTCTTTTGCCTGGAGGCACAAAGACATATAGCTTCTTCCTCACCAGTCTACTTCCAAATCTTGTCTGAAAATTAAAGCTTCCTACTTTGTATATGTGCTTTTTTCCTCTCCATTTACTGATATAATTAATTTTACATTTGTGTTATAAATATGAAAATACAGACAGAGAATAATCACAATGTCTTTGTTATTTGGTTAGGGCAGATGGAGAGAGGAATTTCTTGTGTCTGAAGATCCATTTATCACAGGGAAAATCATGACTTCTTCTTTGTGTGAAAACTTATGTTAAGTTGTGTGAGATTAATATTTGTGATGATAGATAACTCATTTTGTTACACTCATGTGTGGGATAAAGCACTATTAGAACTTAGGATAATACAAACCATAAAACTGCAGCAAATGAAGAAGAATTTGATTCATTTGGATTCTTTTCAAGTATTTTATATTTCAAAAATGATTATTGAAAAGAGACAAATCCAAATGCTTAAAAATGTGAGAAATTTACACAGATACTCACTAAGTTATGGTGACAAGAATAAACATACACAAAGTCTAATATTTTTCCTCTGCATAGAATACAATGTTAGTGGTCATTTATGAATCAGTACATCAATCTATTACTTTTCTGTGACTGTTAAGAGAATTACTTTTCTGTGACTGTTAAGAAAATAACTAGTTAAATTAAATACTAGATATTTTAAATTCATTTTTTGAAGCCCCAGAAAATATATCCTTTTTGTAGCTCTAGTGTATATATGAGAATGTGTCAATCATGTTGCAAGATGTTTCATATCTAAGTGTATCTGTCAGGAAGTCCTATTCAAGATCCATCAGAGTTATTCTGGACAAATGACTCAAGTGAATTCTTTTGAAGATATCAAAAGCAATTACCAGGCTTGAAACATGTATGTGTAAATTTGGAAAAAATAAAGTGAAGTTTGGAAATATATTGTCAAGTCTCAAATCATTTAAAAGTAGAAACAACTTTTGTGAAGTTATTTTAATATTTTTCTTTAAGTAGTGAAAATATGATGATGTCTTCTCTTTTATTCTCAAGAAGAAACTTATTTCAATAAGAGTGTCTGAGAAAGCTATTTACTAAATGACTTTCTTTCCAATATTTAGTGAAAAGTTATATACCGACCTTCTTTCAGAAAGTTAAAAATCATTCAAAAAATCATCCAGTCCTTTGTTTTAATATTCCAGAATGATTTTATTGTTTCTGAAATTTGAAAGATGATATACTAACTTAGAACTGTGCTGTCCTGTTATTGTCATTTTAAATGAACTTCACTTTCTATGTTCTTTTTTGGGAGGTAGATAGAAAAATATTGGAGGATATTAAACACTTTTGTAAAGAACCCAAACCCCTACCAAACATTTGGCTTAAATATTTAAAAAGAAAAGGAAACATTTAACTCACGACCTCTAACACTGTTTTCCTTTGTGTGTAAAATCTATTAAAAAATACATTTACAAGAGGTTAAATTTTCTTTATTTTAGTATATATGAAGATATCTATAAAGACAGCATATTACAAGGTTATAACACTTGTAGAAGTTTAAAATGCTACATTTTCCATTTTTTCAGAATCAACCTATAAGAGACAAGCTTATGTGGATGCACTGCTCTCTGTGAGTTTGGTACTATTTTAATTCTATTTTATAGATGAAGGAAGTGAAACTTGAAGATGTTAGGTAACATGCCCGAGAGTGAGTTTCCTGATGCTATTTGTGGTTGCTTTCATGAATTAATCAGAATTCTATTTATTTTCAAACACGTTTCCATTGCTTATTTTCTTAATACCTCTGTTCAATAGAGATAGAGAGATTATGGTGAAAATTTTTTTCACTTGCCAAGGCTGTGACTTCAGTCAAGTCACTTACCTCTCTGTGAGTTTCTTTTCTCACTTCTAAAATGTGTATTTTAATAACACTCCTACCAATATTTTATCATTAAAAAAATCACCGTATCTCAAGGTGCTCTGTAATCTGCAGTGTAAAGTATTCATTATAAGTCAACCATTTATTTGGTCACATATACAACTTTTATTCAGTATGTACTGTGTGTTCAGCACTGGGTTAGGACCTGTATTAGCCTAGTCGTGCATTCAAAATTTTTCAGCGCCCTTGAAACAACATCAAGCAACATCAATTTATATTAAGTTAAGATGCCTCTGGTTTAGAAGCAATGTTTATTAGCTTATTATTGCTGCATGACAAATTACCACAGACTTAGCTGTTTAAAACAACACCCATTTAGGGCTTCCCTGGTGGCACAGTGGTTGAGAGTCCACCTGCTGATGCAGGGGACACGGGTTTGTGTCCTGGTCCGGGAAGATCCCACATGCCGTGGAGCGGCCTGGCCCGTGAGCCATGGCCGCTGAGCCTGCGTGTCCAGAGCCTGTGCTCCGCAACGGGAGAGGCCGCAACAGTGAGAAGCCCGCATACCAAAAACAAAACAAAAAACAACACCCATTTATTAATCCATAGTTTCTGCAGGTCAGAAGTCTGGGCGTGGCTCAACTGGGTCCTCTGCTCAGAGGCTAACGAGGCTGAAATGGAGATGTCAGACAGGCTGTGTTCTCATCTGAAAGCTTGAATAGGGAAGAATCCATTTCCTGGTTCATCCCGGTTGCTGGAAGAATTTTTTTTTTTGGTTTATTTCTGAGACCCCGATTTCCTTGCTGACTGCCAGTGAGGGTCCCCCTCTGCAACTGGAGGCCACCCTCAACACCTAATCCTGCTGCTCACTCACAACATGGCAGCTTATTTCTTTAAAGTCATCAAGAGAATCCTTGAGATCAGGAAAAGTCTAAGTCCAATTTTAAATGGCTGTCTCACTAGGAGAGGCCTACCAAGGCAAAATCTCTTTATCTTTGCCACATAATATCACATAACCATGGCAGTGAGATCCATCATATTCACAGGTCCTACCCACACTCAAGGAGAGGGAATTACACAAGGCATGAGCACCAGGGGACAGGAATCTTGATACTATCTTAGAATTCTGTCTACCTATCACAACATGTCAGGAAATTGGATGTGAACAGTAGATGATGGTGACACATGTGCCTTATTCTCAGAACATTCATGAAGGCAGTCTAGATTTAGAAGGTGGAATGAAGAGGAAGCAAGTGATTTGCTCCTGGCAGATGTGGATTCTAAGCTTCTATCCCTGAAACGTATTTATTTAACTATGAAATTAGCTAGGCTTGACAATCGGAATATGAGAGGCATTCTGAGTTATCAAATTATGTTTAATGTCTTCTATCTTGGTCTTAGTCCCTGATATCACAAGACAAGACAAATTGCAATCCAGCGATCTGATTAATGAATGTATCAAAGTGGTTATTAAGATATTGCAAATGAAATAGGATCTCAATATTGTGAGATATTGATTGAGCCAGAGACACATATACATAGACAACGGCACAAATCTGTCTGCATCCATGACTCAGACTTTGAAAGTTCACATTAACAAATGTCAAATACAAGAAATTGGCTATTCTTAGTCACTTTATATTTGATTCTTCCATCACAAGAGCTTCCCTCCTGGCTTCTATAACTCAGATTGGGAAATGACTGTCTGCAGTCATCATCTGTGAAAAATAGTCCACATTTTGATGGATCCTTATTACTTATTAAATGTTTAATAGGCTGCAAGACTCACTCTAAGCTCTGTTTCATTTCCCTTGGTGAATATAGTATTACTTGTTAAGGGAAGAATACTTGCAGTTCTCGCAGAGTTTTATAACTAGTAGTAGGAAAAACTCTAAGATCCTTATTATTTTCTCCTACTTAGCTTACACTGAATTGAATTTACAAGCGTAATAACCTCACTGGAGAAAGTTACTAAAGTTAAATAGAGAAAAGAGGAGAGAAACATCCTTATCTATATACAGAAAACTAAAGAATTAACGAATTTTTTTCTTCTTCTTTTTTTTTTTTTTCTGTGATCTACACAAGTTTCTATGTATTAAGAATAGAAAAAGGTCACTGGGCTCAACAAACAACCCCCTGCTGTTTTCCTCATCGCTGGTTTCCTGTTCACTCTCTATACACTCGTTTCTTCTCTTTGTCTAATACATATTGACTTTCTTATTTCACAGACTCTGTGATATTTTGCAGCAAGGGTGGTAACCCAGAAGATTTTCTTTCACTGCAAAACAAAGGGTCATACCTCTGAAGATGTTTCATATATCCTGGTTTTGAATGTTGTTTAGAAGAGGAAGAAATTCTGAAGCTTAAGGTAATATATTTTTACATGAAGTTTTCTTTCTTAAAAAACCCTAGCACAAGGTATATACAGTTTGTATATATACTGTGTATATATACATAAACAGTGTCTAGTTCCATATAGAATTAATGTTTACCCCACATGAAGCATGCGTGTGCTTGTATGCAAGTTCATGTACACACATTCACACACACACACTCTCTCTCTTTCACACACACACACACACACTCATACACACATACACACATACAAAAAAACATAAACCTGGTTGGAGTAGAAGACTAGTTTAACAGGGTTCAATTTTTTTTCTGGGACTGGATCCCACAAATTCAGTAAAAATGAATTGGCTACTTATGAACCAGAAAAAAAACGTTGCCTCGGCCCTTTCCCCATGCCCAAGAAATGTCTTGGATGTTAATGTTCTTGTTCTTACTTTTCTGGGAGACAAATGTTTTCCTATTTATTGTGTCTAACATCACTGATACCTATCATTCCCCATTTTCCTTATCTTGTCAAATATATATTGAAACCACATTAGTATCTCTCCTTTTTTACTGATGAACCTGAAAAAAATGTGTAGGACACAGGGAATATTTTATTTCAGATATATTTCTAATCCAGGAAACTTCTACTTGGGGAGAGCTTTCCATTTTCTCCTGAACCTTCAAGCACCAGTGCTGAACTAAAATTTTGAGCATCAGTGGATTCTTTGATTACCTCTACTTCTCTTCACTCAAACCCCTTTCTCCTTCAGCTTCTCCAAAAGCTCAAGACTTTAGAAGTTTCTTGGGCTGACCTACCATGGAAATGGACATTCTCAGCTTCTTAGTCTGCTCCATCCAATTTTATACTACTTTAAATGTGTTGACTGTTGATGCCAATACCTTGGAAACACTGTGGTGCTCACTTTCTCTCTAGGTCTCCATTCTGAGTGTGTGTGTGTTTGTGTGTGTGTGTTTAACATTAGAGTTGATAGATTTAGCAATAAACAGATAAACAATAGATAATTGTTTGGATTGTTGCCACCCTTCTTGACTAGTCTTCCCATTTATGTGCAAGAGAGTAAGGATAGAGGAGAGGACAGCAGTACCACATCAACTGAGTCTTTTTATTTGTATTTCTTCAGGGAACAAAAGTTTTTCTAGATATGTCTCTCTGCTAGAAGGATTTCACTTAGGTTTCCAGATTCAACTCTGTTTTTTGGTTATCAAAGCTGTCAAGAAGCTGAAAACTGCGTACTGAGTTTCATTCTTTTAGGCCTTAAATTAGAAGACTGCAAGGGAACATGGATCTAGGAAATGGTATTAAGTAAGCCAATTCTACTCTGTAACACCCACCAAATTAAGTTTAAGAACAAAAATATAGATATTTTTAGGCAAAATACCCCACAAAACCCTCATAAAATCCACCTTTCACTGACTCTTCTCATAGAAAACAAAACAAAAAAACAAAACAAAACAAAAACTTGAAGATGTACACACATACCATTTAAAAAAATAGTTAAAGAAAATAAGTGAAGCAGCAATCATAGAATTAAACAGTGAACTAAACCCAGGACTAGAATTTTTTAAACTGCTGAATGTTAAAGGGATAGCAGGTAATAAAGGAATCTATAAAAAATATCTCCAGGGCTTCCCTGGTGGTGCAGTGGTTGAGAGTCTGCCTGCCGATGCAAGGGACACAGGTTCGTACCCCGGTCTGGGAAGATCCCACATGCCGCAGAGTGGCTAGGCCCGTGAGCCATGGCCGCTGAGCCTGTGCGTCCGGAGCCTGTGCTCTGCAGCAGGAGAGGCCGCAACAGTGAGAGGCCCGCGTACCACAAAAAAAAAAAAAAAAAAAAAAAAAAAAAAAAAAAAAAAAATCTCCAAAAAGTATTTCACTGCAATTCAAGGAAAGTTACAATTTTATGATGAGGACTTTTTTTTCCTATAAAGAGGATGAAAAAGTAATCTAAAACTGTAACAAAAATAAAAAGCTATTCAACAAAGTCTTAATCCATCTATGCTGGAAAAAATGTATGATTTCTAAGCAATCAAGAGACACAAATGTTCTGATATAGTTTTATGTTTTTTCCTTATGGATTCAGTCATAGCATTTGATCCTGAAGAAGTAGTTATTAAGCATAATATTATGATTTTTCATATTACTTTTTAGTCTTTTCCATCAACATATAGAAAAAGGCAATAAATTGAATTGCAGTTTAAGAATGTAAATATTCTAAACATGAAAATTGTCAAAGAATAGCGCAATAAACAGAAATCAAGAGGAGACAATAGGGGGCTTCCCTAGTGGCGCAGTGGTTGAGAGTCCACCTGCCAATGCAGGGGACACAGGTTCGTGCCCCGGTCCGGGAAGATCCCACATGCCGTGGAGTGGCTGGGCCCATGAGCCATGGTCACTGAGCTTTTGCGTCCAGAGCCTGTGCTCCACAATGGGAGAGGCCACAACAGTGAGAGGCCTGCATACAGCAAAAAAAAAAAAAAAAAAAAAAGGAGGCAATAGGATAGATGAGTCATTTATAGAGTTTCAATAAACATTGTCTATAATTAATAGATCAAGAATTAGTGTGACACATATGTAGTCAGGTAAAGGATCAAAACTAAGAAACAAACAAAAATTGGGAAGCTAATAGGAAAGAAATCATAAAAAGTAGAATAAATTCTCTAATATTTCCTTATGTTGGGAAATCAATAAATACTGTCTAAATACATTCAGATAAGAAGATGAAGTATAAGCATTATATTTTGATATATTCTTGAGAACTACAGAATGATCTGAAAGCATAAATAAAGTTGGTGAACTCAAAGATACCCTAGGGCTTCCCTGGTGGCGCAGTGGTTGAGAGTCCGCCTGCCGATGCAGGGGACACGGGTTCGTGCCCCGGTCCGGGAAGATCCCACGTGCCACGGAGCAGCTGAGCCCGTGAGCCATGGCCGCTGAGCCTGCGCATCCGGAGCCTGTGCTCCACAACGGGAGAGGCCACAACAGTGAGAGGCCCGCGTACCGCAAAAAAAAAAAAAAAAAAAAAAAGATACCCTAGACATTTTATCATTGAGGATGGGCTCCTCTTCAAGCTTACAGTTTAGGCATCCCACTTCATTAAGCTATTATGGTACCAATCAAAAGTATCATCACTTTTTAAAACCTTAAAGAAAAATATCTGGAAATTAAACTATAATTTGATTCATAACTATAAATTAGAATTGTATTTTTATACATTTCAGAAAAGGTTTTTCAGACTTATATATAGATTTTTACCACATATCACCTTTGTGAATAAGTGAATGGGAAATAAAAGTGAAATAAGTTGTCTAGGTACTTTTAAAGTTCTTCATATGAAGAGTCTGAATCTCTGTTCATCTAAGTTTTATTAGTCCGTCTTTTTTTTTTTTCCCAAAATATATTGTGCCTTGAACCATCAAGATAGTTTATGATAGATAATTTTCTCAGACTGCTCTGCATTGTCTCCATAATTTCCTTCTATGGACGTCAGTTCTACAAGACCTGTATTTATTTACCTTACAAGGATATGTCTGTGGAAGGTTTCAAAATATAAACAGAACTGTTATTCCTTACTCAGATGGATCTTAAATAGTTTGAGATGAAATGTTGACATCTCAGTGGTATTATCCTGCCACAAGTAACAATGATGCTCACACATGCACGGACAGTGATGAGTTTGTTGTGAGTGCCCTCTGTCTGGCAGAAATTATAGGAAGCAATCAATCATAAGATGCATCTTGATTTCAAAGATGTTAAAATATGAAAAAATCTAACTTGTAATGGATGAAATGTAATACTTTACCTACTGTAGGATTTTCCTGTTGCTGACTGACATGATCATCGAGCACTAACTTCTCAGATACTTTAGTTTCTATGCCTCATTTCAATACATTCACCTACCTGAATTTTTCCTTGAATATTTAAATATATCTTTACTCTGACTCTCAGAGTATATACAGTGTAAAGTATAATTTCCCCTTTGTCTATTATGTTATCATGGTAAGGAAGAATATGTAAAATGTGACTAGAGGAGTGTAAAAAGTAGCAATTGGTTTAATTGGCTTAAAAAAAAATTGGACTGCACATATTCAAAGTCCTTAGATAGAGACCAGGCACAGGTGTTGTGGTCCAGGATAACCATGTGCCATTGCCCTTTGGGCCATGCACCAGATGATGCACTTACAAAGCTTTCAAGGCTCTGCTCAGGAGGGAGCCCCTTTTTTTAAGTTACAGAAAGCAAATAATTTTGCCTTTTATTGGACAAATTTCTAGACCAGTGCAGTCCGAGAGGGCAGGGGCAAGAACAGGAAACCCGTGCCCTTGCTCACTCCCTGAGTGGGGGGTAAGCTGGTTTCTTAAATGGGGTGAGGATAGGGTTGAGCAGGAGGCATAACTTAGGTGGTCTGCCCACCTCCTTGGGGGTGCTGTGTGCAAGGATCATGCCTAGTACCCTGCTTTTACTCCTGGCACCTCAGACATGGCAGTTGATCTGTGGCCTTTTTGTATCCTATTGTTCATAGTTGCCCCAACTGTGCATGCATGCAGTTATTTTTAGTCCCTTATAGTTTCTTTGTATTCTGTTGCTCAAGGAGATGTTAGTCTAGAGGCAAGCACTGCAGTAAAGGATCCCAGGTCCCAGACTATCTCATATCTACCTGCCATGGACAAACTTGTGTATCTAAAATGTCATGACTTGAGGTTAACTGACTTCTCAAGCCGCAGTGGTCACCCGAGTGCTGATGTGTAGATGAAGAGTGAGGCAAGATGTCCAGGTTAAGCGATGGCATAGGCCTCAGATTATGAAAGAAAGACAAGAAGGAACCTCAAAAAGGCCTATTGACTATAGAATGGCAGTAGAGGCCCAAGCCAGGGAGGTTAGGTCATTTGTGGGTGGGATTGACCTGGCATCTTAGCCTTTATTTTCAGGCCTGAATTTTGAGGGGGATTTATTTTCTATTTTTTCTTTTTCTTGTTGATATCTCTCTCAATCTCTCTCTCTCTCTCTCTCTCTCTCTCTCTCTCTCTCACTCCTCTCTTCTATGTCTCTTTCTCTCATAAGTTACCTCTGTTCCTGTTTTCCCCTTTCAGATCCAAAATTTTTACATCAACCTGGATTAATCTCTCTTACCATTTCACTCTTTCTCCTTCCCTTTCTTCTCTTTGCTCTCCCACTGTGTGTTTTTTTCCCTGCATCTTCTGTCTTGGGATTTAAAATCTGTTCACTATTGATCCATCATGGGCAGGAGTTTTTTTCCCTTTGGTATTAGTATATCTGCATGCTCAAGCACGAATTGCACACTCTATTACTACTGCCCAACCCTGTACTTATGCAGAACATCAGCTGCTTGCCATGGGTTTGTTGTGTTTAATGCTTGCTTATAATTTATACTCTACATAATATCTTAAATGTCATCTGACTCTTTTTCATCAGGATGCCTTCAACATTCTGAGCTATATTTTTCAAGCTGTGTTATGCTTTGGTAAATACTCACAAATCTTTATTATTGCTGTATGCAATAAAGAGTTATTAGTTTCTGGCTGTCTAAAACAGTCTGGTTTTGTTTTGTAAACATGTACACAGGAGTTTGTAAAGTTAAGATTATTTTTTAGGCATTTAAAAATAAGAAGAAGCCTATTGGTAAGCTTATTTAGCCTATTAATGAAGCCATCATTTATAGAGGTGGATATAAATTAAATAAAAACATATTTTGTTAGAAATTGTTAAGAAAAGTTCCAATTTAAGGAAAAAAACACATAAGTCTAGGGCCTTTATTTGTTTTAGACAATATGGGTTTTAAGAATATAAAAATAGAAATCTATAAACAAACATTAAAATGAAACGAATTATAAAAGACTTTTAAAAACATTCTAGAGAAAAGCAGACACATAATTCTACATGCTAAATTTATTGAGTTCTTATTATATGTTTAGTATTGTTCTAAATGCATGCATCCCCAAACATATTTAATACTTACAGTACCCTAACAAAAATTATTCCCTTTTTTCACAGATGAGGAAATTGAGGTACAGAGAAGTTATTTATCAAGAAAGTAACAGAACCAAGGTTCAGTGAAAAGACATAGGTTTTCAGAGGTGTTTTACTAAACATTTATGTCATACCACTTCTCATAAGGTATATGTCTTATTAGAATGAGGACTATGACAGGAATTTTTTTGTTAGTGTAGTAGAATTGATTACTATGAATATTAGTATCCAATTTATCTATAGTTATAGAACACTCAGTTTTTAGACAGGTACAAGATTCCTAGAATAAAACTACATTTCCTGGCTTCCTCGAACCCAGGTGTGACATGTTACTAATTTCTATGCAATGTGATCTAACCGTAAGTAGTTTCTTCTTCTTTTTTTTTTTTTAATCTTCATGGTTGTACCCTTAAAAAGAAGTTTGATCCAGTCATATGTGACCTTTCCTCTTTCTCCTTTCCCAGTGTGTAGACTGCACACATGGTGTTGAGTCATCTTAAAGTATGAAGTCAGGTCATCCAGAGAGAGATGTTACATGACAAAATAGAAAGCACCTCAACCTGATAAAAATTCATATTTCAGGCTCTCTATATTAACTTGGAACTACCTTAAAAAGAAATAAACTTCTATTTTCTTTAAACCACTCTTAACCTGGATCTTTGTTAAAACAGCCCAACCAATCTCTCAACCAACGTGTGGATTGAGTTTACCTTGAAGTTCTTTGCATCAGTTATCACCAATTTCTTTCCTGCCCATCCCTCATCTTTTCTTTAAGTGTTGGCTAAGATGTCTGCTGGAGAAAAGCAAGGAAAGCAGGCAGTGTTATATTTTCACTGTGACTCTGTTCAAGAACTTTATATCCAGCACCCCTTACAAGTTTATGAAATACATTGTGCATGTCTTACATTCATACACACACACACACACATGCACACATACACTGTTTTTACATGCACACACACACACACACATACTGTTTTATCTCCATAAGACATTGGAGATAGGGAAACAGTTCTGCATCATAAAATATGTCTTTGATATGAGATGTGCAGATAACAATATTTTCAAGAATATAGTAACCTAGTGTAAAATTCTTGGAAAATGTGACCTAACTTGATTTATTCCAATTGACTGAGACAGTGACTAAAGAAAGTCTTAGTTTACAGGAATTTGAATAGAATAATCTAGTAGGTTCTCTTAACATGTGAAGGATATGGGTTTTTCATGCACTAAGTAGTATTAGAAATACCAGTTAAGTTGTTCCAGCTCATAGATTTTTCTCACTAGTCCCTAAAAAATGATAGGAGTGGGAAAAGAATTTCACTCTACATTGCTTTAACTATTTTCAATTTTTACCTTAGACAAACTATGTACATAGAGTCAAACTGTATTCAGTTTGAAAAAAGTTGACACTGCATATATTAAGCTAAAAGGAAGGCTATGTGAGTACACTGAAACTGATTTAGTATGCAATATTTATCTGTGGGAGAGAGAAACAGAATTCAATGCAGACTGATTCATCCCCCATTTTCTGTTCACAGAATCCCATAGGAGGTCATCTATCGTCATTTTATACCTATTTGGTATACTTGATTTTGTCAGGCAGTAATAGAGTAAAACCGCAATCATGGATGACAAGGTAACCTGCTCCTCTGCAGGTAGCTAGTATGCAGAGCTTCAGCTTTGTTTATTTCCCTCATTCACTTTGTGGGCATGAAATCACTGTAATCGTTTCTGAAAAAAAACTCTTATATTTTCACCTTATCAGTCAACGTAGGAGGTCTTCCCATGCTGTGTACTGTTTTTATCTCATGATGAATATCATTTTAAAATGTGGAGAGATGACCTTAATTTATTTATATATCTGGTTTGGTTAGTCCTCTTGTCACAACTCATTGCTAGGGCATGGCTTTCTGTAAACTCTCTTCTTCTAGATTATACTGTTTGCTCTCCAAATGAAAACACCATTGCTTTCTTGATATATTATTCCAAATTTTATTTTTTAAAACTAGATTTACTAGATACCTATATGCTAGTTGGGGTAGGGTCTGGGAAGACAAATTTTGAATAGATTTACATTTATTTCTTTAACTATGACTCCCTCCTCATTGAATTGTTATGAATTACTTCTAGTATTATACTGCCATTATTTTTAGTAATATCTGTTGTCATTAAAAATATAAAAAAGTTTGAGGGACCTTAATAATCTCCATTTACTTAAAATATGCAAATATATGTATGAAGACCAGCAAAAAATCAAAGAGTTTATTTTTCTAAATGTATACAGTAGAACTTCTAAGTCCAAATGATAATTCATCAAAATAGTAATTTGGAATGTTGTTACTCCAATAACATTATCAATGTTTAAAACTTCTATGGAATATTCCTCATGAATCTTCTGAACTCTTTTATACATTTTACAAAATGACCACTTTTATTACCTGATAGCCACACATTATTTTATAACCCAAGGGGCCTTTATTCCAGTTTCATTGCTTCCCATATTCTAATTCAAACTGAGGGAATTTTGACTCTTTTTAAGATATTAAATCCATACATGATAAAATTTTGCCAACAATAAAAATGTTCATGTCCAATTTCAGCTCATTATTTTTCCCTACTACTCATTTTTCTTCTTGATGTTCCAGTTTCTTTCTCCTTACTCTTTCAAGCTTGAAATGTGGATAATATTTTTCCTTTTATTTTCCCCATTTTCCTTAGATCAATTTCTAAATCCTCTGATTCTGTGGGATCCAAAAACTTCCTTCATCTCTGTACTAAGAACCACCACCAAATCTCTTTAGGACTTTATTACTTCTTGTTTTGTAACTGTTTTTTTTCCACAAATGGTAGCCTCAACCTCCTTCCAGTTCTTAATCCCTTCACATTGTATCTTGAAGGCTGGGACGTGTGCCCCTTTCCTAGTGCACATTTACAGGCTGGCACTGACACTTCATGCCGTAGCACAACTTTAAGACTTGTCTGTGGCCATAACAGGAAATAACTAATTCTTTCTAATCAGTATGACTATAATGACCACAGTTCTCTTAAACTCTTACAGGTACAGGTGAAGGTGCAAATGAATATAGCTGGAAAATTTCCTTTGTATAGATATATTTACTCAGGAAATATTTTAGATTTTCTTTACTTTTTTTTTTTAATAGGTTGGAACTGTGCAACATTATGACCTTGTTCCAGGCTAAGATGTGAAACCTTATCTAGAACAAATGTCAGGAAAAATAACTGAAGCTGATTGCCTATTTTCTCTGGAGCAATATCAAACACTTGTTGCACCTAGGTGATGATATTATCTAATTGATTAGCGGAGGATTAATTCCAAAACAAAGAGAATGACTATGGCCTTCTAACTCCCTTAACTGACTTTTGGAAAACATGTTCTAAATGGTACTCTAACAGGTTCTTCTGAAGTCATCATTTTAAAATTCATGATACTGATATCTTCAGTGCTAAACATTCCACTACTGCAGCTCAAGTCATCATTGAGCTAACAATAATTACACAAATTACTCATAAATGCTACTACAATTTCAGTATTTTCCAATTCTGTTTTTTTTTTTTTTTTTCTGGGAGTGGGGCCTTTTGATACTAATGCTATATTATCAAGCACCTACACTTTCTAAAGGGAAACTCATGTCATTTCAACTTTCCCTTTCCCTCTCCAGGCACCTTATAGTTCATAAAAAAAAAAAAAAAAACTCTGAAGGAGACAAGTTCAAAGTCATGCCTATTCATAAAGTTTATGACCTCTGTTCTCTGCTGACAAAGCCAGTGGCATGGAGTGTTAATAATACCTGCTGACCAGGATCCTGTATTTAGTCTCCCTCTGTTGCTGAGCATTTACCTGTCTTCATGGAATCCATATTTCCAGTCTTCTTCAGGTATCATCTTTCACTTTCCACAGCTCAATTAAATTAAACGTAGAATGTTTTGTCACAATTTCCCTAGAAATAAAACTATTTTGAGCCCAGTTAGAGAGGTCCTTAGCCAATATTGTTTCAGAAAAGTTCTCTTCAGTTACTGGAACTCTGTTCCAAGAAGGGAGCATCAAAAACATTTGAATAGATGGGATTGAAGAATATTCTGAAATGCACTTTTATTTTTAAACTTGACCTTTGTCCATAATTATCAGCCATTGTTTTTCAATTTCTGACTTTCACTTGATGTGGAAATTCAGAAAAAGAAATTAGTGCACAACACTGTGCATTGCCATTGCTATTCCTCAGCTTATTATTTCACTTACTTGGCAGATATGTGTCACTAATGTTCACTGGCATTTTTGGGGGGAGTTTACTATGTATGAGGAGCTGTCCTAAGCCCTTGAGATGGAGTAACTCATTTAATCCTTAGGTCAATCCAATGAGTTAACTGTATTTTTGTCCTTACTTTAGAGATGATAAAACTGAGACATTAACAAATTGTTTTCTTCTTACTGCCCGGCACATGGTAATATTCAAAAAATATAATTTCATTGAATGAATAAATAAATGGGTAAGTGAAAACTGTTCTCTAGAGCTAACTTAGAGAACAATCTTTAAATACTGTGAGATACTGATATGAATTTCTTATACCATTTCACTAGAATTTCTAGGAAATTTTATATCAGAATTTTAGAATTTCTGAATTTTCCTTTCTTTGGCTGGGTTTAGCTTCTCTTCCTCTTGAGTCTTCCAAATACTACTGATCTCCTTTTACCTCGTGTTGTTTTGCTCAAGGTCATTCTGTATTAGAATAGTTATGTCCTTTGGTTCAAGACCAATATTTTTAGACTCTGCTTTAATCCTTATCCAAAGATTACTTTATGAGATTTTTTTTTTTTTTTTTTTGCGGTACACAGGCTTCTCACTGTTGTGGCCTCTCCCGTTGCAGAGCGCAGGCTCAGCAGCCATGGCTCACGGGCCCAGCCACTCCGCGGCATGTGGGATCTTCCCGGACTTGGGCACAAACCCATGGCCCCTGCATCGGCAGGTGGACTCTCAAGCACTGCACTACCAGGGAAGCCCTAACTATGAGATTTTAATAAAGTATTTTGCTGAGTGACTTTTGTGTCCTTCACCAAGGGATTCCAATAGTTATTAAAGCAACACCTCACTTATTATTTGTGTGATTTTATGCCTTCAGCCTCTCTCTGTTTGAATGATCTGTATTCTCTGCTTGCCATCATTACTACTCTTGTCCTAGCCTTCTGAATGCTGTCCTGGTTGATATGGAAGACATCTTAAAACCAAGGGCAGTTTGGAGGAAATATACTGCAAATTTTGGGTTAACAGTGCACATGGCCACAGTCATGAGAAATACAACTAAAAAGAAGATCAGAATTGAATAGCTTAGATTCTGATATTGGATTATTGGCTGTGTTATAAAATTCATTTATTAAATCACTCATTTATTCAAGTAGCAGCCCCTGAGAACATGCTGTATGCCAAGCAAAGTCTAGTTATGGGAAATAGGAAGAGTAAAAATAAATATATCCTTTTTTTCCCCAAGAGCTCACAAAATTTATCAAGTCTTATATAACAAGCTACCTTGTACTGAAAAAGAATGACATTGTCCCCAGCCTCCTAGATAAATTTGATCAATAGTCTTTGCTTTCCTACTATGTGTGAATTAGTAGGAGATATAAAGATAAAGGAACACACGTATAACAATTGAAATTTAAACAAAAGTATTATTCTGGTTTAAATAAATGAATTAGACACTGTTTATTTATAAAGTTTGCCTACACATTTGCTAGTTATTATTGCCTGTTCAGTTTTTTCACATAATATCTAATATTTGAGACCACTTTCCTAATTCCTGAATTACAACTATAGTAATTCCTTTAGTAAAGGTATTTTGATGGTAAACTTTTATGGTTTATGGTTGACATTCGTGCTTAAGAATTTTGTTGATTGTTCTGCTCCAGGCTGATCATTTTACTATTTTGTGCTTTGGGAATATTATTACATTATCTTTTTTGACAAATTTACTGTTTCACAAATTTTCACTCTTTTACAAATTTTATATATATATTATATATTTTAAAAAACATTAATAATATATTTGACAAAATTTATTTAAGGCAGAACATTAAGTGAAAGATAGCAAAATTAACAAATAAGATAAAATATTTTACAATTGCATGCACACAATAAAACAGCTTTGAAATAAGTGAAATGGAAATTGAGGAGAAATATAAGGAGAAAAAGACAAATATAAATTTATTGTTGGGAATTTTATTATACTATTCTCAGTAACACTGTCAATAATTGATAAAACATGTAAAAATACCAGAAAGAATAAAGACATTATAACATTAAAATTCACAAAAGTTGGCCTAATGGAAATCTATCATCTATGTATCTATGTATCTATCTATCTATCATGTTATTCCTGCACACAAATGTGGAATAAATATTTAAACATACTTTGAATAGTTATAAAATTTAATCACATACTTGTCCATGTAAAATGTCTCAATACTTTTTAAAGAACTAAAATTTTGGACAAAATGCAATTAAGCTAGATAATTAATAGCTGGATATTAATATCCAAAAGAAGAAAATGTTTGAAATTAGTAAACCTGCCTCTAAAATACCTAGGAATTAAACAAAGAACTGAAAATTGAAAATAAAAAATATTTTAAACTTAATGATAATGAAAATATTATTCATAAAACTTGTAATTAGAGACCTAAGTAGTTAAACAGAGAAGAATAAAGATTAAAAATTAATCCAGTTCGGGCTTCCCTGGTGGTGCAGTGGTTGAGAGTCTGCCTGCCAATGCAGGAGACACTGGTTCGTGCCTCGGTCTGATCCCACATGCTGCGGAGTGGCTGGGCCCGTGAGCCATGGCCTCTGAGCCTGCTTGTCTGGAGCCTGTGCTCTGCAACGGGAGAGGCCACAACAGTGAGAGGCCCACATACTGCAAAAAAAAAAAAAAAAAAAAAGAAAAAAATAGAAAAAATTAATCCAGTTCAAGATATTAGAAAAATACATCTGTTAAAACAAAATTTAAAGTGATAAATATAAACACAGAAATTAATCAAAAAGACAAGATTAACTAAGATGTAGTTGGTTATACACAAGTCTAATAAAAATGATAAATTTCTTTTAAAATTGATATAAAAATAAAGAGGGCACAAATATATTTTTAAAATTATAGGTATTTCAAATACAAAATTACTGAATGATATAAAAAGCTTTATGCTCATAAATTTAAGGTATAAGAAGTTAATAAATTTCTAGAAAAATATAACACTAAAACTGACTAAAGGAAAAAAAATGTATAACTAACTCTATAGTCATTAAAAAAGTAAAACAGTCACATATTTCTCAAAACAAACAAACAAACAAACAAGCAAATGAGCCTCAAGGCTTGATATATTTACTGTGAAGTTCTACTGAAATGTGAAGTGTTTTAGAATAAAGGCTTTTACAATATAATTATCTCAGGAGAGAAAAGGATTTTTAAACTAAACTTACCAGAAGGTAAAGATTGATAAATTTACATAAATTCTATTTAATAATGTTTTTTCATCAAAAGATACCACAAGAAGAATGAAAAACAAATTATAACATGGGAAATAATACTTTCAACACTTGAATCCAATGGAGACTAGTTTCAAGAATGTATTTTAAAAACTCCTAAAAGTCATTAGTGGATTAAAATATCAGTAACTAATTTCTCACACTGCATGCTCATCACAGGTGGGCTTTGACCTTACTCTATCATCTTATTTAGGGACCCAGGCTCTTAGAGCAAATGTATTTGAAACTTACTGGTCTCGGGACAAAGGATAAAGAGTCATGAAAATCACAATCACACTGTTAAATGCTGAACACAGAAGTGACACACATGGTTTTTACCCACACTGTGTTCACTCTGACATCAGTAGGGCAATGCTGTATACTCCTCTGGGAGGAGAACCACTAGTAAGTGTCCCTCAGGTATGGATGGAGGAGATTTAAATGTTCATACAATCCCTCATGGGGCATGTCACAGGCAAGAAATATGTTAAATGATGTGAAATCTCATGATCAATCATGAACATGCCAACTAAAACCAGAGAGAGATCCATTGATTTACCAGTTTGGAAAAGATGAAAAAAAAAATCTGATGGTAACAAATTTGGTGAAGATTTAGAACAACTAATACGATACTCGAATATTGTGAAGGGAGTATATATTTGTAGAACCACTTTAGAAAGGTATTTATCATTACCTAGTAAAGTTAAAGTTTTAGCATTCTCATGACCTAGGGTTCATTCTTTGCAATATACCCACCTTCACATGTACTCTAAGAGATATATACAAGAGTCACAAGAGACTTGTTTTAATACCCCTAAATTGGAAATACCTTAAATTTGCATTAATAGTAAGATAGACAAATAATTAATATATTTATCTATTTTATTTATTGCTGTCACCACTCACATAATGAAGTAATATACAGAAGTAAAAATAATAAACCACAACACACACAAAACCACAAATGTTTTTCATGAGCATTATTTAAGGAAAAATTATTAATTCACAAAAGAATATATGGTGTGATTTTATTAATATAAAGCTCAAAACAGGCAATTATAAACTAGGACGATATATACATAGCTAATGAAATCATACACTCAGTCAAGGAAATAATTAATTTTTAAAAGTCATAATAGAAACAATCAAAAAAATATCTTGTAGGTCTTTAAAACCAAAGACCTATCTAATCCCCACCACTTTACTATTTTAACTTGAATTATTAATGTCAGGAACTTATTAGAAGTAGAAATTTTCTGTGCTTAAATCTATAAAGAAGAGTAAAGATTTTCCATTAAGTTACATCTGAGTTTGGGTTAATTTTAAAGGCATAATAAATTGCCTTAAAAAGAATCATTATCAGAATACCAAATGATACGGGGATAAAAATACACCAAATATGAAATTTCCACAGTATTGGAAAAATACATCTTTTTTACTTAAGAATAAAACTGAGTCTACCCCTTAAAAAAAAATCCTCCTCACTGCAGTAATAGTATTTCCTTAAAACATTTTCTGTAGTTTCGGCCTTTGTCAACCTAAAAAGATTTCAGGCATACAAATTGCAGGCAGCTTGGTTTTTAGCCAAATCAACTTGAAAAGTTCTGCCCATAAAAATTTCTCACTTCTCTAGCTCTCAAACAGATTTAAGTAAGGAAAATCTGGTCCTTAATGTTCTCCTGGTTAGGTTGCCTAGCGACCACTCCACCCTGCAGCTCACACTGTGAGTTAGGTGTAAAGTTAACTATTGCAACACTTACAGGAATACAACTAAACATACAAACACATGTAATAAAATAACATACCTGCAAAAATCATGTGGCAGGCTTTCAATCAGGCTAAACTCCTTTAGGATATAAACTCTATTTTCTTTCTCATAAATTTGATTTCTAATGCAGCTATGTATGTATAATTACAGAACTGATTACATGTTTACCTGTTTTTTACAAAGCTTTTTTTTTTTACTGATTTGAAAGAGTTCAATTTAAGATCTATATGGTGAGTTAAAAAAAAAACTTAAATAAATAAATATTTAAATTCAGAATTTATTTGAAGAGAGATGGTTTGGTAATGAATAAAGCATATATGTTTAGTTTATGTTAATATTACCAACTTACTAAGACATTTCAAAGAAAAAGAAAAATATTTATAATATCTTTATTTTGTCAGAAATATGGGTATTATTTGTATCTTACTAATAAGAGTTGTGATCACTAAAACCACAATAAAGATAATTTCTTGTCAAATATCGTACTTCAGTTCTTAACCAAATCTTTATTTGATTGGTGTTCTATTCTGGATAATTTATACTTGTAACTTTCAACTTGGGCTTGTCACAGAAGTTCTCATCAAAGTCTTTTTCAAAAACAAATGAAGAATATTCTTAGCTGTTTTCAACATGTCTGTAAAATAATGATCCAGGTATGGTGCAAAAACATCTAAGCCTGCTTTAGCAAATTGTTAGCGTATAAATATTCTTTCTTGTGAAAGGTTCTTCTTTAGATGCTTATAAAATGTATTATTTGAAGAGACATATAATCTCTATTTTTTATTCCTTGTATATATAAACTAAATCAAATTTTGAGACCAATTATGGGTTTAAGTTATTAGTCTTGCCCCCTAGTTTTCATTTGCCCTAAGTCATAAGGAGAACTTTAATTAAGTAGAAATAGTAATACAGTTAATAATTATTGAGATGCATTATTGAAACATTAATTATAGGAGTACTTACATTACTCACGCAAATCTCTTACTTAGGTTTAATATTTTCCTGTGAATTGCAATGCATTATTTTTTTCTAAAGAAAATACTTATGTTAGAGATAAATGATTTTCAAAAATGTGGCTGCTTTGGTTTCTTATCCATTTTCTCAATAGAAAGTTACCTTTCTGCAAGAAAAGAAAATGATTTTACATCGTTTCCCAAGCTGATTATAATTGGAGTATCATCATTGAAGAATATTTAAAGCCTAATTACTGTTGATTAGTTCTTTTGCTACTTTATAATGAAACTGAAAGTAAATATTTTCATTTTCATTTGTGAGGTGTCAAAAATTTGAGAGTAAGCAGGTAGTACCTAAATAAAGAGTGAGGCTGAATGACTTGATGGGCTGAGCTCTATGTGGGAAACAGAAACCAAAAGTACTGATCTTGATACAAAAATAGTAATATTTTGAAAATTCATGACAGCATTTCTGGGCATGAAACCTCAGAACTTCTTGTGCATTCCTGGTGTGAGGAATACATTCTCAAAGTTGTAAATAAATAAAATATTTTTTCATACTTACTATGTATTTCTCATAGATTGATCAGTTCAATAAAGGACACACAAAAATGGACCACAGAATTTCCTAAGTAGAAATTCAGTGCCTCACAGTTGTCTTTAATTCCTCTTATTGTTGTTGACCTCATGATCCCTTGTTCTGCTGAGTGTGCCCTAGGCTGTTCTTCCTGTCAGTGCCTGAAAAGAAGCATTGATTCTCTCCTAACTATTCAGTGCAACACAGAACAACAGTTGAGGGATGTGCTAATGGCAAGATTGGGAGTACAGAACAAAATTTTCAGAGGCATGGGGAGGCATATACGATTCAGAAACATATTGCCTGAATTAGAGAACACACACATAGATATAGAGAGAAATTTAATGAAGAGTATAAAATGGATATAAAAAGCAGAGTTGCCAAAGATAAAAAGATAAAAGAAAGAAAACGAGGTATTCCTTTAATAAACAAGTAACATTTGGGTAAAGAGGGAGGAGGGGGGACAAAAGGGGATGACAGACAGATGGAGCTGGCTTACAAAAGTGCAGGATTATACTAGGGAACTTCAATTTAACATTCAACAAAGGGTGAGAAGGTTCTTTTGCACAGACTGGAATACCTTTTCCTATAGTAGAAAATGAAATATTAAAAGGCTTTATTATTGCACTGGAGCAGATAATTAGGCAATTAAAACTATTAAAATTGGATAGACTATCAGAATTTATAAAGCATGCCTGCCAAGTTTTAACTTTTCAAGCAAAGATTTGGCTTTTGAAATGCTACCCTTGCTTTTAAAAATTGTTAGTGCTTTGTTGCTGACTAAGTCTGCTTTCCATTACTGGGAATCAGAAATATTGAAGGTAGAAGTAGGATGTAATGTCAGAGAAAAAAATAATAAATTTGTAAGGAATTCATAAATAGAGGTAAAGAAGCAAGCCTGGGCAATGGGAACAAAGATTGTGAATTAAAGACAATCATATTAGCTAAGAATAGTTCCTTTTGAGAGAAGGACTAACATCAGAAGCCTTTTGTAGAGAATGTATATTAAACATTCAATCATTCGTGTAGCAAATTAATAGAATTGCCCTACATTTTTATGAATTCAAATGTCTGCAGCACAGTAATTAAATAGGAATTAAATTTAAGATTTATAGCAAAATTTCTAAGAGATAAGGTTTTTTTGAAATCTTTAAGTAATATGTAATTCAGAATTACTGACTATTCTAATATTTCACTAAAAATAACATGGTAGTTAAAATTTGGCTTCTAACTGGGCCAAAGAGGAAAATATTATCACTGAGGGCAAATTAAGTCTCTTTTGTTATCCTACCTCAAATATATTTGGCTTCTAACTGGGCCAAAGAGGAAAATATTATCACTGAGGACAAATTAATTCTCTTTTGTTATCCTACCTCAAATATATCATTATCTGTAGTTGTCATTTGACCATTACTATAGCAACCTCAGGGTCTGGTTTGTACTATAAAAATATGCTTAAATAGTTAAGACTAGATGAATCCTGAGAGTCTAATATATTCTTGAATGCTTTATTAAACCACTAAAAATCTCA